>NC_052017.1:115690952-116940952 GCF_015832195.1 Motacilla alba alba
TCAGTTTATAGTAATTTGTTTTAGTGTCTCCACCAACATGGGCATTCAGGAAGCCTAAAAAATGCCCTAATTTGGGAGACATTTTTCTCAATTTCCTCTGTTTCCAATTCTTATGTTGGTTAGTCACAGATTTGTGCTCAGCCTCATTCTTCTGATAAACCATTTCTGTTCACATCAACAGGAAAGCTTGTCTCCAATGCCTAGCTGTGAAATGATACACTATTTCCGTTTTCATGGTCATATTTTTTCTTTTCTGGAGCCAAATAGTTCGCTCCCAACTCTTCTGCGAGTTATTTCGGAACAACATCCAAATTCTAATCTTCATCTATTTGTTATAGTGAGATTCAGACCCTGTTCCCCAAACCAATCACAACTGTTAAAATTCACTTGTGGCTGTAAATGGCCCGTGTACATTGTTCTTATCTAAGTGTTGCAACTATACAATGTAAGTTTTCTTTAGTTGTATAGTTTCTGCAGTTATTTGTGGTTCTTCACATGTTGGTCGCACAGCATTTTGAAAATGTCTGGTTAGTTCAGAAAAGAAGGGAATGTGAACCAGAATGTGGTGACAACAGATAGATGAACTAGTTGTGCCATCAACTGTAATGCAGTTATTAGAGCACTGGGAATGGGAGTTAGGAGGGACTGGGAAAAATGCTTCCAAGCCTGGATTTACGGTGAAAAATTAGACATATGAATGGCAGTAGCCTATATTCAAACTTCATTCAAATATCAGAAGACAATACATTGAAATATATTAGATGCCATGAATGGCTTTAAGTTGTATATTACTAATGTATAATTTAGTCATAGTGGTTTGATGAAAGCCAAAGCTGACTGAGTTGTGCCAGAAGGAACCACAATATGCCAAAAATTATTTAAATTGGATTGAATTATGAAGCCCTTCATTTCTCTCATTTCTCTGTTTTTTTTTTTCATGAGTTAGACATAATGAAGATGTGTGTTTACATTTTAATTGTAACCAGTTACAATTGTTAATCTGAACAACTGTAATCAATTGAATGCACTGATGTGCATTCAATTTCAAAGTGTAGCCTGTGCAGCTGAGGTATGGTGTGCTGCCTTGCACAGCGCTAATGCCCAGTGTGAAACAGCCTCATCAGGACGGTACTGACACCCAATCAAATAATTTCATTGCAATTTTGTATCCATGAAAGGTTCCAGGTTTCAGTGTTTCAGTCAGTATGTGATACTTACTTGCACTGAAAGCTGAGGAACTGTTTGTGCAGTGCCTTGTGGCCAAAAGAGTGCCCAGGTTAACCCAAGATCTCGCTGAACTGAGATTCTGGTATATTCATGGGAGTTGTATTAATTTACTTATTCATTTTTTAGCTTTATTATGAATTTGGTTCTCTTGGCCTATCTGACCCATGAAATTCTTGGCTGTGTGAATTTCTTAGTGTTTGCTGAGATTTCTAGGATCGACTGTACTTGGTCCACATGCCAGTTGTGCTGGAGGGCTCCAATGCTGCTGGGGTTTCACTGTGTGTATTCATCTGGTGAGAAGCTGAAGTAAATAATGCCCCAAGTTCAGGGCTGGGTTTGCCCTTTTAGAGTTCATTTGAAGCACACTGCAGCTGAGGTTGGTTCTGAACAGGATGTGTGTCTGAGATACAGCCTGCCTCAAGCACTTACAAACCAAAACAGATAATGGAGTCAGAAAAAGAAGCATGCAAATGTTTTTCTTTATGCTCTACAGAAAGTCTCTGAAGTCGTAGTTCAGGCTGGTTTTATGCTTGGTGGTTCTTCATGTTTCTACACACAGTTATGATTATTCCTTTCTTTATATTGGCCACATGTGACTGTGGGCATATTAACACTGTGATATGCAAGTTCACTGTATTTGAGTAGACTCATAATTTGGAGAACACTTTTTATTTGTGTACTCTTTGCAAAGTGGTTTAGAGATGCTAAAATATATTGCAAAGACAAAAATCTCTTTCTGTTTCAGGAGGAACATAGTAAGCATGGACTCTCTTCTGGAAAGATTATTTTCAGGAGGTAACAGATTTGAGTTGATCCCTACAGTTAGCTCTTCTGCAGAATGAGCCTTGCAAATACCTACATCTGCATTGATTGGATGCTTCTTTGTGAATTCCCCCTTGTCTTGTCACCTCTGTCCACAGGCACTTGGGGAAGACAAGAGTCAGTCTCTTAAGGACATTCTGGATAACAGGAAAATAAACAAGTATCCCCAAAATACTGGAACTGGCCATCTGTATACAGAGAAAGGGCAATTTTAAGTCTTCTGCTGATAGAAGCACTGTTCAATTTGTACTAAAAGGACCATGAGTTCATGGTTTATTATTATGGTACTTCGTCAACTCATTAGCTCAATCCAGTTTTTGGTGACTGGAATTGGCTAAAAAATTACAGGATAGTCACTGCAATAGCAAGAAGAAGTCCAAATCTCCTGGGTGGCAGACCTTAATTGTTGCATTTTCTCTGAGTGACAAATGCACATCTAATTCCAGCTGTCTAGGCAGAAGAGTAATTTCCAAGGCAGCTCGCTCACATTCAATTCTCTTCCTCTAAAAGTGAAGCAATAAATTATGCTGGTGTTTAAGGGGTAATCTCTGTGACTTTAAAGAACATAAACTATCAGAGGCACACCAGTCTGACTGTGCTAAAAGCTGAGCACCTCCTCTATCCGAGTGAGTAACCTCATCTCCCACAGAGAGCAGCCGGAGCTACAGGTGCTGGCATCCTCACTCAGTGGCATCGCTGCTCAGAGGGATCGAGCTGTAACTGAGGCAGCTGTGCTACTGACTGGGCTTGGTGAGTGCAAGCACTATTAGAGGGTGCCATTAGATGAAGTCACTGAACCATTAGGAAGCCTGCAAAAATGAGTACCCTCTTCTAATCTGGAAACTGTTGTGGCTGAGAATATACTCACTGGACATCCTCAAGGGAAGATTTCTTTCACACATAGTGACTCTATCAGGGTTACCAGCTGGCATTTCACCAGCATGAGACTTAGCCTTGTAACATTTCGTGGATCCCTACATCATGCTGAGTAGTGCTGGTCATCTATTATTAATGTGCTCACATTTTTTGCTAGACTAAAAGTATATTATTTTCTTATTAAATCTTCCATTACTTTAAGATGCTTTTAAGCTCTGTTCTGCTCTCATTCTATTAGTTGTGAACAAAAGCTTTTCAAATGTCAGAAGTTAATATATGCTGATATCTGAATAAGCAAGAAAATACATCAGATTCAGAGGCCATTTTCTTCTAAAATGATGTCTTTAAGACTCATACGCTGTTCTTATAAAATATTTCCCTTTTTGCTATGTGAGTGCATATTCATACACAGTTCCAGTTTTGCATTAGAAATATTGGCTGCATAACAATGTGAGACTTTCTCCTATAATGGTTATTATTTGGCATGCATAAAGAATTCAAAAAACTCTTAAGTTAGAGAAGTAGTATTGCGTTTGCTTACACAAGTTGATGGAGGCAGTGACATGATATTTTGCTTGGAGGTGGCCAGAGGGAATCCACCTAGGAGCTCTGAAGTTAGTTAGCAGAGAGAGTTAGAGAACTCTCATGGCAGAGAAGACAGAATCTCAGTGCTGCATTAATAACCTGCTGCTAATGGCCAGGGTCATCTGCAATGGTTTCGCCTTTGTTCCCCCATGACTGAGGCTCAGCACAGGAGCAGATACTCAGAACTCTGTTGGAAATTGCATCATACTTTCTAGAGTTCCCCTGCAAATCTCTTGCTATTTTGATTTCTGGAGTTCTGTTTCCTAAAACTGTACACAAGACCTAGCATAGAATAAACTTTCCCTTAATTATTTAGCTGATGTAGGCATCATTTTAAATATGCCATTTTTATCCTGTTAATTTCCAGATTGATTTTTACTTTACCAGTAATAATCCTAATGAAGGCATTGAATCTTACCAATAACCCCTCCTGCTTAGTGAATCTATTTCTGTCCTTCTTGCACATTATTTTTAATCTTTAGGGAGCTTTGAACTATTTCTCAGAGCTATGCTCAAAAGTCAGTTTGTAGCCTTTTACTGCCATTGCTGCTAGTAGACCTTGCTTGAGGCCATAGAGAAGCTGGGACAAAGCCAGGGAAAAAACTCAGGCCCATGTCTTAAGCACAAGATAACCATTCATCATTTATAAGCTTTTCTTGTCTGATGCTTTCAAATTCTCAGAAAAGATTGCCTGGAAATTGAAGTGTTTATGCTTTTTCATAGCACAAATACAGATTTTTCCTTGGAAGTTTTGGTCATGTCATGCTGGTGTGTTTACAAGTAGCAAGGTGTGTGGTGATGGTACAAATGAGGTCAGTATCCATTGCTTTTTCTATTATTAGATCATTCAAAACTCACTTTCTGTGGCTTTCTAGCCTCTGTAAATCCATTAACATCAGTGGAGGTTTGGTCATTTATACTTGCTGAAAAGATAACAGCTGAATACTTGATTTTAAGTGTTTGCATATTTAAAAATTGCTTTGACATTAAATGCATATTTAAAAATATTTCTTACCTCCATGTTTCAATAAAATGCTTTGTAGAGTTTGAGATTATAATAGTGTCACTGGTAGTTTCTCATACCGTCACCAGGTCTTTAGGGGGTTTGTCTATCCACACTGTCTTCATTCATCTTTGTCCTATTTTGGAGAGTGTAAAGGTCCTCAGAATTTTTAGCAGAAGGCTATTGTTACAGGGAAGACTCAGATAATCTGTAACTTCTGACCTTTCCAGAACATATTTTTATATCTCTTTGGAAGTGGCATGGAGTGATGATGATAAGGAAGTTGAAAATATGGCCAGCAAACACACAAGTATGTTCAGGAAATAATATTACCTTCTTTAATATTGAAGGAAAAAAAAACCCACAAAAATTATTGGATTCAAAACCTATTGGAAATCAGTCAAGTATGTTCACACTAATTTCAGGTTCTGTATTCAGCCATACACAGTTTTCTTCAATTTTTTTTGTTTTCCTCTAGTTTTTATTTTTTCGAGATGATTAACTGTAGTTTCTTAGAGTTGCTGCAAGAGGCAAAATTGAGGTTTCCCCACTGTGGTTTATTGAAAATCTCAATCATAACATTGCATTAACAGAATTTTTCACATTTAGCACTTTTACTTGACAGAGTAGGAACTTTACTGTGGCTGGAATTGTTGTCTAAAGACCTTTCCAAAGGTGTGAGGAGAGACACATTATTGATGCTGTTGTTCACCTTCCAGAAGAATTGAAGAGTTGTGAGCAAAAACTGTAATTCAGGGCTGGAACCAATACATTCCACATCATGCTAAAATAATGGTAGAAGGAAAGAAAACATAATAAATGGTCACCTTTCTGATAATGTAAGACAAGATTCTTGAAATACATATAATTTGGGTTCTTCTCTCAAGGAGTGGTAAGAACTGGGGCAGTGGGAATATCACAAAATCACTGAATTGTTTGGGTTGGAGGGGAGTTCTGGAAAGCTTCTCGCCCAACCACCTGCCAAGGCAGGGTCACCTAGGACAGGTTACACAGGTGGGTTTTCAATCCCTCACAGAGGGAGACTCTGTGACCTCCCTGGGCAGCTTGTAGCAACAAGAATGGCAAACCCTTGTTTTGAAGATGTTTTCAGATACAGGTGCACTTTTTCATTTATGCAGGTGAAGAAAGCCTTGACTTAGTTTTATTCCTTTTGAAAAAAATAGGAGAAATATTCTCACTGAATTTTGTGGCAAAAGGGTTATGATTCTGGTTTGAATGGTGCATATTTTTCCCCCATTCTCTCTCATTGAGGAATTATTTTTACATGCAAAGTATATATACTATATGGGTTAAATACTTCTCCATCTTTACTTTTCTACAAAAAACAAAAAAATTTCCCAGGGATTAGGGGTCCTTTTACAGGGGTGTTTGATTAAGAATGTATTGTTTATACAGTTGATTCTGTCTGGAGGCAGATAATCTCTTGTGGCTGCTTTTGACCCTGATTTCAGAAATGGCTGAAAGGAAAAGTGCACAGGCTGAATTAAAACCCACAAAGGACTTGCAATAGAAGTCGGATCTAAAGATCATGTAACAAAAACTTTGTAGTGTTACATAAGGCTTAGGTTTTTTTCTAATTTGTGGTCTGCAGTCTTAGCACTGTTAGCATAGCTTCATTGCAGGAGCCTTTTGATTTAGATGTGACATATGTCAACAGGATTTTCTTTCTTTCTGTAGGCTGTTATGACACCTCTTTAAATGTATAAACTAGGCTAAGACAGCTCTCATCTATCCACTGATGCAGCCATGTCGCTATCAGGGGCTTTGCTATCCTAGAGCAGATAGCTGTGGTGTTAAAGTTTTCATGTGAGCTAAGAGAAGTACAGGGCAGTTATGGAAAAAAAAAATTTATATAACCTGGGTAGTATCTGCTTATGCAAAAGTGAGAAACATATTGAACTGCTATCAATTCAGGACAGCAAGGCCCAGGCCTGCCCTTGGGTCACAACAACCCCATCCAATGCTACAGACTGGGGACAGAGTGGCTGGAAGGCTCCTCTAAAGAGAAGCATCTGGGGGTGCTGGTCAGCAGCCAGTTGAACATGATCCAGTGTGTGCCCAAGTGGCCAAGAAGGCCCATGGAATCCTGGCTTAGATCAGAAATAGTGTGTCCAGCAGGACCAGGGCAGGTATTGTCCCGTATTGTCCCCCTGTACTCAGCACTGGTGAGGCCATATCTCAAATCCTGTGTTCAGTTTTGGGCCCCTCACTACAAGAACACTAAGGTGCTGGAGCATGTCCAGAGAAGGGCAAACAGAGCTGGTGAAGGGTCTGGAGCAGAAAGTCCTATGAGAAGCAGCTGAGGGAGCTGGGGCCGTTTAGCCTGGAGAAAAGGAGGCTCCCGGGGGACCTTAATTGCTCTCTTATGGTGACTTGAAAGAAGGTTGTAGTGAGGTGGGGGTCAGCCTCTTCACCCAAGAAGTGATATTTGAAAAAATGTCTTCCCTGAATAGGGATTGTCAAGCATTGGAACAGGCTGCCCAGGGAAGCAGTTGAGTCACCATACATGAAGGTATTTAAAAGACATAGAGATGTGGGCCTTAGGGACATGGTTTAGTGGTGGCCTTGGCAGTTTTAGGTTGACGGTTGGACTTTGTGATCTTAGAGAACTTTGACAACCTAAATGATTTTATGATTCTGAAAAAACTCAAGTTAGAGGTACCATCAAAACTGAGGCAAGCCATTACTGAGGCCTTGGGGCAGTATCAGTGTATCTTTCTTCATAAAAAAAAATCTAGTTTTTGAAATATTAACTTTCCACTGCTTAAGTTTCCTTACAACTAGAAAATATGTCCCAGTGACTTCTACTAACATGGCTTTACCTGGGAATGGTGGGGTAAGTATCCCCTTCTCTCATAAAAAGCTTTTGGATGCATGCCATGGAGGTGCTGCTGATTCACACTGCTGCTAGATCCAGTCCTAGTGCATTTTAATTCTCATTTGCTTCAATGTAAGACAATGATTTCCAGTTCTTTTCCCTTTTAATGTGTATATTTGGTATGTATGGCAGGGTTTTGGTCACAGGGAGGCCACAAGGGTGACTTCAGTGAGAAGCTGCCAGAAGATTCCCCTATGCCTTAAGAGCCAATTCCAGCTGGCTCCAAGACAGATCTGCCACTGGCCAAGTCAGCAGAAGTAATGCCTCTGTAGTAACATGTTTAAGAAGGGGGAAAAGTTATTGGGCAGAAGTAATTGCATCCAGGAGTTAGGATATGCGAGATAAAAAGTTCTGCTTCTCTTTTTCCTACTGTGGTTTGACTTGTAGTAAATTGAATTAATTTCACCAAGTCAAGTCTGTTTTACCCATGACTGTAATTGGTGAGTGAACAATGGAATGGTTAAAGTGGATATTGCTAGTGGAAAAACCCATGTATGTGGAGAGAAAAAGTGGTTTGAGTGGCTGTTTGGACATTGATTAATCTTGAGAATTGTGCATTTTTTTTCTTTGTCCTCACCTTAGGCTGCTAAATAAATATTTTGAAACCATAGGATTTATAAACAGTCTCTTCTCTTGGTGGCTTAGTGAATACCTACTAGTAAATCTTCATAGAACTATGTTCAAAAGTAATTTTCAGGAGAGAGATCTTCCTCTTGGCTGGAATTTAGCTGGGAATATTGCTGGTAATATACTACATTGTCATGAGGAGCAAACATGCCAAGACTTACAGATCTGCTGTAAATTCCTAAAGGAAAATCTTGGCACTTAACATTTTCATAGTTTTTTTTTTTTTTCCACTAATGCCTTGTCCTAATTTTTGAGAAGTGGAGTCACACAGTCTATTCAGTTTGAAAATCATATATCCAAAGCTTGGAAATATGCTGAAGGATCTAGGATTTTTTTTCTGCATATTGATAATAGCATTTTGATATTGCCTTCTACTTGTTGGTGTTCTTTGAATGCTCAAAGCTTACTGGAGTTTCAAAATATGTAAGGGTGTATTTTCAGTTATTATAATTATTTCTTTGTTTTCAGGGTTCTGTTATTTATTTACAAACAAGTGAAAAAGACCAGCATATTGTTAATGACTTTCAGGTCAGCCGTCCCTCAGCATCCACTCCCTGTGGGCCTACAAAACAAACAGTGATGCTGTTTCAAGGCTGTCACAAACACCAGGTTAAATATACCTGGAAATACAGTTTCTTTGGGATCAGAGGTTCATACATGATTCTGTTGCTTTCCTGGCTGTTGAAAAAACAACCATGAAGTGGTCAAAGTAATAAATGACTGCATGTGCTCTTCTGTATCATCCCAGTAATTTAGATGATTCTGTTCAGTCAGTGGAGTTCAAAGAGCCTCGTGTCAGATAACTGACAATTTACTACTTAAATATTAATCTCTTAGTTTGAGCAACATCTGGCACCAAGAGAAAGGAATTCTGAGGCACATCCATACCAAACTCATTATGTTTTCTACCTCCTGTAGATTAGAGTCTCTGAACTATATAAGCATCTAAGGTATGCAAAATAGGTTCTAAATTAACAAAGGTAAGGTGTAAAGATCAAATCTTAGAGATTAATTTGTGGAGTGCAACCATTAATACATTGGTTTAGAAAGAGACTACACTATTTGTTGCCCATTTCTAGCTATAAAATAAAATATATTCTCTGGGAGAGAGCTCAGTATTGACACTGAATATTAATATATTAAAAAAACAAGTTCATTGTTCAACTAGATGTTTTACAGCTAGAAAGGCAGCAGGATTTTTGGGAACTACTGATAACAGGTCTCCCAATATTTTTCTTTTTAATCTTCTTTTTAATGTAAACAAACTCTTGATGCTGTTGCAATACAGAGTGAAATATTACATATTCCTCTACTACATAATGGTGTAATTTTACTTGAAAAAGTCAGAACTAGTAAAGAAACAAAAGAAAAAATTGGGTTTTTCTGATAGGCAAAACTCCCTTCACAGAGAACATTACCTTTATTCAGAAATATTGCTGTGGTGCCTCTCTGAGAGTTGACACCTGTTGATGCATTTTCAGTCTTCTCTGTGGATGTCTAGATTAAGATGACATACTTTTCTTTGTTAACACATGGTATGAATCTCTAGTCTTAATACATAATGACAGATACAGTACAAGTGAAAAGCACCTAGGAGAAGGAAGACAAAGCTGCACAAAAATTTCCAGGAAGCATTAGACAGCACTGTCAAATTCATTTTGTTGAATTTTATGCAGATTATTTTAAACTGAAAAGTCAAATTTTCACATAATGTTGAAATTTTAGTTTATTCAAAAGTCTGTCTGTGATACAGTCATTATTACAGAGAAACTTGAGCCATTATATACCTGTGGAACAGGAAAATAGAAGTATTTTAGAAGAATGTGACTAAAACTAAATAAATTAGTGTGTATTGTGTATGCATGTGTGTGGAACAGGAAAATAGAAGTATTTTAGAAGAATGTGACTAAAACTAAATAAATTAGTGTGTATTGTGTATGCATGTGTGTTTGTGCGCAAACACAGTTTTTGGTTACTTTCTGCTGTCTACCTCCATGTGAGTTTGACTCTCAGGAAGAAATTGAGAAGTTGTTCAGTCAACCCAGAAAAACTGGCATGAGGAATTTGAGGGTCTGAACTTGTAGAAATCCTGTTTTGTTTTTAAATGATTCTAACAGTTAATGGATTTTCACAGAATAGTTTTGGATGTTGCATCCCGATTGCGGGAGGTAATCGGCAAGCGCGCCAGGAATGGCCGCATCCTACCTCTGCTGCGGGCAGGCAGGATCGCGGTTCGGCCACTGGCTGGGATCCCAGACTGCCAGGAACGGCCGATAAATGTGGACCCAACGCTGAAGGATTCGGGGTAAAGGAAAAAGGAAGGGCTCTTGTTTCTCCGAGCTGCTTTATTTCTTTCCCATGCAGAGGCGGTGCCGGGGCGGTGCTGCGTGGAATTGGTGGTGCTGCCGCACGGGTGTTATTCTTTCCCGCTGCGGGAGCAGCACCGAAACGAGGCAGGTGACGCACTGTGCAGGCAGCGCCAGCGCCGGTGGCGGCAGTGACAGAGTGAGCAGCGGCTGCAGCAGTGCAGGTGGCGGCCATGGCGCGGGTGGTCTTTCCCACAGCAGGAGCCGTGGATCCTGGTGCTGCTCCACACGGGTGTTCTTTTCTCTTGCTGCGGAGTGGCACATTGAGGCCGCTGACCACTGTGCCGTGCCAGGTGGGACGCAGGATTGGCATGGCTCAAAGGGGGACAGCGGCAAAAGAGCGGGGAAACTGAGAAAAACAGTGGCTTTTACGGATTGGGGGGGGAAGCCCGGGAGGAGACTGTCTGGCTAGTCAGGAGGGGTCTGGCGTAACAAATGTAAACATAACCTGGAGTGGGAAAGTCAAGGACCAATGGCAGAAAGGAAAAATTGTAACTGACAGCAAATTTTCTGGATGAAGGGGTGTAACAAATCCCGACAGACAATCTACAGGGGCAGAATTTTTGAGGATAGACAGGGAAAAATCTGGATTTATCATAACTGCCACAGCAGGGGGTAAACAACTTTAGACAGAGACTAAACATATTCTTCAAACCTCCACCGCTACCGCTACCGGCAGGGAGAGACCAAATATCTTCAGATCCCCACTGCCAGAAGTTTTATTACTGTTGAATCAATGTTTTTGGATAAAAAGTCTTCCTCTGAAAGAAATGTGAGTTTCAGCTATCACTGGATTGGTTGCTTTTAATTCTGAGTAGATTCAGAATTTGATACAGGTATATTGGGAAAAGATTCCCATACTGAAGAACCAACTAGTGTTTTCTTTTGTTTTGTTTAGATTGACAGGCATAAAATCAAAGAGATTCATATAGCTGGCATTAAATGTATTCAAGAGTGTATTCAAGACTGAGCTCTAGCCTATCAATTGTGACTTACCAATTTTATTTTTTTTTTTTTTTTTTTTTTTTTTTTTTTAGTATAAACCCCTATTTTAACTGAAAGGGATTGATAAGTAAATTTTGGACGTGACATAAAGGGCAAGTAGAGAAACCACTTCATACTTATGTATCACTCTTATCATAAATTGTCTGGAGACTCTAGGAAAATTACACTAGGCACCAGAACAGCTGGCAACTGCATTTTCATATTTATAGATGGAAATAAAAAGTAAGTAACTGTTGGAATTCTAGGTTGTTGATATATGCTCACATAGTCTTCCTCTTCTTTCTGCAAAGGAATTAATCCATAAGTGTATGAAAAAAGACACTTTCTTTATGTTTGAGCTCATAAACAATTTTTCATGCACCTCTTATTTCTTACTGGGTTTTTTTTTAGGACTTTCAAATATTTATTTTAGGAGGTGTCATAGATTATTGCCTTCTATATGTGGCTCTCATTCTTTCTGTCTCCTATTAAATGTAATGTGAAGGTCAGACTCTCAGGCTATAGCAACAGCAAGGGGATGCATTTGAGTCAGTGTTGGATGTAGTTTCTTTTTGATGTGAATGCGATTTGCTAGGTTTCATACATCCCATAAAATAACTCCTGACAGCTACATGCTTAAACAGATAGCTTTTCTTCCTTCCATAAACCTTTGACTTGACTGTTCTCTCCACTGCCTTTCACTAAATAGAAAATTTGTGCTAACTCTTGCCCAATAGATGTTCAGAAAGCAGGTTTAAATGTGGCAGAAACCCATGAAAATATTTTCAGGGATCGGTTGGCTGCAGGTGTTGTCTGTGCTGAGATAGAAATTATTTATGTGAAGTTTTGTGCCTTCTGGGGTCAGGACAAGTAATTATTTCATAATGGGGGAAATGCCTGTACCTACTAGTATGGTACAGATTTGAGATATGCGGTGACAATGGCTTCCCTCTTCTCATAGAATCTATCCTGACCAAACCTTCCTGAGCCTTTTTTCCCCTCACCTTGCCAGGTAATCCAGTGTGCAGGTAGTCCAGTGTGTCCTTTTTTCCCCCTTTTTCTTTTTTTTTTTTTTTTTTTAATCAAAGAACTGTATCTCTTTTCTGAAGAGGCTTGCAAATGCAGAGTGTTACCACAATTGTCATGTTTCAAAATAACACTGAGTACTCTGTAAAAAGATAAAACCATTTTCCCTAGTTTTGCCTGTTTGTGTACTTATGTGTATCATGTGTATAAAATTAAGCAAAAAAATTCCTAATTATTTAGAAAACTATTTTCTTTTGACTTTTGAACCACCAGCTGTGCAATTGCTAACATGGTTCTAACAGAGCAAAAGTGTTAATATTGTAAATAATGATGAGGTTTATTAACAATAGAAATGTCACAACAGAGTTTATTTTAGCTATACACTGTATTTTAGTGAAGTTTTCAGAGCAGCCAGGTGTGAGAGAAATGCAATATTAGAAGATCATAAACTAGGAACTATGAATAAGATCAAAACAAAAGCTGAAAATAGTATGCTGAGTACATTTATGAACCTGAAACTACTCATAAAATTGCAGACGAATTGCATTCTCTTTGCTCTATATGGAGCAGATTCCCAGCATGAATTATCATTTGTGGAAATTTTGAAAGGATAAGGTGCACAAATGCACCATATATCCTCTTTAGTGAGACAAAATTAGAATGAACTATGTGTGACTTGGTCAAACGTAAGGACAGCATAGAGACAAAATACATGGGTTGGCACTGGAGATCCAATTTCTTTGTAAGTAGTTATCTTTAAAGCAGGTTAAAAAACCTGCCTGTTTATACATTGCTCTTTCTTCTGGTTTAGTTAAGGACATGCATACTATTTTTCAAAGTATTTTTCCAGTACTGTTATTCAGGAACTATTCTTCAGGAAACATTTAGGATAGTATAAAACTCCAAGGCAGGCTTATTCATGACTGCTCTGTTAGTTTAGATAGTCCTTCTTTTGTACCTCCTTGAAGACAAGCACACAAGTCATTTGAGTTGAAGAATGGAGAAAGAAAGCATTGCATGTTGTACTTTGATAATCATCTTCAAAGTAATAAAGCCAGAAGGATTCAGAAATACAATAATTAAATCTAATGGGAAGAGATTCACTGCAATAGATAAACAGTGAAACATGTGAGAAGAGCTGAAGGCTGTAATCACATCTTGTAATGTTTTTCAGTGTGTGAATTCAGTCTTCGCTGGTGTTACATCTGATCTACAGCTGTGGCAAGGAAGCAGTGCTCCATCTGTACGTGGAGATCCAACCATGGCCAAATTCTGCTCACTTGCTAAAGAATTCAAATGAGTAGTCTTTATCTGACAAGTGCTATCTCTTTGTTCTAATTACATTAATATGCACTTACTATTTGCATATTAATTATTACATTCCTGTTCCACAAGTTGCAATCAAGTTGTTTGAAACTATTTCTTGGTAACTGAAAGTTGTGCATACAGTCCCAGGTAGTGCTAAGAAGGAACTCACATTCTTGCTTTTGCTGTAAGCGTTTTTTTGAAAATATTTAAAACTCTGCAAATCAAAAGTTGATTTTCGTGTTCTTTAATTGAACTCAAGACAGCAGAGCTAGCAGCTGGCAATCATTTTGATAGTGTACTGTATTCTCTTTGAGAAAAAGCACTGCATCTAATGAAAATGTCATGATGTAATATGAATTACTTCATAAACACATTTTTTCATTAATAGTAGCAATGTAGTTGTATTTCTTACCAAAATTGATTTTAGTCAAGTGAAGAAGATAAATATGCTCTTTTCTCTTTAGTTCCTTATTCTTTTCTTCCAAATATACACATTTATTAACTTTATGGTTCATACCATTACTTGCTGTCATGTAGGTATTGGCTAGCATGTGCAGAATTTTGTGTTCATTTCTTCTTGTTAGTTTGTAGTATATAAAGTATAATCACATATTTTCTCTCTGTATGACATGCTTTGCTGACTTGCTGTAGTTTTCACATCCCATGTGTGAGTGGGATATACTTCCTTGGGAGGGTAAATTTTAACCTCCTTTCCATGAGGTCTTGGTTATTTGAAGATTTGATGCATTGGATAGAGGCATTCATACAACCACTGTGAATATAGTCCTCTGTTATTCTGCCCAGATTCCTGCCTGGAGGAGTATCTCCACAATTAGTCTCATCCTGTTGTACTAATGGCAAACTGGTCTCTTGAGCTGATCACTTCCCTACAACTTAGTAAGGCAGATGGATTTGGATATGGGGGTGCAAAGTGATCATAGGGCATATACATCCTTCACATCACTCTGCTGGAAAACTTTTGGAAAGCCAATATGTTGAGTGGATTGCAGACTGGCAGGGTAAGGTTTTGACTCTGGAATTTATTGCTAAACTCACAGGCTGTTGAAGTTAGAAATGTTTTGGAGTGAACATCGAATCACTGACTAAATACAAATTCTCATTCGAGAGGATGTGAAAATACACAAAAGAAGATGGATAATAGGGATGTTTTTATGGATGAGAACTGTTATTTTTTTAGGCTGGTGTATGTTTACATGCCCCGAATCTTCCGTAGTTCTCCAGTTGCAGCTTTTTATTGCTTCTTAGCAGCTTAGTATGACTTTGGCAGAAAGTAGTTGATGATGCATGAGAGAGAGTGGTATCCACTAGGGTGTTTTTTTCCTCTTCATTTTAACGCACTGCATATGGGTATCTTCAGTATCCCATTTTATGTATTTTTACTATCAGTGCAAAGAAGTGGAACAAATGTGAGCAAGAACAGATTTCATTTGCTATTCCACTGCCATTATCCTGTTAGTACTTTATTACTTACTGAAAACCCATCTTGGAGTAATGGTGTGGTGCTGCTTACGAGCAAAGATGTGATTAATGGCAAGGTTTTGGTCTTTTTTCTTTTGTAATGGGAAATGCTGACTTAGAGCAGAAGTTATGTCATTTACCTTACTCACTGAGAGTTTAATGTAAGCAGCATGGAAGATGCCTGCTGTTTGCAGTAGATCTGATAACATTGCTCATTAGATATATTTTCTTCCAGTTGGTAGAGGCAAATACTGCACATCTAGATCCAGGTTTCTACATATGTATGCATTAGTCAGGTTAAGCGGTTAATCAATTTATGTGGATGTATTTCAGACTCATGTCTGTTTGTAAACCACTCCTGGTGATTGTTCCAGGTATCAGAACTGCATGATCAGTTGCCTAGATCACATGGGATTATCTTTGCTTCCTAACAATGATAGTCAAACCTTACTGTGCATGCAGGAGTGACAAAACAATGTAACAAAGAACTACAGTGACTTTTCCTTTTCTCATTAACCACTGTTTGACCTTACTGATTTCTTCAGACAGAGAATGGCCCTGGCTAGGACAGAACTGCCAGAAGCTCTTTTGGGAGAATCTTACTGCACCTCTTGAAGTGGTCACTTTTCACTGAGGCTTTGACTGTGCTGGAGGGATACCAAGAATTGTGTGAAGATACATTACCCTGTCAGCTATGAATGAGTCTGTTAAGACTGAAAAGAGTTCTGGATGTCCTTTCAAGTCTGTTTGCATATTTCAGTAATTGCCAAAATACAGCAATCGGCCTGGAGTAGAGCCCAAACTCCAGGTGGTCAGATAAGTTCTGAAATATGGTTTTATGTAATTCTCTGTCCCCAGCAAACAGAGTGAAACAGATACCCCTCCTTCCCTGTCCTCTTTGAATCCTTTTTCTCTTCTCTATTCATACACCCACTGGTTGGAGTCAGACTAGCTGGCAACCTAGTATTTGTGGTAATGGGTTTGGCTTTTGGAATGCTGAAGGAGGAATTGAGCTTGTCTGCCATTACCATGGCAAGTGCTCTTACTGCTCTGGAGAGGAGGAATGGTACTCCACAGGATGCCTTAAAAAAAACCTAGTGCTGGATGGTGCTCTAAAAATGTGCTGCTAAGAAGTGTGAAAACTCTGAAGTATCCAAATTAGGCTATCTCAGATCCCCTTTGTATGTGGGTTCAAATTGATTTAGGCATGAACTAGATATTAAACACTTCCTCCCTCTTTAAAAAAAATTGGCATAAAGCAGAAAAATTACATTTTGAAGTGCCAAGGGAGACCTAAGGACATAACTGTGGCTGCAACTTTGGAATAGTTATTAATTATTCCAAACAATGCAGAGTTTATCAGGTTCAGAGTTTGGAATCAAAATCTTCACAAAACTTTTAGTCTGTAATCTTACAACTGCTGATGTAGTAGGTTTCTATTCTTAAGATGTTTCCTTTTAACACAGTGGTTCTTCAGAGGATCATAGGTCCGATATCAGGATTAGCAGTTCATAAAACTAGTTTACTGAAATCAGTTTTAGCCTTAAATATTTCCTCAGAGCTCATGGGGAAAAAAAAAATCAACAGCAGTGATGTAGCAGCAATGAAAAGGCAGTGCAAACTTGACTGAAATGAAGTCTAGTTCAGAATCTGAGAGGAGTGTGGGTGGTTTTGCTTCTCTGACTGACCTTGGGATCCTCTCCCAAGAAATGAGAACTATGATATGAGAAGATTTGAGGAGAAAATTTGACAGATATGAGGTAGAACTTCTTTCCTGTGTGTGTGACAAAGTACTGGCACAGATTGCCCATGGAGCTTGTGGAGTCTTCCTCACTGGAGATATTCAAGACCCTTCTGGACACAATCCTGTGCCATGTAGTACTCTGGGATGACCCCACTCGAGCTGGATGATTTGACCCACTGTGGTTCCTTCCAGCCTGACTCATTCTGTGATTCTGTGATTCTCCATTACTCTGAACTTCTGTCCTATGTCATCTTTGTACTTTCCTCCCATGATTCTCCTGGGGTGCTCTTTCATAACACCCAAAATCATTGCATCATTCCATCAAAAACCCATCTTGCCTTAAGAAAACACAATGTAAACTACAATTTGCTTCCTGTCCACCAGGGTGTATATACCCACAAGGTGCAAGTGTTCCTTTTCCTTTCTTAGCCATACTTGTACAACATACCCGCTGCCTAGTTCTTAATCTTTAAAACACCATGTAAACTGTTTTTCTGAAGTCTGTGGTATACTTATGTATGCAATTACTTATATGCTTTATATACAAAAGTAAATTCCATGTCAAGTCACTTACCAGTGTGAACGCAGAGAGCAGGACCTACCATTATTTGCTCCTTTCCAGCTGTGTTTCCTGTTCTAAGCTTAGAATAATTATGGGTTGCAGAAAATAAGGCCTAAAAACCAAAGGAGATTTACGTCAAAGCAGAGTTAAATAGTCCAAGAGCTGCAACACAAAACTTCTTGATCACTCAAAAAAGCCATGTGGTCCATACATGCCATCAGGTAAGAATGTGAATCAGGGTATAAGATTTTTTTTTCTTGCTTGTTACAGAATTCAGTATTTTTACATGTGGATATCCATGTATTTTAGAACATTTAAGAAAATTTGGAAATAATTCAGAAATATTTTTTCATGCTTTTTAAATAGTTAGTGGATGGACTTGAGCTATCCCAAGTGTGTATTATTGTCTGGCTTAATTCCTGTGGTTTATCAGAAGTAAGCTGCTGATGTTTTTCAAGACAAAGGTTTATTGATTATTATGTTGCTCTCAGGGAATCATTACTGTCTTTCTAGCACAGGTAGCTGTAATCTTTTGAGAACTGACTTCTGTTTGGATGAATTGTCATCTGTTTGATTTCTGAAGAGCCGTGAGAGGATTATAGGTGACATGGGACATCACACTTTTTTGATCAACAAATTTTCATTGAGCTGAAATGCATGTTTCTGTGCTTTTTAATATTCAATATAGACTTAAAAATGCAAAAACAGAGAAGAAAGAAATCTGCAGAAGCTATTAATGATCCCCAAAGCAAATACAAAGCCAAAATGTAGGAAGAAGAAATAGTCAGCTGTTAGAAAGTTCTAACAAAGAGAGCACAGTTAAACATGCCCTGTAAATTGCAGCTATTTATTTTTTTCACTGAGAGATATAGAAGTCAGCAACACAAGAATCCAAAATATTCACAGTGGCTGCTGAAATCTGATCAGTATACTCAGACAATTTAGAAGTCAATTTCTCAATTGAAAATTGACTCAATTTCTACATCGAGATGGATTTCAAAAATGATGCTGTTTAGATTTTAGGATACATTTTAAATCTTTACAGAAGTTTCTAAATATTAGTAAATTAATTTTTGCAGTCTGAATCAGATCTATGTGTTTTTAGCACAGATAGGCTATGCGTAGATTTGGTCAAATTCACAGGATAGTTTACCATGAAATAAAAACAAATATAGAAAAAAAATGAAGCAGGTCATGTAGCACATGATAAGTTTTCAATGTTTTAAATACTGTACATCAATGTTTGTGGCCCATGCAGACTGTAGCATAATGATAAATGACATAGGAAGGCGCCTTTTGAAAAGAATTTTCATGTATGAAAGACCCATATCTGGCCAAGGAAAATTTTCTATTCAAGTTTTCTTTAGGTTTATATAGTTTCCTAATTATTAAGACATATTACATGAGACATTATTAATTAATGTCCTGTGTGAATGGTGTCTAAAGCCACTTAATCCAACTCTATGTTCTTAAATTGTCTTTGCTTTTATTAATACAGTTAAAAATTGCCAAACAAGAAACTGGTTTTTTTTTTTTAATTCAATGAAAAATTTGAGAAAATTGTTTTTATATTGATCTGCAATAATAATGCATGTATGTATTTATTGGAACTGTCCACAAGGTAAAGAAAGTTTTTTTCCCATTTGTCATCACAACTTGTTTCTGAAGTATGAACAGAATAATTCTTATTTATAATTAGAAAAAGGGTATGGGGAGAAGTTAATTTATTAAGGATGAAATTTGTATTACAAATTTGAATTTCTAAAAGTTTGAGAACAATTTTGTGTTAAATTGAGTTAGAGCATACATTGCACAAGCTTTTAGTATTATTTATCTCTACATTCTCTAAATGTAACAAAATCAATTAACAGCAGGTGCTTTTTTGTTTTCCAAAGATAAAACATTTTTGAGTGTTTGTAAACACAGTGGGTATAAAGACTTCAATTATAAACCCAGGAAATATCTAACAAGTTCTTCTGCAATAAGGGGAATACTGTCTCCTTTCAAAGTCCAGTATAATCAGAGGTGAAGTTCCTTCTTGAAATATACACAATGGAACTCTTTGCTGTAATTACCTTGCAAACATGAAATATGAGAATATTAATACATTTGCAGCTTTGAGGCACAGATTAAGAGGTTTTTCCCCTATCTTTATGTCTTTTGATCTTTGGATTTGAAATGCATAGAGAATAAATTTAAATAGCACTGTTAGAGCAAACCCTGTCACAAGATGTGTTTATCCCTTTGGGAGGAAACAATTAGGTTAGAAGGAGTCCAATTGATTTCCTTAGTTTGCCAAAAATTTACTCGTTCCTGTTACAAGCATAAATTGATTATTTGGAATATGTAAGAAGTCTGTAAAGAAAATAGTTTGACTTTTCAAGTTTTCATTTTTTCAGTTATGAAGCTATTAAATAAGATCTTTGCATTTTTTCTTGCTTTTTAGAAAGTCAATAGGCATTTTATGTCCTGAACATTGTCTAGGAATAGAAATTTCATTTTAAATCTTCAGTAAATAATGTGTGTTGGGTTTAAAATGCATGAAGAGAATTAGTGCTTTATGTTGGAAGAATACATTTTGTATATCAGATGTCCATGTAATCTTGAGAAAAGACAGCAATTTAGTTCCTGAAATACAAATAAACTATTTATATTTTTATTCTATATTGCACACACTGGTTGAAAGAAATCAGAAGCTGAAGTAAAAGATATACAGAACAATTATATATTGTTTTAAATATGTGGAATGTATATTTATATATTTTTCTAAACACTCCAATGAATAGCTTTAGCTGAGCTTGGGCAGAGGAAAAACTGATGTTAGTAGATGGGCGTGATTTGTATGACATGGAGGATGTTTTTCAGGGTTATAAGCAGGCCATTTGTTTTTTTTTTCCATACTTACAAAACAAAATTATTCTAACCAGGAAAAGTGTCTTTGGTGTTCATATTGGTCCTACTGCCATTTTCCAAGCATTGAAAAATAATATGGGCAGTGTCTTCTGAAAAGATGCTCATGGAGAGATGGGCAGAGAGAAGAACCTTCCAAAGTTTAACAAGGGCAAATGCAGGATCCTGTACCTGGGGAGGAAAAATTGCATGCACCACCTCGGGCTGAGGGATGACCGGCTGGAAAGCAGCTCTGCAGAGAAGAACCTGGGGGTTCTGGTGGACAACATCTGTCCATGAGCCAGCAGTGCCCAGGTGGCCAAGAGGCCAAAGGTATCCTGAGCTGCATTAGGAGGGACATTGCCAGGAGTTCGAGGGAGGTGATCCTGCTCCTCTTCTCAGCTCTGGTGAGGCCACATGTGGAGTGCTGTGTCAGCTCTGAGCTCCTCAACACAAGACAGACATGGAGCTCCTGGAGCAGGTCCAGCAGAGATCTACTGAGCTGGTCAATTGTGTGTAAAATCTTGTTTATGAGGAAAACCAGATGGCGCTGTGCCTGTTCAGACTCAAGAAGAGGCGACTGCAAGGTTGCCTCATTCCTGTGTATAAATATCTAACAGGAGGATGTCAAGAGGACAGAGCTGGCTCTTTCTGGTGCTGCCAACCAATAGGACAAGAGCCAATGGGCAGAAGCTGATGTGCATAAATTTCCACCTAAACATAAAGAAGAACTTGTTTACTGTTGTTTTTCTTCGGTATACAAGAATAGGCATTTCATGTCTAAGTGAAGTTAGACACTAACTGTTTGGAGCTTTGAAGCTGAGAGCCGAGCTTGTTTCCTAAATGATCTAGAAGGGCAATTATCTTTCATATGTGAAAATGTTGGTAATTGCTGAGGTAAGTGGCTGCTCAGAAGCCCTGTTGTACAAGCGCTGTCAACTACTTTGGAACATTTTATATTTCTTTCTTTAGACCCAGCAGAGAACTGTAGAAGAAAAATACATTCACAATTTGGTTCCTAGCAGCCATCACCCTTAATTGACTGGGTATTTCTGCCAAGCAGAGGTTTTTAGTGTGATAGAGCAATGAGACTGAGGAGCTGTCAGGCTGCTGTTTCACAGCAAATGGATTCATGATGGATTAGCTGTGTGCCTCCTACCAGAGGCGACAGACCCAGATGACATGAAGTCCTCTGCGCCCATGCAAACAGACCAGCATCCTAGGGAGATTGATGGAGATGCCATCAATGTACATGGTCTTCAAGGCATGAATTCAGATCTGGAATGCCATTTCCAATGTATTTACACACAAATGAATTTAATTTTATTGTTACTCCTCACAAATAAAGTTACCTGAGTCTCAGAACTTTGTTTGCTCTGTAGACAGATACTGATATTTCTGTGAACTTGCTTACTGCTGGCAAATTCTAGTACCCCACTGTCTTCTCATACATGTGCATTTTTATTCAGCAAAGGTGTTTGGTATGGCTAATTTGTGGTTCATTGACTGTGAGCTCTTTTTCTGTAATGATACAGAGAAGAAAAATTATCTCATGTCATTTTACAGGAGCCCAATACCATGTACTAAAGTGATTTAATTGCAAAGCTCATGTTTTTTTTCCATACGATTTTGCCATTGTTTGTATTTAAATATGTATAAGTGGTACAATAGATTATAAATGTTATATGTTACAAATCAAGCAACAAGCCCACATCATCTCAATATGGGATGATAGTCAGTGAAGATTAACACATAATAACTACTTTGGGCTTGATGTTACTGTGATGTATATATACAAACAGTTGCTTTCCTATTCTGTCCCTTTTGTTTTCTGTGTGGCCTCCTTAGCAACCTCTCACAGTGAAATCTTTCAGTCTCTTGAGCTTCACCCTTTCCTATCACCCATCCCATATTTGTATGGAAGGGGAAGCAGCTTTCTCTCTAAGTGGACCCTCCATTAATCCATTTATTCTCCTAAAAAGAAAATATTGTTGCTACTTTCAAAGTTAGGCTGTCTAGATACAATTCTCCATAAGTTTCACTGCTGAAATTAGAGAGTCTCCTTTTAGGGCAGAAGTTATTTTATTAGTCATGGCTCCATGCTGGCCCCTTTCAAGAAGATACCTACTCACAGCTGGTTTTGGGTTTCTTTGTATGATATGAAGATCTTCCTTTATGTGAATCCCCAACAATCAGATGTCTAGGTTTTCAAATGTGGTAGATCAATTTAGCTCATGAAGGTCCAAAGGAAAGGCATTCATGAAGAATTTCATGCCAGTGCTAGCCACTCTATGGGAGGAACTAAATGGACTGGTTACAGTCTTGGAAAGAAGAACTTCTATCACTTGTGTGAAACAATGCATTCTATCTCAGTGGGAAGAAAAGCCTTCCAATGCTACCTGTAATTCCTTGTCTTCTGTTATACAAAGGAATTAGTTAGACTTTCATCATGGTCCAGATTTAGTGTCCTTCAAAAAAACCAACTTCTTTGCGGGATGCTGAAAGATTCTGACTTCATCCTTATCCTGCACATAAAGTATATATGTATGTGAAAATAACTTTGTTTTCCCCTTGTCTTGTGTTATTCATATATTTCTACAAGATATTTAAATTGACAGGGGTTTTTTTTAGGTTTTTTGCTTTCATCTGGAATTATTAAAATACATTGTACACATTTTGTGCTCTTTTTTTGTTCAATAAATTAAACTCACTTAGGAGGAAATAGTAATACTGTTTATCTAATCTGCATGATTTAGGATATAAAGAGTTGTTGTGTGGCATCTGAAGGCCTTTTGATACAGCCGTATGATAACATAATTCCTCCTTTGGATGAGGTGCTGCTGAAAGCATTTGCCGGTAGGCCGGTAGAAGGCTAGCAGTCATCTGCAGCACATTTGCAGACAGCAAATAATTTGGGCATTTTAATTCAGACTTGAGAAAGAGTGAATGGAATTCAGTGTCATGAAAGCCTGAGACATGTGAAACAATGTGCACTGGAAGGGATCCTTTGAAATGCCTTGGATCTAAATTCTTCCTGTCTACACGATTAAGTAGTTCTAACAACCTGGCTTGTTCTTTTCTATTTATTTGTGTTTTAATCTCAGGGAAGCTCTATCATTTCACTTATGGCGTTGCAACTAGAAATGTCGTGGTACTTAGCAGTAATTACTATGGGTGCCACTACCCTGGTGGTTTCTTACTGATGAGGTGCTTCTCTAGGGCCAGCTTCTAAGGAGACTGGCAGGAGACAGGAGACAGCTTGGGAGGTCCAGTTTGAGACATGGCCCTTCAGGAAACATTTGTCATTCTTGCACAGGACACTGAGTGTGCAGTCGATAGTGGTAGCCAAAGGTGAAAGCATGCTGAGGCTGCTACCAGAAACTTTGGAGAAATCATCAATGGGACTCGTTATGTTTAACTCCAGTAGCTCAGTAAGTTACTGCTTTACTGAAATAAATGAGACAGCTGCAGTTCAACGCTGTTCTGCGGAGTTAGCAGGCAAAATTTAATTTTGAACTACTACGCAAAAGAAGCAAAGAGTCACAGTGAGCATCAGTGAAAGAAGGCTGGAAGCAATGTTTACCCAGGGAGATTGAATCGATACTCAGGTGGTTGGAAACAGGGATGGCCAGTGTTAATTAGACCTTGGAGACATGAGAAACATGTGGCAAGCTATTTACTGTTTGTTTTGGATAAACAGAAAATGCAGAATGCCTGGCTCTACACTTCAGGCTGCAATTAAGGGTTACCATTTTTCATGCTGCTGTTTACTCAGTAAATAATTGGTACAGCCATGTGTTTTGATCTAAGCAAGGTTCGTTTACCTACCTGTTATTAAAGGTTCTGCTTTTCAGTCTAGACAATAATACATCAAAACCACAGAGAAAATACAAAAAGGACATGAACCTGTTAGAGTGGTTCCAGAGGAGGGCCTCAATATGGTCCAAGGGATGGAGCCCCTTTCCTATGAGAGAAAAATGAGAGAGCTGTAGAAGTCCAGCCTGGAGAAGAGGAGGTTCCAGGGAGATATCATTCTGGCTTTTTAGTACTTAAAGGAAGGCTTTTAAGGAAGGGGTGAACAGGCTTCTTAGAAGGGCCTATTGTGGTAGGGTAAGGGTTATGATTTTAAACTAAAATAGGGTAAATTCAGACTAGATATAAAAAAGAAATTTTTTACAATGGAAGTGGCGAAACACTGACACAGGCTGCCAAGAGAGGTTGTGGATGTGCCATCCCTGGAAAAATTCAGGGCCAGGTTGGTATTAGGCTCTGAGCAACCTGACTTAGTTGATGTTCCTGCTCATTGGAGGAGGGTCGGACTACATGGCCTTTAAAAGCCCTTCCAACCCAAACCATTCTATGGTAAATAATCAGTCAGTTTATCTTTGTCAGTCAGTTTTTTACTACTGGAAAGCAGTTCAGGGCTGATAACCCGATGCGTTCCTTAGATAAAATCCAATGTATAAAATGGAATTTTACAGTCACACACTGATGGTTTTTTTTCATCCTCCCTCTCACGCGTCTGTCATCAAGGAAATCCCAGTAAGTATCACAGACAAAGCAAAACTAAGATTATGGTGATGGCTTTGTCTTTGTTATGCATGTCCAAAACTAAACAGTTGTATTCTACCTTCATAACCCTCTCCTATCCAAAATATAATTTTGCTGGGTAGGATTTTCTTTTTTCTTTCTTTTTTTTTTTTTTTTTTTTTTCCCCTGGAAGACTTGGGGTTTGTGTACTCAGAAGTGAAATCACATTTGCTGTCTGACATAGCCACCAATTCAGTATCATGTCAGCTTAATGCAGTTTTTCTCACAGTAGCTTACTTTGTTACCTCAGTCTGCTCTAGCAAGCTAGCTCATCATTCCTTTGTGAGTTTATTAATGAGAAAATGATAATTGATGAAATGTGGAATGATCTAGTACAGATATTCTATAGGTTTTATTTTAGAAATTCCTGTATTTCTTTCTCATGAGGCAATATTTAAACTTCAGTTCTATGATTGTATCTTTAATTCTGTATCATTATAATGCATTTAGTAACTAAAGCATGGTCTTGTGTGAGCTAAATGATATTAATGTTAACAGAAGCACAGCTGGATAAACCACAAGTGTGCTGGTGTGTGCTGTCTGAGTTAAATGAAGTGGAAATTTACTACTGTGAGCTGTGCAATGTGAGATACCATGCTGTCTGATTTGTTTGCAACTGATCTTCAGGCATGTCCACTGCAGGCAAACAAATCTAGACATCTTTTGTTTGTCCATTGCAACTTTTCCTTTGTGACTCTTTCTAGCATGTCCTGAGGGAATCAGTACCTAGTTGGAACAGAAAGGAAGGAAGCACATTCTCTGTGTCAAAATGGTATGGGTGCTGTCCTACACATGGAGCAGGTAACCTAAGGAGGGATGGTAGCACTCTGAGGCACAGTTCCTAGTGGCACTATTGCTATTTGCTGTTTCTTCATGAGACTACTCAAGTTTAATGTGGTATTATATGTTTGGGGATCCTGAGGCATTTTCTGGTATAATATTTATCCTGAAAAAGTAGGTTTTTGCCAGTCGCACCTCCACAAGCACACCTGTTTGCCGAAAGAGTGTGGCTTAGACAAAATTCCTGTGCTGGAGTTAAAAAAATAAGTGGCAAAAATGTCCTTTTTTAATGCTTTGAAAATATTTAAAATGAAGAAGTAGCAGAATAGTGTTCATGAGGCTCAGTCTGAACAGCTTGTTTGTTGTCGTGTGCTGTCCGTGGAGAAGCCAGAAGATCTCTCTGCTGTGTTGTCTTGAATGAACACAAACACATGGATCACATGCATGCCATTGCAGAAACTCTCCCCTCTGGGCTTTCATTTAGTAATGAGAGTAGAAAACAAAGGTGTATGTAGGAATACAGAATGCCTTTTACACTTTCTTGCCAAGCCCTCCAATTGAAAGCTTTTTAGTAACAATTTAGTCTGCCAATGTTGTCCCAAAATCTTTGTATCCAGTTTTCCCTTGACAGAAAGTCCTAAATTGTTCCTTTCTGTTCATTCACCCATTCAGTTCATCAGATCTGAGAAGTGATGTCAGCTGAAGTGATCAGCTAGTCAACCTTTTAGTAAGCCATTCTTTGTCTAAGTTGTCTACCTACCAAGCCCTGAAGAACATTAGGAAGTTTTCTGTCTCTCTTGCATGTCCACTCTTGATTCCAGTATTGGCAAAGATTGTGTGAAGGAAATGGTATTTGCTGAAGTACAGTCAGTCATTCTAAAAAATACAATGTTGCTTCATTTTGCAATGGCTCCACATTAGGGTATTGCTGTATTTACCTTTATATTACTTGTCAGGTGAAGTCTGTGTAGTCTTGTGGAGAAGGTGTGACAGAGTCTACAAGGGCAGGAAAGACACAGGATTTTGTTGTGTGGAGGGATCAGAGGAGAGATTGTTTAGAAATTTAACAAGCATGTTGGTTGTACAGTCCTGTGGTTCTTTCTGCAGTTTGCTGCTTACCCAGGGACTATTGAGTAGTTGCACTGTCACTGTGGCATATTGTTTTTTAAATTGACAGTAATAGTGATTTAGTACTCCAGCAGTGGTATTTCCCTGAAATGTATGTACCATTGTGAGTTAAATAGGAATGTCAGTTATTTTCCTCCAAGATTATATAAAATCTGCTGTAATTCTTTTACTTTTTGTTGAAATTCTTTTCCTGCCCTTACAAATGCGCCTATTAGCACATGGTTAAGACAACAGCCACATTTTTTGACAGAAACTTTGACTGTGTTATAGGTAAAAAGCCAGTTAAGCCGAATCAATAATTGGTGAGGGCCAAATTAAAGTTAATAAAAAGAAATAGGGTCTGTTTTGCATATTGAAATACAATGTGTGCCAGCCATGAATTGAAAGGAACAGGGCTGAGCCCGGGACTCGGCTCAGGGTAAACACCACTCTGACCCCCTCGCCCATCAGACCTGGTGAGTTCACAAAGTCTATTGGAATCAGTCCAGGTTTTATACTATTTTTCTTGCCCGAAGCCATGTTTCCTTTGTTTCTTCCTCTATCCGTGAATATTCATTTGGTCTTCATCGACCATCCTGTCTCAGAAGAATGCTATCTGTCGAGTGGACAGAGCCTGGTCCCGGAAGTTGTTAGAATAGTCATGTAGTTCCCTTGTTCTCCTTCCAGCGTGTTCGGATACCTGTCTTCCCCTTGGACAAAAGCTGCCTTGGAATACACAAACCGCATCCGGGAATGCATACATGTTGAAAAGGGTTTATGGGAACCGTGCTTTTACATGCTAGTGAGTTCCTCGGAACAGGCTATTCATGCTTAGTTGATTGTCAGGAACAACACCATCTCTGGTTATCAGTGGCCATGATGGTCTGCTGATGTTTCTGGCGTTCCAGGACTTAGAAATTCTGCAGTAGCTACCTTCTCCTTCACTTGCTAATTTAGACCTCTATTCAGTGTACACCTGTGGATACTGTGTTTCAATGAGGTATGAAGTAACCAGTTTCTCAATCCCTGTAGTAGATTTTGCAAGCCTGTGTGGTTTTGTGTCAGACCCTTGTGACATGACTGGACATGTATCTTAGTACATTATAGTCTTCTTTGGTACAAACATATTTATTTGAACATGAATGTTGATATATTTATAACAACTGCTTCTAAAAGAGAGAAAAAATGCTTCAGAGTAACTGCGACACTTAAAAAAATTTATTTCAAGTTTTCACGTGCATTCTTTTCACAAAGAATAGGAGCTTGTAGAAATCGGGAAAAATAAAACCATAATTCTAATAAAGATACAGGCATCAACTGACAAACTGTAGTATCATTCTTTTATGGTTTATGCTTAGCTCATTCTACATTTATTTCCTTTGCTTGCTGTGATGTTTTGAAACTCATCATTGTCCATGTGGCTGTCTGTGCCTGAAGAGGTTTTGATTGTGCCTTTACCTTCTGTATCACAGTTTCAGTTTCAGTTCCAGTCACGTGGCCCACAGCTTGTGCCAGGAGAATGACACAAGAGCACTCGTGGCATAGCATTTCACTGTTGTATAGAAGACAGAAGACCTCTAAGGCCTGGAAAGCTCCCAGTAGAAACTGGGGAAAAGGGTTTAGTAATTTGCTCCTTGACAGGAGTCTCCTATGATTTTCTGGTCCTGGGGTGGTTTCATTCAACAAGGAAGCACAGAGGAGTTGACTTTACTTATTGAGGTTTTTTCAGTTTATTGGAGCTTTTCATGTGTGCATGGACAAGGTCAGAGATTATGGCAGTGTTTATGGACTTGATTCAGAGGGATGGTATACACAGTCTGTTAGAACAGAAACCTATAAAGTAAAAGAGGGTGATAGATATGTCAAGCTGCTTTTGTTCTTCCCATGTGTTTATGTGTCTTACTTGTAATAGTCTTACTTTAGTTTCTGCTCTGGTGCCATGTAGTACTTCAGTTTTTAAGAGCACATTGCAACCTGTCAATCTTACACTGCATTTGACTTTCTCAGAGAACTGTTTGAATTTGAAATCAGGTTATTTACATAAGACTGCTATAAAACCTCTGTTACAGTCATGTCTCTGCTTGTTTTCTACTTGTGGATGCTCACCAGGCATCCACAGGTATATATGTGGATGTGTATAGGGCTGCATCTCAAGATGACTGAATCTGAGGAATATTCAGAACCTGTCCTTATGTCTGTAGAATACCACTTCCCTGTGGGGTGCTGCATGACCAAAGATCAATGGCGAGAAGTCAGTTTCTCTTTGTGGAGGGTATGAACACCCTTCCAGAGGTCACTGTCCTTGTGGGCTTGCTGCATTGCTATGTCACCTTGAAGGGTCTTATGGCAGTCTAAGCCACGTGCACTCTATCATGCATACAGCACAAGAGGCACTAAAAAATCATAGGTGTCTGTCACAAAATCTTCCTCATTTGGCTTCCTGACAGCATGTTTGTGGCTGTCAGTGCTCTCAGCAGACCGTGCTCCCCTACCCACTTCATGGTCAAAGTCAGATTGAAGCGATACGTGGAATAAATAAACTCCACAACCAGATATAGTTATGAAGTGGGCATGTATGTCAGCGCCCGCCACAAGCGAGATAGCTCTCATGAAAAACTTGTGCCCCGAGCTTCAGTCTGTCCCACATCTTTATTCACAAAGGTATTCCATATGCAATACATTGCACAACTTTGCCATGCATATTCAACCCCTGGCCCCGCCTGTTCTCGCCTCGTATGATAATCAGATCCACGCCCTTCTGGGCATGCGTTGTTTGTTGTGGTGGTCACACAGGGGTCTTTGGTGGTCTCTGAGGCTGAAGACTGTGGTCTTCCTCATGACTGAACTTTTGAATTTTTCTCCTTTGCGCATGCGCTTTTGGTCCCTTGGTGCTTATCTGAGTACGTCTGTCAGCTTTGATTAGCTTGGAGACAGAGGAGTTCCTTTAATTTGGGCTTTTTGTATCTTTTGGTTTTCTCTGGTATTGTTCTTTATGTAAGAAACTTCAGAAATTTGCATTTTCCTATGGCAGAGGTTGTACCATTTGTACCATGGCAGAGGTTTCTTAAGTAAGAAGTTTAAAATTCAACACATAGTTCTACAGGCTAAACTTTAAATGCTTAATTCATATTACTAATTCAAGTGAACTCCAACAATCTCTGTTTCAAGATCCTGCTGTTCTGTACCAGTCTCACACTTCCTGAATTTTTCCTTCCTCCAACCTTCTGTGAGTTAGAGTCACTAGAAAAGCAATCAGTAGCCCTGGGCTGGTGGTCTTGGCTGTGCCACCACCATTGTGCTTGGTACAAGGGCAGGCTCAATCAGTGGCTGATGGGTCTTTCAGGGACAGAGGAAGGGAAGGACGCAGAAAGTGAGGAAAGCCTCCCAGCAAAGTTATAAACTAGAAATCAGGATTTGAAGTAGATTAATTTCTATATGGTCATAGTTTTGATGCATATTAAGGATGCCACAGGCTAAAACTTGATGATAAAAGTGAATTAGCATTTGTTGGGAAAATGTATTCAAATACATTTTTTCCAGTTGTTGATTTAACATTTCCTTTGAAAGCAGCTGTAATCTTTGATGACTAATTCTGTGACGATTAAAATGAAATGTGTAGAACTGCTGAATTATGTCTGTCTCAGCACAATAAAACTGGCCATATCATGCTTACCAATGTGAGTAGATCTTTTCCCTTCTAATTTTCTAGGGTTATCACAAGAGTCTTGAAATATAGCCTATTTGTGCAGGTCCAATTTCCAGCTTACTCAACCCCTACATCATGTTTTTTTAATATGGTTTGTACAAAAAAAATAAATTAGGTATTTGGAAGGAAGTCACTACATTTCAAAATACCCAAGTGAGCTTTTTGCAGGGATCTTGCAATTAAATTGCAGATAACATTGCTGCAAAACTGTGGCTCTTTTTCAGGATTTGCAGTTTAATGTGTTCAGCAGGGATGGGTCCCTAACTGAGTAAAACCAAATGGATGGCTTTTGCTTTATGTGTTACTAATTCTCTCTACTCTGCTTGGGAACTAAACTGACGCAATGCTGTTTCACATATTCCATATACACGGTAAAAACAGGTGATTTGAAACCTATGTTATTTTCACTGACTAGTAGCTGTGTCCAAGACTTTAGTACTTCTTTTTACAACTTCCTTTTCCTGCCAGTTATGTATGCGTTTATATGTTGATGTTATGTATATATATAGATATTGTGCATTATCTTAGTAAACTTGTAGGAGCAAGTATTATGTCATTGCTGATTGTTTCAGTAATAGCTTCAGTGCAGGAGCCCCTGTTGTTTTAGGTGCTTCTTCATTAAAATAAATAACTTTATGGCATATAAAGTTAACAACTGTTTACAAGTAAGATAAAAAAATACTGTAAAGTGTGTTGATGGTGTAATTTTAATTTGGTGCTGATTGGACTATTTGGTAGAGTGAAAAAACCATAAACTTTATGTCCAGTTTTCAAGCCTGGATTCTGCTTCAGGTTATGTGGCTCTAATATGCCTGTGTACATTATGCTGCTTCAGGCTTGGATATTCACTAGATAGAATAAACAAAAGTTAGTACCAAAGAATGTAATATAGGCTAGGTTTAGGTGAGTTTAGGTGGGGTGTTACTCTTTTAAATATTTGGATATCATCCTATGGTTAAAGCCCCAAAGATTCTACATAGGAAATGTTTGGGTTTTTGGTTTTTTTTAAAGTCCAAGTATTGTGTGATAGAGGAGGTGGCAGCTTTTTTTTTTAGTATGGAATTGTTGACTTAGAGCAAGGATACTGGTCTAGTGCCTTGAAGGGTGGTTTTGGAGCCAAATTTAGCATCCATGATGATGACCTTGCATAAGAAGGAGCACTTGTGAAATGTGGTGATTGATGAAGCCCTGAGGCATTTTCAAATCAAAGGCAGGGTGACAGAAAGGAGAGAAATGGGCTGAAAGTCAACAGTGCCAAGTGCAAGACCTTGTATTTAGGGACTGGTATTGGGATTTACTGTTCTTAACATATAGCCACTTAGTTGCAAATAGCTGAGGAAGAAAAAGCCATTATTTTATCATTTGCTAAAAGGTGTCGATAAGCAGTTAGGGGAAAAGTGCACTAGCAACAGACTGGACATGATGACCCATAAAGTTCCTTTCATTTCAAAATTCCTATATCAATTGCCAGCTTGACAAAAGTACATTACTCTTTGCAAAGAAAAGGTGAATACAGCTACATTTGTTCAATAACTGATGTCTCAGCAATGTATATATACATTTACAAGCACCATTTTGAATAAACCAGCATGTAGTGCTTGATGGAATATTGGCACTTACAGTTCATTCGTTATTTCTTCTTGCTTAATTCAGTGTTTCTGAATAAAGAGTTCTCAGCTGATGACATTCAAATGAGTAATTTTTTTCTCCTTCATGTACTTGCATGCTGCACATTGTGCATACAGCTTTATGCCTGACTTAGAGAAGACTGCAGCTTGTAATTGAGAGACACTAAGCTTCAGGGAAAGTTACATAAAACAGGAAAAAAGAAAACCCTCTGACTTTGTTATAGTAGATGGAATATGATAGTCTACCCTATTGTCTGGAGCTTTAGTGTTTAGTGTTTTATAGTGTTTACATTTTTGTATCAATCAAAATGCTTTAATTTTGCATTCTGACTCAATTACAACTGTGCATTCAATGCTGCAAATTTGAGAAAGAGAATATTCTAATTAAATGATTTTTTAAGGGAAGTGTTTAATGATGGGCATGTTTGCTTGATTGTTTGAATCTCTTAACTTACTATGAAGCTCCAGCAGATAAAAACAAGGTAAATTATATTATATAGTGGCATTCATATAAAGTATCACAAAATTATTCAGAAGGTAGTTATTTTTAAACAACAGGGACAAAACCAGGCTTTAATGTGTGATTTGGGGAGATAAATTGCTTTTGTGTCTGAAAAGGGAGAAGAGGATTGAATAACAGACAAAGGAGGAGGAGAAAACAAAAGCATGACCTTCCCATTTGGGGAAGTATGAGGGACACCAAAAGGGGTGAGTGTGGTGCCATGAGAAGAGGGAGTGGCTGAGGGTGAGGTCAAAGTTGTCAGAGAGAAGGTCAGCTAGAAGTTCTACATTACAGGAATATGGTTTTGAAAATAACCTTTTCCCTTTAGATTCAGAGGTAGGCTAAAAATGGGAGATATGTCATTTTGTCTCACAGAGTAAGGTATGTATTTGGCTAAGACATTTCTGGTGTTTTTAGAGCTGGGGGTTGAGAGGTGGGAAGAAAATGAAAAAAGAAATGGTGGCAAGTGGGAATGTGTTAAAAAAGATCTATCTCATCTCTGGCTATTGTATTTAGTTTTCTTTTTTACCCTACTTGTTGAATTTTGGTCTCTTGTGAAGTTTGGTCTCACACACAGAACAGAAGGCACACGTAAGCATAGTTACAGAGGAAACAGGGGTAGAGTTTAGTAAGACAAGGAAAAGGGGTGATCAAGTGCACCTTGGCACCTTGGTCACACTTGGCTGGGCCTTTTTATCTCCCCTTCTCTCCATTTTTCCTTGTTTGTTCCTTCTCCCCACACGCTTGCCTCCTTCCCAAAGAAAAAAACCTTTTCCTAATTATTTTTCCCTGCTCATCTCAGTTTCACGACATCCATAACCAAATTTGATGTTACCAACAGTGTTATCTAGGTCTTCTCAGCCTTTAATGGTATCACTACTATGGCCACCTAAGTGCTCTTGGCCTTGCAAGACTCTTCACTTCAGAGGTGCTATTACTTCACATCAAAGTGAAGTGCTTCTCCTCAAAGTTTGGCCATTTCTCACGTAGCTTCCCCTTAGCTGACCATGCGATTCAACCATCCTTCCTTGCACCATCTGTGACTTCTGTCATCTCACTCTGTTATGCCTGCATTGCTATAAGAACTTCTACGCAGGGTGGATTTAATGCAGGTTCAGGCGGGACACACTTTGGGAGCCTTCTTGTATCAAGGGCATAGTGAGGCTGAATAAACATCCCCACACAGTTCCAAAGGCATTGCAGCTCTAAGCTGCTTGTACTTCTTTTTGAATTTTGTGTGTACCTGGGAATAACTCACATAGAGATATCTGTAGATAGAGATGTATTTTCTCTTTCACTGACAATTTGCAGGTAGATTATTTTTAAGAACTTGGTGAGTGGTATAATTTTGTCTTTAATATATACTGCATAAACCTTTTTTTTCTTAAGCAGCCACAAAACAGTATTTTTTAATGTAATGTAGTATTTTGACAAGTTTTCTTTTCAGTATGTTGTGTTCTATTTTGAAAATGAAGTATTTTTGTCATTAACAAAGGGTTATTTTGTCATTATGCACTTGCAATGATGCAGTTGTACATCACTTTAAATAGCAAGCAGCATATTCTGTGGTATCTGTGAAATTATTTATGCAATAGTCATCTTTGTATTGACAGTTTTAAGCAGTTTGCCACACTCTTGAAACTGTTGGTATTTAATAAAGTAGAATCTTCTATCTTCATAATAGTTTTTCTTCACACACTTTTGGCAAGAAACACCTAGCGCATCAGCATATTCTTTCTGCTGCCCTGTGGTGTAATTTGTAACTTGCCCAGAAAACATACACTGTTTTCCTTTTAATGGACTTTAAATAGCCATCAAGCATATGCAGAACTGTACATCAAGAAACTCTGACCTTGGTCCATCATGCTGAATAAAAACACAACTTCTGCTTCACTACTCACAGAAGCTTAAAAAACTTTTACTGTTTTAAGAACATCCATTGAATTATCTTCATTATGTTTGGGAGCATTGCCTGTTCCATCCAAAAATACTGAGGAATATTTTGCATGACTAATGTCTTCAACTGATGGTAAAATGTCTATTGCATGTATTTATTTTGAAACCTTGAGCAGAAACATAAAGTATCCTGAGGTCTACAAATGTCTGTACAGGTTGTTGATGAGAAATTTCCTTTGTAAAATGAGTCATTAGTCAACTTTTGCTTTTTAAACAAAAATTTTTACGTTGTGTTAGTGATATAGTAAATCACTCGGACAAGTCACTTTATTGAAGTCAAATTGGAGATTTATAAATGAATAATCCTTATTTAACATGGAGCTTCACTTTCCTCATGAAAAGTTAAGAAAAAAAATCTGTTGTTCAGCTATTTTGTTCTTGAAACACAAATGACACTTAGCTAGCATTGTGGTGGGCTTATTCATAATTGTAAGAGAAGAGTTTCTATATACTTAGGAAAGTGAGTGCCCAAGGACTTCTATATCAGAAATTTAATGAGAATGGTTATTAATTATTAACAGCTCAAGGGTGAAAAATTAGATCTCACCAGTGGGAATCTTGTAGATAGGTAAAGCTGCATTCACTAAAAAAGGAGATGCTTTCTGCTTACACTCCTTCAAATAAAAAAGTGAAAAACAACAGCTGCTGATAGACTTTCTACAGGGATGTGTGAACTCCTATCTTTCTGTCCAGCATTCTCTATCAAAAGCTTTGGCCACTGTAGACATATTTGACTGTTTTGAGAAAGTACAAAATCAATAAATTCAGTCCTGTTAAAAACCGAGGTTTCTAGGTTTTAGTTTTTTAAGGTAGCATAGAGAAGTGCACCTGGAACCTAAATTTTATATGCTGTATCTGAAGGAAAAAATAAACCATGTTGGTTTCATATAATTTATGTAAAAAGACTTGTGAGACATTTTTGGATCTCAGTAGCACAAAAGTGTGCATTTCCTAAGACAAATGTAAAAGCCTGGCAGAATTTAATAATGAAGATGAGCTATGAAACTTTGTGAATATTCCCTTTATGCTAAATTAGCCTCTTTCTTAAATAATTCCACCTTATTTTATTGCCATTCCTTGAGTCTCTGTGTATGTTCTCACACGCATTCTAGCATGATGCTCATGGGTTCTGTAGCATCCTGTGCTTTAGCTGATATTTCCAAGCAGAAAGAGATTTGCTTTATCAGTTGATGATTGATTTTTCTGATGTAAATTTTCATCCTTCTGTTAAAAGAATGGAGAAGAGGAGCAATGTGTTAAATTGTGAGGATGATGCTTCAAGAGACGGTTAATGGATCACTGTGGATAGTTGAAGAAGAGAATATTCCAGTCAGATAGGAGAGATTGAGAAAATTGCAATCACAAAACTGAATTAATTTAGATGAATTCTGATAGCTGCTGCTGTGCTGCTTTCTGTAATTTTTTTTAAGACAGAAGATAAATGTCAACAGGCTCCTGGAAGAAATGTAGCAGAACCAGGATTCAAACCTGGTGTCACAGAGCTAGCCAGACCATACATGGAAGAAATGGGAATCAAGTTTGGCTCTATGACTGGGCCACTCAGTTTACCTGGTTATGTTTTGAAAATCATTAGGTATTTCATGTGCTAATTTTTAGAAGGGCTGGACAGACATTGTAGGTGCTCACCAGGGGAAATGAGAAGCTGCCCCTGCTGATATGCTTACATTGGAGCATGGGAGTGAAGCCATCTATCCATATGTGCCTGCTGTTTCCGTGTTTGACTTTCTCTTCCTGTGTTGGAAAGTACAGAGGAACACTCCTGAAAACCCCTCAGTGCAGGTAGTGACTGTGTGAATGTCAGAGAGGGGGCACTTCATTTACCTCTGCCTAACAAAAGAAAAATCCAGGGAAACACAACTTCTCAGTTGCATGTCTTCCCTTTATTTTGTTCCAAATTTGCACATTTTCCCTCTCATTGGTTTAAAAAGGAGTGGAAGGTCACCTGTATTGCACAGTTTTGGTAACCCTGAATAGTAAATTCAGATAAAAAATCCTCAAAGCAGTTAATAAAATTGCTGCAACAGACCTCCCTCTGTATCCTGCTGGGGCTCCTGAGGAAAATAATTAATCTCAAGCCTACTTATTTCAACATTGTTCATTCACTGAACAAATGTGTGGGGAAAAAAAGACCTTCCTGAAATAATTACCTAGTTCACAGATTATAGTTCTGACTGAGAAAAGTACTTAGCCATAGTGGAGATGCCAGGCCATTTTTGTTACCATTTGCCTTGTGTAGCTTTCCCAAAGTGAAGAGTTAATCTCAAAAGGTGATGTCCACAAGAAGCTGTATTATTACTACTGGTATTATTTTATTTTTTTTGTAGGGATATTTAGGTGTGAAAATCAGGATTACACTTTGCTAATTGAAAAATAACAAAGAGACTGGCTCTTTCTTTACAGGGCATACACCACAGGTCCAGCAAATTAATGAGCAGCTGTCCTATTTTGAAAAAAATAAATATTAAAAAGAAAAAAATTAAAAGTTTTGGAATCATAGAATGGCCTGGGTTGGGAGGGACCTTAGAGATCATCTAGTTCTAATCCTCCTGCCATGGGTAGGGCCATTTTCCACAAGACCAGATTGCTCAAATCCCCATCCCTTCTGGCCTTGGACACTTCCAGGGATGGGCCATCCACAACTTCTGGCAACCTGTTCAAGTGCTTCACCACCTGCTGGGTAAAGAATTTCTTCCTGGTATCTAATTTAAACTCACCCTCTTTCTGTCTGAGGCCATTTCCCATTACATGTTCTTGTAAAATGTCCCTCTGCCCCCATTTAGGTACTGAAAGGCTGTAATAAGGTTTCCCTGGAATCCTCTGTTCTCTAGGCTGAACAACCTCCAACTCTCTCAGCCTGGCTTCAAAGCAGAATTCCAGCCCTTTGATCATCTTTGTGGCTCTCCTCTGGACTTGCTCCATCAGGTCCATGTTCTTATTTTAAGGGCCCCAGAGTTGGATTGAACATTCCAGGTGGGGTCCCAGGAGAGTGGAGTAGAGAGGGAGAATCCACTCCCTGGCTTGCTGGCCATGCTTCTTGCGCTGCAGCCCAGGGTGCAGCTGGCCTTCTGGACCACAAGTACACAGTGCCAGATCATGTTTAGCTTCTCATCTACTGACACCCCTTCTCCTCAGGGCTGTTCTCAATACATTCTCTGTCCAGCCTGTATCTATGCTTGTAGTGCTTTAGTGCTTTATTTAGGTTGTTTTCCCTAATTTTGAAAGACACAAATTTTCCATAGTTTTTTTTTTTTTTTTTTCAGATTTTCTTTGGAAACATAGTTCAGTTCTCTCACAAATTTACAGGAGAATTGTGTGATTTGTGAAGGGCTAAATGTAGGTGAAAAGGATTATTCATGACCTTAGTGATTCCTTCACTGACAACGAAGAAGACAGCATGATCAGAAATAGTGACATTTCTATTGCAGCTGGGCAAGTTATAGTCCAGACTATGGCCAAGGCTGTCCATCTGCAGGGTGGGAAGCAGAGCAGTCTTGGCAGCATGGTTGCGTTCCCAGTCTGCTCCAGTGAACAAGGTCTGCAAAAAAGTGGGAAACAGTCAGATTATTGGCTTTATGATTGTCACTTTAGGACAAAAAAAACCCAAAAAACCCTTTGCACAATGATTTTCAGAATTAGTAATTCTTGTCCCATTTAGGGAGATATAACAGCAACATCTTGCATCAGCTGCAGAATGAAGGCACCACTGCCTGATCCAGTGTTCCCCTCCAATTTAAGCCTAAGGACTTGGTACTTGGGAACCATTGTTTATTTCCAGTATCTTATCATTGTCATCTCTCTTCTTGCTGTACCATCTTTCAGAAACAAAATGGAAATAGATGGACAGATTTATCAATATGCCCAGGTGCCTGTTTGATACCTGTCTTGTGGGGTGTGTGATTTGATTTTTGAGTAAGAGCATCTGTCTCATAGAGCAGTGTCTCTGCAGTGAGGAGCTCTTGCCATGTTCTGATTAAGGCAGCTGGATTTTTTTGTCTTGTTATAACTTTCTCTGAGGTTTGAGTTTTCCTTCATCTGAAGAACAGCAGGTAATTCTAACTTGGTTGGGGAAGCCTGTAAGGAGGCTTAAAATCATAGACTAGGCAGTGGTGTAGCAGAGCAGGTTTAAAACCACGGTTTTAAGCAGTGTCTGTTCCCTCAGCAGCAGGGGCCATGCAGGTGAGCGTGGTGGTGTGTGGCAGTGCCCTGCTGGTGAAGGCTGCACAGGATCCAGCACAGGAGCTCTGGCACTTGTGGCTAAAAGTGTCTTGGGCGGTATTTGTGTGCTGAGGCACTGACAGGCACTGTGGCTGAGGGTAATTCTTCTTTCAGCTGTTCTGAAAACAAATTGGACTACACAACGAAAAACCTTTAATTTGGAAATATTTATTTGTAGGCAAGCAAGCTGTGAAAATATAAATCTCTTGATAAACTCTCCCTGCTGTATCGACATTGATGGCATACAAGGCGGTTTCTTGCTGTGCTCCTTTCTTTCAGGGAAACCAGGAAATCCCAGGAAATACTGTTTCTCTTTAAAGCACAGCACTAATGATCTTGTTACAAGTTTATATCTGACGGGAAAAACTTTGTGTTTGCAAATGTTTCCTTTCTCTTGCTGAATAAGTTGTAGCTGTAACTCATTTGAAATTGAGCCAAGAGACTTGTAGCAGCGGCATACTATAAATTAACTCTTAATTCAGAAGATCATTTTCTGAATGCTGAAATTTCAGAACAATTAACTTAATAATGATTTTTATATTGGTTCCATCCTCAATACATACAAAACCTGCAAATTACATCTTCATGTTGCCTATTGATCCATCTTTTATACCAGTTTATTCCAGTCTTCTGCTTACCAATTGCAGCCACGAGCCTGAATTTATTGGAACAGTTAAATGTCATTTAATGCACTGTAGCTGGCAAACAGATCCAGTAGACAAACCTATTATTATACTAATGGAGCTTTTTGAATTACATTTCACTAATCTCAGTGTTATCTTCCATGTTATTCTCAAACCCAGTGACAGGTGGGATAGTTTAATATCTTCTGAGCTGTGTACAATTTTGGTCTGTTTGCTTAATGAACCCATGGTTTTCTGTTATTTCTAAAGCTTAAATGTTTTAAACAGTTATAAGCAAAACAAACAAGCAGCAAAGTTGTTCTGGACTATAGAGGCAGTTTTCCTTTCAGAAATTTTAGGAAGCAGCAGTGCACTGCCCCAAATTCTGAAAAAAATCAGAATAAAATTATTTGGCAAAATATTTCTAGAAACATAAACCAGTACTAATATAAATAAGGACAATTCACCTAATTTCTGTGGAATTAGGCACTTGAAAACTGAATTCTGTCTGTGGATTGAAAGTTACACCATTTTGAGAAGTAGGAAAAACCTCACACCAGAGTGACCTGCTCTTTCTTTGCTGACAAGCAACCAATGCCTTAATGTAATTATTAAATAGAAACATTGAATCTCTGATACTCCTGACTGAAATCACTGATAATTACTTGTGAGTAGGACTTCACATAAGTTAAAAGGTGCTTAAACAAACCCAGTCTGACAAATCTTTTTCAATTCAGGGAATTCCTCTTCTTATGAAATTCATCTGGCAGTCTCGCTGGAGAACACTTTGCCTCCTGGAGGGTGCAAGGTGCAATTCACGCATTGCCACCATTCTCTTGTAGATAAACAAATGCAGAATGACCAACCTTGTTCTGTCCAGTTAATAAGCAAGCAGAAGATGCCAGTCAGCAGAAAATTAGGAAAAGCAGTTTCTCTGCAGTTGAGTAACATTTCCCATGTTTGCTGGGAAAATGAGCAATGAAACACTTAGTTATGTTTGGTTTCTTAGTTATAGGAAGAGATGGTGGCTCACCTTATTCTTTTGTACCATTAACAAGAAGACAAATCTCCTTGTCAATAAGGGAGTTTTACCTGTTAACATAGTAAATATAGTATTAGCAGTATTAGCTTCGTTCTTGCTGTTCTAAGGGAAGCAGTCATATGATCAAGCTCTGCTGCTGAGGCCAAACATACTATGCAGTTAATAAAATCCATTGCAGAGGTGACAAAACCTCCCCTGAGAGCTGAGCTATCCATGCAATCCTCGTGCTTTTCCTTTGTAACAGAGCTTTTCATTCTTTTGCACTCTGCATTCATGGAAGGGGTTTGAATCCCCCTCCCTTGCATAGCAGCAGGCTCTTGGCTCCTCGCTGATGCTGGAGTAGGGAGGCTGCTGAACAAAGGAATTCCACGAGCTTTTCATTTTCATGATCCAGTGGCACAGTTATTCACCTCCTCTTTTCTTGATGAACTGGGTTTGTCAACGAAAGAGAGGTTATCTCATCAGCCGCAGCCTATGTGGCACTGTCTGCTTACATCCTTTGTCACAGAGCCTGAAAAGAATCTATTACCAGAGTCAACAGTTGTCTTGGATTGCCAGTGAATCCTTCAGCAGCCTGTTCGGAGAGAGTGAGGCTGGAGAGTCACCTCCCCTCTGTCCTCTGGGCTTTATTCACAAGGAACATTCTGCAGAGGTGTCAAGAGAAACCACAATCTGTATTAGAAAACAGACTGGAACCTTGCTTAGGATTCTTCAATTAGCTGAGTGACACAGCAGAGCTTGATTTGCACCTTTCTGAAAATCAAATAAACTTACCCCATGGATCATGTGCTGTTGTGAAATGGGGTACACCTATCCAAGAGTATTTAATCTTTTCAAAAATCTCTGTAAGCTTTACTTCTGCAATTGTTTCCTTTCCCATCACATACTTTTTACTAAAATGACACAGATACTCTTAGAGTATTACTCTAGTAATAACTCTTCTGAAGGCATTTCACAAGCTCTTAAATATCTGTAGTCTTAGTATGAATTGTCCTGGACCTTTTAAGGAATTTACTCCTATGGGACACAGACATGGCCAAAGGAGATTTACAGTCATTCTTTGCAAGCATAGAGAAGACCAGTCTTTGGGTAAGCTATCTCAAATTAGCATTATTGTGAGTTTAGTGGATATTAGAAATGAAATTACCTTTCCCACATATATAATAATACATAATCCCCTATACTAACTTAGATGTATAAACCAACTTTTTCTCCCCTAAAGGAGACAAAATTATCATCTGTGTGGATATGCTTTGCACTCCAGATTCATTTGCTGTTAATTTTAGTTGAAATATCAAAAAATGAGGTTGCAAGAGCATGTATCTTTCCTGTGGTGTGTCACAAGCCATCTTGCTTAATTTTTGGAATATTCAGATGAGGTTCTCTGATTAATTCTAATTTTTTGTAAGTAAGAAAGTCCCTTTGGAACTTATACAAAATTTCATGCCGTCCAGTAATGGAGGTCATCCAAAATTAGAAGATTGAGTGAGTGGAGATATTAAATAGCTATCTCAGCCCAGCCCAGCCCAGTCAAATGGAAAAACAGGTTCTTGGAAGAAAGGAGGATCTTCTTAGTGTTTTTTTTTTGTTTTGTTTTTCACTGTGAATTGTTGCAAATCCTGGTCTCTGGTTTTTTTCCAACCTAAGTTTCTCTGCTTTTAGTGCCACTGGGTTGATTGGTGAGTCAAGAAAATCAAAATGGCTTCTCTGTGACATTTAAGATAACTTTTTTTAAAAAGGGGGTTACAGACTGTCTAGGAATCACTATAAACCTCTGTTAGATGAATTATAAAATAGATTTCAGTACCAGGAACTTGGCAGGAGTTTGACTCAAATAATTTCAGTGCAACCGTGGTGAAATGGAAATCAAAAAATATATTTATACAGGAGAGGACTGAATTATTTGTTATGGATAGTTTTGTGTAGAGTTTTTATTTTTAATGAACAGTTCTACAGCAGTAAATTTATGTAATTATAAAAGTACAGACTTCTGCCTTTGGTGACAGTACACTTCTTCCACTTCCTGTAGAGCACCTGGTGTGATTTCCCTTCCCAGTTTTTAAGAAAAACTTTCACCAACTTTGTTATCCACAGTCATTGATTTTTGGTGGTTAAGATGCTTAGCAGGAGGACATTTGGGGATGCATTTGGGGACTGAGTTATTCCATAACCCTAGATTTAAAATGCCTCCCTGGCCTGAGGGAGAGCGAGACGTAGGATACATTCTGGTTGTTGGGAAGATGCCGGAGTCAGCATTCTTCTCTGACGTGAGCACAAAATGTTTATGTTTGTCTTTGCATAGAGTGCCACTTATAAATGGTGAGTATGGTAATTTCCCATTGTTATTTGATTAATTGCCTGAGTACCAGGGCTATTCTGGGGACTTTTTAGGTAACTCTTGTATATTTCCCGATTGGCCTATCTGATAAATTCAGTAATTAAACTGTATGGTGCTATCTGTGCAATCACTTAATTTTATTTGTCCCATTTGCTTAGCTGTGTCTCCCTCTAAGTGCTCTGAGTGTGGATGAGAGAAATGCTGAATGTTCAATAAGGTGACAATTATGTGTTTATCTATGAAGTTTACTTAATTTCCATCCTTTCACTGCTACCCTTACTCACTAACCTCAGTCACAAACCAGTCCATTACCTTTAAAAAAAAAATATATAATTCACACTCCCAAATGAGACTCTTTCTGCTATAAATATACCCCTTTCTTCCATTTACATTATTTTCCTTTCTGCTCTCATGTTTAAATGATATTTAGATGTTATATTTGAGAAAGCTAGTGATTTTGTCAAGTCTTTCAAACTTTTTATCCCAATCACTTTCAAATATAGATGGGCCAGTCAGTTTAGGATTGACACAATTTACTTGAATTACAAGAAAAGTCATGTGACTAATTTTTCATCTTTATTTTGCAGTCTTACCTTCCCAAAGCCAAGGGCAGCCTGGAGTGTGTTCTAAAATAATAGATGTCTTCATATAAGCTTCTGTAGTTGATTTGTTAGAGAAGGCATTCTGTTCCAACTTTAAGGCCAGTAAAAAAATCCTAATTTATCAAAAAAGAGGAAACAGTTTATTTTTTTTTTTTTGTTACTCATTTTGACCACTCTGAAAGTAGTCATAGGAATATTTTTATAAAGACCTGCCTGAGGAATAAATACTTAAGAGCAAGGCATACTAAGTTGCCAGGTAACTGGGAAAAATAATTGGACGTTGCAGGGCAGTTGAGTGTGAATTGCTTATTTATATTATCTTCTTTTATGAGCATTGTAATTTTACACTTCTTGAAACAAATGCTGAAATTTGGAAGAAATTGTTCTGTCAGTTAGGTGGAGATACAAACCCACTTCAAAACTGTCTGGCTTTTGATTCTATTATTATTTATTAACTGCTTAACCAGCACTGGTTTTACCTCTTCTTTATGGTAACTGTTTTTTGCAGTTTTAGCTTTGCAAGACCCATGTGCATGACATCATGTCATAGCAGTTGCCAAATAGCCATTGTTTGAACTTGTTTTGTGCTGAAGTCCAGGACTTTATTGTTGTCTTTTGTTCCAGTTGTGGAGTCAGTGGGATGCCAAAATAGGTGAACAGCCATCGTTTTGGCATTGCTCTACATAACTCCGCAAGAGAGCGAAGGAATTGGATGAGAGTAGTGAAAATGCTGGGAACAGCAGTGGAGCCACCCTTGAAGGCTGCAGTGGCCCCTAAATGAGAGCCTTGTGAAGAACCAAAAGCCACCAGGTTCTGTCACTGTTGATTTGTGTCACTTGTGTTGAAGTCCATCAGGGATAGAGCATTGAGTGCATGGACCATACCGCTCCATAGAAGTTTAAAAATGATGGTGACACTGACTTCTGGTGGGTAAGGGCATAACTTGGGTCAGGGTTTTGTGAATCTGATGAAAATGTCAAAGGCTGAGAGAAGATACATAAAAAACCAGCTCAATAATAATAGAAGCTCCATAATTTGCGGTGGCTGTGCAGAGGTTTGCTGTTAGCACCTCCCCCAAAACAGGTTATATTTATTTGGGAAAACTAGAGATTTGTGTGGGTGCAAAAGAAGAGAAATGCATGAGACAGCTGTAGCAAAACTGTGTGGATGCACAATGTGTAGTATAGCCCTTCCCAATTAGTCCAAGTGGAAGATTGCAGTGCAAAATAACTTGCAAACTTAGATAAACTGTAGCACATACTCTGATGTTAATATCATGCTGAACTTTCTGAAGTTCATAAAGTGTATTGTTGGAACTAATTAATCTGCTTTTTTTTTTTTTTTTTTTAATATGCCAAAGGCCTCAAGTTAGTAGTTTGACAATTAGACCGTGTTTCATATTTAGATACAAACTGCAGATAATTAGAAATGCTGAGATGCCATGCGGGTTAAGTGGACACCATTATTTGAGCTATTTAAAGCATTTTAGTGGTAGCTGATAAAGTGCAAAGTAAGCTGGACAGAGAGGTTCTTTGCCATTATATGTTAAATATGTAGGCATAAATAGAGTTACATTTTTCTACTCCAGTTAAAAGAGACTGAAACTCTCCATAAGTTGCTACAATGACTACTGCTGACACCAGCATCTCCTCATGACGAGGTATGTTAGGCTTTTCAGGAATGAGCTGTCATTTTCTACTTTGCACTGGGGTGAAAAAGAAAGGCAGTTTTTAACAATGCTACACCATGTCAAATTGCTTTCCAGAAATCCCAGTTCCTTAATTTTTCTAATTTTAAATTGAACTGCTGTTGTGTTTTGCTGCCTGCTTTCTGATCCATCTGCCTCTGCTGCCAATAGGTATTCATCTCTGCCTGAGGTTTGTGTCATGAAGCACTTCAATACAGTCTGATGTCAAATATAGGCTATGGGATGGACATGCCCTGCAGTAACAGTAAAAAAGTTACAGAAATTTTAAAATGTAGCAACAAAAATTTCAAGACAATTCGTGTGCTGTCTTTTTCAGACAGGTTTTGTGAAATTTGGGACACTCATGCCCTGCAAATGAAACATTTTCAGTATCTCAAGTAAAAGAAGCAGTAAGTATAACCTGGTATTTTGGAGAATGTTGAGAAAGGATTTTTCTGCCAACGTCTCCAACTATTCCTCCTAACAGCTGTTTCTAGTAAATTTTCCTTAGTATTACCCTGTATCCAGTGCTTAGAACATAGACTTTTTTTTTTTTTTTTGAGAGGACTGTGTTGTGAGTCACTATAGGGAAGGGAAAGGATAACAAATTCTCATTTGTTGTGGCAAATGATATTTTTGCCATTTTTGAGGAACAATGAAAACTGAAAACAGTAGCCTGCTGAGGAAAGAGAGTCCTCCAGCCCTTGGGATATCATGATACAGATGAAAAGAAAAATTGTTTCCAGTATCAAATTGTACGATATTTAGAAGCAGGTGCCTTTTGGGTAGGTTTTTAATTTAAATTGCTGCATTTTCCCTAGCCTTTCCTCACTAGGGAAATAGATCATGTGTAGACTGTGCTTGAGCAGAATATATTCACCTTAAGACCTTTTTGGTGCATGTAATGAGGAGAAGCTCTTACTGGCTAGTGACAAATATGAGACAAAGGGAATGAAAAAGTTCTGGTCCTGCTTTGAGTACCTTGTACACTTGTAGAGGACACTTAACAGAAAAGTTAAGTGCTATTAGTAAAAGACTTGTGTAATTTTTATATTCAGGGTCAAGTTTATGCATTGTGCCATTATTGAATGGGTCAGGTTGGAAATGACCAGAGAGGGTCATCTGCAGCAGCCTCCCTGCTCAAGTAGGGACATCCCATGGCACAGGATTACATCAAGGCAGTTCTTGAGTATCTCCAGTGAGGGACACTCCACAACCTCTCTGGGCAATCTCTTCCAGTGCTTGGTCATCTGCAAGGTAAAGAAATTCTTCCTCATATTCTAGTGAAGCTTCCTGTGAATCTGTTTCTACCCATTGCCTCTTCTTCTATTGCTTGGCACCACCAAAAAGAGCCTGGCTCTAACCTCTTGACAGCCACTCTTAGATATTTATACACATTAATGAAGTTCCCTCTCAGTCACCTCTTTTTGAGGCTGAATAGGCACACCCTCTTCACCCTTTCCTTGCAAGAGAGATTCTCCATACCCTTGCCAACTCAGTAGCTCTCTGCTGGACCTGCTCCAGGAGCTCCGTGTCTCTCTTGTCCTCAGGAGCCAGAACTGACACAGCACTCCAGACATGGCCTCACCAGGGCCGAGGAGAGGGGCAGGATCATCTCCCTTGACCTGCTGGCAATGTCCTTCCTAATGCAGCTCAGGACACCTTTGATCTTTTTGGCCACCTGGGCACTGCTGGCTCATGGACAGATGTTGCCACCAGGATCCCCAGGTCCTTCTCTGCAGCAGTTCTGCTTTTATCTTGCTACAGGTCTTGTACAGGTCTGTACAGGTTGACATCACATTTGAAAGACACTGAGAAGATGAACTGTTAACTTTCTTCATGAGTTTTTGTTTAACTGTGAGTACAACAAACCCCCTTTCTCTTATCCTTGAGAACTTCCAGAAAGAAACAAGTTGTTGCCCTCATTTTCTGTGCATAGGAGAGGCTCCCATGCAGCAATTTAAATTGAAAACCTACCCAAAGGGCATCTGCTTATAAATATTGTACAATTTGATACTGGAAACAGTCAGCAGATTTAGAAAAAAAAATTGCTTTTGTATCTCTAAACTTTATCTCAGTCCTTCCGCAGTATTTTGTGTCTTCAGTGACACACACAATTCTCTCAAAGTCCAGTATCATGAAGTGTGTAACTGTATTGCTACAGCAACAAAAATCAGATCAGGTGATGAGAAGATAGTAGATCTTTTTTCTAATTCAAGAGCAGAAAGCTGACCTATGATGTTCAATGGACCTTCTGTAAGAGAGTAAGTAGCAAGTGACAGGAAAGTTTTCAAATGGTACCTCTGGGAATATTGAGAGCCACCAAGAAGAATACAAACAGCTGGGAGTTCAATTTATGCCATTCAATTTCCAGTTATTAATATAGTTTAGTAGGACAAATATTCTTATTGTGGTTTTCATAGGGGAATATTATCTATAAAGGCCTGAGTTGATGTTTGATTTTGTCTTTTTTTAAATGGATACAAAAGGCTTCCAAACCTAAGATTTCACAGAAACCATGGAGCATTTGTGGCATGGATCACAAATACTCCTGCTTTTTTACTCTTAACTTACAATTTAGTGAACTATAATGGAGCTGGCGTGGAGTCAGATCCCTACAGAGGCAGAAGGAATGTGTCAGAGAGAGAATGCCCTCTGTTTTGGTGCCTCACGGATTTTGTGCATGAGCTGGAGCCATGGAAGGAGTCCCTGAGCTGCATGGGCATGCAGCTCTAACAGTTTCTTTTCCACCGTTTCTGATTTTTTGCAAGTCATACACACAAAGTAAAGACTCTTCCCCTGTCTAAATAGAACAAAACACATTCATTGAATCTGTCATTGCTGGTATGCTCAGTCATGTGTTTAATCAGGTTCTTACTTCTATCTTGCTGTTTTTCAGCCCAACTGAAGCAGCAGAAAGCATTCATCATGTGCATAAAAATATGGAATTGATGCCTGATGGATTGGTCTCTCATCATTCTTCTCAAAGTGACAGTTTATTATGTTGTCTTTTGCATTCTTTCCTGACATACATTCCTCCTGTATTTCACTCTCCTGTATACATGCACTTCTCAGCTAAAACCAGATGACAAGTGTATTACTGGATATGTAAAGGAGTTTATTTCTATGTATGATGCATTTTTCCCAATCAAGTGAGGGCATTAAAACAAATTAGAACATTGCTTAATGTGGTGTAAAATTATTGCCATATGAGCAGTCAATTAACAAGATAAAATTCGCAATAATGCCTTAAAGGTGAAATGTGAGAGCTTTTAATAAAGAGGAAAATATGGAAAAAACCAAAAATCCTTCCTGGTCCTCAAATCATTATCAAAGTATACAGGCAAACAACCATGACAAGTACATTTTGTTATATGATCGTTAAAGATCTCTTCCTTCATTACTGCTTTCTAAAGGCTTAATTGAGTGTCCATCCTCATTAAAGCTGATGAAGTTTATGTAGGGAAGGTGATTCCAGAAGGGTAGACCAGAGGAGTACCCCATACTAGGTGCAAAATTTACCTCTTGCCTTTGGGTATCAGAAATTACCTCCTTTTTCTTACCTAGTGCTAGGGACAAAGATATTTCTGGCTCCAGAATGAGACTGAGGGCTCCAAATTCAGAGATGCAGGCAACACGGGTGATAAGATACCAGTTCTCCCAGGAGCCATGACAGTCAGCCTCTTCCCTTCAGTGTGGGGGATGGTATATAAAGTAATCTTACCCCTAAGGACTTGCAGCTGTGCTAATTAGCAAAATGAGGAGAAGGCCTAACTCCAACAAGCCACAGCTGTAACTAATAAGACCCATAGGAGCTATAAAAGAGTGGGTTGGCTTGTCAAGAGGCCACGCCTTAAAGCAGGAAGGGAGCTGGAGTCAGTCGGTTACCTGGTGAGAGAGAGGAAGGATGTTCTCAGAGGAGCTGCTCACCAGAAAACACTGAATAGGTATGAAACGTTTGTAAGAAAGAGATAATAGCATAAAATTCCTGTTACATATATGCATATATGACAAGACTTCAGTGTTTGTGAGGGAAGTGTAGATACTCACTGTCACTTACTGCTGAGTGTCTGTAAGGTGACAAAGGTCTGGTAAGGTCTAGCAAGCCTGAAGTCATTCTGCTAGCAGTGCTTTCCTTATTGGTGTGTTGGCATTTTTGTATTAAATACAACTCATACCATAGTTCCAAAGAAAATTGCTGCCTGGGAGCTTGAATTTAATGTTATCTGAGCAATCTGGCAGGTTTTGTCTAAACATATGCAACATACTGAGCTTACACATGAACCAAACTGATATGATTATAGCTATCTTTCAGATGTGTATAAAGTCTGTTCTCAGAAATATCAGGTTGGCCTAATGCCTTCTAGAATGTGACCTTAAAATTTACTATATTATATTCTTAACTCTTTTTTTGAGCACTGTTTCCTTTGAAAGAGAGAGGCAGTGTATTGCTTAGGGACTTTTACAAAGATGGTCCAAGAGGCAGGCTCAGAGCCTGAGTGTGGTGTGTGGTCATCCCTCACAACAGCTGTACAGCTGAGACTCCATCTGACTTAGGGCAGTGTTTACCAAAATTCCACCTAGGAAAAAGACTAGAGAGAGGATTCATTACTTTGATTTTGACTCCTGTGGTATTGAATACAATCTCAGGTGAAACTGTACCTGAGTCAGCACTGTATTTTTCAATCTGAGTTGTCCTCGTGCCTTTCCAAGGATTCAGAATTTTAAATGTTATGATGTCCTAGTGACAAAATATCCTGCATACAGAAGACAGGGGATTTCCATTATTCAATTCCATTTTTATGCCCAGTATTTTTTCCTAAATCAGAGCCCATTTCTTAAAATGTATTTTAAGATCTGTGAAGTAAAGGTATTGTTCTGTGGTGGTTTGTTCATGTATGTTTACAAAGACCTTTGTTCTCATATATGTTTCTCATGCCAGTGTGCATGCAAGTTTTTATTTAAAATTATGTTGGTACTGTTCTAATGCAGGCTTGTGGTGTTCAGTGAAAATTTTGTTCTTTATGTATAAATTTAAGTCCTAAAGGCAGCCTGCCTGATTAAGAATGCACTTAACTAAAAAAGTAGCTTCTTTCCATTGTACAGAATAATTTTAACAAAAATTTACTGTGTAATGGATGCACAGAAAAATTAATTGGTCAAAACTTTTGCTAATATCTTGTCCATTCAGCATTAATGTTTATTGCAACCACAACTCCAGTTTATGGTGGAAGTTGTACTGAAAGATAGAAAAAACAGTCTGTGCTTGAGGAAGCTTAAAGCCTAAAGGACTCATGTAGAAATGATGAAACATAGAGCTCAACAAATTGAAAGCAAATCAACAATAAACTCTGATTTGTATCTTACTAGACTTAAAATTTAGAGGCACTTACTGGCCCTGTTTCTGTCCAAGCTTCAGTGATGAGAGAAAAATCAGTTATAGTAGTAGCAAATGTGTGTGTAAAGAGTCTGTTACAAAACTGATAGAATTGTTTTGATACTGATAATAATTTTTAGAATATATATTATGTTGCCTTTCCTTTGTAAATGAGATTGCAAATTAAAAATGTATTACCTTGGTTGACAAGCAAAGTGCTTCCTGAGCACAAGACTTGAAGCCAGTAATGTATGGTTACTATACCTCTTCGACCTGTACAGGAAATCTGCCTAAGAGAGAGATTTTGATTACAACACACCAGCTGTGCATATTTATTTATTTATTATTTGGGGTTTTTTAACAAATTCCCCACTGTGGCAGCATGAGGCTGTAGAGTTGAGCACTCATATAAACATATTTGCAGGCATTACTGTCTGTGGTTTGTGGAATGCACAGTTTGGGGTAGTACGCTTGTCTTTGCAGATGTCTTTGTCTGAAGGATTTGATTGAATGAGTTGTCATATCAGGAAATTCAGTAAGTCAATTTGTTATACTGATATTCCTGTAAGATACATGAGTACTGAGCCAAGAGCTGCTGTCTTCCAAGAGGTGTTTCAATAGTCCTGTCTGACAAATCAGATTGAATGGCATTCAGTTAAGTGCTGTTTCTTGAATTTCCTTCCACTCTGACTTTAGCTAGACTGTTGTGGTCTTTGTGAGGGTCCCCAGGACAAGGGATGTAATGAGAATCTGACTCCATGTTCTCAGAAGGCTGACTTATTATTTTATGATATTATATAATATTATAATATAATATCATAAAATATAAAAGAATATTATATAAAAGAATGCTATACTAAAACTATACTAAAGAAATAGAAAAACTTGTGACTGACTCCTCAGAGTCTGACACAGCTGGCTGTGATTGGTCATTAAGTAAAAACAATTCACATGTTGGCCAAACGATCTCCAGACCACATTCCAAAGCAGCAAAACAGGGAGAAGCTGAGGCTTCTCAGCTTCCCAGGAGAAAAAATCCTGTCGAAGGGATTTTTCAGAAAATATCACGGTGAGAGTCCATGAAGGCAGAGTTGTGCAAAATCCTGTCACAAACCTCATGGCTTGAAGTATGAGGAAATGGAAAGGAAAGAGACATAGAAAGAGAGGGATTTACTTGACAGTTACCCATTATTCAACCTTAAGTCTTGTCTCTCTGTGGAGACTGTAGATGGCTGAAGTCTGAAGAAAACTGCTCCACAAACAGTAGGAATAATTAAAATGTCACCTGCGCAAAATTATGAATAGCAACAGCAGTGCCTGTTGAAATATACTTAATTAGTGCCAGGAACCTGGCAATTTCATTTTTTTCTGCTCTAAATACCACAATATCTGAACTGTTAGTAGAAGGAACAGGTTGCAGGCACAGAGTTTGTGGTAAGTAGGAGTGGGGCTGCGGCTGAGCCTCATTCTAATGGGCTACAGCTGTGCAGGATGGGTGAAAAGTATTGAAGGTAATGAGACACAGAGTGCTGAGGGGTAATGACTGAATCCCAAAAGGGAAAAGAGGGCACACAGGTGTAAGGCATGTGGGATGAAGAGTGTAAAAGGTTGTACTGCAGTACAATAAAGACCTGCAGATACTTGAAGCTCTTTTTGGTGTTGGTTGTGCTTCCAGTGTTGTCCCAACAGTACCATGTTAGCTTAAATGAAGAGATCAAATTGTATCTGTTGCGGTTTGTTCACGTAGGAAATGGAATCATGAAATGGACTTTGTGTTGTTGTATTATGGGTACGTGCTGTGAGAGACTGGTGTGCAGAAGACTACTGAAAGGTATGTTCATTGCATCTCAATCAGAATCGAATGGATTCTAATATGTGTCCTGAGGAGGGCATTGTTTTGAGGCTTGCTGGCCTGTGAGTCTTGGCCCAGAAGTGGGAAGAGAAAAAATTTACAAATCACCTGAAGAGCATGAAACTGCTTTTTGTGTCTGCAGTCCTCCCTTGTGATCCTTACTTGTTCTTTGACATTAGTATCTGAAATGCAGTTTTGCAAAGAGGATATAGGCTTTGGTAACACAGAAGTAACTTTTTTCATTCTTCATTGAATGAAATTGCTTCAGAAATGAAGTATAGCATGTAAGTGCTTTAGGGTATTCAGTGTTTTATGTAATATTATAGGTAATTTTGATGCTAGGTTTTTAAGATCAACAGGTACTTGAATGGAAGAATTTATTTCTGGTTTCTGCTATTAATCACTTTATTAAAGATTATTTACTACAATTATTAGTTATGATTAGGGGAAGTCCTACTCATGATGCATGAAGTCTTTGTTGCTTTAGTCATGTTTAGGCCAGGGTCATTCTCTGCCTGGAATAATTCGCCCTCTCTTGGGTCTAATCCAAAAGACTTTAATACAGTTAACATGCAGCTTTTCTTTATTTTTTGTTACATTAGGTGAATAATTAAATCTGATTCAGATTTTCACAATATGGATACTTTGGAACGAGAAGAAGATTGCGTTGCTGGAACTGTTTTCTTCCAGCAGATACAAGCTGCAGTTTTTCTTTTGGGAAGCTAATTTGACTGTACACATGGAATGAATTGGGTGATAAGGTGGTCTCTTGGGATGTAGGAGATGCTGTCGAAACCTTGGCTAGAATAAATCAGAGTGGAAGGTTGTGCTGTGGTCTTCTCTAGCCTGGGAAAGTGCCCTGAACATTAAACTAGTTATTTTACTTATGGAAGGATGAAAAAGTTGTTTGGTAGAATAAATCTTCCCCCCCACCCCCCAATTTAATGTATATTTTTTAAAAGTCTTTTTTTTCCTTTCCTTAAATAGATGCAATGTTTGTCAGATTTTCATGGGCTAGGGCTTTGCATTTGATTCCATCGTTTTACCAGTTTCCCACACATGTCATGCCCTATTACATTTTGGAACCATTATTACTGTATTTAGAACTACGTTTTTACCATTGTGGTCTTAATCCTTTATATGTATTGTATGCCACCAAAATAGCTGTACATTTAATTAGTAATGATGCTGGTAGACTTTAGCTCATCAGGCAGGCCTTCCTCTTGTTTTTATTTCTGCATGACTTTCAGAACAACACTGTTTTCTTAAGTAAGAGAATTGATCATGTCATAATCATGTTCAAAGTATCCTATCTGAATGAGAGAAAAACAATATTTTCAAAGGCTGTTGATAAAATGTGAATAGCTAGCTACTCTAAGTTGGAAAAATCATCTTGTTTTAAATGGCACTAAACCAGTTTATGCCAGCAGAATTTCTGATGTAACATAATTTTTTCTGTTTATGTATTTCTCTTCATCATAGAAGGATGTGGAATAACCAAGCCTGAATATTTAATGCTGTGTGAAACAGCAGAAAACCTGCAAGGGTTTTCTCAGTGGTTACATATTTTTGCTGCACTCTCTGCTTTTCAGTGCAGAAAGATCATTTTTGCAAGGTAAAATTCCATTTTGACCTTGTATACCTGTCTAATTTCTTCCCTCTCCATTGAGATTTCCAGCAGGGCTGCCAGGTGTGAATTAGATTTTCTTCCATTATCAGGAGTAAAGCAAGCATTGTTACATCAGTAACATATTATCAGACAGCTTCCACGTAGAAGCTACGCTGGGCTTTTATTGTCTTCTGCCATTGTGCTCTAGTGACCCAAAAGCAAAACGGTTTGTTTTGCTATAAAGTCATTCAGAGTTCTCCCTTTGCTTTTCAGCTCAGGTGGATGAAATCATGGTCCACACTTAGAGCTCATTGCTATTGACCAGGTGGTTGCCCACAGTCAGCTGTTCTTGGTACAACTGCAGTGGGACAGCTTTCACAGGGGTGCCATGTGAGGGGGATGTCTGTTGGTCTCATGTGCTGCTCCATGAGCAGTGAGGCTGGCAGGGGAATTGCCCTGGTCCCTTGGCCTAGCTACTTGGGCATCCAAAACAAAGAAGGAGGATTCTTAAAGGATTCTCCCCAGGAAAAGTTAAAAAAAAATATTTTTATGTTTGAATGATTGTTGGAGAGATAGGAATGCAGCAAGGTGGAGGAGTGTGCCAGGAACCGTAAAGTCGCAGGTGCCTCCCCGGGGAATCTGAGCTGTGCCGAAGTTGGATGGGCAGTGGAGCTTCTGATTAAGTCTTTCCTGTGGAATTGCTTTCTAATTAAGCTTAAGGCAGGTGCCTGAGTACAGCTAATACCTTATTTTCAATTCTTCTGGTAACACAGCCTCTGGAGGCGATCAGAGGAAAATGTGACTTCTTATACCATTGGTTTTCATTGGCACCTCTCACCTATAGAAAGAGAGTATATTGCACTCCTCCACCCTCTGAGCCTAGTGTAAATCTTTACTGTTCCCCCTCTCTTTTCTCATAATATTTTTCGGATTTCTGCTGTTGTGCTGTCAGGTTCACTGAAGTACTGTGAACGAAGGTGCTTTGTTGTTGGCTGTTCCATTACCTAAAAATGGATTTTGGCATGAACATGCAATTTCTCCTGTACTTATTGGTACTTCCTTCTTTCATTTGGCTGGGTCTCCTTATGACTTTTCTAATCTATCTTCCGTCACTCTTCCTAGTTGCTTCAGTATTTAGCTGAATTTCTGCTTCCTTCTCTCCCTCCTCATTCAGAATATATATTAATGGAACTGTGACCAAGAAGGAATTTTAGAAAGAATAAGCAGTGTTACTTGTCCCCCCCCCTTACACTTGTGTCCCCCCCCCTTACACTTGTGTCCCCCCCCCCCTTACACTTGTGTCCCCCCCCCCCCCTTACACTTGTGTCCCCCCCCCCCTTACACTTGTGTCCCCCCCCCCCCCCTTACACTTGTGTCCCCCCCCCCTTACACTTGTCGTCCCCCCCCCCCCCCCCTTACACTTGTCGTCCCCCCCTTACACTTTTTAGGAAAATAGATATTTTTAATTGTTGCAAGAGGCAGATAGTTGCCTGTCATACTCTTCCTATGATGGTTTTGGCCTGGGAAATCCTGACTTACGGCTGAACTCGGTCTGTCATCTAGAGCACATAATAGCAGGTCTTAGATGCTTCTATTACTCTTGCATCTCCCCTATAAGCTATTCTGAAACCTTTGTAGTCAAAATGTTTTACTCATGGTTCTTAGGTTTTGAAAAGCAAATATATTTTACTTGCTTTTAGGCTTTTTGAAATGTAGCATACTCTTTCTTTCTTAGTCTGCCTAGTTACTTGGCTTGTTTAAAGAGAATGTTATGCTGTTTACATGTTGAAGGTTGTTTCTCTTTTTGTTGGCATCACCTCTGAAATTTTGTTTCCATTTTAGATGGCCTTTCATTTTATGTCCTGTTGCTCTCTGCTCTGAAACACTTGGAGCAGTCCTGTGTGCTCCTAGAAGATGTTCAGAAGGGATTTTTTTTATTCCTCTTACTGAGCCATTAAACAACACACTTTCTCCAGTCCATGCAGTTTAGCTGATCAATGGTGTGGCACAATAGCTATAATGTGTGAGTTTCTCAGAAAACCACAGGCTAGAAATGGTTTGTCCAGCCTGCTCTCCAGATTTTTACATATAACCTTTTCTCAAATAATCCACAAACCACTGACAGAGTATTCATGGGAGAAAATCTGACTCCATTTTTTTCTGCATCACTAACAGACTAAGCATGCACAATATTTATTTAGATCAAACAGCATGTTTTATAACAAAACCAAACAGTGATGTCCTCTACAGAGCAATGACAGCAGTCCTTCAGAACATACAGATTCCCCCTTTGTATGCAGGGTGGAATTCTAATCTGTACTCAAATCAGCCACTGTACTCTCATCCTTGGTATCATGAAGGCTTTGCTTATGAAGTATATTTTCAGTGCAGTGTTAATATATGTATTGTCAACACAGCTCTGAAAGCTAAAGCCTTTTAAATTTTGAAAATGCAGCCTTTGTTTAGCAGTGTATTCATCACCATGTTTTAAAGATATAAAATAAACCATTAAAATGAACCATTTTAAGAAAAGATGATCCCTGAAAATCACCTCCAATACAGTTTTATATGCAAGGTGAGAGCCTTCCAAAAGACTGAATCAAATTAATTAGCTCTAGCTATGTAGCACTGCTCTTGCCTCACTGAACTGAAAGGCACGTCAGACTCCACAGAGCTGTTGCATTATTCTGCACCTCTGGAGAAGTCTCTAGGGTTAAACCCAAAGAGTATCTCTGCTGCCAAAGGAATAAATGGGCACAACTTTCTGCTTTCTGAAAGTTCCTAATGTCATTTTGCACTTTGACCCATAAAATGAGGATTATTGGCAAGTTATAAAGGATTACAGACTTGGATATATTATGCTGCAGATTTAACATTGTTAAATGTTAAATAGTAACTACCCTTATGCAGCTAATAAGCAAAGCTGTGGGGATCAGGACACCATTTGGGCCAGACGCTTGCTAAGATTCTTCCAAAAGCTGCTTCTGTCAGATTAAGTGAATGGCCCCTGCCTTCCCACTGCTGCTTGATTGGTGCTAGCTGCCTTCAGAACTGGCCTAGCACTAGCTGGATGGGACGAAACCTCACCTGCAAATGCTAAACATGCAGTTGGTGCACCTGCTGGTAGCAAATTGCAGGTTTAAATGCCTTCTCAGCCAGCACAAATATTAGTGACCCGTAAAAAGAAAAGGTTGTGAGATGTAAGTCACTTGAGGTGCAAACAGCCATGCAGTTTCAGCAAGAAGGAATGAGAGAATGATGCAAAATTCTAAGTTGAAGAATTACTTATAATGAACTTTTTAGAGATGTACCTATTTCTCACTGTGCATGTGTATAGAGACAAATACCTGAATCCTAAAGCATTCAGAGGTTATGAGCTGTTGATTTTAGCCATCACACAAATCCTAAAGGACAAATACAATTTTTCTTTGACATTTGCTTCTGTGCTCAGATATGGAAGAGAATTAATTTTTATAGGCATGTTTCATTTTCTGTACTTTTTGTGTGGTTACAATCCAGAAGGGAAAAAAGGGACAAAAAAATAGAATTATGTACCAGTCTCATTCACAAAGGTGCTATGCAGTTCTGAGGGAAACTATTTTGGCAGTGATTGTGTGGCTGAATATTTTTCAATGGTGAAAAAATACATCTGAGACTTTTGTGACTTTTTTTTTTTAATAAAGAATAACAGAGTATCTCTAGAAGAGTCTAATATCCTAAATATTTAAAATTGTTCTCATGACATACAAAAGCCAAGCAACAAAGAGAGCTGCAGTGTAAAGTAGAGGATGGATCATGGACAGATGAGTAAAAACATAAAGATGATTCAGGGACATCTGCTTTGGCCACAACAGTTTCTGTAGGGCAGATGGAGAGAGGCTTTTACCAAGACCTGCAGACACAATGATTTTACACTGAAAGAGGGCAGATTTAGATTAGAAACAGGAAGAAATTTGTCACAATAAGGGTGGGCAGACACTGGAACAGTCTGCCTGAGTGGGTTCTTCATCCCTGGATGGAGGCCAGACTGAAAGGGGCTTTGAGCAGCCTGCTGTAGTAAAAGATGTCCTTGTCCATAGCAGGTGGGTTGGAATAGATGACCTTAAAGGTCCCTTCCAACCAAAGTCATTTTGTGGTTCTCATGTTCTGCGTACACTAGTTCTTGATTTCATCAGGGGCACTGAACGAACAGAGAGTCATAGAGGAAGTCATGGTGCTGGGGCATTGTACCTCAATAGTGAAGGACAATAATAATCAAAATATGAAACTATGAATCAAAGCCATACATGAGAAGATCTTACTAAGATTTTTCTCCCTCTTTACCTGAATAAAACTGGAATTACTGGACCACTTGGAGAGAAACTTTATTTTTTTAAGTAAAAAAGAGAGTTAATGACAGACTAAAATTGATAGCAGTTCTCAAAATTTGTCCCAGTGAAACTTGGTTTTGAATGAAACCGAGCCACCAGTTAAGATTCTTGCCCCCTGGCCACGCTTTTTTTTAAAGTGTCTTGTCAACATAAAGGCCAGGCTGATAAAACAGAAGAGATTATGCCATCTCTAGAGTCAGTGGGCCCTCCCAGCTTTTTCTGGAGCAGGGAATTAGCAGGCCTGTCTACAGATAGATAATTGCTGTATTGCTTTCAATCAGTTAAATAATATAGAGCCACCTTACTGGCAGACAACTCCATTTGCCAGGAAATACATAAAATGTCTTCAAAAGACAAGTCCAAAACCCATGGACCTAGTACAAACATTGTTTGTATGCATACGATTTCCCAGTGCCTTTCTCCCAGCTGCAGTGTCCTGTGTTACAGTTGGTAATTGCCTCTCTCTTTTCTCCCTGTCCCACAGGGACAAGCAATCTTTTCATCTGTCTCCTTGCCCTGCTTCACAGATGCTAGCCATACTCTTGCAATCAGTTATCAAAATAATTAACATAATTAGGTTAAACTCACTGAAATTGTTCCTAAATTGTCTTTAGCTTGAGAGTTGTTTTGGCTTGGAAGTGGAGCTGGTATTTCCAAACCTCTCTTAGTCTTTTTTTTTTTTTTTTTTTTAAATTTAGGTAGAATTATATCAATTGTTTTCCTTTGATTTCATGTTTTCTTTATATATTATAGCTTTAGATCACTGTAACTAATTTTGTGGATCCTCAAGATCAGAGGTAGTGACTTACTTAAAAGCACAAAGTCCTTTTTTCTCTGAGCAGTGCATGGAGTTATTGATGAGATTAAGTTTCTAAAAACTGATCAGCAGTATAGCAATGCAGCCAATGCAAGCAAGTGCTGCTGTCTTTAGAAATAGCAAACATTTTTTTATGAACGTGTTTTTGTATTTCTTTATGGCCAGAGAACAGGCAGAACATGTTTTTTAAGTCTGTGGTTGAATCAAATTATTGCTTCTCCAAGCTGAACTGGCTGCTTAGATGAAGAAGCGCAAACAACATGAATTTGTGAACAGTGACATTGGTAAACAACCCACCCCTTTTTGCTTCTCCTGTTGATGCAGATTTAGATTAGCCTAGTTGTCCCTATTTTTCATAATCACCTGTCTTGCAGAGATGTTCCTGCTCCAGAAGTACCACGGTGGTTCAGTAAATCATAGTAATGCTGTATTAGAAACTAAACAGAGCTGTACTGAGCCCTGACCTGACATTTTGGTGATTTAAATAGAAATAGCATCAAACTCATGTGATTGCACCACGGTAACATAAACTGACTAGTCTACAAGTTGTGCAAAACCATCTATAGAACAGAATTTTTTGCTAGTGTATCCATTTCATATGCGTAAGCTGTGTAGATAGATGACTCTTTGCACTGATGGAGCAAACTATTTTTAATTGCAAAATTAATTATAAGAACAGAGTGTTGCATTTAATTTCATTGTGTAAGATTGCTGAGAATGAGCGACCACATGGGAGAATATGGAATACGAGTGAAAAAGAGGAAAAAAATGTAGAGGCAATTTGGGCTTGCTTCCTACTTTTTAGTCACTACTTCCAAATATGGGTGTGCTCTTTTTCTTTTTTTTTTCTTTTTTTTTTTTTGTGTTTGGGTCTTTTTTTCTGTACATGTGACTGACACTGCTAATTGTCTTGGCTGCCTGCTCAGTCAGGCTGGGCTTGTCTCCCCAAGTGCCACTGTTTGGTGTTATGTGCAGAAGTTGCATTCAATTATTTGCAGTCATTTGGGGCACAGCCCATCTTCCAGATGATTCTTCATGCCACAGGTGTTGAAATGGTTCCTTTTGTTTAGCAAGACAAAACTGAATTCTAATGAAAGAGTTAATGTATTGGAAAATGACTCCAAATGGAGTAAAACTGCATTTTGCTAGCTAATTAAATCTATTTTTCCTCCTTTAATATAAAAATATAATCTTTTATAGAGCCTGGTATTGCTTGTCTTTCAAGGCCTTTGGGGTATATGTTTGCACCCACTCTCTATCTTATTTTCTCTCCATTCAAGTGTTTGTTTCAAATGCAGACCAGTGTTCTCTATCACAAGGATTCCTGCTCTTCTCTTTTTGTTGTCTGGTTTCTTTGTGTTAAGGACTCTTGCTTTCCTTTGCAATGTGTAGTACTTTTGTACTATAAATCTTTGTTTCCTTGCACCATTGGAACATATAATCTAAGTTAAATCAGTCAGCAGTAAAACATTTGAGTTTTGCCTCATTCTGAGTTCTTTTGTTGGAGGAAATTCTGCAGAGTTCAACATTTTTGTTACATCTGTAATAACTTACCATGAGTTTTGATTTCACCTCATAGCTATTTACTTGGAGAAATAAGAACACTGGGTAAGAGGTCCATTGAGAGACTTGGAACTGCCTCTAAGATATGAGGTCTTCTATATCACCTGGTATACAATTGGATGGCTTTTGGCAATGTTATTGCTGGGACAGAAAGGCTTTCAGGTAGCTCTGCTGTTAAAATAATTGCTGTCTCTAGTATTTCCTTTAGGATTACCAAAACATCTAGCAGTTTATTCCATTTTTGGGGTATTCAAGTTTAGAGAGCCTGACAGGGGAAAAAAAAAAAGACTATGTGGGAATTTTCCCCCTCTTTTGTGACTATGACAGAGTAATTAATGTAGCTGTGCATGACTTGCTGTTTTAATTAGTGTCCTGTTACCATATATGTAATGAGTGTAGATGGAAAGAATTCTAGCCTTGCTATTATCATGTACATTAGGCTGAACACTTCTCTGAAGTCAGCTTAAGATTTGGGCCTTTTGAGTTTTAAAAAAAGAATACCTACTTGGGGCAGTGGTCAATTAAAGCAGAGTAAAGTATTTTTACCAGGATGAAGCACCATCTTTATTGCCATTTTGAGCTTTTTATAACACCAGTATCAATCTGTTAAAGACCACCCTCTGATCAGCTGTGCAGTATCAGGCATGATTGCCAAATTATTAGCACCAGCCTGACCACAGCAACACTGCTTGTGTGTGTGTGAGTAGTAATTTGCATTGGAAGTAAAAATAAGGAAGCTGTCATGAGACTAGCAGGGTTTAGTTTGTTGACCAGTAGAATCACAGGGTTTGTTTCACTGGGGCCTAATAACTAGGTCTTCCCTTAAGAAAAGGTGACCAATGCAAGGGTATTTATAATTTCAAAATTGGTATACCAATATATATATTTCAAAATTGGTTTTATCTGTGCTACCATATTGACAATCCCAGTAAAAGTTTAGACTATGTCCTTCTTAATCATCTGGGTTGTGCTAGACCATGGATAAGGAATACAACAGGCTTTGAATCCTAGTCACTTTTTTTTTAACACAGGTGCATTTTTGCCCTGACTTGAGACATCACATTTAATTTCTTCTTGTGGGTTTTGAACTGGATTGAGGTCAAAAACTGGGGAAAAGGAGAAGGTACAGAGCAGAACAAAATAAGCAGAGATGTCTCAGAAGTGGTGGATGGATTTCAGTAGCAGCAATTGTGACTGTAGGACCTTTGTGGAGAAGATGGCAGCTGTATGTGCAGCAGGTATATCAATGCCAAAGAACTCCTCTGTCAAAAACTCAAGAGATTAATGTACATGAGCACTAGGTAGCAGTTAGTATCCATGTGGTAGTCCTGTTCTTTTCCAAGGCTTTGGCATTTGCTTCTGGTACTTTGCCATCCCTCAAGAACTGCTGGATAGCTTTTAGTCTCACTGGCTTGCTCAGCATTGGAGGGCCCTTGCAGCTAGTTGTGAAAAACCAGAGATTAAATTTGAAATATAGGACTCTAATTCTTCTTTAACTCTAGTTGAAGCTATTTGGATAGCATGTGAGTAAAAATATCCAGTGTTTGGCACTCTGTCTGAGCAATGTCTTGAAGATTTAATCATACGCACTTCAATACCGGGAAATAAAAAAAGAAGTCCCATGCCCAGGCAGATCATGTAAGTCAATGAAAAAGCCACAGATAGAATTGCTGCCCCTTGTTTTCCCTTCTCTCTTAGAACACCACCTGTAGCTTCCAGGAAAAGAAGAAAGGCTGAACATGGCTGCCAGTCCTGGCAGAAGTCAGTGGAGAAAGGATGAAGGACCACCTCTTACTTAAGCTCAAGGGCTGATACTGTGAAATAATATTTATATGATGAGATCTGTCAGTTGCTTTAGGTCTAGTAACATGGGACAGGTATCAATTAGAGAAAATTCCCATAGCATATTCAAGAGAACGCTTTGCTGCTCTCATTTTTTTCTTTCACTTGAAAATTCTCCATTAATTTTAATTAAGCTTGTCTTGGACTCATGACCATAATCAATGTGATTTCCATTCCCCCCACCCCCCCCAATTTAACAGCTATCTTTGCTCATCAAGGAATTTTTCCCAGGTGTAACATGCTCTAGTTAAGAAGTTTCAGTTAAGCTATTCAACTACTAGCTCCTAGAATGACTTAAAAATGCCTTCAGAATACAGAGCTAGGGCATGAATGAGTACATTTTTCCAAATTAGTTAGTGCACATTCTTAATTTGCTGTGAATGCTTTATGGTCCACAGAAAGCAGATACTTTAAATGCTAGGTTCCTAGTGGAAAACACTTGAATAAAGCTTGTTTTGTATGCCATCTTAAGAGAAAGGGAAAAGGGGGCCCTCACTAAATGCTTACTTGTAAATTTGAGTAATCATTGTAATTTTTGTTATAACAGTTTGAGAAATGTGCTTATTGTTTCTGGAATCACCATTAAGGGCTTTAATCTTTCATAGTGGTTAGAATAGTCCTGCCAAAGAAACCATTCTGGGTTGTTACTTAAACCAAATTGCAGATGCTTGAATGCTGAAAAAAGTTTATTTTCTAATGGTTTTTTCAGTTTCCTTTGTAAGGGATTTTTGATTCCTTGTGGATGTTTCTGCTAGGACTCAAAACCTGATCTCTATTTCTGTTGAGTCTCATCCTTCCTATAGCAGGAAGTAGCATCTAATTCCACTGACTTTCAATAGTTAGCTTTGCTTTGTTGCTCGGTGAATTTCAGGCAGTGACCCGTAGTATGGGCTCATGTCCTTCATGTCTGATTAAATTTAGCTAAGAGACAAAGGATCCAGTAGCTGTGCAAATAGTCAACAACTGTGTAATGGAGGGCAGCATACTAATAAAGACCTTTTGCAAGTAGTATTCAGTTCTTTTGAATATGTGGTTATTAATTTCCTCGTGGAAATTCTCAAGAGCACTTATCTGCCTTTTGAGTGCCTTACAAATATTAACTGATTTCTTCTGACAAACCTTTAGTAGGAGTTATTTTCCAGGTTTTTTTTTCCTGCACTATAGATATTTCTTTCTGTTGGAAATTTCTTGTTATTTAAATAAAATACAATCTTTGAGTTTTTCATCTGAATACCAAACATAGAAAGTGTTAAGTTATGACCTTGAAAAATTTACATTGTTGCTTCCAAGAATATCCTTTAATTCAAGTGCTTTTAAAGTTCTGAGTATTGTCTTTAGCATTCTTTTGTAACACAGAGTGATTTGAAGCTTCTTATGTTCACAGACTGAAAATTTGAATATTTTTTCATATGTATAGTTTAATAGGACTGTGAAATAAGGAAGTGCAGTTATTCCCATTTCACAGACTGTTAAGGATCAGACTCTTAGCTAATGGATTTACATCGCTCTGGGATCTGAGCTGGCATCTCTGCTTTGTAGCCCACTTCTGTATCCACTGTGCTACACTAAATTTCATCACACTGTGCCACTCTAAATTAAATCCAGGCTTACTTTTAACATGTAGCTGAAGTGCTTCAGCAAGAAAAGTCTAATCTTACTCTTCAGTCAATGAGTGATTAGAGATCTAGATCTCTTACACTGCAATTAGAGATCTAGTTGTTCTAGATACAGTACAGCTTATTGCATTTAATGTGTGAGGTGGCTAAATGCAAATTAAACTTAGTATTATGTACTTCCTTATTGCCATTGATTGCAGAGGGAGTCTTGTTTTCCTTTAGATTTAGCTATGCTTAATATCTGAATTGCATCAGCAAGTAATCCAAAAACCAGCTTGCTTGTGAGGAGCACAGACTGACAGCCAGCCATGGGCTTGAGCTGTTAGTATGAGACCTTTGCCCTTGTCTTTTAGTACAGCTTTTGTTTAGTGTAAATACAAGGAGTCTCTATATGAACATTGTAAAATAGATCTGTCTAAATAAATGAGGAAGAAAGTAAATCCCCATGACCCTGATATAGTTCTGCAGGCCCCAGAGGCTGTTTAAGTAAAACTGTCACCTACCAGTGTTATCTTTTCACTTTCATTTTACTCATTAATCTTCAGTACTGCTAACAATAAGACATATTTAATGTGTACATTAAGTCACTTGTAGCCTTTTACCTGTAGATTGCTGGCTCTTGTCCAGCTGCTGTAAAAGTGGTTAAAAAGTGTTATCATCTCATGGCTGCTCAGTGGCTAAGACGGTCCAAGTCCTCTGCCAGTGTTTGAATGCCCACATCAGCTTGGCTAAAAGCAGTCTTCATCTAGATTCTATGAAGTTCAGAGTCTGGTTCTTACATGTGGAAACAGATCAGTGATGCTGCACAATTCAACTCCCATCCCTGTTCTGTCCTGTGTCTACTCTGTGCCTATGAGGAGCTCCTTGGTCTTCAAGACTACCAGTCAAGGAACTTCTGCCGACTGAATGTTATCTAATCATAATCCTTTGCAAATCGGGAAATACCTAACTTTTGCCTTTTAATAGTCAGGAATGATATCTCAGTTAAATTTCACTCTGGTCCCACTGATATGGAGGTTTTTTTAATTGTTTAGTGCCCTCAGGGCTGCCTCATGGAGTGTTCAGCAGTCAGTCCCTCACTTCAGGGCTGCTGCTGTGAGATCAGAGAGCTGAGGCTTGCAAAGCTGGGTATTCATGCCTTAGACGAATCTTGGCTCCTGGCTCTTAGCAAAGTTCCAGTTGAATCAAAGCTTCACAGCAGGGAGGCTGCAGGCACAAAAACGCTCCACTTAAATTGACAGTTTTACAATTTGCAGATTAGCTACCATGAATTTAGGAGCATGGAAAACTATGCAGCTTTCAGAGAAGCTTGGCCATCTTAACAAAGAAGATGAGCTTGATCAACTAGCTGAGTTAAAATTTCTGGGTTTGGAGTTTTCATGGCGAGAACCTGAGGATCTGGTTCTGAGCAGCTTTAATGTAATTACCTATTCATCACCTTCTTAACTTTAAAGTGGCCAAGAAATGGCCTTTTTTATATTGATTTTGATGTTAAAATTCAGATCACCTAATTTTATTCTTCTCTAGCTCTTGTAAGTGCAGTAATAGTTTTGTTCCTGTATCTTTCTGCTATGAATTTTATAATTTCTCTCTAACTTACAGCTAAGGGCTGGAATCATAGTTCTTCAGGTGGAAGGAAAATATGTATTATCTCTCTGAATGCAGAAAGTATTAATTAAGAATATGCATTACAAATACACTTTTTTTCTAGAAGCCCATGAAATTGCTTCACTGAAGTAAATGATTTTTTTTCTTTGCAGTAGGAGTTATGAAGCAGTGTAGATTTTAGCACTCAGTGTACTGTAGGATTAATTATAGTCCTAAACTCATCAGACTTTCAGGAAACAGAACCTGATCCCTGAAAAGAATGAATGACTCCAAAGAGAGTGCAATTTGAGTATGGTGGTAAGAGGTTGAAAAAGAAGAGCTTAGTCTCTCGGTATCTCACAGGATTAGGGTCTTTATTCTTATTAAGGATATGCATCTTGAACAGTGAAAGTGAATTCAGATCTGGCATGGTTCGGAGCAGGTAATATATTCAGAAGTCTGTTGAAAGGCATGGAGCTTATTTTAAAAATAATTTAGATGAATTTTTATTAATAGAAAAAACTGTTGAAACATTTCTAACATTTGCAGAAACATTTTAGTATATTAAGTAAAAAAAGTTATTCTGCTTATTGAACCTCTTGATTATGCAAAGAAAAACTCCAGTTTATAATAGTCATTGAACCATTAGTGAACCAGCAAGTGATTAAAATTAATAGGTCAGCATGAAACTTGGGTGGATACTGAGGAAAAACCCAGGGTGACTTGTTGTCAAAATGCCATGTCTATTTGTCAAGGTGAGTGGTATAGCCCAATTTTTTCAATAATAGTCTTCCTATCTGAGCATTATTATGATTCACATGTGCTTGTAATCTTTAAAGTGTTGGATTATAAATAAATGGGAAACATGCATCTATCCTTTGTAATGATATACTATGAAATGTTTTCTAGTTAGCTGCCAAAAAGTTTGATTTCTTCTTCATTTGTGATATTTTTTTGGAGTAACAGGTAAGGTGTAATAAGTAAGCTGTGTGTCATGGTTTGACACTGGCCCAATGCCAGTGCCCCCATGAAAACCCATTCTCCCCTGGTGTCTGCTGTGAGATGTGATCAGAGACAGAGCAAAGCAGGCCTCCACTTGTAAACAAAGGAAAAAACTTTATTATCATATAACTACAATAAAATTAACACACAGAGCAGAATGGAAACCTCTCAAACATTTTCTCCTCCCCCCACTCAATTTCCCACAGAATAACACAAAACCTTAGATCTTAATCCAGTCTATCACCCTTCAAATAATCAACTCAGTCCATCCCCACCCTTCTGACAATCACCTCTCATTTCATCAAGGAGAGAGGAGCCCTCCTTGTGCTACCACAGGCAAATTCCCCTGGAAACACGGCCGAATCTAGCTGTGTTTCCCCGTCACTCAGCACTACACGTCGTGACATCTTCCTTCCATGTTCAGTGCTCTCACCACTGCACATGGACCAGAGCTGCTTTTAGGGTTTCCCCTTTTCAAGGATGCTTCGCCCAGTTCCAGGAGAAAACGACAGTCTCTCACCTTTTCGGGACACCAGTCCCCCCCAATATTTCACCCCCTGGGGCCGAGGGGTCTCACCATCACTTTATCACCTGTCGTCTCCGCTCACATCACTCCTTTTGCACCAAGCCACCGCCTCCCCCTAAAATGCAGTCTCTGTATTATAGGAAAGATTCTGTCCATGGCGCTACAAGAAAAGTCCAGCCAAAAGCCACTCCATCATCTCCTCCACCTAGGATTTTCTCAACTTCTCCCAGTCTTTCTTCACTTGCACAACTCTGCATCACACTTGCGCATTTCTTCTTATCCGTCTCTCTCCTCCGTCAACTCCCGGAGGATCAGCATTTGCAAGGTTTCCATCGTCTCACAGAAGGGTTAAAATCACAGTCTCTGCTCATCTCGAACTCCCACACTAGCTCCGCCGGCTCCGCTGGGCACTCTTCCCATTGCCCCCCCCCACTTCTCTTCCTCGGCCAGGCCGGTGCTATCAAGTTTCAAGATAGCACTGGCACCTCTCTCTTTCTCTCTCTTCCTCTTGAGAAAGGGGGGCTGCCCACTGCCTCTCCGAGTTCTTCCACCCTTCCGTCTCTGTGGGGAACTCACTCTTATCTAAGCCATCGCCTCCCGTCTCTGCCCAAGGCTCCGGCCTACCTCCCTCCCCCGCCCAGCCCGAAGCTGGGCAGGGGAGGTCTGAACTCTTCCATCCACCAGAACCAAGAGAAAGTTCCCCTGGGAGCTCCTCGCTTTTAACCCCTGTGTTCTCAGCGGCATATCCATATCCTCAATGGTCAAACCAGGTGCCAATATCCACATCTGGGCACCTATTGGTTTGACCACTACCACCTCCCAAAAACTCACTTCCTCTCAAACCACGACATTCCACCCTTCACCTCTGAGAACACATTAAAATTCTATTAAAACAACATTAAACACACTCCTACTGAAACAATAACTTACACTACGCCTCTATTCTTAGATTTCTTTTACCAGTCTACTTTAACCTACTACATGCTTTGCTCTTATTTCTCTTTGATCCCATCTCACAGTCTCATCATCTTATCTCTGGCCCAAAATTTGATTCCCGGTCAGGGAACCAAAAGTGTCAGCAGAGCCGGCGGAGCTAGTGTGGGAGTTCGAGATGTGCAGAGACTGTGATTTTAACCCTTCTGTGAGACGATGGAAACCTTGCAAATGCTGATCCTCCGGGAGTTGACGGAGGAGAGAGACGGATAAGAAGAAATGCGCAAGTGTGATGCAGAGTTGTGCAAGTGAAGAAAGACTGGGAGAAGTTGAGAAAATCCTAGGTGGAGGAGATGATGGAGTGGCTTTTGGCTGGACTTTTCTTGTAGCGCCATGGACAGAATCTTTCCTATAATACAGAGACTGCATTTTAGGGGGAGGCGGTGGCTTGGTGCAAAAGGAGTGATGTGAGCGGAGACGACAGGTGATAAAGTGATGGTGAGACCCCTCGGCCCCAGGGGGTGAAATATTGGGGGGGACTGGTGTCCCGAAAAGGTGAGAGACTGTCGTTTTCTCCTGGAACTGGGCGAAGCATCCTTGAAAAGGGAAACCCTAAAAGCAGCTCTGGTCCATGTGCAGTGGTGAGAGCACTGAACATGGAAGGAAGAAGTCACGACGTGTAGTGCTGAGTGATGGGGAAACACAGCTAGATTCGGCTGTGTCTCCAGGGGAATTTGCCTGTGGTAGCACAAGGAGGGCTCCTCTCTCCTTGATGAAATGAGAGGTGATTGTCAGAAGGGTGGGGATGGACTGAGTTGATTATTTGAAGGGTGATAGACTGGATTAAGATCTAAGGTTTTGTGTTATTCTGTGGGAAATTGAGTGGGGGGAGGAGAAAATGTTTGAGAGGTTTCCATTCTGCTCTGTGTGTTAATTTTATTGTAGTTATATGATAATAAAGTTTTTTCCTTTGTTTACAAGTGGAGGCCTGCTTTGCTCTGTCTCTGATCACATCTCACAGCAGACACCAGGGGAGAATGGGTTTTCATGGGGGCACTGGCATTGGGCCAGTGTCAAACCATGACACTATGTTTGCATTTAAGACCTACACAGAGGTTTGCCAGCTTGACAGCTGTAGAAGAGGTTGTAGAGCCAAAGTATACATACAGAGGAAGAAGAGGAAACAGCCAAATGTGTGCTGCACTCAGTATAAACGAACAAAATGGAGCAGTGTGATCGCAGTTCCCAATTCTATCTCAATAGATTGAGCTTTTGCAAATGAGAAATATATAACATCAGGCAGGAGGGTGTGGTGGGTTGCTGCTTTCCTCATTTAGATATTTTATTTCTGAGAAGAGTAGTGGAGTTCCTGAGTATGAAGAGTTTTTAATCCATTTGCTTCAGAATAAATGGCAGATATGTCTGTTGGCTAGCACCACATTGTGCTACTGAGTTCTTGCTGCAGTTTTCAGCAACACTAATGGAACACCTGCTGCACAGCAGGGAGCAGGCTGGGCCCCTAGTGAAGTGATTATACTTTACTGCAGGTTCTGATCCTAACTGGTGAGTGCTTTGGTGTCCTAGCTCCCTTGCCTTTCTCATTTATTCCAGTAGACACATTTCCTATTTCTATTATATCTTGTTGCAGCTAAGCCTTACATCCATGATGTCAGTAACTCCTTTGCATTCCAGGGACTTCTATTCAACTTTTGGTGTGACTAATAAATATATTTTGAATTAAAATGAGAGAGCACTGGAGAGACACTGAATGTTTTTATATCGTGTTCTAAGTCGGCAATCTGAAACGGCAATACATTGCAAAAAGCCTGACATAGTTTAATCCCTTAGTAACAAAAAAAAGCACACAGCTCCATATCTGGCTTTAACTGAATTCAAATGACAAGACTGGATTCTTATCACAGTTAAGCAAGTATGAGTCTGAAATAACTTTTCTGACAGTGTTATTGTGGATTTACACCAGCGTAATGGAGAATTGAATATGGATTTTGAATTTAAATCCTTTCACCTCTCACTTAAATTTAAAAGTAATTTACCTGAGCCTTTTGCTATACCAGGTCTTAAGTCTGGACAGCTCATGCTAAGTGCATGATCCTTCTGAATGACAGCAAGAATACTATCAGGAAATTAGGCAAGGATGTTTAGAGATGTGGTTAGTACTAACTTAACTCATGTTGAAACCTTCTCTCAATGCACCTGCACTACACCTTAACTCCCTCTGAGTCACTGCAATATTCCTTCCTAATGCAGTGAACTTTTGTTTCAAATCATGTATATTGCATTCCACAGGAAACCACAGACTGTTGGTGTTAATGGGGGAGCATGGTGGTGGATTGATTATTGGTTTGACCTAATTAACTCCATGATGAGTAAACAACAGTTAGTGGTAGAAATAGCTCACAAGTCTGTCTTTATTAAAGAAAGTAATTTGATTCAGATCCTGTAAAATGGTTCATCTTACCATTCAGATTCGTCTTTTGACCCACTGTGGCCCTTACGCAGTCTGTGATTGTCATTCTGTTACCTGAGATGCCACATTGCACTGCTGGTGGGAGGTGGATAGGAATCTTTTGAGACACAAGTCCAGAAGTCTTCCTGTTGACCTAGAGGGATTTTTATAACTGCAGAACTGGTCTGCGGCGTATGAGTGGGAGGGTGTGATGTTCTGAGGTGTAGAGGTGCACCTGGCCTTACCTTTTGCACAGTGTGGTGTGCTGTCTTGGTGAGGGACCATTGCAAATCCCTGCAGCTGTGCAGGAGAAAGAAGACTGAATTTCTTTCCGGAAATTCACCATTTTCATTGGTTGAAGTATTTCACTTCTAAGGAAACAGGAAAACCTAATTGTGGCTGTGGAGCTGCCTTACCTCAGGTAATCTTGACAGGATGAATTTATAGACATAGCAATAAACCTGCTTTTGTTAAAACAAGTGGCGTGGACGTGAGTAATGAAGAATGTGACCCTTCACGAATATTTAATCTTTATTATCCAGCTCCTTCGTGCATTAATATATATATTTATATACATCCAATCCTTATTTTAAGGATTCTTATACTAATGTTCCTTAACAACTCTTAAGAAGCTCAGGAAAGACTTGCCCACAGCTTACCTGCAACCTGGCTGAATGATTGTGCCTCTTACTTTCAGGAATGTTTTCACTTATCTCCAGTATCTGTTTTATTCCCACCTTTGTAAATCCTGTTCTTAAAAATCACATGGAAATGTACAATATTATCACTTTATCAGCTTAGCTCAGCTGAAATCCAGGATACTATACATAGACACCAAAATCTGAGTTTATCATTTCAGATCTGTATTAGCCCCCAAACAGACTTAATGAAGTAAGGATTCATTAGGCGGAGGTATGGTAATTAGGAAGGGAATTATCTGTGCCTTGCAAAAGAAGTTTCCAAGCTTTCTCATTTTCTTTTTAAAGGTTCAGTATTGGTAAAGAAATAAAATAATTTCTGAGAACATTGTGCATCTCTGAAAAATAATAAAAACGTGGATTATATTGCTATACAATCTGTGCTTTATTAAGGGTAAAAGTAATACTGTGTAATTGTGTAGTTCACTTGAAATAGAAACAACAAAATTATTTGTGAAAGTGACTGTTTTGAAAGACCAGAGTGTTAAGGACAGAGGAGAGTGGAGGATTTTAGGAGTGTGGAGCATTTGGAGTTCCACATGAAGTCATGATGAGTTCTAAATGTTCAACACTGGTGAAACTCAAATTTGACCAACTGGTCAGCTAACCCAAGAGCAGAATTCAATCTCTTCACCCTCTTGTCTATTCTCAGTCCCTTAGGCCACATGTATGTTCCAATATATATTAAATTACTAAAATAATAATTACAAATCCATATGGTAATTGGTTTTAGTTCTCTTTGATGTGGATTTTGGAGAATTATGGGTTGGTGCCAAGTGTCTTGGGAGGTCAGGGATGGACTCATGGGGCTGTCACCATGGCAACACTGATGGATGCAGAATTTCCAAGCAATGGATTTACAAAGGAGGGGGAAAAGAGGACTCTTGTGCATTATTCAGGCTGTCAATACCTGTTCAAACACAGGGTACACAGATTGAATGCTTCTTAATATAGTTAATATTGTATTCTCTCAGCATAATAATGATGCAGTAAAATCTACTGATTAGTAGCTGAAATTTAGAAATCAACACTTTGCCCTATCCCAATTTTCTCAGCAGTTGCTATTCTGTCTGTCCTGTGACTGCTGCAGTGTGTCTGTGCAGCTAGAGAAAGTAGAAAGAGGAAGCACTGGAAAAGTGCTGTATTTGTGATTTCATCTGTGTTTTAATAGTGAGCAAGTAGTCAAGTCTTCAAGTGACCACTTTTTTTCCTACTGGAATGGTCAACCATGTTTAGAGGTGGGCAGGAACTCCTTGACAAAGTCTTGTCTTCAAAGGTACCAGTTAATTGAAGCCCAAATATTTACGTGCATTTATAAACTTTAGTAAAATGCAAGTATGAACTTTCTAGTTTTCTAATTTAAAACCTCTACTTTGCTTCCTGAGTTGGGAAGGTGGGAATGTGGGAGAACCTAAGCTACAAAGAGGGCTTTTGTAGATTCGACTCTGGCTCTGAAGCAAGAGGCTCCAAATCCCACCCCCAACCCCTGTGACGGACGTCTCAGGGCTGCCAGCTTACTGATGGGGTGCAGCTCTGGAACTGGTGGCCTTGAAGTGTCAGTAATCCTGCCTGGAGTCACAGACTTTGGTCCAGGGTGTTGCAAAGTCTAGCAGTCTTCCCTCTCGGTTCATGGCTGTGTTTGAATAGAATACATTTTTTTCTCCTCTTAGGAGTTTCAAAAAGTGTAATTTCTGTTATGTGTGGGAATACATATTGTCATGGTTCTGCATGCAGATCTCTGTTTTCCCCTAGCCAGATTTCTTTGTTCTGCCTTCTGCACTATCTGCTCTGAGGGAAAGGCAGAGAGGGGGGAGGAAGTGAGCACAGCTCTAGCTTCATCTTTGTAAGTGGGAACTCCCATGTCACAGTGAAAGGAATCTCTTAAAAGAAATAAAACAAGAAAGTGGGCAAGTAGGATAGAAGCTCCCATTTACTAGCTTTGGATTTGGAGTTTCCCTGTGCTGAAGTAAAAATTCAAGCCCCAGCCACAAAATGTAAGGAAAAATGTATTGCAGGATATGTGTTGACATCTTCCTTATTTTATTTATTCACACAATGCTGCACTTGTCAATCTGCAATGCATAACTTTTGTTACTGTAAATCCAAATGGTGACTGTAATGTTTTCTTTGTTGTTTTGCTTCTGTTCCTTTAGATTTCGCTCTTTGTAGTGAGCTCTATATCTCTAGAGACCAGCCAAGAATTGTTTATCTGAAATTCCCTATTATGAAGATAATGTGCAGTTTTAAAGTGCACTGTATTTAGAGATATTTGGACCAGTGATTATCTACACATTAAAGGCATAAAAGAAGAAAATGAAGAGCTAAACACTGCAGGAGGTATATAAATGGACACTTAAAGGCTTTAAAATGGCCCTTCTTGCTTTCATATTCATATGTCTTAGCACTTTTATAACTTACAGCTGGCAAAATGGTTGTCATAGAATGTTTTGCCAAGAGTAAATCCATCTAACTCTCTGATGAAGCCTCCTAAACTAGTAAACATTAAGTCCTCTAGAAAGCATATTTGGCAGAGCACAGACTTAGTTTGTTTTTACTTCTGTGCACAAAGCTGTCACCTCTTTATTTGACTTTCTGTTTGTCATGCATTCTCTGAAATCAGTTTTGCTTCAGTAAAAGCTTGGGAGTATCAAATGTGCCCTAATGCTCTAATCCTGAGCATAATGTGTATCCCAATGTGAATTGGGATATGCATGTGTTGGAGATAGTGTCATTGCTAGTTTCATCTGCTTTGTAGGAAAGCAAACTGTTGGCCTTTGAAGATACTGCTATAGAGGCTTGTATTTTAGAAAGAATCCCATGTGAGTCTGTGGAATCATAAATAAAGCAAGAAGGGATTGAAAGGCTCCATCCACTCAGTCTATTGGGTATGATACAAGACCAAGTATGCTTACTCTCTTGTTGATAGATATTTGCTTAGTGTGCTCTGGAAACATCCAAAGGTGGTAATTCTGCAAAGCTTTCATAAAGTCTGCATGTGCTTGTCACTGGGAAGTTGTATTTTCCCCTCAAGTCTTTTCTGCTTGGCCCCTGATGATTTTTAAGACATCACTTCTCTTTCCATATTCAGAGCAACTAGAGAGATTAAAACATCACCTTTCTTTTTATGAGTGCCCTTGATATATTTGAAGAATGTTCTGCCTCCATTCAGTCTGAGCTGAGTCCTGATTTTCCTAATTTTTTTTGGATCAAGTTTTCGATTTGATCATTCTTGCTGTTGCTTCTTAATATCTTTTGGTATGTCCACATATTTCCTGAAATACCATGCTCAAAACTGTGCAGCACTTCACATTTTTCTCAGGCACAGGTAAGCAGGAGATTGAGATTCACAAAATTAATCAAAGATGCTAGTCCTCATTTATACATTCCAGGTAAGGTGAAAGTGTTGGCAGCAGGAGAAGGGAAAGAGGAGCTCTTAAAGGCCAAATGTCTTTCACCTTACTCAAACGAGTGGTCCATCAAACAACATCGGGCTAATCGCATGAGTAAGACATGCAGGATTCTGACTTCAATAAATGCTATCATTTTGTGTCATCTCGACATTTTAAAATACATTGAGAGAGTTTTAATGCAATTTCCTATCTGATTTTAATTTAATATAGTTTCACATCTGGCTAGGTAGAGATAAGTAGGCTGGTTATTTCAAAGTTTACCAAGTTGCTAGCTCTGTATTTTGCAACCAGGGTTTCATAGTAGTCATCATAACACCAGAGTTCTAACAAAGTGGAATATGCAGCTGTAACCCGTGGAGAATCACATTAGCATTTCTGCATTGCTAATTCTGACAGTGGTAACACACTTCAGTTTGATAAGAATATCATTAGCGTGCCACAGGCCTGTGTCCTAGTTTCACATTGCTTTAATATTAATGGCGACATGCCTGAGACCAGATCACATCTAAATGCCACTAGAATTGGTGGGTGGACCAAGATGAGAATAAATGATTCACATACAAACAAGTTCATTAATGATTTTATATAAGACTTGTAATTTTTGGGAATGGCACTTGTATACCTGACAAGAAATACTAAGTGTGTCTGGCAAGAGAAAACTGCAATATGGCTGGTTTTTTTTGTCAATCTACAGGAATAACAGATGTCTATTTGGCCTTTTTTATGTAAAGACATAATTTAAATCTAACCTCAGACTGTAAATATCAAAGATATTTTAAACAAAACAGGAGTGGGTTTTTTTATTAATTCAGGGAAAGGTCACCTATAAATATTTCATTAGCAAATTCATTAATTCCAATTACACATAAATTGTGTCTAATCCAATCACTCTTCATCTCGACTACAATTAAAATATAAAATGTGCTGAATCCACTCTGGAATATGCAAAGCTAACAATTAATAAAGTAATATTTCAAATGAATTTTATAGTGTTGCTGTTTATATGAAATGCATTGAAATTAATAAGGACAGGTCAATTACTATTCAGTCTTGCCAGTCTTGTAAAAATATGATTGGCCTGAATATTATATTGGCCAGGGTTTTTTTTTTCAATTTTTCTTTGATGTAATGCTACACATTATGCAAAGAGAAAAGCAAAATAATGATACAAAGATTTTCTTTGCTAGAAAATTTAACAGAGAAGGTGAAATATTGAAGGCCTGTGAATGAAAGACATGACAGGCTTCTTTCTTGTGCACCTCTCAGCCCCCTCTAACTATGTTTTTTGTCTGAATGAATTATTAGTCTCTCCCTGAGTTCCCTTCATCTGAGTGACACACTGCATGTATAAGATATTAGGAATATGGATCAAAATGTAGAATTAGCCTATTGAAATTATGCATCTGTATTCAGGTTTGGGTTTTTTGGTTTTTTTTATGTTCAGATTTGGTGTTTAGATTTTCTCAGTCTGACTCTCACGTGTAGCTGTCACTGAACTGTCAGCATTGCCTGGATAAATGTTTTAATTCACTCTGTCTCCAAGAAAGTGGAAATGTCAAATACTACAGTTTTGGGAGGGCCAGCTCTGGACTGCAGGTACATCCCCAAAGTTCTCAGCTTAAGAGCTTGGGGAGACTGTTCCAGAAGCCATCTGAACTATTTTGAGCGAGAAAGGGGCTTATTAAAATGCTTAAAATGAAGCCTTCATTGTCTTTTCAGCAATCAGCTTTGACAGAAATATATAACTTTGCCAGCAGCATGGTCTGTAAAGACCTGTTGGACAGGACTTTTATTCCTGAGCTTTGAGTTGCAAATGTCTGCCTGTATTCAATGACTTGTCTTACTACATTCAGAAATATCTGTAGACAAATAAAAGCAGTTCCAGGGGTCTCCTCTAGCTTCATATGTACTGCTTAGTAATGCACGTATAACTGAATAGTCTCAAATATGCATGCTGATTATGGCAATAATTTCTCATTAGAATGTTGATATTTCATTCTTTCTGAATTAGGAAGAGAGCCAGGAATGATGCAAAGGAGAAGTAAAAATAATAATTGTCAGTTAAGCCACATAAATACCTTAAGAAATATATACTAGTATTCCATAAATCTTGATTCAGCCAGCAAAGTGTAAGAAATAAACACGTAGTATGTCATGAGAAGTAAATCAGATTAAAAAAAAAATCAGGTTTAATATTTTAGAATGAGGTTAGTGCAGGGAAGAAGACTTTTAAATATGATTATAAGCTATCTCTTATGGGTTACTTACTTGATTTGGGATGTTGAGGAGAATGTGATATTAATCTTTAATGTAGTTTAAATGTTGTGGAGGAAGTTCAAATAGTTATGACACTAAGAGAGTAGAAAAAGATGCTTTATCCAGTATGTAAGTAAAAATCATGTTTGGCATAGGTTAAAACCTCTGCAATTATTTTTATTAAATACTTGCGTAAAAGGAAACTGAGCTAAAAGACTGAAAATTGTGAAGAGGTCTCAATTACATGTCTTAGGTTTGGGAGACTGATACCTGCACAGTGTATTTGTCTACAAAGAGAAGCTAACATAAAGTTTTTCCGTAGTCTAGAGTCTTGTTATAACTTGTTATAAGTGAAATGTGAACTGTATCACTTAGAAGCATAGTTGATGATCTCGTTTCTTGTGTAGTTGAAGACTCCAGCTCCAGAAAAGTAAAAACTGAACTCTACTGACACATAGGTGAATATTTGTTGGAAACTTTACCATGATACATGAACTGACTGAATCTTACTTGAAAGGTGTGAAACTATGATCAGGCCTGGGCTGTCTCTAATTACAGATCTGAACTGGATACAGCTTATCTGTGGTTGTACATAAAGAATTTCTTCTCTGAGTGCTCCTTTTGTCTGTATAGTTAACTTCAATAAAGGACAATTATTCTCCTGAAAGCACTTACAGTTAAAAAAATGTCTGAAATATTCTTTGAGCTGGGTTTTTTATAGGCCGAGATACCACATCCAGCTCAGTAGCTTTCTGTCTCTAAGTCATCCTCAAAATCCAACACATTTAGTTTTTAATTGAAAGTGCATCTTCAACTTAACATAGAAATTTCTGAGATTTTGGTTTTGCTAAAATACTAGCATAGTAAATAGATTTGCCTCTTTCTTCCTCAGCTAGAGGGCCTGATAGAAAGCATGAAGGTGAGAATGGTGAGCCCAAGAATAAACAAGGTGCAAGTCTATTTTTTAAGAGTGCTTAAAGTTATGTAGTGGAAATATGAGTTAACTGAGTAAGTCAATGACTTCAAAATTAGTTTTAGTCTTTACATGTGTAAAAGACAATATCTAGAGCAAAACAACAAATTTATCTAGTCAGGGATGTTAATTTAATTATCTATTGACTTCAGCTGGCACAGTGCTTGTCTGTAGATTAGAGTACTCTTGGTAAAAGTCTGTTTGAAGGGAGAGAAAGGGGGGTTCACTGTGCTGCTTGTAAATTTAACAGATTTTTCTGCTCTGGGTAATGTTTTGTGTCAAGTTACGTCCTCCATTGTGCTTTGACAGCCGGAGCCAACGAAGGATCTCTGGAAGGTGTGGTGAAGAACTGTGTACATTAAGGACCTGCATTATTTTTAGAGGGACTGTTGTGGGTTATCTGTAAGGAAGAATCTGTCTGTACAAGTCACGCTAGGCTGCTCAATGCTGAGATGGAGATTCTATCAAGCTGAGGAGGCTTCAGTTACATTTCAGATGAGTAATCAGTGCAGGTTCTAGGGTGTTGTTTAGACTGATGAAAACCCTTCTGATAATATTTTTTTTTTAAGGGATAGAGCAGGAAGACTGAGGAATGCCCTTCTGTTTAAGCTACATAACTGTGCGGCAGGTGTTGTATCATTGGATCTGAAATAAATCAGTGATACAAACCCAGGAGGAGGGAGATTTGGAGTTTGGACCCAGAATGGGTATACTAAGGCTGAAAGCAGAAATAGCCTGGGGTGAGGGATGATGCTTTCTGTGGCTTTGATCAGCACAATTTTTTGGTCCACACTACAAAATTTTGCCAGTGTAAGAAGCCACCGGGTTAGATCATTATTTGTGCAGTGAAATGGCTGATATTCTGTGTTGTTGTTAATGAAAAAGTTGCATTCTACAGTAGTAAAATGCATCTCCTTAGTCAAAATCCTGGTTAAGCAAGGGCATATTTTGTTTCCACTGTTCTGCTGTGTTAATGGAAAATTTTTGTTCTGTGCTCTCTCAGAGGAGAAATTGAGCTTTTTTCTTTGAAGTTCAGCTGAGTGGTCATCATTCTGTGTAACTTTTGCTCATCACCAACATCTGAGCTCTCTTTAATAACCAACGTAGCTAATGTTTGTCATATATTTCCTCATTGGATCCTTTATCTTCAGCTAATGAAGCAGGGGGTCAGCAGTATATCTCAGTCATTTCACTGTGGTGATTGAAGCTTGCTAGTTTTGTTTTTTGACTAGGTTCCTTAAAAGGAACACTGTCTGTGTCAGACAAGTTGATATCAAAGCAGTAACCTCTGTTCTAGGAAGAGAAAGTAGCAAGACCTGGGAATTTTTCTAGCTATTCAGAAAGTTCATGCCCAAATTCCAAACCACATTGCCAGTCTAGGTCAATTTTGTCTCCTCAGCCTTCTCTTGTACCACCACAGATGCTGTCATTAAGCCCAAGTGCCATCTGGCAGTGTTGCGAGTTCTTAAACTTGAAGAGATAAGACAAGACCTTGCACTTGATTTGCAGTTTCACAGAAACCAGTAAGAGACAAGAAGGAAAGAACCTGATTAGCTCATCTCCTCTGCAGAGGAGATGTGTTCTGGTGATCTTTCCTAGCTGGCAACTGCTGAGCAGTGAGGGCGGCACATCCATCTGTGTCTCACTGCTGTGGTCCAGACGTGATATGATAAAAATGTGAGCAACATGAGTCATGTCAAGAGTCATCCATGTGCAGTGGCCAATCCTGTGTTTCTAGGAAGGTTGAAAAACATTATTTGCTACAATAGGGAACATTACTTTCAGGAAAGAAACCAGGATTGGGCATCTGAAAAGGTAACCGAAGGAGACTATATAGTGTCTGCTCTTTCAGTTTCACTCAGGGGAGTCTGAGCAAGGAAATCTTAAAACTTTTCTTTCTCTGCTACCAAATAATTTAGGCTCTCATAATAACTTTTCAGAGAAGATCTGTACTTTTTTCCTCTTGTGAAGAAAACAGTAGTATGAAAAAAGTACTATTGCTGTATGAAAAGCAATGGTCCACAAGTTATTTTACATTTTTGAACGTCCAAAAATTTTGAATGCAGTCCTTATTGTCTATGTTGAAGTTGTTCCAAAAGAAAAGCAGAAATTCTCATGTTGCTGGTGTTGAAAAGATACTTCTAAGACCCTTAGTATTTTATAAATAACTGTGTAAATATTGCTACCTGATAATAAATCTGTTTCTGATTTTTAAATATAAATGTAAGTACATTGGGCAGTGTTTGTTAGAGAATATAATTCTCTATCAATATCAATACCATTCTCTGCTCTTACCAGTAAGAAACTGAATGCAGGTTCAGTAAGATTTAGTGTCTTGTATCTAATACTTTGAGTAAGGCATTCAGACATCATATTCTCAGCTGACCATACTAAATCATTGTAATTTTTTTCTATAGGATTTGATAAATGGAAGATAAGAATAAAACCAGCTTTCGCCTACAGTGAAAGCAGCAGTCCCTTCATTATACTTGTGTCAACCCTGGAACTTGTGTTTGGGAGAGATTAAGGAAAGTAAATTCACAGGAATTTGTGTATGATATAAAGCAAGCAACAATAGAAAAAAATCAACACAAGAAAATCAAATTAATTTCTTTTGTAGACTGACAGTAATTCATAATAAATATAAATTTTTCTACCAGAGAGTCAGCTTGATATTAAGTGATGATACAAACATGTACTGACCAGTTAGACAAAATCAGCAGCAGCAGCAATGGTAGTCTCCATGGTGACAGAAAAGCTAACAACAGACCAGTTATGTAAAAAGGAAAATAATGCTTTTTGTTGCCTTTAAAAAAGAACTTTCTGACCGTTTGATCAGTTTTGAATCTCTATTTGCCTTTGAACTGAATGCAGTATGTTGGTACTCCTTCTTTTTTTCTTTTCTTTCTTACATCCCCTCCTCTTCCTCCTCCACATTTCTTTATCAAGACCTTGTCTGGCAGACTGTTAAATGTATTTATAAAGCACAATTCACTACTGGGTTTTAGACAATCTACTAAAATCTTGAAACAGTTTTTAATTTGGAGAGAAGGTTTTCTCTTTAGGCTGTAATCATATAATTGTGGAAAAAGTGAAAAGTCTCTGTCTCAGAGCTTACAAGCTAGGGAACCTGAAAACAACTGTTTAAATCCATCCAGAATCATGCTAAATGTTTGGAGTTATTAGTGTTGTAACTGAGTGCAGCATACTTTGTGCCTTTTCAAGGGTGTTTTTCTAGAAGCAAGTAAATGAAGTGAAAAACCTGTGTGCACAGTTTTGGACTCTTGGCAGTAGTGAATTGCCCATGATTTAAGAAGTTGCATTTCCAATGCACAAAGTAATTCTGAGGTCATTATTTCTTTGCAAAGTACATGCCTGGATGGTGCCATGTGATGATGATAGGACTGTTTAATGACACAACTTCATCCTGTTCCCACATACTTGCACAAATTATGTTTGAGTGGAGCATCATTTCTGGTTGATGGATTCATAGCCTCTGCTATATGACAGCAATGCAATCCTGGAAACCAGAATGATTTCCTTTATCAGATAATAAAGGACAGGCCTGTCTCCAAATAGAGGCAAATTAGGCACAGTGCTTATGGTGGAGCAAAGCAGACAGACCACTTTATCTAATCAGGAACCCTGAAAAGTCAGGTTGTCAGCTAGTGCTACTATTGCTTTCAATTAATGGGTGAATGAGGTGTTACCTAATGCTAAAGGAGGGACAGAGATCCTCACAGAGGTTACTTCAGTTACCCTTTATATTCCAACAAATGCCTGCTGCTTCTCCCTCTTCTCTGTTCCCAACAACCATTTACCTAAAAGGAATAGCCCAGTCCTCACCCAGGCCATAAGGCTTCTTCCTTCCTGGCAGGCTTATGTTATTGATCTCAAAGCCTTAAGCCGGCTCTTAGCAAAAAGAACATAGCACTCTTGTGTCTGTCTTACTGACTGTGACAGTGTCACTGCTTGCCATATGAATAGCAAAGACAAAACCATTCTAGATGCAAAATAATTCTATCTTTGTTGCTCTAACCTAGCTGGAAGTATTGGTTGGATTAGGACGACCAGGTTTCAAGGTACTGACCTCAAATACTTCAGGCAAATACTAATATGAATAGAGTTTTCAAAACTTCAGTTTCTATCCCTGCACCTGTGTTTGGAAGAGGTTCAAGGCAGGAATTTATATTGATGCAGAGACATATACATGCAGAGACTAGTTAGACCATAACTAACTAGCACAACTCTTTCCTCACCATTTCTAAGTTCATACTTGTGTTTTCATCCACATTTTGCAGAAGGTTGATTAATTTTCCATTTTTTTGCTATAGATTTCTGTTCCCTCCAATCCACTGTTGTGAAAGAGGTCTTAACATCAATGCACCATGAATCCTAGGATCATTATTACCTGAAACTTTGGGTCTTACTCTAGATAAGGTTCTCTCTCCACAGCTCGTATTGAGCAACTTGGATGTTTCTCTCTCTCACTCATATGCTGGCATGGGATCATTCTCTGTCAGAGTTACAGGCTGAGGTCTGAACACTGCCTTGCAAGCCACTCAGGTAAATGTTTATTAGTTGAATTACCCACTGGTGAAATCTGTTCTGTTCTGTTTGAAATCTGCGTGTTCTGTTTATGGCCCAGATAGGAGATAGCTCTACCTAGCCATTCCCAAGGGATATTTGTGTTTCTAGAGTGAGCTAGGGGTCAGCTGGTTGCCTTGGGAGAGCAATATTGTAATTAATTATCACGTATATGAATCATGGTTAGTCCTCAGGGCAGTGTGACTACAAATGGGAATTCCTAAGGGAAAATGGGTATGTACTTATAAATCCATTTGGAGATGGTTCTCAGCCAGTGAAAGGGATTGATGAGAGGATCATAGCTGAGAAATGTATCCAACTGTCCAAGCGTCCCAACAGCTTTCTGACTAGATGGAGCAGAAAGGAAAGCTCTGGGGGACAAACTAAAAATAGATGGCTTTAAACAGAACTCTTTTATATCTTTGGAAACAGAAAACTTAAAAAACTCTGTTTCAGATCTGAAATAGATAATTATACAATAATTTGTAAGTAAATAGTTGATAAGAGATTTTTTAAATGTAGTTTTTATTTCTATAAATTTAAAAAGGTGCTTGGATGCTATTGCAGTGCATGGGGATTGCAATATACTGCAACAGTATGGTGCTATAATTGTGCTAGTGAACTGTTGTGTCACACAAGCTCAGAAATATTGAGTGTTACTGTTTTCTGAAGGTGTGTGGGCTGTTTCAACATCTGGTAGAGCAGATTTCTTTTTCTGGGAGAGAGAAGGACAAACATTAGCCAGACAAGAGCTGTGAAGGCTGTAGGAAAGTGCTTTATCCTTTGGGATCTCCTACATATCACAAATTAGGGGATGTATTAAAGATATGGTGTGGATGACTGTATTTTATTATCAACAAAATTAGTGTGTCCTGTCTAGGTGACTGTTCTATCTACTCATAGGTGTCAGCTATGGGAAGAACAGTGAAACTAGTCAAACAAAACCATCACAACTGTCGGGAGCTTGATCATAAGAATAATGAAAGCAGTATTTGTCAAAGGACAGACAAGGACTTTGAGGTGTACTCAGTGCTTTCACAAAATGAAGTGGATGTGCAAGCTTTAATGCTATCAGGATTATTCTTAAGAACAGAGCCTAACAGAAATGGGTGCAAGAAGAGTGGACAATGTCTGTCTTGCTATGTATCTCTCAGTTTGAAGGTACTGGCAACACAACTTGTACTGGAAATGACTTTGTGTGGAAAAGTTGTGACTTTAGATGCCATATCAACCTCTCTCTCAAAGAATGGATAATGAAAGTAATTTATTTTTTTCAATTTTAAGTATGCAATTATAATTTCTGATGTGCCTACACTTTAAAATAAATATTTTTTTTCACATTTTAAAATGTCTAAAGTTAAAATTCTATAAATACACTTACAGACTAGTATAAATATTTGGTCACTTTTCAATTTTAAGGATACTGACATAAAAGGAACAAGCAAAGGGTGTAGAAAAGTAAAACAATGGCAAAACAAAGTGAGATTGGTATAAACTGACTAATGTTTTCAAACATCATTATAGAAAAATAAACATTTCAGTAACATTTTCTGTCTTCTTTTTTCTGTGTCACACCTACAAGGCAAGCTTCTCTGCAAACTCTGGTCAACTTCAGAGCTCTGTGCTGAGTCCTTGAGTTTGCCATTGCTGACATGTAAGAGGCAAGAGTGTAACAGCTTAATGTGCAAGTATAGTCTCCATTCAGATACAGTAAAGATTTTGGAAGGTATCTGATGGATATCTGTGATCATCCTCTCCCTGGTCTTGTACTTGAAACCACTATTTTCTTGTGTTATATTGATTGTTTTTTCTCTTTATTTTTATCAGCCACAATATTTTTTGTATTCGGGTAACTTGATACTAGAATCTCATTTATTTTCTGCTAATGTTGTTGGTGATTATTGTGAAGACTGACAGTAGCAGTGCCTTGAGCTCTAATTATCTTGTTCTAGATGTTCAAAAATATTTGAAACAACTTTTATGACAAGGAGTGAATTAATGTTTTCTACAACATATAACCTTTCTGATTATAGTAGACAAGTAATTTGCTTAGATAATGTAAGAAACTCCAATACTTTTGTGTAGCTCTACTCACAAATAGAAGCAAATGAATGTGATGCTCAAGAAAGTACAAATGGTTTTCTTAATGACAAACACCATGTGATGATAGAGTTATTTCAACTCTCTGGCTGTGTTATGACTTGATAGACTAATGATCAAAATTGACACTTGGAATAGAGCACTATTTGCAGAGAAAATTTAATCAGTCTTGAATGACCACCAATATTGTTCTTATGATAAATCAGAGATACAGTAGGTTCAGAAACTCATCAAAAAATCAGCATTTATGGTCTGTACAGGATATGCCTGGAATTTATAAATTCTCAGAGTAGTTCACCTCTGAGAACAAAGTCCAGCTGAGAACTTTAATCTAGTTTAATTTTCAAGTTTGACTTTTCTTCCCAGAAGACATCTCTGTTCAAGTCTCTACTCTACATGCCAGCATAACTTGAAGAAGAATTTTCAAAGCTTATGCCTGACCAAGATTACTTTCCTACATCTCTGCAAATATTTCTAATGAACTGCTTCTGTGTCAAAAGGAGATGATGCCATGCCTTTTAATTTGGTGACCCAGAAAACTCTGTGATGTTGATGTGACCCAAGGGCTCATGCATTAAAATTAATCTGTGACAGACGCTGCATATTAGCATGATACTTGATACCTTGTCATAATAGTTTCAGACTTCATACTTTTCATGCTGTCTCTGATCCTTTCTGGAGGGCAGAGTTCATGGCTGGGAAGGGGATCCTTAAAGGAAATGCAGCATGAGTGTTGCAAACCAGGATAAAATTGCTTTCATTTCTGCAAAAGTGCATACTTCTCGTTGCTGAGAATAAATGTCAGCTATAGATGATTGGCCTGTTCCTGCTATTTAACATGTTTAATCAGACATAGATAAGAAGGATAGTTGTTGCTTGCAAGTTTTCCTTTAACAAGTGTTTATGGCATTGTTCCAAAGAGGGACTTTCAAGTTTCATGCTCTTAAATTGACCTCCAATTCAATTTGCAGTTGATGTCTTTATTTTCCTATCCCTGCCCACCTAGACATCCTCATATAGTTTGGGTTGGTAGGTGCCTTTCTTTCCACTTTTGTACTGTGGACCTACAAGATGCATGAAGTAACAAATGTGAACAGAGCCTACCCATTTCTAGTAGGGGGAGCACAGAACTGTACTCCTAATTTGGCAGCAGGAACTACATTCAGGTCACTGATAAGGCATAGAATTGACTCCCCATAATGAACAACATCATAGTTTGATGCCAGCTCACTGAACTGAACAGCTCTCAGTATGTCAGGGCAGCATCAGCTCATAAGTACACAGGGGAAGGACTGAGTGTGCCTTAGATGCCTGCACACCCACAGCCTAAAGCCAGTCCTGTGTGCTCAGCCCATATTCATGCTCGGGATGGCTGTGGCATTAGTTGGGAGTCCGCAGCTCTCAGCAGGTGTGTAAGTAACAGCTTGCTAATTCAAGTGGAAGGAGGATTCATGGTGGTATCTTTACGAGAAGGTTGAAATGGTAGTGGAGAACCCCTTGATACCGACTTTTTGGGATTCCAAATGTTGCAGAACTATGTGCTAGCCTTCCTTCTGCATTGAATTTTGTCTGCGCAGCCAAACAGTAGACTGGCATGCTGTGTGCACATATACCAAAGATGAGCTGTTGCAAGATGTTCCACATGCAGTGCTCAAGCTCCTTTACCCTGGAAGGCAGTATGGATCTTGCCCTCTAAGCTTTACTAATGCATTAGTCTTTGGGAACTCATGATCTTGTGGGATTTGTGGTAAGCATTTAAAAAGACACAGCTAGGTGGCATTCTGTCAAGCTATTGTGTGATATATTCTTTCATGTGAAATTGAAGCTTAGCAATTACATAAAGATTGCATTGCAAAAGACAATCCCAATGCTCCTTGTTGCTTCTGGTGGATATTTAAAGATCTGTAAGAAAACCAGTATGTTAACACATAACAGCAGATTGGTGATTTTATTTTGGGATTGTTAGCTTTGTTTTATCAGCAATTCTCTTTTATCCTTGGAAAATATCTTATGAAAGAGTTTAAGGACTTCTGTTTATTTTTACCATCGCAGAGGATGTCTGGAGGAGTGTTTTCTAGAAGAAAATTTGCAGTTTTGAAAGTTCAAGTCAAAATAGAGCTGAGTCACCATATTTTTACTTGATTGTCACAAATAAGTCCTCCTGCGAAATGCTGGTTTAGGATACATAAAATTCTTTAAAACAAATTCCCAGAATGGTGGTGTCTTAACTGTATTTGTTTTTGGAAGGGACTGATTACTCAAAATGGTAGAAGCAGCATTCTGATTCCTACTGTGCTCCAGAATCCGTGTGTACAGGTGTAGTGGGTGAGATACAGTCATCATCACTCCCACATCAGAGGTAAATTCAGTGTGCAGCTGGGTGGATGCACACTGTGAGAGTAGAGTGCGCTGGCCACACTCTATCTCATAATCCACAAGCTCAGATTTTGTTTCTTAGCATTCTGTGAACTTGTGAGGGCTGTAACTCAGGTGCCTTATTGGTACCTATTGATTATGATCTTTGTGCACTAATGATCTATACTCACTTATATGGGACTATCAGTCATTTCCTTTTTATGCAAGTGAAATACATTTTCATAATTTAATCTTTTATGTCACTGTTTCCATGATCTATTATTGTTGTGAACTGTAAATCTATGATACACAAAGATGACATTGGTTTTTAAATGAGAAAATCAGCTTATTTTTGGAATGAAGAGCCTAATAACTTTGAGAATGAAGTGAACAAATCAAGCACTGGAAAGCTGAGATGCCAGCATCAAACAATATAATGAACTGAGCAATCATTCTAGGAACAGCAAAAGAACAGATAAGAGTGAAGTTTATCTTTGCCCCAGGGGAGCACAGTGAAACAAAATACAGGATTGCCTGTTTTCATTTGTTAAAAAAAAATCTCAAAAAACCAGAGAAAAATAAAACACCTTATCAGTAGTAGGAAAGAAAATTTGGGTTGCTTTTTAGATTCAATTTCCTGAGATCAGAAAAATATATAATGTATATTAAAGTTAGCACTTAGTGCTAACAATGAACAGTCTTTAATTACTTTTGTTAATATGAGATTGTAACAATGAACTTTTATTGGTAGATTCTATAGATATTCGCTGTAACTCCACAGTTGTATGTTGGAAGAAACTTTAGGGATGAAAGACTGTAGTACCTGATGAGTTAGTTAGATGGACTGATGGATTTTATGTCCAAATCACTGAGAATCTGCAAAATCATGTGAGTAATGTTTTAATGCAGAAAAACTGTGCAAGGATGAGTTTTGACAAAATTTCTCTGAAACCTAGAATTCAGACTTAAATCACTGGTTTGAGTTTTCTTGGGTCCAAGCTGAAGAAAGAGTCTAGACAAACCTTTAAAATGAAAGCCATATTCATTCCCATAATGGTGCCTCTTCTTCACTGCACTTCTGTCTTGCTGACTGGTGACACTTGTGTCTGAGCTCTGCAGCTTGCAAGCTACAGCAGGTATCACTGTAGTAGACCATGTCTAAACATCATAATTAAATCAGCACTGCACAGCCAAGCAGGCTCCTGAAAGTGCTTCTCTGGCTATGTTTCAACAGCCATATTTCAGGAGAGTGGTTTTCTCTAAGTTATATTTGATCTAATTTACTTTTATTAATTATTATACAATTAGCGCATGAAGAAATGCGAAGTTCCTGCCTCACGCTTCTCCCAGTGGAAAGGCCTGACCAGTTCTTACCCAAATCAATGAAAGGTTACCACTGGTTTTGATTAAATTTATTTAGAATTTGAAGACAGTGTTCCTGGGATTATTGGAATGAAGAGATGCTAAGATGAAGAGCTGGCGGGCTTCTCAGGCTTCTTTAGGAGTGAGAGGATGGGAGTGCCAAGAGTGTGGGTGAGACACGGCTCTTGGGTGCCAGGTTTTGTAAGGCCTGTCATCCTTATCAGTGAGTGTCTTGATACTGATCCCAGTCCTAATACTGTTTCTTCTTTGAGTTTTGAAGCATGCCCAGACTGATATTAGATAACTTCATCTTCTGTCTTCATACAGGATAATGACAACCTTTATTATGTGACTGCATAGAATTAGTTACAAGAAAAGCACATCTAACTCCTTAGAATTATTCCCAGGATTCTCCTGATTTTGTGCTTTTCCTTCCTTTTGTCTGTCATTTTCGCCTTTGGTGCTGGGGTCCTCTCTCACTTTATATCTTAATTTATATTGTTCCAGCAGACTGAAGTGGAGCCTAGCTTTCATGTGTACCTGCAAATGTTGCTGTAGGAGCACACTTTTTCAAATCCTGCCTTTACCCAGAGAGAGCTGAAGATGGTATCTATATCCAGAACATTATCCATGAATGTTTCTATAAATAGAAATAGTAAAATCTGTTTGAGTTTTCAAATCCTGCACTCAGTCATTGTTCATAAATTTTTGAATGGATGAAGAGTCATTTGAATTTATTAAAATATTAATGAACATTGACTAAGTTAACATGAAAGCATGGGGAATGTTTCATAAATGAAGAAGCGCTCCTTTATATGTGAATACTGTTTCTCCTGTCCAGTAAAATGTCCCTGCTAGAACATGTAAGAACTGCAATTTGTCATCATGTCAGGAGATGCAGTACTGTTATTTTAATGAGTAACATGAAAGCACAAATAGGAAATGTGAATAACATTATGAGGAGTAAGATGTAAATTTAATAATATTACATAAGCATTTGTTATATTTTCCCATAAGTGGTACACGAAGCTATTTTATTTTAGAAAAAAAAATTAGAAACAATTTGTAAAATTGTAAATACATGCTTATTTCTATTTTTTGGAAAAAGAAAAGAAGCAGAAGAATGTAGTCAATGAATTTTATTTTTAAAAATCTTCTTTACTATTCTTTTTTATTATTCCTAAATTTGAAAAAAGATTGTCAAAAACTGCCGCCCCCTCAAAGAAAAAAAAAATAAAAAGAGCATAACCAGGACTATGGGGTTAAATGGATAGAGTGAGGAAAAATTTTAGGGAGATACTGTTAAAAAAATCCCATGCTTATAGAAGGTATTTTGTTTATGCTGAAAGTTTGGACTAGTAACAAACTGCTACATATAAAGGGAGTGTTACTCAATACTTTCTGACATGTTTACAGTTGTCCCGATTCTCTAATTGTTCTTCTGTTGCTGCAGTGAAAGATTCAAGTGATATGGTTGCCTCCAGATTTTAGACTTGCTTGTGAATACTGTTAAAAAAAATTCACTGACATTTATGTTCCTCACTTCATATGAACTTTTGCCAACTTCATATGGTAAAGTAAACAATAGTTTACTTTAACAAAATCTTCTAGTAAAAATCTTCTTATATTTCCTTGCCCCCGTGCTGAGTGTTGGGTTAGAGCTCTAGAGGGTAGAAAAAGAGGGAGCAGTGTAAAAGCTCCTTTTCTGAAAGTGCGTAAGATCTTAAGCATTTACAAGAATAAGCTTTTCTTCATTTGGGAAAACTTAGTTATCCTTTTATTTATCGTCTTCACTGGTCAGCAACGGGGCTCAGAAGAGTAAAAGTTGAAAATTTTACATTTCAGAGTCTTTCTAGCTGATTAAAAGTACTTAATATTATTCAGGTAACTAGTAAAGCCTCAACAAAAGCAAACACCATCTCCTGCCTCCCCTCAAGCCAAGCAGCCAGGCAAAGCAAAGCTAAGCATTATACTTTCCTGCATTTGGAAGAAAACCTAAAGCCTCATGACCTCACCTTCACTTCTAATTCCCTTCTTTCTGACATGGATGGTAGATGACACTTGTGAATACTTCTGAAAATTAGACCATGTGTTAACACTAAAATTGGAGTAGGATGAAAAGATGCTTTTAATGTGTTAAGTATTCTCTAAGAAATTCTCAAACCTTTTTCCTTTTTCTTTTTTCTTTTTTTTTTTTTTCTTTTTCTTTCTTGTTTTGTTTTACATACCTCTTACGCAAGGGAGAAGAGGCATGTCCTTTCCCCTCAGAACTAGCAGTGGAGATGCAAAAGCACATACTGGAAATCCAGGGCTCAAGTAATTCCTGCCTACTTACCCTCTGAACTAGGAGCAAGGATGAATAATCCTCAGTTTCTACTATTTATAGCCATCTATTTTTTTATCAATAATTAAACACTAACTGAAGCTAGAAGCCAGGACAGGGAATTCTGACATCCCAGACAGTAGGAGACCTCACTTTCTCACTGTCTTTAGCTGAAACATTTTCCTTTTCCTGTTACAGCATGTGAGACAGGCACCATGGTGCAGAGGGTATCACAATTAGTAGGCATGTGGGCACACCAGAGTCATATTGTCACCCTAGTGAAGCTTATTAGTCATTCAAGGTGGAACAGGTCACTCCACCCACAATGACCACTAGCTTGACTGTAAATGCGTGCCCATGGGCCTTGAAGACTAATTGAACAGTTTGTAGCCTGTGCTGCACAAATTTTCATGTTCAGCGGGAGTCTTTTAATTTTTATCATAATGGCTGTGCAGGCTAATTTGTCTCTAACACTCCTGTGGACACAGCTGGAAAAAAATCTCAACAAAATGGAATTCATATTTTTGCAGAGTTTCATTTTCATCGCATTGGCTTCTTTCTGGAAAGATTTTTTGGAAATGTTTCTGACAGCAAGCCCTGGATACTGACTGGTGTGAGTCCTGCATGAATTGAAATCACCCTGGAGGGTAGGCTGGGTTTTGTAGCAGTCTCCCAGGGCAAAGGAGAGGGAGTCACATCTCTGTCAGTTTTGTGGCTAACATAGTAGTAATAGATGCATTTTTGACTAAGGAACACTCAGTGAAGATTTGGCAGGTGGTGAGAAGTGACATTAACTATAACTGCCTTGTGCTCACCTTGTGCTGCCCCACAGGTTTTGGGAAGCTTCCATCTGCTACTCCCCACATTAGGGATGGGTTGTTACTTCCTTGGGGCAGTGGTTACCTTTCCATGATATGCATGCTTTGCATTATGCCAAAGAACCAGGCAAGCCTCAATGGTGGCCTTTACATGCATCTGCAAAATAAATAATTCAGTCCCAACAGCAAAAAGTATCTTCTGCTGGGATTATTTGCTGGTGATATGAGAAATCTCATTACAGCAATGCCACAGGAGCTGTTCTGTTCTACCTCTGCATCTTTCTCTCTCTCCTCTGTCTCTCTCTCTCTCTCTCTCAGTACAACTTGTCTCAGGTTTGCAAAGGGATTTGGTGATTTGCTGATATTTGTACAATGGGCCAGGGACAAAACATGAGAAATAAAAAGTAGGTTTCTCTGTTCCCAAGGTATTGCCTTTACAGTGCATCTCTCTCCTCATCACTTCTCTCCTTTTCCCTCCATTAGTTACTCTTTCCCTCATGCAGTTTAGCTCAGCTGACCTTTTTTCTCTCCTGTTTCTTGGGGATGTGGTATCTATTAAAACTGAAACAGAAGCACATAAATATCTGAACTCCTTCTGTTTTGACATAATGTCTCTGATAATGGGATTTAAAAAAGTGAGTGGACTGTTCTTTTTCTGTACAAAGGTATATTTTCTCCTTTCAGGTATGACTTGCATGGTAGGCTCAAGATGGCTTACTCTGTGGAGTGGTTTCTGATTCTCAATTTTATAATTTCTGTGCTTCCTTCAGGTTTTGCTTTAGGTTTTTCTTTAAGCCCTAACTTTTTTTGTTCTTTCTCCAGATTTCACTGTCACATAAAAATAATAATAATATTCCTCACTCTGTGCCTTAGTTGCTGTTGTAGCATTCAGGTGGGTTTACTGAGGAAGCCAGCACAGTCTTTAGTTGTTTAACATATCTGTAGCAGATCAATATGGTCAAAAAAGACAAGCCTGTGCTTTACAGGTATGCTTGTCAGTAGACATGCTCATGTCTAAAACCCAACTCCCCTCTAAAACTGACTTTTAATCAGCTCAGAGGCCAAATTTTCTTCTCATTTGCTATGAGTTTTGTTTCTCCCAAAAGTCTCCTTCAGATCAGGCCCAGGATTTCACACGGCTTGGAGGCTAACAGGCAGAGCCTGTAAGGCTGTGTGCAATGGTATCATGTGGGATTTTTCACCTAAATTTTAACTTCAAAATTTGAGTTAAAAATATTTTGAAGTTCACTTAGCCTGTTCACTCTTTTCCAGCTAAACATGACTTTTGCTGTCTGACTCAGACCTCACTTCAAGATGCTTTTTTTTGTAGGAAATGGTTATGATATGTCAAATACATTGTTGAATATCATTGTTGACCTGAAATCTTCTGTGTGGCTGGTCTTTGCCACACAATGTTTCTGTCAGTTAGCATGATAAACAAGGATAAAAAGTGATGTAGAACAGAGTTGTATTAGTTGAAAACCTATTTCTTCTAGGATTTGTTATTTTATGGTTGTTATTTGCTATTATGTGCAAAGTCAGACAATACAGACTGTGGAGACAATACAGTCAAGATGTCTAATGCCATACTATTCTGGGATAAGGTTCTTTTTGGCAACGATGTACAGCTTCTGTTTAAGTGTCAGGAACTGCCAAATAGTGAAAAGTAGACTTAGAGAAGAATTAGAGAAGTGGGAAAGAGTGTTATAGAGGTTTTTTTATGCAAGGGATCACATTATCTTTATAATCAAAACTGTGAAGCAGTGTTCATTTGTTATGTGAAGACAGGTTTATTTTTGTTCTATCACTTTGAATGATAGATGTAAATTGGATGCAGTCTGATATCTTGATTTTTCTTTTTACATGAAAAGGAAAATTAAAATTTTAATATAATTTGCATGATGATTAATGAAGTGACATGGGAAGCAGAGACCAAAGAACTGTCATATGAAAGGAAATTTTATTTAGTTAGGTTATGATCTAACTTTACATCTAATCAATAATGACATAATCCCTGAGGACAGAAAAAAAGCTAAAGTATAAAAGAAATTTCTTACACGTGAAGATCTCTTTTCACCAGGAGGCAGTTGGGATAGAGCCCAACTGCATGTCCATATGATCAAAACCTACCAGTCATGATTTGGTCAGGCATGTGTTCAAAATCAAACCAGGTTTATTTTAACATTGTAAACATTTAGACATAAATGGACAAACGTGAACAAGGCTGTTGGTGCCGGAGACTGGACCATGATGGGAGAGACTGGAGGTCACAGCTGCATTGTCTGGGCCTGTTCTGCCTGCAGGTGACATTTGGGTGAAAGCATATCCATGTGGGCAATGAGGGGGTGCCCACACAGAGCTTAACAGCTACTTAAACTGTGATAAATATTCTTCTGATGTCACAATCCACTCACTATGTTGAGTGGGGAAGGCAGAAGGGAAAATGCTGAATTTCAGGTTTTTATCCCCTTGGACTTCCAAGCTTCCTGTAGCAAGATGTAGTATCTCCCCTTGGCCCTGGTCTCTCCTACCTTTTTCCCTTCACCTTCATGAGAATGATTTTTACAGGCATCTGGCTAAAAGTGGAGCAGAGGGCAGTTGCCTGTGGAGTAACCTCAGCTGCATGCAAGGGCCAGGGCCAGCCTTCTGCCTGCCCTGGCTGTATCCTGCACCTACTTTGCCACAGTGGAGACTCAGTTTCTGTTCTGTGCAGCCCAATGCCTGCCTTTGCTTTTTACTCTGTAAACAATTTTGAGATTTGTCTTGTCTTCTGTTGAGTTTATACACAAACTTTCTGTATGAGGTTGTGGATATTGGGCAATATATCCTGTCCTTAGCATTAGCCTCTGGCTGCCACCACAAGGAGCTGATTTTCATGGTGATTGAGGTTTTCTTAATTGTCGCTGTGTATGTTAGCAGACAAATGAAATCTGTAACCTGTGGTAATCAAAATCTAAATGCGGACACAGGAAGGCAGGATGTACTGCAAAGACTGACGAAGAATATGTCTTGAAATTTAGTATGTGCTGTTTGTTTGCCTCTTTGGGGCATTGTGGAAAAACTATTCTTCAGGCGAGATGGGCCATGAAAACACCAGTAAATCAGTATGATATGTAGGGTGCAATGAACAAGAGGAACTGACAAAGCAGGAGAAAAACTTGTTAAGGCTTATTTCATTGGCGGGGTTTATTAGTGAAGGGGAGGTAGAGGATGAAATATGATGGACTCTGATATTCATCCTGTAATTTAGTGTGTGCATTGCACTGCTCTGTTTTCCTTTTCCCCACATTATGCATAATTCAAATATTTTATTCCTTGCTGATAGGAATTCAGATTTATAACAGTTTTAATTTCTGATCTACTCCTGGTACGTGCTATGTTTATATATTATGTCCATGTATTATGCCTATTATAAAAAGCCCTTTCTCTCAAAGCCTCCATGTCTTGTTCATAGCGTGTATGCCAAACATCTCTTGATACAAAATAGGGTTTCCAGCTCCTGACTAAACATATATGGTGCATTCTTACACTTAATGCATGAAAGTTCAGCATTCAAACTGATTGCAGTGTATAACCTTGAAAGTTTTAAATGACCAAGTAAGTGTTTACTGCAAGACCATCCAGTAACGGGTGAAAATTGGCTGAATGACGTTTTCCAGCATTTCTTAGTTAACTAGCTCTATTTAACATTGGGATCATGAGTAAAAACAATATTGTTATTGATATGCAGATTACATTAGTGTACAGTTTTATTTCCTCTTCTTCCTGCAGTTTTTAGGGTCTCATTTCCCTTATTTCATAGGGCAGTAGGGAGTATCTCCTGTGGTTAATTGAAGGGGCCATTTGAATGACATCCATGTTCTTAAAGCTGAGAGGTAAGCTTGAGTGTGTCACAGGAAGTAGGGAAGTTACTGAAAGGCCTTTGGATGGATGAGTGTTATTTTAGTACATGTGTTGCCGCCCTCCCTGAAAGACAATTTCAACTATGGATAGAAAAATAGTAATTTTTCATGATCTCATGGGATAATGATTAGAATTTGTTCAGTACTTGGTTTAGAAGGAGAAAATAGACTTTTTAACATAACCATTGAAAATGAAATGAAGTATGTTTGAAGTTCAAAAACTCAAATATATTATTACTCTGACAGACTCAGGAATCCTAATGGAATTCAATACAACTATATGCAATTTCAGGAATTTAAAATATTGAATGTGAAACTACAAAGACATAAAGGAATAATTTGTATAAGCTGTCAGTCAGAGAAGAAATACATGTTGTACAATTTTTTGCATTTGTCATAACTGAAGGAAAAGAGATGTCAAGGCACAGTTTTGGAAAAGTGGTTTATTTTAAAGGGCAAGATAAATGAGTTACGAATCACGTGGTTGGTAATGAAAAAGAGAATCTTTCACTGCAAAGTCCTTCATTTAAATCCTAGTCCAGGTTACTGTTGTCACCTGAAGACTGCTGGGATTCTTTTTATCCTGATGATAAAAACCAGCGTGGGGTACTTAAAACAGGAAGATAAAGTGGATAGATGTAAAGACTTTGTTGCTCTCTGATGTCCTGCAGTAAGCTGAAACTCTTTCTGAAACTCTTTGAGTATTGGAGTGCTACCTTTCTGATACACATTCTGCTTGTCCAGACATTTTTTATGTCTGGATTTCAACATCATCTCTATTACAGTCACTGTGAGACCAGAGGTCATCAATAAATGTGAATTATTAGAACCATGAGAGAGACTATATACCCAGTACTTATGGCAGGCCATTTAGAGCCAAACACTTTGTTATACAGACTTTGCTCTTTTCCTTTTTCAGGCATGTTATAAAGAAGATTATTATGAGCAGAAATCATGTTTATTTTCTTCCATCTAAGGTTTGACTTAATGGGTTTGAAGTTTTTCAAAAGTCCAGCTGAATGAAGGAAAGGCAATCCTCTGTTCATTTAATTTACAATTAAAACTTTCTATTTCCTAAGAATGTTTCTGCCCTCCTCTGGTCCTATGATCTGCTGCTTTAGGCAACTCCCTCTATTCTGATTTCTTTACGTTTTAGCCTGGAACCATTAACAAATTAGAAAGGCATAAAATATCTAAAACTTGTAAGGCACTGCAAACTCCAAAATGCTCTATTCCATAGGTGTGACATTACACTGAGTTTATCTGTAGTCAGAATAGCTGTTTGTCATAGTTCAGTGAAGTCCGTCTCAGAAGTAAAAATAACTTTGGAATATACTCTACTGTCCTAGTCTTCCATTCTTGCCTGCTCTTGGATAATGCATGTTGGATTTCAAAAAACAGAGTAAGAGATTTACTGCATTCTGTAATGAGTGACTGAAAATGGTTGAACTGGAAGTACACCTTGGAAAAGCTCTAAATCCCTCTACTCATTTGGCTCTTGCTGTTTCTATATCTTGCTGAGCTGTTTGCATGAGGGGAAATATTTTTATTTAACTGAACAGGAGAGTAAGTCAACCTAAGGTTGTAAGACTTCCATTTGGGCCTGAAGGAAATTCATTAACGTCCACAGCATGTGGTCCTCTTGTGCTAGGACTGCCACCTGTCATCAGCTTAGCCTGAAAGCTTTGACTAGCAGAAATGTGTGGGAGGGTATGTATATAAGCTGCAGAATAAAAAGAGTGTTACTGTCCCAAGGGAAGAAGTGGAGGATATTTGAATAAAAATGTCTTTTAAGTTTCCCCCCAGTAAGTATCTAGTTAAAGCATATTTAGAATTTTGTAGCTCTTTATTTTCCTTATTTGCAATTTCTTCCTGCACTGACTCTTTGGGCTAAGTTGCCTGGAGTTCAGAAAACAGAAAAAAAAGTGGTAGCTTAAAGTATGTAAGGGCTTAATAATGAAAAATGAAGAAGAATTAAACAGGATTGTAGTAAGCCCCACCAACCTGGAGAAGTCCCCTATTAATAAAACGGAAGACCAAAGGGTTCAACAGAAGAATCAGAATATGTGTCCTGTGCCACCACTAATAACACTCTGCTTGAAGGCTGAGATTTTGTAATAGAAAGTATTGTTAATAAATCAGGCTCTTTGCAGCCATTGGGATTTTTATTCCTTAATAACCATGGTGCCAGTTGGCCTGGGATTTCCTAGGTAATATTCTGCATTTCTAATGAAGTAGTATGTTGAAGCTACTGTAGGGATGTGTGCATTCAGGTTTTTGTTGCTGTTATTTTTTCAATTACCCTTTTTAATGTAGAAGGTCAAAGGATAAATATTTGACTTGACTGAATCTCCTGTGAGCCCACAGTGTAAGTTCCAGCATGTTTGTTTCTGGAAATTGATTTAGGGAAGCTCTTAGCTCAGCTGTAGCTGCCAGATTGCACACATGGAGGTGTAACACATGGGAGAGGATGTTGGGACTGTCTCAGCACAGGGGTTGGCAGGAATGAGGTCCTTTCTACCCATTTCACTGAAGGCTCAACTGCTAGGCCAGACTCTCAACTGGTGTAAATCCATGTTGTTCTAGTCATAGTGTGAAGGTGCAATGACAGGTGCCAGCAGAGGTTCTTACACCCTTATCATCCATGGGAATGTCAGCACTGGGCTGATGGACCTGCAGCCTGCTGCTGGCATATCCAGGCCATCACTGCTGAGAGCTGATGCCACTGAAGTTGTTCTCAGAGTTGTCTCAGTGCCTCAGCCATGGCATTTCTCCTCTGTGCTGCCAGGTGTGTGCCTCCTTTCAGCCCCACAAAATAACTGGCTTTGTCTCTTCAAAATGAAAACTGATGTGTTCTGCTCCCTTAGCATAGGTCCTGACTAGGGATATTGGGAATTTCCACAGAAACTCTGTTGCAGCCATGGGTTGCTAGCCTGCCAAAATTGAAGTTGGACTGTATGGGTTGTACCACTATCAGCAGACTTGACTTTCCTACCAACAGTAGAATCTGATGTAAAATTAAATTAAGTTAAATTAATTAAGTCCTATGTGATGGGCGACCGTTTTTAGCATCTTGACCATTTCTACTGTTAGCCTCAAGTCTTCTGATTTCATCACTACCGGAGGAGATAAGAACTGATCATATGTGAGAACTGAAAAAAAGGTGCACATGATCTGTCCTTTTGTTGGTTAAAAAGGCTATTTTCAGAATTTCTAGTTCACTGGAAAATTGTTTGGAAGGGAAAAAATGTTCAAGTTGGATTAAAAAGAAATTCTGAACAAATATATGTGTTTTGTGAAACAGCAATTCTGCATTTTTAGTTAGCAGTTTTCTGAGTAGGCACTGCTTATTCATTATGTAATCTCTTGAATCTTTTTTTTTTTTTTTGTACATTGAAGGTAAAAGCCTTGGGTGAGTTAATTGGCTTCAGTGACGTTACTGAAGGTGCAAATCAAAGCATATTGTGTATACTTGAGAACTTCTATTTAAATCATTCATTCACTCTCCTGAATAGTGCAGTTCAAGCAGAAAAGGAGTGGAAAGGTGCTGTTTTCTACTGCATTGAGTTGTTTGGGTTTTTTGTTTTTGCTTTTTCTGAGAGTGAGTAAGAACTGGCTGTTAATCTCTGACACAGAAATGTCTGAATATTTAAACAGAAGAAAAGGTTGTTTAGCTGCTTCTCTGATTAAGCTTCTTTTTGCTGTAATTTTTCTGTTCTCTTTAATTGCACATTTTCTTGCAAAGAAATTTGCTTTTTGAGCTACTTTCATCCAGCATACAAGAATGAGCATAACAGTTTATTAACTTTGCAACATTTCTTGGCCTGGTTTCAGACATGAAGAGGAGGCATTTTTTGATCATGTAATTTAACAGCCACTGGCTTTAGACTTACCTGAGTATGAAGTGCAATATGCCTTCATATTTCAACATCATATTGTCAATGGCCCCCTATGTGATACTTACTTTGGAGTAGGTTGTTCCATATTAGTCAGTTTGAGTTGTATGCTAGTGAAAGGAAGCAGTGTTTGGAGGAATATCTTATCCTCTTGAAATGACTAAGATATTATTTCAGAAAAGGATCTTCGCTCAGCACCAAATAATGGTGGAGTGAGTTATTAGGACAGAATCACAGTTTTTTTACACCAACAGCTTGTTAGAAAGACTTGTTTGCCAGCACATGACTTGGAGTTATTTTTCCTGAAAAATATCTAAAGAAAGTTTACCTTTCATTGAAATACTCTGCATCCTTTAATATCTGGGACAATGTGATTATTATCTTATTCAGATCTGTATTTAACAGATCTGGTTTTGGCTAAAGATAAAGATATACATATATATATATGTAAAGGTGAATTGCAAGACTTCTTTCATCCAAAAAAATAAAATGGTTTCGTAGGTGTGTTCTTTGTCATAAAAATTGCGTTGTCCTTCTCACTAAGAAGTCTCTGCTCCTCACTGTAGCTGTATTTCATACAATGGTTGCAGGAAGAATTTGTCACCAATTCTTCTTTTCATCAAGGAATCACAATTTACATAAAGCAAAGAAATATTTAAAACCTAGCACATTACCTTCTATTTGTTTTATTAATACAATAAAAAAATTTCCCTTTGTCTGTGTACATAGCATGTACTGGTGCCTTGTTATTTCTGTGTGTTAGACAAATGCTCAGAAACCACCTGAGTAACTGCAGTATTTTCATTATTGATCATATAGTGATTTTCTGTCCTTTTTGTTTGGTTTATATCTCTATGAGAAGTTTAGCAATAAACCACATCTATTTAACTCTTTGGCCAGGGCAGTTGTAAAAAGGTTTCAGTAATTGTATCTGGATCTCTCTGTGCACTCATATGTGATTATTTTAATTAAAACTTTATTTTTCTGTCCATTAAAAGTTGACCAAAAAAATCACATTTTCTTTTATGTTTTGCTCTCCATTGGTGTCATTTTTGTGTCATTCACTGATTTCAGATTTCAGGCAGGAAAAAGACTAAACAGAAATATGAAGGTACTAATATCAAAGAGTTGGTGGACATGGTGTTTGTAAGGTGTGCCAATGTACAGAGATGTAGTTATTCTGCTGTTCTTAGGTTTCTGGTAATGCCTCCTCAGATTTTTGACCAGCCACAATCACCTTGTCAAAGTGCATAGAAGTGCATTTCACACCTTGAAACCTTGATCTGAGACAACTGCTGACATATTAGTGACTGGTTTTTACTTTTGTGCAGTTTTGTCTTGTCCAATTGCTCCTTAAAATTTGATGCAGATTCAGATTTACTCTGTGAATCACTTTTCTTCCATCCAGTTCTTAGTGAACTGGGTTTCTTGGGAGAATTACATCAATCATCAATTGACAGCTTGAAGGCCAATGTATAGGAAAGGAAAGTGTTGATGCAAGGGCTTTATCACATTTTTAATCTTGTCATTATGACTTATTTCAACTTGTTTGAGGGAATCTGGACATATTAATAACAATGTTACATTTATAGTACTTCAAAATTTTCTCAAAAAAGGCTTGAAATATAAAGAAAATGTTGGGAAATAGCTTTATGTGCACATTTATCTTTGCAATTTCCCACTTTCTTAACTGCATTCTGAAAATAAATGCTTTGATACAATAGGTCAAATGTTCCCTTCTTTACATTACTTAATTGCAAGAGAAAAAAAGAGTTCTCATATTGTCTTACTTTCAGGTTTGTGTGTGGTTTTTCGTCTTTCCTTGTTATTACTTTATTTCACTGAATGCCTGGCGAGTCTTTTAGTCCAATCATGCAGAAGAGTTCTTTACTCTGTAAGTGGTAGTTCTTACTGCTCCCTCAGTAAGAAAGTATAATTGCAGACAGGGATGATGAGAGAAGAGCATGCTACAAAATAAAAATATCAAAAGAAGTTTCAAAAGGCTTTGAAGCAGAATGAAGGTGTCTCATGGTTGTAGGCTAAATCTGCATCTAAGAAATTCAACGAGAACTCTTCCTAGTGGTTGTGTGATAAGTAGTCAGAATGAGAAATGGTTTAACAGTCTGCCTGTAATAAGTCTGTTTGTGGTGGTTGATGCTTTCTGGGTATTGTAATTTATTGTTGGTCAGTGCTTTGCTGCTGAAGGATGCCTACTCCATTTTTTTTTTATTTTTTCATGGAAAAGCTTGTAGCAAGGGTGGTAGACAAATATATTATAGCAGAGAGAGAAATGCAGATGAAAAATTTGCTCCTGAGTGTTTTCCTAGTAATTTAACAAGAATCAGGAATTAAAGAACTAAGAATTTCTCTGGAGCTGGAATGTAATTATCAGTATGTAGGGAGAAGTCATGAAATGGGGGTGGAATATTGCAGGCAGTTGATATAGAGAAGGGTAAGCAGCAGAGAAGAGTCACAAGGAAAGCTGGTGTAATGAAGAAAAATGTTTCTTAGAGACAGGTTTTGGAACAGCAAGCATGATGCGGATGAGAGAAAAAGGTAAAGGATATTCAGAAAGTGGAATTGCTTGTTGGTTATGAATATAAACAAGAAATTCAGAAAAAAACCTAAATTACATATAAACCATAGCACCATAAGTTTGAGGTTAGAGGGAATGTCTGCAGATAATTTCATCTACACCCCCACCACCTCCATCCTGTGCTTGAAGCAGGATCAACCAGAGCAGATTTCTTGGGACACTGTCCACCTGTTTTTTTTAGTAGCTTCAAAGGTAGGGACTCCACAACTCCTCCAGACAGCCTATTTCAGTGTTTGACCACCCTCATACTACAAAATTGTTCAGGGTTCAGATAAAATTTCTTATTTTTTAATTTGTTCCCACTGCATATTGTCCTCCCACTAGACACCACTGAGAAGAGTTTGGCTCCATCTTCTTTGCTCACTTCATTACTTGCTGTCAGAGAAAGAAAATGAGAGGGGAACTTAGAGGGGCAGCTCTTCAACTGAACACTTAATTAAACAGTGCTGAAGCCATCAGCAAAATATTGCCTTCTGAATTCAGAGTAACCAGTCTTTGTATAGTCTTTGTAGGGTCACATTAAACACACCAGACCCCTCCATTAATGTCTCCTCAAAATGCAAACATTTTAGAGAGCTCTGGAATTTGGCTAGCATCCAAAGTTAAAAAAAATAAACTGAATGTCCTTTGCAATATTCTTTGTTGTTTCTCTTCAAAACAGGTAATTCATATTTTGACTTTCTTTTGTAAAAAATACACTAGATAAATTATACATTGGGTAAAGTCAATTTATGATATAATTCAGTTAGAATAGCTTGACTACAATGAAGTAATAAGAGGTGCGTTTGGCTGATAATATTTACATACTCTCACAAGGGCCTCATGTTTTTCAAGCTGTGTAATTGGAAACCAAACAATTACTACAACAGGTCAACAACTGTCTATTCTATGAAGTGCACATCACCTTGTTAGGGAAATTATGGGAGACTATCTGTGCTGCTGTGCAGTGCTTTGTGAGATTAAGCAAGGTCACAGCATATGAAATATATGGAAAAGCTTGTGTGACTTTTCTTATCCCTACAGTATTTTCATCAGAATTTTAGCACTTGAAATTTAAATGTGGTTTGGTTTGGTTTTCTTTCTTGCTAGTTCTGTTTTCAAATTGTTTGAGGGGCTCTCTTGCAAATTTGGTTCCTACAGAACCAAAATATATGGCTGGCATATTAAAAGAAAAATTTTACAAGAAAATTGTTTTCAATCTCCTCTAACTGCTCATTTTCAGTCCCTCATAGATTAGTAATCTTATCCCACTCTAGCCTAAATGAAAAGAATAAATAAGAGAGTCTTCTCCTGGGCCTAAAAGATTTTTCTTCTTTCAGTCTGGTTTACCCAAAAATTGAATAAGTTAACTCATGAGAAAATTCAGTATGTATTAGGAGACTGCCACCAGGGTTGAATATATCCATATATTTTCATTCTGAGGGAATTTCCCCATGATACAGAAGTCTTTCACGCTTTTTAGACAGTCTTTAAAAACCAAGAAGGAAGTAATGATGAGCTCCAGTAGTGTGAATAAGGAAATGGCAAGAAAAAAGGGATACGGTAGATTGGCTCATAATATTTACCATATTTCTAAAAAAACCCCACAAACGTCTAAGAAACAAAAGAAAGGTAATGATCCAAATTACTTCTCTGTGCCATTATTAAATTGTCATTTCCAGCCTCTTGTTTCTGAATGGGGAATGCAAAACAGCAGATGGAAATCAAGGTTTGAAACTAGAGCAAGAAGTGCAGTCCAGGTTATGAGAAAGAAAACTGTCCAAAAAAAAAATATTACCAAAGCACTTTCTTCAAAAATATATTTTAAATCTTCATTGCTTTTATTGTCTTGACTTCCCAGCAGAGTCTGCATTTTGTTCTGAAGAAACATGATTGCTTCATTTTTAATGAGGAGGTTGAACTGTTCTTGGGCAGCTATTAAGTTGAAATGGAGTTTAAGTATGATACTTGAAGTTCTCAAGTTGTATATTTTGGTCATGCATGATGAAACAGCTTTTTTTTTTTTTTTTTTTTTTGCTTGTAACACAAACAGCTGTAGCTTAGAGATCAAAGGATGGTTAATGAGTAAAAAGCTATAAAGAACATGCTATCAGTGGGAAGAGTATACGGAAGCGTTTAGTAACAAAATCAGTTATGTAATAGTTTGTGATGAATTTATTAGTAACTTTGTTCTGTAATAATCCAAACAAACCAGAAAAATATTTTTCAACACTGTCGTCCCCCTCCCAAGATAGATAATTGTGTTCCTATTGCTTGCATGATGCCTAGTTCAACATACAGAATGTTTTCAAGTTTATTCTAAATCACTTATTCTCTTGAGAAGCTAACTGGATCGAAGCTGATGCTCATTTTCCCTGGAGACACATACCAGCCAGACTAGGGAATAGGAGATTTGTGATAAATGAGTATCTCCCAAAAGATAAGGAGCTACTTTGAGTATTGATCTTATTGCAAGGAGTCGTGATCAAGGACAGTTGAGCAAAAATTCAACTGACTCTAATGTTAATTTATGTGATTTTTGTATCACAATGAAATGTAAAGATTATTGTTTTACTACTGGTTAAACAACATATTGTGCTTACATTCCCAACATAGAATTTAAATAATGTTTGATACTTTATGTAGGAGCAGGAGCGCAAAGTGTTTGCCCAACTAGAGTATACTGTTATCAAGCCCATCTGTTTCTGGCAAGAGCTAGTACATAAAAATCCTTCCTATCTTATTCAATACAGAGATGAATTTGCACTTGCCTTTCTTAACCTCTAACCATTTTTAAGTGAACAGCTAGGAAAAATAAATTTACATGTATATAAATATCTAAGTCTTGTTCCATTGAACCATAGACACATTCTTTTAGGCTGGAGTTAGGCTGGTCCCCCAGATCTAACATCCCCACTGACAATTTCCTGAGTGTCTTCAGGTGAAAACTGATCTTCGCTTTCTGGTCTGTGAGTCCTCAGTGGGTCACTCTACCAAATATTGAATGAGGAAATAACAAGGACAAAGACATTGGTAGGATTCTTTACATTGTCACTGCTGTCATTTGTCTTTCATGGTTTGACCACAGATGTGGAGAGGAGAGGCCCAGAAGTCTTGAAGTCATGCAGAGCTTACTAAATATCTTCTTAAGACTATTGGATGTCTAAAGAGGGTCTGAGGTTTCATAGCACATGTTGGTGGGGATGGTGGTCCCCAGATCTGACTGATCCTCTTTGCCTAAGTTTATTTGATCCTTCTCTGGTAGGGAACTATGCTTTCCTTCAAATCCATCAGGTATTTTATCCAACTGTTTTTGCTTCTACAAGATACTTGACTTGAGGCAAGGACGATAATGGGAGCTCACAAACTGCAGGCAGGAATTGTGGACTGCCCTGGATAAAGAGTAATTGGAGTCCATAATGTGACAGTGACAGCTGAGGTGGAATGTCAAGTAAAATCCAATTCCCACAGGGCCAGTGTTTCCGAGCAATGTCATTTGTAGCTCATTACCTGTAGTCTGCTTTGCAAGCTTCTTGTGGAACTTAATAATTCTTGTATTTTTTATTGTACTGAGAGAGAATATTTTCCCACTAGTAAATGTTGGTATTTAAAAGACACAGTGAAAGCTTATTTAAACTAAATAAGCAAAAAATGGTGGATGTAGAATAATACTGATTGTTACAAAATAAGAGTCTACATGACCAGTGATTACTATTGCCAAATTTCCACAGCAAAAGCAGCGGTTACTCCTGAGCTGTGCCAACAAATGCTCAAATTCTGATAGATTCTGGGATTTACTGTACTGAAAAGGTCTTTCCTACTTGTATTCCTCTGTGCTAGATGAATCTTGCATTAACACTCTACATTTTGCATGCAAAGAACCTTGTATTTTACTTAATCAGGGAATCGATTCAAAACTTGTTCTTTACACATGGCTGATTACCTCGCTAGATTGTAAGGTATTAAATGTGTGAAATAGTCTATAAAGCAGCTCCAGCCAATTAATCCTAATTTCACAACTCCAAAGAGGACTTTCTGAAAGTACCTACAAGTACTTTGTTAGCGACCTTTCTGATATGTGCATCCTACCTGTCAATACCATTTATTACTCCTTCTATTTAATTGCTCTTTTATTCAAATTAAATACCTTCCAGCCATTTAAAAAACTGAATTATGTTGCTTCTTCTTGCAATTGTCACACTAGTTAATTAGCTCTTGGCATGCCTGAGTGTCTGAAGAAATTGGTAAAATGATTTGTAATTGTTCACTGAAGTACAAAGAGGCGCTTTAATAAAGCCACATAAATGCAGGAGAATAGATGCATTTTTCAACCTAATTTAGGTGAAAGTTTTTTATTTTATCAGCAAGAATTAGAAAAGCTCATGCGTTTTATATGCAAGTTTTGTGCTCATCATCTCTGCCTGTACCTGAGCTTAGCAAGGTTATAAAACATAGTGAAATCACTGAAAATATAAAATGGGGTTTTATAGAAACAAACTGCCAAATAAAATTTTAAAGAGTTCCTCCTGTCCAACCTCTGACATTAAATTGATTCTTAACACTAGCTTATATTGTAACTGAGATATTTGGAGGTATCTGAATATTACAGCAGCTTGAGAAGCCCCACACTCCCAGCTCTGTGTACACTTAAGCTAGGTTTCGTACTCTTCACTGGCATAAAGCAGCACTAAAGCCAACCCAAGTAATCAGAAGAGAATTTCCCTGTAGCCTTCCTTCTGGTAGTTGTGAGACTTGAGAAATACAAAGGTATTAGACAATGCTTTTTCTTTCATCAGTCTTGTTCCTTGGATTGGTGAGTGCAAAGGAGAGACCCAACAAGCTTTCAGTGGATGTCCCTGAGTGATTTTGTCCTGCATGTTGCACAGGGGGTGACAAGGCTTTAAACAGTGTCGTGTTTGCAATGGCTTTGTCTAATTGTGAACCAGCACACAAGCAAAGTTAATGTAATCAAAGAAGAGGATTACAGAGGTCTAGATGTGGGGTAGTTCAATGTGATTTTTCTCCTTTACAGCAAACCCCAGGGCACATCAGTTTGGAAAGGTAGTTTACTCCATCTGCTTATCTCATTTTTCCTTCCCCGTATAGGATGAATGGTGTGCATGGGGAGAAGCAAGTGTATGTACACAGAGAGGGAAATGGATCCTGGAAAGCAGGAATTTCAAAAGTGCTGTTGCCTCATAGCTTGCTGTTTAGCAAATGTTCAGTCTCCCAAGGAGTCATGTAGCTACTAATGAGGATGCCAAGTGCCTTGTTACTGCAGAATTTAATGTACTGCAACAGTGGTGTCAGGTAATTAGCTTGACAGACCAATAGATTTTCCAATAAAACTGTAAACCTTTTTTATTGTTATTATTTAGAACAGTCATTGTAGCCTTTTGATGAAATGAAAATCAATCCAGAAATAAAGACTCTGAGTCTGTGGGCATTCTTGTAATTTTGGTCACCTTGTCTGAGAATTATCTCTGGATGACTTCCCCTCATTGCTTCCATGCTTACTGCAATTCAGGCTTCTTTGAGAAAAAATGGTACATAATTTGATCAAGAAAGGCAATACAGTGTGAAAAATTAATTTTCACAAACAGTAGCCGTTTCAAATAACTTTGCAGTATTTACTGATTAAGTTTTTCAACTAAGTATTGTCTTTCCCAACACGCTAATTTTAGTCACTCCTACTCAAATTATGTCTCTTTTCCGAACAAAGTTATTGTATAAAATACAGCAAGCATGCTTTTTTATTCACTATCTCTGCTTCAAAACAAAATATTTGTTATTGTTTTTGAGGATGCTTGCTGCTGAAGCCAGACTGGAGTGCCACAGTTGAGACCCTCTGGGCTACATCTCAAAACTGATCACATCAGAGATGAAAGTCAGTTATAATAAAACCCCCATAACTCAGTAAATGGCCACAAGTGGTGTTTATTCCCTCTTACCTCATTAGGTGTTAGACTTTATCTGCATGGTATAGGAAGAATGTTTTGCATTAGGAGAAACAAGAATTGCTTTCCAGGAGGCATGTTTGTGCTGCTCAGTTTGGGCTCCGTGGCCACACTGGATGGAGGTGGAGGATAGGTGTGGGTGCAGGTCAGCTGTGGGTGTGGTGCTTTAGCAGGCAGGTGTGTGTGACAGTGAGCTGGGGAGCTCAAACCACTTCATATTGTTAGTTCTGCACAAAATAATTGTCACTTACCTAGAGTTTTTACTGGGTATTAGTTAAACAAAATAAATTCCGTGAAGTTTTCAGCCAGCTAGATTTAAGATACAAATTGAGCATGGCAAGGAACTGTGGAAGGAAACATGGACAAATCACTGTGTGATCAGTGAAAATTCAGATGTTTCTTCAGACCCCCTTTTGTAGCTGCTGAAGGAAGTGGAGGCATCATGGTAAAATGTCCCATTGATATATCTGGCTTAAAAAAAAGCCAAACCAGCAGGTGCTTTTATTTGAATCACATGGCCCAGGACAATTTTATCTCTATTTTTATTCCTAGTATTCCTTCTAGTGTGAATGGCATTTCAAAAGCATTTCTGTGCCTTTGTGGTGACCTGCAGAGGGGAATGGGAAGGTGGACTGACTGTCCTGAGGGGACACAAGCCTCCTTCCATGGGCAGGCTTTCTCTGCAGGTGAGGGGGGCTTTGTCTTACTAGATAAAGTAGAAAGTCTCAAACTTAATCCTTTCCTACCTCTGTCTCATCTTTTTTTTTCTTTCTCCGTGATTACACGTTATGTGCCTTTTCTTTTTTCCTGTGCAGTCTTAACGGGATCGCAGACACTTTAAAATGGAATGCAGTGCTGCTATGGGAGACAAAGGAGAACACTCTGATGGAAGGATGAAATGACATGTGGTTTGGCTACCAGTGCTGAGACAGCTTTGATTGAAATGAAGCACAGGAAAGGCATAAGAGCAATCACAGGGAACTATTACAGATCTCTTAGGGCTGAATAAAAAGGCAGACTAGGAAATGTTTATGCAGATGGAGGCAGAGGCTTTTGGAAAGGCTAAGGACACTAAGCACAGAGGACACGTTCAACTGTCCTTTGAGTCAAAATTGTAGTGTTCCCTGTAGGATTTTAGTGGGAACAATTTCAGAAAAGATTTTTATGAGCTGTGTGAAATCTTTAGAATGTTTCTGATAGACATGAGTCAGATGATGCATTATCACTGCATTAATAGATTCAGAAATTTGTCAGCAAGAGTGATGCGCAAGACAAAACCCTATGCAAACAGTTTCTCAGCTGGGCATAAGTGGAACAGTGTTGGGGTATAACCATGGCAGCTGCTTTTGCTGGGTACAGCTGCTTCATCAGTCTGCCCCATCTGCAGATCCTCAGTTATTGCAGTGCCTTTCACAGGCTGGGGGAGCTTGGAGTCCAAAGCCTTTTCCTTTAGGTGAGCCCACAGCACCCCTAGGGCAGCTGAACTCTCATGGAACTCCATTGCACAATTTACTTCTGCTCAGATTTGCCACCTTTACTAAATGTCTGGTGAGCAGTTTCTGCAGCAGTTAATAGTGCAAGCAATGGTGTGACTGCAGTGAGTCCATGAAGAAGAGAAATAAACGTAAAAAGTGTGAGGCATTGGTCTGTTCAGAAAGAATGTTTGTGAAAGAAATAAAAGGTGGAAGGGAAATCAGGCTTGCTGAAGCTTCTGCATGTGTTTTCAATAATACAGAATGAACTGTTATGTTTGGCAGGGAGCCATGGAAATCAGAGGGTATAATTTTATAACTAGGAAATTAGGAACTATAAAATGCTTTAAGTATACAAGAGGGAATAAACATATGTACTAAATTACTGTTCAAATGAGGAGAACTACCAAGACAGCTCTTAGGCAAAGAGTGAGAATAAGAAAAAGGAAAACTAAGTTAATCTTTGTATTTCCTGCAGAATTTTCAAAACCAGGCTTTTATGGGTATTTAGGAGACTTTTGGGAAAAAAAAAACCAACAAAACAAACCAACATTTATCAGTGGCTTGGGTAGCTTAAAAAAATAAGCTCTCTTTCACTGCAGTTCCTGTTGGGCCAATGCAAAGGGTTTTGAGTTTAAGGAGATACGGATAATGTGTAAATTTACCATCTCACTGTATTTAACTGAGGTGAGACATAACATGAGTTCAGAAGGTGTAGTTATGTGGCTGTCTTTTGTGGCAGAGAGGGTGTTGGGACCAAGGGAAATATCCTTTCTTGTAAAGGGTGGATAACAAGGAGATACTTCCAGTAAATGAGTTTGGAATGTATACTGTAGTCTGATTAAATAAATACTGTAGTCTGAATAAAAGCTCAAAATTCTTTTTTAAAAAAGAATTTTTTGTGATGCCAGTCCTTCTGAGTCTTGTGCTTCAGGTACTTCTCTGATTGACTCCTTTTTGTAAGGGCTCGTGGCAGAGTGCAGAAGAAAAGCTAAGTCAGACTGGCAAGTCAGACTTAAGCGTGTCATGGGGTTAATTCCACAGAAGTCTCAGTTTATTTGCAGAAAACAAGATGTAAACAATGTGTAAAGTGGGAAACTGAGCTACTTTGAGGATGTGTGTTAATTCAAGTGCTGGATGAAGTAGCCTGGAGTACAGGCGTTGTCTTTCTGCCTTTCCTCTTTCACACAGACTCCTCAGCTGTTGCTGTCTGTGTGATGGTGGTCAAATAGATAAAAATCTGCTATTTTTGATGAGAAATCCATCAGGGAATGTAATAGACCACAATTTGACTAAAGCAATATGAGCTTCTCAGAACAAAATAGAATATTATTTTGAAATTATAATTGGCAGAATTATTTAAAACAATTAAAATATAGTATCATCTTTACTTCTTTCTAGTGGGAGGGATTCTTGCAAAGTGTATAAGCTTTTATATTAAGCCTCCTTCCATTTGGAACGAAATGGTAAAGATACTTTATGCAAATTTCTCTGAAATGAGGCTATTCCCATCTCATCATGATAAATAAAGGCAGAGAAAGGTTTGACTACTTGCTTCTTTGATTTTACAGTTTCTGGTCTAGTGGCTTGTTTCAGTTCCTCAGTTCAAGCAGCAATTCCCCTTTTTGTGGTGCATGTGAGAGCTGAAGCAATGTTTTTAGCTTGAAGATACTTGTTAAGTGCGTTGTGCTGACCTCAGTGTATATCTTCGTGAACAAAATTCTATGTGAGTTGCAGTCTGTGTGATCAAGCCTTATATGTAAATAAAGGCAAAGAAGAAAATTTGAGTCCATTTGTACTCTTTGCATGTGGTTAAGCATCTGAATAAATATTGTCTATATCAGGCTTATATTGTCCAAATATGTTGGATATCTTTCTATCATTTGTTTATAGTTAAATAGACATATTTGCACACCACAGTAGTTTTTAAGTAGAGGCTAAGTTCTGCAAAAGCATGTTATGACTATTATCACAAATATAAATACTGATTTTAGTGAAGAATAAGATATGCTTCTTAAATATTGTCTAATACTGGGAATTCCAAAAGCATCTTTTGATCATGAACTCAATAATGATGCTTCTTTTAAGCTGTCTCAGTGTTGCACCTTGGAATCCTGTTCTCTGGTTTTGATGACAGGTTCTGTGTTACACCCATCAGCTTCACCCAAGCATTTTACAATCTTTCATTGCCTACTTCAAATTATATATGGAGTAGGAGGAAGAAAGGAAGGCAGTGAATCAGTCAGAGAGAGATGGTGTCCAGCAGAAAATAACTTTTCTGTGGGGGTCTTAACAGGGTGGAGTAAGCAGTTAAAGAATTACTTACTAGCTAGAAAAGCAGACTTCTTTTTTGACTAATGGCCCATGATCCGCCTTCATCATTTCTCACCGGCTTTGTCGTAGTCATGTGAAAGTGAGAAGTTTGTGAATGCTGTTGTTAATTCAGACTACAAACTCACAGGGAGCTATTTACTCAGGTGTCATGTGCTGGGATCACAATCTGGTCTTTTCTATTTCATGCTAGCAATTCAGACTATAAGGACAGGAACTGATTTTATTTAAATTGAAGACAAAATTTAAGCTGTACTAAAGATCTGAGTTTGGAGCATGATGTGATTATAGAACCCTTCTGAGGTGTTTGCTACAACAGCAACAATATTAATAATCATAATAATATAGCAGGGAATCATATTTTTATCTAAATGTGTGGATCACTAGACTGTTAGTCTGCATAAATAAAAATAGTCCATGGTATTTTAACAAAATAATATTTCTTTGAAGCTATGTAAAAATATCCTAAGAAAACTTACAGCAGTGCTTTTGTTTTTTCTCCATGTTTTTAAAACATTTTAAAATAAAACATAATCCTAATAATGTTATTTATATTATTTTTACATTTTTACTGGACTAAAAAGAAAGTTAGGAAAGTACCCAGTTCAGCAGAACATATTTTGCATTTGCATGTGCATCTTTTGGCTTTAAAATGTTTTTCTACGCAACTTCTGTCCAGATCCACAATGTGTGTTATGTGACCTCACTGACCAATTACAATATAACAGAATCCACGAATAGTAACTAGGAAGTATTAGGATGTGCCTGTTTTTATCCCTTTAGACATTTTAAAATGGCATCAACACTGAATACATTTAAAAGGCTGGAAGTCTCCTGTTAAGGTACCTTAGACAATAGACAGATTAAACTACAATAATAGTATAATCACTATGAATTATTTGTCTCATTCTTCTCATTGTACAATATTGCTGATAGAATTTTCTGTTGCATAAAACATGCTCCTATTTTCCTTATATATTATAACTGTTAGCTTAACCCTCTTGAGAGAAATAAAAATAGATACTTATTTATATTGTGACTTTTGAACAGTCACAAAGAAGCTCCCTAAACCAGATATGCTCCCTTTGATGAATTGTAATGTAAGTAGAAGTACAGAAAATGCTGGTTTAGCTTAGCTCAGTTCAGAGGCTTGTACTTTTATATGCCAGGAGCAACAATAGGGGGATGGGGTGTCAGAATTCTGCTTGAAAGATTTAGGTATAAAAAACTACAATTTAAATGGAATTGAGGCCTTCCTAAACAGACAGTGAGTATTTTACTGATACAACAGTTGAAAGTAGGGCAAAACAGGAACTTAATGAAAAATGCAGAAAATAATGTATGAAATAATGAAATTTTGCACTGAAGGAGAAGAGACAGAACATTTTGTTGGATTCTGCTATTCCAGCTAAATCTCAGACCACTCCATATGGTCAGAAATATAATCTCTACCATATGTTACAAGACTTTCAGCAAAAGATGGCCAAAGAAATGAGAATGCAGAGAAGAGGCAACACATAGCACCAAGAGAGAAAGTTGAAATAAATGCTTATAGTCCCAAGGCACTGTCTTGAGGCTTTTGGTCTGTTGGGTTCTGTGGTGTTCGTCACAGCTCAGCTTCAGAAAGAGTCAGACATGTCCATTCAGAGTGAATTCATGAATTACAGCTGAGCTGATGAAGAGAAAAAAATCAGACTTTGTAAGATAGTTGGCAGAATAAAATCTAATATCCTTCACTGCAATTTTAAACCAGTGTCTAGTCCAAGAAATAATTCTTAGGTATTCTACAGTGATAAAATTAAGCTGTAGTGCAAGCAGAAAATACCAGCTCATCTTGATTGCCGGAAGCGATCACAGAGGCATGGAATCAGTCTAATCAGCACCCACAGCCTCTGAAATATTTTTTCCCCTGGACTTTTATTTAACCCCTTACTCCTAGGCAGGAACTGCTCAGAGATCACAGGGCTGCAGCAGTGGAACACACTGTTCTGCGCACAGCATCTGGCTCCTGGAGTAACCTGGCAGCTGCTTCCCTCCTTCTCCACATCACCCTCCCCACGGCTTCCCTCTTTATTCCTGCTTGTGTCTGGCAGCCAGCACGGCGTGCTCACGCTGTGCACATCTGGCGTGGAGCAGATCCCCTCCCCTCATCAGGCTGGCACAGCTGCTGCTTCTAAATGGGACCTGGCCAGGCAACTGCTCCTAATGATTCCCCCGACAGCTTTTTTCCACTTACTGATCCAGCTTTCCTGTTCACCACCTGCTTGATTTTCCTTCCCCAAGCACCCTGGTTGCTCAAACCCACATATTGAATCCTCTGCTCCCAGCAGCCTGTGTGCTAAAGCCAATGCTAATGCTGTTCTCCCTGGGCTGATTCCCCACACCTCCAGATCCACAGTTACTGCTGCTGTCATTCTTGGATTTAAAATAGCAAACCAGTGAATGGGAGATTAGGTCTCTTGTCCCTGTTCTACTGAGTTTTGATTCGGGTAATATGTCTGCAGGTTAATACTAGAAACAGGATAACACAGCACCAAGGTTCTGCTTGGTGCTGACCAATTTACAAACTCAACTTTGGAAATTGGGGTCTTGAGCTCATTTTTGTGCCGCTATCTCTAATGATGTGAAAAAGATAATTCTAGTAGTTGTGTCCTTGTGGTGGGGGCTGTCCCATAGGTGCAGTCAGTCTTATAGTTCACTTCTGTAGTAACAATTTGGGCTGTGAAATTATAAAACAGCAAAACTCAGACAACCAACCACCTCACTCCCTTAGAAGACTTGACATGGCTGCAGACTTTGTTTTGGAAATCACCTTTATTTACTGTTTTACCACAGACGGTGGCTAGTGAGTAATCTTATGATAATGGCTTTCCATTATGGTAGGACCTGCTTTCCTTTCTGTTTTCCATTTTGGGGAAAAACATACTGCATTCCAAAAGTGAGGGGTGGGGTTTTTTGGGGGTTTTTTTGTTTTTGTTTTTCTTTTTTCCTCAAAGGCAAAGAAATGCAAGACCCCATGAATATTTGGAGCCTGGAAAATTCAGCCAGGATGTGGTCACGTGATGTTCAGTACTAGGAGCAAGGACTAGGGAAAAATATCAGTATTAAGCATTCTGTATGAAACCCACTACTCCAGACTGAAAACTTAGAACACTGTTTATGTCTTAGCTTTTCCACTTAAAAAAAAAAAAAAATTATTGTGCCATACAACAGATGTATTTCATCTGTGTTAGGACAGTTCCTGTGGATGCAGAACAGCAAGATCTAATTCTTGAATCTGAATCAGGTCACATCCAAATACGTGTTCAGCTCTCATATCCTAGGCTGATTCCCAGGCTACTAGATGACCACTAGCACAGCATTTGCCATCCCTGGGTTTTTCCAAAATACTAGAGTGAGCACAAGTACTTCCAGTAGTGATATAGAACATTTTGAAATTTAAAAAAAATAAAATAATTTGGATGAGTGTTTCCTTCCTTACACTGCTGCACGTGTTCCTGGTATCCATGCCTTTCGGGTGTGCATTCCAAGCCCTGATCAACAACCTTTCATATGCATTGGTGAACTGAAAGAATAGCAATTAATTTATATATCCAGAATATATCATAGTGTAGCTTTAGCCTTTTACAGGCATCCGAGGCAGTGCAGTATGACCACACCAGCCCTGTTGAAGGGTTCAGTCCCTGTTTCAGAAAACATCACAAAGGATATAGCAGGGGCACAGACATTCTGTCTGAAGACAGTGGAATGAACAGGGAGTACTCTGTAGAAAAACACTGAGAGCAGGAGGACCAGGATGATTTTCTTCAAAGCAGTCTTTGTTGATGGCATCAAACTTGACTCAAATGAGTAGACCTAATTCTAACATCTCCTGCTTTTCAATTCCACTGACTTCCTGTCATTTTTTGTTAAATTAGTTTCTTAGCAGGGAATGTTTCAATTTTCTTTCCCTCATTCCCACCAGTCTAATGATTCTTCACCATCTTAATAAGTACATTAATGGACAGGAGCATTAGAGAAAAATGTCACTTCTGAAAACTCCTAATACACTTGTCAATTAAGAAGGCATAGATTCAGGGTCTTTTTCAAATAGGAAAAACCCAAGTCATTTCCCTTGCTACACTTACTGCCCTGTGAAAAGTGGGTATTCTGGTAAGGAAGTTTCTTTAAGTTTTTCATACATTGCTTCATTTGAATGCGTCATCTTTACATGATCCCAGAAACTGGCTCAAATTACTCATATGCAAATAGCAAGGAGCTATTGTATCAGGATTTTATACCAAATTTTGAATTCCATCTAAACGGAGACAGAGAAAGTATGTGAATGCAAGTGATTGTATTTTTTACATATGTGAAAACTATATCTAGTACAATCAAGTCTTTAAAGCACTAATTACTTTGTCTCATAATTTTATGATGTACTCTTTGTTCCGTAGTTCCCCCTACATTTTTCTTGACTTACAGTGCTGAGAACTGTTTAAGGTATGAATCTTAAACCATCCATTTAGCCAAGTACTGTCCTTTTGACAGCAAAGGGCATGTTTATTCAGCCAAGAGCAGACAGTCCTGGCATAGTGAACTGGAGAAACATGAACGATATGTACTGCTAAACTTATGTAGACATTTCAGCATGTGATTTTGCATTGCTCTGTAGGACCAGTCTTTCAGGATCTTGTTCTCACGTAACTCAACTGAAAGCATGAGTGGAGGTATCTTCAGGTAACTGTGAAAACACATTCCAATTGTTCTGCTGAAATGGCAACAAGTAATATTCCCACTGAAGCCAACCTGTACAGACTTATGTGCATAGAAATACGGATTTTCATGTGTGTGGTATTGAACTATAATTTTGGGGCTTCTTTTTGAGGATCTAATTCATTTGTATAAGAAAAAAACCCCACTGATTAACTATGTATTATGCTTCTTTCTTTTTCACTGAAAGCAAACTTTGTGTCAATATTAGCATTAGCACTTCTGGAAGGAATATCCTGATTTTCTCCTCTGACTGCACTTGCTTTCTCCCATGGATTACATGCACTAGGGTTCCTTCAAATGAAAATGAACCAGGAGCATTCATTCCATGATACCAGACTAGTTCAAAGTAAGCCCCCACATGCTACACCTGCTTCTGCTACATGGCACTGTTTCCTGTGTTGCTTCTATTGTACACACAAGCTTATTTGTTCTAGTAATGAGTGCAAATGGACAAGGTGATGAATTATTTTGTTTAATTATTCTTCTCTACAAGGAACAGAAATAATTTATTCCCAATCTCAGCCAATACTTCTGTGTGTGATTTTTTGAATATTTGATATATTAAAGTAGCTTTGCCTTATTGTTTTACTTGTGTCCCTGCCAGCTGCACATATGTTTATTCCTGGAAAATATTGCATGGGCTGGGAAGTTATCAGATGCCTACGGGGTACCTTCAACTTTGCTAAGGTTGTCATCATTTATACTCTTCAAAGCTGTGGATCATTTTATGCATGAGCTGTAATTGCAGCAGCATAAACTCTCTTTCATAAAATTATCTAAAATGTCATTCTTGCTAATTCTATATGTTCTGTAGAGTCCTGGGCTAATTCAGAGCATTTGTTCTCCAAGGTGTGGTGTGGGGACAGGATTCTCCATGAAGGACTGTCTTTCCCTCTCCCGATGGCTAGTACTACAGAACAGGTTAACAGATCAATTAATCTCTCATTATTTCTTGTCATGGTTGAAGCATCTTGAGAGGACTGATAGCATCAGGAAGAGAGATGACTTATAATTTATGTGATGAGAAAGACCAACATTTACTAATGTGGGACATCACTCACAGCAACAGCCCATTTCGCTCTGTGAGCAGTTAATATGAAACTCAGCCATCTGGAATACTCCTTTTTAACCTGTTAGCACAACAAGGCCTGCACTGGCACTTTCCCCCATTCCCTTTCCATACATTTTAGGGTGATGATATGCAATGAGTCAGAGTGCATTGTATATACCTGAACTTCATTTGTTTGGTGATTGTGTAAAGTGAGAAGGTAACAAGACAGTTCTGTTATTCTTTGTCATGGTTAGTAGGGATTAAATTTGTTATTAAGACTTCTAAACAGTTAAATTAATGACTGATTACACATGAAATACTGGAGCTTTCTTGCCCAAACCTAATGAAACAACTGTGTCATCTGAGTATGGGTGACTCTCAGAAGATTTTTAAGTTCTGAAAAATGGTCTTACGAAAGGAATAGAAAATACATTGTCTAAGTAGAATATCATTTGGATAGTTAATATAGTTAATATAATTCAGGAAGAAAACTGACATTTCTTAAGGGAATATATTTACAAAGTGATTGATTGATTGAATAAAGTAAGTTTTATTTATTTGTTCTGGCTTCTGCTGAGACCTGTACTATTATTTTTTTCCCCTCCTTTTGTTCTTACTGCCACTCTCAGGTTTTAGTATTCTGCCCACGACTGTGACTTTGGGAACGAGGTCTTTCTGAGTGCCTAGACATATCTAGGCATTATTGCCATTATCTTGGCAGTGTTACTGTTGGGTACTTAGGAAAGTGTTAGTCCCCATGTAAGTGTCCAGAGTTGAGATGAAAAGTGGTAGAATTATATGATCAAGGTTATGGAAGGACATAGTACCAACAGCTCAGAATCAACAAGAGGTTTGTATGAATTCAAGTTTAACATGTCATTGATAGGACCAATACTTTTTCCTCTTAGCTGATATCTGTGTTTTCTGGATTCCAGCTGTTTCCCTGTCTGTCTCCTGTAATGTAATTTCTGATCCATAATGGCCTCCTTTTAAACTCCCATCGTTGGGTTTTCCCCTGAATTCCTGCTGATTTCACCTATTGAGAGGGAGAGGAAAAAAAGGAAACTATCTTTACTCTTGGAATTTGCTGTACTCTATCCCAGTCATACTTGTTCCTAAGATTTTTGATCTTTTTGTACAGGTACAATTTCAGAAAAAAAATTGGAACATGAAATGTGAATTCATGTGAATGTTTGCAAAGGTCCTTTAACAGATGTGAAAGCCTCTTCCAGAGGCACAGTTTATTCAGCAGCACACTGTGTGACACTGCATACTGTTAAAACAGATGTGCTATCAACATAGTTTAATATTTCAGTGATTTATTATGTGTGGTTTTGTCACAGGAAGGTGCTTTCTATCAAAATATAAAAGCAGAAGTGTTCAAAATCCTACTCTATGATGCCTATTACACTCAATGACAAAACTACTTAAAGGATGAAGCAGAAAACTTCTCAAGATATCATTAGTAAGCTGAATTGTGATAGATTGCAAGTATGTAAATAACATGCTCCCAGGAAGTATCAAGAAATGCTCAACCTTTTTTGAAAAACTGCTAAAGCACAAGTTTGTTGTGATTTGAGTACTTATTGTGTGAGAGTGAGACCTCTTATGCTCCTCTAAAGTGTAAGTTGAATAAATTTGTCTCTTAGGTTACATGAGGATCCTATAAAATACCTCAGACCTTCTTCTAAGTGGTTTTATAACTATTACGTAGTCAGACCTTCCTCTGCCTCTATACAAAAATATGTTGATTCTCTGGATGCTGTAAATAAATATTTTGTTCCATAAACTTTGACATTAATTCAATTCCCCCCTCTTCACCTAGCTAGTTTTTTGCTCTTCAGAATGCAGTAGGCTGGTGCTTTTGTGATCTGGTTGCCTGCTCACGATACAGAAGAGAAGGAACATTTTGCTTTCTTTGAGTTTGTCCTTCTTGAGTACCACAGCAAAGTAGTAGCTTTGCAGTGATATTTTTGGATTCACTCTTTTCTGAGTGAAACCAACCTCTGTTTCAAAGGTTAATACAGCAAATCCCATCACGCTGAAAAGCTTTCTGCATCAGAAATCATTGTCTTGTGATGTGTTTCTATGTGCCTCCTGCAAGGTGTAGACCTTTGACTGGAGTGTCCGAGTTTTTACAATAAACAATAATGTCAGAGATGTGGTCTTGAAAATTTGTCTAGGTTGTGTGACTTCCAACTGATAATGTGGTAAAATTTGATGTGATAAAATGTGATAAAATTTATTTGATCAAATTTATTTGAAGGAGCCTGTAGAAAAGACAGACACACAGAAAGGAAAAGGTGAGAGAGAGTGAAAAAGCCTATTTGGAGAGATACTGGCTGGTGGCTGTTGGTGTCTGTTACTGCCAGGGGTTGTTTTTGGTGTTGTTGTCAAATGTTGAATCTATTGCAATAAATATTATTTTAATATGTGAACCAATTTTTTGTAGATGACAGGTCTGATATTCATGATTTTAGGGATTGGTAGTATTAAGTGTGTGAATATAGATAGGCACTTCAGTGAAGTAACTGCTTGTTCAATTTCCATGAATGACTTCATGTAGCTACAGATTTTGAACAAAGTTGGACTACTTGTAGTATAATTTAGAGAAAGCTCACAGCAGGATCATGGATGCTTTGACCCCTATTGTCTCTAAGCATTTTTTAAAAGCATCTTTACTCTTTTTTAAAAAATTAAAATTCTTGTAAAGAATCTGCTCTCCTCTCACTTTTCTGCCCTTGCCATCATTAGGAATTTAACAGAGGGCACTCCCTTGATGAACAATGATTTTTCCTTCTTTCTCCAAGTGAAACTAACAGTTCTGAAAACACACTCTGTTTAGAGTTTTCCACTGCTCTTGAAAGAAAGACCTGTCATCCTTTAAACCTACCTTTAAGTATTTCCATTCTGCCCAATAAGAAAGATCCTGCTCATTTGCTGATTTTGCTATCATACTGTATTAATGTAATATTGTAATATTATGTTAATGTAATATTGATTTCCACATAAAATTTTGACTGAGTCCCTATGAATCTCTTAGGTGGGACTCAGCCACCAACCTTCTCTGACATTGTCTTAATAGCAAAGAAAATGTAGAAAAAGGACTGTTCCTTTCTCTCTGCTAACTTGAACTGCACTAAGTAGGACTACTTTTTTGCTTTAAATATCAGGCTTAACTGCATGTGGGAAATGTAAGGGCAAAGGGCTGAGGAGGAGAATAATTAGTAGAAGAAAGGAAGGAGAAGACACAAGAAGATGTATTCAAGAAAAGGGGGTAATTTAAAGGGTTGCATTTGCAGAAAGGACAGTGATACCTGAGCAAAATGTATTCTCCAAGTCAAACACATTTGGATGCCTAACACTTAGGGACCTTCTCTCACTTGTCACAGTCTGCTGTTACCTCTGCCCTCATGTGGCTTAGGCATTTCAAGGCTGATGTTTAAGGATGCCAGGCCTTGGTACCTCACAGTGGTCAGTGGCAGGAGGTTGTCCCAACACCTTGCATTAGGCAACACTCCAAAGAGTTTGTGTGGATACATCTTGTGAACAGGTAATTATATACCATTGTGGTTGGTTGTGGCTGTAGTTGTATTTTTCCCATACCATACACTGCTATGGTTACTAACAACATTTTTACCATGGAGGTGGTACTATTAAAAAAAATACTCCAGTATTCACAATCATTATGTTTCTCACTGTTAGTTATCTTAGCAGATACTCAGGGACTGTTGTGGGTGTTTTAGTGAAATACTATTAGACCATTCCTTACTCTAAACAAGCACATCTGTGTCCAACACCACCATGTCTTAAGGCTGATGCTTTACAGGGTTGATGTGTACACCTCAGAATATCAAGGATATTGGTCTTCACAGGGTGCATGTTCTTAACAAAGGCATGTTTTTTTCCTTTTATTCCAACTTTGGAATCATACAGCATGGGGCAGAAGAATTGCTCTATTCACATTTTTTACCCCAGAATAGTCACTTTGACTAGCACACATGCACATGCACACACATATATATATAAAACAGCTCCTTCTTGAACTGCCTGATGCAAATGGCACCTTGTGTATTTTGCAATAATTTCCTTTTTTACCATTTTGAAAGCTCGTGGTATGGTCACCAAATTTTACAATATTTTAAATACTAAATATCTGTAATAGAAAGGTACTCCCTGATATAAGCAAACTTACATTTATCAGCAAGTCTGAGATATGTGTATGTATGTGTGTTATGTATTCTGATGATTTATATAGGATTGCCTTAGACTATTTTCCATGCTGCTGTGTGGAAACACAGCATATAACACTTTGTGAAATAAGCATAGGACAGAATTTTGTCTTTGGAGGATTTTATAGAAAACATCAAACAGGTTAAGCATTACAATTTTGCAGTGTAAAGTCCTGAATGTGACTCTAAGTAACAGCTCTGTCAGCCATAAACATGGCTGACATATTTTAAAATGGTTAAATTTACCATTTACTGGTAGATATGAATTCAAGAAACAAAAAAATCTTTCCAAAGAGTATTTAGAATATGCTAAATTACTTTATAAATAGTCAAACATTATGCCTTTATTCCTATTTGTTGCTGTTGCCACATTGTGTCATTTTGATATCCATATTTCAGTATGCTAGTATTCGCATAAACACGTTTTTCTCTAATAACCTTTCAGAGATAATTATTCAGTACCTATTTTTATTATAATATACAGTATGAATCACTTAATAGTAGTAGTGTTGAATATAATTCAAGCATCTAAGTATTTTTCAGATTCTAAAACTTCCTTTCAGTAAAACTCGGAATGTTGAAAGTGTAATTTTAGTCTGTTCATTGATCTGTGCTGTTGACTTTCTGCTAGTGAAATTCAAGCCAACAGAGACATTGAAGTGAACAAACATCTTTATCTTCTCTATTCCTTGCATATAACAGTCACCTTTCCCTATTATTGACATTAAATAGCTCTTAAAATGCTCTTATTAGTTCACATGATAAACTTTCACCTTATTATACCAAATCACTGCTTCATTGGCACTAATTAAAGAGGTTAAGTGTTAGTTGGCTTCTTTTGCTCAACACTTTCAGGCCTATAGGTGAGAGAAAGGTTCCTCTTTCCATAGGGATACTGGAATATCACATATACATTAGAACAACTGAGGCATTTCATAATACATAAAACATGGAAAACCACCCATCTCCATTCAAACACAATTCCAGAGACTGGAACCTGTCCCTTAAGCAGCCTGAGCTTGCCAATGCTTTCACTCACAAACCTGGCCATGGCTCTTGTTTTGCAGCCTTCTCTCAGCACCTGTGTTCAATGCTGGTTGTCTCAGTTCACACACTGCATGTTTGGTGTAGATCAAGAAGCAAACTCAACTTCATAAGCACAACCTCCTTCAAGGTCAGCCAGATGAGCTGTCTTGCCTTTCTCTGCCCAGTTGCTGAAATGCACAAGTTGCATCTTTCCTTTTCTCCAGGTTTTGCAAGGAGAAATATGAGCTCTGGAAGAAGGAACCAGGTTTTCTTCAGGTGTGTCTTCCAGTTAACTGACTTTGGTGTAGGCTTTGCTGTAAGATCTGCCCCTTGTTTTTCCAAATGGGATTTTTGTAGACTTTTCCTGCTAAGATGTTTCTTTTACCTTATTGTCTTGAAATATCTTTGAGATATTTGAATTTTTGAGACCTCTGCTCCTGTCTCGTATTTCAACAAGCATTTGAAATAGACCATGCAAGGAAATGGAGAGAAGAGATAGGGAATGGGCACAAAAACATGCTTGGGAACAAGGTGATTACATACATCTTCTTAGCAAATCATATTAAAAATTTGATGTGAAGTATAGAATGGACACTTTATTCATGCAAAGTGCTTTAGGTGTGCTCTTAACACAGTGCTGGTTTGTGCTACCTTCTGTGTATAGACCTAGTTAGTTTTTTAAGACATAAAAGTACTTTGAAATAGCTTTTTCAGCTGTGACTGATCAATATGTGCATATGTATATTTATATATGTGTGTCTAGTACATAGCATGTACGTTGTTTGCATGCAGGAGAGACAGTCTTGGCAAAACAAAGCGAGTTGTGTGAATAAGAAGAATGGCTGCTGGTCTGCTCCAGCAGAATGATTCAGTGATTCCTAATCATTTTCTTCCTTTGTGTGTGCATTGGATGTTTATGCCACTAGAATAGTAATAGCAATTCTTAACTCAGAGTACCTTACTCAAGTGTTTAAGCTCGTTTCAGAAATAATTTTCTTGTCAGACTCATCACTGTAAGCCTCTCTGATATGTCTGTACTGCCATATGTTGAATTATATAAAGTATATTCCATTCATGGTGAAAATAACCTAAATGGAGAGGCTCTAGCAATAAGCCTCACTTAGGATGCTAAAGCAGAACTTAAGTGCCATGCACATACTCTGACAATTTGTCTGCGTGGAAACACATTTCAGCTGCAATTGAAATAGTAAAAAGAATCTCTGCTGCAGCTTCTTAGGCAAGCAGCTGGGATATATGCCTACTTTCTCTCTGGTCCCATCTGATTATACTTGCATTTTGGCATTTGTCAAATGTATTCAGCATGTATCTTTGAAAAGCAAAAGTATTTTTTTAAGGCTGTGCCATCATGGCTGTGAAAAATACTTGTTTCACAGAACATATACAATATATGGTGACGGTGCTTTCGTCAGGTTAGCATTTCTTTCTAACTATGCCATGAAAGAATATGTGTCAATGCAAGAAAAATGAAAGGAGCAGAGGAAAAAAAAGCGCACACACTTTTAAAATCACCCAGAATTATGGATTTTTCAATATTCTTTAATACTTTTGTGATGCTAATGATTTGTTATCTATTTTTCAATTGCTATCAAAAGTTGAATGTAAGTAAAAATTGATCCAGACAGAGAAACTGTCTCCTTCAGCCTGAAAAAAAACCCAAAAATGTGTACTAGTTTTGTATTTTGAATGAAATAATTTAAGACTTGTGTTTTTGTGGCTTGTCAGTGGAATTAGTCAAATTACAGTGTTGCAGCCAACTTTAGCTAAAATGTTAGTTGTCAAGTGCTTTTATACTAATGCTTTGATGCATATACCTGGAAGATGAACTTTGAATTAAATTGTTAATATTATGAGAAAAGATAGTTCATTGCAAAGTTCATTACAGTAGTAAGAGTCCTTTAAAAAAAACCCAACAGCACAAAGGCAATGACCCCTTGTATCATATTATTATTACAAGGAAAAATGAAATGTTTAACAGCACTGTCTAGAGCACTGTGCTAAGAATGGTGTTTCCATTGGTCAGTGAGTTACAGGTGTGTACAGATACACAGTAGAGGCTAATCAAAGTAGAATGAACTTCATTCCTCTGGAGAAGGTTAGCACAAAGCTTATATGTCTCTTCAGTACTTACTCAAGCCTAATTTGAAGGGTTAAATTGAAATTTAATGATGCAGAAACTGCTCCTTCTGTCTCTTTGCAGAGGAACCGAGCTCAATTCACATCTAAGAACTGCCATGGCTGATTATTTGAACTGGGGAGGGGCCCAGGCCACAAATAAAGCACAGTCAAATAGTGATAATAAATGTGATGCATAAATGATGTGTTAAATGAGACTCCAACAAACACACCCCCAAAACTTGAATGATTTGAAAACAGCTGAAACCAAACATTTGTTATTAAACATGGTTTAGAACACAAATAAAGAAACTTCTGATGATTTGCTAAACTCTAGTTCAAGGCAAAATAAAAGGGTAAAAAGCTGCTAAATGTGTCTTGATGACATTAGTGAGAGAAACATCCTCAGGTCATAATCTTTTTATCATAAATGGGAAATCTAATCTAAATCAGAGGAATCCCTTCACTTTCTGTCTATAGTATGTTTTCTAGTGAGCAAGAAGTCCAATTTCAGAGTTGCCTGTAGAAATTCACAGTTAATGTGCTAAGGCACCTAAGGGTTGCTTGAATGTATCCACAGATATTGAAGCATAATGGACCATCTCTGAAACACCAACCATGTATTTTTATGATTGTTTTAGGCTCTTCTGCTATGCAGCTGTGGGGAGTAGGGTCATGACAAGCATTTTGAACTTCTGTTTAATTGTTTATCTGTGCATACATGCTTCTATTCAAGAGTTTGAGGAACAGAGTTTACGAGAAAAATTTAACTTTTTTCTCTTGCCAAGGTTCATGGTATAGCATACAGAAAACATAAAATGTTTTAAGACCATAGAGTAGTGCTTCTTTTCAGATTACTTCAGTAAATAACTATTGCTCAATGGCTTTTATGGGAGACAACCCAATCAATCCGGTGCTTGTATAATAGACAGTGCTCTTGGATATGAATGATTTCCTTTGAGGAGATGTTGTTGATCTTAGTTTGAAACATGCATTTTGAACATCCCCTTAGCTTGAAACATTTATTATTTACAATGTGGGTATTTGAGGACATTATTCAGATAGAACTTCCTTGGTTTAACATTCAAGACAGCCCAGAAGATAACAACCCTGAAAAACTGGAAGGAGATGGAATCGGGTTTTAACCTTAATGAGCTGCAATGGTGAGTCTCTCAGCTTGTGCTGAGGATCTGCACTGTCAAAATTATTTCCAAATAATACCCATAGAATTTAAAGGAAATCAATTATGCTGATAATAAATTATCACTAAATGAACAAAAACACCTGGTTTCAAGACAGGCATGGTTCATGCAAGATTCATCGTGAGCCTCAGAAGAGGGCAAAGATGATTTTCTGGCAGACTAGGAACCTGTGTAGGCAGCCTAATTTCACTAGATAGGTTAAACTGAAGGAAGCAACCTTACTAATGAAGTTTTGTGTGTTTCAAAGAATGAGACAATGAGGTCTTTTCTCAGGTTGTCTCCTGGCAGGAGGAAATAATTGCAAAAATACAATTATGTCTTAACAGACAAGAAATATAATTTTAACTATGAGGAACAAGAGAAACAAGGATGAAGAGAGAGAATTTCTGAGTCTTCTTTTCCCCTCTAACCCTTCTCTCTTCCATATACTTCCTTTTGAGCTTCTACTGTCCTAAATTTAACTAGAAGAGCAGATTATTATAGTAGGGGTTTTTTTTTGAGTGGAGACAAATTATATATGTATAAGATACAATTATTTGAGGGATAGGGGGGACAGCAGGAAACAACATGTAAGCAAATTCTCACTCACTGTGTAATGTCATACATAAAACTGCTTTAATGAAGTTGTGATATTTACACCAGGCATGGACCTGTCTCCTGGGATTTAATTCTTCTCTCATTTACATTGTTTTAAGCATGCTTAACATTTTAAGGGGTTACTATGGATTTGCCACAGTGATGGGCTAAAATCAGGGTGACTTTTTCCTTGCTTTCCTAGCAAGATGTTGACTCTGATTAACCATAGGATAGAGGCAACTTGCTCTTCAGTTTCTGTAGGGTTAGAAATATGGGCTGTCTTTAAAGTAAGACATGAGCACTACGTGACATTTTAGTGAGAGTCAAATGAGCCTAACACCTGGGCTCACTTTGAATGCCTTGTAAGGCTGGCCCTGCATACACCCCAAATCACCTATTCTAATTTAATTTAGCTTGTTCCCTCCATTCCAGTTTTGCTTGCAGCTGTTTCTGTCTAAAATTATATAGTTTGCTGTACCCTTATATCACAGTATGGATTCTTCAATAATTTGTATTAAATGTATAAATATGAAATAATTTCTATCAAATGCATTCTTCTAGGGATAAATTAACTTACATGCCATTATGTTTGTGCATTTTTTCGTATATGTTTTTGCATTTTTTGTATCAGACTACAGAAACGGACCTGCTTTTTAATTGCAAATAAGAAAATGAGAGTTTAAAGGACAATGCCACAGGATAGGTAAAAAAAAAAAAAGTCTTCTTGCCTAAATTATTTCCAAATGAAATACACATTAGATATATAGAAGAAGTCTTCACGTTAGCTTCATATGCCATCTCTGTTACAACCTTTACCTTTTGATCTACTTACATGCAGACAGATATCTATATATGTAAAAACTCTCCTACCTGCAATTTTTCACATACCTCACACATTTTAGGGAGTTATATTAACACATTGCAACTACAGATTTTGATTGAGCCAGCTATTATTAAGCAGATGCCATTAACATTTAGATTTATGAAGGCTGGTTAAAACTTTTCTGAAAACTAAAATGAAAAAGAAACATTGAATGTGACTGTTTGGAGAGATTTCCATTGAAATCTAAGAGGTTTCCATTGGCAATATGAGATAACTGCTGCCTGTTTACACCTGTGACTGCTTGCTCACCCAGACCCCGTTCTGTGTGTTAGTTCAGGAGGCATCTGGAACCCAGAGGAATTTCCATCCTGGCAGGAAGAAGGGAATATCATGGTGTTTCAAAATGAAAAAGTATTTCAAATATTAGAAGTTATTATTCAGAAATGCAATTAGATTTTCTGTTTTGCTTCATTTCCATCAGTGTGACAAAGTCTTGGTACATTTCTTCCCTTCCTAGTGCCCCATAAGAGTCAGCATGCACATCTCCTTTTGTGTCTCACCAACGCTCCAGGAATGACACCTCTCCTTCTGGCAATGTTTTTGTTTGAAGGAGACAATCTTCCATTTCCACCAGTAAAGCTGCAGACTATCTCTGAAAGCAAGCAAGGAGATGATGAGACAAGAAAGCTTGTTTGGTTTCAGACCTGACTGCTCATGCACAACAATATTACCTTGGATAAACAGTGTTTTTTAAGCACAAGCTTGAACAAACAGTGGTATGTAAATTGCATCAGCCTACAAATAGCTCTGGGAGGCATTGTGTCTCGTACCACAATTCAGAATAATTGCCTACTGGCTTCCTTTTGCTCTTGGGGGATAATAATCAGCTGCTTACCTCTGCTGTAGTAAAACTACTAAACATCAGCACAGAAAGCCTAACACAAATGTACACTTGCTCATCTGCTTCATTTAGCTGCTAAAGCTTTCGTATCACTCACTCCTTATTTGATGCAGAGCATGCAAGCCGTTCCTTGCTTTCTATGTATTTGGAATCTTTATCTCTCATAACCATATAAAGTTGTAATTTTTATCTCCTTTCACCCATATGAAGTTTGTGTAAAACTGCAGCCCATGATGGTCTGCTTGTCCTTCCCCATTTGTGGAGAGGAGATAGTAAAACTTATTCATACTCCTAAAATGTTAAAGAAACACTGATTCTCATTTCTATGTAATATATAAAATGTATTTACACCGTGTTTGTGTAAGAGTGCCATGATGGTGTAAAGCATCCTCTCCCATATATGAAGATCAATCTCAATACAAATATCACCCAGTGATTTGTTTGTGTGGAAGGGGTAGAACTCCATACTATGGGAAACTAAGATTCTAAGAACTTCATGTAGTTAATAGCTTGTGTCTGTGCCATAAGATTGGATATATTATCCCTGAAATATTATAGTCATATTTAACACCTTTGTAATTTCACACAGAAATATACTTACTGGATTAATCTAATTTCTTGCAAGTACATGACCCAGTAGGAGTCATTTAAGAACTGGGCTGAGAGAAAACACAAATAGCCTTCAACTTGAGTGGTTCTTTTGGTTTAACCTCCAAAAACTTCTGGTTAACCCCTGCAGTCCAAAGTAACTGCACCAGAGAAAGATCTCCTTGTAACAGATGCCATTTGCATGGTTTGCCGAAATAGATCTTGAGGGTTTTTATGTTGTTTTGCTTTCCTTTTAAAGGTTTTCAACGTAACAACTGTGATATTGATACTGTTTTATTCTAAAGAGTATCTCCCCCATTCTAGAGGAAATTGAGACCGTTCCACACCTGCTCCCAAGTACATCCTGACATTTTGAAAATGAATATACACAGGATGCACACCATGCTCAGGTTGAATAGCTGTTCCAGTATATGCAGTTAAATTAAAATGTATTGATTGCACATCAGGCTTAATATAGACCTAACGTTCTTTGAAACTGGAGCCCAGAAAATACTATTCCTTTACCCTGTGAATTCCATCTTCATTGATGCCATTGTAGAAAACAGATGAATATGCTCAAATTCATTTCTTCAATCAGCACCAGATTTGTAATTCTGCAACTTGACAAATAGGAGTTAATTTGTAATGGATGGTGGTCTGCTGAGCAGTATGCCATAAATTCTCATAATAAGTGTTTATAATATTAAAATTTATTGATAAAAGTGTTCTTGTCTGGTAATTACAGATGTGCCAAAGTTAATATGCACAATTGTGGAGGGGGCAAAAGGATTTTTAGCAACCCACAATATTTCGGAAGTGTCAACTGCTACAAAATGTTGTTCAACCACCAGAGGGATCTTGGACAGTAACTATTTTCCCTTTTCTTCATCATCACACCATGTACTTATTTCAATATATGAGAAATAATGACAAGAGCAGTAGTGTTGGCCTCTTCCCATGAAGCAGGGAGTGGACTTGGGTGCGTTTTCCCTGATATTGCCATCTCAACATGACTTTTTTCTGAGGTCTCATCACATCTGGGTGATTCTTCCAAGGTGACAGAACTTATTTTCACCACAGGGCATTAGGAAAGAGAGGTGTCATCTGTTGATCTTTAACCCCTATTACTCAATTTGAAATTCAGGGGTGCAACTAATTGCAAGTGGTGCCTGCTGGCATAAAGTTTCTTGTCGCTGATGGAGTTTATATCTTTAAACAAACACAAGTGTTCCATTAACTTAAATACATTCTGTTTTAACCTTTTAAATGAATGAGATTCTTCTGTTTCCTGATAGAAAATGAGCTAAGACTGGATGCAGACCTTTCAATAGGTTTGGTCTTTAGATTAGATATTGTATCTTGCTTTCATCACTAGCTTTGATTTCTCTTATATCATTGTGACAGGACCAATTTATTTAAATATGGTGTTTTTACATATACTAGACCAGTATCAAGGTCTATAATTTTTTCATAATTCATATCAGGTGAAGAATAATTGGCTTGAAATGCAGGCCTTTGACTGTAATGCATTTCCTTAAACTCATTTATTGTTCTCTTTCTAAACTATGATTCAGATACTTGCTTAGTAAATATTGTCTGGCATTTTACTGCATTTCTATAGCAGCTAAAAAGCAGAGCAGTAAAATAGAAAAATATAGGCTCTGAAACCTATAGTTTTATATCTCATAGTGTTAAATATGGTTTTTTTAACAGCAGCTATTTATTATTCACCCTGTCTGCCCTTTTCTGCACACACGTATTCATAGCAGCAGAGATTTTGTAGTAGTCTAGATCCCTTGGGCTGTGTCATGAGGCCCACAGTAAAATATACCAGAATTATTACTAGCATAAAGTTGTTTATGGCAACCAAAAGCTTGGTTCATCATTGATTAGTGATTGGTATCCTGCTGCAGCCATTTCACTAATATGGAAATAAAGGAAATTGCCTGAAAAGGAAAGAGGAAGCAATAGCTTTATGTAAGAGGGTTGGGGGGTTTTTTTTGGTTTTTTTTGGTTTTGTTTTTTGGTTTTTTTTTTTCAGTACATCTCCTTAGTTTGCTTAGCTTAAGAAATGCAGCAGGATCACATTGAGGAAAGACCAACACGGTTATCTTTGTAATGTTCTAGTAGATTGCCTGTGCAGTTATTTTATATAATTATAGGGCAGAATAGATTTTAAAAATTCTAAAAGTATTTGTCATTTCTGTAAATAGTTCTAGAGATCAAAGTTTATGATATGCTATGATGACCAAGACTCTATACCTAGAAATGACTGAAAGTTTTCAGATTCACTTCCTTTGTTTAATAAATGTACAATATATAAAACCCAAGTGGCTACACAGTGATCACATTATATAACCTTTGTATAAATCTTTCTTTGTATAAACCTTTTTGTATAAAACTTTTGTCTAAACCACAGAATGTACATCTTAGCCCTTGGGAAAAAAAATTGTCTTCTTTGTCTTTTCCTTGAAGCTCAAGAAATAAAATTCAGTTTCAAGAAATAACCCACTTCACTTAGCTTAATGTTAACACAAAAAAAATTAAATTTATTGTAACCAATGGTAGTATTTAAGCATACATAGAAAGGAAAATGAAAGTACATCAGGAAAGGATCAATGCATATTCCAGTATGTTGCAGAAAAATATGTATCTGTGTCAGAAGATTGCTGAAATCATCAAAAGAGGGCAATGAAGAAAACTGTGGCAATGGAAATAGAGCACAGAAACAAGTATTAATGTGATTGAAGCAAAAAGGATCTTAACAGTGATGCAGATCTCATGAGCAATAATAGAATAGTCAAATTACTTAAAAGTATATAAATGACAGAAGTGATCTCTTAGTATTTCTTCTCCATTTTGGGGAAAAAATGAAAGAAGTAAATGATAGAGGTGTTTAAAAAGATAATGATGATAAAACCTTTTTTGATCCTGTGATAATTTGAGACAATGCCTAGCACTAAATATTAAAATGATAGACATTATGAAAAGAACATTTGTCTTTCATTCAGAGGTTTTGAAAGAGGTAGGTAGATGAGGAATTCTCTCAGGATCTGATCTTCATTTTCACCATTTTTTTGAACACCAAAGAAGTTCTGGAAGAGAGGTAATGTTGGATGATAGTTTAGAAGGAGTCATAAAGGAAATTATTTTTATTATTTATATTCAGTGCTTAGTGATGTTCTTAATTGGGCACCTTATGAAATTTCAATCAAGAAATAAAAATGTTATGGAAATTATATGGCATTCCTCAAATGCACTAATAATCCATTATCTCTACTTCTCCAAAAATAACCACTTCCTCAGAGATTTCTGTTTAAGAATATTGTGTTTAAAGGCTAAATTCCTAATGGTTGTATAAGTGTTTTGGGTCCTTTGATGCCGAAGATTTCAACAATGACCAACAGAATAATAATATTTATAGCATCATGTAATATAATAATTTATAAGATTTACAGGAATGGAGAAGTAGGGAAGTAGCAAATAACAAAGATAAATATTGAAATTCTAGTGTTCTTGTGTTCAACAAGCCTTGAACCTGCAAAGCATTTAGAATTCTAGAACTGTTTTATCATGAGTGCTTGGGTTTTTTTTTGAGTCTTTAAAAAAATCTAGCATGATTTGATGACCTGATACCTTCACATGTCTACTGAAAAAAAGAACTTTATTGCAGTGGCTTTTAAAATGGGTTTATCATTTTTTATCATATGGTCTTGGGAGAAGAACTCTAACTTGCTATGTCTGACATGCTTTTGTCCAAAAAGTGCTTAATCTTGTGGTATGAGGCTAATTACAGTACTTTTGCTCAGTCAAAGAAAACAGCTTGAAGGAAAGTTTATGTGGCCGTTTTGAGTAATTGTCTTATGTCAAGTTACTATTGTATCTGAAGAAGCAGACTTTCCAAGTTTAGTAAATACTTCCTCACGCCAAAGTGGATATTTAAGTTCTTAAGAAAGAGCTGTAATGTTAAATTCTTGGAAAAGAACTTCAACATTAAGTTCTTTAAAAAGAGCTACTTCTAGTATTTTAATGCTGTACCCTAATTTAATCACTGAAAGGTCATCTTTTACTTTAGAATACATGTAGTACATAAACTTTGTTGCTTTCAAAATACTCATTTATTTCAAATACAGGAGTTTAATTCCTAATCAGGCAGCGTTAGACTTTACCAAATGTGAACCAATTTAACAATCTTTCCGAAAGTAAATTAGTGTGAAATGTAAAAAAGACAAGAAAAAAACATCTTGAACAAGTAAATTCAGAAAATACCTAAAGACTTGTATTTGAGGCAAGAATTCAGTGTTTACAATAACTATGTTGTTCTGGGCTAAGAAGCCCTGTTGGCAGAGCTGACTGCAGCTGTATGAAATCACTTGGAGGCGCAGGTAGCTATGGTGAGAAAGGGCTCCCTGAATGGCTGGTCCCCACCTCCTGCCCACACCTTCTCCATATTCTGGCTTTGTGGCTACCTGCAGGACTTGGATTCTGTGGGGCACTGACTAACACAAGTGAGTTTGACCTAGTGCTTGATGGAGATAAGCCCCAAGGCTGTTCTTTACCCTGGAATAAGGGGGAAGAACACTCACAGCAGATGAGTGAGGATTCAGTGTTGGCGTGGGGACCGTGTTGATTATTCTGGGTGGTTCTTCAGGCATGGCAGCAGCTGTGAGGACATGAGACATAATCCTGCCCTCCTCACACGAGTTGTCCTGGTCTGGGGCAAATCTGGGGGAAAACCTCCAAAGGTTCTCCTCTAGAAAGCAGATTCAAGCAGCCCCTCCCCCAGCTGGTTCAGGAAAAGATTTCCTTGGTGAAAGGTGGAAAAAACCTGTTTATTTAACAGGCAAAGCATTCACCAGCACAAAAAATAATGAACAATATTAAACAATAAAACCTCTTGCTGCTCTGAAGAGATGACAAACTCACAAAGTCCCCTTCATGGGCTGCAGCTCAGCTCGCTCAGTCTCTTATCAGTCCCTCTGGCACTGGAAATGCCGCAGCCCAGGCCCCGGTGGGCCACAGGTGCGAGCTGCCGGTGCTCTTCTGGGTGTTCAGTCCAGAGCAGGTTCAAACAGTTCCAAGAAAAAGAAAAACCGCAGTCCAGGAAAGTTCTCTGCCTCAGCTAGCTAAAACCTAACTAAAAGCGAAGGAGAGCTCTCTCCCACTGTCCACTGTGGACAAGGAGAGACGCTATAGTCCAGGAGAAGGATGTGGAGGAGCGAGTGCAGTTTCTGATAACAAACTGCACGCTTCTTCTCTGCCCGTGCTTCACTCTCAGAACCAGTCTTGAAGGTGCAAAACTTATTTCTGGGCTAAACAGACAGATGGGGATGCAAGCATCATAAAGTCACCCCAGTCCTCTACTGAACCTAGTAGTTTTTCTGAGGGAAGAGCTTCTGGGTTAAATTTTGGGTTAAATTATGACTATGCTATTATAATTTTCGTACTTACATTTGCAAGATTTATTTTATTCAGAAAATTTTATTTATTTTATTTGTATCTAGATGAATTGCATGTATGATTGGGGCAGACTTTCAGAATGAATTCTATATAGTTGCTTGTTTATCCAAAGAGTTAGGAATGCTGAATTAATTACACACACACACACACACACATATATAAATGTCTGTATACATGCATACACATATATGTATATGTTAAAAATACATGCAATTTGTATAGATATATGGTATGAGCTAACTCCCTGCACATTTGGTATTTGCATGAACATACATGACTTGGCTTCGTGTCTGATGTCAGCTTTCTTAAATTATACACAGCTTTATGGGGAGAAGGGCAGGAGCTTTTTCAAAGTGTCTCCTTTGTTTTCACTACAAGGCTGTTCCTTAATAATTAAAAAAGGGTTTGGATACTTTGGGACATATTGAAGGGAATGCTTAGAAATAGAAATCCAAGAACTCTGTTCTGCATGCAGCCCTTTCTAAGACTTAATTGAATGACTTCAGCAAAACATTTTGGGATAAATTATATAGTTTTATTTCACTGGTTTCTTACAAATTTAGGATGGGGAATGCAAAAGGGTAAGTTCTAATGCCATGGAAAAAAGGAAATTACCACTGAACGTGAATGAAAGTGTAATGCAACAACATAATCTAGTTACATAAACTTTGCAAACAGTAACAAAAAATCACAGACATGATTTAGTATTCCCAGTAGACAGACTCAGCATCTTTCACAGATTTATGATTGAAATTTTGGCCTTATGGTGTAATCCTGTGTTTGTGTAATGAGAATAAATCCTCACTAAAAACAAACTGGAAGGTCATTATTCTCAAAGAAATGCTTGCAATAAACAGGAACATAGTATGTGAAGAGAAAAAGAAGATAGAAAGGTAATGGTTCCTTGTGTGTTCCTAAAAGCCATGAAGCATCTCCAGGCTTTCAATATTAAGTGACCGCTTTAATTTACAGTTGAGCTTGGAGACACTTTTATAGCCCTGCATTCAGTTCTTTTATGTGGGCAGTACAAAGTGCTTATCAGAACAAGCACGTTTCTTAAACCACAAGGCACTTTATATACTGTGTATCAGGAGAGGGGTCCTGAATTTAGGATTAGAGAAAATATACCATAAGTTGGATCATTAGAGAGTCCAAATGAAGATAATATTGACAGTGTACCTGAGAACATATGTGCCTTGTACATTATCCCTGTCCTATCATTCTTATTTTTATTTTGCTTTTAAGACATGGATTTGCTTTGACTCTGGAGAAAAATAGAAAGAAGATGGGTATCTTACCTGGTTAAACAGGTGTTCATTGCAGAATAGGCAATACAGCTAGCAGTTATCTTACTGTGCAGTGTGCATATTATGTTAAGAATTTAAAAAGCCTAGTAAAAGGCTGTGCAAGTGCAAATTGAACTGAAACACAGGATACAACCATACTCTCAAAGAGAGAAGGGAATAGCAGGCTACTCTGTGATTTCTGGTGTGCGTGTGGTGCAAAACTGCACCTGCACTTTTAGGCAGTTTTCTTCTTTTTCAAGAAATAAACTTGAAATAACAAGTAGAAACTATGTCACAGCATCTTAGAGTTGTGATTTTACAGCATTAAAGAGGTTGATAAGTATTTATTGTCTTCCAGTAGTAGGAGAAATAGGGAGGTTCAGTGTGAGAGTAAGTAGAAGTCCTTGAAAATCAAAAGCCTCCTGGGGCCACTTGTGTGCAAGATATTTTTAACAGTGGATCTAGAAATCGACTACCATGAGCAAGTAATCCATGAGAAAGTTGAATTACATGTGAGAAAGTGAATTTGGATTTTGTCCTTGTCCTTTTTTGTCTAGAGGAAATTACTTATTTACTGTATAAATATTTTGCATGCTTCCACATCCTCATCTGAATACAAACAGTTTTTCAATTGGAGCAGCAGTTTCCTCACTTATGTAGAAGAATACATTACAATGAAGGAAATCTGATGACTCTACAGTGGAGAATGAAAGCAGTGATGATAGCCACTCACTGTATTTTGGAAGTAGTATAAAACAGAGATAAATGTTGATATTTTACTCATCTCATTGAGTTGCAATAGCCTTGGAAGTAGTAATAGATTGTAATAAACTACTCCCAGGAATTCAAGAACATTCAAGAACATGAGTGTGCTCTCACACTGAATCAGAGCAAATAGTTAGGTAATCCACTTTCTTGTCTGTAGCAGTGCTCAGATTTTTAAGAAAAGAAACATACAGGGACTTTGGGGGGAATTTTGACAGTCAGAGACTGTCAGTGTTAATATATTGCCCATTTACAATTAAAAAGGGTTATTGATTAATTAATTTTACCAAAGAATTGCAGTAAGAAAAAATTTATCCCTTCTTAGCGTGCAATGCAGCTGACTCTTGAGCACGAAACAGCATCTTGTTCCCCACATTTCTCTTGTAGGGGATAAAGGATGGACAGATGGCAGAGTGCAAAGAGTACAAAAAAAACAATATAAACTGCATCTTTCCTGGCTCCTGTGGTTCACTTTTGTTCTTCAGTGAAAGTAGAGGCGTGTCATTAAAATTCATCATTGCTGTTTGTCTCCAAAGTAACCCTAGAGCAGAACAGCTAGACATCAACTCTTCCTAAGACCAGGAATAAAAATCTGTAAGGTTTAATTTTAATGGTCAAAGTGGCCATGTTGTGGTATATTTCTCAACAAATAATCTGTCACCTTGTTGAACATTAATTATCAAAACATAACTTATACAATATATTTGCTGTCCATTTTGTTTGACAAACATAAAACCACCAACACCTTAAGGTATGTATGGTTTACCCCAAACTCTAGGAATCCATTAGAAAGACTTAGTACATGAGATGATGAGATATACCCCAGATCATACAAAAAACCAGCAGTCATTATGACTAAGAGTTTACAAAAGAGTTTGTTGTAGATACACAGAGGACACTTTTGTCCTAAAGAAGTGGAAGGGAAACCTGTGGAGTTGGTGAGCAGCATGTCCCTAGGGAGGTGTGTAGATGTGCAAAGGCAGCGTTATGGCAGGACGAAATGAGAGGTGTGACAGCTCAAGCAGAAGCAGAAATAAACATGTTTGCTGCCTCTCCAATTCTGAGATTACAAAGGAAAGGAGAAATATGAGGGACTTGCTTCCCATGGAGAAATATGGTGGGTTTTCTTTGTACCAGTTTCCTCCATGTAACTCCCATCTGCTGAATCACTGGGTTAAAGAGGTTTCTTTTCTGACAGTGGATTTTCCCAAACTCCTGCAAGATAATAATCCATTATTATCATTTCTTGCCATGGCATCAGATAAGGCAGGCTCACCTTGTCTTTATGCCTATTCCAGCAATGATAAAAAAAAGAGATTAAAGCACACTTTCCCTGGGGTCTGAAAACTTCCTGTCATAGATTGATTTCTTAGCGTTGCTGAAAACAGGTGTCTCTCTCCAGGGAGGTGTAGCTGGAAAGAATAAGTCTACAGTGACTGAAACCTACTGGATGTATAAGTCTGTGACAGCCTAATGTGGTTACTGGTATTCACAAAGACACCTAGCATTTTCTCTCCATGGTGTTCCCTTTCTGAACTTGCACAGTAAAATTAAATGAAGCAGAAGGTCTGCAGCAGGATTTTTTTCCTGGGTTTAAAGGCTTCCCTTCAGATTTTGTACTAATCCACCTATTTAGGGTAGATAAAATGTGAGTAAGGGAGGAAGGCAAGTAACATTTTTATCCACTCAGTCTTTTAAAGATTCTTTTTGCTAACTTTTAAGAATGACTTTCACAGCAGTAAGACCTTCAGACAAATATTATACTAAAGATTAAACATACCAAATTGATAGTCATAGTTTTGATCATAATAATTTCTCACTTTGCGAGAAATTTCTGCTCAAATAAGATTTTGGAGTATTTGGAATAATTTCCTTTTTTTTGTTTTCCTGAATATTGAAATAAAGTCATACTACTGAAATTTCAAGACCACAGCTCTACTTCTCTGGGGAAATGGTAGAAAAAAATCTGCCATCATATAAATTGTATGACTTCTTGAAAGTCTTGAAGTAGATAGAATTTAGTGAAGTCAAATTTGGTAGAGATCTGTTTTCCAGCCTTGTGCATATTGGAAAGGTGAGAATATATTCTGGCACTGCAAAGGACATGCATGTAATTTGTGTCTTTTGCAGGAAAGCAGGCAAAGGAAATGTCCTTGGGCATGCTTAATGGCCTGCTCACAGAGGAGACAAATGGTATTCCAGTGTTCCAACTGCTTTTGCTGTCAGTAATATGAACTTCAGTAGTTCCATAGTAAGTATCTCTAGATGATACCTTCCAAAAGTCTCACAGTGGCCTTGGTCCCAATAGTTGTGGTAGGAAATGTTGGAGATTTCTGCCCATGACTGCTTTTCCCAAGTGTAAATTTTTTTCAGCTATGGAGCCAGCAAGACTATCTTCCCTCTACAGATGACTGAGATAGGTTTATTTTTTGATCCATATTTTATGTTTATTCACTTATCGATTCATTGGTTGGTCTTACAATTTTCTTTACTGCAAGTATCTCTAATCATACTCTGATTCATCTGACATTCATTTTGCTTAAGTTAACCTCATGATTCAATAGAGGCAATTGATTAGTGTGGTCAAGTTCCAGACACATTATAAAGATCTTCTTTATCTCATAGATCTGAGGCTGAATTTTGAGAGTTCTACCATTTAGCACACTTACCATTGAATCATTGATGGCATCCTGTAGCTCATGTGTTCCTAAAGAACCCTACTGGCTTAATTGGGGTTACTGATGAGACCAAGGGTTCCAGGTTCTGAGTTTTGCCAGGGCCTTTGCTCTAAACTTGTCTTAGCTTCTCAGTTGGTACTGTCTCCTTTTGTTCTCCATATGAAAACTAACTTGCTCAAGTTTATAAATTTATGCTGGTTTAGTTTTATCAGATCTGCCACAGCAATGAAACTGGCATGTTTTGAGGACAGAAACATGCCTTGGAGTTTCTTGTGTTTTCTAAAAGTTCCCCCTTCTCCACAGAGACTGTCTTAGCACATCTGATGAATTCCTTAGAAATCACCAGAAAGGCTCTGAAAAAGGAAACACTTTTACTGTGAGAGGGTGACCGAGCACTAGCACAGGTCTCCCTGAGAGCAGTTCCTACCCTGGGAGATATACTATAGATATACTATAGCCATCTAGACATGGTCCTGGGGAAACCACCCTAGGTGGCCTGGGTTCAGCAAGGGGCTTGGACAAGGTAACCCCCAGAGGTCCCCTCTGACCTTTACCATTCCATGAACCATTTTTGCTCTACTAGCACTCATGTAGGACCTATGCAGTAACTTAAACATTGGTGTCCTGTTAAATTCTCCAATCTCTTGATGTTTCCTGGGCAAGTTCACACAGCTCTGGATGACAGCCAGGAGGTGTTTGCACAGCATCAACCTATACAATCCAAGTAGTCTGGAGGAAAATGATCGTGCTACAGCTCAGAAAAGCACAGCACACAAAGGTGTGATACTTTGCAACTAGTAAAGGCTGTTTTGTTCTTACCTCAGCTGTGTAGGAACATTACATACATAGCAGTAACACAAACTGACAAACATTTGAGGAATTTTTCAGATCTTGAGGATCAGTATTCTGAAAACCAAAGGTGAAATCTTCTATCATGTGAATCTATTATACTATATGACTTAAGATGAGTCTCTGTCTTCTCTTTTGCCTGTGTAGTCTTGCTGAGCATCTCTAGGTAATTAGGAATAATTACCTCCAGCCTTTGAAGAGCATTGGTGTCTTTTGTGGCATTCTGGTAGCCCCCCTGCTTTCCTCAGCTTGTTTGGTCTGCTCCAAGCCTTTTGAGAGACAATTGGAAGTATGGGTATGTCTTGGCTGTGCCTAGGAATGGACAAAAGAGCTGCTGGAGGAGGTTTGACTGATGGGATAAATAGAGAGACCACCACTGAGATAAGTGAAGAGCTCCACCAAACATCACTAGATATCATCTTTTTGTAGTGCATACTGAAATACCAGCAGTGGGGCTAGTGGATAGTGGCAGGAATTGGGAAGGTAAAGGGAGATAATTACTGCATCTGTGGTTTGCAAGGACAAGGCTAGATAAACTTTTTTGAAGCACTGCATTCCAACTGCTGTGGAGAAAAAGCAAAAGTTGGAGGATTAAATGGATGTAAATTACTGAGAGATTAATTATGTTCTATTAAAATCAGAGAAAAATTTTAGATTAAACAATTTGAATGCTTAGTTTATGAAAGCGATCTAAATATATAGCATACACAGAACTTTTACACTTCTATATGTATACCTTTGAGTTTTAAAATGACTCTGAAAGGTATTATCACTACTTCTAAATACTTGTTTTAAATTCAGATAATAATCCATCCTTCTCTCTTATAAACAATAAATTACCACTTTGTAACAAGCCAAAGTCAAGATCTTGTTATTTGATCCCAAATGAAAATATGTATTTCCATTGGAAAAGGAACACGTGGGAGTTTGGCTGCACATCTGGAAGAGTTCTGCACTGTTCAGGGAAGATGAATTCAAAGTGAAACAGGTGCTGTTTGAATAATGACATTTTGGAATGGTATTCCAAAAGGGTTAGGAGAATCAAGACAGTTTATGGAGAAATTAAACTCCTTAAAAGGTGTTCAGTGGAGTTAATTTTGGTATCAAAGAATCTAGCTTAAATGACCTGAGAGACATCTTTTATTTCCCTATAGCTCTATAACAATCATTTTCCAGAACAATTGTTTCTGTTGACAACTTTCTAGTAAACCATACCTGTTGTTATATTTATAATTTGAGATCTTTATTCTCCATTTTGTGTGAGGAAGCTACAAAATCACGGAAAATAATGTTAATTTGGAGTGTTATTCCTACAAGAGAATGACCAGGTCTTAGAATACCTGTAAAAGAGTGAGATTTAAAGCAAGATATGGCTTTGTCACCCACCTCTAACTGCAGTATTCTTCTTTCATGTTTGAGAATAATCTCAGACGTCCCATTCTTTTTAATCAAAACATACTTACATGTCTAAATGAGACAAAAATGCCCATATAGCCCTCTTCTGGAAGTTGTTCAGACAATAAACTTTATTGATGAATTACTTAAGATAACATGAGGTCAAAATATTTGTCATGCTGCTATTCTGTCCTATTCCAACCCTTCTTCCTGGCCAAATAATTCAGGAGGTGGAGGGATGTTTTTGCTAAGCTGTAAACAAAGAAGGATATTTCTGTATTTTACATGCAACATGAAATGATCCAGTAACAGAGAGTCTTCTTGTCAGTGCAACAGCAACATCAATGCAGTCTCATCACATGCAATGACAGAGTCAAGGGATCCATGAGTGTTGCTACTATGCTTGAAATTGGCATTTGAGAGCAAGTGAATGACCTGCAGTGCAGGGACCTATTTAGACACGTCGTGTGACTTCTGAGCTGGTGCTAAACTGCTTTTTTCCCCTTGTGCATCTGCCAAATATAAACAGTCTCTCGTTCTTTTATTTTTGCATGGCTGGCATTTGAGAGATGCATTGGAGAGAAGTTTTTTGGGGAAAAAAAATGAAAGATTATTCAGGCAGACATATGAACTCCTGCCTGCTGTGGAAATAGGCTCTGTGCTGTGGCTCAAATTAGGGGTAACAGCCAGCACATGATTTTTATTACTTGGCTTACTACTTTGTTTTGCCTGAAGAGAGTTGATGATTGAAGATACACTGCCTTTTTGGAACCACAAACTAAACATAAGATGCACCATCCTGTGGGAAACCTTATGTTTCTCAAGATCTGGCGTTAATCAATTTGTGCCATTTGATAATTCATGCCAAAAATTCATATAAAACAATTTTAGTTTGTTAAATTTGAACTATTAACTGTCCAACTTGTCCAGGTCCATGTGAGCTCTGAACATGTATCTTCCTTAGTCATGGAAGGAGAGCTCCAACTGGTTTAATTTCTGTCTTCTTTTGGAACCTGCATTAAAACACAGGTTTGGAGAGCTCTAAAGAGTCATAAAATACTTATTTCAAGAGTAGAGGGTTGCTCTTGGGCACGAAGGAGCATGACATTAATCTACCAGAGGCTCTAAATACTGTTTTACTTGTTTACCTTACAGGGATTTCAATTCTTCTTTCATCTTGCAGTCTCAGTGCCCATCTCAACATCTCTTCCTTCACAGTCAGACTCTTCATGCTGAGGATGGGTTGGGTACAGATCCTGTGGCATAGGTTCCCAGACTTTTATTTTTCTCTCATTTTTCTCACTTTTCTAGTTTTAAACCTGATCCCATAGTCATCAGGATCTAGGAGGGATCTAGGGCTGTCAGCTTCATTGTTATCAAGTTGCCTCCTTATCTGTTACCTCCTTACCTTGCCTGCTATGCCTTGAGAATTCAAATAAGTAGTAAACCTGTTCAATTCTCACTTTTGTTACTTAGTAAGTACTTCATTATGTCTTAAACTTCTGCATTGAGGAAGCTTATAAAGGTACAGAGGTGTACTGGATATGTTCAAATGCAGAAATCAATTAAAAACAGTTACAAGAATGCAGTATTTGAAGATGTGAAGGGGTATAATGGTGTGGCAAAATAAAACTTTCTTTTGGACTAAATTTACCATATATGCTGCTTGATATAGTTATAAAGAAGTCAATTGTAATTTGCTTTTCCATTCTCTCTAGTGTCTTTTGACATGGCCTTTTTCATTCATAGTAAGACAGAAATATTTAAAGATTTTTAACCTGTAACCAAGTCTTACAATGTCTTTTGCTGTATGTGGGCTGGCATTTAAATGAAACAACCAAGGGAGTCTTAAATGCCATTATAAGCACATACATTCCAGCTGTTCGCAGGATTTTATAGGTCAAGCAGCCAAGGGGCTTGACTTTAGTGTTTTGGGACCAGTTACAGCTTCATTGGAGGGTTGAAATTCAATCTTAAATCACTGTGCTGTAACGAGTTGGCGCGATGGGGTTTTATTACAATAGCTGGCTTCTTCCCTCTCATGGCTACCCACAGACTGGAACTGCATTTTTATGGGGTCTGTTTGGTACAGATGTAGCCATCAGGCTTGGGTATATCCCCCTGACACCCGTAGTGTGCTGGGAACTGGAACTATTTTATATCACCGCAGTCAGGTGACTCTGCAGAATAAACATTAACAAACTCTTCTTGTGCTGATGAGAGTCTTAAATAATTTGCTATTGCCTTTCTGAGCCAGATCCTGCAGCCCTGATGCAGTCATGGCTTCTTTTGACTTCGTGTGAGCTTGTCAGAGGCAAAACCTTAGGGCTGGGCTCAGTTTTGTGAAATACCTAACACTATTATATTGAATCCATCTCTCAGAATCTTCCTGCACATCACCAGTGTAGTTGCAAGACTTTTGTAGTACCCAATTAGAAAAACAGCTTTGTATTAAGAATTACCTCTGTGTCTGTCTGATAATGTGAAACACTGATATTAAATATATGTATATATTTGCTAAAATGTAGACAAAATAATATTTTCAGCACCCTCTAATTACATGTATAGATTTTAAAGATCTGGCCTTTACCAGCTCTCCTTTTTATATTAGGGTCCAAATTACCTGATAAGATCAACTTCTTTGCCATTCATTTAGTGGGGTCTTTTGGTTCTGAGTTGTTAGAGCAGTGTATTGGCTTTCAAAAATCATTGAACATACATTGCTCTCTCCTTACCTGTCTTTTTTCTTAAACATTTATCAAAGAACAACTGGTAAAGTATTGAGGAGTGAATTCTTCTTTTTCTCCTCAGATTTTTTTTTTTGTTTTATTAGAATATCATGTCTTCAGCAATATTTTGTGCTGTCACTACCATCACCCTCCACTGAACTCATTCACCAAAGCAGTTACCAGAATGGTGGGAAAACCTTTACTTAATTCTGAGCATTTTCCATACGAGTTGAACAGCTGAATAAGAATAGCATTCGCTGTTGAAAAGCAGTACAGGCTGTCTTAAAAAGACAACATCTTTCTTATTGAACTTGCCTTTCTTTTCTTTGTTTTTATGCTTTGGCCTTCACTAATCTTGGGTAATGCTCTTTTTATTGAGCTCCTTCAGCACATGTATTTCTTTTACTTAGTATTTTATTTAAAATTACTCAAGTGACAGCCAATTACCTATCTATCTGACCAAGACTGCAAAGACACTTTTGATCATCAGGTTTTTTTCTTCTCTGACAATTACCTGTCAGAAAGCTAAGTTTCTCTTTTGCTCCATTAAACTAAACTCACTATAAATATTTGTGATTTACTCAGAACCTTTCCTGACATTCAATAACCTCCATGACACATAGTCTTATAAATGCATTTATTGAGCTGTTATCCTAAAATCCTAAAATTGCCCAAAAGCTAGTATTTCACCTGGACAAGTGAATGCACATATTAAAGATTTAATGAGAGTTTCTTCTGTGGTCAGATGATTTCTTTAACTCTCACCAAAGCTATGAAGTAGTGATCTAAGTCAAAGTTAAACATTTAATTGTGACACTGACTAGATTCATTTTTGGTAATGAAGCCTCTAGTGAAAGATGGTAAGTTACAGATAAGGAGGCTGTAATATTTGGCTGAGGAAGAGTAACTTGCTAAATAGCATTTTCAGCTAAGAGTGATCATTTGACACCTCCCTTCCTCTTCAGGTTTAAATGCTCTCCCCTGCATTAAAAACTTGGCATTTCTCTGGTGTTAAATCTTATCCTGCTTTTTACTGAAGTCAAGCCTGTCAGTAAAACTCTAAAATCACAACAGGAGTATAAAATTTGTATAAAAAGTTGTTTATCCATTACCATAGGTCTTTGATGCAACTTATTTACTTATTTATTTTAACCTTCTTCTTTCATCACCTGTTAATTTCCTGTTAGAAATCCTGGGGTTTAGTATGTGGTGAGTCAATCTTTTACTCTCCAATGCTGAGGTTTTATCCAGAGTAGCTTGGCAGTTTTTTGATATCTTTTCCCCTTAAATTAGAAAGTGCCTATTTTCCACATGTGAATGTTGAGCATTTGCCCCAAGGTTTTACAAAAAATATTTTCTCAGTAGAACATCTGTCAAGGAAAAAGAAATACACACCTAAGAGCCCTGGAATGTGAAGATAGACTTTAAGTCAATTGTGGCTAGTGCTAAGAGTGACCTTGATCCAAGGTCTTGTCTATTCCAGCCGAATGTGAAAGCTGCAAGGTGGTGTAGGAGGCTCTCACTGCTCCCCTCCTGCCTCGCCATTGCCGTCTCCCTTGTGTTGGTGTGTAGCTTTTTGGGAGTGCCCACCAATCTGGGGACAAAATAACAAAGGGAGAAGGGAAGGAAAGAAGGAAGGAGGGAGAGGAGGGGATGGGATGGGATGGGATGGGATGGGATGGGATGGGATGGGATGGGATGGGATGGGATGGGATGGGATGGGATGGGACGGGAGGATATGTTGTGAGGAAAAGGTGATTGCACTGCTGAGCTTAGCAAAGGTATCCTGGGGTCTCAGAACAGAGAGTACTTAAGCTGCAGGTGGAGTTTCTTTGGAGAAGGCTGGGGGACCACTTCAGTGGTTAACAGGTGCATCATCCAAACTGGACTAAACTGTAATTCAGTTGGAACAGAGGAACAGTTCCAAATCGGAACCAGTGATAATGGTAAAAAAACCAACAATACTCAGAGATTCATCATGTCCAGGAAACTCTTCCCAAAGCCACAGGATAAATTTATGATCATAAGATGGAGATGAGGATTTTGAAGAAAACATCTTTATCCTTAGGAGCAGCTGTTAGTGGGGATGATGCGCTGTGCCCTGGAACTTCTCCTGTGATAAGTATTAGCAATATCAGCAAACTCTGAGTTTTACATGCATAATTCAAATGTTACAGATAATTCCTGAACTCAATTTAGAAAATGAATACTATGCACTGTAATATTTTGATTCACCATTTTTAAATGCTATTTTAATTTTTGAAAGCTGAGTCTATTTGTAACAGTAAGTGTCTATTTGTGGAGTCAGAATTTTTCTCCTTTTTTTCTCTAGCTTGTAAATTTGTTTTAATTTTGAAAAGGATTTCAAAGCTATATAGTTTTACAGCTCTCCAGATATTAAATATTATTTTGAATTTTTTTTAGATTTCTCAAATACTAGTGTGTTAAATATATTACTGATATTTTTGCGTTTCTTATAATTTCTAGGGATTGTTTTACATGATAGAGTGAAGCAACTTTTTAGTATCAAATTCAGAGTAGATTATACTTCCCAGCTTTTTAAATTTAGTAATTTATACAGTATCAAATTTGCAGCTATATCTTTAACCTTTTGTTTTTACATTTAGCAAATTTATTGCCTTCTGTTTATATCATGCCACTTTTGGGTCTTTTCTTGTATGAAGTGATCTGTTACATATGAAAACTCTTCATCTTGATACAGTGACTTCTTCTGTTATGGATTTGGTTCTATTCATTAATCTCAAACTAACATGTCATTTATAAAACTTTTCCATTAAACTATAAAACTGACTGTTTTCCTTGATGCTTCTGACAGAAGAGAAAATTGAGTTTTAACACAAATTTGAAAGTTGACTTTATTACTCTGCTGTGGTGTCTTATCAGTCAGACAGCTTCTGATATATATTTTGAAGTATAATAGGACCTGAGAATTTAGAGGAGGGGTTTAATTCACAGGGCACCCTGTTGAAGCCTTCTCTCGAAAATGTTTTTTGATTTCTCTATTGATGCTGAATATCTTGTTGATTTCTTTCTGCAGATCCTATGGAGCATTGCATTTTATTTTGCTACTCCTTTGCCTTAAACTGCTTGTAAACATTTATGCTACAGTTGCACTATTTTTTCTGTTCAGGAGGTTCCAATTGTGCTGCACATCTGGTTGACCTCTCTAGGTGAAAAAGCTCAGAATTCAAACAGATTAGTTCACCTGAAGTTTTTGCTGCTCTTAATAAAAGAGGGTTTGAGAATGGCTGGAAGAGAAAGTTTACCCTGAGTGACAAGCCCCATCTTGCAGCTTAGTGCTTTCTCCTTGTGCTCTGCAGGAAGTGGGAAATGGGAAATGTCTTAGAGACTTAGTGAAACAAAGAGGTAAAAACCCAAGACTTCATTAAGTGAAGTGCTACAGTCCCATTAGAGCATTTTATTTCTAGTCCTGGTCTCCTGAGTCTTGCACTTTGCATTGCAAGATTGTCAGTGATGATGATGACTAAATAACAAAGCGCTCCCTTGCCAGCAGTGATAAGAAATATCATGCATCCTTTTCCAAGTGTTGTTATGATAGGAAAACATTATTTCCCATCAACTTTGATAGATTTTTATAAGTTCTCATGAAACGATTTCACTCAAGTGGACATAGGTTTCATTACAAACATACACCTAATATCTAAATTGGTGAAACAAACCCTCCTCTTTTATTTCCAATAAAGGTTTGGGTTTTGATTCCACTTTTATAATGCTCATTTTAAAAAGTATCAAACAACAATTTATTATGGACAGTCCCAAACTTTGTTGTTTTAGTTGTCACAAGTAGTGGAGGTGCAGCCTCTTCCACCTTGATAGGGAACTGGTATGGCACTATACCCCAGAGGACCTCAGTCATATTGAGCATACCCCAGCTGCAGCCTCGAGTTCCTCTGCCCTACTAAATTGATTATCTGTCTTCTAGCAATGGAAGAAGTTGAGCCAGCTAATTTTGCGAACCTCTCCCTTCCCTTTAGGTTTCATTTTTTTAGCTGTCTTCAGAAGAATCTGAAAATGATGATGAAATTAGAAATTCATGTGGGAAAATGTCGTGTTGAGAGAAAGAAAATTCTTGTTGAGAAAAACAGCCTCCTTATAGTCAAAAATGTTTCTGGTGTAACATTTTGAAGTACTAACATGCACCTAACTCCGAATGAAACCATCTTTCACAGAATCTAGGCTAGTTTGGTGGCCACTGATGGACACAGAGCTTTTGCATTTGGGCAAACATTAACAATATGGGCTCTTCATATCTGTGCAAGACCAGCCTGTAAATGTTCACAAATGCCTGTTTCCTCCCCTTTATTCTGATAATTTCTGTCAAATCAATTACCTGAATCACAGCCTGTGTTAGGGATTGCTTTTTCATTTGCACAGAGCTAAAATCTTTGTGGCCTTCACTGCTTCTTGGGGGCTCTACTAGACTTGAGAACAGCAGCACTCAGATGTCTCCTCTATTCAGTCCATATTGCTCATGCTATAAAGAAAACAGATCTTAATATGTTTCCTCTGCCATGATAATAGATTATTAGGTTTTTAACTTCTGCCTGTGTTGCCTGCAAGGTGTTATAATTTAGGAGACAGTAGCAATCTGAGGAGGAAAGACATGCCTCCTACCTCTTTCTGTTCTTTAGATTCCCCTCGCCTCCTGCACCACCCCTGCTAATGTATTCTGTGGGCTTTGGGGATGAGACAAATTACTCTGTGTTGGTGACAAGAGCAAAATAAATGAGACTTAGCTGTGCAGGAAGGTCTCTCTGCATAGCCTGATAGTGAAAGCACTTCTCAGTGGGGAAGGAATGGTACTGTATGCTTGGCATCCTGCTCCTTCAGTGGTTTCATGCTGTCACTGTATATAAAATAAAGAGTGAGCCCTGCAGGCAAGAAATGCAAGCAACACTCCCAGTTTTGTACAAGTGCCACAGGCAATAGTCTGTACCCTCATGTTCCTGCTTGTGCTCTCTTTTTGACTTGTGAAACATAAATTTGTATTTTTTGGCTGTGACGCAGCTTTAAAGAGAAGCTCTTTCCCTTGGTAGCTGAATGGATAGGAAGTGGGAGGAGAAGAATGAATAACTCAATAGGCAGCAGGAGAGGAAATTGAACTTCTCTGTGTTTGTGGTGGGTGCCTTAACCCCAGTATTCCATGAAAAGACTAATAATTTATTTTTTTTTCATGTGTAACTCTATGGTGAATATGTACATGTGCACCCTTATCTTTGGGAATATATTTGTGGCCACTGAGGCATTTTGTGGCAGCCCAGACCTGCCAGATGGATGTACTCAGAACTTGCTTGGCAGATATCAGGGAGATGCACATGAAGGCAAACTTTTTATCTGATCCAGTTTAGGCATGAGCTGAACCAAGCCTTTTAGCATGAGTCTGGTGGCAAAGTGCAGTGGTTGTGCTCATTTATGTCCAGTATTACATTTTTCAGGCATTTGAGGTGATGATCTGAAAATTTATCCCAAGGGTCAGATTAAGAAGGGGCAGATACCAAACAGCTTCATTCATATCTGTGCTGCAGACTTTTGTCTTTCAGATAGCTCTAGGTGTTTCAAAGCTACATAAAATGCATAATGGCATCCATGCCCCACCAGTGTGAATTTCCTCAGTACCCACTCTGGGCAAGCTCTCTGCTCCCGACTCCAGCACATTCTCATGCCTGGGGAAGTAGCCAGTCAGTGACATTGTGGATGTTAGTGAACCATTAGAGTTTTCTGTCACATTAACTAGGGTTATTGTGACCAGTGGTCTTCCCAAAGAGAGGAAACCCATGGCCAATGGCCATTTTTAGTAGGTAAGGGTATAGTTAACACACAGCTGCCCTGTTTCGCAGCCAAGGACACTTTAATGGAGACAATGCTAAGCCAGCTGCCTTCAGTTCTGGGAGTGTGATGGAGCACACTCAGTTTATTGGTGCAGGTGAAGACCAAAGCTGCAGAGGGGTTTCCGTGAATGTCAGGGCAGAGATGGTACTAAGCAAATCCTTGTCTGATTTGACAGCTTCATCTTCTGCTTCCTTGCTGATGTCAGGGCTTCAGGAAGAAGACACATTGTCTCTGAAAAATTGTGGTCTCTGAATTTTTTTAGCTGTTTTGCTGACCCAGAAGATTTTCACTTGTAACGGGAATGAAAAGGTCTCTGGCTCTGGTCATGGATGTCATAAATGCCTTCCAATGTGAGACAGGACTCTCAGTATGTTGTTGCTAGGCCACAAATTGTAAGTTCTGCCTGTGCCAAAGAGCTCTCAAAACTCTTTATTTACCATCCTGCACATAGGATTTGGGACACCCTTGTATTGTACTGTGTGATTTTTCATTTATATATGCTGGGTCAGATGTTTAGCTGATAAAAATCAGTGTAACTTCACTGATTGCAAAGGAGCTGCACCAAGGTGATGATTCAACTTTTATTAATTTTATTGTTTAGATTTATCATATTTATTAAGCTCAGCATAGAGAATATGGTTTTCATGTCTGCTGCAACAGAGGGGTTTTGTACAGAAAAAATGTATTCTGCTCTCACTGACACCTAGTCTCATCTTGCAGGTGAAGATTGAATCTGGCCATAATGTGTAAAATGAAATGGTTTATGTGAAATACCCACATATGATAATACTTTGGTTGGTATTCATAGAGCCATGCTTGCTCCATCTGTCTCAGTTATAAATATTGTAAGTGCATATTTCAGTAAATTTTAGGGTTTGTAACAATGTAGTAAAATCAAGTAGATGTTCATAAATTCTAGCAAGCACAGAAATTCAGTTGTTTCTCAGTAGGTTTCTATTTAGCTGCTCAAGATTATCTTGCTGCAGCTGCAAAAAAATATTGAACTAAGTTTAAACTCCAACAAATATGCTGCTAAGAAAGTTGATTTTCTATGTTTAGAACAGTGAATTGGAGTGTTAAAAATGTGTAGCAAAAGTGTTTGCAGAAGAATTTTATATCTTGCTTTTTGTTTTAATTTTTTTGTCTAATGTTCAGAAATGCAGAATTACCTGAGAACCACATCCTGATGCAAAGATGAAGGCTGACGCTTCTTAGTTTCCTTATTTTCCACACCCAACTAAATCCAGACCCAAAATGCCATGAGGACAGAGGGAGGAGAGCTGTTAGGATGCCACCATTTCTTTCCGACTTGTAGTTGCCCAAAAGTAATGTAGCAGCTTTTGAAGAGCACAGATGGCTCATTTGGCTGCTGGTTTTGAAGCAGTTTGCTCTGAGGTCTTCCAACATTTTCTACTGCCTTTCACCCCCTGAGTCTACGGCTGTGCCTCAGGAGGTCTCAGCAGTCTTCCTTAATTCCTGCATTAAGGGACCCCTGGGATCACAGTGGCCACATGGGGGACTTGTCTGGGCCTGCTGTGCCCTTTTGGGCTTTGAGGAACAGATTGAGGAGCTTGGAGTCGAGTCTAGTTGAGAGTAAATCTTAGAAAACAAAGACATGGGGAAGGGAGAGAGCATGATGGGGTTTGAGAAGCAATAGCAAGGTTTGCACAGCTTCATTCACTCGCTGGTGAAGCCTGGTGCAAATAAGAAAATATCAAGTGTTCTGTCCAACCCATAATTAAAATGTGGATGTTCTGTTTGTGTGTTTTCTTACAGCTGGCAGCATTAGAGAGACAAATCTTTGACTTCCTGGGTTTCCAGTGGGCTCCTATCCTTGGCAATTTCCTACAAATAATAGTTGTCATTTTGGGTTTGTTTGGAACCATCCAGTTTAGGCCTCGATATATAGTCGTGGTAAGTCTCATTTATTATATTTCTTTTTGTTTTTTGCCATAAAGCCTGTCATATTACAAATCAGAATTTTCTTGGTTTCAAAACACCAGATGGTATTTCTGTAGAAACTGTACAGGTCTCCATGTCTTTTTGCAAATTTAGGACTACTAAGTGATTTTTTTTTTTTGAGATTTTGGACATTATCAAAAACAGGTAACCTGGAGAAAGTGCTGCCAAAACTATGACTATGGTACAAGCCAATGAGACGATGTAAATAAATAAATGAAGTACAAACTGTTCTTCTTTTTGTAACAGACAAGCAGAATTGATGGTGATAATAAAAAAAAAATTGCAATGGCCAAGTTATATTTGACTACTTCTTTCTCTAAAGCAGAGAGGAGCAATGATTGTAGAAATTTCTTTGGTCCTGTGACCCATGGGTTCCAAAGAAGTCCCCTTCTCACTTACATGTAATTTTGTCAAGACCTGTATATATGGCTTTGACCCTAAATTATTGTAAATCCTCTCTGATGCTTGTAACTTGAAGCTTCTCAGTTGTTTTTTTCCCATGTTCTCAATATAGCCAGGAACAAAAAGAAATCTCAAAGCTGTGAAGTGAAGTACCAACAACAACAAAAAATCTGTTCCTCCCTCACATTCATTTTTGAATGCAGGAGTATTATGTCTTTACCTGGTAATGGCTGTATTTGGAACATTTTGGTTGTGTTGTCAGTAATGGATTTTAAGAGGCTAAAGTTATCTTTTTCCTCACAAAGGAATGAAATAAATGTCTTCTGGGGAAAACTCGTTAAACAAATACTTTAAAAGCTTCATATTTTCTAGTCAAGCCTGGAATCCTGAAATTCTTTGTCATGTCATAAAAGAAAAAGTGAACAAAAGTGCATCCAAGATTACACTCATGTTCTAAGCTTACAAGCAGATTATAATGAATTGAAAATGGATTGATATAAAAACCAGCACTTTTATCTATTATCTGTGGTTGAAGAACTGGGCATCCATGAATTGATGACTCATCTTTCTGCTCCATGCTCTCAATTTTATACATAAGAAGCTAGTGTAAGCATCAGTAAAATTATGTGGGAAATTCATGTCTGAAGTGCAACACTACAAAATTTCTTGCCCCTCAGGTACATCACTGCTGTTCAATGATGCAAGCTCTGTTTTAATTTTCAAATGAAATGTGACAGATGTTGACTCTTTCTATATCTTTTCCAATGTAATTGAACATTTTAGGCTATACAAAAGTTGTTTTAAAGTAGAGGTAGAAAACTCATAATTAAAGAAACACCTCCCCAGCAAGGTACTTTATGCTGCTTTAACTGAACTCATATTCTGATTGATCTTTAAGCATATATTTAGGAGCTCTAGCTACAGCAAGTGCCAATACTCATTACTGGGGAAGATCAAGGTTTTAGAGCCCAGCTGGTCAAAGTACAGTGCTGATAATACCACGGGTCACAGGTCTGATCCCTATATGGGCCATTCTGTTAAGAGCTGGACTTGATGATTCCTGTGGGTCCCTTCTAGCTCAGAATGTTCTGTGATTACCCACTTCTTCATCCCATCACCACCTCTCTGAGTGATCTGTGATTATATCCTTACTAATGTAGGGTTTACAGGGAAGTAGGAATAGTTTGATCCGAATCCTGAAGTCTGAAGCATGTCTGTAACACGAGATGTTTGTAACTGACCTCACAACTCAACGCCAGCAGAATAGGGTGGCTGTCATGTCTTCCTGTTCCCACTGCTCCCTGTCTGAACACTTCACCAGATCCTCTCCCGCACTTCTGGCAGGAGTTAACTGGATCTGTCAGTAAGTCAGTTCCATTTCTAAGCTGTCAGAAAACCAACCTAGCAAAAAGTGGAGATTTTTTTTGCTAAACTGGTGACCTGAATCCAGTTGGTGAGGTTACAATGGTTGCAGAGGTTGGCATAAGGCAGGGATTGGAACTGCATGTTTATGAACAGCAATGTGGAGGTGGAGGGGAAAGGAGGAGTTGCGAGACTTCTCTTGTTGCTAGCTCCAAACTTGTCAGTTCAGCCTCATGCCTAGCCTTGCCCTCAGGCTGAATTCAGTGAATACCTCAAGCCAGCATAAGCAAAATTCCCTTTGCTCAGCTGCTGCCTTCAGTCCCTGTGCTGTTCCTGATTGCACCAGCACAGGTACCAGTTCAGCCACTTGGTAAACTGTCAAACCAGAACAGATCCAGGTTAAAAACAACTATTTTCTTTACTGGTGTTAATTTAAGTGTAGGTCAGCTCTTTGATGTGCTTTTCTTGTTCCAGGAGATGGGAGAGGGGAAATGGGAAGAAGTAGCCAGAGGAAGGAGAAAAGTGCATGGAGTCTTTACACAGCTGCCCAGGGTCACACCAGCTTTCAGTTCTTGTTGAGCATAGCCTGAGGATCTTCCAGTCTCATGCTCTCCAGAAGCTGGGCTTCTTAGGGCTGTGCCAACCACAGTTTAGCTTTGCTCACTGTCTCCAGAAGCCCCAGAAGGAGTCAGTGATACTGACAGTAAAGATGTCTACCACTGCCGGCTGTATTCACTAAGGCAGAAGTGACAGTCCACCTGTAAACTTTTATTGCTGACTTTAAAATCTTTTTAATGCAAATCTTCAGTAATGTCCTGAATTTCAGTATTAAACACAATGCAGAGAGATTCTTACCAAGGCTCTGAGCAACGAATTAGGCTTCAAACTTATGGAGAAACTTCATGGCCTTCCATGTTCATAGTTACACTTTCAGCCACATCTAAGCCCCTGGATTTGTTAGTGGTTAGTATCCCAAGAATTTGATACTGTGTCTGTGGCTGAAGAAGTATTTTGAGTTATGCTTTTATGTGCTCTTATGTACTTTTCTGATTTAAATTAAGTTTAATCCAGTTTAACTGGAAAAGTAAGTAATTGCTTTAAGAAAACTATGCTTAGTATCCATTGTGTTTTCTGGAAGACTTCCCTGGAAATCAGCTTCACTAATGCAGATGATCACATCACAATATTAAAAAACTGAAGTAAAGAGAGAATTATGTCAGATACAATGGTTTGCTTCTGTAAACTGTCTCCTTAAAATTAATCTGGCATGTGTGCACACAAATGTCCTCATGATAATCTGTCATACTCTGATGGTGATCTTGACTTCAGCTGACCAGCTCTAGAGCCATTGTTTAACCTCAAGAGACTGTTTTTGATCTATCTTCTGCAATGAAGTCTGTGCCTGAAGGTTTCCCTGATAAGTGAACTTACACAAAAGCTTTCACTTTGTCATCTTATGCTGCGTATGTCATGTTCAGTCTCCTCAAATTTTGAAATATGTAAGGGATGGGAAAGTAAGTGAATAAATGTAACACATGTAGGGCCATAATTTGAAGCACATCTATACTGCAGTCAAATATGAAAGTGCTTCTGCAGGCACAATTGAGCAGGCTTTTGTTGCAGGTCCGTAAAGCCAAGAAGTTCAGTGAGGGCTGCAATAGAAACTGATAAAAACAGTAGCAGTTGCATGCTTCTGACTCTTCCACTGCCATTGAACCCAGGCTGGCCAGTTTATCACTAGGATTTAGTGACCACATAAGCTGCACCATAAATATAGTCATTGTAGATTAAAAGTCTGAATAAAGAAATTAGTTTGAGTGATATAGAATTTATCATGAGAGCTTTCTACCAAAAAAAATGTCTCACTATCTGAGAGCTGTCATGCAGTGGCTGATACATGAGGCATCTCTGTTGAGATGGAATTCTTATTCTAAGTAGTTAAAGATAGTGGTTCATGTTCACTGTATACAGTCCCTCAGATACAGGACTATATGGGTGATGATTCTGAAATAAATCTGGAATTTCACTTGCTCATACTTAAAATACCAAGTCCTCAGAGCTTAGGAAACAGAGAGAGAGGGAGTGAGAACTCCCTCCAAGTGTCCTAATTAGTTTAAATCCAATAATTATTTCTAATAGGTTTTGTATTAATTAGTAATTTAGATAAATGTTGTGAACAATTTGTCCTGTCACTAAGCAGATGTGCTATTTTCAGTATTTGAATATTTTGTGATTGAATTAAATCTATGCAAAGTTCCCAGGGGGCATAAAAGTGCAGAGCTGATTCCTAATTTTCTCACATTAGCTCGTTTGAAACTTACCCAAACATTTGCAAAGAAGAAAGAAACAGCTGAATTTCGATTCTTACTATGCTGTTGCACTCTTGTCATGAAGCTCCAGAGCTCTGCTGTGATCTGTTTCCTTGTTCATGCTTTTCCTTTCTTAACTGATCTTGCTATCACCAGCAAGATTTTCAGGCTGTTAAAATTGATTAATGATGATGACAGGATACTTGTTAAAGCTGGGGATCTTCTCCCTCTGCTACTTCTGATATGGGACTTCAAAAGGCTTCTGAATGATGAGTCATATAGCTAAAATTGCAAAAGCCAGGCTCAAAGCTGAAAAAAAAATAGCGAGGGATGAAAATAATACATTTAAATAGGGAGAATCTATGGTGGAAATCTCTGCTTTACTTGCCTTAATGTATTCCATTAAATAATATGATATATAGGCAATGGATATAGTTGAAAAGCAAGGAAAGAGTTTCTTAAAAAAAAAACAAAAATAAAAAACCAGAACAGCATAAGAAAGGCTGTGTAGGATACTTTATTCAGTATTCAAACAAATGTTATACAGACAGTGAAAACATGTGTGAAATACTTAGGCTTCCAACATTACTTGTTGAATTATCCTTCCTGGTAAGTCCTGTGTTGTTACTGCTCCATCATGCTGATTTATGTAACTTCCCTTGCCATCTTTCATAAATATAGCTAATAAGGCTCTGCAAGTACTGATGCCAGGTATTACAGGGGGATGATTTGACGACTCAGTGGTTGCTCCTTTCCCTTGAAGTATCCTCGAGCCAACATTCATTCCCTCTAATGCCATGAATGACACTGTCACAGTAGTTGCTGCACTTCAGATTTAAATATACTCTTGAGACTGTTTATTCATTAAAGCTAAGCTTACCCCACAATCCTTATTATATTCAAACTTATAAAATTCCCTTTTTTCTTTCCCTTAACCAGTTGTTCTTGTGACATCGTGTCCATCCAATGCAATTGTTTTAACCTAGAAATGTTTGTATTTCACTGATATATGAAACGTATCTCTGCATTGGTTTCAGTATGATTCTAGAGTCAGGAGGTTTTGGAGTCAAATCTTACTGTTGCAGAGAGGCTGACATTATGAAAGGAGATATTTATTAGATGTTTAACCTGTAAGGTCTAGTGAGTACTCCCTCCACTTTATTGGTAAGACTTCAAATGCTTCCTCACACCACATAGTATACAATCATTAGTGCAAAGGCCAAGAGCAAGGACAAAATGTAGTGTGTTATGGGGAGAAATAAGCAAGGATTATGACCTGGGCCTAGGTCCTTACTCTAGAAGGAAACTGTTACAAAAATGTCCAGGTGATTTTTAAGTGGTGCATCATTTGGGATATAGACTAAAAATACCAACTCTTCTTTTTGATTCAACCTGTGTGGAAAATTCCTTCTTCATGCCAGGTGGTGAGGGTTGTGACACTGAGTATGAGGCCAGCTGAGCTGGGGTGATCAGAATGTGGGTGGCCAAAAAACTAGGCAGGAATTGCTGGGTGTGGGAAGGTGAGAGTGAGCAGACCCAGCAGGTTGGAGAGGATAATGTTCAGGACACAGAGTGGGAGAGGTTAAATGGCAGGTCAGATCATGAAACAGGTTAGGTGCCTGGGAGGGAAGTGAAAGCTGACGGTCAGTGTGCCCCTGATGTCTCAGACCTTAACCATTCCTACACTGAGAGAAAATTACCGGCATGCATGATGTGCCCCTTCACACAGAGGATGGCAATTTGGACTGTTGCTCTGTTAGCAAAAATAATGAATCTGCATCATGGATCTAAAAGTTACACCTTTCTTAATGACTCAAGCAGGTGTTAGTGTGATGCCACATATAGGAATATTGCTTGGTGGTTTGTGGTTTTTTTAACCTAAAAGGTATATACATATAAATTTATTCAATGCATATAATGTCAGAAATTATTACAATTTTTTCAGAAAGAAATACTCAAAATTTTAGAAAAGTTGCTTTTAAAGCCCTTCTGTGCAGTCTTACTATGGTTCTTTTATATATTTGCTGATATGAACTAGATAGACACCTACTAGTTCTTATATTTTTGCCTCAGTTTCAGTAGAAAGGATAGACATTTGAGGGTTTTCTGGTGATCACGGATGTAGAATAGAAACCTGATTTTCAGGAAACAGAAGACAATGGGAAGAGTGAAGCACATGCTACCAAGAAAAAAAGGATTGCTTTTGATCTGAAGGCTGTGCTCAGTAGCTGAGTTTTATCTCTGCTCTCAACCACCGAAACCTTTTTTTTTACTCAAAGTGAGTCACTTTAACCAAACCTGCCGCATGCTTTGTTTTCTCCTTGCATTCTGGATTCTTGTCTTGAGACCTTGTGATCTGATTTGCACAAGTGCTGCTCGTTCCGCCACAGGGAACTGAACACTAAGTTTGTAAACTGAGTGTACAACCTCAAGCATTCTGAAAAATGATCTCTTAAGGACCTCAAGTTGGATGCTTATAATGTATGAATACTTCTGAATGTAATCTCTGCATGTATCAGAACATCATTTGCATTCTGAGAGTTGTATCATTCCCCTATAACATAAAATAAATTAGTTAATGTTTGTGCAGCTCTCACATATTACAGTGATGAGCATCTTAGTAAACCTCATGAGGAAATTAATATTCTGTCCTCAGAGCAGGGTCTGAGCCACAAGGAGAAAAGAAGTATTGAGCTAGCTGTTCATATAATGTGTTGGGGGAGGTAAGATCTTTTAACATAAAAATATATCTTTGATGATTTTACTAATGTTTGGATTGTATTGCACAACCACAAAATAGAAAAGTTAAGTTGGCATGCACAGCCCAAATTCTGACATTTCCTAATTTTGCCTTCTTGCCTTTGCTGTCTTATAGCCTTTCCTTAAGTACCTATAAAACTATGCGAGGAAAGAATTTGCTCCTTGAATATCCAAGAAGACAATAACTTTCCTACTTAAAAAAAGTATAGTACTAATTACTGAACATAATGTAATTGTTGTGTTTACAAAACAAATGGAGCTCAAATTTAGATCTCTGCAGTTCTGTGAGGGTGTAAGAAGAGCCTCTCCATACACAGCAGCTGGGTTTCAAGGTGCACACCTGCTTTGCACCTGCACTTCTCTTTCAGTATTCCTCATGGTGGAGCAGGAACCAAACTGGTCCAAACTGTGTAAAACAGCATAGCCTGGCCTGGGAAAGCAGGGTCTGACAGTTTTTGCCTGCGCAGTGTAGCATTGGTACCCACAGGACAGAATGAGGCCATTAACAGATTTGGCTTGGTCTTGCAGATCAAATAGAACTGCTTTTGTTGTGGTGACAGATTTAGTTCACAGATAGATAAAAAATTCTTTCTTCAAAAAGAGAATGCTTCCAAATAGTCAAAATTCTGCTTTTTACGTGCAACTGGAATTGTATGAGTTGTTCATTAATTTTGAACTCTCTGCATGTAATATTCTGAATATAAATGTTAGAAAATCAGTAGTTGATGATGGCATCAAGTCACTACAAAGTCAACAAATGCAGTAAAACGTGATATACTCTAGGTTAGTCATATGAACAGTACAGACCACAATAGCTTTTTCTGTTTTATAATAACCCAGCCTTCAGTTGTCACACTTTTCTGTAAGACGGAAGAAACGGCCCAGGAGTGTTACTCTTGTTTTGGTTCTTAGTGACCTACTTCTTGGACCACTGCCCAACTGCCTACATACCTCAGCAGAAATTATATTAAAGCAGTCGACCTTTTTGATGTACAGAAAAGGCCCTATGCAGGGGGGAATAACCAAGGTGGGGAAAGAGTTTAATCCTCTTTACCTGAACCTTTCATTATACATGACAGGGAGAGGAATGAAGAGGGGAACAAACCCAAGACTGCCCGAGAAAGCCAAACTGATAGCACCTGTGCAATGCATTGTAGTTCAGTATGTGGAGCTTTAATGATTATATTGAAGAAAAAAAAATAGATACTAACCCTCATCTGGCCACAGCTCAGTAGACTTGCAAAAGCTCTTAGCAGCAGTTCTCCTCTGTGAAGGCTCCAAGTGTGTAAACATGAAGTGGCAGTGCTGCTGCTCACTGCATTTGTTCCAGTGGATGCAGCTCCAGCATGGCTGCGTGGACACTTGGCCCATCAGGATGAGATGCTGCTGAGGTGGAGTGCCTGGAGAGATCATTGGGAATAGTGTACAGCTGTATGTCAGTCAACAGTGCATCGGTAGAGAAATGGTGCCAGTCTGTTGTGCTGACAGGTAAAATGCAAATGTTGATTTGAAGTAGATGAAATAATGTCCCATATTTGCTGTGGGTGCTGTATGAGTTCAGTACGATGCTGGAGATCCCAAGGAGAGGTATGGATATGTTCAACTGTTAAGTATGCTTTGTAGGATCAGATTCATGGCAAAAGGATTGGAGAAGTAGTGAGCTAATTTTAAAGCAATAAAGTACGTTTTACTGTGAAAGACTCTTGAGAGATCAGATTTACACTTTACCTATTTGTTTAAAAAGAAAAAAAAATCTAGATTACCAGATCAATAGCTCTTCTGGGTTTTTGGTGGTGGGGTTTTTTCTTGTACCTTTCTTCATAATATTTAAATGTTATTTCAATAATGTTTACCTATTTAGGTGTTTTCCTTATCTGAAATTTCCTTTAGGAGGAAATTTCAGATAAATTGTGATTTAAAAATGACTCAGAGTTGTCCCAAAACCAGTCAGCATTTTGAACTAATTGATATCAGTAGGATAGTGTAAAACTGTAAAGAATAAATCTGTTTTATTGGTATTTATTTAGTGCAGCAATGAATATTGAATTTGTAATTTCCAGTGGTTCTTAGGGGACTTCTGCAGGGGTAGCTCCTTTTCTGAACTTTCTGTTCTTGGCTGTTCCCAGAAGAACAATACTTATTGATATCAGTTTTTTATTATTGATCTGCTCAGCATGAAGTCGTTTCATCTTAACGTTTTATTTTTCTCTCTTTTTTGCTCTCATCCGGCTTTGTGTTTAGTACACGGTGTGGACTGCCCTGTGGGTCACCTGGAATGTTTTCATTATCTGCTTCTATTTGGAAGTAGGCGGGCTTTCTAAGGTAGGTCACTTACCCTTCTTCAGATTTATGGGAGGGTGTCTCAACAGCAGGACTCTCAGATTTCAGAAGACTGCAGCCACAGAGGAAAAATGTGGTTGTTTGAACATACAATTTGATCTGCGGAGTTTCCCTCCAACAAGAACTGTGATGTTTGAACTTCTCCCTGCCAGTAAATAGTCATAGGTTTGAAGTACATGAATGCAATGAATCTGAATTACAGTTGCCTTCTGAAGTATCATCCCAAGGGGAGAGGTGGGAAGGAATTCAGTTGTAAATTTGAGGTCCTTTTTGATTGTTGAAAAGCAGGCAGTATCATTTTGGTTGAATTTTCAAGTGTGTGTAAAAAATGTGAATTTCCAAGACTGCTTTGAAAGAAAATTACTAAGAAGGTTAATGTGACAACTTGCTGAGCAAACTGATCTCGCAGTGAGAATGTTAATTCTTTGTAAAAAAGAACAAATGGCAAAGAGTGACTTTTGTCACATCTGAATAAAACTTTCCTTTATATGGCATTCAGTGTTTTAGGTCACCAATTCTTTATTCAGTCCTCTGATTAGAGCAGAAATATTTGCTGGAATTATCAAGAGATGTGTGCTGGTTCAAGGCAGCACTTGTTAGCCTAGGTTATGCTCAGCATAGTATCTGCAGGGAATTTCATAGAACACCTGCTGGTTTTTATCCTCCAGCTGGACACAGACGATACAGATCTTGGTTTACCACATTTACCACATTTAAATGATTCCAGGCACAGTACGCTCATGGCACATGCTGATCTCAGCATTATTAGTCACTGATACTGGTTATAGATTTAGTGATTTGAACTGCATTACTGTTAATTCATGCAATGCTTTTAGAGAATGCAGCCCTGTGCCATGTGCTCTGGGAAGACCCTGCTTGAGCAGGGAGGTGGGACCAGATGACCCACTGTGGTCCTTTCCAACCTGACCCATTTTTGTTTACTCCACTCAGTTCTGAGTGAAACATTTATGAACTATGTACTTGGTAGGATTAATCTAGGATTCCTAGCTTTTGGTTGACAACAAACAGAAAGCAGATGAAACCAATTTAATAAGAAATAAGAGTTCATTTACGCAGTAGAAATTCCATTTAAATTTACGCTTTCAGTGATAGGTTCCTTTGGTGATAAAATTGCATAATGAAAAGCTGCAACAGTTTATTTTTCCTTCAATTATGTAGCTCATGAGATGTTACAGGCTTGATAAAGAAATTAGTCCACTTCATAGAGGATCAAAATAAATGATCCTTATGATATGTTCTAACTTAAAAATCTATTAGATGAACAGAAGAGCTACACATAGAAAAGGTGAATAACCAAATAATAGTTCATTCTTATGATACAAAGAGGTTGTATACTTTTATTTATTTGGGTCATGTCTGTTTTGTAGTGACTATTACATTTTATGTGTAAGGAATATATTTATCTAAGCGCCTAGGAAGTGAAGCAAAGCTTTTAGTCTGACCCTTGAATTTGTTTGCAAGTGATTCTGATCATATGCTCAGTTAAGAGGTTTATAAATCAGCTGGTGTGAATTGAAATCCTTCATCTTCCAATTTCAGTTCTGTGTTTCACTTTTCGCTCTTCTTACTTAACATGACAAATCACAATGCAGAGAAATAGTAGCAAAAATACTACCTGGCAGCTGACAAAATTCCCTTTTATAAGATTATACTTCAGTTAATCTCAACATTTTTGTGGAACTTTTATCTTGTGGTTTATAATTGCAGTTAAGAAGTGTTTCTTAACAAGGTGATAGACACAAAATTACAACTGTGGAAGTTAACTGCACTAGTATAAATTATGCCAAAGGTATGAGTATCAAGACCAACTTAGCAATGATAGAATTAAGAAACTTTTTCGGTACATCACAGTATTTTGGATCTATTTATTTGTCTTTCCGAAAATTTTGCTGGATACGGTGAGGCCATCAAGAGACTAAGGTCTTTTTGTTCCATATACATAAAGTACTGAGTATTTATTATTTGTTTAATATGTCACAGCAAATTTAATTGGGACCCATATTTTATCCAAGATACTAGTTGAAAAAAATCATCATTTCCTCCATGAATATGTTCCTCTGTTGTCAGACATGATAGAAAAATGCTGTTATTAGAGTACATTAGTGTGGCTGGGAAATCAAACACCATAATAAGATTTCCAAGTATGGTTGTTTATTCAGCATTGAAATCTTGGCAGGCAATATTCACTTTTTTTTCTTCCTATTGTTCTCTTTTTCCATTAAAGAAAGAAAAAGAAACTGTATCTTTGAAATGAATACAGATTGATTACAATTTTAAACTTCTGTTGACATTCTATCAGGGAAAATTGTAATGCTGTCAGGCAGGTGACTGATTTCTGTTGGCTTGTTTGTTTTTAAGCACTACAATGTTTGTATTTGCTCTGACCAGAATGAGCTAGCTCCTGGTTGACGTCCCATGAGTTTATTAAGACTTTAATAATGAATGCTTCTGAAAATCTAACTTTGTACAATAATAAATGGTAATTTTAATTCAATATCTGCCCATGGAGCATGCAGACAGACTTTTCAAATGTTACAGTGGAACGTACCACTGCTGAAATTTTGCTCAGATCTTATTTCTGAAGTGGGGAGGAGGATCTCCTTTGAATATTCACTTTTTGAATTCTGCCAGGAAGTTCCACTGCAGGTAATGAAAAATTTGAAAGAGAATAAGAGGGACTACCTGAATAGGTAACGTAGGCCTGTTTACTGTGAAAGTTTGAAACATTTTCCCTTCAATTATCTTCAATTATAATTTTCTTGATAAACTAAGCACCCTCCAATAGCTACACTATGGTGATTAAGGCAGTCTCCTGGGAAAAGGATGATATAGATTCAAGTCGTCTTGGGTGCAAAAGGGAAATAAACACAGCTCTCCCACAGCTGCTGTTGTCAGTAGAAATCTAATGAGCAACTGTTTCCTCTTTAACTGCCTTATAAACAACATAGAGGTCAAGATCCTTCTTCACTTATGTAACAGATGCACAAATAAAATTGTAATGCTTTTTTCAGGGCTAAAGAAATTGTATTTGATCAGATATAAAATAAATATACCTATATACCCCTTTTTTATTTGTAATAATTTTTTTCTGATTTTAGCAGCAATGAAACTGCTCGTATGAAATAAAAGAATTTTGCCCATCTTTTTTCATTTACTACTTTTCTGAAATTGGAAACATAATTTTTAGTGTTAACCATTCCATATGAGAGAAACAAAGCTGTTAATATGACATGACCTTTTAATTCTTTGTTGCAGGATGACAGCTTACTACATCCATGCACAAGCTCATTAATTGTTTTGATCTCATTCTGTCTTGAAATGAAATTAAGTTCTAATTGTCACATTCCAGAGTATAGGCATTAAAGCAGACAAAAACACAAACTGTTTTCCTGAAGTTTTGTATGTGCTTAAATATGGACCCCATAATTTCTAATGTGTGTAAGCCAGCCCTCCATCTGCAGCAATACATGGTGTTATGTAGTCCTGTTCAAAGGAGTCTTTGTCTGTTTAGAATGTGCAGTTATTAATTCTGTTGTCACATCCCCCGAGTATTTCAGGTCCAGTATGAAAATAGCTGTATTCATTTGCATTTATCATTTGCTATTCCAATTTTTTATAGGCCATTTTTTCTACTGCTTTTGTATTTGTGAGTTACTGGCATTTCTTTCCATGTGTTAAAACCTTTATTTGGTAAATGTATAGCAGCATTGTGGTATTGTGTACACCTTTCCTGTTGTTTCATATGCCTTACCTAAGCAGCTGGGTTACATTGATGAGCTCTTTTCTTTTTCTAGGATGTTTCTGCTTGTCCTGCATGGCTTTTCCATGGCATGCTTCTTTGCTGTGAACCATGCCCCATTCTGGATTTAAGTTTTGCTCTCAAAATTGAGCTCTGTGTCAACTGACTCTTCTAATTTTTTGGCCAAGGATTTGCCTGACACACGCTCATATATTCAGTAGGAAACTATTTCTAAACAGCTTATGCTTATTACCTTGTCCTTAGTTTTACATATTGAGTGAATGTGAGCTCTCTGATCTGCCTGTGGCACCAACTTCATTAGCCTTTCCCCTGAAGCCAAAGGAAGTTTCACTTATGTAATTTAATGAAACAATACTTTTTCATGTGTTTTTTCCTAGTAATATTTACTTTGGTCAATGGATGATCAAAGTTTGTAGGGCTCCCATCCAGCCTTATTAAGCTGGAGACAGAACTGTAGGCCAAATTATTATATGGATCTGAAGTTGGAGGATAGAATTATCTGACAAAATTAATGATTTCTTCCATCTGAGGAAAAAATGGACTAATAATTTACTTATTAAAATGCTGAGAGACTGGAAACCTAGTGCTCTTTTCCAAACAAAATGTTGTATGTCAGAATGAGAGTTAATTATGTGAACTTTATACTGGCTACTTGTGAAATCAAATTTATTCCATCTGGTGCATGTCAGTCAATCCTTAATTGTGCTGCAATTATATCTTATCATCTCAAATGGAGTAAATTAAGCTCAGAACCAATGCCAATTTGTATTAATAGAGATGTTATGGTGTATGCTTGGGCTTGTGCCTTTTTTTAATGTGAAATGATAGCATTGGTTGAATTTATATCAGCAATATGAAAGAAAAAGTGATTCTCTTTCTAACTTGTGCTGATGTAAGTGACAAAACAGACACCATTATTTTGGTTTAATTATCGTCGTAATTAGCTCCATAGAATTACCCACTCCAGAAAGCTCAGGGACAAAGTTGGCCGCATCCATAAAAGCAACATGGAAAATCAATAGATGGAGGATAAAGGACTTCTTTAGTCTAAGCAGAGGATAGGTCATTGTGCATCTACTCACATGTAAGTGACTTTTATATGGTGGAAGGTTTTTTTTTTTTTCATATCCACTGGGAAGAAGAGCAAGAAATAATTTGCTGAGCATGTGGCAAAAACGATTTGGTTGGAGGTCAGGAGAAGCATTGTAATAATAAGGACACTGAAGAAGATTTAAACCTGCTACAAAGCCTTAGTAATAGACAACTCTTCTACTGCACTATTTTTGATCTATGGAAAAAAGCCTCTGTCAAGATAAAACCCTGAGTGAGTGTCCATGGATGGTTTAGAGTAGGAGTGTTTACATTCAAAAAATTAGTACAAGTTGAAGACTCAAAACCTTATCTTAATTAAGAGTCTTAAACATTTCATCATGAGTGTTACTGCAGCTGGGGAGCTTGAGGTGTCTCTGGCTTTTCCCCCCAGAGGATCTGTAGGGACACAGGAGACGCTAGTGACGTCTCCTGGGAGGCTGGTCTCCTGGGAGTGGGTTTTGGGTGTGCACAGGTGGGGTTTTACTGTTCAGCTGTGTGACAACAAGAGGGAGACAACACTGTCATTGCTGCTTACTCTTGGTAGAGATTAGATCTCTGTTACAGACAAAACTCGTGTGCTGTCTGTTCAATTGATGGATTTTCAGTTGAACACAAATCACTGCCTTCACTGAGAGCAAAGCAAGAGTGATAACAGTGCATTTCTTTGCTGCTGTACATAGTGTATATGTTCATGTACAGCTCAGCTGAGAATTTCTTCCCACACACCTCTTATTCATCATCACATCCTTTTGTCTCTCTTGGGAGACTACACACACTTAACTTCTAATTCTCCTCAGTACTGTGTGTTTGTTTGCTCCAGGTGATGCCATCAGCTGCTACCAGCTGAGATGTTCACAATGATGGCTCATGCTCTGGATGTGGCTGTAGGCCTTCTGCAATTTCGAGACATTACAAATTACTAATTTTATACCAGTAGTTAAATATAATCTCTTCCGAGCATATGCAGTAGTAAAATTCAACTTGCAGAAAGTAAACCTGATGGAAAGGTTGGGTTTGTTTCTTTGAGGTTTGGACCCTCTCACCTTCTCTTCCTTCCTCTACTTTATTATTCCCAAAGGGTTTAATTTTTTATTTTTGTAAGTAATGCTCCAGAATCTTCTCTGACATTAAAAAAGGAGGAATGCTAATCAAATAGTACTTTAGTAAATATAATTAGGATAATATAAAGCAAAACCAGACCAAATATAAGTTTTAATGCTCACATCATATAATCCATTTAACTCCCTTGGCCTTCACGCTTTCTTTGAACCAGCTCTCAGGTGTAATTTTTTGGTTTTTTTAAAAAAAAAGGTTTTAGAAACAGTTCCCTCCTTTTAGTTTTTCTTGTGCCCTTTCCTACAGTAGAGGCTCCACTGAAATGTGCTTGCAAAAATATGAATTTCTAATATGACCTTCCTTATTCAAGTTGCTCCTCCCATCCTGCTGCTCTCTCACTATAAAAAGAAATAATCTCCAGGTTCAATTGTACTTAATACTTTTCCATAATGTTCTGCTCAAACAGCAACCTTTTGAATTTTTAATTACTTTGGCAATAAACCTGGAAACCAATTTACTGTGAAGTTATGCAGTGTAATATTGAACAGAAACAACATTTCAGCACTTCAGAATAATGGCTCTGGCCTTGGCTGGTGTTAGGTAGCGTTAGTCATAGATTAACATGGAGTTGGGGTGCCTTTCAATGGTATTTGCAAACAGGATTTTTTGATGTTGTGTTAGGCTGACACCAGTACGTGCAGGAGCAGAAAAATCTGTGTGGTAGTTTCTGTATAGAATACAATGACTGTTTCCATGAAAAGTTAGAGAAGAATTAGCTATGAGCTGTGAATTCATAATGAGGAAGCTATGGGAAATAGAATTTTCTTTTTTATTTGCAATTTAAATTTCTCAGACAAAAAAGGTGACTTACAAAAGATGACTTAATATGTGCTCTCTTAAACAAAAAACTGAAAAGGAAAAGAAGGAAATTGAAGAGCAAGAAGGTGTGAATCTGTTGTAGCTGAGGAAACTTTGTGGCTGTTTAGCTGAAGAGACTTCAATGTTCCAGATTTCATGTTCCAAAAATAATTTGTTGTTCAGTCTGTTTTACTCTACTGCATAAAGGTGTTGCATTGTGTAAGGTCTAATGAAAAATATGCTACTTCTTGAAAAGAGAATTAACATGCACTAGCTTCATGGCACTGTTTGAGCATAAGGTCATCCTGGGAAAGAACTTAGGTGGAATAAATGAGACACAGATAAATGCCAGTGAAATTGCAAAATGTGTCATTCTGATGTTAATTAGTTTGTTTAGGTGATACAATCACATTGCTGAACAACTTAATCAGCAGTACATTCCAGATGGTGCAAAAATTGAATTTTATATCCTTTCAGGTGACATTTACAGTGATTCAATTTGTTATATGCAATGAGCATCATTAAAATAGGTGTTTCAATCAAAACTGGTTTTCTTTTATAACTCCTAATGAATGCAAAATTCTAATGTTGATTCTAATGTTCTGGAGTGGAGGATACCATCTTCTTCATTGGTTTAAATAACTGAGGTTATATCTCAGTGGGTTTTTTTTTTAAATAATCCATTTAATACCATTAATATTAAATGTCTCTGGGAATAATGGGTATGATATGTCTGCTTAGCTAAGAGCTGCACATATGAATTTATTATTACAAACATCACAGTCATATTTGTTTGAGTTTATTGGTTTAATTTATATGATCTTTAAGTTTTTTTTAAAGAAAAAAAACCTAAAATGTTGACTTATGGCAAGGAGGGAAGTAACTCAAGTCGCTTGCAATATTTCTCCAATGAGACCATTGAATATGAAAAGGTATTCCTGTGATTCAGGAATCCATGCTGCAATGGCTAGGGATGCAGAGAGGGTAAATCCTGCCTACCTAGGGTTTGTGTCTGAAGTCCATGGCAAAAGGCCTGAAAAAGCTGTGGCTATTTACACATAGAACCAAGAACATACAGAATAAGGAATGAGAGAATACAAGAGCAAGAAGGACCATCTAGTCATCTGTTTAATCATGTGTTTCTGAAATAAGTTGAATTGTTCGTGGAGTGAGAAAAGGAAATTTCCCTGAGTTGTGGTTTGGTTGTAAACAAGTATGACATACTCACCTGCAGGTAAGGATGAACCTAGATCTCGTTACTCAGGGGATTATTTTATCTACTTTTTGATGTTTGGATATGTTTTGTAGTGATTATTATGCTCTTTTTGTAGAAATGGGAAGGCTGTTGCTGGTATTTAATTTTCTTCTTTGCAAATATGATGCCTTTCTAATAAATCAGAAGTGAAAGATATTTTGATTATTTCTTTAATCATATTCTTGTTTAGGAATTAGATCAACCACATCTGCTGGCTATCCAGCAACTAGTAACTATGAGATGAGTGACGGCTGTGCAGATATTTTTGACCCATATCTGAAGCAGTATACCTATTTTAGAGCTACTGCCAGATCTATTTCTTGCCTACTAAGGTCAAATTTGTGGTTTTTGATAAAAAATTTCTATGCAGTGCTTTTACTGCTGTTGTGTATCCCTTGGGATTTTAGTTCCAGCAATTGCCAAGTAAGGACTGCTTCCTAATTATGGGGAAGTCTGTCATTTCATCAGTCTTCTGATGAAGATTTATTTATTTAATTGATGTCTAGTTTGAAGACAGTTTAACTGTTTTTCACACTGATTCATAGGTTGTTTGTTTGGGTTTTTTTCTTCCATTTGAAGACAATGCTTGTTAAGAAGAAAATTTTAACTAAGCTTTTTTGGTAATAATTTGCACAGGAGACAGTCTTAGACCTTGATGATTGTACAGGACACTTGTTGATGACAGTAGAATCTGAAAAAGTTATTCTCATAAATTGTTGTGCTGAATCTCATGGGATTTTTAGGCATGCTACATGTCTCTCATGGGACTTCATAATTGTAACTCCTTGAATCATTAAGGTTGAAAAATACTTCCAAAGTCATCAAGTTCAATCATTAACCTAACACTTCCGGGTCCATCCACCACTAAACCATGCCCCCAAGGACCACATGGACACATTTCTTGAACATTTCCAAAGACAGTTGACTCTGCCACTTCCCTGGGCAGCCTGTCCCAATAGTTGACAACCCTATGAGTAGAGAAATTTTTCCTAATATCCCATCTAAATCTCACCTGGCATAGCTTGAGGCCATTTCCTTTTGCTACTTGTTACCTGGGAGAAGAGACCAAACCCCCAGTTGACTGCAGTCTGCTTTCAGGTAGTTGCAGTGCGCGATGAGGTCTCCCTTGAACTTCTTTTTCTCCAGCTTGTCATTAGACTTGTCCTCCAGATCCTTCATTGGCTTTGTTGCCCTTTTCTGGACTCACTCCAGCACCTCAATGTCCTTGAATTGAGAGGCACAGAATTTAACCCAGCACTCAAGGTTTGGCCTCACCAGTGCTGAGTAGAGGGGGACAATCACTGTGCTGGTTCTGCTCACCAAACCATTTCTGATCCAAGCCAGCATGCCATTGGACTTCTTGGCCACCTGAGCAACCCTGGGCACACACTGGCTCGAGTTCAGTCAGCTGTTGACCAGCGCTCCCAGGTCCTTTTCCACTGGGCATCTTTCCAGCCACTCTGCTCCAGCCTGTAGAGCTGCCTGGGGTTGTTGTGACCCAAAGGCAGGACCCTGCACTTGGCCTTGTGAAAGCTCATAAAAATGGCCTAGGTCCATCAATCCAGCCTGTCCAGATCCCTCTATAGATATTACTTAGATAGATGTGTTAACATGGCTTATTTTTTAACTGGAAAAGAAATATAAGGAGCGGGTTATTGTTTATTATCTCTAGATGTCATCCAGATGACTGCTTACATCATTTGGGATACATAAACTCTAATGTAGTGGAAAAGCAAGGGAGAAATCTTGTTTTACTTTTCGTAGCTCTACATCTGACAACCAAGGGATTTTTCCTAACTACACTGGTCCTCTATATCCACTCAGAGTTTTCCTTATTCTCCATTCTTTTCCAGTGCCTTGTGATTAGATGTACGTAATCCTTTCTTTGTTAACATCCTCCTTAAATTACTTCTTTCCAGGAATCTGGTGTTGTAATTTTGCCTTTGATTTTTATAAACCTTGTAACTGTGGTGTTCCTACCTGAAACTGACTTCCAGCAGATATTTCAAATAAGCAGGTGGAGAAAAAATTTGCCCTTCATCTCCTGTTAAGTGGTTCTTTCTTGGTGGACAATATGGCAGTGTCCCTGCCTTTACTCCCCATATTAATTTCTTTTGAAGGCTTCAGTAAACAAAAAGCTCTAGTTCAATAGAGTAACCTTGGGTAGGCCTTAAATGTATTTCCAACATGTCTATTTCAGCAATCTTTTCTTCTTTTGTAGAATGCTTAATGTTTGTGTTGTGTTTATTGGCTTAATTAGAAGAAGATTTTTGATTCTGCAAGGTCATAGGAAGAATTCTTGTGATCTTTGTGGTTTGAATCTTGGAGCAAGTTTACCTCCTAAATCTGGTTTTCATCTAATAATTTATTTAACCTCTATAAGGTGAATGGGCTTTGAGAACTACTTTTCAATTGCACAAGGGAATTGGAGGGATTGTTCCTTGTCTAAGTTATTATATTCTCTTTCTTTTTCAGCTGTCCTTCAGGGAAATTCCTTGCTTATGTTGATGGTGTGATTGAATTTATTATTCATGAGTATCAGAATTCCTTTGAGCAGACTTCTTCAGTTTGGATTAATGGGGAAAGGGTGAGAGAATCCTGTTGGGGATTAAGCTGCTCTCCTGCCCTTTGCTTTGCTAGGAGGTTTATTGTCTGAGTGACTTTAGTATAGCAGGAATAATGCTGGGCTTCTTGACCTATTCAGTCAAATGGGGAAGGCAGAAATGTTGGAAGAGAAGTCACAGGGATGGCAACAGTGCCTGACTAACACTGTCATCCAAGGGCAAATGCTGCTTGTGAGTAATTTTATTGTACCTGTGTCATAGCAGCATGGCATTCTGTACACTTAGATTCCCGCTCTGCTTATATCTTTTGAGAGCATGTAGAAGTTCTTTAAAATGTTGTTTTGAATGAGGTATTCTGTTCCGGGGGAGAATATGTTCTAGCCATCTGCTGAGGATTGCTGCTCTGTGTTACTGTGTTACTGTTCCATGTGCTTGGAAGCCATTTCTTTTTTTTTTTCTTTTTTTTTTTTTTTAAGGCTTCCTTGGTAGTTCAAGAGCTCATGTTTTGATTTGGAAGTTTTGGCTGAAGATTTTCATTGTTTATCTCAAAAATGTTTGAAGCTTGGATAGATTTTATGCTGAGACAGTTCAAATGCTCTGAGCTGCCTACTGAAGTCTGTCTGGTTCTGCTTCGAGGGGCATAGGTGTTATTCCTCAACCGCTGATTACATATTTGCAAATATAACACAGTTGATTAATTTTACTTTTACTTTCTGTGAACTCTCAATGATATTTGGATTTCTTTCAGTTTTCTTTTCATTCAGTTTAATAATTTTCCTCAGTTTGATCAGAAATGACCAAACTACTGGCCAGCTTGCCAGGACAGATTATTTTCTTTTTGATCAATGTCATCTTGAATAAATTGATGTTTCTTTATCTGTTGCCAGGCATTCACAAGTACTCTTATTTTTCTACTTCAAAGGAGGGCCATTGGATAAAAGATTATAGTCAATGAGAAAAAAGCTATGTACATGTCCAGCTGTGAAGGAACTGATTTTCACTAAATCTTCATCTCAAACACACTTCTACATTGTTTAACTTCAGAGTAGTTCATGCTGTGTTGGGACCATTTTCATGTGCTTTACATCTACCCTGATTTGCAACATTTGTTTGCTTCAGGGTATGTTCCATCCTTATGTCTTGTTTTTCCATGAGTTAGCTATTTTTATTTTTAAATGTTCTAGGCATGTGGATATTGTGTACTCTGAAAACATTAGCACAATCAGTGTAAGCAGTTAATTTGAAAAAGCCAAAATTTCTTAATAATTGCTTTTTAATTAGTACTTTTTGATGTTTTTACCTATTTGAGGTGTAGATTACATACATTTTATTCTTATTAATCAATTGCCTACCTAATTAGTTAAAAGTATATTTTGTATAATGATGTTAGAGTAACAATTCCCTATAAAAATTAGAATCATTTTGTAGCATCGTTTTCTTTGAAAACTTCTTACTTTACTCTGATACAATATGCTTATCTTTGTGCAAATGTCTACACCTTAAAATATGCTTGGGACACAAATTTACCTTGTATAATAAATGAAATAACCAAATGGTTTTAAAAGGTATTTAGTGAGTTGTAAAATATTCCTATATTTTCGTGTCCAAGGATATTAGTTTCTGAATGTCTAAGTACGATCAGTTTCACATCTGTAGCTAGGCAGCTGTCTTAAACATCCCAGGATCATACTAACTTTTATCCAAACATTTTGTTTTCTAGAATGCAGTTTACAGATCTGTGTCATGACTTGTATTTCCTGTTTCCAGGCTCTATAATTTCGCTTGTGCTGGCCTATAGTTTACTGGATTTTGTTTCACTGATCCCAGCTTACCAAGCAGTCCAGATGGCACTGTACAGCTGCCTGCCTTTTCATTATTTACCCTCCTCCCTTTCTTTGTGTCATCTACAAATATAGCCACTGCGAGCAGGGGTATTTGTACTTCTAGATCACTGATGAGAATGTGCAATAATATCAGAACATGCATCAATCCTAAGGGAGTCAAGCTAGAAATACTCTTATTCAGCTATGATATTCCATTGAAAATTATATTAATTAGCTAGTTTTGAATCTATTTAATTTTCAGTCCATTAAAATGTATTGCCATTCAATCTTTTTTCCAATAAGAATGTTTTGTGAATGCCTTATAGATCTCTTATGTATATTACCTTCTTGCAGCTCCTATCAACTCAGCATTTAACCTCTGGAAGCAATGAAATAGAGTTTGTTTAACAGGTCCTAATGTCTTAAGAAATATTATTGACTGACGTCAATTATACTGCTTTTGCTGGATCTCAAGCATGTTTTTAAGCCATTTTTCTTCTGTTTGCTTTGGGATTAAAGCTAGATTAATGATCCTTGAACCATTGCATATGCATTTTCTGTATCTATTATAGGCTTGAAAGTTTTTCAGTCTTATGCAGTTCCAGAGATTTATTAAAAATTAACTTATTTGCATTCATGGACCTCAATATCCAGAGCTTTTATGTGGTTGCTAGCTGTCCAGGCCTAAAGATTGCATGTGAATTATAAATCCATAGACCTCTTACTAGTGGTTTAGAAAATGCTTGTTCCTCCTCTTGTTATTTGTTATGGAAAAAAAAAAACAAAAACAAAAAACAGAAGACTGTATTAAAAGGTCTACTTCTTTTGCCTCTTTTAAAAAAAATCACAGTAAACATCATTTAGAAGGTTGATATTTTCTCTTGCTCCTAGTAAGCTTAATGAGCAACTTTTTACTGCCTTTAACCTTGCTAGCATGGGTCTCACCTGACTTATTTTTCTTTACCATTAAGTATTCTCTATCTATATATCTATATATATCTTCTAATTTATATAGACTGAAATCTTTTTGCCTTTTATATTCTTGTTGCTTCAGGAATGGGATGACACAATCAGTGTATTTGTTTGGGTTTTGTCTGACACCGAAAGATTTTGTGCCCATTGACAGAAATATCCACAAAGGACGAATGTTTTATAATTAATTTTTTGTATATATGTGCTGTTAGAAATTATGAAAGGTATCCAAAAGAGGGTGGGCAGAAGGGCTTTTCTCGTGCTGCCAAGGGAAACATTGCTGCAATCTCTCATTAAACTAAAGACAGAGTTGCTGTCTTTAGTTTAAACCAGAGGGAAAACCACAGAGGAGGAAAACAGAAGGAAATCCTTTTGTATTCCTTCCCAGTTTCTGTCTGTCATCCAAAACATCCTACTTCTGAACCTGAAACAGTCTTTAACTTACTGACCCCTGAACCTTCATGTGCCATTCACCCAAAGTCTCCAAAGCCATTCCTCCTATATTGTCCCTGAATAAATTCTCTTTGAACAAATGTATTGTCCCTCATTGAGAAGTCTTTCCTGTGTTCTTAATGTGCACAAACTCTGCTTCAGAAAGGAGACAGAGAGCATCACCCCTCCAATGGGCTGCTATAGCCTAAAGCACAAGGGTAGTGTGTGCGAATTACAGTCATCATTGTCCTGACACATTGTGTATTCCTACTCCTTAGGTTTCTGTGTGGGGGCTTTTTCTGCTGCTTCAGATGCAAGATTAACTTAAAATGCATGAGTGGTCTCATTAAACTCAATAAAATTACTCACATGCTTACCATGCATTTAAGTTTGCAGGATCAGCATTAAAATAAGAGGCAATCCATAGACCTCTCCACTTCTCGTATATATAAGTTTGAGAAGGGGTGGGGGCTTTAATATAAAAGCTGAAAAAACCCTCGGAATTTATCAGGTACCAAAATCTTGTCTAATGTGATGAAGTTGAAATTCTAAGGTTTGACATACAATGTGTTAAATAAGTGCTATGTATTGGTCTATCTAGATCATTCTGTTTGTGTATTATGCACATTACAATATTGCCTAATAGTATCTCTTAACAGCCTTTTCAAGTAATCTTGGTTGCATTTGCTGGTATTGATCTTGTATATATTATTGTGGCACCTCTTCTGTGATTCTGTTGTGCTTTTGCTTTATAACTTCTCCCAGTAGATAATAGGAGGTGAGAGAAATTCAATGAATTGGAGTAAAAAAAAGTCAGGGAAGGATATGTAGACATATGAAATTTGTGTTATGTGTTTCTCTTTTTTTAAGCAAATATCTGCCTTAGTTTGCTATTTCGGTGCATTTCTGAAACATTCAGTATTTTAAAAGACAAATCGTCCTTACAAAGGAGAATAAAAAATCACTACATGTTAAAGCCACTCTTAGAACCCAAAAAAGATTTGGAGATGAGGAAATTTGTATTCTGTTAGGATTAGTATTAGGTTTGCGTGAAAAAGGCTGCACAATATGTTGCTTTTTATGTTCTGCAGCTTAGTTGTTACAGTGTGTCCTGCTACATCACATCACCAAGGTTGTGAATAGCTTAATAAATAACCTGTCTGACATAGATTGCCTTTTAATTTAGTACTTGCATTTTGAGTCCCTTTATTAGCATGGAACTATAAATGTGTTTCTGTGTTTAAATGTTTTGCCAACAGTAAAATAAGTTAGTGCATCAAATAAGTATGACCTAATATTTCATGGGGTTATGTTCTTTCTAGCAGAATTATCACTTCATTTTACTTGTGATTCCACTTGCCTTAATAGATTACTTTTTCAGTCTACTGAGTGATTCTTTAAGTCAGGTTGCACTGACTGTAGATGAAAGGAAGCATGGGAGGTTACAAGCTGCAGGATGATAAACGAAAGGTATGACATGATAGTTATTCATAGTACTGAAAACCAAACCTAGTGTTCCAGTGTTTGCACATTTCTCAGTATGTGCTGTTGGTAAATACCATTTTTAGGAGAAAAAAACCCAGGTTTTCATTTTGTGAGTTGTTGAAATTTCAGAGTTCTTGGCTTTCTGCTGAGATGATATAAACCAACATGGCTGAAGAAAAATGCATTGAAATTTTGATCATATAGATTAGACAAAAGGTTGATCTTATTGTCTCAGCCATTTCTTTAATGAAAAGTAAGATACTTTTGTGCCAAGTAACTTCAAAGGAGAGCGTGGAGTTTGTTACCTTTTCTGAGGAGGAAGCCCCTGGAGGGCAGTGATGTAAAGCTTGGCATCTGCAATATGTTTTCAGGGGTGCAGTCACAGGTTTCACATAGGTCTCCCATGGGCTAGAACAGACTGTCTCCTTTGAAGACACTGCCTCAGTGGCAATGCTGAGGAGGAAACTGTCTCTCAATGACTCTTGCTGCCTCTCCAGAGGCATCTTGTATATTCAGGACTTCTGCTACTGTGTCTTTCCATAAATAAACTAAATCTCTTTCCATCTGCTATCCCACCTTATCTATCTGCCAGCACAGAAGAAAGTTTGCTCTGATGTTCTTTTTCCATTGAGCACTGTCCACCAACTCATGCCATTTCTTTTCACCCCGAGCTGCGTATTTTTGTTATATTTCTTTTCTCCCTTGCTTTCCAGACAGCCATTGCTTAGGTGCTTGACTCATGGAAGACAGTCTGGGCTTCACTGTGTTTTTAAGAGGGACATAGGTGCTGTAGTATTCTGGATCACCATGTTGCAGATGCCAGTGACTCTGAGGTACCTGATGTACTATACAAACATAGTCTAAACAATTGTATATGTTGGGGGAAAAAACCTTCTCCGCTTACCCTTGATGAGTGAGATCAGATATATTACAGATCTTTGGTACCAGGACAGACTTTCAGTTTTACATTGAGAAGCAAAAGTCAAATATTAGATTTATGTTTATATAGTAAAAAGGCACACTACAGGTTCCTGAAATCAATGACTCTCAAAATTGCCCAAACATTGAATGATATGCATGAATAATTTAAGAATGTTTTGTTAAATGTGCAAAAGTGAAGTTATCCTTGCAGTAAGACTCATTGCAAATCACCAGCAATTTACTGCGTTTCTGAAAATCACAGGCAGCAATTTACAGAAAAGATTGGGCCTGTTACTATACATGTGACATTTTCTTGATTTAAACTGTCATTCTGAAAAGCTGTTTACTGACAGTTGGAGTTTGGAATGAGGTTATAAAGTTTACTGAGGAATTGCATACCACTTGAGGTTGAACTATGTTTCTTCTCGGGTAGAGAAGAGCATGTAGACCTCCTACTGCAACTGACGTATCAATGCATGCAAATTAGCACTTTCAAGGAAAATTAACACGATCTTTTTAGACATTCATGTACTGTAGTTGTGTATGGTGCTGTGCTGATATTTTGCATCTCATGAAAAGGAATGTATTTCCGACATATCTGACTGCAAGTGCTACATACACTGTAGTGCTCTACAGTGATATGCAGTGGCTTCATTTTTTTTTTTGTCTCTAAGCAATGGTTATCAAAGTAGTTTCTGGAGATGAGCTGCTGGCTTCCAGAATGTCATGTCAGGCTAGAGGGGTGAATATTAATCTTTACTCTTTTTTTTTTAAATTATTAACTAAACTAGGAGTTGTTCTACCAACTCAGCTCCTGTTACATTTCCGTGGCATGTAGACATGCAGTACATGCCGTAAGGAATATTTTTCATCACTGTCTTCACTGCCTTCCCTTTGACATCCTGAGAGCAGTTTCAGTATAAGTGACGCTCACTGGTTCTCCAGTAACCTTCAGAAATGAACATGCACTCAGACATGCACTAATCTAGATACTCTGACGCTCCCCAGAACTCAGTTTTAACATCAAATAATTTCTGCTCAGGTTCCTTGTCTTATAAACAGTTTCAAAGTACTTTCTAGTATAGTCACTCAGCCACACCTGGCCAGTTTTGCAGGCTGTTCTGGATAAGTCCTTGGTATGAAGAAGTCATTGCAGTTGAAAGAAAGCTGATCAGCCTAAAATTGCATTGCCTGGAATATTGTGGATATCGTGTCCAAATGAGTAAACCCATAAATTAACAATATTGACAAGAGACTCTTTGCCATTTCTCTGTGGGTACACCAGACTGTTTTTTTTCTAGGAGATGGACACAAAGAAGAATGTCTCATAGTGCTGCTTACTTTGAAACTTATATGACCAATATGATTTAGATATTAAAGCAGAAAGTGATCATAAATACTGGAGAACATTTGAGAAAATGCACTGTAACGTGGAAGTTCAACATTTTCAGAAGAATCTCTTGTGAAAAGGGTCTCAAATAGTAACATATAAAAAAGAGACAAAGGAAAACATGCAGACCACTGGGGTCTGAATTACATATGCAAGTGCATTGGAGAAGATCCAGAGACAACTCTGTTCACCTGTATGAGCCAGGAATGCCCAGGACCTGATGAGCACTTGTGTTATAGGCAAATGATTACAAGAGACAATGGAAATGTGTGGCAAACCTAACAGAGATAGAATTTTTTTTAAAAATTGGCTTCCCTGTAAACCAGACAAGCTACAGTTGTTGCAGTCAGGTGACAGTTTGGTCTTCTGTAAACAGGGTGACCCTCAGGCATTGCCATTCCTGTTGCTATGTCCGAAATGATGAAAGATTTTAGCCAGTCGGTATTTTGTGAACACATCTGACAGTGAATTTGAGTTTATTTCTATGCAATTAATGAATACCGGTGTTATTCTCTAAAGTGAATTCAGTGTTTCATATGCACTCTATTGGTACTAGTGCCCATTTGTATTAGTGTTCATTAAAAGAGCTAGGTCAGGATTCCATTGCCTTCTTCAGTTGTGCTGTGTGACATTGTCTTTGGAATTCTGCTTTTGGGAAGAATTTGTTCGGGGGGAAAAAAAAGCAAGTGATGAGACAGGCAAAAAAGGCAAGCATCAAGGAAGAAATCAGTTCTCTTTCTTCTTAAACAGCTTTGTAGGAAGAACACACTAAACCAATAAGGTTGAAACAGAGTAATTGATACTGGGATATTTCATTAAAAATAAGTTCTTTAGAAAATTCATGAAAAAAAATAGAGGGGGAAATAGAATGAATGGAGTTATCCTTCTGTAAGTAAAAATCTAGCTTCAGAGGGAACCTGAATTATTCATCATGACAGACTAGACAGGGTGTTGAAAAAATGTCAGTTAATATGTGGGTATCTAATTGTCCCTAGCTGATATTTTAGTCACTTTCTCTGTAGTAAAAGTCTCTAGGCCCTGATTTATTGAAAATGCAAAATCCTAACAGCACCCTTTCTTGCTATGACATTTTACTGATGCATCTTTGATTCATAATTCAGTTCCAGTACCCCAGATATACGCATGCCTACATGCAGAAAGGCTCCTCTTCCCTCTTGCCTTATTAGAAGCTTTATTTTTTTGTTTCTATGAGGTGGGTGTACGGTCCACTTAGTTCTGTTGTCTTTGGTGGAACGTTGGTCTGGTCTGCCTGGATGAGACCTTGTGACAACACAAAGCTACCATAGTGCTAATGGTGATCCAGAGTTCTGCTGTTCTCCTGCCTCACACGTAAGTACAGGAATTCACCTCACTGGGTGCCAGTACGAGTTATGCAGCCTCCTGGGGAATTCAGTGATGCTCCTTTGTGCATAAGCAGGGCACAAGCAAACTCTGCCTGAAGGTGTCCTCGAATAATTTTTTTTATTCCTTGCATTTCAAATCAGCCTACTCCAAATTAGTGTCTCCTTTCATCTCTGGTTTGCCTGAATGGCAACCTTCACTCAGTTTTTTCTCAAATAGGAAAGCTGTGGCAGTTCTTTAACAAATTACTGTTTCTCTTTACATTTTTGGCTTCCATGAGCAAAACCAAAAGATGTCAGCACTTGTATCACTGAAATTAACAACTGAAGTGGTCAGTGAATACAGATTAATGGTATTCCATTATTCTGGTATTACCTGAGTTATTTCATGAGTCAGATCAATATTACATAAACTAGTTCAAAGTGGCTTGTGAAATCTTCCATCAGCTTTTGATTTTTTTTCACAAATATTGAAAGACACCTTTAAATTGTGTCTGCTACAGTATTTTGCAGCCAGACCTTAAGTATGGAGAATATCTGGGCTACATGTCATTTGCAAAGTCATAAAATCTGACATGACAGCAGAATCATTACTCTGAATTATGGGGAAGAAGCACAATTCCTTTACTCATATTATCTTAAAAAAAAAAAAAAAATCCAAACCTACTTTTCTCATTGAGAAGCACTGAATTAAAATCTCTAGCTATTTTGAACTGCTTTAAACAAGCTCTATTTGCAGTGTTAAATCGAAACAAGGGAGATGGCCAAATTAATTTTTGTAAACACATTTTTGTATTAGTATTAAATACTTTGTTCCCTTGTGTGAGCTCATTTGCTTTGTCTTTCTGATGGTCTACAAATGCAAGTCTCTCCAAATAACCATCCCTGAGCTGTTTGTTGTTGGTGTCCCTCTCATCTTTTGCAATGCCTTCTTGCAGTTCTTGGTCACCTGACATGAACAAACACAAGATATTTAAGCAGATACTCGTGAGTACCAAATAACACCACAAAAAAAAATGCAGTAAGTTAAATTACTACCATATTGCCCTATCTCAAGTATAAATATTTGACTTTAAAAAATTGGACTTAAAACAAATTTGATTGAAATCTGTTTATTTAGAAGAACTTGCTTAAAAAAAGTTAACTGTAACATTGTGACTAAATGCATCCTAACAATACAGTTTGGGATTCTTTTATGTTTCTTAATCTATACATGCACCACATCTGATTTTGATCTGAGCAAGGTGCAGTCAACTTTTAGTGTGAATTTAGCATTCTTTTAAAATACACTGGAATCCCCAGCTTCAAAATGTGCTGTAAAGAAAAGAAGCCATTTTTATTTTAGTTTCATTACCATTTGAAATGAAAACATGTCAAAACAATGTAATCAAAAAAATAATAAATCATGAGTGAATGTTTATTAATTACTGACTTGTTTGAAGATCCCAGGATTTTTGTATGCAATTAAGAAATAGAACAGCATCTTGTGGTATTCTCTATCAATGTTTTAAAATGTGATGCTTTAAAATGTTCTGTGACACATAATTTATAACTTGTTACTGTCATCTTCTGACTGTTTTAGCTTTGTTTTTTTTAGTGAATGCAAGGAAGATTGTATTTTATCTGCTTCTATAAAATGGAGCAAATATGGAACAAGAGATTTTGTGGAAAACTCAGCTTTGTACAAACTGCTTTCTGCTATCTGTGGATTTTTGTTTGAGTATGTCAGGCAATATCTTCCCCTAGAATCTTTGAGTGCTCTCAACCCTGGCATTTTATCATCAGTTTTTGTATTGAAAAATGTAAGCTGCTTTGACGTCTTGCCATCAAATTTTTTTAGAGACATGAGTCATCTGGGGTCAATTTGCTTGGGAAAATGCTTTTTGCTGAATAAAGAAGGTAAAAAATTGCTGAAAAATATGAAAAAGCATATTCCTAATTTCAGTACTTAGGAATTACAAGATCTTTATGAAAATAACCAAATGTACAGTGAATTTTTAGGACATGTTTTAATGAACAAATTTAATAATTTTGTCATGTATTGCCGTTGAGCATATTGTGTGAACTCAGGAGTTCTGCTGTGAAAATGGAAGAGAACATTATGAATGAAAAGCAAGATGTGGTGATAGCTGTCAACTCCACATGAAGGTGAACAAATAAAGTGGTTTGAATTTAGTTTGTTATTCTCTTTATCAAGACTTCCATTGCTCATTCTACGCAATCAGTAATCTTTGTACACAATGCAAGCATGTGTCTGAAGATAGGGAGAACACTATAAATTCATCAGATTACTATTCTTTTTGAAAATGTCGTATAGTACTTCTATGTGAAGTATATTACATAGCAAATTAAAACAATATTGGCTTTTTCTACCTAAATAACAAGCTTATATTCATTCTGGAGGAGAGAGAAAGTTCAAGAAGATGCATTAGTGGAATCCCTGAGTAAACTTATGCTTTAGCTGGGACAGGCTTGTGATGGGTTGAGGGACCAGGAGCACAAGCTTTAAAGATATGGTTCTCTAGAGACCATTCTTGGTCATAATGTGATTCCTGATCATGAGCTATCCCAAATCATGTATTCAAAACTTTTTTCCTGAATCAGTTTTTTTCTGGGTTAGAATTCCTTAATTACATACAGGTATGATAAATTAATATTTGGAGGAGCTAATGGTTATTTTTATATATAAAAAATTAATGCTTACTTTTGGAATAGAATGGAATAGAATCTTTTTTTGTTTGGAAAGGACCTACAAAGACCACCTAGTTCAATTCCCTGACCAGTTCAGGGCTGGTCAAAAGTTAAAGCTTGTTGCTAATGGCATTTTTCAAAGGCTTCTTAAACACTGACAGGCTGGGGGCATCAACCACCTCTCTAGGGAGCCTTTCTAGTGTTTGACATCTCTCTCAGTAAAGAAATGCTTCCTAATATCAAGTTCAAACTCCCACTGGCACAGCTCTGAACCATTAATCAAATAAAAAAAACCCACAAAAAACAGCAAATAAAGGAAAAAAAAAAAACAACAAATTTAAGAAACAAACAATAGACCCCACAGGAAAACAAGCAAACAAAAAAAAAAGAGCCTTGATAGTTTTCTTGTAACTATATTCACTTGAATCGTTGGAATGATGTGCCCTCACTTCACAGACACATCTACATATATGAAATGTAGAGGGAAAGTTTATCTGAAATTATATCTTATATTTACTCTATCAAAAGTAGCCTTTTTGGTTATGACTAACTGAGTGTAAGAAGTTTCTGAATTGTTCATAGTCTTCACAGAAAAATCTATTGGTTCTCAAATTTTTTGGCAAGTCTTATAAAGGCAGATGTTTTTGTTGGTTTTCTGGAATTTTTCATTCTTTTTTCTGGTGATTTGAAGTTCAAGAAAGTTCAATCAGTTTTAGAAGACTTGGGACTTTTGTATTTTACTCAGGTATTTTATATCAGAAAATGTTTGATATAACGTGTAAAGTCTCTTCTGGGGCATACTAAGCAGCAGCCCTGTTACTGTTACAGCTGAAAGAGAGGGAAGAATATAATTTTAATTTTACTGGAGTGTCACCATTCCCAGCCATCAAGCTACTGACACACCTTTTCTATACTGAAATTATGGATATATCAAAACGTGGTCCTAGAAAGGCTGAAATTTACATTTTTTCGGGTCAATGATTAAAATAATGAAAGGTGCAAGTTAGTCATTTGAGAACCACAAGATACATTTACCTGAAAGGTCAGGTAAATGAAGGAGCTGGTGCAGAAAGCTGTGAGGTTGGGCATTAATTCCAACCAGTTTCTTGGTATCGATTACGCAGATTGCAAGTGCTTATTTGTAGGCCAGAAGGCAGGTACAGCTCTTTGCAGGCCATTTGTCTCCTTTTGTTTCTTAATTAATATCACAGATTTGAAAACCTACGGTAATGAAATTGGCTTGTTAATGAGGCCAGTCTTTAGCAGTAAGGTTTTGATGTCTTAGTGTTTTTCCAGCACGGTTAACAGCAGCCTTGTTAAAATTCATGCTTGTTTCTCTTTTGCAAAGATGCCTATCATGGAAATACTTATAATGATGTGAGGAGTAAACAGTTTCTGTGCTTGGTAATAATTTTAATGTTAGATTTTAGAAAAAAAAAATGCTCATTTTAAAATTCACTTTTTCTCTGCATGTCTTTAACCTCCTGCTTTATACAATTGCATTAATATCTTACATGGGAAAAAATTATGTACTTTTTCTATATTTTGAACATCCAGCAATATTTTGAGTGATATTGCATAGGCAATATTTTGAGTGATATTGTATTGTGATATTTTGATGCAGCAGCTGTCCTTGGCACAGCTAGTTTTCTGTGATGATTGTGCAGGTTTTTTTCCAGAACAATGGAAGAGATGCCTTATTATTTTTAAGAGTCTAAAATAATTAAGGCGTAGCCAAGAAATGAGAGAAGGAGCAGGGATGCCAATGAAAGATACACTTTTTGCTAAGTGTTTTGTGAGGAAGAAGTTCTGTTTGATGTAAATTAATTTTCTTGTTTGACATTTGCCTTCAATTAGAAGACAACTTTTTTTTTTTTTATTTTCTACTAGGTGGTGACTTCCTGATTAAAAATAAATAATGTAATTTTGCTTTGTGTTAAATTCAAGAAGTTATCAGTAGAAATCAATAGGAAATCCCATCTGAGTTGACATTTCATTCTGTCTGCTGGGTACAGTCCTTGCAGTTCACACTCAGTGATGTAACCTTCCATTACCCTCTCATATTTGCATCCTTTAAGTCACTAAAATGAGTATTGCTTCATTTTTGCAGATTTTTGTTGAAGGAATGATATTTAAATTGAACAGAGGAGAAGCTTAAATCAGAAAAGAGGAATGGATTTATTGGAAGGATAAGTGATCCCTCTACAGTGTTAAGTCAGAAAACGTTTTTACATCATGAAATATTACATGTTGTGAATCTCCCCCAGGAGAGCTGAATGTAGTCAAGTGCAGTAGGTATGACTGGTCACATACACAGATAAAAAAAGCATTTTTACAATTACTCTTTTTTTCCCCCCTCTGTGTGCTGCTGAGATATTGTGATCTTCCTTTAGGAAACATCCATGATACTATGTCATTTTAAAGCAGCTGGAAGGGGTAGAAAATATTAGAATTCAAACATAGTTTAAATAGACTACTCAGAATAAAGGAATCTGTTAGAAAATGATTTTGTCAAATATATTAACTATTTTTCACAGCCTATGACCGTAGGTATACTCAAAGATAAATATTATGTCTATCAACTCAAGTGATGAAATAAGCTACTTATTCTTCCCTTGAACAGCTAAAGAATAGGTTTCCATACTTGGCTCACATTTTCTGAAAAACATTGTGATTAAGAAGAAAGATTGAATATATTATCTCCCTCAAATCTCAGTTTTAAATTGTTTTAAAGTTGCTATAGCAGAAATTGCACACTAGCTTTAGCTGTAATGATATCTAAGTTTCTGTTGTACATTTTACATTGCTTTTTCCACATTCAAACCTTTTTACTGTTTGTAAATCTTAGATTTTTTAAAAAATCTCATATTTGTTGGTCAAAGTAACTTTGCTAATTTAAAGATTTGTCTCAGTGGCATTGCTTTTTTCTATTTTTAATGAATCTTTACAGATTTCGTTGTTTCTGTATTTGCTTCATTATTTTTCCTCAGGGTTTTCAGAAGATTTTTTTCCTGTTTTTTAGAGACACTATATATAATGAGGCCTTTGGATTACAAATCCATTAGCTGTGACCCAGGCAATGTGAGACACACCCAGCTGGTATTTCCTAGGCCAGCCAGGTGAAGCAAATGCCTCAGAAAATAATCCAGGAACAAGCTGTGTCCAATGGAACATCGTCCTAAGGGTATTTGCGTTTTGTGAGCTGACTGGTAAAACGGGGCTGGATTAAGGAAAGGGAACATAAAAGACACTTAGTCACCAAATGTAGTCTTTTGACAAACTGGTGGTCCTGTCATATAATCTAGTTCATAAAGTAAGTAATTTGTCCCATTTCCTGGGACTGTGTGATCCACTCTCATGTTATTTTGTGTACAAAATACACAAATGTTTCAATCCACAGACCACATAATGGTTTGCAGTTGTGAATTTTGGATTTGGTGGACAAGATGATGGACTTCTCTTGATTTTAAGTATTTTTTATGATCTTAAAAACCCCCTTACTCATCTTGTCTCTTTTTTTAACTCCTCTCACTTCAGCATTGTAACTGCTTAGAGGCTCTCACCCAAGGTGTCTGCTTTATAATTTCAGGACACCATCCCACCTTGCATAGCAGAAGAGTGAGGGTGGTTTTGAACTGCTTTGTGCAGACTTAGATTTTTATTTCCAGAGAGGAACCAATAGAGCAACTTAAACAAAAAAAAAAAAACCAACCAAAAAAAAAAAACAACAACAAACAAACCCCAAAGAAACACAAAAAAGTAACCCCAAAAAACCAAAAACAAAACCAAACCAGCAACAACAACCAAAAAACAAAGAAAACTTAAAAAAAACAAACAACAAAACATTAAAAAAACAACAACAACAAAAAACAAACAAACCCAAAGACCTGAATCCATTTTCAGATAAGAAATGGTCACAACTCTGTGAAAAGTGCTTGCAATTGTTGTGTGTCATTTGTTCTTAAATTTAACTGTACTGAGGGTCTGCAGATAGATCTGATAAGGTTACAGCTGAGCCAGGGTAATTATATTGTTTTATAGGACTATTCAAGTGTTACATTGCTGGAAAGGAAAACACCTTTTTTTCTGTATTCAAAGATAACTGTAACCAAACCACGAAGAGAAATTGACTTTTTTTCAGGACTTTCAATACTGAGTTTTAGAGTTGTAAGCTATATCTTTGCAGGAAGTGCTCTGAGTACATAACTTTAATTCTTAGCCTTCTTTCACAATAGAGATGTGGAAAATTACAGCTCATCACTTTTGAGATGAGAAATGAAAAACAAAGAGGAATTGGCAAGTTAAGACACGGCATAAGTGATCTTTTGATGCGAGTTGGGGAAATATTGAAAGCGCTGTTCTCTATGTTCTCTATCCTAGGGTCACACACAGCGTGCTGCGTACAAGACTTTTCAGCTTTGCTTGTGGGCATAGGAAATTAAAAACGTAAAAATAAAACCTGGGCTTTCAAAGGAAGTGAAGGATGATGTTGCCTATTTCTCACTGTGTCAGTACTGTTGCCTGTGGACAAACATGGTTGGGACCAGAGTTTTCAAATATAGCTCAAAGTAATACTGTTCCATCAAGTACATTCTGGGTTACAGCTCTATCTCTGACCTCATTGAGGGAAGGGTAAATGTGGAATATAAGAATAGTTTTTCCTACTGTATTATCATTTTTTTTCAGCATTTATTCTACAAAATGACTGTTTCACACTGAATTGAGGCAATATTTACAGCAATATTTACAGCAATTCAGGGCTGCAGTAAAGGTATCTCATATAACATTATAAAAAAATGAAGTATTTATTATGATGGGCAGATGGGCTTTGTATGCCTTTGAGAAGCACCTCTGCAAATACTAAGAATACCTTTAGGGGTAATTCATGATTTTCAAGACAAAATGGAAAACTAAGAATTTCCCAATGAAATTTCCCAGCACCTTTACTTGAAATCTGATCATTTTGACCCAGATGTGTTCTACAGCATCTCACAGGACTAAAAGTACAGCGTTGTGTCTCTGATTGTCCTTTCTGGTGTGGGGATCTGAGGTGAACACATCCTTTATTGAACCACCTTCTCCATTCTTGCTGAACCACTGTGACACTGTGATCTGTAGTCAGCTGAAGGAAGAAGAAACAAAGTACAGTTGCTATTAACATCAAGATGATATTTCAGAATTTTTTCTTTTCCACTCCAGATTGTTATCAGAAAGCTGATAGTTATGTGTGTGTGACTTTATTTCTGCATATCAAGGCTAAGATGTCAGTAAACAACAGGCATTTTTCACTCTCCAGGAGTAAACAGAGCACCCCTATAAAAACAGTTTTAACAGGGATGTTTAAACAATGTATTTATACCTGTATGCAATTCAGGTTAAGTTTTGTCACCTTCTTTGGTTTTTATTTATCCAAACTACTAGATAAAGCTAAAGTAGTAAACAATCTATTTATTTCAGTTCTATTTACATCATCCATATCCATGTGGGACAGCTTACAGAAGAGTGACTAGGTATGGAAAGCCATTATTTGCTGGAACAGAGCCCAGCCATTAGGGAGTAATTTTTTACACTGGCCAAAAACTAATGAACTACATTTTAAAATGTCCTTTTTCAAATGCACTAACTGGCACCATTCCCAATGCAGACAGTAGGAAAAAAAAACTTAAAAAATGTATGTGCAACACATCATCCATACAGACACACATTTTTTCACTATATTAATACAGCATTAATTTGTTAAAACTATTTAGTGAATTTGAAAGAATAAGAAATAAATTTGAAAGAATAAGATGTGGTAAAGATTTCAGTAACATTTTCTGGTATGTAGTGCTTTATAGGAAGAAGAAGCACTGCTCCCATCAGGTTAAGTCTGGGGTGCCTTAAATGGGTGAGAGGTGTATTGTACTTCCTCTTATGCCAGCTAGATGAGCTTGTTTTAGCATCAAGAATTAACTATTTTGTGCTCTGGAAGGACATAGATAGCTACTATAGCAAATTTTAAACTTTTGTGTTTATTTTTTCCAACAAAAGGTTCATCTCCTGAAAATCATCAAGCAGCAAAAGCGACTGACCCCAACTCCCCCAGACTTTAAGTAGTTTGGTTTTTTTTGGAGATTTCTTCATCATTCTAGATTCACAAACTAAGTGCAAATGATGATGCAAATGTGTCTGCTTTTTTTTTCAGTCATCAATGATCAGAGCAAGTAACCACAATGTGGGACAAAGGGGCTCTGTCATGGTTTGACGCTGGCCCAATGCCAGTGCCCCCATGAAAACTTATTCTTCTTTGGTGTCTGCTGTGAGATGCGATCAGAGACAGAGCAAAGCAGGCCTCCACTTGTAAACAAAAGGGAAAAAAACTTTATTATTACACAATTATACAATGAACACACAGAGTAGAATGGAAACCTCTCAAACATTTCTCCTCCCCCCACTCAATTTCACGGAATGACACAAAACCTTAGATCTCTTTCCAGTCCATCACCCTTCAGATAATCAACACGGTTCATCTCTACCCTTCCGACAATCACCTCTCATTTCATTAAGGAGAGAAGGAGTTCTTCTTGTGCCACAGGCCAATCCCCCGTCACTCAGCACCACACGTCGTGACTTCTTCCTTCTATGTTTAGTGCTCTCACCACTGCACATGGACCAAAGCTGCTTTTAAGGTTTCCCCTTTTAAAGATGCCTTACCCAGTTCCAGAAGAGAATGACAGTCTCTCACCTTTTCGGGACACCAGTCCCCCCCAATATTTCACCCCCTGGGGCCGAGGAGTCTTACCATCACTCATCACCTGTCGTCTCCGCTCGCATCACTCCTTTAGCGCCGCCTCCTCCTGTTCGGGACACCAGTCCCCCCCAATATTTCACCCCCTGGGGCCGAGGAGTCTCACCATCACTTCTTTAGCACCGCCTCCTCCTGTTCAGGACACCAGTCCCCCCCAATATTTCACCCCCTGGGGCCGAGGGGTCTCACCATCACTTCTTTGGCACCGCCTCCCCCTAAAATGCAGTCTCTATATTACAGAAAAGATTCTGTCCAAGCCACTCTATCATCTCCACCACCTAGGATTTTCTCAACTTCTCTCTGTTGTTCTTCACTTGCATAGCTCTCATCACACTTCTATATTTCCTCTCATCCGTCTCTCTCCTCCTTCGACTCCCGAAGGATCAGCATTTGCCAAGTTTCCACAGTCCCACAAAAGGGTTAAAATCATAGTCTCTGCTCATCTCGAACTCCCACACCAGCTCCGCACTCTTCTTTTGTTGGCCCCCCCCTTCCCTTCCTCGGCCAGGCCGGTGCTTATCAAGTTCAAGATAGCACTGGCACCTCTCTCTTTCTCTCTCTCTCCCGAGGGGAGGGGGGGGGGGCTGCCCGCCACCTCTCTGAGTTCTTCCACCCTTCCATCTCTGTGGGGAACTCACTCTTATTCAAGCCATCGCCTCCCGTCCTCTGCCAAGGCTCTGGCCTACCTCCCTCGGCCGCGTGGCTTTTCCCCTCCCCCGCCCAGCCCGAAGCTGGGCAGGGGAGGTCTGAACTCTCCTCCGACCGGAACCAAGAGAGCAATCCCCTAGGAGCTCTCGCTTTTAACCCCTGTGTTCTCAGAAGCAGATCCATATCCTCAATGGTCAAACCAGGTGCCAATATCCACATCTGGGCACCTATTGGTTTGACCACTACCACCTCCCAAAAACTCATTTCCTCTCAAACCACGACAGGCTCATGGTGTAATCTGCTAATGCACAGGTGGCACTTCCTCAGTCACAAGGGCTGTCTGCAGCAAGACTGAACCCAAGAATAGATAATTAAAAGTATTCAATGTTTTTATTCCATACCAATGCTACATAAAAACTTTCAAAGGGAGCTGGTCTCCTCATATGGACAGATATAAACCTAGATTTTGGAAGAAAAAGAGTTGCTGCTGCACTGGACTGCTTGCTTTAGTGTGCTTTGAAAAAGATATATTGGATGTCAAGCACCCTAGACACTGAGCATCCATTTAGTGGGCTGGGAATAGTGGATTATGCTGTGGCATACCTGCACTATGTGTCAGAGGAAGACACTCTTGTGTATCACTCAGTCAGTAAGATCTGTCTCCCAGGGATCCGAGTGCAGGGGCACTATCTTTCAGCTCTTACAAATGGCAGAGAGGGAAGAAGATTGCAGGAGATCGCATCTTTCATTCGTGTTATAGATTAAGTGCCACCAGTCAAATGCCTTGCAGACTCCTTTCTCAAGCTGGGTTCAACAGCCACTTTCTTATTTGCTGCCTCTTATATATTATTTCAGCTCTAAACAGATATATTAGGATGCTGATTCCGTTTAGTACCTCATTTGTAACAGGGGAGAAAGCCAAAAGGAAAGGCAGGAAGATTTTCTGCATCACTCCTGAATGGATCCTCTGGGTAATGAATTAAAAGCACAGAAAGCAGACAGTCTATGAGACAACAGAAAGAAAATTGTTGAAGTTGGTGAGACATGGTTTTGCCTTTTCAATGAACAGGTATGACTAGACCTCTTCTGCCTCCTTATGAAGGCAAAATAATCTTTCATACTTTGACAACTCCTGGGAGAAGTCTCTTTCCCTTTCTAAAAGAGGGATGCTGCAATAACACTGTTTTAACTGGGTGAGTCAATTGTCCTTTTTGCTTCAAAACCTGGTCATCATGCAACTACATGAAAGGGTCAGATGTACAAATCTCCTGTCACACTTGGTAATAAAACAGAGGTACCACGTGGCTGTTTTGTTTCCCTGTACTGTCTTTCAAACAACCTTCAAACTAGGAAGCAAATCCTGTGTTAAAAAATGAGTCACAATTAATAATAAATGCTATCAGAGAAAGAGGGAGTTTAAGGAGAGAGAACAGAGGAATTTTTAAGCTGGTCTAGAAAAATAACTTAAACAGTAAAACATTTTTCTAACACACCTTTATTTTGACTTCACCGCAAGCAAGAAGGAATGTTCTGCAAGGAAATTGCCTGCAAGCCTAAGACCACCCTAGAAAAGGCTTTATAGTGCCATAGGATTCACATTTTAATGACAGTACAATATCTACAATTTTGTATCAGCTTCCAGAACAAAAGAAGGAGCGTATTTATGCCAAGGAATATTCCTTCTAGCTGAGTATCTGAGGATTTTTTGACAGTATTAAGAACAGTGTATAGGGTTGCATCATTAATTCTTATGCTCAGACAGGTTTCAAATCTAACTTTCTATTATGGGCTACCCTGGAAAGTCCCTGAAGGATGCTGAGATTTTAATTTATATTAGTTACTATATCTTAACACTCACTGTGCAAATTCCGAGTCCCTAAAATATATGAATTAATTCAGTTCACTTACTACATACTGATATCCACTCCGAGAGTTAAACAAAATGAGATCGTGAGCAGCAGACTGACTTAAATTGTAGCAAATTCCAAGAAAAGGCATGTATTCTGAGAAGTCCTTCAGCTTCTGCTAAATAGGTGCATTAACTCTCTCAATAAATATTTCTGTGTGTTTAACAATTTCATCCTGTGATTTTAAAGTAGCACAAAGTCTCATTTCAATTTTCCTGAATGTCATTTTCTCATCAAGCTACTTAGTACAAACCAGCACAGGAGGAAATGTGCTATTAGGCATTACTGGATTACTGATGAGTTTTTATTGTTGGGATTAGCCCTTTTTCACTTAATCCTATAGCTGCAAAGATGGATGCAGCCTGTATTCTACAACAAAAAGCTTACTCAGCAACTCTTAAAGAAGTCTGACTTCCTGGGGATGGAATAGGGTTTATGAAGTAGAAGTCAGAGCTATTATGAGAATTAAAAATTTAGTGACTACAGAACAGTTTCTGCAAATGTCTTGGTTTCTGGCACCTTTTTGCTGCAAGTTACCAAATCAAACACTGTAAGAACCTAAGTCTGTGCAAAGATGTTTTCCTTTATTCTAGGGAAGTAGGGGTTGAAGAAGAGGAACTGACATAGCTGAAAGCTCTCTGAATATTATCTTTTAATATTTCTTTCCACCCTTCCATCTTTTTTAGATCTTTGACATAGAAGGCTTCTCTCAAATGTAATGTTCAGCCCTATGTTAGAGGTCAAGATTTTCTGTTAAATGATCTATACTGGGTTCCACTTCAAAGTTCTACAGATAGAAGACTTTGAGAATCTTTTAAACTTTTGACAGATTTTTGTCAAGATCCAACAGTATAAAACCCTGAGCAACTTGGTCTGAGCTCATAGTTGACCCTACTAGAAACAGGAGGTTGGATGAGAGAACCCCTAATGCTCTTTTCAACCTGAAGTGTCCTATGATCCTATAACTAATTTATTACCGTAATTTCTCTTTCTTCCTGTCTGATTGTTAAACTTTGTAAGGTGTGCTTTTATGGGTCTTCATGTTGTCCTTGTCTCTTCAGAAATTTGGAGTAAGGAAACCGTATTAATTGTCATGTTTAAGAAAATGCCTTCTGTAAATACTTTTGGTACCAACTGGACTTCCTGGAGACTCCATTGTGCAAAATTTGTCATGGAAGAACAGGTCTATCTGTGATTTTAAGCATTCTCTTCCTAGACTTCAGATGCTCCCAGAAGGAAAAAAGAAAAAAAGAAAGAAAAAAAAAGCTAGCTCAGGCCTGCAAAATTTTTCTTGTAGCAATCTGAAATTATAGGAGAACCATGTCCCAGTGGTATAGGTCCATCTGTGTGAAGCTTTTTCTCATTTCTTCTGATTAAAGCTTCAAATCAATTTCTTGGTTTGTGGGTTGGTTTGTCTCTCAGCAATTGAGTGAAACGTGCTCTTCAGCCTCTCATTAGGCCAGTCTTCACAAAATTGCAAGAGCCCAGCTGCTACAAGATCAGCTGTGACTCAACAGGAGGAAATTATATAGGATGATGTGGAATAGTGTCTATTGCCTGAAGCCACCAGCTATTACCCAACTCTACTTGTGTCCAGCTACTGCAGTGGTTCTATTAAGAAGAATTAAAAAAAAGATCGGCTTAGGTGTGATATCTGACCTTCTTCTCACAACCCAGTTTGCCAGTTTAGCAAGGCCAGTCTCTCAGCTGGATGCCATGAGCTGCTTTAGAGTCAGTGCATGGCAGGCTGCTTGTGTGTTCCCCTCAAAATAGTGTAAAGCATTTGATCATAAGCCTCAGTCCATAAAACTAAAATTTGTCATTTGGAAAAATAAAAAATAAGCCTCCTTAACCACATCTTATTATTGAGTTTGACTGTGGCCATCAAGTGACCTAGTGGTGACCACGGCAAAGCTGCCCAACTCCTGTAAGCTGCTGGAGCTGCTGTCCTGCTTCCTTCCAGTGTCACCATCTTTGGCACTGGCCAGAGAAGTTGGTGTGCCTGTGTTTGTGCCACCAGTGAAAGAATTGTCATTTTGCACTGGTTTTCACCTGGCTCTACGAGCTTTGTGGCCCACACTGCAGCTCTAGATATGGTTCTGGAGGCAGGTGAGCACAGAGTTTTACCTCCCCCTGGGATTTCTCCTTGTCGGAGTTGTGATTGTTCTTTCATATCTGAGCCACTCCCTAATGGACAGGCTCATGCAGGGAAATATTGTCTCTGCGGCAACCTCATCTTCCCATCTCACCCTGAACCTTTTCCTATTGCTGGATAACCCATTAGCAACATCCAAATAGATGAATAGCCTCTCCTAATCGTTTTTATTGCTGGCACAGCACAAGACAGTTCCTGATACAAACATTGTAATAGTCATTAGTTGCATGGTCCTCATTTTTCTCATTTACTGATTAGATAAAGTGGCAGAAGTTCTGCACAAACAAAGTGTACGTTTTTGCTAATGATTTTAAAAGCAGAAAACAGTATTGGTCTTAATATTTTCCTGCTTGATCTGCTCTTGCTTCTGTAAAATGGGCATTATAATACCCTTTCAAATCCCAAGGAAGTTGAGAAGGCAAATTTAAAGCATGCCTCCTTGATCAACATCCAGTACAAGTAAGTAGATTGTTTGCAGTAAATATTATGTGCAAAATAACAGGTATGAAAGGAAAGATTGAATAATTATGCAAATATTTATAATCAAGTACATAATTTTTTTAAGGGGGAAAAGAAAATGTGTGCATAGAATTGAATATTGTATCAAACTGCAGATGCACAAAGGGGCCAAGTAAAGGCTTATTAAACAAATTTAATTCTTGCATTTAATAAGTTTGAATGCTTGATTTTGCAAAATTGAGGTGCTTTAGGCTTCTATGGAGGAATTTGGTAGAAAGACTAACCATAAATTAGGTTGCTCACTGATGAATGTCAGAAAGGAACTACTGTCTTTAAAAATAGCACTAGTAAATAATGCACTTTGCTATTTTGGGGGTTTATGAAGCGTTAGTGAGATTTGTAGGAGCAGTTGTTATTTTAAAAAATAACAGCAATTTATTGTTGCTAATTACTCTCTTGGCACTGCATGTATTAAAGATTAATTGGAATGTCTGTAGTCAGTAATGAGGTCCCATGTAGTTTATAGTGACTGACAACATCTTCCTTTATCTGGAAAATTACCCCACTGGAAAATTTGTAAACAGGGCAGTAGCTCTTGGCAATCAAATTTTCAAAGTCTTAATTGATACAGTAGCTACTGAGTTATGGTAAAAAGATCAGACAGTTCCAGCAGTTAAGAATGACAAATAATAAAAGTACAAATGAACTGTCATGAAGGTATAACTTGCACTCACAGAAACAGATTTTTGACCTCTATGTAATCTGACTTAATATTCAGATAGAGACTGATTTCTCAGGATTATACAACATCATGAATTAAAACAGCAGCATTTCTCAAGAGATTTATATTTATCACTATTTTGCAACTGTAGATTTAGTCATCGAATGATGGATGCTGGAAAAGCAATCCTTTCATCTCCATCTTAAAAAAATCTGTGAATGAATAATTGTAGGTGTCAATGACAGAGGACTGTGTTGTAGTTTACTACTAGAATTTTTCTGATTTTTTTTTTTCTGGGTACATGTATGTGCATATATGTGAATATGAGTATTTCTTTGGCAATTTTTTGCCTATTTCTGCAATTCACTTAAAAATGGGAACATTGTTTCATTCTTTCTTGGATGCATTTATCAGATGACACTGATAAATAATCACTTACTACAGTCTTTTTTGTCAAAAAAAAAAAAAAGAGAAATTACTGCTGGTGGTAGAATTCATTATTATTTGAATTAGAAATCTGGTCTTCCCAGCCACAGCCTTTTTTTTGGTGTTGGATACACAAAAAAATCCAACCACACAAAAAATACCAACCCAGATCCCATAACCTTGTCACTTCAGCATTGCAAAACTGAAGCCACACTTAGTAACTCTGCCAAAAAAAAAAAAGTTTTCTGTGAGCTAAGAATCTTCTTACAGAAGATTATCAGTTTAAATATTTCTTAAGAGAAATAATCAGTTTACAAGGAGGTCTTTTGCAAAAGATATGTGGATGCAAATTTTCATAGTGTTTGGAAAATTCAGACATCAACTGTTTATTTTGGTCGCCTCCCATTTCCATATATTATGCAGTCAGTCTGATTGTCCAATCAGTCAGAATCGTCTTGAGCATTTCTTAGATGAGCTCTTGAACTAAACCAGCAAAGTTGTAACGTTAATGACCAACAGATATAGTAGTTTATTATCTGCATATTTTTTATTATTTCAGTGTTCAATTTTATAATTTCTCACTGGCTCACCTCTCTGCTCAACTTACTGCTGATTAAAACTGTTAGGACGGAAGTTACTGCAAAATTAGCAGATATGCTATGAGCACTATTTGCTAGGAGCACTGTGTATCCAAGCATTATTGCTGATGCTTGAATTTAATTTGGAATTGCATTTTAAATGGAAAAAGCATGGATATTTACACTGGTGTTTAATGGGACTGAATTAGTCTCAGAGCACAATTCTGTTCTATTGATTTTTTTCAGGGGATGGGGAAGAGATGATGTCCTGACTGTTCTGGTGATTAGTCTCGCATCTCCACAGCATTTCAAAGCTAAACTGTGTGTAAGGCAATGTTTGCTGGTACACATTAGTTACAAGAGGTTCTGCCCAAAAGAGATAACAGTATGCAGGCTCCTTTCAGCTGCCCAATACCCCAGTGTGAGTCAGGACTGTGGATGAAACACTGCTTCTCATTTCCAGGGCACCTCTGGGGAAATTCACACTTCAGGGGTTGATACAAGAGCAGTCATTCCTTTCCCCAAAGCCTGGCTTTGCCCAAAGGGTGCAAAAAAGAGCAAAACTCCTCACATGCTTGTTTATAGCCCTGTGCATCTGGGCAAAGGCTAGGGAAAGTCTCTCTCTTGATTAACAACGCTGTTTATTATGCACCAAATGCTTCTTTTCTCCTTGCTAGCAGCACTCTGACCTCGTTTGGGGAGCTCAGGAAGAGTGAAACCAGAGGTGCTGTGTGACTTTGTGCACAGTGGCTAAGTGTGCTCAGTGCTTTTGCTTGCTAGCAGTTCCCCTTGCAGGCAGTCAGAGGAGCCAGAGAAAGGGATGGTGTCCAACTAGGTCAATCTTGTCACCCATTTTGTCATTGTGTAATCTTTGTTACCCAAGTCAGTACATTTCTGTAGGTAATAGCTTTTATCTGAGTCATTTGTGAGATAATTCTTGAGTGGCTGTGCAATGTGAAATGACTGTATGCGCATCCTTTAAGTGAAGTCTGGCAATGCTGCTGTCATTCTGTATTATGAAAGACCCAAGGACTTTTAAAGACCAGTTATTTATTTAGATTTTTTTTTTATATCTTTCAAAAGACTTGAGTCCGTTACTTTATCAGAATTATTGGTAAGATCAACTACTGCTAACCTACACAATCAAAAGTAACGAATCAAGCCCAGAAAAATAATGAGACTTCTAAATAAGATATTAATTATATTAATTTGCCTTTAGATTTCTTAGATCTCTAGATGTCCTCTATAATAATGTCTATAATGACAAGGAATAAATCCTTGCATTTTGAGCAAGGTGCAGTTCTTAAGCATTCTTCTGCTGCAATGGTGGCAGAGCACTTTAATAGTATAAATACAATAATATCTATTATGTATTAATAATATAATAAACATTTCAACTACTGATAAAGTACTGGTATAACTTGTGGTAAGAGGTTACATGGGGGGCTAAAATAAGCAGACTTACTTAAAAGAAAATAGAGTGGAGTTTGAAGAAGAAGGTACCTTATGACTGCCGAATCACAAGGAGCATGTGAGGTGAGTCAGGGAATGTCTCATTTTGCCTCAGCAGTACAGTTCTGTCCACATGGGACAGAGCCAGAAACAGATATCAAGGATGGATGGATCAGCCATCATACACTTTTACTCCACAGACAGCTCCAAGGCTCCAATGACCTGTAATGCAGCACTGAAATTAAGTTTTGCAAACATTGCTGTTGTCCTCAGTGTCTGGGTAAAGCCATTCAGGTCCAGAAGTCTTCCCTGAAAGTGTCAGAGTCTAGTAGGAGAGCTGTCTGCTGAGCACTTCCAGCACAGAAGGTGTTCCCAGATGAGCAGATAAACAGTGCCAACAGGTCTATTGAAGCTGCAATAAGAAAGTTTCTGGTTGGTAGTAATGAAATAATGGGATCAGTAACTTAGGTGTGCATGCTTCTACTGAGAGGCATTAGAGACACCATTGGCAAGCTGCACTTCATCCTTAAATTTTTAAAATTTCTTGTCAATGACTTGATTTGAGTATTACCTCAAAGAAATTACCAGCTTTAAACTCAGATGAAAATTAAAGCAAAAGTAGCAACATCTCTTAAGGAAGTTAATAGTGTAGCACAGCCTTTGTCCTTCATCCTCCGAGGTTTATAAAAATTACCTCCTAATGACTTTCTAGTAATAAGATTTTTAAAAAAATGTTTTTCACACAAGAAATGTCTGATTTTCAGGTCCAAGCCTGTGTCAATCATTCATGGTATATTAATCCTTAATTGTTATTGCTTTCTTCCCAGTCTCCAATCTCTTGATAAAAATTTTGTCTACTTCTTTATTTGCAGCTAAAATGGTGCGTTGTATTTTTGTACATTCAAAATTATCAAAACTAGAGAAATTGAGGGTTTGAGTTAATTTTGCAAAATACTAAAAGCTATGACTGGTTTGCACTCTTGAATGATCTTAATCTCTTATTAGTTTCTTTAAGAGTTTTTATCTGACTATTTTCCCTCAGTAGGCTGCCAGCTTCATTAGTACCCATCACCCAAAAAAATCGACCGGAGACAGGTCATTGTTTTGCTCAAGTACTCTTACTCTTCCCAGGTTATTTTAGAGTTTCCTACAATTAAAACCTCTTTTTATACATAGTGATTTTGAAAGCTGAAAAGTAAAATTATTAATATTATTTTAAAAAGATGCAGATTTGGGCATTTATGTACAATGATGATGCTCTGTCTGTTGCTGCCTCCTTGGGGGTACCCAGTCTATGGAAGATAATTTGAATCATGTGGAACTTGACAGCTGAAGGCATTGGAGAAGAAAAGTAATGTCACCCTTTCAGGCATTCCTTTTGAGAACTTTAAAATGAGGAAATGAGTGAAAGATGTGTTCATTACCATTATGGTCTTAAAGAGAAAAAATTACTGAGTTTGCAGGCCATAGGGGGAAATAAAGCTGTGTTTGTGTAATACATAGTACTTCCTACTAATATGTGGTTGTTCAGATGCTTGTTGTGTTGATGTAACCTTATATATCTTCAGACTTGCAAGAGTATTCTCTTTGCAAGAGCATTCTGGTACTTTCAGATATATGTAAGATAGCTGACTGGCTGCTATAAATCTTTTTGACCAATACAAGACAGCACATCCCAGAGTTGCATTTATGAGAAACAGTGGATGCCTTAATAATGTGAAGATTTTTAGTCCTATAAATGGATGCTGTATTGCTGTTCCATGAACATCTTGTGAAAAACAAAAGGATTCTTATTGCTTTGCTTTGACTTAAACCAAATAAAAGAAACAAAGCAGGAATCCCCAAATGATCATTTACTCCTTAAAGCAATCATCCAAGAAAAGACTCATTGTATGCTTTGTTTCTTCCAACATTTGAAATAAAATAAGTAGCTTGGCAACAATTGTGCTTGTTACTTTTCTAAAAAAGATTTCACACCACCTGCAGGTCTTGTGCTTATATGAATAGTATTTTATGCATAGAATCACAGACTGGTTAGGGCTGGAAGGGACAAGGGAGCTTAAGCATCATTTAGTTCCAAACCCTCCTGCCATAGGGAGGGATGCCATTCACAAGATCTGGTTGCTCAGGGCCCCATCCAGCCTGGCCTTGAACACTTCCAAGAATGTGGTTTCCACAACTTCTCTGGGCAACCTGTTGCAATGCCTTATAGCAGCAGCGTGGCCCTGAACGGGGAATAACGAGCATTGACTCAATGATTGCAGAAGGCTGATCAATTGCTTTATTGTTACTACACCACACTCTACTCTACTCTACTCTACTCTACTCATGTGAGAAACCCTTCGCCCTAGCCAGACAGTCTGACGCAGCTTTGACCTAATTGGTCAATCAATCAAAACACCATCACCAGAGTCCAGTTAAGAATCACCCTTTGGTAAACAATCTCCATAACACATTCCACATGTGCTCAACAACAGGTGCAGCAAGTGAAGATAAGAATTGTTTTCTCTGAGCTTTCTCACAACTTCTCACAGCTTCCCAGGAAAATCCAGGGAGAGAATTATGTCTCTCTGTTCAGAGGATATGTGATTACCACAGTGCCTCACAAACCTCATTGAAAAAATTTTCCTTATAGCTAATCCAGACCTACCCTCTTTCAGTTTAAAACTACTACCCTCTGTCCTAACACAATAAGAACTGCTAAAATGTCTGTCCCCATCTTTCTTAAAAGTCCCCTTAAAGTACTGAAAGGTTGCAATATAGTCTCCCCTGAGCCTTCCATATAGACCATCTTTCAGCCAAACACTTAAATGCCTGTCTGACTTCTGAGTTACTCTTAAATCCAGGACGTTCTTGAATTCCTTGATGAATGATCTCAGCAATGAAATGTGCCAAATACAGAGCAAGCAAAAAGATAAAGTGTTTTGCCGGAGCAGCCTATGTGCTGAAACAGTGGTCCCTAACCTTTGCTGGCAAATAACCAGTTAGACCAGTGATGCATTGCAGTAAGAATCATCTCTTGCTCTTCCTGTGGGATTCTGTTTTCCTTGTTATAATCTCCTTGCTCGTGAAGTACACCAGAGGGGTTCCTGGGCTACATGCTTTTTAGCTGAGGACCTGTCATCAAATGGCTTATGTGGTTATACTGTAAAGATTATACTGGTCACTGATGCCATGAGCAAATATTTCCACCCTAGACCAGGACAGTCCTTTCTCTGAGGATGCCTAACACTGCTTTTCTTTGTCTACATTTACAAATGAACTTGCCTTCAGAGCATTGCCAGTTGAGCCATACCTCTTGCTGAGGCAAGTTGTTGGCAGCAGTCATTTTCTTTTCTGAGATGAGCTCCTACTCCTTCTGTCATTTACAATTTTATATGAGAGCACAGACAGTGTAGCCTCAAGGTCATTGAATTCTATCAAGTATATTGTTTGACTGTGTGTGCTCTGGCAGAATTGGTAATTATCACATGCTATTGTTCCACCGTAGTAAGGGGCCGTAGAGTCATGAAGTACAGCTGAGCACAGCCAGTTTACATTAAAACTAGGTTTGAGCAATTAAAATTTGCCCACTCTTTCCTCCCTAGTTGAAAACATGCGGTAGGAGTGATACTGAAGTGTATTAAACCAGTACATTAAAATAACTCTTAACTGTCTCCGTTCTAGAATAATTTTACTGTTCACAGACAGCATGTAATTTTTATGTAAACTACCTATTACAAGACAAGTTATTCATCAGCATAGAGGTGGTGCATTAACTACATTCCCTAACAAGAGCAGGAATCCTTTTTTTTTTAACTTTAAAGCTGAAAATTAAGTTATAAAATCTATGTCTGTTTCTAATTTATGATGTTTTCGAAGAAGAATCTAGGACTCTAAGAATCTTTTTAGCTTGGAATAAGTAACTGTTGCATTAAAATATAATGGCTAGGGCAAAAGTAGCAGCAAGAGATAGGAATTCACATATACATTAGAGCATTCTAAAGGAATGCCAGCAATCCATATATTGTATAACAAACAAAAAGCTAATAATAATTGGTAAAACCTTTAAAGACAGAAAGGATGCAGTGAGTTTAGTTGTGTGTTTTCATTCTCAAGCCTGACTTAGCCTTTCAGACACACCATATAAACCTCTATGCACAGCATTTTGCATATAACTATTTACTTTTCTGGCAAACACTGCTGTCTTGTAAATGCTCCAGCAGGATTTTTTACACTTTCCCATGGCATCTGGGTTGCATGCATGGTAGGCACTGTGTTTGGGCTTGTGTATACATGTATGTGTGTATATTGATGGAGACCCATGTGCATCTATCTGTACATTGAAATAAATGTGCATTTACCTGTGTAGATTTATATAAATGTGTAGTAAAATCCGTGAACATAAAAAAAAATTTTGAAAGAGGATACTATCTTCCTTAACAGTGATACCTCACATTGTGCAGAGAAGCTATTTTATTGCTTTTGTACCTATAACCTCTATGAGTGTTTTTTTACTGAATTGGAGATGATTCTCCATGGACTTTCTGGAAGAAAGGGTGGCAGTCTTGCTTATGGTAATGGCAATTGTATGAAAAAAAAATTAAATTGTTTATCCAAGTAACATATTTTTCCAATGTTTCTCCAGCTATTCTTAATTTAAATCTGCTGCAGAACTGAAGATCAAAAAATTGAAGTAATTTGAAAAATATCAGTCAGATGTTATTCAGTAGCAGAAAATAAAACTGCAGGGTAACAACTGTACATGAATGTAGAGCAGTGACATTTCTCCTTGGTAGCACATGGAGCATATCTTGTAATGGTTTAAACAAACATTGCCACTAATAGAAAAGCAACTTGATGCTGAAAAAACATCATGACCAATTATTTTAAGAACAATAACAAACAATACACATTATAGTAATAAGTGTTGATGAAAACAGAATTGAAATTATGAATACATCATTCTCATAATTCCTTTCTCAGAATAAAGCAGTTTAATTGGGTTCTAATATAAGAACTACTAGTATAAATATAGCTAAAATAATTAAATTCAATATAGTTAATCCTGGAGATAAAGCGTAGTCTCTGAAGACCTCACTTCTGAATGCATTAGCTTGTCTTATGCTTCTCCCCAGCATGGGGGAGACTTAGGAAGTGAATTTTTAATGGAGTTGTGTTGCTATAGTGAAGTAGTGGAAGGGTGCTCAGGGCTGTACAACTCTGGCACAGAACAGGGATCACTAAGCAGTGGCTCCAGCTGGAAGAGCTTTGCTGTAAAGGCAGCTTTAGGGTTCGAGGTGGCATGCTGCTGACCCCCACTTCTCAGGGCTCCTACACCACCACAGCAAATGAAGACACTTCAAATGTACATTCCCTGTGCTCTGAGACTTCTGGAAAGAAAAGTCAGGGGCTCAATTGCTGGCTGACATAGTAGGTTCCAGAGACTTCTGTTTGGCTGCATTTCTTAGGTGGATGTGGCTGCTGAAAGGCCCTGGGGAAAGGGCAAGCAGTTGGAGTTGAATGTGCAGAGTGGAATGTGCTCTCATTCCTTGTTTAAACAGAAAATGTCATTATCTTTGGGGATTTTTACATTGGGAATGCTATGGCTGTCAATAGCCTGACTTTTCCTTTTTCATCCTCTGCTCTTCTGTGTTGATGGTGCACTTTGTGTAAATCCTCAGCAGTAACTCAGTCTCTGACAGGATGCTGACGGTGGTGGTGCTGTTCTGAGTGAGTCACCAGATTACATACTAAAAAGCTTGGGACACTTTGGGAGAGAGGACTTCCAGATCTGGTCACACCCCAGACCCAATGCACCCAGTTTGTCCGAGGGTGCACTTCCAGAGGTCCAGCAAGGTGCTCCTGTCCCTGGATACTGGTGAAAAGTTAAAGAACTTGCACATGCGCCTGGCAGTCCCAAAACAGACCCCAGCAAGATGAGGAAGATGCAGGCAGTGACCACAGCAAAAAATGTATGAAAGGGAAAAATGTGCCTTCTCTATATTGTTTTGTGTGTTCTTCCTTACATTTTTTTTAATGGAAAAAACCCATTTTCCTCTCTCCCATACTTCAAGTATATTTTTTTTCCTCTCTCCCATACTTCAAGTATATTTTTTTCCTCTCTCCCATACTTCAAGTATTGGTGAAGAAAGCAAGTAATCCTTTTGGATACTCACCAATGTTTGTAATCACTTGATGCCAGAATTTTAATGCATTAGATTGGCAGAATATATATATTTAAATATTGGATTCTTTTTCTTGTGTGTGTGTGTGTCTGCAACATGATGGTTTTTTCTCTTTGTGTACATGTGTGGGTGTTTTTTCGTCACTTATGGAAGAGTATTTAATAATAAAGACTTCTGTGTCTCAGCTGCACATATGGAATTGGCAGTACAAGACTTTACTTTTAAAATAACAATCTTTGCTCTCCATGGAAAGAAGGGACTGCTATTAGATGAGCCTCAGCTTAGTCTCTTCTTATTGTCTTAACTGAACCTTTGAATTGGAGTCAGTAAAAGCTCACAGCAAATACAGTATCCAATCAGATGTATATTTTTAAATTAATCTACATTTGAATACCTTCCCTGATTTCCCACCAGCACCTGCAAAGGAAAAAAAAAGGAGGGGGAAAAAAAGGACAAATGTCTGAAAAGAAAAGGAATACATTTGCAAGTTTAATTTCCCTAGGGAGAAGTGAGCTTTTCAGAGCAACTTTGATATGTTTCTTTCTTCTTTGTGTAACCTGTAGTTTAATTTTGGTTCCCATTTTTGCATTGACATTTGCATGATAAAAGAAGCTCCACTTTTCTTTCAAAGATTGTTCCAGAAAGTCAAAATTATTCATAGGAGAAAACCATTAATAAAATGAAAATTTTAGAAGTGTCTCCTTTTTTCAGTAATTTGTATATACAATCCACCATGACTGCCAGTGCTTTCACAGATCTGATCAGACAGCTATGTCTGATCATCCCTGGAGGTGTTCAAGGCCAAGTTGGATGGGGCCCTGAACAACCTGATCTAGTGGGGGACCTCTCTGCCCCTGGCAGGTGGGTTGGAAATAGATGATCTTTAAAGTCCCTTCCAACCCAAGCCTTTCTATGATTTTTTGATTCTACAACCATGTTTTTCAGAAGGTTGCATGGTATATTGTTGCGCTGCTGTTTTTGTAGTGATTTTGTGAGTCTTCATTTTTAGTAGAATGATTCATCCCAAAGATGAAATTTTTAATCTTCAATGTTGAAGATATTTTCAGCATATTTCCTCAGACCCAAGCAGATGTTTGGGCTGCTCAGCATCCCTTATAAACTCTTCTTTCATGCCATCCATCCTGCAGCTGAGTTGATAGTGAAATTGAGAGTGAAAAAAAATAAAAAATCCTTGGGGAAGAGCAGAAAATTTCTGTGATCTGTATTTATTAGAGCCAGAGGCCTGTGGTTAATTTGTTACTCAGGTATGTTTTACACAGGGATTTCCTAGCTTGCTCTTGACCACTGAGAAAACAAAAGCAGCACGTCCTAGTAACTTGTATAATATCTCTATATCTGTGCATCTATACCTGATATGAGATGTTTGCTTATCACACAGGATCTGTGTTTTTCTTCCCTGTGGTTTACCTGCCATGTAGAGACATGTGGAGCTTAGTCTGGTAACATATTTTTGTCTTTTCATGTGATGCCTACCTCTGCCCCTCCCGCTGGGTTTCTCAGCCCAATCAAATACAATAGGAGGATTGTAAAGCAGCAAAGAAAGCTGCAAAACAAAAACCCAGTTTATGTTTTACCTCAGGAAGCAGGATCACAAAGAAATTTTTATCTGTCTAGAGCTAGAAATGTAACATTTATGAACTAAAGCTTCTTTCTATGCTATATATTGCAGGGCATTACATACTACATCCAAAACCGGATGTCAAGTTCAGGTGCACAGATATATATGTACATACATATGTGTCTTCTGCCACCGATTATCACCTGCACACCCTTGCTGTGTTTGGAGTAGCTCCAGCCAGCAAGTGACCTTTTGAAGGGGATGGCATATATCAGGCTGTTCACAAGCCCAGCTTCATCTGAACTGCTGGCCCATTGTGTCCTTTGCCTGTCAGCATTCAGTCTTATCCAGCTTTATTCAGCATTGCTCAGCCCCATACTGGGTCCTAGCTGCCAGCTTCTATCCTAATTATCAACTAAAAGATTGTATCAAGCTCTATCATGTGCTGATTAGCATCCTCACCTACAGTAATACAAAATTTATAAAGGATAATTCTTTGTGTGTTATGTGTTATTGTGTTGCAAGGTGTTTGAATCCTATCTGTTTAGACTCTTATGTGGTATGGAAAACAGACAGTAAATGTGTGAGAGAGAGACAAGGAGAGGAAAATTTATTTGGTGGAAAATGTGAAAGTAATTCCTGCAAATGTGGAGCCATCTGATATCCTTCTTGGTCAAGCTCATACTCAAGTTTTGGTCTTTCACTTTAGAGGTTTTTGTCTTTTCTCCTGAGTTTAAGCTTCTAAGTTCTTCCTCAGCTTAAAGATTTTAAGTGCACATCATATTTAGCTGTGGGAGGGCCTCAAACATCCTAAGAGAGATGTTGGTCAGGGGCTGAGAGAAAAGGGCAGGTAGGTTCAAAGTAACATGAGATATCCAATGGTAGTTCTGAAATTTTTTTTATTTATGTTTTTGCCATTACTAATCAAGTTTGACTGTCATTTACAAGGATTTTGTTTCTATTCTCTATTTAATTGTATTCCATTAAATCCTTTCCCCAGGTTCTGTGTGTGGACATTCATTAGTACTGTCTGCTTGAGATCCAAAAGCACCTCAAATATCCTGGTGTTTCAACCACATGGGTGAAGACCTTGTCCTTAGTGGGGAATGCTGCAATTAAATCACATTTTTCAAAGAACCTTGTCTTCTCTGGAAACCCTTTGCTTCAATGTTTTGCTGGAAAGCAGAAAAAATTAGTGATCATTTTTGGTCATTAAGGAAAAACAAAAAGGGGGGGGGACTTTTTTTATATAGAGGAATCCTTAAGTTTTAAATTTTAGAAAGCAGCCTGTGTTATCTCAGACACCTGCACTTCCAGGAAAAGGTTTGATGCAGACAAAACATTGCCCGTAGGGATTCAGTCTGGGTGATAAAAATAATGTAAAAGTTGTTCCAAACACCCTTGCAGCCTCTTCAAAAAAGGAAAATATACTTGGTATTTGTCAGCAGCTAAGATGGAGGAGGGCTCTTAGACACTGCAGGAATGTACACCTCACTGCTCTGGGGCACCAGGTTCCCCCTTTGGATCAAGTCCTAAACACAACTCTGAGAGAGAGAAAGGGTAACCTGCACTCCTGAGTGCCAGGCCAGCTCAAGGGTGAAGGAGAGAATTCACACTGTACAAGAACTGCAGCATTGCTGGAAGCCAGAGATGCCCACAGACCCTGCAAAGACTGGCCCCATGTGCTGCTTCTCAAAAAGGTCAGGGTCAGAGCTACAGACCATGTCCTTGGTGGCCCAGATTGCATCAAATGCTGCTGGTGTGCTCTTTGAAAGCAGATGCTTCTTATTCTCTGGCCTTTTTCTGTCTCTGTGGCGTGTTGTTGTTCAGGTGCAGTTTTTACTTTCCTGATTTTCAAGCCATTAAGGATGATAATTTTGTGTTGTTCTTCAGTCTACCCATTCATGCTACTATCCTGTGCTATAGCAGATCACCTTGGGCCAAGGACCTTGCTTCTTTGTCAGTAGAGTCTGTACTTCCACAGCACTGATCATAAAAACCTTTTCCACTGTAAATTTCACACACATCCTAGGAGATACCAGGTATGTGCAAAAATTTTAACTGTTAAAAATGTACAAAATTTTTAAAGAAAACTGTGTGAAAAGATGTAAATTATTCCATTGAACATTTTTTACACTTAAGTCACTTTTTCTATTTTGTTAATGTTTTTCCCCCAGCTGAAATGTAGGCCAAATGTCTCTTGTTTGTTCAGGAGCAATAAAATGTTTATTACTCACACATTTCTTTACTTTCTGTTTACTGGACACTTTCTGAATTAGTTTTTCTGTTATGTCCTTATTGCTTATAATGGTAGAATGTCAGGATTTTCTGTATCATTGTGTTATCCCACATTTTAAGTTCAAAATGTACTGCATCACTAACAGTTATAAAATAGAATGACCAGGAAGGAGAAAAAACTGATCTTAAACAGAAATCTTAGCATGTAGTTTTAAATTACCATTTTTCTTGCTACATTTTTTTAAAATCTCCTCATTGATATGTGTGCACACACAGACAGAACCAAAAGGGCTTACTAATACCACGGCTTACTAATAAGATCACAAGAAACATTTCATCTTATTAAAAACAATTTGATATTCTGGTGTAAACTTCAGTGCTTCTAAATTATTCTCCAGCCTAAAGCCCTTCTCTTCCTGCTCCACTGTAATAAAAACAATAAATACATATCTTCCACAGCTTTTCAAATATTTTAATCTCCAAAATCTTACCTGATAAATGCAATGGAAGTCAAATCAGCTGCATTCCTGATTTCTTTTTACTTTTCCAAAATTGTATTTTGAAATAATTGTCTGTTTTACCATCATAAACAAGAAAGCTCATCTGTATGTGTGGACGCAAATATAATTTTATTTATTTAATGTCAATATTAACAGGAAAATGGCTTGTAAATTTTCCTATATAAAACACTATGTCATGATTTTTTTTTCTCCAACCCTCCCCTTAAACAAGACCTTCCTTTTGCAAAAATAAAATACTTTTCCACCAGATAGGAAAACTGTATGTTTTTTATTAAAAAAATTATCAAAGAAAGAAAGGTACTATGTTTATATGAATAATAAAACCATCTGGTGTCAGAACACATTAACAGTAATGCTGTTGCAGGGCTAAAAGTGTGATGCTTCAATCTGTAAAACTGAAGCTGGGCTAGGATTCAATTTTCATAGGTGGTAGTTTATTTCCTGATAATGAGCCTGTTGCAATTTCACACACATTCCCTTGATGTTCAGACACTAACTGGTCTTACAGGGAAAAAAGAGCTTGGACAATGCTTTTGTTTTCATGATGCTGGGTCAGGAAGGAAGAAAAGCGGAGTAGTCCTCACTCTGAATCAGCAAATTTTGGGAGTTTCCAGTGCATCATGTTGCAGTGGAGAGGAGGTAAAAAAAGAAAATTAATTTAAGATGGAAGTCTAGGCCCAGGTGGGGTAGAGGCACAACTCTAGCAAACTAAGAAGTGCCATAGTGACATCTTCAGTATTAAATATTTTGGCTTAAGGCTATTTGTTTGGTAGTTTCTATTTATTTATTTATTGTACAAATAAACCCATCCCATTTCACAAGCAAACAGACAAAAGCATTCAAAGGAAATACAGTTTTTCTGCTGCAGTTAATTTTGACAAAGAACTTTTATTTGGCCATAATAAATGTGCTAAAACACTTGAAACAAGGTACATTGCTTAGCTTTGAAAGAACTACAGGCTAACTGGTGACATTAAGGAACTCTTCACATGGTGCATCCATTCCCTGCAGATTGTGAGCAAAAGAACATGCTGAGAATGAGATTTTCTTTTATTTTGTTCACTTAGCAGGTGGATGATTGGGTTAATTTGATTTAATGGTGCATTACAGCACAGATATTCTTCCTTGCAGTCATGAGCAGCTTCTCCTTATGAAGGGGATATCTTTGTATGGTCTGCTGAGCAAAATGGGGAGCAGTGCCTTCCCAAAGCCATCACACACAATTTTCTCAATGCTTAGGGCTTTTGGATCAAAATTCAGCAGCACATTTGTGTTTGGTCACGTAGGGGTAGAATCTTTCTGGCTGAATAAGTGAAAGTTTTTATGCTTAGATGCGTTTGAGCAAAAGCCTCTGTGCCTTCACTGAGAGATTACACTGTGTGCAAGAGCTCCTGTCTGTCCATAGGGTGTGACCAGAAAATGTCAGCTCAAGGCAGCAAGGGCCTAATGTACCTTTGGCTAAGGCTTTTTAAATGACCAAAAATACCAGTTATGTAGCAGCATGGCAATGTGTTAATTGGCTCCAAGGTGTTGATCATTCTCATCCAATTTGGAAAAACAACCAAATAGCCCCACTAAAACTGATTACATTTCAGCACTTTTTCTGCTGTTCACGGTTATTGTAAATAAAAGTTGTAGTTCAATTTGTTTTTATAAAACTGCTTATGATCCTAATTTCCACAGCTGATCTCTGAATCATCCTAACTGGAATTATTTCCAGAAAGTTCCAGTTAAATGGTTCAGACATGAATACCTGCAAGTAAAGAAGCTGTAAAATAATTATTCCAATAAAATGTTAAGTTGTCTTAAGTAAGAAAGCCATTAGGGAAAGTCATGGCTGCTCTGCTTGTCTTCCAGTGTTGGTTTTGAGATTTTTTTTTTAAAGATTATGAAATTTAAAGCACTGTGGAGAACATGGAAGTATTTGTCAGAAAGAAGATTGTGTTTAGTAGAACTGTGTTAATTATTTCTAAGGAATTTTTTTTTTTAGTTTGTTTATACTATTAAGGATTTACTGTACCCTACTTGTGATGTTGGGACTTGTTCTATCATTCTGTGAATGAATGAGAAGGGGAGGAGGTGGAAAAACACAACTGCATCATCTCACCTGCACAAGGTGCAGCCAATGGGCCTCTAATGTCTGTGGTCCTTTCCATTCCTGTATCAGTTCTGCCTTTGCTGTGACTACTTCATTTCAGGTTTGAAAGGAAAACTTTCCTCATAAAGCCTGCTTTGTATCTCTGAAACAAATCTGAGCTGCCCTTGTGAGAATGAGATAATATTTTTATATGAAAATTGCTTCTCTCTGTGATTATTCCAGCCCAATGTGACAAAGTGTTTCTGCATATCCATAACTTTTCAGAATAAACAGTCCTGGAATGGACTCATGGTCTTCAGATTCTGTACATGAACAAGCATAAGGATTGTCTCTTATAAAAGGAATAATTCAGCATTGCCTTTACAAAACTCTCAATTTGCCCCAACTGAATTTTAAATAAAATATATAAAATATATACTGGACAACAGAGCAGAAAGATAAGGTAGTTCTCATTCTGCATGTGTCCATATCAAATTCCAAAGTTATAAGCTGTCTAAGTAGGCTGTCTGGAAGAAAAATAGGTGAAAACTCTGAGTAATTGATAGGATCAAGCCTTTCCTAAGTTTGCAACTTCAGGAAAGGCTTCAACAATGTCCCATCTGTATTGAGAAAATACTGCTGGTAAAACATCTTTCAAGAATCAAAAAAGAAAAAAAGGCAAAGTATTTTTCCCCCTAAATATTAGTAACATAGGACTTTGATATTTCATTTATTATTTGCTCATTTATACATATGTTTGCTCACTAAGTCAGGCAGTCATTGAATTGGTCATTGGAACCTTTTGTCAGTAAAGCAGTCAGTAATTTCTGATTGCAGAGAAATACAAAATGATTGTGTTGAGAACCTTCATGACCCTGAACTGAGCCATGATTTGGTGATGAGTTTCTGGGCCCAGATCTTGAGCTCGTTGTTGTAGCAGTTAGCGAGTCAGCTTTAAAACAGCTTACCTTTGAAAAGAAAATATTGCTATAATGGCAGTGTTCATGAAACTGGAAGATACACTGACACTGTCTGAGCCCCAGCTTTCAGACTGATCATTGCATTGCTCCATCTTAATGCTCCATCTTTAATATTACACTAAATGTGCCGATTATATACATGCATATTTATAATATATTTATTTTTTGATTGATTATTATATTTTTTTCTTGATTTGCTTTTAAATAAATCCCTTCAAAGCATGCAGAACTAGTTGATTCAATTACCTATCATATGAACTCAAAGGCTGTGGGTGACCTCAGATCACAGCTTTAGGAGTTGCTTTCCAATGCTTCGAAATAAACCTCCAGGTCTTTGAAGGGGCTGTGAAATTAATTTATATAAAAACTCTGAATGTTTTTTATAGAATGTATCTTTCACAGGAAAAAATGTAAATGTTCCAGCCTGGTATTTCCGAAACTTAAAAGATTTAATAGAAGGTTGTGTTCTCTAGTTCTCTCTGGCATTAATTTAAAAGCTTCCTTTAAGTGACAGTTGTTTGTTGGGTTTTTTCCTAACTCATCTTCTGAAAAAAAATAAAAAGTATTATTGGTACAACTGTTGGACCAGAGACCAAGATCTGCCTGCCTGTATTCATTTAGTTTGCTGCCAGTCCTGCTTAATCCTGTTTTCTGTATTGTAATCTCTGCTCAGAGGAGAAAGTGTGCCCTGCAACACAATGTTCACACTGATGTCTCTACTATAGATACAAATATTGCAAGAATAGCAAATAAATTAACTTGAGGCAGGCAGAGAAAGAGAAACGTTTTCAAGAAGTGCTGGAGTGTCCAGAGAGTTTGTATTATGCTTTCACTGTCTTCTTTCCTTTGACTGCTTAGAACAATTACTATTTTGCATTCATTTAGTTGGAACAGTCATATGGAAAGAGAGGAGCTATGATAGATGGAGCTATCTTAAGTCCTGCTGAGCTGGATATTAACTATTGGGCCAGTGGATTATATTTGCTAGTAGCTGTACTGAGGGAACTTGGAGTTGCCTTCACCTCCCCTTTTCAAGCTGATCAAGCAGTGTATAGGGGGAAAATCTATACAGGTTTTGAAGTAATTTAAGAGGCACTTTTCACTTCTGCATAGGCTAAGCATATCAGACAGATGATTTCACGAAGATTCTGTCCTCAGATATTTTCAGTCAAAAAATGAGTAGTGCCCTTCTAAACTAACACAGATGGAAAATGAATCCATGACATTATCACATATTATTAGGTGAAACACAGTATTATTAGGTGAAACACAGAGACTGAGTCTTAAGGCTCTGAGTACTTTAATGAAATGAGAAAAGCAGTGTCATGAAAGGACAAAGCGATAATATTTTCTGGTTTACAGATCTCTCCTTCTTCTTCCTTGTAAAACATATTACTTTGACATTTCAAAATAAAGCACTAGGTGCTTTCCTTTTAGATACCTTGTTTCAGTCTCTTCTTGTTTCTGGGAAAGCTGAAGTTGCATACCTGTAAGTCTTCTGAGTGATATATTTTAATTTTATTTGAAATGTCATGACTCTTTCTTCCATTATGAAAAGTGAGAAGATTTCTGTATATTTGCTTCTGGAGCCCTTTACCTAGATTTGTATATCCACAATAACTTCTTTTTTCTTTTTTTTTTTTGATTAAAAATATATAGATCAATAAAATCATTACTTGTAATGTAGAATTGAATATTTGCAAATAAAAAAATATTAAGGTGGTTCCTTTCACTGCTTTGATAGTCTTTGTGACCTGGGACATGTGTAATGTTCGGATCTTCAAAGCTGTGTCAGGTCACAATGGCCTCATTTTATTCATGGTGAGACTTGAAGTTGCTGTCCTATAGTTGGGCTGTGGGAGGAAGGAACCCAGGAATAGATCTGATTTTCAGAGCACATTCAGCCTGTATGTATTCCAGGGAGCTTCCTGTGCATCTTCTCTAGGTCCTAGATTCTGGGTTCTGATCCCAATTAATACTTAATATTTAAAGGGCGGGGATGGCTTTGTGCTGATATCTCCCCTCCCCTTGCCCCTGACATCAGCATTTTCCTCTCCTTCCTTTTTCCCTGATCAGTGCACAAACCCTTTAGCTTCCATTTTGCTTGGCATAAACATAGCCCATCTGCTGCGCTCCTCTCAGTCTGTACTTCCAGTCTTCCCTGAGTGCTCCCATAAATCTTTGCCTCTGCTCCAGTTTTTGAGCTCGGGGGGTCTGACCGGAACATCTGTGACCTCGCCAGTGCTCTGCATCACAGCCTCCCTATTTCTTTGGGAATTCCCTCCAATGGATCATAGCTGCCTTTTCCTTTCTACACTAGTAGTTCTGAATCACTCCAAAATGTGCTACTGTGTCCGGTCCTGCTTCAACTCAGCCCTTTTCAAGCAATTTTATAGCACGGAAAATTTGTCATTTAAAGTGAAAGACTTTGGGGAGATTGGATTTAATCTGTTACTAAAAATTCAGTTAATTTGCACCACTTATTATTGTGATTCTAGTTGTTTGGGGTTTTTTGTATTGCTACTTCTGGTGTGTCCCAGAGAATAAATTTTTACTGGGACATGACTACTTTTTTTGCCAGAACAGCTATTAATAGGTGACACTACTCATTATAATCTTTGGTATCCCTGCTAAACTTCTATATTCTGTTATTTTGTAGATAACAGTCCATGGAAAAAGGCTGATAGAGAGTCTTTGTACCTTATGAGGACAGAAACAGAAATGAATCCTTGCAACCTCCTGGGGTCTGACCTATACCTGATAAGGAGGAAGGGGATGAAATTTCTTGACATCCTGTTTCAGTGTTGTGTGCCACAGGACTACTCACTCCAGCAGTACCAAACCCCTCTTCTGTCACCGTTATATGTTCTTAATCAATAATTCACAACTGGTAGGATTTTGCTAAATCAAATATCTTCCTGGAAAACAGCTTCCTGTGATAAGGATGTTTTCTGTGAAGTCTAGGCCAGGCTTGTATGGCATATACTATTCAAAGTGAAGATCTTTCTATCTAAAATTTGAAATGTATGGATATTTCAGCTAAAACTATAGGCAAACAAAAATCTTTAGTCTCTAACTCATCTGCATGTGAGGAACCATTCACTGAGTTATGCATATGATCATACAAATGACTTGTATGTAAAAGTGCTCAGAAGTGAATGAGGTGCATCTGTAATTTATGACAGCCTAAAAGCAGAGCTTTAAATCACCTAAATTAAATAATGTGTGGGCAACACAGCCTAGATTGGAAAAAGTAGTACAAGCCTAGTCCTAGACTTCAAAATATACAATAAAGATATTATATTGTCTGAAAGTATGCTTTATTAGTTTGGGAACTCTTAGTTTAAGAGAGAATCTTATTTCCCTTGGATCCAATTCATCTCTGTTCTCTGAATAAGAAACAAGAATGGGGTCTCTGAAACAATTGCTGTTGTGGCAGCCACAAATTACATTGTGGTGCTGCTAATTCCTTGTGGAGCACAATGCATTTACAGCCTCCTTTTTTTATTGATTCTTTCTGTTAGTCTGCACTCAGCTCTACAATAGAGATACAGAATTTCCAATGTAATTTCTGGTAAAATTGTTATTATTATTGCTGTTGCTGTTATCATTATTATTATGTTGCCTTTGAAGACGCAATATTGCCAGAAGAAATTGAAATAATTGTGGTTCTCATCTACGGGTAATAATCTGTTTTCTTCAGTTACTTTTTTTATGAGGTTTAAAGCAGCTATCTGTGGCCAAGGAAATCCCAGTATTTTTTCTGCCTTTATCCTGAATGTCTTTGGTTTACACACACTTTAAACTATTACCTTATGTGCCCCTCTACCATCGTTGGTTCTTTGGAAGCAATGTGGTTCTTTGCCACAGAGTTACATAATAAAATAACTAAAAAAGAAATTTCAAATTACAGTGGAAAAGTCCAAGTAATTCAATTTATAGACAGTCATCAAATGGCCTTCCTGTTCAAACCCTCAGGTTTCCATAAGCCAGTATTTAGACCAAAAAGCCCCCCTCTACATGCATTTATGTTTATGCAGATGAACTAAGTTCCTTCGTATCTATATGCTAGCTGTATTTCTACATGCAAGCGCTTTTATTTCCTTTTTTTTCTACATAAATTGTGAGAGTATTGAATCATGAAAATTACTCAAGAAGCAAAGTCCAGTAACAAAAGCCAAGTCTCAGTCCATCTTAGTCTTTGATAATGTGTTCTTTACACAGTGCTTTGACCTGCGTTTTTTGTTGGGTTTTTTTTTTTGTTTTTTGTTTTTGTTTTTGTTAAATTAGCTATCTTAAGAACCAGGGTTTTCTTAGTTTTCCTTTCCTTAGTTTTCCTTAAGAATCTGCAAAAAGAACACTACAAAAGGTATTTCACTGCTTCATTTCTGTTTCACTCCTCTTTCTCACCCAGAAGTTTGTAAACCCTTTCAAGTTCTGCAAAGTACTGCCACCTTCCCACATTCACAGACTGAATAAATACACAGAGGGAGGGAAATACTCTTTTTTTAAGGACTGACATTTTACTGAGAATTTACATTCTATAATAAATTTATTATAAAAATCTAGGCTTTGGTTTCTGATCTTTTATATCACCTCCTCACTTTCTATACTACATGACACAGATCCCCTGTAATAATTATTTTCCTCATTTATCTATCTATGGTCTATTAATGTCTAGTTTTGAAAGATTGACTAGTGTTTTACTCTAGAATCCTTCCTCTTCAAGGAGGCTTCTTTTAAACTGAGACAATTTTTTTTCACATCTCTTCGTGTCTTCTACTGCACTTTTTTTCTTCCCATACATTTCTTCTTATCTGTTTTATAAGATCTGAGGGATGTATCTGAAGGACGTCACTTGTCAGTCCCACCCCACCACGCAGGAGCCATATCCTCTACCTGATAATGCATTCCCTTGGCGTCTCTGTCTTTTCCTTCTTCCTTCAGTGTTGCATTTCTTCTAGACCAAGAACTAGCAATCCCAATCTTCCTCTTAGGACCTTTTGTTCCCTTCTCACTTTCTCTCCTTTATGTAGTATCCTTCTAAGATATTCCCAGCTCTCCAACTGCACATAAATCCGTTTCCTATGCTGCAGTTTGAAACATCTTTTAGCCTGAACTTTATTGCTGGTAACAAACTATCTCTTCCAGATCATTAGTGAACGCATGAAATGTTACAGAGACAAATTACATTGCAAGAAAAGTACTTTGGGAGGGTTTTACATTTTATTACATGCTTCTCTGCTGCTGGAGATCTGGAAGAAAGAAAATTAAATACAATTTTACAACATGGCAATAAGTCAAAGAAGGCAGCATTGAAAGTTTAAGTTTGGATGAGTCTGCTAATGATTCTACTTCTGTCTTGCTTCAAAAACTATTAGAAAGTGTCCTCTATGTAAAAATGTTCTGAGTGTGGACAAATAAAGGTGTGCACAAAACACCATGGAAGAGTCTTCAGCACAGTGAGTTAATGAAGAGACAGAAAAGAGAAGAACTTAATGTGCTCAGAAATTAATTTTGAGTATCTTTTTTGCTAATAGCTTATCTCAGTAATGGAATTTTGTGAAGAGGTGAGCAAGTATCGGAGAACATGAAAAAGTGATTCTGTGCTTGGCAGGATGAATAGTTATGAAGGTCAGTATAGCTTCAAGATGGACTTTTTTAATCAGTAAGCATGGGAAGTAAGGAAGTTTTTTATGATTGGACTTGCTTTCACAAAATTATCTGTAGTGATGTCTCTCTGTATCCCTTTCCAATTTTGTTTTCTCCTTTGTCATTTTTTGTGCGCTTCTCTGCTACTGCTACTTTCTCATGCTTGCTAATGACCTTTCTTTCAGCTCTAGCTCTCTTTCCGTCCTATCCCATCAGCCTTCCATTACCTCGATTCATCTTCTTTTGCCCTGGTATTATTTCTCATTTATTTCTCTCCTTTTCTAATTTGATTCTATTACTTTGCAGAGTCAGAACACAAGTGAGTGCAATAGAAGTGACATTGCTGTTCTTTCTCTTCAATTATATTTTCCTTCAGCCTCACTTTTCTACTTAGTTGTACTTTTAAAAAAGCTTTATCTTTCTTAATTGAAGCTATTAAAAATATGGTTTTGCACACTTGGCCTCAAAACTTAGTGATGTCTGTATGTAATTCCATCTCTTATGGTGCATACATAGAAAACTTTAGGATTTACAGGAAGGGCAGAGTGATAAGCCTTTGTAATACTCCCAAATTGATTATTTCATTTCCTATAAAAGGGAGCTGAAATGGTTTCATGCTGTTCCTGAAAGAAAAGAGTGCTGAGATCCACAGTCATCTGAATGAGATAGTGAAACAATTTCAGGTCTGAGCTACCTCACCAGTAAACTTGAGTGGCTACATGAGGGAAGGGAAAATAATCTTTCTGTTGTGGTAAGCAAAGGATGGTATTTCAGGAGGGGTCAGAGCCTACAGGACCATTTGGCAGGTATAAATACATAAATGAGATGAGGCACAGATGTCCCAAATCTCTCCCAGCTGAGGTTTGCTCTGTGAGCCTGCCAGGAGCCCAGCTGGGAGATCCTAATGTATACAATAAAACAAAGTAGATTACTCTTGGCTGTATAATTCTTCATCTCTGTTTCAGAGATGGGAGGCATGACAGGGACATAGCTTTTGTCCTTCCTTTGCCAGTACAAATCCAGAGTCAAATGGTTTTCCCCAAAGAAATGCTAGAAAGGAAAAATGTACAAACTATTTTGGAAAAAATATTGTCTGTGTCATCTAGTACACAATGAAAGATGCTCTGATAACACAGTCTATAAAAAATTACCAGCAAACCCACAAAACCCCCCAAGTGCTCCAAAGGAATATAGCATAAATGACATTAGATCTCCTAATTTTGATTTGAGAAATCGTCCATGAATGCAGAAGATGAAGGAATCTGGATACAAGGCAATTTATTGAAGTAGGTCTATATATTCAATCACATCAGTGCCTTGATAAACTCAGAGTAACTAAGTTATGTTTTTATCAGTTTTGGTATTTTGTACTGCAAGTCTTACATTTTTTACAAAGCTCTGGGAAGGGTTTTGTGAATAGATACAGGAATCAGTTGAAAGATAACCATGTGGACCTTTCTGAACTAAAAATCTAGTGTGCAGTTGCCCATAGTTCAGAAAGTTAGTTTGGAAAATTGGAAAATTCTTTTTTATTTAAGTTTTGGCTTCTTCTTTTAGTCAGGAGATAGAGTCATGAGAATGACTGAGTGACAATATGAATGACAATCTGAACAACTTAGAGCCACACCTTCTTCAACTGTCAGCCAAAATTTACAGTGTTCCAGAATGTTTTCAGTGTTTCAGAATAACTCCTAATAACAAGGAGTTATTTAGTCATGAAATGGAAGATTAAGATTTGGGTAGCTAGAAAGTAAGAACCAGCTTGAAGTACTCAAAGATAACTTTGCATTCCCCTCCCTCTATGGTTCTCTCTGTGAAACCTTTAGTATATTTCTCCCTCACAAGGTTCGTTGGTGCTGGCAATGATATTAAAAGTCATGGCCTGGGCACTGACACTTGAATCCAGTGTCTCTCATTGAATTAAATCCTATTTCATGTCAGAAACAGCACTATGGGAGTGCAGCTTTCTGGGAGAGGAAATTATTTACTCTTTGGCCTTTCATCCGACATCGGCACTGAGGTGGCATCCTAATTCTGCAGCCTCACTGCCTGTCAGCTCTTATTTTGCTATACAATAATGTAACATCTTCTTAATAATACCATAAAAACTGATGACACAGTACCCTTAGTGGTACATAATTATCCCTCCTTTTTATTTTCCCCATATTCTAAAAGTCGCCATTTTAATGAGATCTAAAGTCTGCAAGTTGTGTGATAATTAATCACTAAAAAAACTGGATTATTTAATATGTGCCTGACAAATGTTCTTCAGAAATAGTTAATTTCTCTAGGATGTACAAAACGTTTCTCATAGAATTATAGAAGATTTTTTTTTTCATGTTTATGCATGCATTGAAAAAAAAAAGACAGGAAAAATTCTCCCAAGTGATGTAAATTAAAGCCATAATTTCTCTGAAATTTAGCACAGCAGTTACTTATTGCAATAGCCATTTAGAAAGCAATTTACATAAATGTCATCTCTGATGGTGTTGATTATATAAAGATGCTACTGGTAACTTCAAAATATACCTGATTACTTGAGGATGGCATTTTTCACCACTTTGTGTTTGTGGATCTGAGAGCATAAGTGCTGGCAACACTTTACAGCCAATGTACTCATTCAGTCATTTGTTGTCTAAAAGGAGTTACACCTTATTTATTTATGTGGAGATAAAGGGCATTTCACTTGATGTTTGATGTCAGAGTTGCTTTGCCTTTATTTCACAATTCCTGCTGGTACAGCAGAAGTTTTTTGTTAAAAAACAGGTATTGTATTTTGTAGTTGTTGCAGGGATCATCCTGTTTGCATCCATGTGGAAAGAGAGTGTTATTTGAGTTTTGTACAAAGTTAAGTTTGATGACAGGCAACTGAGGGCAGGTTTTCCAGAGGGTTTTGTTTTTTTTAAATGTAGCTGTAAGGTCAAATTCTCATCCTGACTATGACCATAGGAAAGTTCCAGTCCATCTTTCTCAGAGAGGAACTCCTCTTTTAGTTTTGCTTCACTACTGACCATCAAGAAAGAGGACATGTATAAATCCTCAATATGTATCTTTCCTATTTTATTCATTAAATTATTGAAGGACTCAGTTTTCATAGGGGTGCTACATCAATTTGTGCCTCTTTACCAAGAGCAGCATGGTGAACACAGATGCTGCTGCTAGGAAAAGCCAGCAAACTGGTGACTGTGGTACACATCAGACTGGAGTGTATGAAATGTCTCCTGTAATTAACCAAGAACTCTTTTTGTTGTTGTTGTTTTATTTGGAAAATTGTTAAGATTTTGATCGTTTTTAATAGATCATAGGAGGAAGAAACCACATTTATTTCTGGTTTTGGCCTCAGTCCGGACTCCAATGAGAAATACGCTACTGCTCTGACCACATACGCCAGTTAATCTCCAGCAATTTCATAGCTAATGCATTCCAATTTCATACCCGTGAGCTGGATTCAATAGACTAAACATGACCTTACATCATATCTTTCTTTCCGTGTATGCATGAGAACTTTTCTCTGAACTGTTCTAGAAACTTGTATCTTTGCAAGAAATTCAGTTATCTTGGTAACACTTTTTTAACATTTATTCTTCCAAAGCAACTTTTTCATGAGGATAAATATTGCTGGTAACTTTATTATCTTAGGAAAATGTGACTTTTTGCCACAAGAGAGCAAAAATTCTGCCAGATTCATGTCTGTATTTATTCCTATGCAGATAAGACTGGATGCTGTTCAGAGAAAACATGAATTTTTTATTTGATTTGGTTTCACAGATATTTCTGACTATGTCTGAGTGCACTAGAATTGATGTTTGACTGTTGGACAACCTAGCTTTGCTGACCCAGTTTGCTTTTAACTTATATAGGTGAAAAGAACTGCATCTCATTGGAAAAATTAATATTGTTTCCCTTATTCATTCTGCAAATTTCACTTTGGAAGTTTTTAGCTATAAGTTATGAAAAGTTAGTGAAGGAAAGTAGTGAATTATTGAATAATTTATTTCCATGCTATTCTTAAAGGAGTGTTTGAGGGGTTTTTTCTGTCCTGTATTCATCTTCTGTAGAACCTTCTTTGAAGTCCAGCTCCTCTCTGAACTTGAGAAAATTGTCACTGATATTGCTTAACATTATCCACAACCCTCTGTTCACTGAGAAAATTGCTGACTCTTAGGCATGGAGTATTATTTGGGTTTGTACTTTCACGTATTACACAATTCTGTAGCTGGCATTAAGTGCAGAATTCAGGCACTCTACTTGCAAGAGTAACTGCAACTATTAAAACAGGCACACTCACAAAATATTGGCTACTGGAAGTTTTCATTTTTTTCACTTTTATGGAGATTAATGATGTGATTTCTGTGCCTGGAAGCTGTACAAGAAGGAAATGTAGGAAGCAACTTCCTTAAAGCATTAGGAGTGCTTTCTGGAGAAAATTGGAAAGCAGTATCTTTGCAAATTTGGTTTAAAACCTATGTGTAGTAGGCCTGCAAAATGCTATACAGAAGAGAAGGTTCGGGATAAATCTAGTTTATTGTAAGGTGAAGAGCAGAAAGGATTATGCACCCCTGAGGAAAGGTTCTTTTCAGTTTGATAAATGCAGGGTAAGTTATTTGCTACAAAATGCCAAGCTATTTTGGAAGCACACTGATCATGTCTGCTTCAGGATTGCAGGCTGCTTTCACATTTTGTAGTTTGGAAGAAATCAAATAATTATGAAATGGCTATTCTGTAGATATTGATAAATTGTGACTATGCAAAAAAATCCCTTTTTTCCCCTACACATGGTACAAATATAAATGTATATAAACCATTCCTTTCAGAAGCTCCTTCTGGGGAGATTTTTGAACCCAGAGATTTTGGGTTCTAAAATGTCTGATACACCAGGAGAAGTAAGGTATATATGAAAGGCAACAGGTTTGGTAAGAAAGGAATGGCAGTCCAATGCAACCGTCTGAAAGGAACTGGAGATTTGGTGTTGGACCAGCTCTAGACTACAAACTGGGGATGTTTTTGTTGCTTCCACAGATGGACAGCTGTGCTGTGATATCACATAATTCAAGGTCTTTGCCCTTTCTGTGTGACAGTGGATTATAAAGTTTCTCTCAAAGATGACATGACATTTCCGTGGTTTTATTTCCCAGCATTTTATTCTCCTGGGAACAAAATAACCCAGTCTTCAGTGGTTACTATTGAAAGCAATGTGGATGGAGGGCTTGCAGCCTTGTGGCTGCCCAGCATGTTACTCCTCCTGTGCTCCCAAAGATCCTTTGGCTTTCTTCTTAGGACCCCATGAGGCTCTTGTAAAGACTCCAAGTGCCGTTTATTCACTTGAACATATTTTCCTCCTTTGGAGTACCTGGTGCTTAAAATGTTTAAGCCTGTCCAGCTCCTCCAATGTGCCCTCAGAACAGCCTTTTCAGTTGCATAATAATTTTCTTTTTCTTCCTCTTTGTCCTCTAATTTTCAACATTTTTCAAAATCCGAAAAGCTCATAACAGTGTTATTTATAGGCTGGAAATTGGATTACTTTTTCACCACTAAAATAAAAAAGATAGAAATGTCAACTTGGAATGAACTGGTTTATTAAAGGAAAATATTATTATTAATAAATGCTAATATAATTTATTGGTATGATTACTGCATTTAAAGATAGCCAAGCTGTTGCCTGTAAATTACTACATTTCAACTTTTCAACACGTTATTTAAAAATATGAAGTAGTCACCTTATTATACACCACCTTCCAGGATTTGAAAGCAACTTATACATATGAATGGATTCAGCCTCATCAGTGCCTCTAAATGATGAAAAAAATGACATTTATTAAGTAAATGCATATAGTACAGATCCTGTCTGCTGGATTTGAAGTCTTGATTTACATTTCAAAACACATTGGAGGATTAATCATCTCAAACTAGTCTGGGTTGATTATGTGGGCTCCTTCCATCCTCAGCAGGAAGAAGGAGAGACATCTTCCAGAGGCTCGTCACACTACTTTTAAATACCCATTCGTAGGAACAGCCCTAGAGCCCTTTAGAGGTACATCTCACATTCCAGGAGGGATAGACAATTGAGTGGAATGAGGTGCTTAACTTTTCGACAGTATAGACCTACTGAAGATAGGTGAGATTGATCTCTTCTCCTGAGAGCTTATTCATTAGTTTCCTTTTAATAGCCTGCAAGAGAACTCCTACTCTGTGCCATTGCAATAGTTTAGATAAGTGGTGAATGGACTGCATGGCTGTACAAATGGGATTCACCTAATAAGTAGTAAGAATTGGTAGAATTAAGCATAAGCTTAAACCAATGAACTGATAAGGAAAGACAAAATTGTCTTTTTTTCTCTCTTGCCTCTTAGATGCCTAAGATTCTTTCTTTGTCACCCTCCTTGCAATTAATTGACTCAGAAATTGTTATACTCTATAAAAAATCTTCCTCTACTTTTTTATTTAAGTGCAAAAAGATTATTATCAAGGAAAAATATTGAAAGCCTGTGTTGGTTGATCTTTCCATTTAAATATTAATTCAAATCTTTTAAAATGGCTATTTGTTTGGTATAGAGTAATTGAAAACCCAGAAATCAGATGGGACTGCTCTCCAGTAGCAATGGTAATTATTACTTGCATGCTGTCACAAAATCTGGTACCCTGGAGTCTGCCTTCTAATTGGAGAAGGCTCAGTTATGATATGAGCTGATCATTCCTGTGACAAGTCATTTGAGGAGCAGTGCACACCGTAACCCCCGGGTCACCAAATTAGTTTTTTTCTGTCCTACCCAGTTTCATTGTTTGTATCTTCCTCTGAAATAAGCGTAACTTCTTTAACAAACAGTAACTCTCTTCACTGGTTCCACTTCCATAGTTCAATCTTCAGCAGTTAAAAAATAATCTCCTAGTCTCCAGTCTATATGATCAGCAGTCAGTTCTTCTTCAGCTGAGTAAAGGGATGTTGAATTTTTTTCCTTTCTTAGTCTTTAAACTAATGGTGGCTTTTACTTTCCTTGGTTTTTTTTGTCTTTGTTTTTGCTATTTCTCTTTTGCCTGTCAATAATTGGTTTTTTGTGCTTTTACAGTAACATAGACATTCAAGTGTCTTCTGTAAGACTTTAAGGAAATTAAAGTGAAACCTACTTGGCTGACTTATGGGCCTTTTAGCGCACAGAACCAGTACATGAGGAAGATCTTACACATATTAAAGAATATTGTCCCATACTGTATGAACATGCTGAAGCTTTACCAGAGACCAAAGGTACATGAATGAAGAGACTGTGGTTGTCCTTGGGATCTCCTGAATAAGCTTTTCAGCACATGGCTGTCTCAAGGTGTGTCCTGGTCCTTGAGGAACACAGAAATCAGTGCCTTAATGGGAGTGCAGAACAAAGCAAATCCCATTGCCAATACAGAAATTATTTTCTACACAGAATGAATAACGAGACAAAAATGGGGACTTACAGTGTCCATGGCAGCATTTGGTGTTTGTTTGGGGTTTTTTAAGAAACTCTTTAAAGGTTATGAAGTGAGGCTTTCATTCAAAGAAATACTTTGGGGAGGGTCAGGGGAAGAGAAAGGACTGGAAGGAATGTCCATGGAGAGTGTCATCCCCTTTAGCCATATAAAGAAAAGAGAGGACACTCTCACATTGTGTTACACATAATGAAATAGTCCTCTGCAAAACACAAAAATTCCTTCTGCAATAAACAAGAATTTCTTTGAGTGTTCTGTGGGTAGTGAAAGAAAAAATTTTGCCAGTTTTTTCTTTCTAATTAAGTTTTTCTTTATCACATTCTCCTCTGAAGGAAAAGACAGAGTTGATTTTAGAGGGAAAAATTGACTGCAAGTGTCTTGGAAAGTCTAACTTTTTCACTTTTTTTGAACTTATGTAGTTTAAGTACCTGTCAAAATAAAGCTAGACAGCCTGTATAGCTTATATCTGTTTGTTCTCTGACATTTTGGGAGAAAAAAAACCACTCTTGAATATTTGTTTTTTGTTTTGTCAGAAATGAGAGAAACCCTTTATATATGCAGTGATTCTTCTTTGCTATTTGGAATAAATACAGAGATTTACATAAAGTTGTGCAATTATTTACTTTGGCTTTTTTTTTTAATGTTACATGGCTATAAGTGCTGAGCAATAATAATGGAGATATTCTAAAAATTAAATTCTGTGGAAGACAAATGACCCCACACAGAGTTCTGAGTCCATCTCCAGGACCTCCAACATAATAAGGATTATGTAATAATCTATAATAATGTATAACGTGTTTGACTGAGTCTAAAGGAGGCTGTGAAGATGCTCAGAGGGCTAGAGAACCTTGCCTGTGGAAACATCCTATGAGAGTTGGGGTCGCTCAGCCTGGAGAAGAGAAGGTTCCAGGGATACTTTATACCACCATTCCAGGACATAAAGTGGGTGGCAGGAGAGCTGAAGAAGCCCCTTTTTACAAGGGCATAGAGTGATCGGACAAGGGGGAATAATTTTAAACTGGAAGAGGGAAAATTTAGGTGAGATATTGGAAAGAAATTTTTTACTAAGAGGATGGTGAGACAGAGCAACAGTTTCCCAGGGAAGTTTTGGATGCCCCATTCCTAGTAGTGTTCAAGGACATGTTGAATGGGGTTTAAGCAACTAGGTCTAATGAAAGGTGTCCTTACCATGGCAGGGAGGGTGGAACCAGATGATTTTTTAAGGTTCCTTTCCACCCATGTCATCCTATGATTCTATAAAATTGAATCTGATATTTTTAATACAGAAAAATTATCCAAAACATCAATGTCAGAGGCTGCACTTTTTGTGTCTTGACCTTAACTATCACCTCCCTCTTACAACTAAGGACAGAAACACAAGAAACATCTAAAAATATTTCAGAACTGAGATAACAAAAGAAAGCATCTTAACTGTTTTGTAGCTCTGTCTGTCATAGGGCTCTGTTTCTACTCTGCTCTTGGTATTGCAACTGGAATATTGGGAACTGGAAAGGGACCTGCCTGTGGCTTTTATAAAGTGTCTTGTTCTTGTTCTTACTGGCTAGCTGGTTTTTTTTTTTATTTTTTTAAAGATAAGTAGCAGGCACAATATTTCAAATGGAGAGAAGAAAAGCAGCCTACCCACTTGAGTGTAAGTGTAGCTTTTCTCACTGCATCTCCAGCGAGACCCACTTTCTGAAATGTAGGCTGTTGTGCCAGGGCAGATGTGAAATCTGGGAAAATTTCCAGAGAAATTACTGTAAAATGAGGTTCTCAACATTAGCTGCTGTTTTTACCCTTTTTTTCTCTCTTGAACTCTCACTGGCAACACTGAAAACACTGGGTGATGGACTGAGAGCATAAAAAACTCACAAAAGACCTCTGAAGCAAACTCTGTTTTTCAGTACACTTTTACCCTTCCTTGGAAATCCATAGCCATTTTAAAGAATAAGAAAGCTCTTCTAATTGCTATTGCACAAATTTACTCTGGGCAAACAGGCCACATGCTAGAAAACTGAAAGTTTAGGCTTTTGCTGTGATGTCTGAGAGGTAATGCAGTGGGAGTAATTACGTGATTGCTGATGGTACTCAGGGTATTTCCCTGCCTGGCTGGTAGTGCTAATCTATTTTACATATGGTGCTTCTGGGAAAAAAAATCATTCTTAAATTGAAGAGGGAGGTGTTAATGATGGCATGGCCTCCAGCTTTTAGCTTGTGACATCTTACTGATGTTCCTGTTGGTACAGATGGTGTCTGTCAGGTGCCACCTATCTCACCTATTTGCAATATTAAGAGTTTAAAGAAAAAAACCTCTGGGAAGTGCATTATGTACAGGAGATTCCGTTACAGAGGATTATTTTGGCTGGTGAAATAGGGAGTTACAAAAAGATTGAACTGGTCTGATCAAGATCTGGCAAAAGAGTAAGGCTGAATTAGAACTACTTTCCCCTTTTTTAGACAGCCAAAATGCACATAAACACTGAACCTAAACATTGGATAATAAGCAGAGCTGTGAAGAATCTGGATTAATTGGTCAACATTAGCATGATTTCAAACTTAGTAATTTATACAGTTTACAAAATCAAATACTGAAACAGGAGAAATATTTGTGCTATTTACAGTTTCCAAATTTCAAGTATTTTTCTCAAAAAATTAATGAAAATATTCTGAATTCACCATAGTATTCTGAAAGCTGAAAGCAAAAAGATAGGACAACAGACTTTCCTGAACATGGCAGGGATTAAATATTAACAAGATCATATTGGGATCACTTTATCTTTCAGTTCAGTCACCTGGAATTATTAGTGGCAATAGACAATACCGTAAAACATGATGGCAGTAGTTATCTGACTGGAAGTCTAATGCGCAACATTAAATCTCATTCACAGGAGATTTTTAAACTTTTAATAATCACTCTATGGCTATGAATGGCAATGGCATTAATGCCTAGAATATTGCAGCTGCAGAAACTAATTACCCAACTGATGCTGTTAGTATCCACAGCTGTTGGTGTTCCTTATTCTTTTACTACTGGCTTTCCCAAACAAAAATCCCGTGCCTTCTTGCTGTTCTTCCCTGACTGCTACATTCCCAAAATTCTTAGTATGCTAAACGTTCTTTCCCACATTCACTTCAGTGCAGGTGCATCCATGCCTTTAATTGCCCACTTTCTCTGGCAGAGAATCAGATTTAGTGGGAGAGGAAAGGAAATATCCTAGAGAGACAACCTTTTTCTTCCTGGAGATACTGTTTCATACTGCCACAGTCTCATGTCATGTTCTGTAGCAGTAATTTCCATGACTATATAGTTTGCTTGCATATTGAACTACAGTAGGAAAGAAATTCTCTGATTTATTTAAAGAATCTTTTTAAAATATTTTGGGTTTTAGATAAGAGTGGTTTTCATTTATTCTATACTTCTTTAGGTTTTAAAAAAGCACAGAAAAAAGCTCCTAGTTTTGGTGCTTGGCAAAATTTAAGGGAGAAAAGATTGTGATAGCAGAACCATTCCAGCATGGCATCTGATTTGGGAATGAGAAGGATCTGGAAGACAAGGACAAAGTTTCAGTATAGGACGTGGAAAATTTAGACAGAGGTGGAAGCAAAAGTAATGCATCTGGAGTTAAACTTCAGCCCCAGTGGAATCAATAGAGAAAGATATGTTAGTTTCAGCAGACCAGCATTTCACCAGATTTGATTATGTAATTTTTGCAGCTGTTTTCTGCACAGATCAAAATATGCAAAAAAACCCCTGTTTTATGAAAAAAGAACAATGAAGAATAAATTATTTATATTTTCTGATTAACAGCTAGAGTAAGACATAAATCTAATAATATAATGACACAGAAGACCCTGATGACTTCTTTAGGATAATACATGTATTTGATGTAAAAGTCATAGTGGGAAATTGAAAGAAATTATAATGAAAGTGAGTATTACAAGAGTTAAACTGGAAACTCTCTTCTGATGACTTCCCCGCTTCAAACTGTGCAGGAAGGGATGTTTGCTGTTAAGTAGAGCTCAACAAGGTAAATCCTAAGCCCTTCTGCTTTCTTGCATATATTATCTCTTTTCTCATTCATCAGTTCCTCATGATCACTAGTCCAGAAACCTTCAGGATTATTTTTCAAACTTTTTAAAGACTTTGCTTTACACTTCCCCAACCTACAGCTTCTTGATTTTCCTCCTACTGTGATTTTTTTTTTTCACTTTCTCATTCAAATTGAAGTCAAATACTCTTTAGAATAGCAAGTATTGTTTACAGGTTTGGGAGTGAGTTTCCTAGCTTCCTCTGCTCTCTTCATTAGATCACCTGTTTGTATCTGATTGTCTATTCACAGCCTTTCTTCTTTTTTTTTTCAACTATGTTTCCTTCCAAACTCTAGATTGGACTTCCGTTTCTTTTTCCATGCATCTTAAGGTATCAAAAAGGGAAATAGGAGCTACCAATCCCTTTTGGTTGGGAATACATACAAAGAAGCTGATACTTGGGAAGCTCCTTTGTAGCTTTTCAACACAGCTTATCTAACTATTTTTGGGATTCTTCTTCTGCCCAGTCTTCAGAAATTCTTCCCCATAAAACTCAATGGCAACATGCTCTTTGGCTGCTTATCTTGCAACAGCCAAGGCCAGCCAGGAGGATGTACTTCTTCTCATGGTCTTGGATCAACAACGAGCCTCTCACCTGATACAATCTATATGTTTTGTTTCAGCTTTGCTTGCTCTTACAGAATCTTCTATGTCCAGCCCCTAGACATCCTGCCTGAATGCATCAGCCTGTGCTTCTTCATGCCATTTGAGCAAGCTTTTTTTAAATCTCTTTTTACTTTTAATGGGTACATAATGTATTTTGATAATTTGATAACAATTCACAGTTTCTGGTAGCCATTCTCCCAAAAAAAGTAATAATTTCATTGCTTGAAAACATTAGATTTTAACATAGTTGAAACCCCAGCAAATACGTACCGTAAGTGGCTGCAGGAGCAGCAGAAGTAACTGTGTCTCATTTTATACTTGTGCATTGCCATCAATCTCTCCTATGATTTCTCTTTCTTTTCAGAAAAAGATAAACTTTCCCTAGGGTCCTTATTCTCTTCCTGATTTCTCATTTTAATGAAATTTTGAGATTAAGTTAGTATATGTGATACGTTTGCATAGCTGCTAAAATGCCCCAAAGGACGGAGAGGCAAAACTTGGTGTGTACTGAGATGCTGTGAGTGTTCTTTCTTTAGGAAACCAAATGAAAACCAGATAGGGTGAGACTAAAAAGCATACCTGATTTTTTATACACCTGTGAGTATTGGCCATTCCAGACAGAAAAGTCCAACATTTCCCACAAGGAATGACTACAAATGCTCAGTTGACCTTGCACACACAGCACATCTGCACAGTATGTGTTAGATGGTTGAGTTGTTCTGCACATGAACTGTGGTCATTTTGTTCAGTATTTCCAGAAACTTGACACATCACTATCAGAATTCAGTAGATTACTGGTGAAGCTGTTAGGTACAGATGAAACAGGCTTTCTCATTTCCTTAAAAAGTGTCTGTAAGTACCATGTGCAGAAGAATTCTTCAGTCATGCCTTCAGTGAATGACCAGTTCCAATCTACTCTGCAAATGCAATTTACTCTTGTAGGTTACAGGCAGTAAAGGCTTGGGCTAAAAAGCAATGCTACTACAAGAGTTAGGGGTTAAATTTAGTTTAAATCAATTACTGAAATGGTATGGTCACAACTCATCATTATTATGCCTGTGAATTGCAAAGCCTCCTCATCTTATTATGGTTTATTCTCCACACTGTAGCACAATAAGGAGGGTAGTTAAAATGCCTTCATAACATTATTAATTGTTTCTATGGTGGTGGAAGTCATGACGATTTAATCATAATAATTTAGCTGAAAAAATACCTCTCTGTGACCAGGCTTTGGCTGTCACAATGTGTGATTTAATCCCTATAATTTCCTGATACTGTATTAATAGGAAATTTTTGTTCTGTAAGGATTTTGTAATTTTTTTTTCATTCATGAGTTAGTACAATCCACACAAGGAAAGCTCTTTGAGATTAAAGATTGTCCAAAGAATCATGGGTGACAGCATTTAAAGGGAGTGTGAGCAAACCTCTTTGTTTAGAGATGCTTCCTCCTTTTTGTTTTACTAAGAATAATTTATTTGACACATTCCTATATAAAGTTTGTCAGCTTTTATGACTTTTATTTCTGGGAAAAGAAATTGCTTGCTCTCTGAGAAATAAGGTGTTTTGTAGAAAGCCGGCCTGTTCAGAGAAAAACTTGGAGACATATGGTCTTTTAATTACGGGGGTTTAGTACTTTTACTTTGGAAGTGCATTTTCAGCTGAAAAATTGCTTCATTTCGAATGCATTTAAAATTCAACTGAACAATGTGAACATTCAGGGATTTTTTGGGAGTGGGGTGGAGTGTTTTTCCATTTCAATATTTTACTTTTTCATTTTCAGGTCATAAGTCTTTACTGTATAATATTCACTTTTTTGTTGGAAAGGGAAAAAAAATCATAAACCACAGCTACAGTTTTTAAAAGGATTGCCAAGTTCAGATGTGTGCCTGTGTGTACTTTGTTTTCCAGCTTGCAAAGCTAAGTACTCTCTCCCCACAACATTCTGCCAGCTATGCAAACACCTGCCTGGTTACAGTGTATGAATGATTTAGTGTCCTCTGTGTGTTTGCATGAGTAGTTGTATTTTTAAAAAGGACATATCAAGTTGGCAAAATCTATTTTGATGCCAAACAGAAAGTTCAGTGCAGGGCAGTGAAGGTGTATCTGTTTTCTAGGTTGTGCCTCTGTAGCTATGCTGTCATCTCCAATCCCTCTGGTTTAGTGGTGTGCGTGTGCTTCCCTGCCCACAGTTATGATTAAAGGGAACCAATCCAAAGCTGTCTGAAGTCCTGAGGCTCTGCATTACCAGTGGCTGATTGAACATACCACTGCTGTGCAATTTACTTTTAAAACCAAGTGTGTGGGTGTTAAGACTTGCAGTGCTTTAGGTGTGAAGGCATGAGCATTACCTAAGAGTACCAAGAGGGGCTGGCATTTGGTGAGAATTTTCCATTGTGTTTCCTGATCCCTACCCTTGTTAGACAATATCCAAATGCACAAGACTCGGGCAGCATTCCTGGGCATGGCTGACTTCTGTTCTTCCCACAGACACCCTCACCTGAGCTGGCAGTGCTTTGATGCCCAAAGCCTGCGCCCAGCCAGCGCACAATTAAAGCTGAGCCATCCCCTCTCATCCTCACAACCCTCAGCAGAGCTTTAAGAAGCAAAACTCTTGCACAGTCTGTGGCTCTGAGAAGAGGTAATTAGTGAAGGAGCAGCAGTGGGAAAGTCTGCAAGGGCCAGGGAGCAATCAAAGGCAGGAAACTTTCTCGCATCCTTCTTAATATCTCCACATCTTTAGATTTCCCTGCTTTCTCCTATCTACTGTGTCCCCAAGACAGGTTTAGCACTGAATTTATCTTTCTCTTTGCTATTTAGCACTGTCATGGAGCTTAGTTGCTCCAGGCAGTAGCTAAGCACCACGCAGCAGCCTCAGCTGCCCTGATTGTATCCCCCTTCCAGCTCTAACCCCAGCCTGCTCACTGGTGAGGTGGGGTGAGGAGCAGAAAACAACTGGACTCAGCAATAACAAAAGCATTCCTGTGTAATCAGCACTCTTTTCAGCACAAATCCTAAACAAAGCCCCACACCAGCTACTCTGAAGAAAATTAACTTTATCCAATTCAAAACCAGCACAAGCACACAGGTGTTAGCTGGCTACATACGAGGAATAAACTAAATGGAAACAACATTTACTCTCTTCATATTCCTTGCCCAGAGACTGGAAAGGAAATTCACCTATAAAGACATATTCTGACACCAGCATAAGTTACACCTGAAATTTGAAAATCCACTACAGTTACATCTGGATTATTTTAATAGACGTAACTGGAGTTTTATAGCAAAATATGCCTGATTTGTTCAAGAAAATCTTCCTCTGTGCCTCAGTGTGCTGAGGCAACACACAACCCTATACAGGACATGCTATACTGAAAAGAAATTCTGTGTTATCTGCAAGAAATACACAATTAGACCTATAAAAATATGCCCATGTGTTCATAACTTTCTTGTCCTTTTCCTCTCGTGCATTTCTTATTGCTTTTCTTGCCTACCCTAATCCAGCAAATATATGTAGATCCCTTATGTTAATGGGATGCTTGTTGAAATTAAATAATGCCCATGCATGCTTATCAAATGAACTCTGTAGCTTTGTAGGCTTTTCAGGCTTTCAGCTATCTCCTGGAGTCACACTGACATCCTTTATCACTGCTCCTAAAACCAGTTTTTAAAATAAAAACACTTACAAAGTGAAAATTCTAGTGATACTAGCAATTACTGTTATATAAAGTTTAATGATTTCCGAAATGTATTGAAATTTGTAGATACTCATCAGCTTGCAGAAAAAATGCCTGATATTGACAATAATTTGATTATTTTTTCCTCAGGCAAATGGAAAATTCTTTTTATATATATATATATATATATATATATATATATATATATATATATATATATGTTTGAAGAAAGTCTTTATATAGTAGCCTTGATTTTGTTTTCAGTAAATACATAAACTGATGTTAATATTATTTGTCCTTTTGCCATTGTGTCCTGCTGTCATTCCCAAGTCTATCGGTCTATCTAAAAATTGTTCATCTTTCTTCTCTTTATCTGTTAATATTATTTCAAAATTGACAGTGAAACTGAACAATAATTTCAAATATTAATTTAGTCTTATATCTTTGTTTTGGTCTCATTTTGTTCTCATTTAGTAGAGGAGAATATATTAAAACTTGCATGATGAAGGATTGCAGACAAGTCTGTGACATTAAAGAGTGAATGGATCATTAGGCTTCCCTGTGACTTTATGCATCTCTTAAAGTGACCAGATTTATATAACATCTGTTAAAGGATCATTAAGTAATCCACCTAGACTTGTTATTAACAGAGTCTTTTATAGTTGCCTCTTTAATTAAAATATATTTCTGGGAATCATAGTCAACTGCATTGATTAAAGTAATTTCTGTGAGAAATTTTATTAAATATTTAAAAAAAGAAAAAGTTAAAAATTATGCTTAGCACCTCACTGATTTTTTTTTGTCATGGAACACTTGAAATTGTCCAAAAGTTACTGGATACTTCCAAATACTTTTGATTAATCTTGTCAAAAGAATTTTAAAAATTTGATTATTATGGTTATATACTTACCCATAGAAAGGTGATGCCAGAGAAAAAAGGATCCTTGTTTCTGAAACAGTACTCTGAAAACATGAAAATTCCTGAGAGAACAAATAAAAACTCTCTTTTGTGTGAATGTCTGTGAGAGTTATTGAGGTTTGGAGGTGGATCAGGCTGCAAATTAAATTAATCTGATTAAGATCAGGACAAAATGCAGTGCTGCAGTAGATTGGTAATGCTGCCTTCTTTGACCACAGTTGTCATTTGTTCATGAGAAAGCACTGTTCAGTCATTAATTTGTACAGCTAAATATTAATATATAAATATATGTATACTACATATGCATAAATAAAATAGACTTATGCATATATTTAGATATTTACATAAATGTATAGAATGTTTCAAGGAACGCAAAATGTGGACTGATGCCTGTAGTAAATATAAAATGAATAACTAAATGAATTGTATTGACTGAGTTCTGCTGCTTCAGATTCTCTTTTCTGTAGTCATAGGTACTTCACTTCTGCTGGGAAAGGAAGGATTTCAAATTTTATCATCTGACCTGAAAGTTTCTTTAGGGGCCGTCTTTGCTGTTTAAAAAAAAAAAATGCTATCATATTCTTTTTGGAGACTGTCATTGCTTCAGCAGAATGCAAATGAAGCCTGTGATTAAAGGATTGCTCTGCTAAAGCCAAGATCATTGGCGAACAGCACCACAAAAATTGAGGGACTGGCAAAAATATGATGACCTTTTATTCCAGAGAAGAAATACAGAAACAAAAGCGTCCTGAGGAAAGGTATTTTTTCTGAGAGCATCTTGTGCTTCTTTGAAATGAAAGCAAGTAAGAAAACATACTCAATAACTTCTGCTGCTTATTGCTTCTTGTCTCATTTTGCATTCTGGGTTTTCAGAAGAGCTTCTGGTACTGTGTACTCTCACTTCTTGGCAGTCTGTTGTGGCAGATAGTCTCATCCAATGGGCGGTATCAAGTTCATTTAAAAGATGGAGTGAATTAGCACATCTTTCTTATTGCTGTTTGCACACACTCTAAAACAAAAATTTGGGTATTCTTACAAGATTTTCATGAATCATGGAGTTTGATTTATATATGAATATTCCTTATTGCCTCTTTTAGGCTATAAGGGTGCACTTGAGTCATTCTTTTTGTTGAAACATTAAAAAACAGTTGGCCCTTTCCTATAGCCTGGTGTATCCATGTTTGTCCAAGATGGGGGACTATGGCAGGTCATGTGCTGGATAGCTGTGATCTGAACTTGTGACACAGAAGCCTCCCTTCTAGACTCCAGGACCCAGCTTTAGAGAAAACAACAAACGGCGCAAATTACAGCACAGAGTGGAAGTGCCTAGCAGCAGAGCTCATGAGTTTTGAAGTTTTCCTATTCAGCTCACTTTCTCACAACAAGACAAACTTCTTATTGTAATTTCATGTCCCTGGGAACGAAGGCTTTAGCAAAAATGCTGAACATAACCAGACTTGTCATAAAACAAGAGTTGGCAATATCATGAACAATTGCATTGCTTTGAGCAAGCAAAGCAGGGGACACAACAGCAGTTGCTTAAACTGGCCTATTAATCTTTATAAGTGTTCCTGGGTGCAGGTAGGAGCTTTCTGGCTAGTCTTAAAACAGGGACTTATTTTTCTTGTCAGATATTTTAACATTCAAGGGAGTTTTTAAAAGTCCTTTTATGGTGCATTTTAGTGTCATCAGAGTCCTGAATAAACCTTTAAATTTAGGACCCAGGCTCTCGTGTGTTTATTTCCAGCACAGAATTTATCTCCTTGCATAGCAAGAGATTTTAGGGTATTCCTGTAGTTGAGATGGACAGACAAAACACAGAACCCACCAGAAATGAAGAGAAATATTAAAATTAACTGTATTATTGTTACAACATTATATTCTTAATCGTGCCTTTATCCCCATGCTTTGTCTTTGTTCACAACCGCTGTGAACAAAATATGGTTAATTGGATAACAACAAAGTTAAATCCTGTTTTAGCTAGAGGCTACATTGCATCTGTTCCTCATATGGAATTATGTCGGGTTTTGGCACAAACTGTGTCCTCTATTTCCATGAATTTCATAGTGACATTAAAACTAAAACTCCACGGAAGTTTTGTAATATTTGGGTGTCCATAGGACAAGACAAAGTGCTATAAAAAATTAGTACTTTTAACATGACCAACACAGGCTAGACCTCTCCATTTTAACTGTAGAAAAATCCAGTTCCTATCAACACTGCAAGAATCTTCTCCATTTCTTTAAGCAGAGTATTTCTTGAATATTTAGAGACTGTAAACATGGTGAGGTACTCAAGCACATGAGTCGGATCTTGTCTGCTTTAATGAGAAATATTAAATAAGAAAAATTAATAAGAATAATTTAATAAGAAATGTTGTAAATATTATAAAATAGTGTGGGAAAGAGTTTTCTATAAGTGTTGTGGCAGCTTATTTTTGAGGCATCAAATTTTAATTTTGTGATATTTCAAATGTATGAATGACTCCATAGGGATCTCAGCAATTTTGCTCAAAAACAGCAACATCAACAACAAAGATAAAATGTTCTTGCTGAGCCTTGAAATTGTTTTATGTTATAAGCTCCTTTTTCAAATGCTTGTAGTTTATAAACATTTTGGGCACATTTTTTTATGGCCCATATTATACTGTTTTCCCAGTTTTGTACACCAAGATGTTTCAAGCCTTTTTTAACCTTTCCCATCTCTCTGGCCTGAGATATTTTCTTACATCATTGATATAGGTGGCTGTACATGGCTTGCCAAAGATGTTTCTAATTCTTCACTATGTTGCATTTCAGTCCTGCCTTGCTTCTTCATTTCAGTTAAAACCAGGTATGGCTTGAGTGAGGGACACACCAATCTGCACAAACCCTTGGCTTTATACAAACCCTTGTCATATTCTCAGTCTTCAAAACTCAAAGCAGTGCTCAGAGTTTGGCATCACTCCAAATCTGTGTTCTGTCATAGCTCTGGATCATCCGAGGTAATAGGTGAGAGCAATTTTCAAACTAAGTGCTTAGCCGAATCACATGTCATGGACTCCACTGAAGCACAACAGCTTTTCTGGGCAGCTGTAACTTGCTTGTGTTCATGTTGAATTTCCTGTGACAAGTGGTAAGTAAGACTCGTATTGATCCAATCACCCCATCTCAGCTGCTTTTTCCCTGTGTGTTGAAGCTTTTTCCTGCCATACTCTGTTACCTCTCTGGGCTGTTTCTCAGACAGAGACACTGTCACAAAAGGAAGGTTAAACAAGGAAAAGATGTGGAGCTGGTATTTGAGCATGGATCTGTATATTGCCAAAGATCACAGCTCATCTTCAGGGGCAACAAGCTGAAAAAACAGCCCCTTGTTAGTTCTCATAATTTCCTCTTGCAATTGATACTACAACTGCATGAAGAAGACAGCAGTATGCTTTTTTAAACTTGCTTGCTTTGCAAAAGAGTATACAGATCCCTGTAGCAAATAAAACAATGCAAGGAAACTATTTTTTATAACATAGGTAGATCATCTGCCTAGATCATCTGCCTAATTTCCAAATAAGTTTCCAAAATTATTATATTCACTTGTAAAAAATAAAATAAAATCTGGCAACACTCCCCATAGCTGAAGGAATAAAAGTAGTAAAAGAAGGAGAAGCCAGTACTTGGTAAGCTTAACTCATACATTTTTTAGAGGGTTGTAGATGTGGAGAGTAGCCTGTTGGCAATTGGTTAAAAATATTGTAGTGTAGATAGATTTGGGGAAAAAATTATGCTTAATATGGAAATCTTTCCCTTTAGATTACAGTCTGTGCACTTCTAAACCCTGTCAGTGGGAACCACGAGGCTCTAATCACACCAACCAAAAATTACTTTGCCTCTGTACCTCTTTTAACCATTCTCAGCCCATGATGCTGGGGTTACCTCATTGTCTATGTCTGAAGATTTTGACGCTGTGAATTTTCTTTTAGTGGTAATAAATTTAGGTGTATCACATGATTGCTCTGGTTTAGTGTGCACTGCTACCACAGAGATGAATTTACTATGTCTTGTCTGACATCCAGTTCAGACAAGAGGAGAGAGTCTACCCATAAGCTTCAATTTAAGAATGCTCTTCATGTCATTTATTCTCCAGAGTGCTGAGGATGAGGTAAAGATGCTGATTGTATTATATTTTGAGCAGCCTGGAATCAGCATGGTTCATTGTCCTGTCCCATTAGCAGTTGAGTGGGCAACCATAATTATTGAGTGGGCTACCTTCAACCTTTAGCTCATGCAATAGGTAAAAGCCATCAGTGTAACATTGAGGCAAAAGTTTTAATTAAAAACCAGCAAGAAAAAAAAAAATTAGTCAATATTCAAAAATTGTCATCCCAATAAAGACAATGTGAGAGCTAGTGATGCAAAATTCCCGATTTGGAAAAGGGAAATGGCCTCAGTCTTCTTCAGTATTGTCTGCTCAGGCCTTCAAAACTGTTTTTTCAGCAGTAGTGAGAGGAGATGGAATGTAACTGGTCACACACAGAGCAAGCTGGAATCAGAACTTCTTGTTTCAAGTAAAAGCAGGGTGGTAAAATAAGGTAATGCTGCCAGTGGGGGTCTTTGGCTAATAGCTGATGGTCATGTTTCCAAATACTTGCACAATTAGAGTGGATTTCATTAATGCTGGGACACATCATTTGTATCTAATGAGGATTAAGGTCTCCTTGAGATTAGATACTAAGGAATGTGTGTGTCCCTTGTCCCTGCAACAACCCTGCATCTTAATTACAAACATTATTGGGTCTAGGAATTTCAAGGAAATGTGCTATTCCTTTTCTAGCATTATGCATATAAACTTTTATCACCTGTTGAGTAAGTGTTTGATTGAAAATCTTTTCTCCTCGCTGCTTAAACAAAATATGTGTAGCAAGTCAGAATAGAGCATCCTTGTTACACTTAGGAAATGGAATGGGAATATTTAATGCCTCAGCCTAATGTCCATTTATAATGAGCAATATAGAATATATCAATAAAATAAAAAGTGTTAGGAAGGGCTAGAAACAACACAATCAACAATAAAGTCAAGATCTCTAACATTATGTTTTGCCAGGCCTTTGTGCTCTTTCACTTGTCTATAAAATTTTAAGTGTTGACTGCTGTTTTCTGAAGGAAAAAAGGAATTTTCCTCCATTCTGCTCAAAGCACTGTTTTTGTTATGCTTTTCCTAAGAGTGTTTTTTTAATACCAGGAAGGAATAAAAGAAATAGAAAATAACATGTCATAAAGCAGAAGCATACACTGAAAAGACAAATAGCTGTGGTGGTAATCATGTTGCAGCATAATATTTGTTTGTTATGCAAGGCAGTCTTGGTGCATTGGGTTTTCTCCCTGGAGTTTCAGTGCCTTCTTTTTGTTTTCCTTAAAACTAGTGATTTTACGTAGTCCTAATTTCTCATTAATTTTTTGTGTTGTTGTTATAGATACTGTGTGTAAATTTTACACAAATAAATGAAAGGAACATCATACCTGTTATTACTCTGTAGTTTCAAAATAAGCTATCTTATGCTATGATTTGTTAAATTTTACCTAGATTCACCATCTAAAAATTAAATAAAAAAATTAGCAGAATGCTTTTCATCAAAAGGCACCTTCAAAGATCATCCAGACCAACCTCCCTGCTATGGGCAGGGACATCTTTCACTAGATCAGGTTGCTCAAAGCCCTGCCCAACAGAAAATGTCCACTTGAAACCAATTTTAGAATTTAAGCAGACATAATGAAATTAAACATTATCCCCAAGCACTTGGAAACAGCATTACTTAGACTCACAGGGATTACATCCTACCTTAAAAGAATATATCTGCCATAGCAATGATTTCCAATAATAATCAAAATTAATCCTTGGGCTGACAGCCAACACAAATCCTATATATAGTTTAAAGGCTTAAAACGCTGTAGACTGTGAAGTGGGACTCTACATCAGTAAAGTATGATTATGGGGCTGATCCTATACTCAGGAGCAAACTTCTTACCACAGATTGGTGTATTGCTTTAGTGCTGACTAAAGAAGGGAGGAGTAGGAGATGGGATTTCACTTCCCTGTGTCACTTTCCCAAGTCTCACTATTTTCCTGGAATACCTGTTACCTGTGTTCTGCCTCCTCTCTGTTCGTGGTATCTATCTGACAGGTTATCAGCTGAGGAAGTATAGTTTACCTACTGATGTATGGAACTGAAGTCAAGATACATGCTCAGAAGAGAGCAATTTTATATCCATGATAGGAATTTCAACTGTTAAATGAATCCCATCTAGGTTAGTTGGAATGACAACTTGCTTTCCCTTGTACAGAGCCTGAAACTGAGTCCCTTTCTTTGAAGCAGCAGCATTTGTTTTTCCTGAGAAATAATCATTTGAATTGTCAATGATGATAAAACATTTTATACAATTTTTTAATATGAAAAATTGGAAGATAGTAAATGATCTATTGAAAAACTTTAGGCATCTGCTTATATTTTCTGAAAATTCTTAACTTTCATTTAACATATAATTGAAAATAAGCCACTTGGGCAGCAGCTTTTCCAGCATGCTCAGAGTTTCCAAGCTGTGAATTTACAAATACCAAAACACTCTCAGGAGTTCACTGATATTTAAAACCTGTACATCCCAGCAAAGAGTCTTTGAATTTTCTCTTGGTTCTGTAAATTACTATAATGACACAGGTTAATTTTTGTAATGCTTGTTACATTTGACTCACTTTACATATCAAGAATCTCCAAGTAGTTAGTGAGAAGTGTTTCAGCTACTAAAAAAAAAAAAAAAAAAGTAAAAATTGATTTTTCTGTTGTCAGGCTTTCTTTTATTGATTAGCAGCTTAACATTTATCAGCTTGAATGGCTTATGGCTGCCATTTTGTGAAGTGATATTTCAGAGGTCAAGCTAATGTGGTTTAGTTAGCATTTCTAAAACTGATACTTGCTGGGCCATCATTATCTGCTTTTACCTGCTTTGAGAGCTTAGGATGTAATACCCAAAGTGAAAAGTAATTATGAAAAGCTCTTCTTTTAGACTTTATCCAGAATTTCTGGATAAAGAAATGAATGAGAATTTATTTTTAAAAAGGTAGCAAGTGCTGTGATGACTTTGGGGGTGTTTTTTGGTTTTGTTTGTTTGTTTGTTTGTTTGTTTGTTTTTTGGTTGTGGTTTTTTTTTCTGTTTCCTTTTTACCTGCATCACCAGCAGCCTCGAAACATGAACATGACCATCAAGTAAGCAATTTTTTCTAATCACTCCAAGAGCCACACATAACAGTATTCCAGAAATGAAAGATTTTATTTATAAAGGGTTTCTACTGTTCATATGCAAAATCTTACATTTTACGTGTGTTGGCAAAATTTATCAAGCTGTTTCCCTATGGAATTTTGTCATTGGCTGTGAACTAGCCAAGTATGAATACTGTAACAGACTATAATTTTAAAAACATAAAGATAAAAACCAATAAAGGATAAATAAACCTTCAAGAGCAAAGGAAGCTGTGACACCAACACCATGGACACCACAAATTATTCCCACAGTTGTGATAGCAAAGTGTTACCTCACAATATTTGATACACGCTAGTCCAGGAATCCATATTCCTTCTCAGCAAAGGGCTTCTGAGCTAGGTTAGATTGAATGTGTGTGTGCTGCTTGACAACTGGCATTTCTTTGAGTTGACAATCTTTAAAAGCACTTGATAACACTGTGCAATCTCTGGCATTGTTGTACAAAGAAAGCCCTCCCTGGCTGTTTCCTGTGACTGTAAATTTATGATTATATTTTCATTAAACTGTGTTGTTTGTCAGCTTCTTATTTCACAAGCTGTTTTCATGTTGCAGCTGAAAATTTTCTAAACCAGTATAAAGGACTGACATGCAAAGTCAAAAGACAAATGCCTCATCAACTTGAAATAATGCATTTGGAAATCTAGCAACTCTGTATTTAAAGAGCAGAAAAGTGTTGGAGAAAAAACAGCAGATCACAAAGGCAGATTTCTTACTGATAACCAGGGTATAGTTAGGATGGCAGGATTTAATTCTCGTGTTAATTTTCAGGTGTGGCTGGAATAAAGGGAATTAAAGAAGGAAAATAACAAAGTAACTACTTCTGCAACTGGAATCTGGACTGAATTTCCCTTTGGTCCGGGTAGAAGTAAATGGCCATAGACAGGACATATTTTTGGGATGCAAAGGGCAAATTGGTGTCATGGCAGTGCTCACAAACTGTCATGTATGGAAGGCAGGGGTATTTTGTGGGCATATGGCTGACAATTTTGCAGACATTTTTTACTTGGAGTTCAGAATGGGAAACATGGGAACATAAATCTGAATTAATTCTTTGAAGTATAACTCAACTCATTTATTTCCAGTGAGGAGGCTTGGGTGTTTTTTGCATTTAAATGGCATTCATTCAACTTGAGTGTATTTTTTTTTATATATGTATTTTTCTTATACATGACCTAAAGAACCAAAAGTTTTGTTAATTCAAATGATTTTTCCTGCTTGTACTTCATAGGTAAGCTCGTAGAAAATCTTTAGTACATTAGTAGGTTTGCCAGTTTCACTGCTCCACGTGGAAGTGGTATGATGTTTACTAAAATGCACAGACATTATACATCCTGTGTGGGTTAGAGTGCAACCAGTACTCATCTGGGTAGGTGTAATATCTGATCTGGAAGATGATTTGAGTGAAAAGAGCTTACTGCTTTTATTTTAAACTCAGATCAGTTCACAAATGTAGGTCCCTTCTCTAAGGTGAGGAGTTCATAATCTGGATGAGGGGCACAGGGAAGAAAAGAGAGCTGGAGACATCTCATTTGAATCTGGTGATGGAAATAATCAAAGATTATGTAAATTTCATTTAGGTTGTCTCCAATATCATGCGGTAAAACTGGTTCTACTGTCTGTAAAAAAAGAGTCTTTAAGTGACACCCTAATAAAGTAACATTAAAATTACTTTTCAGGTGGTAAGTCCAAGGGAACATGTGTTTGTACAGTACCTGGTAGGATGATTCTTATGCCAGGCAGAAGTTCCTGTGCACAACTGCAATATAATCAATGAATATTTGCCATTTCCTTTCTCTACTTTAACATTCTACTTTCATGCTAGAATTACTGGGGTGAGGATTAAGGATAATTGACTCATTGCCCTTATAATAGAAAAGATCTTTTATTTCCCCTTTCTTTACTTTAAAAACAGAACTGTGATCACACTTTTTCCCCTCCCTCTCCTAGGAAACGGATCTCATGACCTTTAACATCTCGATGCACCGCTCTTGGTGGCGGGAGCACGGGCCCGGCTGCATACGAAGGGTGGTGCGTCCTTCTTCTCCTGGCATCCTAGAGGATTACTCCTATGTCTCTGTGACAGGCTGCATCATTGATTTCCAGTACCTAGAGGTCATCCACAGCGCTATCCAAATACTCCTCTCCGTAAGTTCACCGTTCTTCTCGTACTGGGATTCCATCGGTCCTTTCACACACAGCCTGCTCTTGTTGTGTGTCCTGGAAAAGGGGATGTAGTGGGTGATGGATGGCTGCAGAGATTTTATATTGTGTTTTGTGTCAAAGAATTGCATTATTAATAATAATTTAAAATAATTAATTATTAATAATAATATTTAACTATATTATTAAAGTGTGCACTGTTCCTTTCTTTCCTTATATCTCTTCAAGCTCTATAGAGACCTAGTACCCATTCTGGCCATAGCTGGGGTAGGTGGAAATGAACTTGAGTCCTTGGCTCTCATTCATTGAGATGTTGAGCAAAACAAAGCAAATTTGCCCCAAATTAATTTGCCTAAACCTTTCCAAAATTCACAATCAATGACGCCATTTATTCAGCCCTGATTGTAAATGAATTTTACATGATACGTAGCTAAGTTTCTTCCCAGACTCAGCTATGGAATAATCCTTGAAAAAGGTCAAAAATATTAGGAATTAAAGTATGTATTTATATTTAACGATGTAATTCTTTCTCTCCTTGAACTCTGCGTTATCAGAACACTCTACCTCCATTGACCACCTTTGTTGCAACACCAGTCAAAAAATGCAATTACAAAAAATTGTTATAAAGGCCTGCAGTGCAGGGAAGCACTGGGACTTGATGAGTTGCTTTGGGAGCAACAACCCAGTCTTGGCCACAGTTTTTCCTCTTGGATGCTTCCGCTTGTGATTAACAAGTTGTTTGGCATGAGCTATGTGTGGTCTCCTAGAAGTGGTAGCTCTTTCTCTTTATAGCTGTGTGTAGTGCAGTGCAACTGGTTGACTCTAAGTGGTTGCACACAGGATTGATCACCCCAGATATCCAGACCTATTTTGAGAACCTAAATGCTCATGGCTCATGGTCCTAACCATGGCCACCAGGGCCTGTTAGACAGTGGGAGAAGAGGTGAAGTCTGCAGTCCACACCTGCTAATCAGGTGAGCTGCCCAGTCTAAGCAGCCGGAAGGGATTCATATTTCTAGTCTGTTCAGTATTTCAAGCTGTTTTACTAACAATCTGGTTTATACTACCACTTGCAAAGTAAAAGGCATCTGTGGAATAAATCTCACTGGTTAATTAAAAATTATTTTTAAATTTAAAATTACTTTTAAAATTATTTTTAAATCCAATTGTTTTTTTATCACAGGAAGTGTTTTGTGCACTTATCAGTGTAGTACAGTTTGGTCAAATAACAGGAATACAAATAATAATATTAGAAAAAAATTATATATACAAACAAAAAATATTAAATTAAAAATATATAAATCCTGTAATAATTATAAATTGTAAGATGTAACTGGATTTCCCTTTCTAAATAACTGATTATTGCTGTGCTGGATAAAATAAAATACAAAATTTTAATTAAATTGAAATTTTGAAATGTGCCAGGAACTTATGGCATGACTGTGAATTAAATAGTTTCCCGTTTCAGATACTGCTTTGATTAATATAAACAATGTTAGAATTAAAATACTGTACAAAAAGTAAGGTTTTCCATCAGCTTTACTATCTTGCTATGCCATCCGTGACATGTTTTGATTAACATACCATGAATCTGTACTTTGGTTTCCATTCTGAATTGTAATTTAGGCTTGTTTCATGTACCATGCCACAATACAGAAGTCACCACCTGGTTTATCAAATAATTTGCAGTTTCCTTCTATTTTCTGAATACTACTGACTTGTGGAAGCTCCCACCCATTTTGGATGCATAACTGCTTTCCTAATTGGAGTACCAATATCAGTTGTTAGTTAAAAGGTCATTTAGGTTGTCTTTTCAAAAGACTGGGGAACTGTATGTAGATCATGAGATCATTCTTTTTACCTTTTCTTGGTAGCTAGTCCCAAAAGCAGACTATTCCATTTTGGACCTTACCACCTACTTAATTTTCATAACATTTTTATGTAGCAATAGTAACACAACAAACCATTTTACAGTGTAACAAAAAACTTCACTGGCATAACAAATCATTTGATCCTGCTAAGCTTTGTCCAAATGACTGGGAATACAAACACTTCCATTTGGTAGGGAGTTAGAGCACTATATTATATATATTATATGTTTTTATATATATATATATATATATATATATATATATATATATATATATATATATATATATAATATCCCCCTGTCGAGATAGATAGATAGATAGATAGATAGATAGATAGATAGATAGATAGATAGATAGATAGATATTGACAGGGGGATATCTGTCGAGATATATAACTCACTAGCAGCATTTTTGAAAGGTGACTTTTTTTTTTCTTTTTAACTGGTATAAAGAGTTTTATATGCAGAGAATGCTGCAGCTGCAACTACATTAAACCCTGTTTCCAGAAATAGGCTTAACAGCTATTTATTTAATTTAATTTTAACACAGTAAAGCTATTTTTATATCTGCTTTATAGTTGTTTCTAAAAATATATTTTTATTGGTGAAACAGTAACTTTGTATCTCATCCTGAATCTGGGTACCTATTTAAGTGATTGGTAGTTGAAGATGTTAACATTTCTCTAAATTGAGGGAGAACCAAGACAGGTATGAGAAAATCGGATGCAATTAATAGTAAAGAATAATTATAATTAAATATTGTGTTTAAAGTCTATATTTGATGTAGGGCATAATATATATATTACTTTGATGAATGAATTCTTCTGCACAACATCTTTAAAATGCAAGACAGAATTACAGAAACCTCAGTTTTCAGGGAACAAATAATTAATACAGTCAAAATGGTGACAGCTTTAGCATCTTTGAGAAAGACTCTTCATACAATTTTTGTTGTTATTTGAAAATAGATAATGCACACTGAGAGTATTAAATGCCAGGTACACACTGGCTTCAATAGCCTGAACATTTAAAAGTTCTCCAAGTTATTGCAGAGAGATTTGTATTAGACCCAGAGCCTAACATGGCATTAACACAGTGCAGCACAAAGCTCCAAGCCAAGGTTCACCGTGCTAACTCTGGAATTAGCAGCCACATAACTTCAACAGTGCTGAAGAAACAAAATTAATAAATTCTGGTAGAGCATCGGGCTGACACAACTGGGCCAGGAGACGTTACTTTCTTTCAATGCTGCATTGCATAAGGTGAAGTTACCTTTCCTCCCACTCTTATCAAGGTGTAGAAGGATAACCTAAAATCCAGACCACTGAAGGATGGGGGGAAGCGAAGAAAGTGAAAACTGTAAGCCTAAAAACATTCAAAGCATGCAAGCTTTTTGGCTTGTTGATGCAAATTCAAGGTACTTTGAAGGAAGCTTCTGGTTTACTTTGTGGAGATCCATCTGTTGCCTTTCATAAGTGTCAATTATTGTAACCCTCAGGCTGCCTGCTGGACCTACAGAGGAGGAACAGCCACAAAAAAAGGCCCTGAACTCTCTCTTTAGAGTCATGTATAAATTCAGACAAAGATGTGAAATAGGGAGATTAACAATACTGAAATTTTTCCATAGTGAAGTAAAAAAGCAGTGAGCATATCTGCCCAAGGTAAAGTTATCAGTGGTGTATAGATTATCACATACACTGCCAAGCACAAAACATACATTAAAATAGAAAAATACATTACATTCTACAGAAGATAATGAAGTTGTAAAATAAGAAATATAAGAAAAAGCACTCCCGGTAGCCAAATTGGGAACTGGATACTGTGGTCACTGTGAGCAGAGTCACCATCTGCCAAAGTGAACATCCCAAAAAGATGCCTTCCCAGTGCTTCTTTCAACTCATGAATTTTTAAATGTTGTATGCTTTCCCTAAGAGGCAACAGACTTGTAAAGCAGCTTCCAACAGAATGTCTAAATGCTCAGTAACATGTCTACCATTAGTAGAAAAATTGCAACTTCCAAATTACAAAATCACGCAGAAGGGTTGAGGTAGGAAGGGTCCTCTGGAGGTCATCTGATCCAACCCCCCCTCACACTTAGCTGGGTGCGCTAGAGCAGCCTCCCCAGGACTGTGTCCAAACAACTTTTGAATATCTCCAAGGAGAGAGACTCCACAATCTCCCTGAGCAACCTGTGCCTTGGCTTGATAACCCTCACACTTAAAAAGTGGTTTTGGGTGTTCAGAGGGAACCTCCTGTGTTCCAGTTTGTACCCATTGCCCCTGGTCCTGGTGCTGGGCACCACTGAGAAGAGTTTGGCTCCATCCTCATTACCCCCTCCATTCAAGACCTGGACCCAGGGCTGCAGGTGAGGCCTCAGCAGGGCTGAACAGAGGGGCAGGATCACCTCCCTTCATCTGATGGCAGTACTTTGCCCTATACAGCCCAAGCTCTTTCTTCATTTTCTATAAAAATGGTCCCTACCTGCCCAAAAGATTCATAACTATTGATATAAATTGATGCTAAACACTTATAAAAATCTACTTGTTAGTATTCTTTGTCTTGTCATCCATACATTTGCAGGGTTATCCTGCTTTAATTAACCAGGTATGATGATTTCAAATATTTCAAGTTGTTTATTATTATTATTATTATTATTATTATTATTATTATTATTATTATTATTATTGTCATAAAGATCATTGTGTCCTCTTGTTTGTGAGGACTCTATGCCTCTTACTTTTTCCTCACAGTTTTCTGATGTTCTTAATCTCTATTCTTCTCTCCAGTACACACAAGCTTCATATCCATAGGGAAATGATAAGCAAGGATCTGACTTAATTTCTGAATATCTGTCACCAGTCAGTGCCTCATACTGACTCCATGCAATTGTCTTGCTTTGTGAATTATTTCTGCCCTGCTGTCTTAAAAGAATCTGCCAAATGTTGATTGTTTGATAAGAATTAATTATGACATTTGGTAGACCTAAGTGTTTTTTAATATCATCATAGAAAAATGTAATTTAATTTTAAAAGATATTTTGCACAACAGACATTAAAATGGAGGTTATGAGTCTTGTGTAAATAATTAATCAACAGAAACACTGTGATTACTGAGCTATAGGGACTATGATCATGGTCAGTGCTGGAGTGGCTTAATGTATTTCAGGTCATTTACCAAGGTTTTACTACTGACCCATAAATTTGAATGCTTTTTGGGTTGATTTGGATGGCTCTTCCTTCATCCCTTATGTTTAGATGACCTTCTCTATGCCATTGGGAAAGCTCCAGGAATTGCTCCAATAGAGGTTGCAAAGCAGCTTTTGCCTCTGCCTTCAGTCAGCCAGAGCTGCAGTTTGGTTCATATTTATTTAAATGTAACAAAAGGTTTAATGTTATCAATATATAATGTGGCTCCTCTGGGGCGTTGCAGCAGCCCCTTTTTCTCATTAGTTATGGCCCTGCTATTTTTATAATTGGACAGAAGGGAATGCGAGGAAGCATATCATGTATGTTGTTCCCCAAAGAAAATCCCTGTAGGGGCTGACACCAGTGCTCAGGCAGGTTCCTTGATATCATTCCATTTCCTTGAGTGACATGTGATTGATTCAGAAAGCTAGTCAATATTCACATGTGATAAAAAAGCATGAGGTAATTTAAAGTTAAGAGCTACAGGAATTGCATGAGTAAAATATAGTTGTCCTCAAGGTATTCCATATTTTCTTTAATTTTAGTTTGCATCCTTTCCACATTTTTCATTTAGGAAACAGTTGGTCTTCTTTTTCATAATAAACAATTGCAAAGTGGTGTGGAAATTAACTTTTTTTCACTGTCTGCAGAGCTAAACTTCAGCATCTCTTTAGAAAAGGGTTTGAAAGATATGCTTTTTCTTCATCACAACCATCATCATAATCATCATCACAACAACAATAAACCCAAAAATAGCCAGGAGCACTTTTCTCTTTGCCATGTGAATAGAGAATTATGGTGAGCTGTTGGCTTCTCACAGATTTACTAATATGTTTAGTGAGATCACCAGATTATTGAAAATCTGGTGATGAATTTTGTCAGCCTGAGCAATATTACAGAGGAGCTGTCAATCTCTGAAACAGACTGCAAAGAGGCTACAGAAGCTACAGTGCAAATTTGACTTTACCTCCAGTGCTTTGTTGTAGTTGTGTCTTTGTGTTTGTATCATAATCTATGCCTTGTATGATTCCTCAACTGTTTGTGGTATTGGTTCAGGGATGCATACAGCCCGTTTCACCTTTGCCATTAACAAGCCTTCAGTGTTAAAAAAATATAACCAAGAGAAAGAAAAATAGTGAGAGGCTGGATCTGCACTAACATTCTAGAAAGGCCTTATCCTTTCTTGCTAAATTTAGTTAGACATCATTATTCATGGTAGTGTGTAGATAGTAAAATACACAAGTATATTTGTCTAATTACCAGTCTGGGTCAATAAAGCAGGTATGTGAGAAAGGATCAAGATAAATCTGTGGTTTTTCAGCTCAGTTGTCAATCCAGGGACATCTGCTTTTTCAAGCAGCTCATTTAAAAGGAACTGAAAACCATGATGCTATACCTCCTTGAATTTTCATGTGTTAACTAATATGATAAGGATTTGTCAAAAAATCTTGGCCAGCTTCTGCACCAGGGCTGGCTGAGACTGAGAGGATAGCAGACAACAGATCAAGCATTAGCAATATAGAAGTGCCCTCACCTTGACAGTTAATCTATGTAAGAACTTAATTGTTCTACATATTTCCTAGTACTTGATGTAGAGGTGTTTGCTATTTTACACAACATTGAAAATTACTGTGACAATTTCTGAATTGTCAAAAATGCTAGTGAAATTCTGTACAGGAATTCTGAAATACTTTTATTTACACAAAAGTATTTATAGTAAAAATAAAACTCGATTGTTTATTTTAATTTTTATGGAGCTCATTAGTACTTCAGTGCAAATTATGCAGAAGAACTGAAAGTAAATGGGAGATTTGGTTAGTAGTTGGTTTCCCTCCTTCAATCTTTGCCCATAATTGCCACGCCCATGGCAGAAACTCTGCCATAGACTAAATGTCTGCAACTTAGTTACTGCAATTCTCAGATAGATACTTTCATTTTGATTCATTTCCTTCATTGGACTTCATTTCTGAAGTCAACCTGAACTAGCACTGAGCAGGGAACTGCAGCAGCCCAGTGAACAATAAACATGGTGATCACAGATTCCAATACAAGTGAGTACCTCTGCAAATAAGCAGGAGAGGTGGTGAAGGAGGTAAAGACAGGTTAAAGTGCCTCAGCAAACTCGTATCCCTACATGCTATCTTTAGAGCTGAGCAGAATGATGAATGTTGCACCAGGCATTTGGAAATTGTAAGGGAATAAAGTGAAAAGTGTAACAGAGATTGCCAATCTAAACTTTTTTTTTAGGGAACACGTAAATCAAACCATTTTCATTAAGAAAAGTGAAAGCAGTATTTGCTTTGAACTCTAGGGATATTTTCTTTTCTACATCATTGGAAGCCTTTAACTCTTTGATGAGCTACTGAGACACCAAAGATCCTGGAAATTCTGAAGGGCAGAGTACATTGTTTCCCAAAATATTTGTCTTCGTGCCTCTCAGGACACTCACGAGCTTCCAACTGCCTGTGGGAATCAGTGCATGATAGTTTACTTGGAAGGTGGAATAAAATTTGTATCTTTCTGCCAAGCTGTAATTCAGTACAAAGAGCTTTGCTGCATCAGGTTTGCTCCAGCTGTGAAGTTGATAAACCAACCAAGGAAATTATCTTCTTCTCTAGGCTAGGAGTTCACATGGTGATTGACACTCTGGATAGGCTTGACTTTGCTGGATTTTTTGGTTTGGTTTGGTAGCATTGTTATGTTTTTTAAATTTCCAAAGAACACAGTTCTACAACTGATTTTTACATGCATATGTGATTTGAAGTAAAGTTGTTTTGCTATTTTACTTATTCCTTATCCTGCACATGTAGTGTAAAAGACACCGACAAACCAGAGGTGAGCCTCCCACTGCAGTCTCACTGAGCCTAAGAGCAATAAATGTGTGCTCACTCCTGCTCAGCAGCATGATTCTTTCTGCATATTGTAGTTGATACCCATGCGCCCAGACTTTCTTATATGGGAGAAAAATATCCTGATTAAAACCCGTCTCTGTGTGAGCTTCCACTGACAGGACATTTTTCTTTTAATCATGTACTAAATCCACAGCCTAGCTCTTCCACTGAAATTTGTTGCCTGCATGTGACTGGACTGCAGAAAGAATTCTTTTCTCAAATGCAGTCCCCAGTGATTTGCAATGCTCTCTGATTTTTCCTAGGGAAATAGGAGATGCCAGGGGAAGGATTTCGCTAAAGAAGCAGTGAAGCAACCCATACTCCTCAAGATTTGAGGAAATGGTTTGATTTTCACTGAGGAAGGAAGTCAGTGTGCATATATGCTCATAGAACTACTTGCTCTCTGTGCTGGTTTTGCATTGGAGCCACACACAGAAGTGGTTTTATTTTTGTTTTTGTTGTTTTGTTGTTTTGTTGGTTTTTTTTGGGGTTTTTTTTGGTTTTTTTTTCTGAGAGGAGCTGGTGAGGGCTTCTTCACCATACCAAGCATGGTCTCCTCCCTGTCATCCCACTTCTATCTGCTGCCCTACAGTATCTAGCAACATGCGATAACATTTAGCCGACATTGAACCCATCACATTAATTGGTGCATTGGCTGGGGAATCTCAAATTGGCAAACTAAAACCACTACACTCAGAGCTATGCATAGAAAGACAGATGAGGTTCTCTAGGAAAATAGATTTTGATTCAGGAAGATTGCAGTGCAGAGTAAGTTTTTAAAGCCTGCGCTCTGCAAATGTTGCCTTCATAGCTTTTGTAGCTAAGTCTTCTCTCCCAAATTCTGTAATAAATCTGTTCATCTTGGGACTTATGGAAACTGGTAAAAATGTAACTGTTTCCTTTTTATTCTTCAAAGCAGAACAGGGAATCCCACCAGAAGTGTGAGGTCTAGCTCAGGATGTGCTTTCTCATATTGCACCCATGTTGGTGGCACACTTGACTACAGGGCATGGTGGACTTCTTAAGGGACTATTCCATCCTTTGCCATAAATTCTTATCTCCTCTCAACTCTTCTGTGGAAGGTACTGGGCTTGGAAAGAGCCCAGTTCATGCAAAATCCTTGGACACATTGTGTAGGGAAAAGCACTGAGCTATAGTAGTGATGCAGGCGTAGTTCTGCTGCTTCTGAGCCGGCCAAAGGAGATGGCTGCCACAACACTCCTCATTCACAGATTAGGTGTGTGAATAGCTCCATGGGGGAGGAAGGAAAACAGGGAGGGATTATAGACAAGGTACCAGGGAACAGAGTTTGGGTATTGCCACTGCAATATACCAAGAGAGACTAATAAGAAGTTTGTAGATGAGTGTTGGTAAAAACCTAAGAAATGCTTTATGCTTTACAATATCACAATAGTAAGATACATAGAGTTACCTAGTGCATTTGCCTTTTTTTAAGTTTGAATTTTTCAGTGGTTGTCTAACTTGCCTAAGTTAGACACTTTTAATACACTTTTATAGAACAAAAGTGAGTCTTGTCATTGAAAGAAAAGCAACAAACACAGATGAGAAGGACAGGTTGTGTGAGGGTATGTCCAGGAATAAGTAACTATAAGGATTTTTGTGTACTCTGAAGGTTCAGAATAGGTAGGCACTGAGTGAAATGGATGCTTGAGGCATTTCTTTGCTGTGTTTTGTCTATGAGTTAAATAGGTAAGATTTTTAGAGGTCTTGGAAAAGAGACTGATGTAAATTACTTTCAGTTTGCAAGTTTTTATGTGATGTCAGTAACTGTTCTGAAAGGACAAAATCATCTTAAAGTAGAAGCCTGAGAAGCAAATTTCATTTATTTTCACCCATGTAGAAGGCTTAAGTTGAAACAATTGCCCACAGGGAAGGAAAAGAATGATGAATAATGGTGTTGTTCCATAATGCTGATGTTAGTCTGAAAATTATGATTGAATAAATCAGGTGTGGTGAATGACATCCGCTGGATCTGTCTGAATCTATGCTATAAGTTAAGATTTTTCAAGCAATCATTCCTAGTGATGTGAAACTTTCTAGCTTAACTTTCTATTACCTCCTGTGTAAATTAATGCTATGTAGATTAATTGATAATCGTTGTGAATGACAGTAAAAAGTGATAAGTAATTAAACAGCCTCTTAAAAGCACATTATCATTTCCATTTTTACATATGAGTTATTTATTTTTATCTTGTTACTTAACTTATAATGTACCTGATGCCTTCACAAACATACATGCATAATATAAAAATATTATCTTTTAATAGTAAATTAAAATATAAAGATCAACACAGAAAACTAAAGTTACATCCTGGTCAATTATACCAGACACCAGCTTGAGTGTTTATTCAAGTAATATGCTGATTCCCAGAAAGTTTTCAAGAGTGAAGTCTTGTGGGTGTTTGAAATATCCTTATCATTGCCCGGAGGTTTTTCTTACAAAGTTCATCTTCATGGTATCTCTTACCACTAATGGCCAGGGATTGCCAAGTTCCCCTCCCTGGATATTGAGTTTTTGCCTTGGCAAGCAGGAGTGAACTGGAAACACCCAAGTGTTATTACTACTTCTCCCTTTCCTCTTCCTGGGACCATGATTTTACCAGTAACCTCACATAAAGATGCTCTCCCAAAACCATCCCAAAGAGGAGCTAAGTCTAGAACACAACTGGACTGCAAGCTTTGCACTTCCTTTACTTCTCTGATTTATTTGCTTATTTTCTCTACCACTTTTGCAGTGAGATCTGGCTTAACTATGAAGAGAGACATCTATTCCTTCCCTGACATGACTCTGTCTTTACTTTAGGCAGCTGAAATCAATTTGCTACATGTTTTATTCTGGATACAAATGACCAAGAGTGTGAGTGAGTTATGGAAATCCATGCCATGCTGGGATTACCCACTACCAATCTCACACGTAAGAGGCTATGCTAGAAGATGCAGTTGCAATTTTGTTTGGCTCTGGTGTTGATTTCTCTCTTCTTTTGCATGTGCTTATTTTGTTTTGCCTGAAAAGGGTCTTAGGCCTAATTAGCAATAACAGCTACCCCAGACCACCTAGCTTACTTTGGAAAGCAACTTTAATGCTATTCCTTAAACTTTCAAATAGAGAAGAGGATTACTTCTTAGGAAAAAAAAAAAAAAAGCACACAAGTTTACTATGGTAATTTGCTTCAGCTTCCCCAGTAAACATTCTTCAAAATTCCTTTTCCCATCCAAAATTCAGGACAGCATGTGGGACTATGTATGTGTCATATCCTATGGTCCCTACACAGGGTCATTGGTTCTTAGGTTCTTGGAGTCATGGAATGGTTTGGGTTGGAAGGGACTTGAGAGGGCACCTAGTTCCCACTTACCTGCCATGGGCAGGGAGGGGCACCTACCAAGTTCAGCACACATTCTAAGCTTCCCCTTTATTGTGTAAGGCAGTGAGTTTACTGCCTATGTTAGCAGAAAATGAACCGTCAATGTGATTCTTGACCAAAACCAAACTACAAAAGAAAAGAAAACTCTCTGTGCTCCATTTGTTATTTTTAGAGCATGCTCATTTGTGGGCTCAAACTGCAGCCTCATTTAAACACACTTCAGTCTTCAAAAATCATTCCTGTTATCTAGGCTGTCTTGTTCATTCGTAATGTGGACTTTATCAGCCTCATGCTACCAAGTTTTAACAAGTGATACAATTTATTAATGGATAATCTGGGACAGGTCCTTACAAGCAGAAAGCTTAATAGATATAATTTTAAAAATTAGAGATCATCTTAAGAAATATTCCTATTATAAGACTTTTTTTGCCTTAGCTTTTTTATTTTCTTGTGCAAATCCTGCAGAGTGATGTAAAGATGATACTTTAATCAGGGCTTGTTATACCAGAGAATTTGTCTGCTTTTTTTAGCCATGGGATTTTTTTCTAATGCAAGCTAGAATATTAATATAAAATTGTATTTATATGGTGCAATGTGCAATTATATTAATATTATCATATGATAATCATTATCATATTAACAATATGCCCACTTTAACAATAGTACTACTATAACTCTCCCAGAAATCTTATCTAATTAAAATATGTTTGAAGTCATTAGATACTAAGGAAAAAAGTACAAAAGACTTCAGAATATTTTTAATCTCCACATCTTTCCACTGGCAGCTAAAATGGATTATGAAAGTCCGAGAAAGAATAGTTTGCCATTCCCCTCCATTGATCTGCTTTCTGTATCAGTCATACTTATACTAGCAGGACATCCTCATGCTGACAACACGTTCAGTGTGCATTGCAGAGTTTCAGTAGCCCTGTTTGGACTGATGAACCCAACAGGGCCAGAAGATGAGTTTGAGCATCATCCTCTGTTTTTCCCATTGTGTGTGCATGTTACTGTCATGTTCTTCATAGGGTCATAGAGTCCAGCTGTGTGCTGGACATTTTGTCCAGAGGCATGCTGTGACAGACAATATCAAAATGAAATCTGAAAAGGCCGTGTTGACCACCAATGGTGGACACAGCACAGGTCAGGGATTGTGCCCAGGAGCCTGGGCACACGAGCCCACCTTGTTTTGTCTGTGCTGGGAGAGAGACAAGGAAAACATAGGTGTGAACCATGGCAGACACACCACTTACTCTGGGGTGGCTGGGATTGTGCCTTGGCCCATTTTATTTACTCCTGCCATGCCATCCATGGAAAAAAGAGTGCTGTGGAGATTCTTTCCTTGGGTTTTGTGTGATTCAGCACCACAAATGGGACATTCCTATGGTGTCTGTGCAGTCACAAAAGCTGTTTAGGGTTTGGGACTGTGTTGGTCTTTCTGATTCCTCTTCCCCTGTTTTCCCCACTGCCTGTCTGGTTTTCATTGTTCACTATAAAGAGGCTTCATTGGCCAGTTGTGAGATTACACACAGCCCCACATTAATGAGAATTCATATTTTACCACCAGGAATTCCTGAGGAAATGTGCTCAATTTCACAGGAACATGACTGCCTGGTAGCATGCCTGCAATTTCATACAAACTCTTCAGCTCCTTTATCAAGCATGGGGGGATGTCCAATTTACTCTTGTAATAGAGTGCCTGAAAGGGTTACGTGCTTGCTTTTGATTTTAAGCCTTTCAGAAATTCTTCTTACTTTAATGATTTGTGGGTTTTGTCTGCAGACAATGGATATGGAACTCCACAGGAGGTCTGTAAGCAAAAAGGATAAATAAGGTTGTAATCTCCTAGGTACTTGCTTCTTCATGATCTGAAATGAGCAGATTCTCATACCTCCAGGCTAAGAATATTTTATAGTTACCGGTGTTTTCTCCTTTGGTCTGTTAGTTTCAGCGTAGAGGTGCTGCTTGAAAATAGCTGATGTGGGATTTTTCTTTTTCATAGGGGAGTAATGCATTTTTATTAAAATATTGTAAACTAACACCACTAAAGCACACCACCTTTTTCACCGGAAATAATTACAATGTAATAAATGGAAATACAGAGTTGTAAAGCTGATGCGAGTGAAAAAAAGTCCCTAGGTGCTCATTGATAAAGAATTTATGTAGGAAACAATAAATAAGGAGAAGATTGTGTAGACCTTGCAGTTTCCAGGATTCTCATATGTTTCCTAGCAATTTTGTTGAACCTACAGAACTCATTGCAATAGATAGTGTGTTTCTAGACACTCAATTCTTTGTAAGGTTTTACAGAGGGCATGTAAAGAGTATTCCTTCTGGTAAAAAGGAGTGAATCCACACATTAGCTACGTAGGGTGCCAGATTTCATGAAAGACCAAAGGAGTATCATAATGATATTTTTATTTCTAATTGCATATTTAACTGCATATTAAGTCATATGAGGAAATAATGTAATCCAGAAAAAAAGGCTTTATTCACTTAAAGTTCTCCTAACTTGAATATTTTTTGCTGTTTGAAATGCTTTGAATAGAAATGACATTGAAAATTCTTGATTTTTAAACCCTTCCAAACCATCTCTTTTGCTTTCATATTAATATTCTCGACCTCTTGCTTGGGGTTGAAAGGCTTTCAGCAGTAGAGCTCTACCTTTTGGAGTCTCCTTTAGAACCTGAACGGAGATTCAAAGACTTCAAGGAGGGAACGAAGAAAACTGCCAGATGAAGAGATGCTGGATTTTTCTGCTCCCTGTCATCTGGAAACATTTTTTCATTGAGTGAAGGCTTTTTACAATTGCAGCTATTTCTGTCCTCTTTTGAGCAAGTCACCTCAGGCACCACATCATCCCACAAAGCCTGCAGACAGGTGATAAGAAACCTGGGGACACACTGCCTGCTCTCCGCCCCATTTTTCAGTCTCATGGATCAGAACAGGCAAAAATGTCCTGAAACTTGGAGTCTGACCTTGCTTTTGTTGACACCTGCAATGCAGGCTGATTGACAAGGACTGTCTCATGCATCACAAACAATTACATTCCTCTGGCTGCTCCTGCTTCAACAGCAGCACCTGCTCCACAGATTAGAAGCCCCCTGATCTACAGAGGAAGAATTTTTGAACATGGTGGAGATTGATGACTTCCACTTGGTGAGAAATTGAAGCACTTTGTCATGGAAAGTAAGAGAAAGAGACACAGTAAATAAAAATATCCTCAAATGAGTTGGAATCTTTGTAAGTTAACCTGGTTTAGATGAGCTGAACTGATGAGGAAGGTTGCACAGAAAATTTTTCAGAGAAGAATGTATGAGCTTTGATTTAGCTTATACTTGAACAAAATTAAACATGCAAACAAAGCAAGTGGGATATGGGATTATCTGTAGAGCTTTGAAGTGCCAGTTGCAGTGTGTCCATTCTTATGATCCAACATATTCAAAATAATAAAGATAAAAGTAATGCTTTACATGGAACATCATCTGTGCCTTTAGCATATGCAAAGACTTTGCCTTGAAAAGTTTTGAACATTTCCATGGTGAATTAACCCCCTTTTTTTTTCTTTTTTTTTTTTTTTTTGTCAAATTGCCTTGCATTTGGGGAAACAGAGGCTCTTGAAAATGAAAGTACATCTGCACAGTACAGGCTCCCTTCCCCACTGCTTTCATCTCCTATTTTTCAGTTTCTAATTTGTGGCTGAAATCAGCATTTCAGTCCCTGGCTCAGTTTATGATTCTCTGATAAAAGAGAACTTTCAACAGCAAAGAAACTGAATACTGGGGAACAAGCAGAAAAGACAAGACACATTTAGGGCTGAGCTTGACTGTTTACATCTGTCAGAAATAGCAGACCTTGCCAATTGCCCCAGTTATGAATATGTTAAATTGAAACTCAAAGCCTACACCTAAGCCATATTCATTCTGAACATAAAATACAGTAATAAAAAGCAAATGCAGTATTCCTTTTTTGAAAGTGTAGAGTTAAGTTGTTTTTGTGGATTTGCTCTACTTGGTAATAGAACTCCCTACCAGGAGCAAAAATATAGGATGTACATTTATAATATATTGATTTGCCCTTACAGAACACATTTATGTGAATATAAACTCTACAGTATATAGTTTTGTCCTTGAAGAATGCATGCACTTCTAATCTGTATGATGCCAGGTCCCTGGGCATTTGCAGTCTTGCATTGCCAAGTTCAAATTCTAGGTGCTTCAAGGAGCTCAAGTAGAAATCTGAAAATGAAAAAAGTGTTTTGTAATTGTGTTCCATCAGACAGACAATATAAACACAGGAGCTGGGCTGGTTTACATCAGAATGCATTTGGTTATTCACTACACAATGGACTGGATAATCCTTTAAATATTTATGAGTAAACCACAGAGGATTTACTCTTTCTTGCAGCACGTGGAGATTTTATAATGTGCACCATGTTAGTTCAAACTAAACCCTAATGTTTTGCTTGCTACTTAATACTTCTAACAGCATGGCTCTGCATCACATATGCCTATTCTCTGGACACTTACATGCAGTATTTTGGGGTGTAATTCAGGAAGAACTAGGCTGTGACCAACTAATTCTCAAAGTTAATACATGCAGCATATATTGGAGAGGATGTAAGGTAGGAACTGCTTTGCATTTCAACCTGAGGCAGCATCAGCTGAGCTCTGTGGATTAGTACTTTTTAAATGAGTAGTTTACACTGAACAATAATCCGAGTGAAAGGGAAAGGAAACAAATAAAACTACAAAAAAATCAAATTAGACTTTATGGTTGGATTTTTATAGGTACAATGGTTTTAAGAATGCCAGCTGGCAACTTTGTGAGCCTTATGGTCTGCTAGGCTGCCCTGTTCCTGAAGTGGATCTTTCATTTCATTTCTGATATTATCACAAGGACTATGCTCAAGTCAAATTTATTAGTAATATCTTTCAAGTGAGAGTAATTTCAATCCTTCCCTCACTGACCTTACTATGATTCACCTTTATTCATCAAATAGACTAATTTACTCTCTTTTCAGAGCAAGTCATTTGCTCCCTTCCCACTTTTCTCTTACCTGTAAACTTTAGGACTTTTTTTTCATTTGCCAGTTGTTCTGAACTGAGGGCTAAGTCACTGATGTTCCTGTTTTGACACTTCTCTCTTCTGCTCATCAATCATGTCACTCTGAAGAGTGGACATAGGCAAAAATCATTAGCACCAGCTTATGCAGAGGAAAGAGAGAAGAGGAAATCATTTGGTGTATAACCTTGATGTAGTTCCTGCAATAATACCCTTAGTACTGTTACCATGCATCTATGTTAGTTTTTAATTTCTGATAGGAGTTGGCTTTTACAAGACACCTCTCAACCATGCCAGTTTGTTCTGCTGGGGTTCACATCAGGGAGACATCTCCACGTACATGATCTGGATTTCTTCTGCATGAATCTGAACTGTAAGAGGAATCCTGAAGGACACATGAGGTATGAGAGCCTGAAACAGGCATTCAACTCATGGACCAGACCAGAGCCAGTCTACAAGTTAAAGGCAAACCAAACCAGAAGAACCTGGACTGTGTAGAGCTAGGGTATGAGATTCTCAGGTCCAACTGTTTGACTACACAGTTCTGTGCCTGTTGGTCTGTGCCACGGGCTAATGTAGGCACATCCCTCGTCATCATTGTCATTAAGGCTGCCTAGCTTTACAAAATATCTTCCACTCTCAAATAATTCTACCAAATTTGAGACATTCTGCCTAAAATTTTCCCCGGTATGATAATGCCTGAAGCTTAATTAGCTCAGCTATCAAAATGTTTCTGAGAATGAGACTGAGATAAAATATTCCACTGTACCAGTTGGAAAAAACAAGGAGATCTTTGTTGGAGAGCAGGAGTTGGAAGTCTGCAGGAAGGAAGACATGAGGGGAAGTCCAGTATTTTTGCTCTCTTGACTACACACAAAAATATGGTAACATCCTGTTTTAGTAACTGCTCTTAAACAAGCTACATTCATTCTCTGATTATACTTTTATTATTATTATTATTATTATTATTATTATTATTATTATTATTATTATTATTATTATTATTATTATTATATTGGAGTAGATATTAGGGAAAAAATCTCAATGGTCAAGTATTGGAACAGGGTGCCCAGAAAAGTGTTTGAAATAAACATGTAGCTGTGATGCTCTGGGAAACGGTTTAGTTGTGGGCCTGGCAGTGCCAAGGCAATGATAGACCTTGATGATCTTAGAGGCCCTTTCCAACCTTAATGATTCTATAATTCTGTGTTAATTCAGAGCAGGCTTCATCCCTTAGGCTTGTCTTGTTCTGACACCAGAGGTGAGTTGCAAAGGCCCAGCAAATTGTTCACTTAGTGCAGCTCCTCGAGGAGTGATCAAAAGGCATTGCCTCATGCTTCTGCTGATGACAGTAAGGAGGCAAGGACTCACAGAGAAAGCAGAAAAGTGAAAAATGTATGAAGATGCTTCTAACATCAGGTGTTAGGTCTTCTCTCTCTAGAGAAGACATCTAGCTGACTCTAAGCAGTGCATTCACAAAGTATATGAAGGTACAGATGCTCTATTTCTTGTACCTATTTTGATCCATCCTTCAGAGTTAGTGTTAAGCACCTTTCCATATCAGTACCTGAACTGTCGTGCACACCTAACCTAGCCTGACATTTCTAGGTTAAGTGTTAGCTCCAGTTAGTGTGTCTGAGCTCAAGTGAAAGAGCATTACTAATTAAATACCAATTTTGAAATACCCCAATTCTCTTCACTGTTCTTCTATGCATTTATGTAGACAGTAATTGACACTGGGCTGTCTCATACCTGTTCATATTTAGGACTAATTGCTGTTTACTCTTTCTCAAAAAAAAAAAAAGGCTGCTAAGACTAAGAATTGCTAGATGCTGCTCTGGTGACATGTACTGTACAATCTAGGGCAAATTAGACTACTATTCTTTTTTGCCTTTGTAGTGCCTTTGGTGATTTTTCTCTCATCTTTCTGATTTTGTAAAAAAATGCTTAAGAACTTCAGAAGGTGATGAGCACCTCCCAGACAGAACTCTTTGATATAAGCGTGTTGGCTGAGTGATTCTGTTTGTACCTGTCCAGGTAAGCACAATGCTGGTGCTTAGCAAAAAGAAGCACCCTCATCTGCCTGTGAGTGAAATAAGACAGCCCTGGAAGAAGGGTCCTCCATAGAGCACTGGCCAGGCTCCTTGTACGCACCACATGATACTGTGAGGTATTTTTCCCCACTCTAAACTATTTTCATTTCTGCACTGAGCAATTGCTTGGGCACTGTGTTTAGGCTTTCTCCAGTGATAAATTTCAGAAAATAAGTAGACTGTTTAAGAGAGTGTGGGTCATTGCTTTCAGCACTCTGTTTGCCTGATGATGGGCTACTGTCATGCAGGCACAAGACACGGCCAGTAGTAATCATAGACTGACCAGATCTTCTTCTGGGTAATTTAGTGACAAAAACCCCACATGGTTTAGATACTGAAATGAATTTATCTTGGAAGTTATAATCCTGAATAAATAAGAACACGTTGCATTTGTCATTTCCTAATTGGCATTTTGATTTTCTCTGAACATTCATTCACTCAAGTTTTAGTAGTGTCTTGTCTGTGAGCTATGATTTACAGTGAGACTCATGGTATGAAGCAGACAGAACAGTGATGCCTGTCACACAGGCATGTACTACTGCTTTTTAACTACCAGGCAAAGATTTAAATGAGCAAGCAGCTTCCAAAGAAAACATCAAACTCAGTAAGCAGTAAAAAACCTGCTGTCATTTACACAGTTTCAGCTGAGCAGACATGCTCAGAGCAATGCTGAAGATTTGGAATCGGGCAAGTACAAAGCATCAAAGGAATGCAGACACCATAGAAATTCCTCATGGCTTTTTATTAGGAAGCACATCACAGAGAGACAGGACAACAATATTCAGCTAAAGAGAATTTTCTGGTTCTTTTCCACCATTAATATCTATGATTGTGCACTCACAGCCTGGATCTGTTAAATTGGAGAGAATATTTGGAAGGCCCAACTACTAGCCATAAGTAATTACAAATTGTTTTCTCTCACATTCATTTACAAATCTTACATGAATAGACTGTGATCATTGTGCTTTTATTACAGAAAGTTGTCCAGGAAATCTTCAACATAAATAAATTTTAGACACAACTTTTTGATAGTATAAATTATAATTATTAGCTGGAAATGGGTTATTCACCCCTGTGCTTTAAACCCAGTTGTCTAGTTATATGAAAAAGAACTTTAATAGAGAAGAGCACTATTAAGATGAAATTCCAAAACCCTTGATTCTCTCAGGAAATCAAGAGGAAAACTTATTGTGGGAATAAAGATGTGTCAGAACTTCAGATTTCCTGTTGATGAGGTAGGATTTATTTTCATTGACATGTTTTTCTTTCATAAATAATTTCTGGATCTTGCTACAATATATCATCTCCTTGAGCATTGTCACACTTGCTTAAAAAACTTCAGGTTTGCCGTTCTTGTTAGCAAGCCTTAGTGGGTCCTAGCCCAGAAGGGAGGTGCAGTGACCATGCCTTCTCATGGGTGCCCCACATTACCTGACTTGCCAGCTTGCCTGTGTTGGAGACCCAAAGATAAGAGGAGACTAAATTCAGCACAGTGTAATATTGACATGGTTGTATAAAGGGCTAAAAGAGATGGTTGGTGAGCACTATGGCATCACCACCATTCTAGTCGTCTTCCTGTCCTTCTGAGCTTCAGGCTCCTTACTCCTGCCCTGCTACCACCTACTGCTCAAAATGGGTCAGATATGGAAAAATATACAAATACCTAGAACTTCCCTAAGCAGACAAAACAGCCATGGAGCAGCACTTGTCCTCTCAACCACTACCTAGTATATTTTGGTTTGGTCCTTATTTTCCTCCATGCCCAGGGTTAGGGGACTTCATGGGCTGCCCAGGTTAACATTCAAGGGAAAAAAGAGTATTTATGGCAACAGCAGAAAAGAAAAACTAGCAAAGAAGAGAGTTATCTTGTGGTTGCATATAGGGGCTCTACTTTGACCAAATATGAAGTACTAAAAGATCTTTCCAATTTTTATTTGTAATTTTTTGTAGTCTGAAATGCCCCATGTGTTGGTTTGCAGGAATGAGAGTGAACACCATGGTGTCTGGTATTGTCTCTGCATGGAGCCCACCTTGCCAGGCCCAGCCATGCAGCTTTCCTCATCCTGCTGCCATTTTTTTGCACCTTCCTCTTCTGTGTTAGCTCTGGAGTTAATAACAACAACCACCCTGCCCTGTTTTCTTATTGCCTTTCTGCAAAGAGCTCTTTGGTGCCTTTTTTCAAAGGCGCCTCCAAAGAAACAACAGATTTGAGAAATGCACAAGGAATTATTTGCTTTGCTTAGACCCTCTTTACCACTATCGACAAACCCATCAGTAGGCCAGGGAGACGTACAGGCAGTAATTAGCACCTACAGCCTAGGAGGAATTCCTTAGTTCTTTCCTCCTGTTATCATACACCATACACACATTTTGCTTTTAGCTTGCTAACACACTTCATGCATTTCACAAAAAGACATATGTGTCAAAACACTGCTCAAGCTCCCAGAATTTTAGAAAGCCTTTGGAATAGGTGTTTATGAAATATATAAGAAAAAGTAATGAATGGACATTGACTTATTATCTTCTTTGTATCTTTTTCCTATGAGAAAGTAGTCTGTGGGGTTAATTTACAGCAGATATAGTTGCTGGGGAAAATGGGTAAATAAAAAAATGACCTTGACATATGGCCATGGAAACAAAAATCTGCTCTCAGTTTATCCTTTTCTAGTCTGTAATGTTTATAAGTATGTTTCAGTACTACATATGTTTGTTGGAAAAAAATTACTGCTACTAGCAATGCTTCCTTTGGTAATTTAATATTTGTTTATTTAGCATATAATATTTGTTTAATAAGATATTACTGAATAAGTGAAAAATGTTCTGTGGTATTTCAAAGAGATCACTGGGTCTTGCTTTCACACTGAGGCAAGATCAAGTAATGTTTGCTATCTTTTATACTTGTTCATGCAATCTGTTCTGCAAAGTCTGTCTATGCCAGCATTTCCAGTCTTCCTAGTTAAAAATTCTTATAGATAGAAAGTTTTCCAACCTATACTAAAATTTGAGGATCATATCTACAATAGCCTTTCTTCTCCAGATTGCCTGTACTCATTCTTCCACTTGTGACTTTGAGTCACTATTGCCAAGTCTGTGATCATTGCCATTGTGCTCTGGGTCCTCTACAGTGTTTCCTGAGATGTGGTGCCCAGCAGAAAAGATGGTAACTAAGTTAGTCTTCAACCACTTATGTCATATTTGCGTTGAATGCCCAAAATGCATAATTTAAAAATTTCTCCCACCAAATGGTGAGTGGAGTTCAGCCTCATTTATATCATAGATAAAGTGACCTTCCTTGTTCATGGGTTGCTTCTGCTCTTGTGGTACGACTGCAGTGTCCCTGAGTCTGGGCCTCTTCTGTCTTGCCAGTCTAATCTTTGGTCATCTCTCTCTGCTGGCACATGTGAGGCTTTAGCCCAGGTACCCACAAAGGTTGTACAAAACACAGGAAACAGATATCAGACTAAAGGTTGTAGCTGGTAAGATCAAAGTTCCAGATACATGATTCCTTTTTCATGTCTAGTAGCTGATTTGATAACAGGTGTTATCTTGTTATTTTGCATATATTATTTTATTACTGAGGTAACTGCTAAAAGTAACTTTGTCCATTTAGAGGCTCCTTAATATAAAAGGAGCATTGTGTAGCAATCCTAGGAAACGCCATTCCCCCCTATTATACATAGCAGCAAGAGGCAAAATGCTTTTTCTATTACTTTTTTTGCTGTAAATGAAACATGCAGAAGGTATAGATTCTGTCTTAAGGAGGTCAGTGTGGGAATACAAACAGTTGTGAGCCAGTAAGAGATATGTAAATACTATCACCTTAGTCATCCCTTAGTAAATATTCGTGTGAAATATGTTATGCACTCTCTAATGTAGCCTGAAATTGCCCTGTGGTTTAAAGGCAGGAAAATTCCCTCTTCAGGCAGACCATGTGTCATGGTTTAGGGCAAATTTGGGAGGAAACCTTTGAATGGGGTCCCTCTAGAAAGCAAATTCAAGTGCCCCCTCCCCCCAGCTGGTTTTGGAAATAGATTTCCTTGGAGAAAAGTAGAAAAACCCTGTTTATTTAACAAGCAAAGTATTCACAAGCATAAAAAATTAATAATATTAAACAAGAAAACCTCTCACTGTTCCGAAGAGATGGCAAATTGAGAAAGTAGTGAAGTGTAGGTTGGTTCGCTCAGTCTCTTATCACTCCCTCTGGCACTGGAAATGCCACATTCCAGGCCCCGGTGGGCTACAGGTGTGAGCTCCTGGTGTTCTTCTGGGTTTTCAGTACAGAGCAGGTTTGAACAATTCCAAGAAAAAGAAGAACCACAGTCTGGGGAACTTCACTGCCTCAGCTAGCTAAAAACTAACTAAAAAAGCAAAGGAGAGCTCTGTCCTGCTGTCCGTCCATGCTGCAGGCAACACAGTCCAGGAGGCGGAATGCGGAGGACTGAGTGCAGTTTCTGAAAACAAACTCCACACTTTTTCCCCCCATTCACTCTCAGAACCGGTCTTAAAGGTTCAGAACTTAATATCCAGCATAAACAGAACAGACAATTGGGGATACAAGCATCATAAAGTCACCCTGAGGCACCATGGTTTGCCTCCTACCGCACACCCTCACTCTGTGAAGCCGTGCTTTTCTGGCTGAGCAGCACCCGAGTGCAGAGGGAGCCCCGTAACACCCCTGAAGGAGCTGTACAGCAAATAAATCACCAGATGTGCACAGAGACAATGAGGTCTGTCCCATGGGCGTCTCTTATGGGCTTTTCTTCCCTGGCAAGGCACTGCCAGGGTCATCCCTTCCCGGTGCTGCGTTGTGCAGCCAGTATTGTGTTCATAAGTGGCTTAGTCCTGTGACCTCTCTCCGGTGTTGACATAACTTGTCACACAGTGTGTCACAATGCTCACAGCGTTAGTCACGTATCGATGTCCTCCCTGGCTCACTGCTGAGCCACAGGTAGTTGCAAGAAAGGTAGACACTAAAAGAAAAGCCAAGTAATAGTAGGGTTAATAGTGAACAAAGGCAAGGATGTGAGTCAGAGGCATAGGACTCACAGATGTGTTTCACGCAAGCTGTCAGTCTGATTTGAAGTACTTGAGGTTCCCTTTGAAGACAAGTGCTTGAGAGAAATACGGAATGAAATAAAAAGCTCCGAGCAGCTTCCAGGCTGCTGAAAACTTGCAGCAGGCTCCAGTAGCCTTGCAAAGCAGCAACAGAGAGAGCTGTGAGCAAGTTAGGGAAATCAAGTCAAGCTGGCAGTTTCTGGTATGAGAGTCAAGCATACTGTCGGGGCTGCAGCACAAAGCTGTGCTGATCTTACTGCCAGGATGCCTAGTCATCTTCCTAAGGGGGCTCTTTGAGCCAGGGAGCACTCGCCTTCCCCTGGTTGTCTTCAGTCCTATGTCCCATTGATGAAGCTGTTACTGAAAGGGAGATGAAAGCATGGGCACAGCTGGCAGGGCCTTTAATTCTCCATATTAGGATGAGGCATTGCAGCGGCACTCACTAAATGTGTATGGTGGCAGGCAATTAAAATCAGCTTGATTCAGAAAACGTGAGCGAGCTTCCCAACCTCTGCTTTTGCAATCAAGCTTGCTCACCATTATAACACCTGCTAATGAGTGCTTCACAGGATTGAGCATGGAACACCTTGTAAAATTTAATAGGCATCATAAAAACATCTAATTGAGCACCTACATGCTTCAAATGAACCTGTGGACCAGTGTCTGAGGCAGACCTGCAGGTAGAAGTGAGGCCGGGAAGTGATCCCGATTTGAACTTGTCTCATTATATTGGTGCTATCTGGAAGTGTGATTCACATGCATGCAGGCATTTTTTTTACATTTATGGTCTTTTCTGCCTTATTACCTTTTCATAAAATGCTTTTACAAGCAGAAAAAGTAAGAGGGACATTGCACTTCACTGACCTATGTCTTAGCTTGTTATGTTCAAATTACTCACAGGGTTATACAACCTGCATATATTGCAAGCTAATAGATGTCTCCAGGAAAGAGGGAGCAATGTAAATAAATGAAGAGTTTCATAAGACACTGATTTTGTTGTAACATTACATTAATAAATATTGTCTTCCTCAGAAAAAAAAAAAAAAAACTTCTGCAGGAATGTTTTTGCAGGTATTATAAAGTGCCACCCTTTCTCAGGGGTTGTTTCCAGTCCAGCTGGCTTCATGGACCAACTGCATTCTGCTCCCAGAGTGTTCGAAGAAAAAATTCATAATAACCTAAATCGTGTATATAAATTAGAACATATGTTCTCAAAAATTCTAGTATTTCCTTCTGTCTGGCTTTTGGTTTTGTGGTTGAATTATATAGATATGAGCCCTTAGAAAAGCAATGCATAAAAATATTATTATAATAATGAAAGTTCATGAATATTATGTATAGTATAGATATATACATAAATATATCCATTTGTACAATTACTTCAGAATTCTAGGCTTGTGGAGAGATATTTAAAAGTAGGAAGGTCATTTTCTTAAAATCATTTCAAACTGTGCTTTGCTACAACAGTAATCAATCACATTTTAAATATTTGTATTGCTACAGGGAATAATGTGGCTCTGTTGGCCAACTTGTCCTTCATTTTCTAGCTAAAATACCAAGAATTTTAGAATTATTATGACCTGTAGTTCATTTGTTGAGTAAAATGAAATTTTTAATTAAGTAGAATTGAATTTTATTTTTTTTTAATGCAATCTTATTTTCCAAATAATCTTTACACATCTTAGTTGAATAATATGCTATTTAAATGAAAAATAGTTTAAAGGTTATTAAGTTTCTTTAGCTTAATTTTGGATGAGAACTTTTTCAAAGGTCAATTTGGTAAATTGCTTTCAAGGGAAAAAATATATGCTGAAAATGCGATTTTCTATTTGAGATAAGTTAGCAGACTTTTCTGTGCATATTTCTGTTCAAATAATCACCAGATGTATTTAAAAAGACCTGTGTTTTCCGTATTGTATCAAGATACACTGTATAGCAGGACCAGCTAGCAGCATCTGCTGCTAAATTTGCAAATTTCATAAATTTGTGATATACATGCTTAAAACAAAAATGTTCTTTGCTTTGGTCAGTTTGATAAAAAACACCCCTTAATTTCACAAAATAAAATTTTTAGAAAAAGGTAAATTTTGAGGCCCAGCCTCTGACCTTAACCTCAAGAGATGTTTGACAGTGCATTCCAAGTGGGTTTGTATGGCATCCTGGTTCAGCTGTACACCTGCCCCAGTATCCCAGAGCTGGCACAATGCTTGATCTGTGTGCTTGGCATCTCCTCCCACCAGTCCTCTCCATCCACTGACTTGCTGTCACATGTGTTACTGTGCTCTCTTTCCATTCTAGCCATCCCTTCCCAAGGGCAGCCACCATTCCCTGATCAATGCATCTCCCTTCAGAAGGTAAAGAACTGTAAGCATGAAATTGTAAAGACAGAAAACAGACAAGCACCAAAAGTTCCTTGTTGCACAGATCCTTAAGAGAAACTCAGTGATTTTGTGGTTCAGTCCAGGCAACACCTTGTGGAGAAATTTAAGAGGTTACTGCCCAAACCAAACCAACAGAGGAATTGTCTGCAGGAATTTTTTGTGAAGAGACTGACTAAAACACCCCTGAATCACAGGGATAAAGATACCCCTAAGTGCTGAGCATCTCTGTATCCTCAAAAACACTGCTCTTGTTTCCATAAAACATCTTCTCTGTGAGATCATTCAAGTTTGTCTCACAAGTCTTCTTTTTCCAAGTTGAATATCTTTGTTGGAGTCACAACAATCAAAAGAAGTATCAAATTCATCATGTGATAGCCTTGAAAATCTACCAGAGTTTGATTTAGAAAAGCCTTTGAAGTGACCCTTGCTTCTGGCTTTTTAAGGGGTAGATCTCTGATCAGCTAATTAACTTGCCTCAAAAGTCAGTATCACTAACAAAATCTCCAGAAGGAGTCTAGGATGAAAATTAAATACCTGCTCTTTTCATCAGCAAGCCATACTTGTTTCTTCAAGATATCAAGCAGTTTGTTTTCATATATTTATCCAAGTCACAGATATTTATATATGTTACCTGCATTTCAGAGCACACACAATTTTTGCCATTAAAATTAAATTCTGTATAAGCTCAATATTAAGACTTTTCCTTGGGCAGCTTTTCTAACTGGACCCACTTTGTGTAGTTGATGTTTTCTTTGACATGAAAAAGAAACAACAATAAAGACCTAGGGCACTACCTGAAAATGTCTCCCGAGTTACTTTAATGAACCCAAGGCACTGCTCTATGGCCTAACATTTTGTTAAAATCATCTGAAATTTTGTTCTTGACATGGCTATAAATTGTAGCAAATCTCTCAACTTTAGGAAAGAAAAATGCTTGGGGAAACCAGAAAACCCAGTGTCTTTCTGTCCTTGAGAAAGAGTCATCAGAGGAAACTGGGACGGCCAGGAAATACTAGGCAACCCTCATTTCTCTTCATGACCTCACTGATTTTGACATTGGAAATGGTGAATCTAAGCAATTTTTCACTGTGTCCTGACCTGAGTAGAGGCTGGGTTGGCTCTGACCTCCTGCCCTCTTTCTGTCACTGCTCTTACCAGAGAAGGTAAAAATTACCAGTCATTTTAAATGACAGATGCAAAAAAAAAAAACCCGGTTCTACTGTTCAACATCGATACAGGGCAAAAGAAGTCTGCTTCAAAGCAAATCCATTTTTAAATTATGGTTATAATATTTCCTACTGTTTAATGTATGGGTAAAAAAAATCAGATTCTCATTCTCTCTCACCAGTACAAATATTTTGAGATCTTTCATCTTTTAAAAGTATTTTTACTTCCATATATGTACATAAAATATTCTGATATCCTCTCCAAATTAACACACTGGAGCTAGGAAAAGATGCTACAGCTGTAAGAATTGAGAAACATGAGCACTTGCTCAGAATATACTGAAGTGCATAAATCCTGAAGAAATTCTATCAACTCTATCATAATATATTTGAACAAAATTCTAATTTTTCCTTCTTCAGTTTTGTTCCTCCTGAAATAATTTATTTTATGTGTCAGCACTACATCTAAACAATGTATTATCACCAGCAGCTCAAAATGAAAATTAAAGTAAACTAAAGTGGGTTTATCTGCCAAATTTAAATATGTGTCAAGTTTGGCTTTTTCTTATTGAGTAGCTTTATTTTAAAGGTGTCAAGGAGAAATCATTGTTGTTATGCCAAACAAAGATATATTAAGTAAGTCATAAATATAGGCATAGAGACATAAATTTAAGAGTTATGTGTTATATTCCCATTTCTCAAGTCTTGGTTGGACTTTTCTTATGAATTTCATCTTTCTGCATATAAAAACTCCATTTCTTACCTGCATAAATATTTTCCTCAAATAGTCTCTCTGTTGGCAGTTTCTAATACTGAGATGGAAGATTCTAGACAGGGTTTTCAGTGCTCTGCAGAATGTGGCTCTTGGTGTCCTTGCCTACACTGTTTGTGGGCATCCAGCACAAAATCATCCTGGCTTTCTTTGTTTCCCAGCACAGATTCACAATCAGTATACCACCTGTATATCCCTTTGGTCTCTCCTAGGATTATTACTTTCCAAGTATTTCCATCAGAAATAGTTACGGTTTAGATTGCTATTTTCAGAATGTGCTGGCCTGCTTTTTTTTGAAGCTCAGGCTCCAAATCCTGCTCATATTGCCACCCTATTCCTTGTTACTCTCTTTTCTCTGTTTGTGGCTTTTCCTTGTTTACCATAATGTGGATAATTTGGGAAACTATGTATCTCTTTTTCTACGCCATCACCAAATCTGGTCTTTCCTCTGAAAAAACATTGACTGCTGAGTGGACTGGATGGTTGCTAATCTGGAGAGTCCACTCAGCCTTACTCCCAATTTACTGCCTGGTTTTGGACCAACAGAGTAAAACTAAAATTACGACTTCACTTCAGAACAACACATCTCTTTTTATAAATAGGTCTAGGGTTTGGAGGTTGAGTAATTGAATTTCTCAGCATGCAAAAATATTTTTTTTAACCTTCTAGAGTTTAGTGGGGTAAAGCAAGGTCAGTTTGCTCATGGTGTGACTAATTTATGGAATCGTGTCATACGAATGGATTCATTCTGCTACTAGTTGGGAAGAGTGAATTAAATAATTAGCTAATGCACATATACATTTATTTTAATAATACATTTGCTACATGAGTTCACCTTGCAGTATGTCTTTTAATTCACAATATCAGACATATTTTGAATAGAAGTTTTTCATTTAGACAGTATCTATTAATAATATTGTGGTGTACAGAGTGCTACAAATAATCTTACAGGCAGTGGTAATGTGTTGTTCAAATATTAACGAAAACATATTAATTTAATTCCTAACCTTGCTCTGTTAATCTTAAATGGCATAATACTACCAGTCTCCCAAGGATGAAGCCTGCACAGATACTGCCAATAAATGGAGACAAGTATGTGCCATTTGTTTAACTGCATAACTGAAAGTTCCCGCTGGACGAGAGAGAATAAAGGTCTAATTTTCTGCCACTAAAAGTGATTTTCTCTTCACAGAGTGCTGAAGGACCTACTGTTTTCTATTCATCACTGCTACTGCCAGACTTTGTTAATATCTATTTTCTGAAAAGTGCCAGCTGAGAGTCAAAGGCTTAGGCTGTTTTAGGGAGGCTATGAGGAATATTGCTTTGTTAGAAAGGCTGTGAGGAACATTGCTTGAGGAATTAACATGCATTTTTAATGAGTATGCACACTTGTGTACGTCCTGTGACAGATTACTCACTCCAGTCTTAGGAAGCACACTTTGCCCTTCCAGATACTGCCCTCCACTTTTTTCCTATAAATACTTGTAAGTTCATTTCTGAAAGAAGAGGTCCAAGATGGCTAAAAAAGAGGATGATTTGTTGTTCCGATAAAACACAACGAAAAAATAAAGCTGTGGCCATAACACAGTTTTAGATAACAGTGGAGGAGAACAGAGGAATTTAGAACAGTTATAAGGGGAGAAGTAAGAAGATTAGTTTGTGTGCAAGAATACTGATATGAACATAAAAGGAAGGAAAGGGAAGCTAATCAAAAGCAACTTTAATATTTTATATCAAAGTAACTGAGATAATACAGTAGTTGAAAAAAAAAGGAATATGAAAGTACTTTCTGTGGAAGAGGTGCAGACGTTTTGCTTTTGGAAGTGCCAACATTCCTGAAAACAGGGAGGGGGAGAGAGACATAAAGTGACATGGTCAGGGGGTCACACCATGGATGAAGAGATGCTTTGGAGAGCTGTGACTGTGGATAGCATATAAGGGACTACAGAAGCTGATGGGGATTAAAAACGAAAGGAGAAATTGTGGGGACAAGGAGAGACCATGAGAACACCAAGCGGAGAAACAAGGATGTAACAGTATGGGTAACACTGAGACCTTGAATGTGGCACAAAGATGCAGCTAGCATCATGATCACATGATTTGAGATGTAAGAAGTTATAGAAGATGGAGCAGAGAGCATAAAGCTAACACATATTTTTTTAGAGAAAATAAAATAGTTTATGAAAAGCAAAGGAGCTAATATGGGATGAAGAAAAGAACGCGTCCTATCTCTGTCCTTCAGGCTCAATGGAATCATCCATTTTATCAGCAAGCTATAGAGAAAAGTAGTAGGATTGCAGCAGTGGGATATGCAAAGTCTCTGACAAGGACAGGGCTGAAAAGTGGTACAAAGCAGTAGCCTCTGATGTTTAGAGCTCCCACTAAGGAGAGGAAGCGAAATACTCATTTTATTGTAGCCAGCAGTGCCTATGCTGTTCTCTTGATGGCCCCTCTTTAAGTTTCTTGAATTTTAGTTGAGTAACAAGCTGAATGTTTTTTGGTTCTCCACAATATATGTGGGAAGAGTCATGACAGCTTTTATCTTCTACTTCTTTGCCCTGAGATATCTTGGTTCAGGACTGCATTTGGTTTTAAAGACTATTTTCAGAGTAAGGAGGTCTCTTGGCTCTGAAGAATAGTGTTTTATCTCCTCTTCAGCAGTACATCACTGTGGCAACTTTTATTCAGACGTTTAGAGAGAAAATGCATCCCAGAGCTCCCTCAAGAGTTAAGTAATCCAGGACTGCAGAGAAAGAAACAAAAAAGATGTGCTTTTTTATAATCTCCGGGGATATGTTAGGGATGCTCAAACTCAGGCTTTACTGAAATAATTCTTACCAATCTGACTGTGAAACAATGGAAGGAATGAGACGGGATTGAGGAGCTGAAGACTTGGTCCTAGAAATCTTTGCTCATGTAAATAATCCTTCATTTTGTTCACAGACTTGAATTATGTGGTTCTAGTTGCCAGAGAAATGTTCGTGGCATTTAAAAACAAAATGAGGATTAGAAACAAAAAGTTTAAAATTGTTTCTGGGCAACTAAATTTACTGGTATATATAGAAAGATTAGACCAGCTGGTAGACCTGAAGCTGATTCATAATGAGTGCTGTTATTTTTTTATCCTTAACATGCTTTCATTTTCATGTGAATTTTTAAATGGAAAGTCACAATGAATGAGTTCCTTAGGAATATCAAGGACATACTGGATGCAAAACTACTGAATATAGAGTTATAATAGCCTCATTAGAGATGGTCAGTTAGAATTCAGGAATATTTCATTTAACCAAGCTCAATGTTAATAGCAGTCTACATCCAGTGATGTAAATTATTAGCAACTTCAGAAGCCCCTGATAAAAATTGACAGGCTAAACTCTTGCTAAAAGCCTTAGATTTGGATCCAGAGGTAGGCATAGGACAGCTGCAAAATGAGTTAAATCACCATAAAAAGAGAATGAGGATGCAGAAAAATGGAAATCACTTTGTCTTTTCAGCAGGTCATTTTGAATCCCTTCCTTTTCTCTCATTACTTTGATAGTGGCTATGAAAAAAAAACTGGCCTATTTTTATTACATACATATTTAAAGAATGTGATTTTGAAAGATCAGTCTGTTCTTTTGTCTGTGCGGTTTCATGCACATGTTTAATTGTGGAAATTTTTCTCCTATTTGAAAAGTGATGTGTTCAGAATCCAAACAGGATTGATTTTCTTTTCAACACAGGGTTTACTTATCCAATTCAAATGTGGTCTGTCAATACAAATGTATTTTAGCACAACAAAAGCAAAAAGCAGAGACACAGAGAATCCCATAAATGCATATATTAGAAGAGCCAGGAACTGACAGAAAAATCCTCTAAAATTAATTATGTGTGAGTGTTACTTTTATTCCACTCTAGGTGTATTATTCTGTTCATGCTAGATAGTAACTTGAGAAGAAATATGTTCATAAAGTAAACTTGAAGGAAAACAGATCTGGAACAGGTGCCTGAAAATTGCAAAGCCATCATCACACTGAGAGCCTTGACTGTAGTAAATGGTCCAACAGTCACAGCTGAAGAAATAAAAACACTGAAGCTGTTTAAACAAGAATTAAACGATATTGTGAGGGAGTGAAGGATGTTGAAGCTCACTGCTAGCAGATGAAGCAAGTATTGCAAGTACTAATTATTTCTGTTCGGCCCTTCTCCTTTCATATATCAAGGTAATTATGTTCTAAGTTGTTTGATTAGAAGAAATGGGGAATGAGTAAAGTTTGAATGAACATTTAAAAATACTCAATGCGCTCCCTAGCAATCCATACTTTCTGCTTACTGTAATAATGGGTGTAACATGCTATGCCTCTGGCTGATCTCAGGAAACTTTATCTCAGCTTTCCAGTGTGAGAGTGTACTAGAGCCTCCCTGTCACATGTGTTATACATCTGCAAAGTAAACACAGGAAATTACAGGGTAAGGTGGTGATGGCTTGTGGCACCTCAGTAATGCACACTGGAAATACAGCTCTTCTAATGCTCCCCTACACGTGGTCAGACCTTTGCTCTCCAGAGGTCTCCCGGATGAATTGCAGTGTGTTCCTGCTTTCACCACTGCTAATGCTTTGATTTCAAAGCAATCAATCATTTAATTACTAATAAGAATTAAAAGTCAGGAGTGACAGTTTTGTGCAGCATAGTTCACTCACACAAACCAAGAGCACATGGCAGCAGCCATACATGTGTGTAGTTCATTAAGCATCAAGGCTTAATGAAACCCTAGGGAAATATTTTTCCTTTAAATCTGTGATTATAAATACTGGGTTGAATTTAACAAAATAAGAATGGATATTATGGGGTTTCACTTTTTTTTTTGAAATTATGTGGCAGAAATTAATATTTTTAATATGATATTTAGGCACTATGGCTAATGGCTAAATTTTAGTCTTTTCAGAAATCAGATGCTTTTGAGGATACAGGACACACTCCACATCAAGGGGTATATAAGTATTAAAAATGGCATTTTTAAAACAAAATTCTTGTATATTCTCCGTGTTTTATTTTTCTCATATAATGCTCTCACTATCTCATTTTTTTAGTTAACTATGAGAAGAACATTTTATGTTATAAAATGTCAGTCTCTCATTACGTGCTGGTGTCCATCTTCTCTCTCATGAAAAATACATAGCTCTATGACTCTTTGTGCATTCATTTATTTATGGTGGCTCTTAATCCCCAGGCTATAACACTTCCCTCTTTGATTCTCCACTGGGCATACTTCTGGAGCAAGGTTTTCCTGATGTTGTGTTTTGTTTTGCTTTGTTTTGTTTTGTTTTGTTTGAGCAATGAACCTGAAGGAGAGAAGTCTCTAACATCTCTTATTTTATTTTTCTTTGACCAGCTTTCACTGCTAAAAGTCTACGCAGTGACTCCTCACCTTTTTTCCAAGAACATCGGTTGTTCAAGAATAGAATACTCTACCCTTATGGTCTACTCTGTCTTTTATTGTGCTTGAGCTTCTGACACTTATTTCTAAATGTTCTCATGATACAATTCTGTCTCAAGACATTTTCCCAGACAGTTTTCTTTTCTCTCCTGCATACTTCCCAGGTTTTTGCTTGACTGTATAAAGAAGGGCCAGTATCCAATTAAAAGATACTGCATGTCTATCAGAAGGGACTGAATATTGTCTCTGGCTACCAGGGTTTCAAAGAAACAATCAAATACTCTATCTGTTATTTTTTGGGATCAGTCCAGGTTGCTGGCTTTCTAAACCACTGCAAGCAACTCAGTAAGTGAGATAGTTAATGAAAATAGCAGTTATCCTTTACTGTGGTTTTCGGGAGTATATGGCAAACCAATTCCTACTCTAAAGCATCAATTCTGCATTAATATGAGGGGTTTTTTTGGTGTGCCAGACAGTACATTTTATGCCCTTGGCAAAGATAATGTCTTTGCCACCAAGAGAACTGCACATATTGCTACACCACATAAAAAAAAAAAAACAAAAAACAAAAATAACCAAAAAAACACCAAAAAATAAACAAAAATAACATAAAACAAATTAAAAGCTGTGTCAAAAGGAGAATATGTCTTAATTCTGACTTCACACATACAGTGATGTATTTCTAGCTCTGTTAATTGAGCGACCTTTGATTTGTGTTAAGGAAGATTAAAGCCAAGTCCTGTATTTATCAAATGCTAGCTTTGTGTATATTTTTATTGTTTGTACAGAAACGAAAACCCAAAGAATTCAATTACAGTCATGGTTTCATCTGAGTTAGGGGCAATTTTCTCCATAGTAGCCAGTACAGTGCTGTGTTTTGGATGCAGTAGGAGAACAGTGTTGATAACTCATTGCTGTTCTAATTGCTTATTGCTAAGCAGTGTTTACCCTAAGTCAAGGGCTTTTCAGGGTCTCATCCTCTGCAACTGAGCAGGTGCGCAAGAATCTGGGAGGGATCACAGCTGGGACAGCTGACCTGAACTGGCCAAAGGGATATTCCATACCTTAGAACATCATACTCAACATACAAACTGGGGGAGTTGGCCAGGAGCCACCAATCCCTGCTCAGGGATGGGCTGGGTGTCAGTCAGGGGGTGGTGAGCATCTACGTCGGCCATTATTTCTTTCTCTTGAGTTTTATTGTCCTTTCTCTCCTTTTCATTACTATTATTAACTTTATTACTATCATTAGTATTGTTAGTATTACTTTATTATACTAGTATATCACTACTGTTATTAATTTTATTGCTGTCATTAGTATTATTAGTAGTAGTACATTTTGCTTCAGTTAATAACATGTTCTTATCTCAACCAACGAGGTTTACTCTTTTTTTGTCCCATTCTCCTCCCCACCAGGGAAGAGGAAGGAATGAGCAAGCAGCTGCATGGTACTTAGTTGCTGGCAAACCATGTCAATAACTTAGATATAAAGCTTGTTTTGGCTAAATTAGGGATGTGCATAACTAGTAAACCAATGTAATTTGTTTTATTTGTAGGTAGATATTAATTTCCTTTCCTAAAACCATGTTTGCCTTATTTTCTGTAAATCTGAACTATAGATAACATATATTTTATTATGTATACATGAAACTGATATTACATCAATTGAAAGTAAAAAATGCAAGTGACTTATTTCACAGTCTAGCTGTTTAAAAATCTCATCGGGAATATGTTACTGAAATCTGATTTTATAGATAACTCTTATCACCATCTATTCAGCCTATTTTGTTATATTTGTCACGGGCAAAGGTGTAATAGATATGTTTACTTGTTCTAAGACTATCCATACATTTACAAACTTGCAAAGAATAAATGTGATTTTTATAGAACTTGAGAAATTTGGAGCTTTCTTTCATTTGCTGTTAACAACAGAAAAATATGTAAATGAGTGAAGGAATAAAGCAGGGTCGATTTGCAAAGACGAGATATAAAGAAGCTGATATAAAAGGTCTTTTATCTAGTGTAATGCAGCGCTTCTGAAACAAATTGAGCCTTTTAGTCACCATATGGCACTTTTAGAGCTCTATTATTGTCCTTATATCCTAGACCTGTGCTCTAACCAACCAAATTTCCCCTCACACATTGCCTTATTTATTTCGTTATGTGCCATTCACATTTTGCATTTGACCACTGGTTCTGATTGGAAGGAAGAAAATGAGTCTTCCCATAAGAACAAATGGGGATGTTAGTGAAGACAAGAGCTGTAAAACTAAGCAGCTGTCTCCTTCTTTTCTTTATTGACAAAAAAAATCCAAACTGCTTTTATCCTGTAGGTAAAACTAGGAGCAAAGTGTCTGCTCCCTTGCAGACAGGTACAATATCCATTCTAAGCATACATCACACGAGACACTAAATTGTTATAGTTGAATCATCATCCCTGGAGTCATCTTCAACATGTGTATATGTGGCACTCAGAGACATGGATTAGTGGTGAACTTGGCCATGCTTGGTTAATGGATGGACTCAATGATTTTAAGAGCTTTTCCCAACCTAAGCAATATTATGATTCTAGAGGTCTAAGCATAAATCTACTGGATTAAAAATAGCCACTGTAGGTATCAGGACAGAATATGATATGTAAGTATCAAAACATGTAAGTATGTTATAAAACATATATTTAGAGAGTTAAGGGGAGAAGAAAAATAGAGCCTGATCTGGGGAACTCTGAAATAAATGTGACTGTTCCCTTCTACCTGAAAATAGACTCTCAATCAAATCTATATAGACATGACTTATGAAGGCATTTTTATTTTCTGAATAACTGTCGGAATATTAGCCCAATCATTTCTTTCCAGGGAAAGTTTCACACTCATTCAAAGTCACGATGAAAGAGCATCAGACAAAAATGTGATTTTAATCCATATTTTAGTAGAGAAAAACAGAGAGGGAGGAAAGCATGGAGGTTGAAGACTGTTTGAGGTCATATGTCCTTCATTTGAAAGGAAAGCTCTGATAAGTTAAAAGAGATAATGTACCAGGTTAACCTGTCAACAGAGTAATAATGGATATAAAAAGAAGTGGAGGACAAAATGGTACTATTTTTTGATTCATAAATATGCTATGGATTTGACAAAAAAGAAGATAAAGAAAATTAGTCAAACATTAAAATCCATCCAAGTCTTCAATTCAGTTAATGTTTCCATAAAGAAACAATGTGATAGGGTCATGACTAACAAACAAGGAATGAAAATCCAAGAATAGTGCTCTGCATGGCTGATCACTGCTTATGTGGTGCAGAGACCCTCAACCTTCACACACCAGGAGAGTTTTCCAAGTGAGAGCAGTCCCTCCAGGCATAGCAATAGCAATCTGCCAACAGAGTGGGAAAGCCAAGTTTGGAGAGCTCTGACCCAGCGTGCTTCAACTCCATGTTTTATTGATGGAAATTCTTGTGCTGACATACCTTAAATATTCTTCACTGTCTATTAAATATTTTTTTACCTGTTTCAAAAGCTCATAAATCTCAAAAGGTTGGATATTAGGAAAAATTTCTTCATCAAAAAGGGTTGTCAAGCATTGGAACAGGCTGCCCAGGGAAGTGCTTGAATCACAATTCCTGGAGGTATTTAAAAGGCCTGTAGGTGTGGTGCTTAGGACATGGTTTATTGGTGGACTTGGAAGTGCTAAGTGAGTGGTTGGACTTGACCTTAAAGGTATTTAGCCTTATCTTGATCTTAAAGGTCTTTACCAACTTAAACTGTTCTGTGACTGAGCTTTTCTGCCATCAGTCTTTCAGCCTGTGTGCACAAAGGTGAGAGAAGAGCAGCAGATCATGCCACAGGCAAACAGGAGACAGCAAGGAGGATTTGAGGATTCAGGGTGAGGAGTTCACTTTGTTGGTGATAGAAGTGGCTGGGTAATTTCAGCTTCCATTGCTAAATACTCTGGGTGCTGAAAAGCAAAATGTTTTGCTTTTTTCTATATAAATGAAGACAACCAAAGTCTTTAAATTACTCCTCTTGTTCCCTTGTCAGATAAAAGAAATAGAAGCAGTTAACAAGAAAAGGCGAGTTAGCTGCTTCTGAAGATGGGAAATTATTTTTAGAAATCACTTTTGTTAGCATAACAAGAAGGAGGAATCTGAGAGAAGTTAAGAGTATGGATGAAAGCCTGGCCCTGGTACAATTAATCTCAAAACTCCCACAGAAGTTTAAATAAGAAATGAATTTTTTGTACAGATTTACCATATAAACGGAATACTTTCAGCAATACTATTTAAAAATCAAAAATGCTGAGAGTTTAAGTGATAAGTGTCATTTAGATTAAGTACTAACGACACCTAATGAAAAGGAAATAGCACATCAGTCTCCAATAAATTTTCAGGGACCATTTCCTTTCAACAGCAATAATAACCATAATAATGATAGAGGGAGAGAAGCTCTTCACTCATTGCAACTGTCTGCTGCCAGGAGTGTTGCAATCAGTACAGAACACTGTATTCTGCTCACTTTCATAGTAATTCTGCCTCCTCACAGAGTGTCTTGTGTTATTCCCATCTCCAAAGTGTTCTTTCCCTTTTGTGCCTGTTCCTTGGCTGTTAGTCCTCTTTTTGTGGCCAACTTCAATGAGGCCACATAAAATCTGAGAGGCAGCTTTGGCACCATATCAACTATAGAGGCTTTTCAGCAGAGCAGGCAATGTCTATTGCAAGGACATAAAATTTTACAAAATACATATAAATCTTCTTAAATGTATAATTATTTACTGATTGGACCTCTGTGTCTTAATTATTTAATAGTATCTGTCAACAACTCTGGGCAATGATGAGTTTCCAATCTAAATCAGCTTTGAAATACAAAACAAACAAATAGTTAAACAAAATAAAAAAACTGCAAAATAATTTAGGAAAATGCCCTGAGACTCTCTCAGTGTTTGACCTGCTGGATTCCTAGACATGAAGCTTGAAGACTTTGTTCTGGATTTCCATGGCTAAGTTTGCATGTGAAATGCCATATTGTTTAGCTCCATTGCAGTGAAGCTGCGAGGACTGAAAATATGAGAACAGGCTTTATTAAAGGAAAGTAGCTTCAGTCTTTAAAGAGTGAGACTAATTCCTCCGCACAAACACACTATGAAGTGAAATTCTGAAAACCCACTGCTAATTCTGTAAACACTATATGAGATAATCCTTCGCGAAAATAAAACATAGTGGACAGAAAAAAAGTGTTAAAAAACAGTGACTGGACTACAAAAAGAAAAAAAAAAGGTTCATTGGACTCCTGGGAATTTCGGAGACCCTAGATTTGCCTAGTACTATGTTTTGAAGTTTCAGCACTATGCACAAGGGCTGTGTAAAAGCTGTTATTTTTGCATTCTTCTCTATTATGCTGTGAATCATCCTCAGATCATATTTCCTTGGGTAGGGAGGGTGGAAACCAGGGAGATAATAGAAGGATGTAGAGTCTGAAAGGCAGAAGAATTCCTGCAGCATGACTAGCTAAATGGTCAATGAAAAAGCAGCTTGGGGAGGCTTTTTCTGTTACTATGAGTTATGACTGAGTTTCTAAATGCAGAGGGAGCCAACAGTGCATCTGCACGTTGGCACTTGTGAAGTAATTTGTTCTACAAATGCAGTATTGATTTCTTAGAAGAACACAGCACATACCTTCAGAAATTTTTCCCCATGTGATGAGATTTTGGTTTTTTGCTTTTCCTTTCCTTGAAAGGAGTCCACAACTTGAAATGGTCTCCCTGGCTACAGTTTTTACAGTATAGTTCTGTTCTTTTCTTACCCTTTAATTTGACCTTTCTACATGTAGTCTAATAATTTTTTGTCCCATAATGTTAATTAGGAATCGAACATTTCCACCTGTTAATGCAGTAAAGTGCAGTTGTACTTGCTAGAGCATAGTAATAATGTCACTAATTGAAACGATAATTGTCATGACACAGGATCCCTCATTTTGTTCTGAATGAATTTTACCTATGGGAGAATTAGGCTGTGACCTGACATGGGACTTGTAAAGTCTAATAATGAGAGAACATGTTATAATCACTCTTTGAAGCCAGAAATATCCACAGCAGAAATAATTACCAGTGGGCAGGAGAGCTTCTGTGGGGCTTCAGCATCTGTATGCTGTTGTTAGGGACTTCAATACATTAATTTGGCCAATATTACCTGTGGGCTGCATCCTCATTCACCTGCATGCCTCTGGAGGAGTACAATGTTACAGTGGCTCAGGTTCCTGCACTGAGAGGATTTTCCTCTGGGGAGCTGGGATAGGTGGGTGGTGTGGGAACCGCCTCAAATCAGCCTCTGGAAAGCCACAGAAATGCTGTTGAAAGCCACAGAAATTCTGTTAAAAGCCTTTGGGTGTAAGTGGTTCATAGACAAAGTTTTCAGAGCAGTATAAACTGCTGTTCTCAGAAGAATTGCACTTCCAGGGAGTAACTGAGAGATAAAGTTGTTTTCAAAGCTTCAGGTGATGATGGGATGACACAACCCTAAGAGAGAGGTGACCCCTTTCACTTGGTTTTGCTGATGCAATAGGTGAAACATAAAGGGCACAGTGGATGATTTAGCAGATCTGGACAAAGAAACCAAATTTCTTCAGTGTCAGAGCAGCTTCTTATTCTGTATATCTCAAAACCACTCAGAAACACTATTTGAAGTGTCTTTATTAACAATGACATTACATGTCATCTGCTTCACTTTGGAAAAATTCAGTGTGAAGTACTATCAAAAGTATTTTAAAGTAAAGAAAAACAGATGAAGATGGGTTAGGGACCTGATTTTCACCTGGAAGTTTTCTTTACCCTGTTTAACTAACATGGGATTTGGGATGTTGGCTAGTATGTGACATGGGATCAGGATTATGTTTCTCTTGTTCTACTATGCTTTAATTAGACTCCAGTATCCAACTTTTTTTTTTTAATATGACTTTAAGAGCTCATGTCTCTTTGAGTCTCTATCACAAAAGCTCTAAACTATGTTCATGAGTTAGCATTATTTGACTTGATACTATTTAACACACTGTGTGCTTTTTAACAGCTGAGACAAGGTCTAAGTGGTTTGCTGATGGAAATGCATAAGCTGCTAGGTCTTGGTCCTTATTCTTGTCCTGTGTTCTTCTCCCCACTTGGCAGGGAGAGGGAATAACTGGGTAGTTGTGCTTACATATGCTTCTTTATGCAGTGGGTGGTGAGATAGTGGAACAGGTAGCCCAAGGGACCTGTGGATGCCTCATCCCTGTAACTCTTCAAGGCCAGGTTGGATGGGGCTTTGAGCAACCTGGTCTAGTGAAAGATGTCCCTGCCCATGGGAGGATGATCTTTAAGGTCCCTTCCAACCCAAATTATTCTATGGCTCTATAACCATTCTGATTCTAGAACTATTAAACTAATACTTCAGTATGTAGCTATGTACCTCATATGAGGCTTAATTAGCAATGTGCTCATGGAATTAAGCATGATTCTTGCATTTCTGTGAAAGGAGGAAGTGGCAAAGTATCTGCTCTGGACTCATTCTAGTTTGAAGAGCCTCTGCCCATAGCAAAACAGAGACACACATTTGCTATATTCTGTCAGTAGCCAAGTGTGAGTGATTACTGTGATCTTTGTCTAAAGGTAAGTGCTGTTCAAAGTATTAAAATAAGTATTTTCTAATCCTTTATGTATGTGTCTTTCTTTTCAAGATTTCCCCAGCCAGGTGGGGAAAATCAAAAGTATAGCTTCCTGTCTCAGAAACACATTATGCTTGGCTACAGTTGCTTTGCTTTTATGTGCTGTTACTTTTTGCCTGAATTTAGTGCACTCAAGCATTCTCTCGATGCTCTTAATGGCTGCTGCCTATTATTCAGATATCTTCATCAATCTCTTCATGATTGTTCTTAAGGATTTTTTCTCCCCAAGACTCCAGGCTGTTCAAAGCCCATCGGTTTGTTCAAAGTCTGATTAAACTTTTGGTATATCTGACATGCCCATCTGCAGGGATTCCAGATTAACCATCTGGAATAATTTGATCTTAAAATGTATTAAAATAACATTTCAATAAACCAATGTTTGAATGCTACCATGTTTATCCAGTAAATACCATCTCAGTATTGGCTTTTATTCTCTGAAGAAATTAACTCTCTTTCAGTGTGGGGTTTCACCCCCGGATTGGGATGACCCCGAAAGATGGAAAAGTCCCTCCTCCAACCCATGCCTTCGAAGAAAGACTCAGTAGTCTTCTGTTGTCTGTTCTCAAGGTTGTTTATTGTTGGTTATCTACAAGATTCTTCTCCCTGAACTGCTGTGGCCCGTTCAGCAGCTCAGACAAAGGCACTCTGCCCTCCCAGGGGGCTGGTGCTATCTTTTATATCATATATTACGTACTACATGTTTATGCTTTCTCTCCAATACCTACTATCTATATTGAATGGTGACTTTCTACTCTAAACCAATCTGTGAGTGCCAACACCACCAAAGACATGGAGGCTAGGAAGGAGAAAGAAAGAGGACAGGGCACACCCAAATCCCTCCATCTTAGAACTCCTGACCCCCATGTACAAAACTTGGACCCCTGCGTGCAAGGCTTAAAACCCCCCTGTACAGCACTCAGAAATCCTACCCTTTACTTCGTGACTACTTCTACTACAATATCTAAACTTTTGTGACTTCTTGTTCTTCCTGCAAAGTTGGTAAACTGTTCCATGGGTCAGATTCAAAGCCACAGGGGTTTCTGGCTGCATGCCAGGGTCTCAGATGCTTTTGACCTGAGTCTGGAACATCCGAGAATGTCTGTGGGACATTCTGAGTTCCGACATTTCAGCAGCCACACCTGCAATATCTAGTCAAGTTTGAGGTTTTTTAAAACTTAGCTTAGCTACTCACTCTGTCCAATAGGGTGTTGTATTTTTATTAAGCACTTGCTTCTAACATACTATAAAAGTAAGAGCTCAAACAGGTTATGGGCAGGCATTGCAAACCATCTTTAGGAAGATGTAAACCATTTTTAGGGATAGAAAAGCTTTCCCCGTATTTCGTGAAAATAATTTCTATTCTTCTGTTAATAAATCAGCCACTAGGGCGGTGCAGCTGGATTCATCTGAGATTTCTTGTCCTCTCCCAAGGTCCCCAGCAGCCCCAAGTGTGCCTCTCCTAAGAGTTGTCGAGCTGATCTACTCCTTGAGTGAGGCGTCTTTTCAACATAGAAAAATTGCTTTCTCTAAGTGGTTTTCTTTGAATTTAGCTGAGCTTTGACTGCCAGGTGATCTAGATAAATAAATCCTAAACCCTGGGCTCTCTCTTTTCCTGATCTTAACTTGCTGCTCTGACTACAAGTTATCTTTGTGAGAGCTGAGGACAGAAAATTGCTAAGCACCATGATGGAGTATGTCCTTGAGTTCTGCAGCTGAAGATACTCACCATAATATCCAAAGCATGCCATCTATATGCAATATAAATAAATAACTTTCCTCCTTTGAAGGGTAAAATAAGCAAGGCAATAGCATTAGAGAGCACAGTTTGTCTGAAATCCTTGCTAAGCTGCAGATTATCCACAGCCATTTCCATAGCCCTTTGTGGAGTCAGCTGGCGTCCTGCAAGCAAGGAATGAGAAAATATAATGAAGGAATTTTGCTCTGGTTTAGGCAGACTTTTTTCCCACACAACCTCTGCTTCACTTTTGCTATCTCCTCTTTACCATGGCATTTAATATTTCTTCTTTCTAAATACCTCCCTTTTCTGTCAATTTTCATCATGCATATTAAAAAAACTTTAGGAAACAAGGGGAGCTAAGCTGTAAATACCTGTTGTGTATTAGTTGTGTTAAATTGACAAAGCTGGGCAGTCACTGCCAACTGCAGTCACTTACCTAAGAGAAAGTTATATTTCCATATGCACTGCACTTACCACAATTCTTTATTCTTGGTAGTTCAATGTTCTAAGAAATAAGGATATTTTGAATAGATGGAACTTCATCTACGATACATTATGCTAATAAGATGTTATTATAAATATGGTAAATGCATGTTAGAAGTGTTGCTTACATAACTGCCCATATGAAAATATCTTTTATATCTGTTTCTGTTTGTAGCTTAGTACCTAAAATGATTTTCAGATACATTAAATCTCTCTTTGACTTAAATGTGTCCCACAGGTAGGAATTCAGCTTCTGTAGGACTTAGTTTTCATATACTGTAATATAATGATTTGTTTTCTGTGCAACTCCTCTAAGGAAGTTTCAGAAGAAGTAAAAATATTAACAAAGTATTTGAGAGATATGTAATGCTACAACTAACAGTAAAAGAAACTAGAAATATCAGTCAAAATATCTAATTTCCCAGGGTTTTGTACAGACAAGTAAAAGAAAATTCTTCCCATCTGGATTATTCACCTTCTGTAACTCAGATAGGACACAGCATGAGCTACAAAACAGATGGGAGAGGCATACAGTGAAAAGAGAAAATAAGAAAATGAACAAAACATATTACAGGAATTGCATTCACTGTTGTTTTCTACAAAAATGACAATTTCATTCTCTGACAAAAAAGATAAAATAATGGTTATTTTGCTGGTGTAACCTCTTGATGCATTGTAGAAATCTGAGATGTATACAGCTTACAGAAACTTCTGGGTTGAAATGTTGCAATTATAAAATATTATCATTCCCTGTAATACTATTTTTTTCAGCTTTGTTTGTTTGTTTGTGCGTTTGTTTCAGTAGTTTTTCATTCTCTGCAGTTGGAAAAATATCTTGTGGCTTCTAAATGAAAGTATTTGGTGTCCTTGTCCTATCCCACCAAGATTTCAGCTGGCTATTTTAAATGCCTTAGATATCTGTGTATGGTAAGGGGGTGTGAAGTTAGACCTACAAGGTATCAACCTCCTGGAGTGGCAGCTGGAGGCTTGGCAGAGCAATTTATGATTCCTAAATTTATAGTAGATGCATATGTTAGGCCTCTATTTACCTTCTGGGTGGGTGTGGACATTTGGACATCTATCTGGCAATGTTTCAAAGGTGTTTCTGAGAAAGAATTACAGAGTTATTCTCATGTACAGTTCAGCATCCAGCAGTAAATTACTTCTTTCTTTTCTTTTTTTTCATGTTTCATGGTGGCGTTTTATTTAGCTTGTTGGGAAGATAATATCCCATCTTGAATAGTATTTCTTCACCATCAGAGAATAATACACCCACATACAGCTTGGGTTTTTTTCAGCTTTGGGCAGATTTCCTGTGTGTCATATTTCTTTCATAATAATTGAATCTTGCCCACATAGTAGCCAGCACAAAACCTGAAGCAATCATATTCTGTTTTGCATCTCATCTGCTCTCGTTACAGCTGTCAGACGAGGTTATACCCTGTCCAGATTCATAACAACTTTAATTATGTTTTCATATATTGGTCTGAAAAAAGACAGCTCAACTGTCTTAACATTTTCCCTTACAATGGGTACTCAACAAGAAGTATGAATCATTATTGACACACTCAAAATAATCTGTCATGCTGCTTTAAAATATTAATGAGAATAGCCTTGAGTCTTTTGATATTAGTAATTGTTTCATGTTGTAATTGAATTTGAAAAGCTCTGTTAAGATTTTTATCCTCTGACAGTAACTTATTATTTCTAGAATAAAATTGTTTGATGAGTGGTTTAGGTGGCAGCATTCTGAAGAAGCCCTTTGCACTTCATTTTTCTATGAACAATAAAAACTAACAATGCACTGTAAATGCAGGCTCCCAGGTTCAGAAGTTTTAAAAGAGTGTGTAATTTAGTATCCTAAGATTTCCAAAGAGGTCATGTTTTCTAGATGCTTGATCATCCTTATAATTCTCATCTGAAATCTCTCTGATCGGTTCTCCTCTTTAGTGAAGGGCAATCTACAAAATATACACAACCTGTTATCTGTTGCCACACTGCTACTGTGTTCCAGCGCACTTCTGATTCATCTTGAAATTCAGTTTTGCATCCCAGCATGATGTCTAGGGTTTTTTCCCCAACACGATGATATTATGCAGTCACAGCCTGGGTATGGTTCATTATTCTGTGGAACTGCTATGTAGCCCGTTGTTCACCCTGTTTTGTCTTCAGGTAATTGGTTATTCCATATTCCTACTTAAGTATAGTTATTTGCACTTGGACTATTCTCCAAACCCATTGTCCATTTGCCAATATTATTTTAATTCTATTATTTTCTTCCATGGGGTTTGCAACCACTGCCAGCTTACTCCATTTGGAATTGTGAAAGGTAGATATCTCTGCAGATATCTCTGCAGTGACTGCTGAAACTGCTGGGTAGCACTGGGCCGAGGTGGAATTCCACAGAGCCCCATCAATAACTTCCTCTTAATTTGGTGGAGACAATGACCAGCTATTTCTAAATGCAATTTTCAAGCCAATATTTCAGTCTATACAACAGTACTTTGTTCTAGTAATAGTTTGCTTATAAGAATGTCAAGAAGTCTCAAAATTCTTACTAAAATCAAGGTTTACCACATCTGATTCTCCTTCCCTAACTACAAAGCCCATTATCTCTCCTAAGAAGGAACAAACTTGCTATAACATTACTCAGTACTTAGCACTTTGTCTTCCTACTAGGATGTTTATTTACAAACTAATAAATTGATTCTTTTTTTTTTAGGAAGTTTATAGTAAATGAAGTTAGAGATAGAATTCTGTGTGTTCCTTTTCCCTTCCTTTTTCCTGTCTTTGTGTAAAGAGGTGGGTACAATCTTTGGTCTTCTGATCTCTGGCCTATCCTGTTCTTATTAAATTGTTACACGTGTTCTAACATGCTTGAGATTGCTTTAGCCAGACTTCTAAACGCTTTGAGGTGAATTTACCAGAACTAGTAAATATTAATTTTTCAGCTTTCTATTTTAGGCAGATGATCAATAACATACTCTTCCTCATTCTCACCTGAGTCTTTTATGAGTGTCAGTTGCATTACTTCCCCAACCACAGGTAATCTTTCTGCTGAAGAAGGGAATAAAGAGAAAAGACACTGAGATTTTTTGCCACCTTAAGGTCTGTAGTCCCCTGAAGGCAATGCCATGGAACATAGCCAAGCCTTACATTCACCTCGCAAACCCATGCCTTCAGTCCTGGAGGAGATGTTTCCATCTGGAATATAATTATTGCTGCCACATGAACCTGCAGCCTCAGGCAGGGTTGTATCACTGAGGGCTTTGACGGCTCATTACTTGAGCTTGCCCTTTATTAGTTTATGCCACTGAGTATTTTTTTTTTTTTATTATGCTTTATTCTCTTTTTAGTTGTATCTTGTCTTGACCTTTCTGAGCTCATCCCTATACACTTCTAGTGTTATTTTGTATTTTCTCTGCTAATCTGTATGCAGGTCACCCAGAAGTCTGCTATTGAGCCAAATCCATCATTTTCTATGTTTCTGCTTGGAAAAGTTTGTACTTGTTTAGTGTGTGTTCTTCCAGTCAGTCTGATCACTTTCCTGAACTTTTTCATAGACATCATAGACCTGGAAGCTATATTCCATCTCAGGTCGCTGCAATCTGGTTCCTGGGTGTTTAATGTCCTTGTCCCACTGTTCTCCTCCCAGAATTGTCATCTCTAGTAGTTCAGGGCTGCTGTAGATGAAGCTGTTTTCCCATTGAATGTTATTTCTTGTAGATATTATTTGATTTATGTATTACAACATCAATAGGAAATCTCATCCCTCTCTAAAGACTTTCTTCATGAAAGTGAGTAAGATCATACAAATTTTAATTTTTTTGTAGTAGCACCTCTAAAGAAATGTGAGAAATACTTCATATTTTTCTTCACTGTGATGCAGATTTTTAGAGAAACCATAAATAAGACAGAAATTACTGTGCTTTAAAACAAGTAAATTTATTTAGCCAAGAATATTAAAATTTGCAAAAAACCCCAGCTGTTAGGTTTGCAATTACTGTAAATTACAGGCAACCCCAACGTCTGGGAAGAATGATGAGGACTCCGTGATATCAGAAGGCTAATTAATTACTTTATTATACTATATTATTAAAGAGATACACACTATGCTACATCTAAACTGAAACTGCGCAAGCACTCAACTCAACAAAACTGAACAAAATCTCGTGACTGTCTGCTGACCGACAGTGTGGACACACGTTGACCCTGATAGGCCAAGGAAGCAAAACACCATCACTTTGGGCAAACAATGTCCATATTGCATTCTACTTTGGCACAACACAGGAGCAGCGAATGAGATAAGAATTGTTTTGATCATTCTTTTCTCTGCTTCTCTCACTGCTTCTCTCAGGTCCAGGGAATGCGAATCCCACCTGCAATGGGTTCCCCAAATTGCCAAGTTTAATAATTTTAAGAAGCTATATAAGAATTTGATAAACTGAAGGGTAGTTTCATCCAAGTAGATCATCCAGGTCAGTGATAAACAAATTGAATAAGAGTGGACCCAGTACTGATGCCAGGGGAATGCACTGACTACAGGGCTCCCAGTGGATTCCACTCTGCTGATCACAACCCTCTGAACTCAGCCATTCAGACAGTTCTTGACCCACCTCTGTGTCCCTTCATCTCACCCACATTTCCTGAGCTTACCTGTGAGGATGTTATGGGAGACAGTGTCAAAAGCCTTGCTATATATCGCAACATATTTATTAAGTTGGCAATGGATTCAAAATCTGAAAAATAGGAAGAGCTCATAGGTTAGTACTGGCCAGACCGACATCAGTTTTACAGATGGTCCCACAGTGAACTGAGTAGTATTTTAGAAATGTAACAACTAATGTAACACATCATTCTTTTCATTTGAGAGATCTTTTCTTTTTCCTTGCACTTGTTTTTGTTCTTAAGTATTATTTTTTTTATTACTGTAAAGATTGCCTTATTAATGTGACTTTTTGACTTTTTAAAGACTGCAGAATGAAATCTGTAAAGTTTTTTGACATTTTGTAATAGCCAATTTAGTCTTAATTAAACAAAAAAAAGTTCTCCTGGCTCAGCTCCAATCACAACCCATATTTTTCACAATGAATGATGTTGCAAGGAAATTTTAGATTATGAACTGCTGAGAGTATTCCTAACATCCTAACAGTAAATCCAACATAATAGCTGATCATCACTCATATCTATTCTCAATATTTTATGTGGAAGCATCAACATCATGTCTCCTTTTCATCTGAAATAGGCAGCATACCTAACTAAACCATTCCATATGAATTTCAAAACCTGATTGCAAGGGACTTCAATTTATTAATTTCAATTCAACAAATACTGGGCTGAAATTATAATGTGTACATTAAACTTACAGTTAATATTTTAATCTTTTTCCCATTGTGTACATTAGATTTCCATGCTTCTAATTTTCTAACTATAAAACTTACAGCTGAATGCAGCAAATGTAAATAGTAATAAATTGACATGTTCAGTGCAGCAAAGATGAGGGCTTAATATCTCCTGGGTATATTGGCTGGGACTTCCCTGTCGTATCTGAAGTCTGGTTTCTCACAGCCTTTGATGAACATTTTTCCCTGGAAAGAACAGTTTGGATCCATCTATAGGACTGATCTTTCCAGCATGTTCAGGGCATTGGGTTCCATAGTTTATTTCTGATTTGTGTGTAAAATGTCCTTCCTTCAGTTTATGATGATGGGCAACACCTTAGTCTGTGATCTGATAATTTGGTTTGATTTTCCATTGTCCTTATATAATGAAAAGTGGGATTAATTATTTTGTATCATTTCCAAGCCATTCATGATTTTATTTTTTCTATGATTCTGTCATTAACTGCCTCCTTTCCAAAGGTGAATTTGTCTAATCTCTCCCTTTTCTAAACCCACCCATATCTTTGATTACGTTTGATATTTTTCTCTGTAATTGTTCTGATTCAACTACTTCCTTTCTGAAATGAGGAGAAAGAACTGAGTGTAGCATAGAGGATGCAGGACGCAAGGGATTTGTGTGGTGGCATAATGTATTCTTCTTTCATTCCTATTGCCTTTCTACTATTTGATTCTCCTTTCTGACTGCCGCTGAGCACTGAGCTGAGGTTTATAATGAACTATTCACAAGTTTCCTGAGAGCTAATATCAAATTTAGAACCTATTACTGTATGTGTATAGTTACAGTTGGTTCTCCTTATGTGCATTACTTGGCATTTATTGACATAGAATTTCAGCTGTAATTTTATCACCCAGTCACTTAATGCCCTTAGATCCATCTACAACATTTTGCAGTGGACTTCTGTTTTGCTTTGCCGCATCGTGTGAATCATACATGGTTTTTAGACCCTTATCCTTTTTGGGAGGAGCTGGTTGGCAGCAGGCTTTGGAAGAGTCAGCAATGTGCCCTGACAGCCAAGAAGGTAAACTCCACCCTTGGGTGCATCAAATACAGCATCACCAGCCAGTCAAAAGAGATGATTATACCCCTGTGTTTTGCATCAGTGTGGCCCCACCTGGAGTGCTGTGGGCAGTTCTGGGCACAGAACTGTTTAAGAGGGATGTGAAGGTCCTTGGATGCACCCAGAAGAGCAGAGCAAAGCTGTGAAAGTGTTGGAAGACATCCTGTGAGGAGCAGCTTCAGGCATTCAGCTTGTTTGGAGAGAAGGAGGCTTAGGGGTGACCTCATTACTCTCTCCAGCTTTCTAAGGAGGGCAGGTGCTGATCTTTTCTTCAGTTTTGATGTCCTGTGATAGGACATGTGGGAATGGTTAAAGCTGCACTGGTAAAGGTTTAGACTTAACATTAGAAAGCATTTCTTGACTAGAAAATTAGTGCAACACTGACACAGGCTCCCCAAAGAGGTGGTCGATGTCCCCAATCTGTCAGTGTGTAGGAGGCATTTGGACAATGCCCCTAACAATGTCCCTTCTTTGGTCAGAAGTGAAATGGTCGGGCACTTGAACTAGATGATCGTTGTAGGTTCCTTCCATTTGAAATAGCCCAGACCTATTCAGTTCTTGTCTATGAGGTTAAGAGATGAAAAGTTTTTATTCCATGACAGCTACTGTAACTACTGAGAAGCTGTGGTTACAGATCTGGTCAAAGAAATTTCTGGAAGTGTGTTCTGTATCACTTGGATTATCCCCCAAAGGGCTTTAATATGGGATATGCCTTTCCCTTTCCATTATTTTTCTTTCTACACCATTCTGTCATGTTTGTCCTCATGTCCTCATATTGAATAATTACAGTTTGTGCCAGTTTGCTTGTTACAGAAGCCAGACTGCCTCTCTTTATTTTTCTTTTGGTCTAAACTGGCTTTTGAAAAATTTAACATTTCAAAGAACTACGAGAGTTGCCATTAAAATAGAGCTACCTGTGTTTCCTTTAGATGAGCCAGCTCTACTTCTGCTCACACTGTGAGGGAATTGTTTCAGCAGGGGAAAGAGTGACATAAAGTTTAACCTCCCAGGTATCTATTTAGCTAGACTGAGCTGCACAGCAGGGTTTAGTAGGCTCAAACTTATTTGTACCTGAAAGGAAGAAAAGAAAGAGGGTTTAAATACCCTGTCCAAGAGCACAGGAACCCCAGGAACATATTCCAGATGTCCAAAGGTGACTGTTTTGGTGATACTTTCAGCTTCCCCCCTGTATAATAAGGTTTCTTCCAAGGACTAAGGACATGCTCTTGAGGGTCTGGTGTCCCTCATGTAAAGAGGAAGATTTCTTGGCAAAGATGCATCCCAGTCCTGGATGCATGGAGAAGGAGGAGAAGTAGGTTAGCATTTTCTCTGCCTGACATAAACTCCTTCAGGCTGGGTAATTCAGAGTCTCTCTTCGTGCCAGAACATCACCCAAATAGGCACCATCACCTCTGTCCTTGATTAAATCTGAGCTAGTTTCCCAGAAATAAACTACCTGCTGTAACCAGAAGCTCAGCCTAGATGAGCCAGAGTCAGGGAGTCCAAAGACACTTCCATGTGAAACCTGTCTCCAGTCAGGACAAGCTCTCAGTGCAGCAAATGAGCAGTTACTTTTGCCAGGTGCAGGCTCTCTTGCTGCATTTGCATTTCTTTGCAGGGTTAGCCTCATGGCAGGAGTTAGGGCCAAATCTACCTCCCAAATGCTAAAACATCCTGACACTTGGCTCTGGGGCAAGACAAGAAAATGCCTCCCATACACCCAAAATATGGGGATTGCGGGGTCACACTCACTGGCCACAAAGGGATACTTGTGGTGGTTTTGTACTGATAGTGGGAGAAAAGTTCTTTCTAGAATGGCTCCAGTGTAGCTTGTGTATTTGCATGCTGCCTGAGCTTAGATACCTTGGAAAGGAAATACTGCTTTGGGACTCACCCTGGGCTTCAGGCTGCAGAATCAGGCCCAGATGAAGGCAAAGGGAGCAGTGGGGTGCAGTGTCAAGTGAAAGCTGAAGAAACAGGAATGAATAGGACATGAAGCCACAACATATATACAGGGGCCTTCTACTGCAATCAAATAAACTGTGCCAGGGACATGTGATATAAGAGATCACACTGGGTCAGACATGACGGGAGAAGCGGCTTTGAAAATTCATTAGACACTGATAGAAAGCAAAGCTTCACTGCAATTCTTGATGGCTTTTCTGCCCAGTGGGAATCCAGCACAAAAGCCTTTTAGCACACAGTTTAACTGGGAATACCTGAGCAAACTGATAACATTGCAGCTTTCATGGTATTCTTGTTTCTCACATATCACAGCAGACCACTCCACAAAGGATTAAAAGGACGTGTGTGTGTGTGTGTGTGTGTGTGTGTGTGTTTATGTACATCCCTCTGCACATTCAGCTAGCAGCTTGAACAAATTAAACAATGTTATCCATAGTGAGAGCTACAGCAGGAAGGATCAAACAAGGATGTAGCTTTCCCCTTCCACCATCTTTCATCCTACACCATTCTGTCATGTTTGTCCCCATGTCCTCATTGAGTAATTACAGTTTGTGCTGAGTGAAGAGGCTGCTATATTAGCTGCCAAGCACATAAATTCTGCCATGTTTCTAATTATAGCATTGTCCCTTCCAAAGACAAAAAAAACCAGTTCAACTGTGGCTCAATACTGAATCATTTGTTCTATGGTTTAAATATGGCATATTTATACACAAGCAGAAGCACACGTGGGGTAGATCATCTACTAAATATGCTGTTAAATGAAAATTGCTTAGAAAAAACAAAGGGATGATCAAGAAATATCATCATAACTCCACCTCTTCTATCTGTCATCTGCTATTGTTCATCACCCTAGTATTTCAACAAACACACCCAAAAAGGCAAGAAATGTCTGGTGGACATAGAAGGGGGTTTTTTGGTGTGATTTTCCTGGCATATATGAAACAAAATAATAACAGAAAAAGAACACTGAAATATGCAATGTCCAAAACTATTTTTGAATTGATACCCACAGAGAGAAACACTGTATGCTACTTTTCTGCCCTGCTCTGCAAGCCAGATTATAAGAGAAGTTTTCAGACAACCTGTGCTCATTCATGCTGCTTTATATGAATTTCTACACTCGTGAATTTTAACCAGCTCTTGGTTATTATTCAAAGCTTTTATTTCTGTGTGATTTGATTAATGGCTGCTCTCAGCTATTGCATGTCATTCAGGCTTTGGAGATTACTTGTGATGTGCATTTGTGTGTCAGCCACTCCTGCAAGTCCTCTCAGAAGGTTCCACTTGGGTCAATAATATGAGCAGGCTGGTAAGGGTAGAGGTTAAATTCTTACTTTCCATTCATTGGATCATACAGCATTTCCTGCATAAGGTGATGTGGTGGCTTTGGGTCTATTTTTTTGGGTTGTTTTTTGTTTTTCTCTGAAGAATCATAGAATGGTCTGGATTAGGAGGGACCCTATAGATTATTAGATTAAATATCCCCTGCCATTGGCATGGACACCTCCTGCTAGACCAGGTTACTCAAAGCCCCATCCAGCCGGGCCTTGAACACTTCCACCCACAACTTCTCCTCTGGGCAACCTGTTCCCCTGCCTCAACACTCTCACACAGAGAGTGATACCCTTGTCCTATCACTTGTAAAAAGTTCCTCTGCATCTTTCTCATAGCCACCTTCAGGCAACCTGTTCCCCTGCCTCAACACTCTCACACAGAGAGTGATACCCTTGTCCTATCACTTGTAAAAAGTTCCTCTGCATCTTTCTCATAGCCACCTTCAGGCAACCTGTTCCCCTGCCTCAACACTCTCACACAGAGAGTGATACCCTTGTCCTATCACTTGTAAAAAGTTCCTCTGCATCTTTCTCATAGCCACCTTCAGGTATTGGAATGTCATCTAATGTCTCCCCAGAGCCTTCTCTTTTCCAGGCTGAATAGCCCCAACTGTTTCAGCCTGTCTTCATAGGAGAGGGTCTGATCACCTCCATGGCCTCCTCTGGCTTCACTCCAGCAGGTCCATGTCCTTCTTATGTTGGGGGGCCCAGAGCTGGACACACTCTTGCAAGAACAAAGGAAGAGAGAATCACCTCCCTCGACTTACTGCTGTGGCATAACTGTTGTTACTGAAAGCTTTGCAATTTTTTCATATGATTTTAAGCCATATTTATGGATTCACAGGAGCCAGGATAATATTATGTTCAGTCTTAGCTATCTTAGGTATTTAAGAAATATCTATAAAGGGACTTAGCTAATAGTGGGGATCAGACTGTTATAATTCACTGAAATCTTGAACTAGACATTTTTATTTCCATGTCACAGTTTGTTTGTCTTTAAATGGGTACTGCCTTATGGTAATATAATTGTTTCATGCATGTGTTATTTACATTGTACATGAAGAGAAAGAAATTATTCAGTAGAAAGAAGTCATTCTTACAGATTTCAATGCATTGTTGGAATTAACATACATTCTTCTGTGTCTGTTGTAAGAAGTAAGTGGAAATAATACTCTCATTATGTGCCTTCAGATCTAATAAGGAGGGAAAAATATCTTTTGGCATTCTATCAACAAAGAACATCTTTCATAATTGCAGTATAAGCAGTGAAAGAATTTTAAAAGGAGTATTAGCATAAAAAATGGCCAAGATTTGCAATATTCTGCTGTTCTGAAAGCAGTTTGCTTTTGTACCCCCTGCATGCATAATCAGTTTCCCTGGGATACAAAAACCTTCCCAAGTACCTTGTCACATGCCAAAGAGATTTACATTGGCTTGAGTCACTGGCAGACATTAGGTATGTGCAGCTTAGGTGGGGATAAAGTCATTACCTGATGAGTTCTTTAGGAAATACTTTGGGTTACAAGGCACCATCGAACCTGAATTTCATATCAAAAGATAAGAAATATAGTGTGATCTGCAAGTAGCTCTGAAGTTATCCTTAACACTGGTAGGTAAAGGTGAAAGCAAATAAAAGCAGGTATTTAGAAAATATAAAAACAAGTAACACAAATTCACTTTGGCAGAAATGAAGGAAGGTCGTCTTTTCGTCTGCTTATTGTAAAATTAGATGTAAAGGGTTTTCTCAGTTCCTGTTATTCAGCTGACAAACTAATTAGTTATTAAATTGAATATGAGAACTTTGACCCTGTTCTTAGGATGACTTTTATTTTCTTTACACACTGGAGAAAAGCTAGATCTAAAGTCTCACTTGTTTATCCAGTTCTTTTTTGATGATTTTGTTAAGTCTGCTCAGATGTAGATCTCCTTTCTCTTCCTTCTTACCGCCCTCATCCCCTTCACTTTCTATTGTTTCGCTCTTAAACCTTCAATGTTTAGGTTGGCTTTATTTTGCACTTTTGACTTTCACTATATTCAGTTGTATCATTTACAAACAATTCATATATTTCAAGATAAAACACTGTTCTGACCAGTCATGTTTAAATACTGTGTTCAGTGGTTTTACATATTGAGACTTACTTTTCATTCCAACTAGGAAACGTAAATCTCTATCACACAATAGACAACCAAATAGATAAGACCAACCTAGTCTGTGAGGGTTGCTCTGACATTATCACAGTGTTAACAGAGTACCTAGGTGAAATTCTGTGACCTATGTAATTAAACACAGGATTGGATTAAACAGTTTGCTCAAAATCCTCCATCTTTCAGATCTCAGAACACAAAATATTATTTCTAAGGACTTGCAGCAAAAACAAAGGAGGGAGAATAACCTCCTTGCTAAGCTGAAGAGCAAGAGGAGAGAGAGAGCACCCTTCTTGCTCTCAGCCCTAACAAAGCTGGAACACATCGTGGTAACATGACACATCAGTCCTCCCTCTTAACTGGTAAAATCATTTTGGGCAACTGGGTAACAGGACAGTTATACATTTTTGCTGCTGGAGAAATAAATTCCCAGACCAAGAGCTAAGTTTCTGATCTTGGCCTGGGAAAATTAGATTGTCAATACAATTTTTAATTTAAAGCCCTAGAGACACAGTGGGAACAAGGACTTGAGAACAGTAGATACAGGGTAGAGCTTCAAAAAGCACAGTAGCTAACAGATGTAGTAGTCTCCTCCAACATGCTGCTGGGCTCCCAGTGGATGGTATGCAAGAGGAATTGTCTCCTGCAGTATTAGCCAACAACTTCTTTGTATTTTAAGAACAGATATTTTAGTATCTTCTCAATTGTTTCTCCACAGTAAATACATAGCAAAAGTCCCCACAAGTTCCCGTCACCCATTTTTAGAGTCCTTAGCACATTTTTAAGGGCTATCAGGGTTGTAGTCTCTAGGATCTTTTCACTATAGCTGCAAGTAGCACAGCTGGACCAGACTGGCTCTGTGCCGTGCTGATTAAATTGGTAGACAATACCCCTATAGCCTGAAATTTATTCAACTCAAATCAAGTAGATTTTAGGAAGATGAAGGAGAGGAAAAAAACCCGAAAGCAGACAACATAGAGTACTTCAGCTATTGCTGCTACCTTTTCCTGCTGTGTTTTCTGGACAATTTTCCAGTTGTTTGTGCACTTTTATTGTTTTAGATTTCTAAGTACTTTCAGGTTGAGCCTTCCCCGGCTACCAGTGTAAAATGTTATGCATTTCATAATATAATTCTGGAAAATGAAGACATACCTTTGAGACTGTCTGTTCTTTAATTTTAAAAATTGCATTCAGTTTTGAAATTATCTATAGTTTTACAATATGTTTCTAGTAAAATGTTTATAATCAAGCAGATAGGGTGCATAATTGTATAGAGTCATATAATTGGATAACTATATACTACAGCAGTAAATGGTTATTATTATGCTCCAACTATATACTGCTGTTCCTCTGGATCTTTTTCCTTTGTCATTGTCTTAAAATAAGAGTTATGATTTCTTTGTACTTGATAATCTTAGTCATATTTCTACCTTGCTGAATCGTGAATACACACAGATACTGGGATAATATCCTGCTTCCCTTATGTATCTCCCACTCTGATTTAGCACTTTTCTAGTCTTTAATGGAGGAAAAGGGCTTTACAGTCCTCTCTGCAGAGTAGTAAAAGTGTTAGTGGCAAGTAGGTAGCTAAGAAGATGATTAACTACTCATGTTTCAGCTACTCCTCAGTAGTTGTTAACTCTTGTGAAAATGCTAATCAGGGGACAGTAATAGGCAGGATGCTTTGTAATGAATGCATTTTTACCTTTTTGCTCAGTAAATTTACTCTAGCTACATAGTTTCCATTTTATAAGTTAAATTTAAGATATCTTGTCAAGCTTTGTATCCTACAATTTTTTAATGCATAAAGAATAAATTCTAAAAGTTTCTTCTCCATTCATATTCCCTCAGTCTTTGTAAGAAATTAGGTAGTAGTGAAATATCTTGCAGAATAAAAGGAATTGTGTTTGCCAAGTTACACTCCTGAAGAACCCCAAGACATAATTAAGAAATAATGATTTTCAGTTCTCATCAGCAAAAAGGAAATCAAGAAAAAGCTGTATTCAGTGCAATGATAAGCTGGGTGGACTAGATGTGTACAAGGAAGAAGATGAAGCACAGTTTCTATTTTCTCCAGATTGGAGATATCTTCCAAATCTGGTTTACCTACAAGGTCACACACATCCTCTTGGAGCCAGGAGAACTGTACATTTTGTTTATGTGGATGGCTCCATGTTGTTGCAACGAGACCTCTACAAAACTCTGTGTAATTGCTTAACAGTGGTGAATGACCTGTTGTACACCTGACCTTGAAGATTAACCTGACAGCCCAGGGCACTGCTTCATGTAGTCTTAGATACTTAGGGAAGACTCACATAGCTACTTTGAACCAGTGCAACTGCAGTATGTGAAGCTAATAGGAAAGTAATCTCATACTGTGAGAGTGTATTTAAAGGCCACAGCTGATGATGACGAAGCAAAGCAGGAAGACATAAGTAAAAATTATCCAAATCATCAATTTTAATAAAAAGTATTTCAGTCTTCTGAAAATGGCCTTGATTTAAATCATCACTCTAGTTTTATTTTGCATTTGTCCTTGCTTTCCTAAGGAAAGGTTAATCCACATTAAGTAGCAACTATTAAAATACATTAATTAGCAAGTAAACATACATTTTTGCACTCGGTTTGATTCTTATTTTTAATAGGATATATTCTAGTAATATCCATTTATTAAAGCAATTATATCTCACAGCATATATTTGCTCAAATGATTAGTTTTTTAATTTCTTACATGTTTTAATAGCTTCAGTTTAATGATGGACAATTATATAATCAAATTTCACTTCTATTAAACTAGGTACTTACATTTCATGCAGATATCCATAGCTTTAGCCTGGAGATTTTAGTTAGACTAAAGCATTAAGGTCCTGTTGAGAATCTGCTGCCTGCATGGGAGAAAAAATAACAGAGACTACTACTATTATATTTCTACCTAAGGATACCAGCAGAAAATAAATTATGCATCAAAAGCCTTGATATACCTACAAAAGCCTACATCATACCAATGTACCCATGTTCCACTAATAAGAAATCCCTTTGTGGACTCCACACTGAAGTCTCTGCTAACTTATAGCCTAGGTGACAACTGTTTCTCACATCCTGAGCCTATCCTTCACTATGTCTTGGAGAATTCAGCAACGCTTCTCAGCTAGTCATTGAAAGAAATAAGGTGTTTGGTAGGGAAATTCTGATGCGTCCGAAAATACTGCGTCCAAAGAATTATGGCTCAATGTTCAATAACAAGTGGTATCACTCAGGGGCCCATGGTGGGACCAGTGTTTTTTTGTGTCTTCATTACTGACATAGCAGTATTGTGTGCACCCTCAGCAGGTTTGCTGATGGCACCAAGCTGGGTAGTACTGTTGATGGGCTTGAAGGATGAGATGGCTTGGCAGGCTCAAGCAGTGGGCCCATGTGAACCACACAAACTTCAAAAAGGCCATGTGCAAGATCTTGTACTCAGCTCATGGCAATCCATGATATCAACACAGGCTGGGGGTGAATGGCTGGAAAGGAGCTCTGCTGAGAAGAATTTGGGGATCATGGTGGATGACAAACATAGCATTGAGTAAGCAAAGTACACTTGCAGTCCAGAAAGCCAATTGTACCCTTGGGTGCATCACAAAAAGTATAGGCAGCAAGTCAAGAGAGGTGATTCTATCCCTCTACTCTGCTTTCATGATATTCCACTTGGAGGACCATGAGAATATTTGGAGGTCTGAGAGAGCTGGGGCTATTTAAACTTTATTTTGGCCTTTTCATTTATAAAGGGGGCTTGTAAGAAAGACGGAAATGGGCTTTTTTGACATGGTCTGTGATGAGAGGCCAAAGTTGTAAATTGAAAGAGCATAGATCAAGATTGAACATAAGGAAGACATTTTTTACAATGAGGGTGGTGAGGCACTTGAACAGGTTGCCAAGACCAACTGTGGATGCCCCATACCTGGAAGTGTTCAAGGACAGGCTGGGTGAAATTTGAGAAACCTGGCCTAGTGAAAGATGTTCCTGCTGTTCCTGCCCACAGCAGGGAGAGAAGAGGTTTAAAGTCCCTTCCAACCAAAACCTTCTGTGAGTCCCTGAAATATTTTAAACATTGCTTTTTCTGTCTAGAGAAAGGTGTGTAGCCTAACCACTGTATAGATGAAGGCTGGGGACAGCAGCCTCTACCCACAATTTCCCCCCTGATTTTCTGCAGAATAGCACTCATAGGTGTCTTCTGAGACACTTAACTAACCCGGGCTCTTCAGGTAAGACAGGCAGTCTTGTACAGTGCAGGATCCCAGAAGGTTTCCATGCCTTGAACTCAGTGTTGTCAAGACAAGGCCTCCTGGCTGTCTGTATATTTCTCTCTGGATCAAGCCAGAGGCTCCTATTTATGCTTTCAGGTGCTAGTGATCTTTGATGCTTTGGACATCCTGTTCCAACCCCTTCATCAGTCCCTTTGAATGATTACTGCAACTCAAGATGACCAAATTAAGAATCTTCCAGCTCATATGCATCATAATTGCTTTGGTTATCAGGGAACACACGTTTAAGTCTATCACTTGGTGCCAGGCCAATAGCCAGCATTTCCAGTACCAAGATTGGCAATTAGCCTGGTGGCTAGATGGGTTCACATGAGCATAACACTATTAATTAAACAGCAGCTCTGTTAATCAAGATACCAAAAGCAATTTGTTGGAATAAATATTTTATTAGCATGTCCATCAATAACACAAAATAAGGGTTTTAATTGATTCATTTACAAAAATATTCACACAGTGGTGGCTGTAATTTTGTTTAAGGGCACGGAAATAAGTCTCATCTGTCAAAGGGTATATTCCCACTTTATCACTTCTTGTTAATGGTGCTGTAGATATCAGTTACCCAACTACAACTACTTGTTTGTTAGTTACAAGCCAAGCATTGCTGACCCCTTGACCAGCAATACCTGACAATTGACGCTAAAGGACTCTTTTTTCTACTTGTTGTTTTATTTTTTTAGAAAAATATATTGTTGGATTATGGAGGGCTATGGTTAGTTACCTCATCTTTTTCTTCCCATTGAAAAGACCACAAAATTGAAAGAGGGTGCATATCTACTTTTTTTATTTCTCCTGGTATTAATAAGTAAACATCTGGGAGAAATGGTGTGTTTTAAACAAATATGCATCATAAATACAACAGCTAGCAGTGATTTCTAATGCTGAGGAATATAAAGAAATATATTTCTGAGAAGTAGAGAAAGGCTGCTGATTTTGCAAGAAGGTCACAGATTAGGCAAAGTGTGTTTCAAGCATTGAAGAGAGTGGGAAAAGATTAAGGAGAAGGTCTACTAAAAGAGGAGGATGTAAACTCTTAGGACTGTTAAAACTCAGGCTTGTCATGACCCACATTTTTTGGAAGACTTTTTTGAGCACTTTTCCCTATTGCTTTCTCTGTGTCAGGTCATTTATTACTTGTTAGAGTGGAAATCTTGCTGTGCTTTATCCACTTGTCCAACATCTTAGACATTTGAGAAATCTGCTGGAAGCACTTACAGAGACACATTTTATATAATATGCATGGATATAGAGTCTACATGTACATATAAAGAAGGAAATGCATTTATAAAAATAAAGTTAATTTAATACAGAATACTACTAATAAGAAAAAATAAATATATGATAGGGAAAGAGTAAATAATTCTAATATTTTATCTTCCTTCACAAACACTTAACCCATCGCCCGTACTACAATTCATTTCTATCATGTTCATTATTTGTTCAGCGGTTTTAATCTTCAAAATATTTTAGTCATGCTTAAGAAAAAGAAACAAATCCAAGTGACTGATGCAGTCAAATTGCACAACACAAATGGTGATCAGGAAACATTGTAAATAAACAGGTGACATCCTGTTATGAAAAATCACCTGTGCTCTGGTTTTTCCATGGTACTAATGCAATATTTTCTTAAATTATATGTAACCTTCAGGTGGCACAAGCACTGCATCTCAGATATGATTTGTCTTTTGATCTCTTGGAAACCTTTACATTGTATTGTTTTAGTGGTCATGCCTGAAAGGTGCTCTAAACTGTGAAATTTAAGGAAAAAATGTGTCAAGGAGTCTGTAAGCCACTGCTGGCCCTGGATGTGCTGGCAGCTGAACCATAACATCCCATTGTCATTAACAGCAGGAGCTGGGCTGCTCCTAACCACCCACACAATTCTCAGCAGGTAAAGCAAGTCCTGCCGTGTCTGTGGGCACCAGGCACATGGGGATAGGCAGCTCGGGCATGGATCCATCCCAGCCTCCTCCAGAGCTGACTCAGAGCATCAGTGCAACAAAGTTCTGCTCACCTGAGAGAGGCTGTGGCAATACCACACAGCAAACTGGACACCAAAAAACAGTCAGGGAAGCTGCTGGTACTATATCTGCTCAGAATGAGAGAAAAGTTTGATTAAAGTCACTTTGTGAAAACAGCAGTGAGGTGAATGCCCTGGAGAGGAAACTCTGACAGGACTGTGCCACAGTGCTGTGACAGCCCTCATTCACAAGTAGCTCAGCTTCAGCATACTGTAGCTTAATTCTCCATGGGAAGATTAATCCCTTGGAGAAGGATTAAACTGCAGTGAACTAGGGCCACTTTATTTCTGAATGGGAAAGGCCACACAGGTATTTAATGTACTTTATCTTAGTGCATTGATTTCACAGCTTTAGCTAATTCATCTTAACTACCCTGAATTCCCTTGTGTGGACAAGCTTTTTGTCTGCAGAGAGGCTTTTGGAGCTGCTTGTAAAGCTCCTTGTGCAGCCCAACCAGAAAGCAGGTTGGAATGATTTTTCTGCTTCTGAAGGAGCTTATACCTGTCTAGATACTATTAAATTACCTCTTTCTCAGATGGTTGATCTGTGACATCCTTAGAATAACTATTTTAATTAGATTTTTTGAATGGACCAGAGAAAAAGGAGTGTTCTTAAAACTAATCTCTGGGCTATTTTTGAAATCTCTCATGAAGAGTCTTTAGAAGGCTTTCAGGTGGCATGAATTGTGTACAGCTGCACAAACAATATTTTCTCAAGATTGGACATGTCTGGCCATGCAGTTTAATAGGTTTCCTTGCCCAGTGGGATTTTCTTCATCTTTGGTCATGGTCATAAGAAAACATTTTGTCTATATGGATAAGGAGAGAGTGGAGTTTCTATTTCTTGATCCTAAAAAATCTTAATCCCTTCCTCTTGGTGGCACAAGTGGCACAGATTTAGGTTAAGGAGGATGCTTTCATGGGTGCTGCTGTTAAAGTAGTGGCGAGGTTTGACTGTTGTTCTTTGGGGAAATGATATTATTAATTTCCTACATAGTTAACATGAATTACTTGAAATAATGTGTTTCCCAATGTCAATGAATCATAACCCAGTTTTGCTGTTCAGTTACATCATGACAATTCACTATCAATTTAAAATTTTGCCTAACAGCTCTTCACTGGGACACTTTATTTAGCACCAAAAGACATCTCTTGTGGATTCCATAGAAGTGTCACTACGACTTAATTCTGTAGCAATCAATAAATGTTTTGGCATTTTAGTAATCATATGAGGTGCATAGGGGCCCACATTCATGTGGGAAAAGCCATGTCAGAACAGAGGTACTGAAGAATGAGTAACAAAAGTAAACAATAGCTGAACATCAGGGTACAGATGTTTTCCACCAGTATTGCTCAATAGCAGTATTCATCAATACTGATCCCAGTGAGACTAGGACAATATTTTAAACTATAAAATGCATATTTATATATAAAATATAAGTTATGCAACATGAGCGAAAGAGAGGAAATTAATTTAGCTGTTTGCACTGAAATTTGTAAATTCGGGAAATAGAAGTAAATATATTTAAAATTTAGCTGTGATTCCTGTATATATCATTGTAGTAACAGATTTATAAGTGTTCAATGTGTTCTAATGATGGCCTTTCCTCTTTTTTCACACAGCTGATTGGATTTGTGTACGCCTGTTACGTGATCAGTATTTTCATGGAGGAGGAGGACAGCTGTAAGTACTGATACACACCTCACCATCTCTGGAGCCAAGGTACCTGGGCTGAAACTTAGTCTTGCATTAAACTGCCGAGGCAAAGAACAAAGTTTGAAAATGGCAGGATCTGGCATTCATGTACACAACCACTTATTCTTGAAGACATACTTATTTAGGTACTAACAACTTATCGAGGTGGGATTGGAATTTCTGAACTTCTTCATAGAGATTTGTGAACCTTTTACATGAGCCAGTCACAGTGATAAAAATTATGTGATCCATGTTGCATACATATAGATATGTATGTCTTTATGGGTGTATATTTACATTTGAAATCAAAGCTCCTGAAGCATCTTAATCTGTTTTTCCAAATGACATCTTTATCAGCAGTAAAATTAATGGAGAGGAGAGACCAAGCCATTTGCAGTGTGCAGTATCACTGATCAATATTTAGGTAGACCTGATCTATGCTTACAGGCAGCCAGACCATGTATTTAAAATGCTGACCCCATATTCTTTACTTGCTTTTGTCAATGGAACCCTTATATACGTACTCACGTTGTGCCAAAAGTTTGATAATGTGCACACCTTAAGAAAGTATTTCTCAAGAAGTCTTAAGAGAGTATTGGAAAAATCTGAATATGCTGAACATTTTGGTAGGATGCTGTGTGAAAAGTGGTTGTGAGAATTCTCTGAGGATGCCACCATACCCACAGGACTGGGATAGCCATTGGTAAAAGCAATAGAGAGAATGGAAAAATATTGGATGAGCAGAGGAGCAAATACAAGAACAGATTTAAAAAGGGACAACATATGATCATTTAAAATTATTTCTCATTTATGAGGAGGCAAACAGTAAAATAGCTCTGTCTAGGGGAAAAAAAGAACTAATCTCAACAGCATTTTATGGTTATAGCATAAGTAACATGCAACTAAATATTTATTTATAAACTTTTATTAGTAAATTTTTACACAGTTGTTCTGTTTCTTCGCAGAATGAGTCTTGTGGTGAATATCATAGGAAAAATTATTTTAGTTTGTCAGAAAGTATTTGATAATACCTGGAAAATCTTATTGAAAACATAATTCAAGTAATTCGTGTCTGTGATGGAAAAGCAAATTATTTCATTGAAAGCAGTGTGAAGGACTATAAACAAAATATTTTTTCATTGCTACAAATGGTACAATGTTCAGTTCTCCATCATAATGCAACAGACATTAGTATCAAATCTATTTTAACACTTTCATTTAAAGGTTTTTATTAGGAAGAAAATATATCAAAGAGATTCTCTGATAAAATTGAGAGGTAAGGCATAAGCATGGTGTGCACATATTGTACTGTGGAAAGGCAAAAGGAGCCTGGATAAAGATGGATGCTGTAAAGGAGAAATATGAACACTTGGAGAAGAAACATAAATAAAATGTAGGGCTCAAGGAGAAAAAAGCCCAGAAAATGCTTCCTAGGAGAGCTGGAAACTGCCAGTTAGGCAGGAACTGGTAATACAGGGCATCAGCAGATGGCACAGCAGCACAATGGCTGTATGGTTTGGGATCATAAACACAGCCTTTGCACAGTGAAACCAGACACTGCTCCTGTCCACATGGCTGGGATGAGTTAGGGCGGTAGCCAGGGCTTCATAGGGATAGCTGGAAACTTTGTTTATGAGACAGTTACTAAATGCCTGGAACAGAGGGGCTGCATCAGGTGTTAGGGGAGGCCTGCAGGCTGATGAGGAAGACACAAACTATTATTTTTATTATCCTTTGAAGGATGATTGTGCAAGCACATGCACACCCACATGCTAGCACAGATGCATGCGTGCCTGGGAAGACGGACTCTTCCATTTTTTACAGAAATATTACTGTTGGCTTTGTTTAGCCCTTTACAGTGTGCTTCACAAACCCTGTTTTAGCATGTGTGAAAGAAAACTCCCAGGAAAGAATACATGTTCATGGAAACGGCAGTCATGTGCTACAGACCATATGTGGCTTACACATTCAAGGCCTCACAAGAGGGTTTTTTCCAAGTTAAGCACCCTGTTCTCTTTGAAAATATGTCTATTTCAGAAGAGATGGGGGCTGCTTCATTTTCCTCTGATGGTGAGCCCACTTAATTGTCTTTTGAGGGTTTCAAGCCATACGATACAGATGGAAATTTAAATCACTGAGAACGGAGAACAGGTATCATATTTATCAACCAATAAAACACATCAAGTGCTAAGGGGATCCATTATGTAGAACTAACCCAGTTCTCATTCTTCTCAACCGACTCAGGGATCTGCATTTAATTTCTTCTTGTCTTTCAGAATGGTCAATGACAATTTGTTCTTCTGTTACAAAGGAAAATCACCTCACTTGTCTTGGAAAATATGGTGCAATGTCCTTTGTTAGGAATGGACAAATTTCTCATTGCATTCGTATCTTTACATTTGATCTTCTGTACTCTTGTGTGAATAGGTTTTTTTGATGGCAGAGAATGACCTGGGGCAGGGGCCAGAGCATTGCACAAAGGACAGAGAAAGAGGAGCAAAGAAGGGGAATAGATGCAGCTAGGAGATTTTACAGCCATTGGAAAGAAGTAATTTCTGACTTGCTCCTTTTTTATTGACTTCTAAGATTATGAATTGGATCAAAAGCAAATAAACAGCCCTTTAATATCTCACTTTGTGTCTTAGTTCCCATTTGCGTATCAGAGCCCTCTATGCTTATAGATAAATACATTATAGACAAATGTTAACCCCTTCAGAGGAATCCCACAGATATGTTTTGAATAAAGAAACGTCTGTTTAAGGCACAGTAAGAAAATGGTTTGGTTTGATAATTAGGGGAGAAGAACTGGACTTATTCTGGAGAAATTCACATTGCTAACTTGCAACATAATAAACAGAAAATTATTCTAGATGTAAGCTCAATGGTGATTCAAAACAGATTGTAAGTAGACGGTTTATATTAGGATAAAAGTCCAAAAACCTACAACTAAGACAAATTTTATGCATTTAAATATGATGCAGCAGAACTTTTTCTTAGGTGGATGCAGCTATTCCATCATATTTTAAGCAGTAGTTTGCACTGAATAAATCCTCAGCCATCTGAGTGTCAAAGCCTCCCTAATTAAATATATTCTGCAATATTTAGTGCATTGAGTTAACCCCAGTTCTTGGTCTAAAACCCATCAAGCAGACTTAAAAATTAATAATAGCTGCCTGTTTAGCCTCTATGGAGTGCTTAAATGGATTTGGAGCCTGACATTTCAGCTGATGGACACTTTTCTGAACAGTAATAATGCTTGAGGAAACATTTATTTCCAGCTATTGCTCACCCTACCTACATTTCATACTGTAGTTAACTTTTACTTAGAAGGAAGATGGTAGCAGGTCAAAAGGAGTGAAAAAAAAAGAGACGTGTAAAAGGCATACTACGGTAGTGGGGTTATTACCTTCCATCATTCATCCTAATGAAAAAGTCTATTTATATCTCTTCCCTTCATTTTTTCATTTCTTTCTTTGTAGATCTATCAATCTCTATAAGCCCTTTTGAAGGAGTAGAATATGTGAAATCTGTAATCATAAAAGCCTGTCACTATCCTGTTTGTGAATCACTTTCTCCTAAAAATGAACTCAGAAACTGATTTCCACCTCGTCAGAGTTACTGTTTTAATTCAGTGGAGTCTGGAGACTAGGCAAAATACATTGTTAAAAATCATGATTTAACTTTGAAATAGTTTCTGGACTTCTTTGAGAAACAGTTGTTAACATTACTACTGCTAAATACTAGTTCATAAATGTGACCCTGACACATGTCAGAAGAGATAGTTCTGTACTGTACTGGACTTTGTGGAGTGTAAACTGATTTGTAAACAAATTGCATAAAGAAATAGCAGTGAAATCAAAGAGGAAGGTTTGGCACAAAACTACAGTTGTGATTTCAGCATTTTTGTACAAATGAGGCTGAAATGCTAAAAGGCCCATCCAATAAAACTTAAACTTCTTTTGTGCACAGGCAAAAATAAAGGAAAGGGTTTCCATTCACCATGAAGATTTATCACCTAAATGAAAACAAAAGAACAAAAGTAATAAACAAAAAAAAGGATTCTTTTTTGTCTGTCCTCTATGCTAGTTGTGTTCACAGCTCAGCTGTACTTTCAGAACAGAGAGGAAGATGAATTTGTTTTTACAAATTACGAGTTTCCCCATATTGTGGTACCAATATGACCCTCCATATGCTATCATTAGAAAGATATTAAGTAAAGCAAGATACATTATTACTTCCTCTGAAAAACTACTGGATTGCCTTCTCTGACATACGGCATTACATTCATACACACCATTGAGCATCTGTTGTCAGTAATCAAACAAGAGACAAAGAATTTTATATCACATTTAATTTAATATTTATACTTACACAGTAGGTCCAGCAATGATAAATTTCTATAAATATGCTATTTTTTTTGCAAAGTGAATGAACAACTAGCTAGCAATAGCCAATATTAAAAATATCTCATTACCTTTATATATAAGTATCCAAGTTTCCTTAACTAAGGAGTTTTCTGGAACCCACTACTATCTTTAAATTAATTGAAATTGTACATGCAGTTGAGTCCATTTACATTCTGAGAAAATAATTTTTGTGATAAAATGTTTAATATCAAGGGCCACCAAGTAGGAGAATTCTGCACTACTCTTCTGTTGGGCAATACAAGAATCAAACATCCCCAGTCAACAACTGTCCTAAATTATCTCCTTGAAAATGAGGACTTAACAAAACTTGTCAAACAGCAGCACAGGCCACCGCTGGGCTTTAGCACTCACCACTGTCACCTTTAAACCATAATGACTTGAAACAAAATGTGTTGTTCCTGACTAGTGGATGAGTATGCTTGACACAGACATTTAAAATGATAATAAGTTTTACTGCTTGGCAGAGAAACAGCGCTATAAGCTGCCATGTTGACAACATTCTCTTGACTTTATTGTTTCTGGAAAATGGGAGTGATTACCGGAATTTTTGGAAGGTTTGAAAGCCGTTTTGGTCTTTCTGTTCATCTGGACAAGAAAACCAAAACCCCAGGATTTTGATTCACCTGTTTTGGAAAAACAACAGGATCAGGTATTTTTGCCAGGTATACATATTGCTAGGCATGGGATAGTAGTGGGCTCATAGCCAGATGTATTCTGTAGTTCAACTGAACAGTTTTTTAAAAATAAAAAGTGGCCTCCTGCAGACATGAAGTGCCCAACATACCTGTCGTCAAAGGTGGTCTGTGGCATCTGGAAAGCCAGGGAGCCCAGCCAATGCCACAGGTTGTTTCTGGTGCTTCTTGCACGGAGGTGCTGCCCACATTTCAGGGTGCCTCATTCCCTGCTAGCAGCCTCTGTGATCATCGTGCAGATGCCTACCATGAACTGAAGGACAGGTTGTGGTGTGCCCAGAAATGTCACCAGGCATATCCAGGGGGCTTCCTCAGTTCAGCTGTGGCCCAGGACAACCCCACCAGACATTTAATGGAGACAAATGTCAAGTTGCAGTTTCTGTAGACTCTAAAGGCCTGCCCAGTTGGAATTTGTTGATTAGATGCAGACTCATCTGTTTACTACCTTATTTATACCTGACCCCACTTTCTCCTGTAGTGGAAATATAAAGGATAAAATTCTGTTCTAACAAGACTTTATGGCTTAACAACATTGTATGGTGCTACAGTCCTATTGATGTCCTCTTTATTTGTCACTAGCCTTAGTGTGTGAATTACCTGAAAATGCATGCTCATTCCTACACTAAACTAACACAATGAATTCTGAAGTATTTAATAAAGGAAGAAATACTGCAGGGATGTTACACTATTTAAAGTGTCTCTACATACTCTTTCAATTTTTTTTTTTGTTTATTTTTTTCTTTTTTTTTTTTTTTTACATTCAGTTATCATACATTTCCTGAGAAAGCATTTATTCTTGTTCCTATGGAAATATATGCAGAGCTATAATGCACACAACCAAGGGTAAAATCTTTGAGGTGGTGTAAAATAAAAGCAATTAAACAATATAAATACAAATACTAGGACAAAAAAAAATCTTGATTCCAGATAGGCTATTGGCAAAAAATTGCAGCAAAGACATGATCCCCCTTCTTTTTTTCTGCTTAAAAACCATGGATGAGTAATCTCTCACAGGAAAGCAAAATCTGAAAAAAAATACTCATGCAACTGTCTGCTTTTACATTCCCCTAGCAAAATGTACAAAATGGTCTTCATTTCCAGTTGTACTCTCCATTGACTGTTGCAGAACACTGTTCTTAGAGATTGTCTTTAAATAATAGATGGTGCAAAGTGTACAGAAAGAGGAGTCTTAACTGTGGAATATTTCTAGCAGCAGCAGAAGTTACCTGCTTGAAAGTACCACATGTTTCATGTGGGATCCAACATGTAGGGTTTGTCCACATAGGGTGGAGGCAAAGCATGAGGAAATGGCATCATCTAAATGAAGTGTAAGCTAATTCCAGTTTTTCATTGGTTCAACATAGTTTACTCTAAGGTGTGACTCAAATAACTTGAGGAAATCCCCCTTGAGTTTCTAAACCACTTCAGTAAAATATTTTAGTCTATCTTCAGTAAAGAATTAATTTCTTACTGTAGGGTTACTTGAATAGGTATGGAGATAATAATCTGCTGCATGCAAGCCAGCAGCTCATTGATTTTTCATTAAGGGAGGGGATAAATCACTCAAATAGTAAGAGTACATCCAGTGCACTCCCACAATTCCTCCCTTAAGCACAAGTCAGAAATTTCTTCTGAATTTCAGTAGAAAAGAATCACCTCAGTCACTTTAGCAAACATAATATTATTGGATATACTCCAAAATATTAGCAGGTCACAGCAGCCATGATTTAGTCACAGTACAACTTTGAAATGTTCTTCTCTGAGTGAGGAAATCCCAAGTGCCTGGAGCCAGCTGTATCTGGCACTACAGACAGCTCAGTGGGTGAGGCATATTCTCCTCTGCTTCATACATCAAAATGATACTTGGTAATTTTGATCAAGTTGGCCTTGTCCAATTTTTTTTTCTTTTGTAAAAAGTTGAGGAAGAGTTCAGGAGAATAAAATTTAATATTTTTTAAAGATCTCTGTTTTACCAATGAATTGTGTGAGCATTCAGCTGTCAAAAGGTGCAGAGCTGCAATCACTAGCTTCCATCCGCAGTTCTGGATTCTGACTGTAGAAATATGCACATATATTGTATGTAGTTATTTAAATGAGACTTCAGGAGCACAGGTAAAGTATTTAGAAATATCTGTAAGGAAAGCAAAATAGATTTTATGTACTATTTTCGGAAAGTACTAGCAGAGTTTTCTGAGCAGAGATATGTGTCAGAGTAGAATTATATCAACATGAGACAATTTTACCTGTTTTGATTAATATGTACATGTGTATATATGTGTGTAGGTGGGTATGTATATCCATAATGGATGGGTATGTAGTTGAATATATACATATTTTAGTTCAAACACAGGTATGTACAGACTCCCCTTAACTTTGAATTTGCAGAGTGATAGATAGAGAGTAGTTCGCTACTACCTGATCAATTTCTGGTCTTCAAATACAATTAATGTTAAACATTTCCACCATTGATTCAGAGCATTCAGACTAGATATATGAAAGAATTTTTTACAATTAGGATGGTGAAACATTGGAAGAGGTTGTGCAGAGAAGTTCCAGGTGCCTTATCACTAGAAACAAAGCTGAAGGTCAGCAGTCTGACCTAGATAAAAATGCTCCTGCTCAGTGCAGGGAGATTGGACTAGATGGCCTTTAAAAATTTCTTCTAAACCAAGTTATGCTAGGATTCGGAGATTCTATGAATATTATATGCAATATTGCATATTTAATTTTTTATTTTTTTTTTTTTACTATATTTATACATACACACATTTGTGCACAAATTCAACAAAGGCAAATCCCAGGTCCTGCACCTGGGGAAGAGAAACCCCCTGTACCAGCACAGGCTGGGGAGTGACCTGCTGGAAAGCAGCTCTGCAGAGAAGGACCTGGGGGTCCTGGTGGACAACATCTGTCCGTGAGCCAGCAGTGCCCAGCAGGTCGAGGGAGGTGATAAGGCCTTTTCAGTCTGGAGAAGATGAACGAGAGGAGAACTTATCAATGCCTACAGATATTGTAAGGGTGGGTGTCCAGAGGATGGGGCCAGACTCTTCTCAGTGGTCCCCAGTGACAGGACCTGGGTTAGTGGGTACAAACTCAAACACAGGCAGCTCCACCTGAGTATGAGGGGAAAAAAAGCCTTTATTTAAGGGAGGCAGGGCACTGGAACAGGCTGCCCAAGAGGCCATGGAGTCTCTTTCTGTAGCTATTCACCAACAGAAACCTGCTGTAGGTGAACCTGCTTTAGCAGGGAGTTTGGACTTCACAATCTTTAGAGGTCACTTCCAACCCCAAGAAGTCTGTGATTTTGTGATAGAAGAGAATCATCTTTAAGTAGGAATATACTTATAACCATTCAGTTTTCTTTAAACTGGAGATCATACATTCCCTTAAGATTTTTTTGTCTACTACTCTAATAAATAACATTCTTATTAAAATGGAATAATAATTCTTATTTTAGGGGTTATATCATTTAATGAGAATTCCTCAATAGTTCTTAGATCCATGCATTGCTTCCTTACTCTCAAATATTCAGTATGCCCTTTTTTTTTAACTGGCTCATTTGATTCTATTTTCTACTAACCTAACTTAGTATTGATTTTGTTTTATTCTCCACCTTCCACCTCCTTGGCCTTTCTGTTGAAATTAAATCTGTCTTTAAATGGATGCTATCCCAACCCCCAGTTGCCAGCACCTTAGCCTTTTCACTTAAATTGCATCTATTGTTAAATCAATCTTACTCCAGCATCCAGTGTTGCTCTCTTGAGCTTTCCACTCAACATCACATGCAGGCCTAAGTGGTGCCCATTCCTGTCTGTACCTTTCCTCCAGCTGCTCCATTAAAATGAAACCTCTTTACAAATCCATTTTCCACTTCCAGCTGCAATCCTCTGACTTCTTCATTTCCAAATGGCAGCAGCCTTGTGTATCTTTTAGTTTGTGGAGCTTAAAAAGAAACTTTTCAGACTCCCACACTTCTGTGTAAACACCATCTCTCCCAAATCTTAACTGTCATGCAGATAGGTTATCCTAATTTTTGGGTCTCAGCTTAAGTAACATCCATTTCCTTGTTACTGATGCCTGAGTGGTAATTTCCCAGTCAGCAAATCATGTCTAAGAGCTTTGTCTGGGAATAACTGCTGCCTTTGGCGTGGGAGGCGTAAACCTGGAGGGAAAGATGTCTCCTCGTAATGAAAGGGAGTGCTGAGCCAAGGGGGGCACAGGATTAGTCAGGCTTTACACTGGGCTGTAAACTGTCTTCATAAAATGCTGATAAGGAATCTGGAAATTCAGTGAGCAATGAACAGTTAGGACAGCTGTTCATTGACACATATACCCACAGCTTCCCTGATATGATGTGTAACTCATCCTGTTTGACAGACCCAACAGCCTTGCAGATGAATTAGCAGTTTTAGTGGTCAGTGTTCTCAGTGCCTTTTCCTTTATGCCCATGCCTGGCCTGCAAGGGAGATGGTGAGGCTTCTTCTCAGAAGACAGAAAAGTCCTCCCTTCTTCTTTACAGATAATAGCCTCAAAAGTAAAACAGATCCATGCAGGCCACCTGAGTTGAGAGACTGCCACTGACTTTTCCTGAAGATAAGGTTTGTTCACAATTCTAGTAGCACTAAGCTTTGAAATACAGCGGTAGAAAAGCCAAAGCAGCTCATTTCTTGTTTTAAGGGAGTATCCATGACAAAAATCATACAATATGGGTCCCTTTTAATCTTATGGGTTCCAATGTATGTAAACATACATTATAGCCTTAGAGGATATTCAAACCACCCAGAAAACTGGGTATTATAAATTAATAAAGCAGTCAGTGAAGTCAGTGAAGTACATTGAACCAAGCCATGAATTTCAGGTCATAGTCAGGTAAATTTTGAAGATAATTTTATTTGGTAATGGGTGCTTTCTCAAAATATGGCAAAATTGAAAAAAAATTGAATAAGAATTAACTATCTACCACTTTATACATCTTTGAAAATCTCAGGTCGGAATCTCATAAATCTAAAGGCAAGCAGTATCTTCCACCAAGAAAAATTCTTGGTTTTGTTTGGAAGAGAAAGGGACAAACAATGACTACTGACAAGGTCAAAGCAAGAGAAAGACCCTTGAAAAGAAAGTATCATGAGAATTTCTTAGAAGAACCACAGACACAGAGCAAGAGAAAGGAGAAATTATTAGGTCAGTTAGTCAGAGCATGGTGCTAATTAACACCAAGGCTGTAGGTTTGATCCCTGCATGGGCCATTCACTTAAGAGCTGGACCCAATGATTCTTGTTGGTGTCTTCCAACTCAGAATGATCTGTGTTTAAAATACTGAAAATAATTTAGGTGATGGTTGGTAAACTCTTTTCTTTATCCTGTGAAACTCTTACCTCTTCTTAGTTCTCTTTACTGTGTTTCTGATGTCGTCACAACTTCAACCTTTCATAAAGTAACCCTTTTAAATTCTTCCTGTTTGAAACTTTGACTTGTTGTTTGTATGTTGTGCTTTTTAGATTTCCTAGTTGTGCTATTTCAACAGCCTTAATGGTTTCAGTATATAAGATAAGCAAGATTTATAGCAAGAGGTGTTGTCTTAATAAATCAAGAGATATAGCTGTTATGGTTTTCCAGCTGGGCCAATTGGTCAAATAAATATATTGCCTGCTCCTAGAAAAGCTGTTTTTCAAAAAGGCTACATTATATTTATTGCATTTAGTCTGTATTGCTGATGTGCTTTATTAACTCTGTATCATAACAAGTCTTTCTCTTACCAGTGCTCTGTGATTTGGGTCACATCTGGACTCACTTCAAACTTCATTTCACATTCTTTTGACTTGAATCAGTAAATATACAGTTGGTTTTGCTAGCAGGAATTTTATCTCAGTTCATCTGTGCTTTTCTCAATATCACAGACTAGATACAGCAAAATTAAGCGATAGTGTGTGACTCTCACCATTTATATGATGGCTCTTATTCCTTGCCATTGATTTCTACTCATTCTCTTTTCCTCCTCAATAATAAAAATCTGTTGTTTTGGAGGACTGAAATTTTAGAGTTACAAGATTCTCTGAAAAGTGTATTTTTACTTCATCTTTCTTCAGGGGGATTTTTTTTAATGATTGAGGGCAGTATTGCATTATCTTTCTTTTTCATTAGCAGACTGATTCACTGGTGGCTTCAAAGTGAGTGTTAATCCTGTTACAGACTCTACTCCAGACATTTATCTTTTTCCTAATATGAAATGATGCCACTTTCTAACAATGAGAAAACCATTTTCCTCTCCATCATGTTTGCTAACACATGTGATATTTCTTTTTTCACTCCATCATATATGAGAAGACCACTGGCTATTGTAAGGTCTCATTTTACAATACTCTACCTTCTCAGCTGTATTTTTCAAAGCTGAAAAAGTAGTCATTTTATGTCTTGGGGTGTTAACGAGATAATTTGAGTTGGTGACAGAGATGGTAATACCAAAAACAATATTAAGAGATGAGAAAGTTGATTTGAATGTGAAGATAGAGCAGGGAAAAAAATCAATAAAAATATGAGGAGCAATAGATTTCCTCATTTGCAGAGAAACACTCACAGAGGCAAATGGATGTACTTGGATGAGATTAAGTAGTAAACTTCGCACATGGCTCTGAAATGCTCGATGGTCATACATTCTGGCACGGAATGAGGAGGGTACTGTAGAAGAACTTGATAATGCATTAAGTAGGGCTGGAAAAGACTCACATGATACTGGATAAATAACAGATTGTTTTGCTGGCTTCCTCATCTTGAAAAACTAAAAGCAAGAAGAAACAGAAGATTAGAGCTTGTTGATTTGTACTCATTCACAGAGATAAAAAACTAAAAGGAAGATATTGAGAATCTGGAGATCACTGAAGGGATTTATCCACTTCCATTTCCTATTTCTCGACTTTGATTCAGAGAAGGCACAGTAGGATTACAGGCTTCTGCTGGGATGAGAGGAGGGCTCCATCAGCGCTAGAGGAAACATTGCCTGCTTAGCAGAGGAAAAAAGGTAGTTTGGATCTAATGACACTAAAACTCTAGAAGGTTTGTGGTAGAAAACTTTGGGGTTTGCCACATCAAGGATTGAAGCAGACCTCCCCTAAGGGAGGTGTAGCTGTGAGTGCAGTGTAGATGCAGGGTGGGGAATGCGTGCAATGCCCCACACAGAGGAGCAAATGTCATGTGGTGAAGCAGGATTTCTACTCAGAATGTCACTTGTAGTCTGTCACAGACAGGTAGAGAAATTATAAAAGAAAGGCCTCATAAAATTAGGCCTTGGTCTGCTAAATTAATAGCTGGCCTGTCACTTCTAAGTGCAGCTTAATAGTTTGCAAGTTCCCATGTGAAAACAATCTTGGGAATGAGTGTCTGTTAACGCTCATAATCTATTTCTAGGATGAAAAATAAGTGCACCTGTATAAACAATAAGCTCTGTCTCATGAGAATCAGTAGAGAAAATATGTAAACTAACTAAAAATACAGAAGTTTGATAGATATGCAAAATACCATGTACTGACCAATTAACTAAGTGTGACTGTATTGTCAAACAATAAGACCAATAAGATCTGACACCATGCCTTCTGATAATTCTATACAATATGACCTATACAATAAAGATGGGGCTTTTCCAGTAGTCATGAGGGCAAAGGCAGGATGATAAATGAAAAGGAGGAGGAGGAAATGGAAACAGCTTCATCTGAAATGGAAAAAAAAATATTTAATAGTGTTAATGGGTTTGATGTCGTGAAGTCCAAAATAGCATCAGATCAGTACTCTTGAAAAAGCTGAAAACTGACCTCCCAGGCTACTGGAAGTACAAGTTTTAGCATCTGTAGCAAGTCCAAGATATCAAGTCTTTTGAGGTAAAGATGGTATCTCTGTACCTGGATTCCAGCAAAAGGAGGAGCCAGGGAAGGAGACTTCTCTGATGGCAGCAAAAGACATTAACTGGCAAGCGTGTTAAGCGGATTTTAAAGCAAATTAAAAAAGAGTTATAAAGGGATGAAAAATTGCAACATGGGCTCAATGTGACAGAGCTTTAGTCAGCCAGACCTTTGAAGTGGATGTGAATTATTGCCTTTATAGAAAACTTCCCAAAAATACCGCAACACAAAACTCAAAAAAGGCAGAATTAATTGCATAATAAATTAGCACACTTTTAAAATGTAAAAATTCAAAGTTACTGCATCATACAGAACAGAAATGAAAGGCTTATAGCATTTCCTTCATTGTTTTCTATGTCCATGTAGTTGGAGGACCATTTGTGTCTCAGCCAAGACTGGCTTCTTGATTTGCAAGTATTCTACTTGGCCTGCCAAGTCCTTTCCATCTTCTCTTAAGGCCTGCCTGATTTGCTGCTCCCACTTCAGTCTCTGCTTGAGGAGCAGATCGACAGCTCCTTCCGTCTCTGGCTTGCTCCCTGTGCTGTGCCATGAACACAGACACTCTCCTGAAGGTCCTTGGTTCACTTTTTATGAGACAAGTAAAGATACAAACACATGAAGCAAATATGTCATAGAGGATGATAGTAGCAAGTTTCAGAAGCAGTCTCTCATCCCTAGGAAGGTGGGAAAATCCAGAATCACTCAGTGATAAGAAGAATCCCTCCAGTCCTGTAACCTATTTTTTAAAATAAAAATTAATGTTCTGTTGTGAATGGATGATGTGAACTTTCTTAAAAACATAGAAATCCTTTCCTCCAAATGTCACATGTTCTAATATGTCATGTGTTTCATCTTGCAAATACTCTTCTCTAGGAATTTTATCTTTAATTATTCATTAGGGTTGATCAGGTTCAGCATTAATTTTAAAAATAGGGAACATTCATTTCTCACACTAAAATATCAGTGGCTTGTAGTTTAAGTTAGAAAAAGCAGCTGTGGTATTCTTGGGTGTATAATAATGAAGCAGGTATAAATATTTCAGTGTTGACTCAAAAATAAATAATTGGATCACACTGACAAATAACTGAGCCCAAAAGAAATTCTATGCATACAAAGAAAGGCGGGTCAGGAACAGAGCCCTGTGGGACTCAGCTGACAGGAAAAAAAACCTAACAACTTGAAAGAACAGAATAACTAACCTGCAACCTAGCAATGAACTGTAAGTGGAATAGATCAATTCCAACTGGAATGAGATCTGCGCTGAAAGTTTGAAAGAACGCTGTAGTTTATGGCTTCAAACTCAGCAGTAATATAAAGGCACACTAATAAATAGCATGGGTTCCTGAATCAAAATCACCAAAAAAAAGATCAAAGCATAACTTCAAAAAGCAGATTCAGAGTTGTGTCTCTTTTGAAGTCAACTTGGACACATTTAATGTGAAGATCACGTGTCTGGAGGTGTGCCTGGAGCTGTAACAAAAACAATAACAAAGCCCTAACAATAGTATTGGGACTATTCAAGTTGCCATTTTAGTGGTTAGATTGGATGGATTAGTGGATAGAACTCAATGGCTCGTTTCTCTCCCAGTATTGTGTGAATGTAATTCATAGATGTATTTTCTGGGCATTTAATGTCTTTTATGCATGTTTTATTTTTCCTTTGCAGGTTTAATTTGTACATAGGCAGTATAGTAACTTAAAGAAGAATCACAGAACATTCTGCACCAAAAGGGAATAGATCAGAAAGGGTACCAGAAAGGGAAAAATAATTAATTAGAGAAGACTAATTTTTACCAATTTTACATCTCTAATTTTCTCACTGCATTAAAATTATCTAGGAAGTTTTAATTATAATTGTTTACAATTTACTTTGGTCATATGCAGAAAGAAAGGTACAACTCACTGTATTTGAAACCTCAGACTAGAACTAGCAATAGCACCTTTAAATATAAGCCTCAGGAAAAAAAAAAAAAAACCAAAAAAAAACCAAAACAGCTTTATCTGTTTGAAATGTTTTTAAATACAACTTCCATATATTACTATTCTCACAGAGATGTTAGCATTTTCCTTAAAATGAGGAGCAGAAAAGTATAGAGACCTATAAGGGAAGAAAATGTATCATCAGGCATACTTAGTTTGAATTACATTGCTGAAAAATAACATAAGTCACAGCCAGCTATGCTGAGATGGATGAGATGGTTGATGCCCAAGCTGATAAGCATTGAGAAAAAGTACAGTATAGCATTTTAAAGCAGAATGGAAAGCTACTCCTCATCAACTTAAACTTTGAATGTGGGTTGGCAGATATCACCATGTCAAGAAAAAATGAATGTTTTCTAAAGCCTAAAGGAAACAATATATACATACCTGCAGTGTAAAGTGTATATATGTGTATATATATATATATATATATGCATATATGATAGTGAATTAGTGATAATAAACTTTTAGTAAATATTACTTGATAGTATATATTTTCCTACATGCCTTATGTGGGATAACCATACTTTTCTAAGGACTTTTACCATGTAGTGGCCAGGAGTCCTTAATGATATGAAAGTGACTGAAAAATACTTACTTTTAGGGGCAAAAACCCAGCAAAACACCATAATCTGGCAGCCTTCCATTTAGTTTCAGTAATGGGATAGTATGGTTGTAAATGTCTTTCAAAGACATGGCACAGAGAAGATTTTTGGAAGATACTTTCAGATTTGGAATGACTGGGGAGGTCTGGGTTAAGAAGATTTGAGCAATTTTAACTTCCTAACATCTTGGATCTTCTTCATACTTTCTTTGTCTCACTGGGCAATCATATCCTTGGAGAATAAATTGTATTGATACCTTCGATATCTTACTATCATTGGTAAAATGAGGAGAGAGTTCAGTAGCTAAGACCATAAATAAAATTTCCATGCCAGTGCCCTTTCTAAGCCAGCTTCTGAAAGGATCCTTCTTTCAGTGCAGCCCTGTGGAGAAATGTGGTACTTACATGTTACAAGGTAGAGCAGTTTTTTAAGTTATGATCTATCCCACTGGTGGAGACTAAGAACAAAATCTGGTGCAAATATCTTAATAATTACTGTGGAACATTGAAATATTCCCCTTCTAGCTTCCAGTAATAAAAACTTAATAAAAGGTTGTCTCTTAGTAATTTTCTACCACTTTATCCTGTTTTAACCTGATTACCATCTGCCAGTACTTTATAGAGACAGAGGAGCAATCAGAGCGCCACAAAGGATTACTGATGTCTCTTCTTCTCACTTTCTTAATTGTCTTGCACACATTTTCCCTCCTTTAGTCCTCTGCATAAGTGAGAAGCTATTCCTGTGATCCTGCAATGGAATGTGTGATTCTTCTGCTACGTGGCTTGAGACTTAGGTGCTCAGGCTTAGTATGAAGAGGGGAAAATGGTCAGTATTGGCTCCAGACAGATAGCTGGGTCTGTTTGTGCTTGTGCAGTGAAGGGTGTAAGGGCAGTGGATCTCTTGAGGAGGATAGGCAACGGAAAAAGCAGTTTTTTCAGGAAAAAACATGCTTATCTGGAAAGTTTACGTAAGCTACAAGTGTAAACATTGGACTTCATGCATGTCGCACTGACTTACCATCAATCCCGAAGTTTTGCTTCCTGTTCCTATTTGATTTTTGTTCCTTTTTCTGCTAGTTACACCCTCCTCAGTTGCATGCCTTTTCTTAATGAATGTAATTGCATTGATATATTGCCATTCAATAAAAAATCTCAATACAAGGAAAATATTTCAGTGCAAAATAGTATTTGGAACCCCAGAGGTTAAGAAAATCTTCTGTACAGAAAAACACAACTTTAAAACACCTGCTAGTCTGCTTCTCACTTGGAAAGGGGACAGCTAGAGGTGCCAACCATTTGAGCCATCAGCTTTTGGGCTTACTCCCATTTATAAAATGGGGAGGCAAGCATGAATAGAATATAAGGCATTCCAGGCTAAGAGACTGCAGGATCTCCTTAGAACCATGCTATTGCCATATTGCTGCTCGGTTCATGCCGTGCACCTCCAGACATGCTTAGAATTTTCCAACTTTGAAATAAGAAATTAGTAATATACCAATGAGCTGACAAGCTCTGGCAGCTGTAAGCACAGGGCCTGCCAGCAGGTCAGTGGGATATTTGCAGAGAAGCTGAATTCCAGATGAGAGGGTGGAAAAGGAGAAAGGATTGGGTTTTTTTTCTGAGCTCTGATTCTTTTACACTAACTTCAAAGGAAAGCAAATTTGAACTTGCATATGGGTGAATGCACTGGATAAATAGCAGTAAGGCAACCCGAAATGTCATCTGTCTAGAAAAGAATAACCCTCAAAATTACTGATGACAGTGGATACACTTTCTTCAGCCAGCAGCATACTGCACTTTTCTCACTCGGGCAGATTATGACAACCGTTGCTCTGATATGGCCCGTGAATGAATGCACATCACTTTAATGGACTGCCTGCGGTGGACAGCCAGCACAGATTTGCACTTCCAAGCACAGCAGGTAGTGAACTCTAAAGGAACATTTCACACTGGCCATTAAGCATCCAGCATGACCACAACTGAGGTGACACAAGGAGAGAGCAATTCCCTGGGAATAGGGATCATGTTTTGCAGCCAGCTGCAGATAAAATAACCAGCTTCTGCTGTAACCTGCTATTATCTGTGGGATGCTAAAAATTCCTCACCCTAGGATTTTAAGTTTCTCTCTGTATGACTGTAGTTAATGACTGGACTACATGGAGTGTTTGTTATTTAGTGGCTGAATATCCCTACTGCTGACAAGTTGTGGTTTTGTTTCTGGTTTTGTTTTTTTTGTTTGTTTTGTTTTTTTTTTAATTTAAAGCATAGTACTATAGAACTGTACAGAACATGTTTTTTTAATTGAACTTTCTTCCAGGCTTATGCAACTTTCTGAAGCTATTAATGTAGTCCTGTGAATCTATGGCAGAAATTATCCATAATCCATTAACCAGGCAGAAATAAACAAAACCAATTATTTTATATCATCCCTAAACCAATGTTTTCCTCTTGGAAAACCTACATAAATGTTGCTGTTATTTACTGTTGGCCAATTAAATAGAGGTTTGCATGCATCCAGAAGTTCACTCAATGTAAAGTTTTAAGATATTTGATGCCTGCTTACACTGAAATGTACATAATAATGTCTGTGCTTCCAATGAAAATAAAAATTCAATTTTCTATGCTTAATGGACACTTGATCTTAGTCCTGGAAGACTGCTAATTATAAGGGATGGAAATACCAGGTAAAATCAAAATTAATTTTTAAAACTAGAATTAACTTATAATTCAAATAATTGATGACAAATCTTCATATTAAAGAGCTATAAGCTGTAAAATAGAGTGCATAATGAAAAATGGCACATTCGATTGCCTTGTGTGATGAACCAGCTTCTTGCCTTGAGAATGAGCTTCACATAAATTTTAAGGTGAACTTCAGCTTTAATACTGCATAAAATACCTTGGATTACAATAGAGAAAGCCTCGGCTAAACAGTCTTGAGCAGCTCATCTCAACACTTGCTGGATGGTGCTATTAAATATATTCTCCTTGTCAGAACAAAGACACGTCTATATTGTCAATCATTAGCACATCTCAACTTCATTTCTTGCTCAAATCAAAAAGATTTGCTGGTAGAAAGGCTAGTTACTTTAAAGTCTCTCCCTGCTTACAATTGCAGATAATGCTTGTGATTGCTGAGAGGAATGATGTGAGGTTCTGAAGTGGTGAATTGCCTGAAAACCATTCTTTTAGCTCCTCAAAAGAGGAGCATGCTCAATTAAAAAAAAAAAATATGAAAAACCCCAATCAAACAAAAAAAACCCACTGTGGACAGGATTTCTTCTAAAAAAATTATTTAGTAAATGTGTTAGATGTAAATGTATTAGTAATGTATTAGACATCTAACATTTAGCTCTGAGGTTCCCAGCAAATGAAGGAGATTGATCTGTTAAAGCATGTCCAGAGGAGGGACATCAAGCAGATTAGAGGGATGGAGCACCTCTCCTATAAGGAAAGGCTGAGAGAATTGGGATTTCTCAGCCTTGAAGAGAGAAGACTTCAGGGTGACCTAATTGTGGCCTTCCAGTACCTGGAGGGAGCCTAAAGGAAAGATAGAGAGGGCCTTTTTACAAGAGCATGTACTGACAGGATGAGGAGAAACGGCTTCAAACTGAGAGTGGATTTAGATTAGATTTTAGGAATAAATTCTTTATTGTGAAACAAGGAGACACTGAAGCAGATTGCCCAGAGAAGCTGGATGCCCCATCCCTGGAAGTGTTTAAGGCCAGATTGGATGAGTAGCCTGCTCTAGTGGAAGGTGCCCCTGTCTGTGGCAAAGGGGTTGGAACTAGATGATCTTTAAGGTCTTTTCCAACCCAAACCATTCTGTGATTCTGCGGCTTAAAAATCAACTTTTACAACAGTTCATCTGCAACTATTTCCTCTGTAGGGATTTGATCCCACTAGTGCTGAAGTAAATTTTGATGCATGTTACAGTGTATAGTGACAACATTCTGAAGGAGAGCTGTGACATGAAAGAAATACAGTAGAAAGAGGAGGTGCAGATAGGCTGGGGCAGGCACTCGGGCTGGGCAGGCCCTTCAGCACATTATGTCCTGCTCAGACAGTTTTAAGAGAACAGTCTTGGGGAAGTGGTGATGCTCTATGATTGCAGTTCAGTTCAATATGATCAAATTCAGTTTTCAGTCTTTTCTGGACTCAGGAGGAGAAGCAAACTGAAATCAACAGGAACATTTCCACAGATTTCAGTGGGTTTTTCATTAATCTGTCAATCTCTAAGCTTCATTTTCCCATCTCCTCACCCCAGATAAGCGCTCTTGCTCTACCTAATGCACACAATGACTGGGAAAGGACTGCTTTGTCATTCATTGCTCATTCAGCAATTAGCATAATGAGTATCAAAATTCTGCTCAGGACTTTCCTCTATATGCCTATATATAAACAAATGAAGGAGGTTGCTTGCCATGTGACTAAAGAATCCTACTGTACTGTGGATTTGTCAGCTCTGGACATGTCTGCAAAAGGCCCTTTGAAATCAATAGAATAGTATTTTCCACAAACCTGCTTTTAAGATTTCTAGGATAGCATGAAATTTTGGCCTACTGGAGCTGCCTAAAATCTTACCAAAACAACAAAATACAAGACTCAGACTAAAATGTCTTTTTTAAAATCATCAGCACCATAGAAGGAACTAAAAACTTCTCAAGAGCACATTATTTCTGACATAGAAAGTAGAAGGATTCTGAAAAGGTGTCCTGACCCCACGAGTTCATCCAGAGAAGATGCTGCTGCTTTTTCATATTTAGTGATCATTTGTTTATTTTTAACTCAGCTCTCATGACTTAGGTTTTTATTTGGACTTTTCTACAAGTCCATTGAGCCTGAAGAGTTTAGAGGAAATTAGGTTCACAAGCTAAACTGTTTCCATTGCCTAAATTTCTAATACACACTGATATTTCCCTAAAGAGAATCAGCTGTTTTACCCCATAGTGGTTTGTCTTTACATGCTCTGCACATCCATGAATGCTCCTTTTGCACACACACACTGGCAGGAGTGTGTATGTCTGCTCATCCAACTGCTGCCTGTCTTTCCAGGCACAGGGCTAAATGGACCCCAGGGAAGACAGAGCATGGAACCTTCTGAAAGCAGTTTCTACAGCATCTTTATCTACTTGGTTTATTTCTTGTATGCAAACCTGTGCATGAACTTTTTTTTTTTTAAACATAATTTGTCCACATTTCTTTTTCAGTTGACATATTTTCATTTCCATTTGTTCATTTCTGGAACTGTTGTATTTTCAGTTGATTTCATAGGTGGACTTGACACATACTCCTACCGACAGCCCCCCCAGGAACATGTTGAATTAAAGCCTGTAAAGCCTGTAGGTAAGGTTCTGGTCCCACGGACCACATTAATCCTTCTAACTGAACTGAACTGAAAGCTAACCTCCTCCTAAAATAATTTGGGCATCAGATTACTGATAATTTAATTATATTTTAATTAGAACTTAATTAAAAATTAATCCACATAACGCATTTGAGTAAGGACACTTTGTCATTGATGGCATATCCGCTAAAGCGAGGAATAGGAGATATCACCATGTCTGCCACGTCGTGCCTCATCTTAAAGCAAGGAGAGGCTCTCACAGAAGGATGGAATTGCTTCCTTGCTGAATTTTTACCGAGAAAAGAGCTGGTTTAGAGATTCTGCAGCTGCAGAAACCTTAATGAGATTAACCCATTTATAGAAAAGCAGTAGTTTTTTACATTTTTCTTGCTACTGAAAGAAAAAGTTTTGCTGAAAAACCGCTTGTCAGCTTAAAATCTATCTGTAGAATTTCACTGGAAGTTAATTGTCTCTTTGTCATCACTTATTTGCTTGAACCATAAAAATCATTTTCATAGACTCTTCCTGCTTTGCTACCTAATGAATAAGGTTGAATGCATATCTATTCTTTTTATCTGGAAAAAAAATTAGGATATGGGGTGACATTGCTAGTATATGTATTTTGGCAGAAGCTCATATAACTTCAAGTAGATGGTTTTTCAAAGTATTATTTGTAAACCAGAAGTTGTTAATTTGGAAATTCTTTATGGCTGGAACTTCTTGTGATGTTGCTCTCTGTCTTTACCTTTGGGCCTTTCATGCTTCTTAAATGCAGCATGAAATGCACACACAGCTAATTGACTGAAACTGATTTAATGACTGTATATTACTTATCAGTTAACAGAATTAGAATGGGTTGAAGGTTTTTCCTGGTGTATGCATGTGTGCACATGCTAGGAGTTTTAATTTAAAATGGACGATTGCTAAAAAATTCTTTGAGGTTGGAACTTGACACCTGAACTTTGTGACTTTATTAATTTTTGCAGGTTTTTATAATATATTTTATTCATGATGCAGCTTTCAATTTGTAGAAATAAACAGAGCCAAAATTTTACTAAAAAATATCTAAATATTATAGAATATGAAGGCCCAAAATTATGGTGTATACCAGAACAGGAACAAATAACGCATTAAGACAACTAAACAAAGTTATGAACCTTCTGACTTTTGACTAAGTACATGCTACTATACATTGAAGTCTACATTTCTTTAGTAATATTTCAATAAATGTCTATTTTGCTGCATTTTCTGTGAGAAGGATGACTGCAAAATGGGGGTTGGAACCTTCTGAATAAGCTGCTAGACTAAAAAGTTCAATTGATATTCAGGAGCAAGAAGTCCACACCTGCAGCATTTACACCTCTCCATAAAATATTTTAATCTCTAAACCTGCATTCAGACTAGTTTTAGGGATCAAGTGCATAAATATTTAGTACTTTCTTAGCAACCTACTATAATTAAAGAAGAAAATAAAAGACATATTCATTAAAAACTTACAAATACATTCCTGCAAAATATATGCATTTGTTTTGCAGTAGAAGAGTCACAGCATCTCATAATTTGTTCTTGTAGGAGATTTTCAATAAGTAGCTCAAGGGATTTGGAGGTTGTTGGTGATCTTACAACACTGGAGAGTAAGAGTTATCTTTCCATTTCCTATGGATGTGTATCCTTGTACTGCTGGGAGGGCCTCTCTGGCCTCTTCATTGCTTCAAGGAGTATAAAACTGGGACAGAAATTACATTGGGTTTCCTTTCTAATTGATATTTTGGTTATATGCACTGAAAGATATAGAGGACCTTTATCTAAGCTGGGAGGGAAACTGTCAGTGATCAAAATCTGAGTTAAAAACCAAATTGCTGGAAATAATTTGGTCAGTGGATTGTGCCAGAACTTTGCAGATGCTTATCCCTCTGCAGCATATTAGCCTTCTTGACTTTTGATAAGTTAATATTGCTGTATGTATCAGTTATATAGTCTGAAAATTCTTAATATCTCTAAAAAGTGACTTCTAGTGTCTAGGCTGTGCAAAACTCCATTTCTGAGAGTTAGAATTCTCTTAGTACTGAACATGAATATTGCTTGTAAAAATACATGAAAACCTTTATAAATGTTACTTTATAGATGAAAGCTTGGCTATATTTCCCTTTTTCTCATCCCTTTTATTTCCCTTATTTCCTTCAAAAATGAACTAAACATAGCCCACTGAAAATACAGGGCTCTGTGGTCTCATCCAAACTATGCAGAAGACAGTCTGCTTTTATTGAGTGCTCATATTCCGTATAGTGTCTGCTTAGTGCTACCATAATTATTAATGATTAGCAAGACTAAATTTGTTTTCCTTCTCACGTCTGAGAAGAAGCTAAATTTGAACTTGTTCTTGTGGGGAACAATTTTTAATCCAAATACAAATGATCATAGCTTGCCCGTTTGCTCTTTGCTCTGCCTGTAACTCTATTAAGCTATGGGACAAGGAGAAGCAGGAACCTTGCCCTCAGCCACACAGTTTCAATTAAGGTGTGTGTAAGGCAGGAGACAACAGTGGGAGTAGAAAGAATATCATTGTGTTGTGTCATTTGGGACTAAAGCACATGGTCTCTAAAGAAGACTGTTGTGCCTGTCTGAATCACAGTATCAGCAGCCAGGTCACTCAGTAATATTTAGAAACACTTCAGGTACTGATATGTGGAAAAGAGAGGAGCATGGTGCCTAGCAGGAAAAAATAAGAAGCTACATTTTGGCTTGCATTAGAGCCAAATATTAATGTATGCTAATAAGATAATATCAGAATCATGCTGTAATAAGAACAATGTGCTAATATAAAAATGAAAATTTTAAATATTATTTTAATAGTAGTAATAATTATAAAATAAAATAAAACTATTACAGCTTGGAACAACTCTATCTGGACAGAGACTGAATACCTAATTCTAGTTAGGAATGTCCCTAACCTTTTTAAGGACAATACTAATTTGTGCCTGTGGAATTGATCCACTGAATGAGAAACGGTGCCAGTGGAGAGGTCATCACTCCATGATACATCTGTGTGATCCTGTCCTGTTTGTACCTTCTCCTGAGACTTTACCCACCTTTAAATTGCTCTGAAAGACCAACATAGATTTCCCAAGATTACACAAGTGAAACTTATTACAGGGAGAATGCATACGTTCAGTAGATGTGTCACTGTGGTGAGGATTATACATAGTGTGAGTCCAGCTCAAATGCTCATGTTTTTGATCAGATCACATCAGAATTTTATAATTGGGTGCAAATATGTCGCATGCTGTTGAAATCTATTATGCTAAAATTAATAAGTGTATATAAATATAGCATCATATAATATATATAATATATAATGTATATCAAGATCATATATTGTAGGAGCATATTCAGATATGCTTTAGCAGCTATGAGACTTCTCCCAGATGTTTACTGCTTTTGTGGTATGCATAGTGGTATGCATACAAAGCTACTGCTTTGTACCCAGCCATTCATTCTTGACCATATAGGTGAGTCTCACAGCTGATGAAATTATTGACCATGTGAGATATCCACTTGTTCATTAGTTACTAACCTCTCAACTTGTATGAATTTACAGCTTATAAATAAGAAGATAAACAAAATAAATTTTCATTTGTGAGTAATTCTTATACCCTGCTTTTTAGGTCGAAGTAAGTAATGAACATGGACTCAAGACTTCTGCTGCTGTAGCTGAAGAAACAGATTTTAGAAAAAAGACCAACTTTGTGAATCATCATTCTGGAAGAAACCCACCACATCTGTTCCTCACGGCATGTGGACTGTTCTTCCCACAGGCTCAGTGTCATTATCAGCGTTGTTATTTCGTAGATCCTTGTAGATGATCTTGAATTTTTAAATAATTTACTTATATGGACACTTGTAAATTGTAAATTTTTTTCTTTTTTAATTTCAGTATTTTTACAATGTTTAGTGTTGAGGCATGAAAACAAAACAACCTGTGAAAACTAGGAGGAGGGTGTGTCTTTTTCGAAAGTTCAATATTTTTTGACTAAGAGGATCATACTGTGCCTGGTCAAGATTGTGTCAGTAAACAGTAATTTTGACTCCAAAATACTCAGCAGGAGTCAAACCCTAACAGTGATCAAGGGATCATTTCAATGCTGTCTTTAGAATTCACAATGTCCACTCCTTGTATTTTTGAACTGCTGAATGCAGTAGAGATTGATGTATGACTCTTCTTACCCAGACGTTCAAGCACTAATGTACTCACCTAATTATTGCAATTCATATATGACTCCTCCTTTCCTAATCTCTTTTGCCCCAAGTCCATCTCGAGTAGCTGTCTCTGATTTGAGGAAAAGTAGGATGACTGCTCAATGGATGTTCATCTCTAGGAACCCTTACACCCAGGGCTGTTTAGATGTCAGTGATTTGCACATTTTTAAACTCCTTTCCTCCCTTCTCCCAGGAAGAAGCCAAGCATGAATGTACAGTACAAGGCACCAACTGAAGCCTTAGAAGCCTCTGGGGACTAATTTTCTCTTAATTTAAAAGTAAACAAGCAAAACTGAAAAATGCGTGTAAAAAATTTGTAAAGTTATTTGTAAATACTTCTAGACAAAGAACATGTATGTAACTGTGGTATTTTGTTTTCTATTCTGTCACCACTAGCATAAAGTGATACACAAAGCTATTTTCTCTGGAGAGCTGGCAGTCTTTTTAACGGAACACTTTGTTTCTTTCATCTTAATTACAGTATAAAGGGCTGTGTAGATTTCTATACCCCAGAGAGTCTCGTCTCTCTACAGAGCCTATGTACCTCTACATTGAGCAGAAACATCATGAGGGTTTTGAGTCCGTTTGTGGTTTTGCACTTTCCTCACTTAAACCTTTCATTGGTGGGACAGCCAGGAAGGCTGTTCCTTCTGGGGTGTGTTTCTCTATCTCTGCACCAGAGGCTAAACAGATGCCCACAAAGTTCCTCCATAGGTGCCCTAAGAAATCTTCAGTTGATCTAAATGACATTCAGGTCCAGAATTTTCAGTCTTCTATCGTGTATTTTCAAGTCTGAGCAGATAAGAGCTAGAAGAGAGCTTGTCTTGATTCTTTCCCTCCTAAAATCTGTGTAATTTACCAATATGAACATATTGGGGAGGCTAATAAATACAGTGGTCGTAGAGTCTGATATTTTCAGGTGACAAGGGTCTTGTGGTACATTCACCTGCTTTCCAGCTGGTTAACTAAAGACCTCACTGACTCTGGAGAAAACACAACCTGAACTTTGGTTAACCTTCCCTGAAACTGAGCATGATGTAAGTATTAAGACAAAGTCAACAAGAAATGGCAACTGGAGAAAAACCTTTCTTTAGTGTTTCTGGGGCTGCATATACCTCAAATAAAAGCCTTCACGTGAACCCAGTGCTGCCCTCAGGACCAGGTGGGAAGAACAGGAACGAGTGCTACAAACCCCCATTGATGGCACAACCTCAACACACAGTTCTGGCAGGGGTTTGGAAGTGTGTGTTTGATTTTCTGCCAAGGGATGTCTGCTGGACCATGTTTTACAGATTTTTCTGAATGTGTCTAAAACCTGTCTTTCTGTAGGTCCTTCAGGACTGTGTACATGTCACAAAAATTCTTCAAAGGCAGAACCCAAGTTCTCTTCCATTTGAAATATCTATCAGTTTTTAGCTAGGGAACACAAGCCAGTATATCCCAAATACACTTAAAATCTCAGAATCATTACCCATACAGGGAGTGTGCCATCTGTCTCACTTAACAAACAGAACAATCCCGATTGAAAAGAATTTTTCTTCATTAGGACCAGCCAAAATGCAGACTGAAATGCCAAAGAAAGCTGTCATTCCTTTCTAAACTGAGACACCCAAAAAGGTATCAATCAACCTGCACATGTTGGGGTAAAAAAATCTTGAGAATAATAAATGCATTTGACTGTCAATTGCTGTGTCCTGTAACATAGGACATATTGGTGAACATTTTTGTAGGAAGCCTTGAGTAGTTCCTTTATTTTTGCAAAACATACTCTCAGTAAGGTGTTAGGTGCGTCCCAGATCAGCCAGCTATGTAGGAAATAAATGTTGGCTCTCTAAATAAACTTGGATAGTTTTCTTAAGCTTAACTGAACCATGCAATTTCAGGAAATTACTAGGTTTGTACTGCAAACCAGAACTTGCTGACAATCATAAAACCTTGGAGATTATCAGTTGCTACAAACTGTTCTGGTGGTATTAATACAAGTCATACTGTTACACTTTAGGGCACCTGAAGATCTGTCCTTCAAAATTTTAGTCTTTTTTTTCTTTTCCCAAGTTTCTGTTTAATTTCAGTTTTTTAGAGAATCAGATTTGCCACAGTACTTTAGCTGACAGTAAAAGTGGGGATGAGACTACAGAAATATGGCACTACATGTTCACTAAGGACTGAGCCAGGAAACTGAACCAGTTTCTTGAAAGAGCGGCTGCTGTCTTGAGGATCTGAAAACAACAAATGTAGCAAGAAATTACAGCTTTTTACCCGGTGCAATGACAGACATACCATGATTATATATTACAATTTGTGGAGTTATTGGCTGGACTCTTTCATATCCATAGACATTTTTTACATAAAATCTGAAGTTTTTTGAAATTCAATTTTGATCTGAAGGAACTCTCTGAAATGAAAGACTTTACAACTTGGATTGGCTGGAAGGGTGTTTTTTTAGTGCTAAGGTATGATATTATAGATTATTTATATTATTGTAAGATACAATATTAACTATTATAGATAATTTTCAATAGAGGTCTCTCAATTAAACCCATGGGAATTGATGCCTGGTTTTATACAATAACTGCTTCCAGTAGTGCAGGTGACATTGTCCAGAGGAGGACAACAAAGCTGGTGAAGGGTCTGGAGCATGAGTCTTTGAGGAGCATCCAAGAGAGCTGGGGTTGTTAGGCTGAAGAAAAGGAGTCTCAGGGGTGATCTTTTGACTCTCTATAACTCCCTGAAAGGAGGCTGTAGCCAAATTGGGTTCAGCCTCTTCTAGGCTGTTAGTGATAGGATGAGAGGATATAGTCTTAAACTGCACCAGGGAAAGGTTGGACATTAGGAAAAATTTGTTTACAGAAAGGGGGATAAGACTTTGGAATGGGGTGCCCAGGGAGATGCTGGAGTCACCATCCCTGGAAGTGTTTGAGGAAGGACTGAATGTGGCACTCAATGCCCTGCTCTAGTTCACGTGGTGGTGTTTGGTCACAGGCTGGAATCAATGATCTCAGGGGTCTGTTCCAACCTACTTGATTCTGTTACTCTGTGTTTAAGACAATGGTATTTACTGTATATTATTAATTGGAATTTGAAGCTAGGGATCTGGTTGCTGCTTAGCATGAGACAATACTAACTTTTCTTATTTAAAACCTGAGAACACATAGTTGGGTCACTAAAAAGCCTGTAGTTCTGCACCAAATAAATTGCAGATTCAAGCCCAAATAACTTCAAGTGCAGGCTTTCTTCATTCACAGCTGCCATGCAGGACTCTTCTCCATGTTTGGATCTTGAGTTTCATCTCTTCCTCCAGTTGTCTGCAGCTCAGGCGTTGCAACACCATTGTCACCTCCAAGCACCATGTTGGCAGATGCAACCTTTTTCTCAACACTGATTGCAATGTGCTTCTCTGCACCCAGCTGCCTGCCTGTCTTTCATGTGGGGATTAGCAGGTTGAAAAGGCCAACCCAGCAATCTATCAAGGTCCTTTAACAGACTTTGACAGTGGAAAACAAAAACTGACATCCCAAACTAATTGGCTTGCCTCCTTCCAGTATCAGCCTCATCTGGTTTAATTATAACAAATTACAACCCGGCAGCTCTTTCAGACAAAAAATTTCAGGTTGGGAAAATGTTCCTTCCATGTTAAAGCTTCAATATCAGCAGGATGTTTTTCACAAATCAGTTCATCTCTTGCCTGCTATTCTGGGCGTTTTGACAGAAACCTTCTTAGTGCCCAGCACAGTGATGGGGTTATGTTGTTACATGCCACAATAGCATTTTTACAGCAGAGTGGCTGGGTTGCATCCTGAGGTCATGTCAGATGGGTTTGGGTTGCATAAGGTGGACGATGCCCTCATCAGAGCAGCCCTAAAGAGATGGTCTCTCTCCTAACTCTGCCCAGGGAGCTGACTATCCCTGCAACCGTAATTGGGGATCAGCCTGAAAGGTTTGTTAGTTTGCAGAGGTTTCTTGAGCAAACTAATACATGTTTTATAGATGATAGGGAATTTAGATCTGTGAAAATTTGCCTATAAAGAAGATATTTTATATCAAGACTATTGCTGCAGTGTTTGCCCCTTAGAGCTATGTCTGCATTGCATGCTGGCAGTGTGATCCCAGCATGTCAACTCTGCTCACCCAGAATTACCAGCAGCACTCTGCTTCACTGTAAGGGGACACAAGGCTGTTCAGGACCCTAAATAATTATTTAGCAGCTAAGGACACAGATCTCGCCTGTACTGCTTGCTGTTTGACAGCTACATATAAATTGTGCTGTTTTCCCCAGGTTGACAAACCTTTTTTGTTTATCTGCTGATAAATGATGGTTTCTTGACATAATTTCCAGTTCCTTCACAGAAGTCATAGTTTGAATGATTCTCTTTGATTTTAAACAAATTAAACATCTGGATTTAATTCCTACTTCCACATAAGTACCTGCTCATCAGTCACACCACAATCCTGGATGTGACAGCTTGGTGGAATAGCTGCCCTTGCATGGTCCATTGCCTCACAAAACCAGCAACAGACTCTGAAGATAGTCTCACTAAGCAGCAGCCATGCATAAATAATTCCAGGAATGCAAGGAGCATTCTCCTTGTTTTGCTTATTCCCCTAGGACTCAATATCACTTCTTCAAGCTTTCTGTCCCAGTTTCCTATTTATGTCACACCACCCAAATGCAACCATGCTTTCAAAACACTCCTGTAAGTCAGTGCCAAGCAGACTTGCTGAAGCTTGAATTTTAAGTTGGCTGCCTGTGATTCATGAGTAATCTAATTTCTCATTTTCCACAACATTGGGTGCCTGCCCAATTAGTAGAGCATCATGTACAAGGAGGGGTTACAGCATCCCCTAGCACATGATGTATTGGGAATGAGACCTGTGCTACACATGAGCAAAGAAATCAGCTGCCTGTGTTGGCCCATACTATTCATAAAGTGTCACTGGTATGTTCTTATACTGCTGTATCTGCATAGCCAGAACTGGGGTGGCAAGCAGGTTGAGTCCCAAGTGCTGGGGCAAATGCAAGACAACAGCTTGTTTAAACAACCTTGATCTCATATTTATAATCCACACTGCAATTTCTGGGTTTTCTCTTGGCAAGTAAAGCTGCCTGGCTTGTAAACTGCAGCCAGACCTTCAGGTGTGTGATAATGAGTAACTTTCCATGCCACTCTTACAAACACACACGCACACACACACACACACACACACACACACACACGTATTTTAGTAGTCATAGTTTGGTTTCTAAAGACTTTATAATTCAAATAATATTTTTTTCCTGAAGTTTAGAGGAGGATATATCTGGGCTGCTGCAGCAAGTTTTCCTCCAAGCCTGTGGAGTTTTGGAGAATAATACAAGTGGAGATCATTGCCCACCCACGGAAGCACCCCCAGGACTCATCCTGGCCCCTTGGCTGGCATCTCTGGAGGAGACCCAAGTTGTGACTGTCACAGCAGGTCTCTGGGCTCTGTACCCTGCAGCAGCCTCCTGGGGAATAGCCCTGGGAAACCTCATGGGACACTTCTGCTGTGCTGTGGGGCTGCATTTACCTACCTTTAATCCTTGGTCCTGGGCTGTGGCGCTCACCTATGCTGTGGTTGTGTCTCTGCCTGGCCAGTGACTTCCCCTGACCCCAAGAAAATACAAAAAGCTGATCTCAAGAAATGAGTCTTGATGTGATTTTGATGATGAAATATTAAATTCATGCACTCTGATAAAGATCTTATCTAAATTAGGACTTTACCTAAAGTAAGCTGTGTGCTTGGGGAAGTACTAAACAGGTATACTATCTATCAGATGTATAATACACATCAGATTTACAAGGCACTTCTATTAATCTGCCTAGCTAGTAAGAAATCAAGTTGTGGCTAGTTTAATCTCATCAAACCTATTTCACATCACAATAATCTGAAAGGAAAAATCAAGCCTGGACAGGCAAGCACTGAAAAAGAGATTTGGGAAAGAAAAAAATCAGACTTAGAAAAGGCAGCACACTAAAACCAGAACTCTTTAGTTGAAAGCAAACAAAACAAAACAAAACAATAAAAAAAAAGGAGAAAAGAACAATGATCTTTATTTCTTAACATCACCCTGTAGCAGAATGCTCAAAATTATTATTTATTATAATGAAAAGCATCACAAAATACAAGCACACAAATACATATCTCTGTCATTGCTTTTCTAATAGAGTAGGGTTTCTAAAATCTCAACTAATTTTACAGCCTGTCTTTCCCCATTAAAACCTAATATTCCAAGAAATATGATGTACAAAGGAATATTAAAAGGAAGGTTTGACTGCTGTTCTTCTGAGCACATTATGCCACCTCATGGCTACTGGCAGAAATACCACCACAGTCAGTGCTGTGTCAGAAATACAGCAGAGGAAAAAAGTAGCACATCTGAGTTATTGGTATACATTGCTGAAATGTCAGAAGTCCCACTGGGATCAATCATTGCAGAGTGCTAAATCAAATATTTGAATTATATATAAAGACAAAGTGCTGTAAAACACATCTCCTTTTAACAGTTGAATTTGCACCTTTACTGCAAATATACTGCTAACATAACATATAATTCAATATTGACCTGGTCCTAGCCCATAAATGCCTCCTCCTGTGGAGTTTCTGTGTGTAGCTGGTTTCAGAAGGTTGCCATTATCTGGAAGAACACACTGTTATCCACTCCAGAAGTCTCTTTGCCTCTTTAACAAGAAGACATAATGTTTGGTTACAACTGGATAACTAACATGAAATTACAGCCTTGGATGTATATAGCATACATTTAATTACTGAATTTGGATTTTACCATGACCTTAAAGTGCTAAGATTAAAAAAACACCCAGAACCTCAGTAGAATATGATTTTCAGTTGAGTCAAGAGTTCACATGCAAAGGCCAGGTAACATTTTTCCATTAGAATAAATTACACAAAGTAGAAATGGAAGCTGAATTGATGTGACCTGGAGTGCACAGTCAGTTAGGTGATGGCCAGACTCTTAGCTGCACTAAAGTTGGGAGAAAATGTTTGTTAAAATCAATGGGTTAGACTCAGACAGCTCATGCGTGAACAGAAATAATCTTACTTAAGCTTGGGCATTTCTTTATACAAAATATTGAAATTTAGCACTCCAGTGGCCGAACATTAGCAAAGGAGCAGGAGGAAAGGAGCTGTGTCTCTCTTGCTCTCATGTGAGGTTTGTGAAAATCAAGCTCTTCATTTGGGTATCTCAGTCCAACCCAAATTCAGGGGAATGTGAAACAAATGTACTTCCCAATCCTGTTTTACGTCCTTGATCTTTCAATGAAGCATACTTGGCTGCAGAAAATTCAGAGTATGGTCAGCTTCTGAGCATCTGAGGAAATGGAGATAAAGTAAAAACAGATTTAAAGAAAAAATTATTAGTTAGGCACAGACACATGGCATCATGAGAAGTGGAAAGGAAGCATGAAAAAGTTAGGTCTTCAGAGTTTTTTCTATGACTTGGTTAACTCACAAACAAGATGACCTACCCAGGACACATGAGAAATGACTGCATAGCTTAAAACTTTCTTCAAGAGAGAACCGTAGTCTTTTACCCTGAGAGGTAATAAAGAAACCTTACCTGGATTATCTGCCAGCAAGACATTTATATGTTAAATTTTTGTAAAAGTTAGCATGAAAGGCTAGCACTATTTGCATTTTTAATATTCAGATTAATGTAATTGAAGAAAGGTCTGTGCCCTGGTTTTTGATGCAGACTCAGAGATAATAAAATACTTTGGATTTATATGTCTAGAAAGGATATGGATAGATTCTATCTCTCTTGTCCAGGGAATGCACTTCTTGGAGCAGTAATCTGCAGCATAAAAGTACTGATACATTTAGGGATTGTCCTCATTTCTCTGTCTTGCCAGAAAATCTGCGTTCTTAAAGGATGATTTACTCTGCAAATAAATTAAAATGCCAGCCTAATCAGAAAAATACTAGTTATTTCCTGTTCACAAGCAACTGATAGTTACAGCAAAACAAAATACTCTAGTTAAATAAAGTTTTTGTAGTCATAGCAATATTTTTTGTTCAAAAATACTGTAAGCTTTTAAACTTACAATGCAGAAGTATCTAAGCACCCTGAAACTTCTTTCTAGAGGTTGCTTAAGCAAGGAGATCATGCAGAAAGCAAATGCGACACTGGAGTCAGAATTTTTGGAGAGTAAAGAAAGCTATTAATATAATATATATAACATAAATTTTAAAACCTATAATAAATAAAAACAAATCTATAAATATAAATATATAATATAATTTTTAAAAAAGCTAAAAATCTCTTCTTCCCTTACTTGCAGCTTCTGGTGCTGATTTGGCCAGCCATGAATAATATATTGCAGGACTGGCTTCCTACCTTTTGAGGTCTGTTCCGTTCATCCAGTGTAGCTATTATGACTCTTGATCTGCTCTGTGTGACATATAATTTTGCATAACATTAGGCTGCATGCTGGAAGTGGGGCCTCCTTAATAAATACCATTTCTGCTTCCAGATTACATACAGATGACTTCCTGGAGCTGACTGGAATATACACTCCAAAAGGGATCTTCTGAAAGTGCTCACATCCCCTATAAAGACATTTAAAATGACTGATGAAAACTTGCTTGGGCCATTGCATTAGTAATTAATGGTATGTGTTGGTACCTATCATGGTGCACCTATAATGGTACCTATTATGGTACATCTGTTTTGTTCCTTCTGGATAAGAATGAAGATTCAACTTCCTCAGTAGATGTGGTTATTATTTGAACACAGCTATTACTCTGTGTTACCAGTTAGTCCAAGCCTAGCTGAAAAACCAAGAAGAAAATGCAGGCCTTTTCTCTTTGTGCTAGGAAAATGCAAGGTGTTCTGGCAGCCCAGATCTGCCACAGACACTTTAAGGGAACAGCAGACACCCTGGGACTTCGCTGAAACAGCGCCGCTGCTGCTGAGTGAGACCTCAACCTCATGGCCCTCATTGTATTGTGGCTGTGACACTGTGGGACTTGCACTGTCATATTTAATCACTTGGTATCACACTATATGGAAAGAGAATAATAATAGTTATGTTGCACTTGCTCACAGAAACAGGATGTTACTCAAATTTGGCTTATTTCTTTTTAGCAGAGCTGCTGACTACCAAGCATGCAAGCCGTACTAGTAGCTCCCAGGCCACCTTCTAGATTCAATTTCCATTGAGTCCAGATGGTCATGTTGCTGCAAAGACAAAGGACCAAGGCTGTACCTCAGTCCAAAAGCAAACTTGTGCTGTCATCAAATTCTTTCATTTTTCCCCTTTTCCCCCAGGTCTAGTCTGGAGGGGGGGGGGGCAGGATCTGCCCACAGCTGTGCTTGGCAAAGAGGAGGGCACAGCTGCTGTTCAGGCTCTGCCTCACCCAGAGCAGGACAGGGCTTTAGGCACCAACCCTCGCCCACCACGGCTGTGGCATTGTCACCATCTCCTCAGGATGGTTTTCAGTCAGGCTGGTTCTAGGCTGGCACAGGCCAGGGACTAGAATTTTGAAAAACACATCAGAGAAGAAGACATAAGAAAGGGAATATTCCATATTCAGAGAGAAAAGGCAATTGAGAAAAAATATGCCAGTCACAGAGAGATGAATTCTATGGGCTGTGAGAGGAGAAAACACAAGAGAACAGAAAGGGGTATGCAGGAAACCAACAGAGAGAGTGGGATTCCTCTACTGCATTTAGGTTTCTGATTCCTATTTCTGGGAATGTTATGGGTGTGTGCCGGCTCACAGTGAAGCTGCCCACTTATATAAAAAATATTTGTACTTTTTAAAGCATGAGGATTATATGCAACAGATTGTGCCATTTTCTTCACATACAACTTTAATGGGTGTTCTTCAGAGACAAATGAAGGGATTTAAGATATTAGGTGCTATACATGAACACATATAGCTGTAGGGCATGGGATTTTCTTTTTCATTTTCAGCTGCATAAACTAATTAAGCATAGAAGAGTTGAGGAACTAAAAATAACTTGTCATTTACAGGACTGGATTTTACCTATGTCTCTTTTTCCCTCAGGAGAAGAGTAAGCGATGTTTAAAAAAATCCAAACAAAAAGAAAATAAAAACCACCAAAACAAACAAACAAACAAACGAAAACCACTATAAAACCACCCATGGAATAGGTTAAAAGATTCAAGTAGAAACATACTAGTCTTCATTGTAGTTAAGAGTGCTTTCAAGCTCTTAAAGATTGAAAACGCTACAAGGAAATCTGACACAGTCCTCAGGCTCCCCATTTTTGCATCCACTCCAGTGCTTAGTCAAAAAGTGAGCACTAGTACTCCGTGTGCCTGCTGCAGTGACACCTCATGACATCCTATTGCCCTCCCCAAAACTCAGTGCTATGTAGGTTTGCTGTTATTATTTTTACAACAAACAAAACCCAGAAGAATTTATTAAATGTTTTTACAAAGCAGGTGAAAAGACTTTGCCAAAACCCACTCTGCAATAAAGAGGTGTAGGGGAAAAATACAGTGTAAAGAGTATAATATAGTTAAACTGAATTTAAATTAGGGAGATCCTTTGTGTGGGGCTACTTCATAGTCATTTCCCTCTGCCCAGAAATTGCACCTACTTGGCACCACTTGGTTTCATTATTAATATTAGAGTACTAGCTTCGATCCAGCTGCAAGCAAACAACCCTTGGTTTGTTCACTATGAATATACAGACTATTGGTACAGTAAAATGAAGTTTGGTGCTACAATGCACCTGTACCTTGGACACAGCATGCATAATGCATATGCTTATTTGGGCAACCCCAGACAGCTATAGGAAATTGTCTTTGAAATTGTCACCAGCCCTAGTGACAGTAATAAAAATCAAGATCTGGACCCAGCAAGATATTTAGATAATCTCCACAGCAATTCTTTACACCTGTCAGCTTCTGTAACTCTCGGCTGCCTCTTCAGATGAGTCTAGCTCACTCTGCCCCACATATCTGCATCAGGTCCGGGCTACTCCTGCAAGGTGAGTGGGAAGCCCTGCTGCAGCTGTAGGTAAAGACAAGCCCAAGTCATACAGGGTTTGATGTGGAAATTGATTTCATACTTCACAAATGAGAAGTTACATGCTCCAGTCTTACCTTTATCTTTAGTGAAATAAAATCTTTGCTGTGTGGCACCAATGACTCCATGGGCTAAGGGAGTTGATGGATGGGGGAAGCTGAGCAGTGCACAGGTAGAGGGCCAGTGCCTCAGAGAAAGACATTTCTATGATGTGATAAGGCCTGGTAGGATGGAATTACATCTCACTCATCAGAGTGGTGCCTCCTCACCACCACTTTTTCCCTTAGGAGGCTTGAAGAGGCCCACAGCACTGCTGCTACACAGCAGGCTCACTGCCGCAGAGTTAAGGAATTCTACTGGAATTTCACTGGTGGAAGGAGATTCTACCACTGAAGGTCAAATGATAGATAACAATCTCATCCATAAGGCTGGGATTTACATCTTTCAGACTCTGGCAGGCAGGCAGATGACTGAAAGCCACATGCTCAAATCAAGAACAAGGGTCAGCTGGAATGTCCAGTGCCTGAAGTAACACAGTGTTCAGCAGCTGCACTGCCATGTCTTGCTTCAGCTTCCATCCAGGAGCTAAGGGCCAGTGTCTTTCATGGTGCTGATGCATTCCTTCTCATTTCCTTGTGTTTGCTGTATTACAGCAGCTGTCCCAGCAAAGCTCAGCATGCTCAATTACTGTAGAAATGTACAGCAGCTTTCAGCAGGCAGAAGGCAAACGGAGTCAGGAGAGGGTGGCAGCTCACTGCCAGCCATGTGGCAAGTCTGGATGAACCTGACCCAGGCTGGGCTTCCTCCCCCACCTGTCTGCAAGCATGCTTGTGCTCAGGAAGGGTTGTGGGCTTTCCTTGCCCTTGCAAGAGGGGAAGGGGCAGTGCTAAGGCATGCTTCAGTTTACTGTAGTTGTGATAGGGGGTGTGTAGCTGGGAGCCAGCTGGGATGCTCACAAAAGTAAGCTCACCCAACAGCTCCCTGGGCTGTTGTCCGACACCAACACCAGCAGAAAGAGCATCCTCCTCCACCTGAAACTCCTCACAGGCTGTCATGATCTCCTGCCAATCCTGGCACTGTTAAACCATGATGTTCAACACACCAGGATCCAGGTTCCAGGCTGCTCTGCAGTCCTGTGGCTGAGCCAGGGCCCCATCTCCAGGTGGAAGCTTCCGCAGTGAGCTGAGGAAATAACCAGGATAAGTAGCCCAAAGATGTTGGGAATGACCCAGCCTAGCTGCTGTCTCTTGGCCGGGGTCATTCATCACACCAAAGCAGTCTGCAGCTTAGCTGTAACGATCAAAATAGAGCTGTTGGGGACAAAACAGAAAATATTGGGCCATAATCAGAAATGTCTAGAAAGCATCAGCTTTTTCTACTGGAAATTTTCATTCCCGAATTTCCATAGTTAATGGCATCAAATGAAAATGCTTTGCAGATGTGTAATATACCAAGGCTCGGAGAATCTGAGAACAGCAGATGGCTTATACACATCTGAGGAGCTTTTTATTAATAAACAAATAAATAAAGATTGGAGAGGAGTGTCAGTCATGCATCTTGTTAGATGTTTAATCAGGCAGCTGAGACATCCCAATTTTTAATTGCCTTTATTTTTTAGAGCTACAGTCTAATTTCAAATTGCCTAAATGAAGCTCTTTAATTTTTCTTGTCTGGTTTGAAGTCTTGGTATCTAGATGATAATTTATCAGGAAGTTCTGCAGGACACAGAGAACAAGATAAATACGAAAAATTCTGCTACACATGAAAGTATGAGATCATGTTTCATTTTAATTACTTCTCATACAATTAATCATCCATCTGTCTGCATTATATTCTTCAACATTATGGCCCTGAGTTAAAAAAAAACTTTCACTGAAGTCATGGCAAGCTTAGATAAACTGTGCTAAAGAAATAAAAATGATGTGTGGTAGTGATTTAGGGGCTGCAGCAAAGTTCACAAGAAAAACGTCAGTCTAGACCTTCATTTACCATATGGGGTCAATTTGTCTTGTAACTGAAAACTGAGCAGGACAATCAAGCTCTGTTTTGAAGACAGTTTTGTTTTGGTTTGGTTTTTTTGTAAGAAGATTTTTCTTCTTCCCACAGTTAACCCTAGCCCTATTAGCACTGTATAAACATGCTCCCACTCCTCAACCTGGGGACAACTGATCCCAGCAGACATCTGCTTCATGTCATCCAGAAACCAAACAGGCTGGGAATTCAAAATATACACAGGTTTTGTTAGCAATGATACTGAATGGGTGAGTATTCAGCTTCAGATAGTGCCCACGAGGTTTATCATGGTCACCACCATTCTCCTTGGATATAATTTCTACATAGAAGTAATTTCATTGTGTTACATAGGTATTAATTTTCTCTTATAAAGAATGAGCTTTAGAAGAGCATTATTTGACACCTAATAACCTTCCTGAATGTCATTTTAAATCCTTTTGAACAGCAAAAATACATGGCATGGTTTGTGCACGTGTCTGCACTCACTGGTGTGGCAGTGCAGGATATGAGCCTCAGGCTTGCTCTTCTCTTGGGAAATCGAAACTCTCCTAATTTGTCTAAACATGAGTGAGACATGACAGAAATGTTGTGTTTTGTGAAACCCTGACTTGTCAAACTTCACCTGGCACATGACTCGTATTCCTGTCCCATGCAGTTCTGTGGCCTGACTGCCACAGGCAGACAAGCCTCAGAGGGAGACTGAGTTTAGCACCAAAGTCCTGGAGTGACCATCACTATCCATGCTGGGCATTTGCAGGAACGGCTGCCAAAAGGATAGTACAGTATATTATACAGTAGCCTGGACCCTGCAGTCGAAATATGCAAGTGAGAAATTTAGGAAAACAAAAGATGCCCAGCAAGCCCTGCTGTTCAGACAGATGTTATTGTCTGGACTGGTGTTCCCCGTGCTGATGTTATGCAATTCAACTTCACTTAAAATAAAACTAATGCATAAAGATACATGCTTCATCTCTATGATAACTTTTCCCCTCTCACTTTTAAGGATAGCTTAAAAGCTACAGTATATTGTCATATCAAGTTTCACTTTTTGTTACAAGAGTTGGAGATTAATCCAGAGGAATTCGTTTTATGTGCCTGACTCCCTGGGTGTGGAAAACAAAGAGAAAACAGCTGATAGATTCTGAACAGATTTCTTAGGGAAACCTTGCAAACACAACTAAGGGAAGGCAAGGGTCTTGACAGTTAAGAATAAAAAGAAATGAAAGACATTTATGTTGAAGCATTATCTTGGGCTGCGATGGTTTGAGCTTCAGCTCCAGCTGACACAAATTGGCCAGGGAGCTACTGGGCTTGCTCAAACATCCAGTGTGTTTTTAGAGCCAGTCCCCCCATTTGCAGGCATCTGAAGCAGAGCAGTCAGTAATTTGGGAAGACTGTGGTGGCTGTTGCTGGAAGAAGTAGTAACTGCTGCCTCGACATTCTGGTACAGTAATTAAACTCCCTAAGGGGCCACAAGGTAGCACAGTCTGCAAGAACCCAAGTGGGAAAACTACAGGGATGGAAACAAACTCATCCTGAGTTTAATGAGAAACCCAAGTAAAGTTTAAGAGCCTAGGGATGAACAGTGAACTAGCTTCTGTTCCTAGAAAGAGGAAAATTTTGTTGTGTTCAGCTTAGTGGCATAAAGAACATAGAAAACTGTTTTGGTTTTAAGTCCTGAAACAAAAGAATTATTGGTACTTTTTGTTGAAGTGGTAGACTGAGATGCTCATTGCAAATATTAATGAGAAACAATCAGTAAAAATACCTCAAATTAAAGCAAAGCAGATAATAGGTCCCTCAGGTTTCTCTGTTTTCCTCAGGAAGCCCAAGACCAGTTGGGCCAAGACAATCTGCTATTAGATCCTGCAAATGTCCTCCCTCAGTGGTACAACAGTTTAAATGCCAGCAATTAATTAAGAAGTCTACAGGAATAGAAAAAATTAACTTCATCCAGGGTGAGAATGGGTTTGGCCAAAAACTTTGGAGTACTTCCATTCTGACATGGCTCCTTTGGAAAAATTTCTGTAGCCTCTTTACTTTACTTTGTATCTCTTCTATAATGCTACTAACATTATTATTAACTAAATATAATACTATATTAAAAATTGGTAATTAACACAATAATAATGGAGTAATTAATCAGACTAGTATGTTCCATTGTCTTTTGAAAAAGCAGGTGCTTAGGCGTTATTAGTACGAGACCTGCTGAGTAAATCCTGGTCAAGTACAGTGATATGAAGCACAAACTTCCCTTTCTGCAGTTGAATTAAGGTCATTATAACCAGTTTATATTGGTGCCTCAAGAAGTCACACAGAGAAAATAATTTTCTAATGTGTTTCCAGTTAGAAAATTGCTATTTTAGTCTTTCTGATCTTGCTGATCTATTCTTCAGGAAAATTGAAAGAAACTACACACATATAACATCAGCTCTAAAACCTGCATGCACATAGTGAAAGAGATCACCAAAGACAGCTTGGGACCTACGCAGTCACAAGCTGCTGTGATTTAACCCCAAAGCCCCCCACAGCCAGTCACTCCTCCCACAGAGGGGTGGGGGGAGAATCAGAGGAGTAAAACTGAGAAAAATCATAGGTTGAGATAAAGACAGTAAAACATCCCTGAATTATCAACCCTGTGCTCAGCACAAATCCAAAACAAGGTCCCATCCAATCTATGTGAAGAGAATTAACTCTTCCCCAAAAAGTAGCCACAGTATTCAATTCAGTTGCTTTGATGCTCAGAAGCAGCAACTGCTAGAATTTACTCCTTTCAGCCTTTTGGGTTTTCTGCTTTTTTTGCTTTTCATTTACAGAAAGCTTAGTTGCAAGTGATATTTGCTCACTACATCTCTGAAAATCAGATAATCGCAGGGTTTTTGCTTAAATCTGGAGTGAATGCTTTGTTCAAGTGCTCCTCCAAATAGTGACAGCTATTTTTAAATGGTCGAGGCTTTTTTTTTGGATAAAATTGTCTTAGAGATTTTTTTGGTTGTATAAGAACTAAAAGAGGAAGCTGGCACTTAAAACATACTGCTTACCTTATGAAACAGATAGAAATATAATGAGGAAGTGATGAAAGCTGGAACAGTATCCTTATCAACAGGTGGCTCGGGGCAGGATAAAGTTCACTATTTGCCCTATAAATAAGCAGTGGATTAGTGAAGAGGCCTGCCCTGGGGAAAGACACAAGGCTAACAAGGAAAAGTAATCAATCACTTCACAGTATCTGTCAATCTGTCTTCCACGTAAGTACTCAAACCATAATAATTTGAAAAGGCACTTAGAAACCTTAGTGGACTTGGACCCTAGCCAATTCCCATAGCTCTTCTGGTAACACCATCACCAGATACATGAATGGGAACTCCACAGTAGAGAAAAAAAACCCAAAAGAACCCACATAACCCCAGATAAAATATTATTTACTGTGATAAAAGTGACTGAAACCTTGTGTACATCTTCCCACCTCAAACCCAAACATTCTTGATTGAGCCCTGGCATGCAGACTTCAGCCACCTGATTACACACACAGCTATTCCTCTTTCAGGGCTCCTGACTCATAAGGGCAATGCCACATAAATGGGGAATTATTCCTTATTGTTCTTCCTTGTTTTTCAAACCGTCCCCACACTTTCCTCACTGTTCCAAGGAAATAACCATCATGTTCCTAACAGGCCATTAATTTCTACAGAAATCTTCCCAGTACAGTCCAGCTTTCAATATTGTTTTGCTGAGCAGCACCCACAGCAATGAATATGGTGGCACTGATGCTAAAGGGGAAAATGTTAAAAGTTAACCTAAAAAATATGGTATTCAACATAGAAGTGCTTGGACAGTAACTTCTGCTTTGGATTCACTACCTTGCCAGGGAATTTTGCATACCTTGTCAGCCCAAAAGTGGTGGGGGTTTGGGCAAGTTGTTTTGTGATTTGTTTTTCCTCACAATGAAGCTTGTGGTTCAAGCTCTTCCTCTTATTCTTTAACTCCATACTTACAGCACTTTACTCAGGATGTTTCTTCTATTTAATTTCTTCCTTACCTGAAGGAATTTAAACTGGTCTTTCCTGCCTCCAGACAAAGGTTTTCTGAGATAAGTTCTCATTTCTTCCCATCTAAGCTGTCTGTCCTGTTCTGCATGAGCTAGTTTCATATTTACAGAAAATGGAACCAAGACAGATTCTATAGCTAAAGGGGAGGAACAACCACCTGGAAAGACAGATGTAATTCCAGCCACTTTCAGCTAATGCTTGAATGGTTTAAATACTCACCGGAAACATGATTTAATCCCAGCTGAATTAATTCAATGCTCAGACTCTCTCATGGAATCCTGCCAGTATGCCCAGTTCTGCTAATAAGATTCCAGTGCTATTGTCTCCTCCCTTCTTCTTCCCCCACATCCCAAACACCCCACTACATACCACAGTACAGTAAATATCTTACTCAACTTTAGAGCGACACAACCACACCCAATCACAAAATAGCAGAAAATATTGGTTCTTGGAGGCCATCTAGTGGGAAGAGCAGAATACTCCAAGGAGGAAACTATTTCAAACTTTTCTTTCTTAGAATGATTTAATATGGTCTGCAAGACATATTAGGGTTACCTTGCTGATCAGTGGATGTTCTTCCCACACAGCAACAAGCAAGTTGGTTAGGCTCATATACCAGGCTCAATAAGCTGTAAGTATGGTCACAGGCTCTTCTTATCTCCCCAGCATTTCTAAAAACTGTGTTAGGAGTTGATGAAAAACCATATTGTACAACACAGAGCAGAGGGGAGGGCTTCCTTAAAACAAAGTTTTAAACTCACTGTTAGGTGAATGCTAGACAATTCTGGGTTTCTGCAGTTTGTTTCTGGCTGGAGAACATGATGGAAGATATTGGGTATTATAAGGAATAGACAGAAATTTCTTTGCTTATAGCTTTCAGAGCCCTGAGAGTGCTGCAGCCCCTTCCCACTTTCGTGGGGGTTTGGCTGCCTGTGTTGAGCAAGGTCTGACACTGCCCCTGGGGTGAGCCTGCTCTGGGAGAATGGGCTGTGGAAAGGCTCTGTGAGAATGAACTGTGGGAAGCCTTCTTGAAAGCTCCTGCCCCTGTCTCAGAAGTCACATTAAAGTGCATTTAAGGTCAAGCCTTGGGCAAGGGTACCTGTGCCCTGGGCATGTCTGTGCCAGGCCATGGATCTCACTCATCCTGACCCTGACTTGCTGGCATGACCACAGAAGGTAGATACAGGTTGTAACCTCCTGATTCATGACTATCACAGATGGAAACAAGAAAACAATGACTATTGTCAGTGCTTCACCAGTGGTATCTAAAAGATGACAAAAATACAGGTCTGCTTGAAATAAAGTTTATTCCATGTATTATGGAAAAATCATGCATATCATCAAATAAGGCTTTACAAGAGAAAGCATATAAAGGAAAGACATTATAAATTCATAACAGATAAACTTCTCTCATCATATTACACATAATACTCTTTATAGTTACACATTTAGGAAATAACTACTACCATTGAAGACATTTCCCTTGCAAGAAAAGATAACCACTTACTAAGTTGGCTGATAAGACAAATGTAAAAATATCTCATGTTTAAGCTTGTAATTATCTAGAAGTGTTTCTCTGCTAGTCACAGTTAATGTTTCCTCATATTTTTTAAAATGGATGCATTTCACATTCTGTTATGCAGTTGTTTCATGATGAAGAACAAGTTAGAGAGTGTTTTACTTGAAAAACCTGAGAAACTTAGCAGACTTATTCAGATACGGTACCTGAGAGTATGAAGTTCTAGAAAACAGAGCTGAAGTTTATAAACCTGAATTCTTCATAAACTCCAAATCCTTGTTAATGTTAACAAGAGTTTGGAAGCTATGCTGGAGAGGAGAATTACATTTGATTGTCTAATCTTAGTTCCTTTTTGGACAACACACAAAACCACTGAACAAAACTTTCACCAGATCTGGAGCAAAGCAGAGAGAAAACAGTGTTGGTGTATTGCATGCAATTGCTATTATCACATTGTGTCACCTTTAATAGGTTTCTCATATACATTCATCTGCTGTTTAAATTCTAGCTGCACAGAACTATTAAACAAGACAGAAAGAACCTACCTTGTTTACTAATATAGTGCCAAACTACCTCTTGACTTCAAGTGAAAATTCTACCCAGCTATGGGAGAAAAGTCAGACACTTCAGAGAAAAAATTAAGTTTACATTCTTTTAAATACAAAGGAATGTCTGCATCTCATATCTGGCTGCTGACTCCAGTTACTCCATGACAAATTCTTGGAGGATGTATAAAACTGAATTGAAAAGAACTGAAAGTGGAATCAGCACTGAACTACGCCCTCCAAACTTACTTATTTTATGTGGTATTTGTGATATGAAGGCCTCACAAAGTATAAGGACTCCAAATAATGCTCAGTGTACAAGAGAAACAGTTTCACAAATGAGACATAATGAGCTTTTTAGGCAAAAAAAAATCTGTTTGCTGTCATGCCTTACTATTTTGGTCAGTTTTTGAAATGACAACGGAGTCCCTGTCAAGAACTTGGCTGCATACACATATCTATGACAAATCCATGAGTTTCATTTGTTAAATCATTTGAAAAGGACAGGATTTTACTACACAATGTATCTAAGAGTCTAGTGCTATCATAGTCCAGAACATTTTACAAAGGCAAATCTCATGTTTTAAAATTTATGAAAGCTTTTCCTTGTACCAAAGGTGATTACTTCAAAGTTTATAAGCATAGTCAAGTCCTCTTTCCTGGAAGAAAAATACATTTTTCTGTAGCTTGCCTTAAAAGTGTGATCCAAGATGATTATTATGTTATTGAATGTAAATTTATATATTAATGTTTCAATAGTGCAGAAGATACACAGAATAAATCATTGTAAAGGAAAACTGTTCTAGCTTTCTGTCACTATATCAGCTTAATTACACAATGTTTGCAAATAATTCCATTTATAAATAACAACACTGCACCTTTGACAAGATACTCAATCAAAAAAATAGGTTTGCTGAAATGCAGAAAATGTTCCTGTATAAACTGGATTATAATTATAGATCAATTCTTTTGTTTCCTCTTCTTCACTGGAGAAATGGTGCATGCTCTTCCTGGCTGTAAAACATTGTAAAAGTACAGATCATTTTAATGTTATCTTCCTCAACAATATTTATCTTGGCAAAGTAAGTGATTTTGTGTAGCAAAACAACAAATGGAATTACAGTAGCTTGTACGTGAAGAACTGTGAAGATACATCTTCAGAATGCTGGTTACAGCATCTTTTATAACTGGAGAGGGGGAATTTAAAGTCAAGACTGTAAAAAATAGTTATCCACAAGATACTGGCAGAATCTACCAGAAAAACCTTTAACTCTGGAAGAAATGCATCAACCTACTGAAAGCTGCATGGACTGTGCTGATGAGAACAATAAAACAATAAAACTGAATTCTCACCTGATTTGTCAAGCTGGCGACTCCACAGAAATTAAAATTAATGATGGATGGATGGATACAAAAATGGTATTTCAGTAGAATGGTTTAGTTACTAAGTGATCACACATGAGTATATTTTTACTGGCTGAAAACAGTTTACACTTTTCATCTTGTGGTTTATTTTCAAAGTTAGGGAAAATATTCTGCCTTACATTAGCTAAAAATGTCAGTTACTCATTGTAAAGTTATGACATGAAGTAATCAGTAGGAACAGCTAATGTTTCAGTACCTTCCCAAAAGACTGGGGAGGCCATGAAGAGTAATTTAGGATTTGGTAGAAAAGATGGGGGTGGACAACGCTGGCTGAAGAAAGTTTGCTCTACCAGAATTGTAGGGGAGTAGATCCAAAACCTAGTGACAGATCTGTGTGGCACTCTGCACAAGCTCCTTGGATGTGCACACCTGTGTAACAGAACTCACACACAGTTAATTGGATTTACAACTGGATTTACAAGCAGAGCTGGCACTTGTTTTGGCCCACTTAACTTGGATAATGGCCTGAGCAAGCTTACTTCTACTGGGAGTACAGTCTGCAGACAGACACTTGAGCAAGTAGCAAACAAAGCCAGAGAACACACTGCATTCTAGTATTAGATTATAAAATTAAAACCAGACTTATACTGCATTTTCTTCTGTTTCCCCCCTTGTTTTTGTCACAGTCTGCCATCTCATAAAATGGCCTGGGTTGGAAGGGACCTTAAAGATCATCTTGTTCCAATCCCTCTGCAATGGGCAGGGACACATTCCACTAGACCAGGCTGCTCAGAGGCTCAGTTCTGCCTGGCCCTAAGTTCCCTATGAAAATGGTTTTGCTACATTTTTCACAAAGAGGAATAGGACTACTTTATGCAAAGAAGCACCTTGAATTTGTGTGAAATGCAAATTTTATTTCTACACTCTCACTGACCAGGTCAGCACAAATTGCATTTTTTTTACATCACTATCTAGTTTCTTCATTAAGTTGACTCTTTTGATTTGAGACCAAGTCTAGAGACCAAACTCAACCAGCTTAATTACTATGTTATTCACAGTCCCCATCAAGGAGGTCAGACAATTTCATAAAATAGTCCAGCAGAATAATTTAGTAGGGATAAATTAAGGAATAAAGTTTGATTCCTTCAAATACTCCTCTATTTATATCCTGCTTATTTATAACAAACAGATGGGAAGTGTCATAAACGACCAAAATGTTATGCATTAATTACTTCCAGATTCTTAGAGTATAAACCAAAAAAAAATTAACAGCTCTGTAAAATTCAAAAACTCCTTGTGCTGTCTATAGAATACAACTGTAGGGCACATACTGCACCCCTCTGACACATCCATACTGCCTAAGCCCTATTTATAGTCCTGGTGTATGCATTTTGCAAGCAAACTGAGAACACACCGAATGATTGCAAGGCAGTTTGGAACTGAAGAAGCCCCTGGAATTATGAATGGAGTAGTTTTTTTGTTTTGTTGTCTTTGTGCAAGAGAGGCAAAAATGTTACAGGGATATTTTGAAATGGTAGAAAGTCATAGAACAATGTTTTCGAGCCAGCCTAGTGAAAAGAGTTTGTGGAATGCTTGGCCTTTTGATGTTACTTTCACTAAACCATTCTATTTCTAGTATCCTTTGGTGTTTTATAAGCCTATAAAGCTTGCAGAATAATCTTCTCAGAAAGCACTACGAGGTACTGAACTTTGACAGCTGAAAAAAAAGTCTGCTGTCTTCAAAGTTTTTCAGTAATGCTTCACTCTAGCCCCCAACATTTATAGATAATAAACTTTTTACCTTCGTTAACGAAGAAGTCAGCCATATAATACGCTGCTCTTACAGCAGATGGAGAATGTGGAATGCCTGGGGAATCCTTCCACTCAAAAGGGTTTTTCTCTGGATGCCATTGCATGCCATAAATTGGATATTTGTATGCTACAACAAAACACAAAGTGTGTAAAGGTGTGTGCCTTAAGAATCATGTAATTAATCTTACTGCAAAGTAAACTTACAGGATAAGCTACAAATATACCTCACTTATTAACAGTTTCACAAAAGCTTAAACAGCAAGTTGAAACACATAGTAGAACTGAAGGAAAAGAAATATACTGTATAAGAAGGCTCTCATTCCACACAAGAAAATATTTGTGCATATTTTTTTTGATTATTCATTTCAGAATTAATGTATACACACACTAAAAAATAACGTTTGAAGTATATCAGTCTCAAAGCTTCCCATCTTCTTGCCAGCATCACACAGCATTCCCAACCATATAGGATGTCAGTTCCATGGGAAAGATCCAAGTCCTAGTATCTCTTTGAAGGCCCAGTCAATCCAGGGCAGCTCCCATCTGCTGCAGCCAGGCCTGATACATTTTGGGGGAGTCAGTCCTTAGCTCTCTTCCAGGGAATAGCAGCACAGCAGCTGATGACTGCTCTGTGACAAACTGCTTGCAGGCACGGTGATGCCTGTCATTAGCCTAATCAGGTTTGCTGATAAAAGAGCTATTCTTCTCTTCTGGAGGCCAGCCAGGATGCCACACAGCAGAATCCCATTGGTGACAGCTGGGTCCTACAACAGGGCTGCTAGTGGTGCACCCATGAAGATAAAACACTCCCTGAAGAGGTAACTTGTTTCCTGAGCTGAGCAAGCCCAGTGCAAAACAGACAAAACAAGTCATGCAAAAGGCTTTTGGAGGAGGACAATTACCAGCATTGTTGCTAAGGTAATGAGGGATATTGCCGCTCCCTCTGCAGCCTGGAGTGCTTTTCCCATACAGCAGAGAGCACCAGGGAAACGCTAGCTTAAGCAGGCAGCTGGCAAGCACGGCTTGACTGAGAGACACTGCACAGGGATTCAACTTCTGCAGCACAAGAGCTGTGCAGCTCACATCACAGCGCTCAAATACACCAGTGCTAACCTGTAACAGCGTATCTGGAAGGGGAACAGTGGGTAGGAATAGTAGTAAGGCTCACTGTACTCAAAAGATAAAATATCCCTGCAAACAGAAACGCTCCTCATAGCCAGAGCACTGACAGGACTGATGCTCACCCTGCTATTTGAACAACCTGCAAGACAAATTCACACCCATGCCACAACAGCCCTGAAGAACTAGGTTGTTACGGCTTCCAAAGGAAATGAATTTCCTTACCTTCCATGGTAGATATAAACTCCACTTCATCATCGGTGTTAGTGGTCAGAACTTTATAGAAATTACGAAGCTTTTCATTATTGGTGAAATTCTGTGATAGGGAGAGGGGGAAAAGGGAAAAGGTGTTATTTGCTTATTTATCTCTAGTTTTAACAAAAAAAAAAAAAAAAAAAAAAAAGGTGTTTGTATGCAGGAAATAAAAAGATCAAATACCTCCATGGAGAGGCTCCATACATGAAAGTTTGATGTCAATGGCTCAGTAGCAAGTGCGTACAATACATCATCAGGGAAATTCCTGAACATTTTACTGTCTTTTGCAGCTATTACAAAGAAAAAAATTGTATTTTCCATTACTGAAATTGGTCTCAGATGGACTTATACTCACAGAAGACAATCAATAAAATGCGGTATTAGACTTTTCCAGCAGTAAATCTTTATTATTTTAGAATATCCTGCAAGAAATATCAGTGAAATAACTACAGCAGATTTCCAATATGCTGTTACCACTGTCTACTGCTCTTGACCCAGAGAAGATCCAAAGTTCTCACTAAGAGAGAGAAAAAAATAAGCATCATTCTTTGACACTCATTTCAGCAGCCTTTCCACTCACAATGAGCACAAGTGACAGAATTTTTGAATGCTACATTTTTTTTGATTACTCACAAAGGATAAAGTATCAACAGAGGCCACACTTTACCACTGCTGCCAAGTGCCACAGCTCTATCTCAAGGGATCTCTGTGATTTCAATACTGTTCAAATGGGACAGTAACGCTACTATTCATCATGAGGAAAGACGTGATTTCCAAAATTTAAAATCACCTGCTCTCTGAGCTTAACGGGATTTGAACCTGTGAATTTTGTGAACTTGGTAACAAAAAGCAGACATTATTTTGTTGGTCTGAATTTTCAAATGACTCAAAGAGCCACAACTTCGGTCTTTGCTGACTGCTGTTGGTTTCAAATGGCTTGTGGTCACTCCTCTGCTTAAGAAGTGACAGCTGCACTGACTTTACAAAAACAGTCGATGCAACTCAATAACAAAGAATTTAACAGAAAATAATTAGCAGGAACCTCGCAACCATTCACCCATAATATTCATCATGAACGAAACACAACACCTCTTACCAAAGCTCAGACATGAGATGTAATGAATTTTTCACCTGTGGTAAAGTTCAGAGGGAGTGAAAAACCATTCGTCTTGGTATGAACAAGTAAAATTTCACCACTTGTGAGATACGTAAGCTCTTCGTGTCCAAGACATGTTCCCCATATTGGGAAATAATCTCCTTTATCGTTAGCCTACAAAATAAAAGCAACGACACAAGGAAACAGTAATGAAAATCTACAGAAAAGAGACTGATAAGAACTTCCTACTCTTTTTACTTGCTTTTGTGTAGGTGAGAATATATGAAGGCTAAAGGATATTTATGAGTTTTGAAGCAGCAAACTGAGCCTAATGTGAATACTGATTTGACTGCTCTGCTCTACAAGTCCTGTTGAGAGCAGCCTAAACAGAAACCACAAAATGGCAACATTTCTCTAAAAAAAGCAATCATTAGAAGGGACACAGAAGAGTCTGTCACCATTTTGAGGGAAAGCGTGCACGTTACAATTCAAACTTTTCTACAAAGCACACTGTGATCACACAGCCAGGGGGACCTTTGCAACGTCTGTGCCCACCCAACTGTATTAAAAAAACATGAATCCTACTACTGGCATAGCTGTGGTCTTACATGACATATCTATAGGATTATTTAGCTAGCAAGTTTAGACCTGTGTTCCAAATAGACAAAGTGTACATTTAAGCAACATTAAAAAGCAGCAATCATTTTCAAAAGAATAAAAATTGGCAGGTCAATGTGAAAACAATATGAAAAAAAGCAAAAAGGAGAAAAAGAAAGCAAAAAACCAAGAACACAACTAATTTCTTGTGACCTAATTAAGCATGGTGCATACATGCAGTGGAAATCTGCATTTTTAAATGGTTTACACCTGATAGTAAGCATATGTTGCAGACTGGGATGTTTCAGAACTCCTGTACTTGTGAAACCTGACTAATTTTTCTTAACTCATTTCTAAACATTTTTAATTTATGCATACCACAACACACACACCACCCCCAAAGAGCTGCTGCTGCTCAAAGCCATTTCTGAGAAAGCTAAAATGACAAGCTCAGAATAATACTGCTCCCCTACTGCATTACTGACAGTATAGTAATAAAAGCTCACAGAGCTACTTCTTCTCACAGCAAAACAAGGAAGACGTACAGAAAAAAGGCTGATAGGGCTGAAAAGTCTTCATGACCACCCTTAATGTATAATGAGACACAGAACTTACATGAAAAACAGACAGTGGAGTTGCAAGTGAGGACTAGAACTACTGAAGGCAAAAAATAAACTACAGTTTAAAACAAATTACAACTGAAACAAAGCTTTTGTGCCCCTCTCCTCCCCCCTCTTATTTTTTAAAATAAACTAGGGCCTGGAGGCTAAGCACATATTAAACAACACTCAAGACATCACATTTTAAAATCTAATTTAAGAGCTGAAAAACAGTATTTCATTTAGATTTTTTCCCTAAGTAGTAAAATTCTATAGACTTGAAAGGGGATTTCACATCATCTATTCATATTAAAGCAGAGCCAGATCAAAGTAATTTCTCATTGTGAACATTTGCAAATGAAAAGGACCCCTCATGTTTTGGAAAAGATAAAATTCAGTCATTCTGTACTTGTAAAGATACTCTTGACTATTGTAGCTTACCTTACACAAGTAAAAACTAGAAATATTTTATAGCAATTAAGATTTGAAAGATGAATATCAAAACACAAAATTATCACAAACAGCAAGGAAAAAACCATCCTTTGTCAGAAAGTGTTACCTAGGATGAACTGAATATTATTTTCTGCCTTTCAGTCACTAGTAGTACACATATCAGCTAATAAACCTGTCTCTCTGATCATAAAGTGACACAGGCAATTCAGTTCATCATTGTGAAATGTAAACATAATTTCATAATTGTACAACAAACCACAAGAAACCCTTGCCCCAGTGCTGCATACCAAGGCACAGGCTGCAGTTCACACAGAGAGCAGTTCCAGAAAGACAAATGAAATCGTTTCACGTAAAACTGAGACAGTCTTTGCAAGACTCACCACAAATAAAGACAGACAAAAGAATAAAAACATTAGTGCCACAGGGACTGAAGAGCAAAGGGAGCTCAATTACTGAACTGCAGCAGCTGACTGGTCCTGTGAATGCCACTGCCTGCACTCTCCTTGCCTGATGATGGAAAGTCAGCAGCAACGGTGGAAGAGCAATTCCTCATTGCCAAGTTCACACAGAGCCATAAAGCCTCAGGTACAAGGAACAAACAATACCATTCTCACCTGAAGAACTCAGGAGTTTAAGACCATAACACAACATAAAATAGGAGTGGGTGTCATAAGTCTGAATCCTAAGCTATTAATGCAGAAGTTTTATGCAGAAGCCAGAATTAAGTTACTTATTTTCAGGCCTACAGTTAACCTACTGAATAACAGTGCAAAATTATGAAAAATATGAACCTGTCATTTTGATCTCTGAGCAGTGATAATAACAACAACCAACTGCTCCTTAGTACTTACCTCCAAGGCCTTGTGGTAAAACATCTTAGCAACCCTTGAATACTCTGAAGTCCTAAGATCCACACCACCTCCAGGAAGAAGTATCCTGAACGACAACATCCAAGAATATAATTAGCAACAGTGATCAATCCAAAACTTGGACAATGTACACAGAGAAATGTCTGACAGCAGTTTTAAGGGCACTGTTTAGGTCTAGGTTCCAGAAATCTACAGACAGGCATCTATGCTCCCATTATGGACAGCAGGGATCTAGTCAGGAGAGTCACTAGAGATTCAAATAGGTTTTCCAGAGCAGACACCTGAGTGGTGGGTAGGTTGAACAGCCCTGTCAGCTCCACTGGCTAGCATTCCATTAATTATGTGAATTTTGACAGCTAGTGCACTGGCAGACAGCTAAATTTAGGTGTTTCAGTCTTTAACTTAATCACAGTGTTCTTAGCGTTCTTCCACTGAAGAATGGTTACTCTATCACAAAGTACAGATCAAGCCTAATGCCACATATGAAAGAAGAAAGTAAGAAGAAAATACATAAAACACAAAGATTTCAGCTGGTATACAAAAGGGTTGCAAGCCACGACTGTCATTTCCTATCCTGACTCTCAGCTGGCTCTCACTACCACTTTATAACTCCAGCCCAAATCTCAATTCATTCTGTCCAGTTTCAGAAAAATAGAATTGTGGCCCTGGCATAGTGACCTTCTTATTGGAGACAATAAGATCAAAAAGTTCTTATCAAAAAGGAAGAAAAGTACATTTGACCGTAACCTTTGGTCACACAGCATCCCACAGAGCTAAGGAAGACAATCTCAGGGACAATTTCATTACAAAAGTGCACAAGGTTTCTCCACCACAAAATATAATCAGGAATGACAATTCCCTGTGTGGCAACCCAAACCCAAAAAAAATCACAGAAGAAAAACTTTCAGCACAGTCTAGCAGAGAATTCACATGGACACATGATGACATGGAATATAATCAAGTACCATCAGAAAGAGTAACATGAAATAAGGGAAGCCTCTCCTGACTGTAACTGGAGCAGTGCCTGCAGAACCAACAAAACTGGATGTGTGAGCATTCCTTAATCTACTGCTGCAGAACCTCAGTTGGATTTACTCAAGTCATATCCATTAATTGCTGATTTTTTACTGAAACAGGTGTAGGATTTTCTCTACATTCCTGTGCTCTGAAAATGCAATCTGAATCAGTGAGATACTAACGAGCAGTTAGAAACAAATAACATCTCAAATGATCCCAAGCATTTGCAGAGCAAATATGCATTCAAACCCTTGTGATCGGGGTTTTTTTTTTCAAGTGAATAATGCACAGGTTCATGTAAAAGCCATCAAGTATTTGGTGGAAAAGTAGTATTCACAAAAATACAAAAAAACTTTACTTCCCAGTGTCAACACTGAAAATTAACACAGGTGAAGGTATTTTCAAAACAGGCCAGATTACAGGTTTCTTCAGAGATCTAATTAGACAAATAAGGTGATCTTTACCTGGAAGTGGTAGGAAATTCACTCCACCTGTTCAAACCAAAACCTGGACTATACTAATTAGGAAAACTGACTGTCATTTTTGCTAATGCAAAAAGGAAATAACCCATTAAGTAGCAATGATAATGGCTTGACATTGTCATAAGCAGATTGAAATGCAACTACATGTATTCCAGTATCACTGCCTGGTTAGAGCTGATGATTTCCACTGGGCATTTCAATTCCTACCTCAGGAGTACATTCATAAAATTATGTCTTCAATACAGTAAATTTCATGATTTTAAGAAGGTAGCATTTAATAGTAAATAATTTCCAACTTCAAAGAACAATGTGAAAGATCAATGTATCTCCTCCTTATTCTGAATTTTCACAGAATATAAGTCATTCCCTCCAGAGCTCCTTTTCGTTATTTACACAGTTTTAACATGGAAGCCAACAGGTGACAGTAGAGGGTCACAGAAGGAAATGTAGACCATCCTCACTCACCTACATAACACAAATTCAACTGACTTCTGACTGCAAGGACAGAAGGATAAAGAAAGTGAATCTACTTTCCAAACACTTTCTTCTGCATTGATATAGGTGGTGAGGTAGAAACAGTGAGAGACTCCATTGGTGGAAAGCCCTTTTGGCAACCAAAGTGAAGCTGGTAGCCATGAGAAAGGGAGGAAATTATTCATTTTGTCCCCAACAGCACACAGCAGAGAAAAGCATCACTGTCTTACACTTGCTTATAGCACAAGACTGCAAAGACCCAAGTCTAAGTGTCCGGGGCATGTTGATGTAGGAGGACAATGCACTTCCCAGACAGCCAAAGGTCAAAATCTGCAAGGTCTATGCATGCTGATTAACAGTCTAGTTATATGCATAAGCTTAACAAATGTATTCATGGTTTAAGATGCTCATCTCATGACAAGTAGCCCAATCACATGCTCTGGCCTCACACACCACCATGGCTGTGAAGTGTAGCATCAGCTGATTTCGCTCTTCTGAAGTGCACTTTCAGCACAAGACTGAAAAAACATAAAAGGCTTTGACTTTGTTTAGTACACAATAAAATCTGTTAGACAAGGTCACATCATCCCACATTTTAAAAGGAAGAACACAGTGGTGGTCAGTTGCCACAGATCCCCTGAAAACCAGGAAGTTTTTCTAACAAAGACCTAAGACACAGAATCACAAAAGGCAAGACAGACCACTCAAGTGGCAACAGAGAGAACACACATGGAGAAAAGAGTAGGAGAGACTGGAAATCAGAAACTTTTATAATAGAGGAGATATGAAAAGGACTGAAAGAGGGAAGAAAGGGTAGAAACAGGGGCGAAATACTAAGCAAGTGCTATTACCGTCGAAATGAAGATGACAGGTCAAATGAGGAAGACAGAAAAATTAACAAAGAGGAAGTTGAGTATCCCACTTGCAAAATTGCTCGTAACTATAACATCATTTCTCCCTGTCTGCAGACAAGCACGAAGGAATGCCAAGATGAGCCTTGGCACTGTTGCAGATTATCTGATGGGTTCCTCAAGGAAGGAAAGGCAGCAAACCAATGCTGGATAAAATAGTGCATTCTGTGTCTTAGAATATATTTTCATGTCTGCAGTGACCAGCACAACCTCTCAAGAGAGTAGGAAGACAATGTTCTTGAGAACACAGCAGAGCTCAAAACCAGAACCATCATGCCTTTCAACAGAAAATCAGTGCTCAAGACTTACCCATTAATAGAGTGGAAGATTTTATCATATTCTTCATCTGTAAGATTTAACCTGAAACACCAAAAAATAATTAAAGAATACATACAATGTACATATATTTGATCAGAAAAATACAATTTCTATGGAACAGAAAGGTCTGACACAGGAAATATGCAGAAGGCAATTTCTATTGAACAGAAAGGTCTGACACAGAAAATATGCAGAAGGCATGCTTTAAACAGAGTAAAATGGACACAAATCAAATGAAACATTTCGCTTGAAACAGCTCAATCCACAAGACTGAAAATAGGGCCCAGTCAAGTAGAGTTCCTGATGAGGTACTCAGAGACCCTTTTGCTAGACACTTGAAAAATGTACTATTTACATGAATGGCATGGTTATTATTTCCTGCAGACCGGCAACTCCGGTTTTCAACTGACTCCCAAGAAGGGCAGAGCTGCAAACAGTGGGTCACGCCCATGCACCCCCAGCCTCCTTGCCAGCGTGGCAGCACGAAAAGCAGAAAAGGCCTTGGCTCTGTTGTAAGCCCTGCTCAGTGATAACAAAAACACCTCTATATTATCAACCCTGTGTTCAGCACAAATCCAAAACACACCCCCACACCAGCTACTGTGAAGAAAATTAACTCTGCCCCAGCCAAAACCAGCACAGATGGCCACACTTCTGCAGAGGTGTGATAAGTTGCTGTAAGTGAAAGTGTTCAGCTTTGCTGCAAGTAACTTAATTGCCAGAATTAGAAGCATCCATTCAGCAGTGAAGCTTTTGGTCAGCAAACATTCTGAAAGCTCCAGCAGCTACATGAGGAATGCTGGCTTCTAATTCAGGCACTTAAGTGGTGCTCTTATTGGACTGCGTAGATACATGCTGTTTTGCTTTCCTGCAGCTGTATTAGTATTGTTTTTAAGTAGAGAAATTTATAATTTTACCATCTGGTTTCAGTGAATTTAATATTTTATAGCTCAGCATGGGTATGAAGTACTGTCAGCTGTTACTTACTCAGCTACTTTTCACCAAACAAAATGCAAGAAGATAGTGACCCATAGTTTGAACAGAACTGGATTTTGTTTTCCAAAAGGAGTACTGATAGCCTTCCTTGATTCCCTGAATTCCAGGGCTACAAAATGTGGGGAAAAAAAAAAAGATATCTACATCTATGTATCTAGGTATTTATGTGTGTTTGTGGGGCACTACACTGTACATTGAATATAGCTAACTTCAAAAAACATGCAAGCAAACGACAGAAGGCAATTTTACTGATTAAAAAAATAGAACTTTTCAAAGAAAGACTAGCAACGTAAGGAGAAGTATTAAAAAGTGTATGCCTCACTCTGCTTTTATTCCAACTTCTGGAACTCTGAGAAATGTGGCATCTTCAAATCATCTTTGAGGAGCAATACACACTCAGAAAAACAGCAGAACTACTTTTTGTGCCTCTAAAATCATACATACCTTACATAATGCAATTATTATCCACTCATAAGGATAAAAAAAATGTACCTTATAGGCACAGCTCGAGCACCGGCAGATTCCACAAACTTCACATATGAAGCCGCAATATAAGATCTTCCAAATCGCTGGTACTCATCAAAGTGACATTCCTGTGACAATATCCCTGAAGGGTCCAAGGAAGAAAATTAGCACCATACAAATGGCAAATGCAACACACTGAAAGAAAAGTCACAAAATCACTGAATCAATTAGCTTGGAAAAGGCCTCTGAGATCATCAAATCCAACCTACAAATTGGTAGGATGTCACCTACCATGGTCAACTAGACCATGAAACAAGTGCCACGTCCAGTTTTTCCTTAAACACCTACAAGGACGGTGACTCCACCACCTCCCTGGGCAGTCCATTACAGTACCTAATCACCCCTCCTGTGAGGAAATTCTTCATCATGTCTAGCCTAAACCTCCCCTAGGTAGCTTAAAAGACTGTCCTCTTGTCCCGTTGCTAGTTTCCGAGAAGAGCCCGACCCCCACCCGGCTCCAGCCTCCTTTCAGGCAATGGTAAAGACGATAAGGTCACACCGGAGCCTTCTCTTCTCCTGCCCAAACCACCCCAGCCGCTCCTCCTAAGACCCGTACTCTTATTAATTAATTAAGCTCCCATTTCCTATATGGCAGCTAGCAGCGACACATTTACTGCCCACAGGAACTGCAGGCACCGAGACAACGGGGCATCAATTACGGCGCCCCGTGCGTCACAAGGTACCACACAAACACACATTACCTGACTAAGACCCGGCTTCCCTGCCATGACTGCTCAGCACTGTCCCATCTCTCAAGCAAGCTTTTTTCGAGAAAGCCCGTACAGCGTAACGCTGCTCGCACCACCTCTAGCCAAACCTCGGCTCCGGGAGACGCTTCCCTGAGGACCAAGGCAGGGAGCGCGGTCCCCCCGGCCCCTTACCGATGATGGGTCTGTCATTGCGCCCCGCCGGGCGGTCGCGCCGCGCCACGGAGGCGGCGGAGCCGCAGCGCAGCAGCGCCAGGAGCAGCGCCAGGAGCAGCGCGGCGGCCCCGAGCCCTGCCGGGGGCCCCATGGCCAGCGCCGGGCACGGCCAACGGCTGCGGGCACGGCTCGGCTCGGCACGGAGCACGGCTCGCCTCCGGGCACGGCTGCCGGCTGGGCTGGGCTGGGCTGGGTGCCCGCCCTGCGGCACGCAGCTGCCGGCCCGCCCGCAGCGCGGCTCGCTGGGAAATGCAGTCCCGACAGCCCCGGCAGCCCCGGCCCGCTGCCCCGCCCGCGGCTCTGCCCCCACGGCCGCCTGCTGCTCCGCGAAAGCGACGCTCGTATCCGCGACAGACGAGGCTGGTTCGACCAGAAAGGGTTTATTAATTAAAGCATATGTTAATACAGTTAAAACAGAGGAAAAATAAAATTAAATTGTGCATTACATCGTGCTTACGGTCAGTAGTAAATTATATTTATACCGTTTAACAAGAACTTTATTTTTTTAGAGGCACTCCTGATGTTTATAAAGAATAATGCACTTAGGGGTCTTCGTTTTGTTGGCTGCTGCTCAAAGCTGCGGCACCGCCGCACATCATACCAATATCTTCACTTCATTACGTAAATGTTCCAATTATATTGTGTCCTTATTATTCGCAGCAATGGCAATTAAGAGTTCCCACCATTTATATAATATGTAAACATTAAAAAATAATTAACAGTTCAGGACTCAGTGCTCTAACTGCTGAGTTAGGCAAGCATGCTACCACTTAATAACAGGATCAGGGTATTTTTGAAGACAATTTAGGATTTTATATTCATAGAGCTGGTGAAGTCCAAATAAAGATTAAAAAGCCCCAGCTAAATATGCATATACATATGCAATCCAATGAGGTTTCTGCTACATAAACCAGTAGCAATCAGAGATTGGGTTCATAGGAGAAGTTTAAGTTTTCTTGTTCACTGAAACATGGTTCATTTCTTTGTGCAGTTTACATTCACAGATTAAAATTGGAGGACTGTAATATTAAGACAATAGCTTCGGGTCTCCAGCTGGGAAATTACTTGAAACTTGAGTTACACACTTGAACAATTGCCAGATACCGGACTACTTAGTCTATTTTCTTATAAAGAAGAATTCGCAGTTCATTGAACTCCTCTATTTAAGGAGCTTTTGTATCACAAAACAGTATATCACAAGATAGGATCACAAAATCTGAGAAAAAAGAAACATATTTGAAATACATTTTCACATAATCATATATCTGAATAAGGTTTCTTTAAATTTAGGCCCCATATCAAAAATATTTTGAAAGAGAAAAATGAAGAAGGCACTTCAGGAAATTTGGAAATTGGAAGGGAAAAAAAAAAGGAGGTTGTCAGTTTTGAAAGAATTTCTGGCATTGATCTTACCACAGCAGAAGAAACTACAACCAACAAGTACTCTAAGGGGTCTTTCATAGATGTTCCTCTTACTAATAAAGAATAGTTTCCAATGACTCTTGCAATAAAGCCTTACTAATCATGATCTAAAGTAAGACATTTCTAATATAATAGGATAGTTTCATTTCTATTCCCTATGCCTATATACCTCTCCAATATCCTAAAAATTACAAAATAACTGAAGTTATAGTCTCTAGCTACCTGAGATAAAAGCATTTTTTATGGATTTATTAATAGGAAAATTCATATGGAATGCTTAGATACATAGTGCTTATGCAAAAACAAAACAGAGTTAACAACAGTTACTGTACTAAAAATAAAATGACAATACCAAGCATCTCCTATGCTGAGGTCCAAAGTGACCAAAATTTTCAAGGTTGTTATGACTTTTTTATCAGTTCCTCCCCCTGATTCACACTGTCCTTTGAAGAATATGTACGTGGTGTTTTTCTGTAAAACTTGAAGATTACTCTGTTAATTAGGACAAAAAGGGAAGCTGCACAAGCAGCACAAAGAGTAGCACAAATATCACACTATTGCTGACTAATTTTCCATTTGATACAAACTAACAAAGCAGCATTTTTTCCCTGAGAATCAACCCAAAAAGCAGCCCCTTCACTCCTTGTAAATCAGCCCTGTAGTCTATTTCTGCAACAAACTACCCTATTCACAGTCTATTCTTTGTTTTGTATTGTCTTGACAAGCCAAGATACAAGAGCTAAGTGTAAAGGTGCTGGACTACATTATTACAGATGAGTTGTCTCCAAAGACCTAACAGCAGCAGTATGAATCTGATATCCTATGCACTCTTCAGCCTTCTGGCATACAAGTTACTCAATAACAAACAGCATGACAAACATGTAAAATTCAATAATCTCTTCAGACATACAAACTGATAGACTCCAGTTAGTATAAAAGTGCAGCCAACATAACAGTGAGTGCCCTGCAAAGACATACTTTCACAATGTAATGTGAATGTTTCATTCACAATGGAAATTTTCATATTAAATTTATTTCTAATTCCAGCGTTCAAGAATTGATAAAATGCTGCATTAAGGTTATTCCTAGGCAACCAGAGAAATGCTCTGAAGATAATCTGAAGATGCCATTATGAAGTCAGTCCATTCCTTGGCCAGCTCTTCAATGGAGACTTCCTCCCCGCCATATTCCCGTGGGAGAATGCTGACGGGGAAGTGTTCAGTCAGACTCTGCAAGTAGTTATTTCCATGCATGTACACCTAAACCAAAATATTAAAAGCATTTACTTGGGTATGAATGCTAGACTATTGAGTGAGAACAGGCAGCAAAGCATCTCAGTGAAAGAGCTGAACTCACCAGCTTGGTTTAACTAAATAAGTGTATTTGTTCATAATTAATTCCTTAAAAGGTGGAACTACCCTTGTGAGTTTCCCCTAGGTACTCAAACTCTGTCCTCCTTTGAATCTGAAGGCTGGTGAAGGATGGACTACAACCTGAGAACTGCATCTTATGTAGCTGTGAGCACAGGAGGCAAAACTAACTATACACTTGTTCCAGACTGGTTTAGCAATGCTGGTGAGAGTACACACTACATCCAAACTGCTAAACTTGACTAAACCATGGGAATACTGGTGATTTGTTTTGTCATGATATCTTGTACTCGCCCTTCAGTCATTTCCAAGAAAATAGCCCTGTCTGGCTCCTGGCCACTACTATCTGGTCCTACCACATGTATTTAAAAACAAGATTCTGTAGTATGTATGTAGGTTCAGACAGGTGTCAAGGAAGATACTCAACAGAATCTATACATCAGTCCTTATCTTTCAGTTCCAACTGGAACTGGATTCTGGACTCCTTCTCCACTTTAACTCTTTCAATACTGTAGGTTTGGTTCTTCTCCTCTTGCTTTGTTGTAGCCTTGTTCATTACTTCCAGTCTGATAGTTTTCTAGGATTTACTGTCCTGGCATTCAGTGGCTATTGCAAATAACCAAAATCCATGTGCTGAGAAAAGGAGGCTTCAGAATTAGAATAACAATAGGCAGGGCTGCTTCTTTTGTACCTTAGTCCTGCTGTTACCACTTCACTTTTGTGCCAGCTGAAAACTCCAATATTTTTCCTATGCTGCAACAAACCATAGTGCTTGGCATGCTTTTGTATCCAAATACAAATACATTTGCATAGCTCTAACTGCAAAACTATTTAAAGCAACTAAGGAGCTATTTGGAAAAAAAAACTCAGAAACTAAGTCTGACCAATTTTTGATGCATAAATGCCTCTAAAGTTCTGTCAGAGCTAAACAGTTATCTTCTACTAATTCTGCACAAGTTGGACCATAAAATACTGTTCAGTGATCATTTTTCTCTATCATTTATAGGCAGAGTAGTGGGAAATCCAGGGCCTATTTCTTTCTAGTTCTGCAGAAGAATTGTTATGTGACCTTAGGCAAATTATTAAACCTCTTTGTGCCACAGTTTTTTCTCTTCAGAATAGTGATAACAGCACCACTTGCAACGCTTATGTTAATAATAACTGCAAATGCTTTACTGTTAAATTCTGCATGGCATTAACAAACAAAAATGATTTATGCTCTTCAGTACTCAGGAGTAATAGAGCCTAAGGAAAGTGCTGCAGATTGTCATATAAGGGTTTTGTGGCAGAAAGAAATATTTGTGTGCACTCACCCGTTGCTTTATTTTTTCAGTGAGAAAAGGCTTAATTAGAGCGAAGACTGGGTGGAAGAATAAAGGCTCATTAATCAAGTGGATACCTCGAACTTTCAGTGGAAAGGAATCCTGTTAGCATGCATGGAAAACAGAATAAGAAAAAGAAAACATTATTGAAACACATCTATTACTAACCACAGGCCTGTAAAAACTGTCCAGTCCATAGATTAAAGTATTTCTTCTGACCTTGCCAATTCCTGCATTTTCTAGCAGTGTAGATTAAGAACAACATTTAGAAAAATCTTACCTTGTTGCTCCCATTAGAGGGAAAAATCTCACCATTTTTACCACCTCAGTAGGAGGTGAAATTAAATATTAAAAACAAACAAAAACAAAAAAGAAAACTATCACCAAATTGCACATAAATATTGTACACAAGTTTTTGTGCTCAGCCCTTCTGAAGTACAATTTTTCACAAGATTCTGCTACGAATTTGCAAAACGCTATCTAGCTATGTGCTTTTATTGGCAATTTACAGCCTGAAGGATAATACTCTTGAAAATACTAACTTTAAGTTGAATAAGTTTTATTTATAATTTAGAGATAAGCCTTGAAATTTACTAGGAATTTGGCCAAGACAGAAGTTCAGCTTTACAACAAGATTACTGTTTTAAGGAAATTTTAAAAATATCTGCTATACAGCCTTTATAATATAAAACAGCTTGGATTCTACTTGCATTCATTTAAAAGTTCCAGATCTTTGAAATTTAAAAGAAAATATGGCAATGCTCAAAACAAGCTTTGTGCAGTGGGGAAAGTACAGCTTCCCTTTACATTCCACCTGCATGACCTCTGAGATGTTTTCTGCTTATAAAAATGGTACTTCTCACAAACATATCTCCTCACTAGTTCAATAGTTCTAAGGAAGAAAAAACCCAAAGCTAACACATTTCTTTAGTGCCACTCCTTCTAGATATAATGTATGATAAAGGCCTTAAAATTATCAGCTTGTATGTTCACTTAATGTTATTATGGGTTATCATATACTTAAAGCCTACTATCATGATTTTCACAGAACAACTTTCTGCCTGGGATAACAGATTTTTCAAGATAATGTCACTTATTATCCATACTATGTTTTCCATTCCTTAGTACATTACTTCCTTTCTATTAACTTCTGTTTCTTGATACAGGATAGTAATTTGCAAGACACATTTCTTGACTAAAATACTGGGTTAAAACTAAGGTTTCTTAACTTTTACTTATAAGCATATTCTGGAGTGCATTAAGCATGTCCTGGGGTGCATCAGGCACAGCATCTCCAGCTGGGCAAAGGAGGGCATTGTCCTGCTCTGCTCCGGACTGGGCCAGCCTCACCTTGAACACTGTGTGCAGTTTTGGGCACCAAAATATAAAAAAGACATTAAGCTATTAGAGAGCTTCAAATGAGGGCCAAGAGGATGGTGAAGAGTCCGGAAGGGAAGCAGTGAAGTAGCGTGAGGAGTGACTGAGGTCACTTGGTCTGTTCAGCCTGGAGAAGAGGAGACTGAGGAGAAACCTCATCACAGTCTGCAATTTCCTTGTGAGTGGAAGAGGAAGGGAAGATTTCTTCACTCTCCTGACCAGACACAGGACCTAAGGGAATGGCCTGAAGTTGTGTCAGAGGAGGCTTGTATTGGATATGAGGAAAAAGTTCTTAACCCAGAGAGTGGTTGAGCACTGGAACAGGCTCCCCAGGGAAGTGGTCACAGCTCCGAGCCTGACAAGAGTTCAAGAAGTGTTTGGACAATGCTCTCAGGCACATGGTGTGACTCTTGGGGTGTCCTGCATAGGGCCAGGAGTTGGTCTTGATGATTCTGATGAGCCCCTTCCAACTTAACATATGCTATGATTGTATGATATTGAACAACACTAATATAATCTCTGGATAAAATTTACAAACCCAGTTAAAAGTGAGGAAAGGAATCAGGGGGCAAAAAAAAATTTTTCTTCTTAGAAAAGAACACTGGAAACACACAATTTTTAATTTTCCTTTTCCATAGCTAGAATAAGCATTTAGAAGTTTGAAAAAACATTGAAAAAATCAGAAATAGGTCAAGATGGAAACATCATAGTCAAAGAATTTCCTGCTTTAAGATAATGGATTGAAACCTTTAGATGTACTTGCAAATCTTATTCTGCTTCCTTTCTGCTCTATTTCAAGGTTAAAAAAATTACCAGCAATATGTTTGCTACCTCAGAAATCAACTGAAACACTCTCACTTGTCCTGTTTTCATGAGAACTGGCCCAAGACTGCATAACACTAGGAGGTCTTATTATAGATGTGCAAAGTTGGGAATACCTAATGGTTTCAATAAAGTTTTACAGTAGATATCAGAAAGGAAGAACATCTGAAGTTCTGATGATATTAATTCAATGACTAAGCTTTGATTGAATCTCAGATATGAACCTTACCAAATCAGAGCAAGAGATTATCTCTCTGGCTCATTTCCACATCACAGGCTAACAGTTTTATTGTTACTGACTTTCAACATAACTTCTGAAGGAAAATAAGATTATAGGACTACACTGTAGCTTGTCTGTCAATTCTCTGTCCCCTTTTTTATTTTCTTTTTTTTTTCTCTGAAATCCAGGGGCAAAGTTCAACTAAATTTGGCACAAAGGAATAAGCCTTAAAGACAGTAAAGTCCTGTGAAGTTTTGTGATAAACAGGAGGTGAGGTAACAGTGATTTGCACAAAACAATGCTCATGTTGTGGGGAAGAAAGCAAGCAGAAGATAAACGTTATATATTCTGTTGTTAGCAGATGGAAGATCACATAAGCATCATCCCTACTGGTAAAAAGTTAGGAGTGTCTTGCTCTTAATTGCTCACAGTGCATGCTATTATAATATTCTCTGAGAAAAGAATAAATGCTTTAAATATTGAGATAATGCACAGAAGAATGGAAGAGAAGAGATGAAACAGGATAACAAACCAAGATTCTTCCAAAACTGGACTTCATCTGCTCCTCCAGTCATGAAATTCTTGTGTTGTAACAGGTTGGGGGAGTTCTTATAAAATAGCAGAAGTTAGAGGGCATTTACTGGTATAGAAGAATAAAATTTAGGTAAAATCAACTTGTAATTGATTTAAGATTTTATTCTTCTAAGTTGCACAGTCTGAGAATGCCTACAGAAGAAAAATTTACTATAGCTTGGAAGAGATGAAAAATTGGAAGTCATAACACTGAAGCTGCATAAAGCATTATGTCATACTTACTGTGAGAACAGCAGCAATTTTCTTGGCCACTGCTGGACTGATTTGAAAAGCATGAGCAAATCTCCACCCTTGAAGGTCAAAGATGGCCTTGACTCCATTGCGCTGAGTCTCGATCTCCTTTACAATGAGTTCAGATGTGATGAGACTTACACGAAACACATCATATGCTGTAAATAAACTGGGATCCCATTGTCCTGAGGAGAAGATAGATTACCTTGCATTACCATGAGAAAACCCCATACACCCGCACTTTTTCTTTCTAAGGCTTCTGATGTGCTTCTCAGGAACAAGAATTAATCAGCAAGAACAAAGTTCCTGAAATAAACTGGTTTGCCAGAGCATAAGTTAATTTGTATGCCTGCTTTCTCATTCATCTTTGGTGCTCCTTTAGTAGATAATACCACGTAATGTAGCATGTACTACCTGTGGCCATAGACTCAGTACAAGGTACGATTCAGTAGCACTCATGCTCGCAGAAGCTGCAGATCATCAGTCCAATCAACTAATATAATTGCTTTTCAGCACAGTAATTTTCTGGCACAAGTCAGTGAATCTGACTTATTTTTTTTCTGAGGCCTGAGCAAAAAAATTGCATGGGATGAGCATTAACCCTAGATGAAGGTTTAGAGGGCACACCTGTCTACTAGATCAGATGACAGTAAAACAGTTCTTTGAAAGTTGGCAAAAATAAAGCCTCTGTCCAAAACAAGCATAAAGAGATATGGTGTTCATTTAACTATGTATTTTTTAAAAATATTTTTGGGAGGTCCATCAAGCATTTTCTAAGTGTTGTTCACTAGGACTCTTTGGCTACAAGTAAGCAATGAAAGCCTGGTGAACTGCTCATCCCAGCCTAAACTGAATGTTGTACACCTTTATTTGTGTTCTCCCTACTCTGCGCTGCATCTGCATCAGTACCACAGCCTTAGCCCACGACTTCGACAATTTACTTAAAGTCAAATGATTTGTGGGACACAGAGCGAGAAAAAACCCACATAATCTTACAAGTTTTAACCTTCAAGATTCTTTTGATGCAACAAGAATTTCACTAAAAAGAAAATCAGGTTCTTCATTAGGGATTGTACAGCTTTAGCTATACCAAAATATAAGTAAAATGACTTAATTGCTATAGGTCAGTAAATTCACCTTTATATTAATGTAAATGCATTTCTAGCAAGGAACATAAATATATTACCTTTCTAGTTAAGATATTCTGATATGACCTAGTTTTCTCAACCCCTGCAGTTGTACCCATAAAATATTTTTGGTTTGCTGCTGAAATGGTGGTAATTAAAAAATAAACAAACCACACAACAAAAAAGCAAACAAACAAAGCCCAAAAATTTCAGTGTCGGAATCAGGTGTGAAACTGTTCCAAGCAATTTTGTCACTCACCAATTCTGTATATTAGAACTTTGCTTCCATGTGGGTCTCTTGACCTTAGGACTCCATGATAGCCAGCTTGCAAGAGACCAAGAACAGAAGATGGTTGTAAATCTGCACTTATTTCTGGGCATTCAATTCTCCACTTCTGATAATTCTTCAATAACTGGTAAAAAAAAAAATCAATGTGGATGTCAGGTGAGCATCAGCTATCATAGGAAGAGCACAGTTAAAAATATGTTTTCCAAATGTGGTCACAGTCAGGTATAATTCATTAAATTAGCAATAATTTAATTGTATATTTTAATCAAATCACTCCTAGGAACAGAAGGTTGCTATACTGGATCAAGCAAGTAAGTAAATTGCCATGATGAATGAACCCAGTCAAATCATTAATGGACAGCAGTTGTCATTTTGTGTCAGAAAGAAAACTGAATGTACAATAAGCCTGTAGTTTCTATGTAAAATGCATCTAACCTCTTTTTTTCTGCTCAGGTTACCTTTAGCATTTTTCATTCTGCTACTGCATCAGACTCATTTGGGATTTTTTTTTAAATTTAGACATACAAAATTTTATGGAACATTCTCCTTCACTCACTCACTCACTCTCTCCCATCCTCCCTGTTTTTTACACAGTTTTCAGCAATTCCAGTTTACTATTTGATACAGGTATGCTCATCAGCATACCCAAAAACATTTTTGAGGTCTCTTCTGAGAGAATGAGAGAATACAACACAGTAGGGAGTCCATAGTCCATTACACATTTGACAATTTCCCTCCCACAGAGTGGAAATAATGAGATCCTGTCAGGTTAAAACAGAGATCCTGTCTGTTGCCAGGGTCTTGGTCAGCCTGGTTCCCAAAGCTGGGAGACAGCACCATAACCAGCATTTTTAAGGCACAGGAGGAGCTGTGTGTTGAAAGGCCATGGACTAATGATAAGGAAGAGGCAAGTAAAAGTGTTCCTTTGTGAGGTAACATCTGTGTTGAGGAATTACAGGCAGCACTGTGAAAGGTCATCTTAGAGACAGATCATGAAAAATTAAGTTGGTGATGCAGTAGTTCTAACCTCCATGTCTAATTACTTTTCTCCTTTAATATTAACTAAGTGGTTGTGGGTAAAATGAACTACGCTCTGCAACTAAAATTTATTTAAGACATTGTGCATAAGTAGGAAGCTATGCAAGACTGTCTTCTAAAATGCTTCCTCTCTGCTTATCAACTAAAATTTGCCTCTGCTGTATGACCTCTGCTAAGGTTACCATTAAGTTTGGAAAGTAGAGAGATAGCTATTACAAGTAATTCATATTTTGTTTTGATTTCCTCAATGGCTATGACTTAGAGGTCTAGCCCAAGACCTTCAAAGTAGCTAAGAGAACCAGAATTTTTACGTACCTTGTTTCACGGCAAACCAAAATGTAGCTTTAAATCTTAAAGGTGGCGTAGGCAGCCTAGCTTTTAAAATTGTTTCTATATTTCATCAAACAGGGAAACCCAACCTGATCCTCAGCACAATTTCACAAATTAAGTGTGTTAACTACACTGAAAGCATCAACCAAAAGTCTTTTACTTCCTACAATTTGTCATAACAGAAATTATTTTTTTCCTTCATCAATTACTCTGTATTTTGCAACAGAAATGCTAAAGTTAAAAAGCTGTCAGGTCCAACTAATAGAATATAACTGTAAAAAAAAAATAAATTTCTTGTATCTATGCAAGTATAATTTTCTTTAGTATTTTCATCAGAAGAATGATCAGAAGAAACTTCAGTAAAATCGAATTAATCCCTACAGACTCTTAGAGGGAGACCTGGAACTCAGCATCCTGTAGCTCACAGCATGCTCATGTCGGATAATTAGTCTTTTCTCCTACCCTTCCCTCTATTTTTAAGCTTCTTGTATCATTTTACACAAAACATACTTTTTTTTCAGCTTAATGCTTTTCTGCTCAAATTAAGGTTGAATGATTTCGAAGGTCTCTCAAATGAATTGCCACGAGGAAACTATTTATAAAACATTATTGTTTATCAGCAAAATTTACATAAAAATACATGGTTCACTGATTAGAAATTAGCTATACATTTTTATGGAAATAGAGCTTATAAATATGTATTTAGATTTTTAAAAATTTAAAAAATTTATATACCATACTAGAATCCCACTTGATTTGGCAGTGAAAAAAAAAAAAAACCAGATAAAAGCCTCATCCTAAACCATCACCATAGAAAGAAACATTTAACCATTAGGAGAATTTTATTAGTCTCTTGACTGCATTCAATCAGTTTTAGCCTAGGTTAATTTTAAAACTAACAAACAAACAAGGTGAAGAAAAGAGGGAGGAAGTAGGGAAAGTAAGTTAATTTGTGGAACAGAAGTTCACTACAACTGCAAAGATAGGTCTGTTGAGGTACTCTGATGATCTCACTCTGTCAGTACTTGACTGTCTACAAAGGGCACTGTTTGAGCAATCCCAACTGCTTTGTGCCAGACAGCAATGTCAACATGTTTCTTCCTTGGTCTTTCCAAAACAGACTCTGAAATAGCAGCAAAATAAAAAACCACCCTGAAAACAACTATGCAAACATCTGTCGCTTTGTAATTTGTCACTGTTCTTCTAAAATCTATGGTACCACAACATCATGAAGATATACATTTTAAACACCTCTTTGAAGAGCTCCCTGCCAAAACTAAGATGCAAATAAAATTACATATTAATTCAATACCCTAAATAATTGTGTCTAGTCAATACAGATGGTTTCTCATTTTCATGATATTTACATTTTTGCATTTTCCAAGTTGGAAACAAGGATTTAAGTTCTTGGACTTTGGAAGAAAGAGAGTGGTGTTTTCAGCTTGTGATGCACTCAAGATCCTTACAGAAGGCATAGTTAACCTACTTGCACACCCATTAAGGAGTAAATATATGGTTGGAATACTTCTGACACTTTCCATGACACAAGTAAGTGGTGCACCTTTCAGACATGTAACTTGGCTAAGCCTAAAACATACTTCCCTTGGCAAGAAAATTAGAAAATGCTGAAGAGTTCTCAGATTTTGAAAACGTAATTTAATTACCTAAAATTATTTAGGTCTGAAGTAAAGGTCAGCATTAGAGAATCTTCCACAGAATCTACAGCTAGCTTTGGTAGATATTCTGTAAATTCTTATTTTTGTAAGCAACCCCTTTCTTACAGCTGGACACAGTCAAGTCTCACATGGCCACTTAAAAGAGTAATCCTTAAACATATAAAGGAATTCAAACACTAGCAGTGATTTACAGGTTTTCTAGTTTTACACTGTTTAAGCACAGAAATTCATGTAAAATTCTTTTCAAGTAAGATTCTTTTTCAGCAGGGTAAAACATAAATGTTGCATATAACAATCAGTTTGGATATAGATGAAACAACCTAATCTCAGGAAAACAGATGCATTCATTACCCAGAATAAAAAATGGCTCACGCACTTAACGACACAAGAAAAACATCTCAATGTATAATTATCTGTGTTTACAAACAGAATAACCTACTTAGCATCTGCTCAGCATCTGAAAATAGATGCAAGATAACTTGATAAAGGGGGGGAAAGCTGGATGAAAAACTCCAGTGTCTGTAGTTCAGCATTAATTAAGAGGTTTTTTTCCCTGATGTCTGTTGGGGATGGTTCCAGATTTCTGAACATTAGAGATTACAAAGTTACCAATTAAACCAAGATTCAGGTCCTACAAACCAAAGTGAACTTGGTACTTAGGAGCAAAAGAACTAGAAAACACTGTGCTTGTTAGAGAAACTAATGCATCTGTATATGTAAATTAATTATATTTTTCTTGATTAATAAAGATTTAGTTATATCAATGTGGGTGATAGGCAGAATTAGGCCTCTGTTGTGTCAGAAGTTGTACCAATACACAAAATTATTAGGGAAAAAAATGTTTTCTACTGGCATTCTTTGCAGGAGAAACCACAGCTCAAGTTTCAGAATAGAAACATTTGTGCATATGTATTTTATACTTCTTTTTATATATGCTTGTACAAATGTACCCAGAATTTAAGCATACAGTATACACAGACAAATAATTTAAAATATTTTATAGAGACACAGAACTTTCCTAATTCCTCATGCATTACCTCCTTGTCGCTGGAAAAAGACTGGCACGTGCTGGCTTAGCAAAAAGGGAAGCCTGGCTGACTGATTTGTGTTTCCTCAAGAGTCAGCTCAGAGAGCTAATAAGGGCTCTTCCATCCTTTTCAAGGAATTCCTCAGTATTGATGGAAGAAAATCAGCCAAGTAACTGATTTCAACTTAGCATTTATGTTTGAATGATGTGAAGATCCTCAGAGGTAATGTCTGAGACTCAGCAGTGTGTTTGACACTACAGAAAACACTTCTTGGACAGTATAGTCATCCTAAGTGACTTCCTTGCAGCAGAATGCACTAGGAAATCCTCATTCCTCCATAACTCAAATGCAAAACCAAAGTCTGGCTATAAACCTTGGTATCAACCAGAACTCCTAAAAAGATCCTAGATATTCAGAGAGTTTTCAGTGCCACAAAGTGATGCTTACAATAGTATGTTATGAAAACTCTTTGCATAGAGTTTTAATGCCAAACATTTTTCTTCCCCAGAGTATAATCTGCTTCAGGTACAAAAAGACAGCATTCCAAAGTCACTGAGAGTCAGTCCTATTCAAGAGTTATAGAACGTAATGCAAAATAAAACAAGAAGAAACATTTATGTCCAAAAGGAGATGCTAGTTCTCCAGATTTCACATATCACCAGTGAATCCAAGTGTTTTGATGATAACAGCAAAGTCAAACATACACACATAGCTGGTACATTCAAAAAGGGGCAGACACCGATCTCTGTGGTGACCAGTGACAAAACGTGAGGGAATTGCCTGAAGCTGTGTCAGGGGGAGTTTAGGCTGGTTACTACAAAAAGGTTCTTTACCCAGAGGGTGGTTGGGGTCTGGAACAGGCTCCGCAGGGAAGTGGTCACAGCACCAAGCCTGACAGAGTTCAAGAAGCATTTGGACAATGCTCCCAGGCACACAGTGTGACTCTCTGACAGGGTGTCTGTGCAGGGCCAGGAGCTGAACTTGAATGATCCCTGTGGGTCCCTTCCAACTCAATATATTCTGTGATTCTGTGAGAATAGTCTGTTACTGAGCTTAAGTGAATGATTAGTGTCTTCAAGAAATTCAGACAGTTTTATCTCTTCAAGTCCTTCAATTTCAGATACCTGCTTCAGTGCTGGATTTTCTTCTAGCATGAGAGATATCAATATATCATTAAAAACAAGTCTGGAATTGTCATTGGAAAAATTGAAATAATTGCTGTTATGAGTCACCATAAAGGATTTAGAAATGGCATGTCTTGAGACAAGGTACCTGATTATTCTTTTCTGAAGCATTTCCAAATGTTGCTAACTTACATCAGATAAATCTGTGTCAATTATTAACCAGAAATGCATCAATAAAACGGTTTGGTCAGGTGCCAGACTCTTGATTCATAGTTAAGGCTAAGTATAAGCCCATACTAAGATGCTGGACAACCTTTGCTTATATACCTTGACAAGGCTATAAACTTTGATTATCCCTTAGCTGCTCTACAAATACTATGCAGTAGTACATGGAAGCCCAGTGGGCAAAGCAAGTCTTATTGGCCTGAACTCCATACCAAGAGGCAACATCAAATCAGGACAAGAGGGAAGAGCCACTCTCTGGACTGACGGCAGGAGGGCTCTGTCTAGGATGAAGTACTAACATAACTTCTGCGTGAAGTCACACTTGGGTTAGATGAATATACAACTTCGGACCATGAGAGATTTTTGCACAATAGTTCTCTTTGGCCTTGATATACCAATTGCAAAAAACACATTCCTGTTGGGAAAAAAAAAAAAAAAAAAGGTACTTCTGTTATTCTTCCCTTACTGTAAGAGAAGTATTCTAGGAAATTATGTCAGCTGGTATGTAGAAGATTAGGTGCAAGTGGCTACAGCACTTGGAGAACTGAAATTCTAGACAGAAACATTAAGCACAGGTTGGTTTGGAACATCAAAAACTTTTAATTCAAAGGAAGGTTTGAAATTCAGAAACTTAGCAACCTGTTGAGACCCAGAAAATCTAAAGAGATTTTAAAATGACAACTTTTTCAAAGGAGGTCCCCAGTGTCGAGGGCTGATTCTCAAGAGAAGCATAGGAAATCTGCTACTTCACAGACTCCCATCTCTAAACCTAGTCTAGATTCCACACTCCCAAAGATTAGTCTTACCTACCTAACACACCTCACAATCCCATCAAAGTGCAAAAACAGACAGGCCAAATTCAGAAGTGCCACCGTCCTGTCTATAGGATTACCAGTAACAACCAATTACAATGCAATTAGGAGCGGATATTCAGGAGTCCACATGTCCTCGTTAAGCTCTTTAAGCATTTTGGAGCCAAGGAACACAGGAAAATAAAATGGCTTTTGTTTGGATAGAAATAAAAAAGCATGGTCCTACAATGGTTAGTGCACAGCTTTGATATAAACAAACTCATTAACTTCAAGTAAAAGTAAGATACATAAAACCCAAAGGAATCTGACTTGACTCGTGGGTTCTTCCGTTGAGGAGGAAAGGTTCAAAGCTATGATGCAAATGTCATGAGTCAAATGAAAAGAACAAAAATACAATTTTTAAAGCTATTTATGATTAAGGGCCTAATTCAATTTCTCAATTTCCTTTTTTAGCTACCTTGATCCTGCAATACATCCCTATGCAAACAATCATCTCTTATGGTGAGTAAACTTGGAAAATCTACAGTCCAGAGAAGTCAGAAACTAATAGGTGAAGAAACTAATAGGTGAATTCTGTTGGGCAATGCAGTGTAAACAACATAAAATTCCATGGAAACACAGCTTTCAGTTGGCACATGTGAATCAATGCTTTTGCCCTGGGAGGATTTGGAAATACTTTCTGTTCCAAAGGTTTAACGGCTAACAATCTTTCATTTAAAAAAATAACAAACTGATAACAATCTGTGCCTTTGGATAGTAAAAATATGTGTGCTCGGTGGCAAAAAGGCATACAAAGAGATGGGAAAGTAACACGGCTTACCAAAGCCTGTAAGGAGTGCTGTAAAACGCTAACCTCCAAGGAAAAGGAAGTTTTTACTCATAGTTTTAGAGTAATTATAAGTCTGTAGCGAAACTAGTACGCCTGCTAGTAACCTGAGCCTGATAGTCATGACAAGGGTGTCCTTTGAAGGATACTGTTTCCTAATCGGAGCTGTGACCTTACCGCACTTACTGTATAGGCGAGTGACTGTACCGTCTTTGTGTTACCACACCGATACCAGCCGCCACCCCGCACATGGACTCGGTGCCGCGCCGAAGACACGGGTGACAAGCAATTAGCTACACCCTGGAACTCCCCGCTCGGCCTCGCCCGACCCGGGCAGCGCAGGGCACGGACCCGCCCCGCAGCCCGTCCCCGCAGCCGCAGCCCGAGCCCGGCTGCCCCGTCCCGGGCCGGGGCTGCGCCCCCCGGGCACCGGGACCTGCCGCCGCCGCTCCTCACCCTCCAGGCCAGGTCCAGGTGGAAGTCTCGGGCGCGCAGGAACCGCACCAGGAAGGCATCGGAGAGGGGCTGCGGCCAGCGCTGGCCGGGCTCTGCCTCCGCCCGCCGCCGCAGCTCGGACACGGCGCCGCGCACCCGCGGAGAGTGGTCGGGCAGGTCATTGAGCTGCGCCATCCCCGCGGCACGGCCGAGCTCAGCCCCGCCGCCGGAGCCGTCCCATTGAGGGGAGCCGCGGCGGCGGGGCCCGGCCGGGCTGCCCCCGCCCCCGCCCCCGCGGGGCTTAACCCCTGAGCGCCCTCCCGGGCCCCAGGCGAGGGAGCGGGCAGGTGTGCCGCGGCCCCTGCACTGCCTCTCTTGGGCTTGGCTTTTCCACTTGTACGGACTTGACTGGTTTTTAGGATTTTGCGATTAAGCCCACCTCCTGTTTTTCGCTTCCAGCCCCAAAAGCGAGCCGTACCGGCTCCCTCTGGAAGGCGAGGGGCGGCCCCTCGGAGCAGGGAGACCCCCGCCACTGGAACCCGCGGTGCCCACCGCAGGAGGGTCATCCCGGACCCCTGGAACGCGCTAAGGGTCGTGGCCTCCCCTTTTGGCGAAAATAATCCATCTTTAGATACTAAATCGCAAAACGCTGCAACTTCATTGCAGCTGGGAAATGAAGCGCAAAGTGGGGATCCCTGCTGGGGCAAAACTGCCTTGGAGCATCTCATCCGTAACCTGGATATGCAGTAATGAAAATATACTCACTCTGCCAGGAGAAAGGGTGGTGAAATTGAATTCAACTTTAGTCCAACTTGGCTGCCCAACAGTGAGTTCGATTATGAAAGGTAAAGAGTTCATTGCTGTTATTTTATTTTGTATTTTTTGTATAACCTTTTTCTTGTATTGGGTTTCCTTTGAGATCTCTCTGGCCTACTTATGCTAAAAGCCTTATTTCATTTAATACACGATTAATAAAGCATGCTTAGGCCTAGTAAAAGGTTTACAAAACTTTGTTCCATATTACTTTCCCCTTTTCTGGCATTCTACAGTTAATACTTACTTTTTGATCGGCATTTTGTTAATATCTAACCATGTCTTGGACTCTTATACACTACTGAAATGTCTACAGGTGTCCCCCTCAGCTTTCCAAATGTGAAAAAATATCTGCCTAGCTAAAAGCAGATAGGTAAGGAGTGGGAAGAGGGGTTCTTTTGCCCACCCCCCCTCCAAAAAAAAAAAAAAAAAAGAAAGAAAAAAAGGCAGAAACTCAAGGGATTGAAAAGGGACTGAATAGGGAACACAAGCTTGCAGGGAGAAAGTATTGGAGGAAAGGATAAAAACTGGGAAATGGGTATGCAGTCACTACTATTTAGATGTGGATATATGGGCAAGGAGGTGTGAGGAAGTGTGGGCTTCCCCTGGAACAAGAAGAAAAAGCAAGCTGGAAATACAGCAAGAAACAGAGAGAACAGAATATGGAGGAGACACTAGCAACAGGCTTTAAAAAAAAAAAACCACTCCTTTTGTTTCTGGGCAGAGCTTCCATGGGAAAGATTTGCATGCAAATGTGTAACCCAACCATGGGTGGTAGGAGACAAACAAAGCTAAATCACAGAAAGTTCATACTGTGATTTTAAAGACCACTTCATAATTTTTGAGAACCTTCTTTTGCCATCTCAGAATTCTCCCAACTTAGTGCTTCATCTGTGAAAACAAAAAGGCCAAGTAAATACAGATCTTTTTCATTAGACTGATCAGCTGAGGAACTCATAGCTTCTATCTAGCTTTTCTACAAAATTCATATCGTCATTTTGGCTTCATATGTGAAAAAAATTAGTTATACAAGCAGTTTCAGTGATTTCCTTCAGGAGTCAGTTACAAAAATATCAGTAAATTTGAGTGTTTTGTTAAAAATCCTGCAAATGAGGCTGCATTAGTAAGACTGATGAGAACTCCTCTCTCTGACAATGGAGATGTGATATCGTCAAGGCTTCCTTCAGAGGCACCAGCATGTTGTATACTTGACCCTTCACCAGAGCAATTAAGACCTGTTGCAAGATGAAGCTTGTAAGTAAAGTTTTTGTTTTGTTTAATTACATCTGGAAAAGAGCTCAAGTGTCTGAAAGCTCTGTCTAAATAAATTATGCCTGTTTGCAAACTTTGCCTTGTTTGTGTCCTTGGACCAGGATGAGTACTCTTATTAAAAAAAAAAAAAAAAAAAACAAACTTGAAAATGTGACAGCAGCTCATTGATGTTTCCTTTTGGCATATTCCTGTGACAAACAGACTTTTGATGGATAGCTGGAATTTGCAGTCCTTCAAGAGAATATTTACATCTGAGTAAAACCCAGATAATACTTTAACAGGTCTGTGACAAATGCTCAAGAGGTAAGGAGGCAACTATCTTAGATTGACTGTAATATACATATGCACTTGTGCTTCTTTCTTTTACAAGATTCTATAAAAACCTGTAAAAGGTTTTTTTTTTTTTGAGTTTCAACCTGGCAGTAGTAGTTGTATGTTTTTTCTGTGAATGATATGGATAAATGCAAAGACCTTGTCTTTCATGCACATGCACTTAAGTTAACATTAATATACAAGTTTCATTATGATCAAAATTAAGAGTTTAATTTGCATAAATGCTGAACACTTAATTCCAGACACTGATGTTTGCAGGAGGTTAGTATCTCTAAGATTAAGTTCTAGTTAACTTGCTCAAACTTGGGCAGAGAACATGGAACATCATGGAATGTTTAATTTTCAGGTCTTTGATTTTTCTACTAAGAATTCACATATTTAAAACACCTAAATGCAGACTTGTGAGTCAGGAAATCAAGATAAATATTGGGAGAGTTGATTTATGGTGTGAAACAGATTGCTCTTTCCTCTTGCCTATCTAGTCAAAGAAGTGCACACCAGCTAAAGCGAAGTAACCCTACACTCCCAATAGAATACAAGTATTAATTCTTCAAGATTATGACATATTCCAGGGTGAACAGGTGTTTGGTATGAATTAATAACATTTATTAACTAGAGAGACATTCCATGCCATTCCATGCACATGAAAAAAATATTACCTATCACTCTGGTATTTATTATGTACAGGTAAAAAAATCCAAAATCCCTCCAAACCAGTAGTCCTGTACAAGCAAACTCCTGTACAAATGCAAACTTCCAGTGAAATCCAGAGCAGACAGTCATATCACTTCAAGCTTGTCATAGGAATCTGTTCATGTAAAGTACTTTGGAACTGGAATATTACTGTTAAATCTTTCAAGCAAAGCAAAATTGAATTGAGAGCTCATGACTGTATCTGAAGGGTGACCATTTTGTTCAGCAAAAAGGAGTGTAAATCAGCAAAAAGCAGTGTCACCCTTCTCTGAATCCATTCTGTAAGAATACTTCAGCATAGTAGTGTTGAAAATGTCAGCTTTTCACTGAAACCCCAAAGTGTATCAGGTCTGGTTGCAGTGTATACTTTCAGATTTTCTGTCTCAATTTCTCCGTGACACATCTTCCTGTTGTCTATCTACTCACTGGTGCTGATAGCATTGTTTCAAACTATGTCAAACCTTTTTCTATTGTACTGGACCCAAAGCTTGTAACATACTGTGTAGCGAGGTTGGTTGGTGACTCAGCAACTTAGTAACAGCCTTTGAAAGTCTTACTCTGTAGTGCAATTCAGATGTCTCAGCAGACACTCGATGGTGGGCGCATGGCAGAGAACTTGTCTTTCATTTTACACCACAATAGACTATTTCCAAAACCATCTTGGTGTAAAAACAATTTTTAAAAAACACGTAATATAAGCACAGCCCAAGCTCCTACTTAAACTAAACCTACTTTGCGCTGTAAGACACTGCAATCCTCAGTAGGTGATGAGACAATGAAAAACATTGAAAGCCAGGGTCACTCAAGGACTGACTGAGCTATGAAGTCTTTGATCCTGCTGTCTTGCTGTAGCAAAAGTCTGAATCATCTGCCCCAGACTGCATGCAGAAGTGATGCTTATTCACTGCCAGGTTTATGGACATCCCCTCGAAGTCTGAGCATGTTCTGAAAGCAATAAGGACTCGGTAGACCCAGCCCTGTCACATGGCTGCGAGAATATGCATCACACTCTATATAAGGGGAGAAAAGACTTGTGTAGGTTACCTAACTCTCATCTCTTCCTCCTACTCTGCTATCATAATTTTCCTTTCACATACTGAATTAAAAACGGGTCTATGCTGCCTGCAATTTGTATTGTCTTAACACAGAAAACTTTAGGATGAATCATTGACAACTTAATTTCATTTAACACCAGCTTCTCTGTTTCCAGCTGAAGGCCAATCATCTCCACTGAATTTCCTAATGTACTTTTATTAGCATGTAAAAGCACTGTCCACTGCCTTGATGGCATAAAGCTTCAGAGGCTTTATGCCCTTTACAGGGCATCAATATTTTATTTACAAAAGAGCTCAAATGTGAGAAGCCACATTAGAACTCTAGCCTGTGGATATATTTCTGTTCTTCCTGAAATGGTACCCATCCTCTTTGTGATCACCGGGGATCATGATGAGGTAAACCTGAGGGATTAGAAATACTACCCAGTGTGAACTAAAATTGGATTATAATGTGTCTGCGGCTGGTGGCATGTCATAGAGCCAGTCTAGACTGGAAAACTTTCTGCAGGGTAAGCACCAATGTCAGTTCTTCAGTATGGCTGCTGTCACTGGGATATGCCAAAACTTTTTGCCCTTTGCAAAACAGCAAAGTTGTGGAGGTCCAGAGAACAACTACTTTTAAATAAAGTCTGTTGATATAATTTCAGAGGATATGTTTGATTTTCAAGAATTTTTTTTCCAGAAGCTGTGTTGAGAAGTGACTGTCCATTGTTGGCTGCTGCAAGTTAGCAATTGACAGGTTCCAGATGATGAAATCAATGTGGCCTAGTTTCCAGTTGACCAGTGTTTCAAGTTCCTTCAGCATCCTTGGCAGATGGTGGAGACCTGCTGCCTTCTCTGTGTGGGTTGCTCCTGAAACCAAGGTAAGATCCTCTGATTGATCCTCTCTTGCCTGACAGGGACAGTGGTGCTGTGCTGGCTGTGACCAACACACGGGCTGACCCTGTGTGGACAGGAGAGAGGTGAGGGCAGTGGAACTCATGCTGCAGATCGCCTTTCTCCAAGCATTATACTTTGTAAGGACTAAATACCTTCAGGCCTTGCCTTTCTGTCTGTAGTCAACATTAGGTCTTGGGTTCAAAAGTTATGTGAGAGAGAGAAAGGTCAGAGTCTGACTAACGGACAGAGAGAGGGCCAGGAAATGTGATCCCATTTATTTTCTTGAGAATAAATTAAATCATACACAAAACTGTAGATTGTATTTTGGAGGGTGCGATTTTCCAAAGCTCCTAGACGCAGCATGGTAACTTTATTTATGCACCTCATCTTAACTCAGATTAAGGGGGAATTAGGAACCTAAGTAACAGTTAAAGTCTAACCTAAATGACTCTAATAGGATTTGCTGTATCAATTGATTAGTCTTAACCCCACTTTCTGTATTTAAAATAGTAGACGATAGGAGTTTTGGCAGTGATTTTGAAGAGTCTACCATTTTATAAAGCTTATATAAAAGCAATGATGATGACTGAAAAGCTTGAAAAATGTACAATCACAACATTAGGTGTCCATGTTCACACCCTGGTAAAAATGTCACTGGGGAAACAAAGCTTTAGATTGCTGACAAACAGTCAGCAACGATGAAGCAATGCTGGTACAATTTTTTGCAGTGATAAAAATAAACAAAATAAATATTGGGTAAGAGATCCCTTATTTTCTGTAGCCAATTAAAACATACAGTGTGTCAAAGAAATGTTGCAAAGGCACAATCAAAGCAGGCCTTCTTTTGGTTTTCATTACTTTTATGTGTTGGGTGTGCAGCAAAGAGCCATATGTTGTGGTAGATAAGGTGCACTGACACTGTCAGGACCTGTGAGCAAATTCTGGCTGATAACTATTTGCAGCAAGGATTGCAGATGAAAGTAAGCAGAGTGACAAGAAGTAGAGATGCAATACCTTTGTCTGCTGGGCATTGTAAAACTAAGACTGGTATGCCTCACTATCAAAATTGATTTCTCCCAGTCAAATGGAAAGCAAATTTCAGCAGTGGGACCAATATTTTACTCTCAGGATTTTTTTTCACAGAGAAGTTGATTTTAAAGAGAAAGACTTATTAGCTCTAAAATTATATGTCTTTAAACTGTGAACAAGGGCTTTTCTGTATGTTTTTCGAAGTTATTTTGAAGTTATTTTCAAGTTATTTATAATGAATGCAAATAAATCTGTCCAGAGCACAACCATCCATTTACTGCATTCCAAGATTAGAAAATTGGCTTTCATTTTGTATTGTAAACCCCAAAACCTATGAGAGCATTCTGTGGCAAAATATTTGTATTTGAATTTAAAATGTCTGATGGATATTTAGATACTGTACTTGCACTGACTAAGTCGTCAACATTGGACATTTCAAGACAAAAAATCAATTCAAATTGGCAGATCTCTCTACATGCAGATTGGTAATTCTCTGTGAAAGCTTGGAGTTTAAATGAGGAATATCTTCTCCAAAGAAATGATTCTAAATAGTTTTATTGCAAAACCTAGATGAACGGCTTGATTTTTAAAAGTGCTTAAACTTGCATAAAGTATCAAAGGAGGATATAGAGCTTCTCAAAATTATGTCTATTGAGAAGCTTATCTCTAGGAACTTATAAAGAAGTTGGGCAGAGTTTAAGCAGTGCAGATAGTTTGACCCATGTAAATTCTAAGCATTAGGGTATTATTTGCCCATCTCCCTGACAGTAAAACCAAAGCTAATAAATAACCACATTGCATCATAATTTCTTGCTACTTTGAGGGAAATCCTGTTAACTTTGACCCTTGCCTGCCAAGTGAAACAATATTTGAGTTCTTCAGTGAGATAAAAACTTCAATCCAGGTGGGCAATTACTGGGTATTAACTGAATCAGATGAGTTAATAAATGAATTAGGTATTTTTTATTCTTGATTTTCTTCACTTTCTTCAGTAAATTTAACTAGAAAAGAATGCTTTCTATATTGCTGATAATTATCATATTCACAATCTCAATTCAACACCATTGAAGGAAGCATGCATGAGCCATTTCTATCTTCTGTCAATGTTCTCCTTTCTTTTAGTGCATGAAGGTAGCCAGAGGACAGACCTGTCCCTAGGCAATGAAATAAGTCTTCCCTGTGATGTCCTTTTAGCTGTCTGGGCAAAGGAACCCGGTATTGTATCAGTGAAATTCAGCAAAAGGCATGAGCATGGAAGGACTTAAAAGGTAGTTCCATGCTGTGGTTAACCTGAAAAGATACCTGTGATTCCAAAAGAAAGCATGCAAAAAGGTGAATAATATACATTGATGGTACTACTACTACGGCTGATGTTGCTGTATTTTCATAGGCTCTGCAGATGCAGAATGAGTTTGTCTCTGGCCTCAGGCAGCATATAACTATATATAAGAAAGACACAAAAAGACAGAATTAGACAGGGGACAAGAAAACAGTGGAACCATACTAGTCAAAATAAGAAGCCTAAATTATTGCATGCCTGCAGCCTAGTTCTAGAGAAACCTAAGAATGGCCTAGACGAGAGCTTCAAGGAGGGGCTGAAAGCAGCAGATTCCTTTTGAAGAGTTTTTCCCAACAGTGAGGAAGAAGCTGGCCTGCACTGATTTCTAACTCACTGCTAAAGAAAGGCTGATGCCACAGTCAAAAGTGTTTTGATTCAAGGATAAACATCTTAGGTGTGATGTCACAGATAAATTGGAGAAACACACAGAGAGCTAACACTTTCAGATGTGCACAGTATACCAGCCATGTGGGTGGGTGTGAGCAGGGCAAGACTGAATTTGACAAAACCAGAACAAGGTTTCAATAAATGAGACAATCATAATGTGAATAAGAAAATGAGAAATTCAATTTATGAGCAAACAAAGAAAATTCAATCCTGGATACTTTTTTTTTTTAATTCACTCTGTGAATTATTAAAAAAAAATAAAGGTATGATCTATCTAGCAATAAAGACATGGAAGAGCTTGATGTTCAAGTATAGCCAAAATGACAGGCAGAAAAATGACATCTGCCACAGCAGCAAGGGTTATGCTGTGAGGATGAGGCTGTTGGCTAATCATCCATCAGAGAAAGCCTGGAAGCCATATGAATATATTAGTTGCCAGATAAATGTTTTGGAAGTGAGAAGTGGATGTGATAACTCTAAAAAAGCATGACCAATTGCATAGAAATAAATGGTATTTGATATATATCTGATGGCAATACAAGCACAAAAGAAATCACATACTGTAGTCTATCTCAGAACTGTTATTAGTCATCTCTGTCCTGTAGCAAAGCAGTAAGGCATCTCATCTTTGATTTCTAACAGTTATTTCCATCTCATATTAAACTATTTTTAGACTGAGTGGGTAAAAAGTTTTGCTTCCAAACAAAAGTAATACGGTCTTAATGCATATATCTAGTATGGCCTGTTACTAACCTCCTTTTATCTGGAGAAACAGTCATTCACTCCAGCTTTTTGTTTGCTTGTTTGTTTGTTTTCCTTACATATTCAATGTTTAATTCATCACAAACACCTTGATTACTCATCCTCTTTAATCATCTTTGTTCAGTGAGAGAGCCTTGTGAAAAATACGCAAACTATGCTTTTAGGACATCTTTACCTGCTATTTCTCTAGCTTTTAAAAAGCTAAGAAACTTATTTTCTCCCCTTTGCAAAGGCTGTGTAGCCTGGCTTTCAATCAAGGCATATTTCTGCAGTCCTGTCTTCAGACTAACTTTTTCGTAAACTTACCATTTTCTGTCTTACAGGTCTCTCCAGGAAATGTTTCTAAAACACCAACACCACTCAGTTATGTAGATTTACATCAAAATGGTAAATCATCAGACCATGCTTCTTCTTCACCTTGATTTTAAGATGGTCTATCCTGAGACTGGCACAGGGAGTAGCTCCCTCCCTACTTTGAGGACTCACAGAACCAAGGGCTTTTTTCTTGGCTCTCTGCTGAGATGACAAACTACTGTTCTGGCCCTGACTATGCAGCAGACTCACACTGCCATGAACAAAGATTTTATCAGCCCCCTCAGAAGAAAATGAAACAGAAGCGGTAAAAGAAGCGGTAAAATAAGAACTAAGTTGTTAAAACTCACCACAAACTTAGTGAACAAATAACCTAAATAAAGAATAAAATCTATAGCCTGGTCTACCCAAATGGGACTTCCGGTTTAAAAGAAACACTTTGCTTTTTGGCAGTTTGGCAAATTGAGAAAAGGCGGCACTGAGGTACAAAACTAAAACTGGTGGTAAACTTTAGCAGCGACAACAAACTGAAGAAAGAAAATAGTGTCTTTATAAAACTTGTAAATCCATTTCAGATCTACAATAACAAAGAAAATGAGGAGGAAGCTTTTGAACAATCCACTTCATATTAGTTAAGGGCTGCACTAACATTTTCTAATTTACATATTTCAGATTATGGATATCATCATTATTGCAAGATGCAATGTAGATAATTAAGCCTATTTTTTCAGGTCCTGCAGATTATCTGTCTACAAAATGCTGAGCTTCTGATTAATTTCTTCTCTATAGCTTTCCAGTGACCCAAATCCTTGATTTTCTTTAAGATCAATATCCTTAGGCTGTTTCTTCATAGACTACATTTTAAACATGAAAAATACTTTACATGATGTGGACATGTAAATGTGAAAGATTAGCTTCCCATGTACATCATCCTAGTTTGTACACTTTACTCTGCTTCCCACCCTTGTAGTGAAAAGGGCTTTTGAGCTTTGGCCATGAGCAAATCAGACTGCTACACCTAAATGACAGACGAAATCTTACTGCAGTGCACTTGGCAGTAATTAGGTCTGAATTCTCCAGGTTTGCATGTGCACCCTTTAGAGACCTTAATACAGCCTCTCTAGAATCTCTTCAAATTGGCAATTCACACATGCTTTTCCTTCATATAGTAATTTTAAACAATTTTTCTATGAATAACAGAAGGTTGACTAACTCTAAATTTGTTCTGTGCTTCTTAAACTATTCCAGCTGTGGTTAATCTGATTTTCCTAATCATCAATAACTCCTAGTGCAGAACCTCCAGTTCCTGCCCCACCTTCAGTCTTACCCTGAGTTTCCCACTGGGCTCCCTCACTTCAGTTCTTCAGGTCCCTCATCCCAGACCTGAAGCCCTCCTGCCCCATCAATCAGATCCCTCTCATGGTGTCACCTTTGTCACCTTTGCCAACTTACTCCCTGGGCAAGATTTGAACAGGTGGTGTGAGTGTCCTCAGCCACCTGCCTGAGGTGCGTAGGCAAGGAAAAAAGATAGGCACAAGTTCATTGTGTTTCCTCCCTCTCCTCTGTCTACCCTCCCCTTACCATACAAATTAAAGGAGATTGATCTCCTGGAGTCTGCAAGAAACAGAGAAATGCCTTTTGAAAGGCACTTCCCTCAAAACCACATGCTGAGGGAGGCCTGGATCACCAGAATTTCACCTTCAAGGCAGGAGAGGAAACTGGAGTGGCCTGAAGGCTACAGGTGTCACAGCTTCTCTTGGAAGCTGCTGGGAATTCAAGGTCCCACTAGGGCACTGGACGCAGTTTGACAGGGAAGCAGCGTTAGGAGCAAATAATTTTGCCAGAAGCTTTTATTGTCAGATTGCAAGGTAGGAGAATTATTGGGCAATTAACTGGTGCAGAGCTAACCAAGAAGTCTGGGGCAGCTGTAGTTTTTTTACAGCTCCAAAACAGCTGAATTTCATTAGGATGAGTATTACCATGGGTCTTTTGGGCAGTTAGAACTTGGTGAAGGGAAGGAGAGATCTTGACTCCATTTCAGAAGGCTGGTTTATTGTATTATGATATATATTACATTAAAAAGACTAGACTATAACTATACTACAAAGAACAGAAAGCAAGATTCATCAGAAGGTGAGACAGGAATAGAAAGGAATGAATAACAAAGTTCTGTGACTCCTAGAGAGTCCGAGAGCTGCTGCCTCCTCGATTGGCCCCCAAGTAGAAACATCTCACATTGACCAATCGAGGAAGCACCTGCTGCATTCCACAGTAGCAGATAACAAATTGTTTACACTTGAAGCTGAGGTCCTCTCAGCTTCTCAGGAGAAGAAAATCCTAGCAAAGGGATTTTCATAAAATATCACAACCACAGATGAGTGATTGCACAGAACATAGTTAAAGAATAACTTGAGAAAACAAGACTTGGTCTCCACAAGGAAATTGGAATAGTGTCCATAATTCATACCTGCATAACTGGCCATAGGGGCCTTCCTGCCCCTTCCCCTGGGCATGTGCTGTAACATCACAATAGTCTTCCTGTGTTCCTTGTGGAAGTTAAACTTCTCCTCTGAGTGATGAAGCATTCAGGCAATGCCAAGATTTGTCTTTATTTAATGTATTTAAAGAACTACTTATCCAAATCACTTTGAGTCTGGACATAAACTTTTTATTCAAATGCCAAAAATACTAATGGAAAACAATCTATTTTGAGGGTACCAAAGATGAAGAACCACTGAAATTTATAGCAGAGAGCAGTACCATCTCCATAATGGCGAACATCTAGTTTTACTCCTGAAACAGAAAACTCAATTCTGGAGGAGGAGGAGCCCAAGCATTTGGAAAGCAACTTATTCCTGTTGCCAAGAATTTTCCTGTTGGAGTGTTGACTAAGGAGTTATAATTTAATATTACTTAGTCACAATGATTTCCAGTTGCCCCTGTATTTCAAGCACCACCTAGTGGATCTATTTAAAGATACCAAAACAAAAGCAAGGAACAAATTTTTTTTTCTTTTCAAGGAATGAATTGCAGCTGTCAGCCTCCCCTCTTTAAAATTTGCTATTTGATTTCTTGTTCATAGCAGGTCACAACAGCTTTGAAAAACACTAAATTAATACAGGTGAACAAGTACTGCTTAGTATGCACAAAATTTGGCTCTTACTGAGCCTCAGTGTAGGACATTCTCTTCCCAATTCATTATGCCCAGAACATTAAGATGGATATGTCCTTTAATTTTCAAAATTTCCTGAGTAAAGAAAAATAAACTTCTTCTTCCTCTAAATGGAAGCAAGTGAGAAAGACTGAGTAGTCATTATTTTAATACTGGAAAATAACTAACCAAAGAAAGAAGGTATTTCTAATCTTGTTTGCCAGGCAGTCAAATATAATTTTTAAAATGTAGTATATTAAGCTTATAGACACTTGATAGATGTCCTATCTGAGCAACTACCTACAACAAATATAACATTAATCAATACATTGTTTGTTAAAATTTTTATTATTCTTGCTAATTTAATTTAATTATACAGGGATGGTTACTTATTTAAAATTCTGTATTTGATCTGAGCAGCACATCTTAATGTATATAATTAATATATTAAATATTACAGATGAAAAGAATTTTTGGCAATACTTCAGAATTATTGTTGCAAGAAACTGAGAGTTGATTGAAAATAATAAATACTGGGATCTTTACAGTGATGGACAAGTACCCTACACTAAGTTTACCATGACATGGGACTAGGATGGAACCTTTAGTGCCTTGTCTAATTAGGGAGCTTAAATCCAGACCTTGCAGTTAAGATCAGATAATAGAAATGGCCATGACTAGGCAACTAAAATAGAAAGAATACTGTGAAGTGTCACAGTAAGAGAAAGCCTGTCATGCCAGAATCAGCATGAGTGTTTATAAGATGCAGGTACTGATCTGAATGATCAAAACAGCTGAAATCAGAAACCAGCCAAGTAACTGAAAGCAAAAACCACTGCTTAGAAAAAAATAATCCTGAGCTCTCTTCCCAGTAAACACTTTTGAGTGGACTAGAATTAATGGTGTTGGTCCAGCACCTGATCAGACGTTTGGTTACATAAGTTAATGAAAAGTTTTAAAAATATGGACAGCCTCTATGTCTGGAATGAAATACAGCAAGGTTTGTATATCTCTCTTTGATGAGGCTGTTAAAATAAACATGGTTCACAATAGCCAATGGCTTATGGGTTCCATCCCCTAATTAGCTATTTCATCTGTATTTTTTATTTATTCATTCAACTAATCTATATTTAGAAAAAAAAAGTCTTAGTTGTAACTTTTGTATACTGAAAGTACTTTTATGCATTTCACACTGAACTCAGAGTCTAGATTTAACTTGCTATTTTACAGGAAGGCATGACAGGAAATAAATCCATTCTTGTGAGTAACAGAGCTACAAGCAGAGATAAAGAACAGACATTTGTAATTAATGAGGAAATGTAGTTACTACTGGTTGACTGAATGCATATGATGAATGTACTATCTACCAATCAACACAATTTTATCTTTATTTTGAAATTGCCTTAGTTGGTTTAGTCTGTGTGTGGTACACTACAAGATATCTCTGCTTTCATTTAACTTGTACTCTTCCTACATATACTAATGGGGGAATCCCACTTTGGTGCCTATTTGTTCATGGTATTCTTTTGTAAATATCTGGATATTTAAATATAAATAAAACATATTTATTTTGTGCCTAAATAATGTGGTATAAATACCTTAATCCTGGGGATGCTGAGTGGCTGTGCTGACAAAGTAGGTGGAGGGCTTACATATTTTGAAGAAAACAAAACTTTTTTCTTTCCCATTTCTGTATTATTTTAGAGTGGTGCAAACACAAAATATCAAATGTTCCAATTCATAGGTCTCATTCTGACAACATTAACAAAGAACTCACCTTGCATAGACATTTGGACAGAGGGATTGTTTTAATTCTCCCCAGATCTTTCAGAGCAAGTGAGCTTGGAGCTAGTGCTGGAGATAACCTTCCAGTCCTTCTTCTTCTGCTTAGCAGCTAACATCTACAGCACTGTGCTGTACAACTCTTAAATCTGACCACTACGCAAACCTCACAGCAAAAAAGCATCTAGGAAAAAATGCAAGCACTGCTGAGAGAAAGAGTTTAGAAAGTTCTGTAAGGTTATGAAATTGATGAAAATTTCCCAAGTTTAGAAATCAGATTAATGGAATGGGATGTGGTATGGATGCTGAGAGCAGAGCCAAACCACCCATTTTACCAAAGACAAAAGTTGCAGGACTTCTTGAGCAAGAATGAAAACCAGAGAACCCTGTGAAAAAGACCCAACTTTCTGCCATTTCTGAAAAAAAAAAAATCGTAAAAGTTTTAGGGGAAAAAAGAAATAGGGCCCTGCAGTGACATGAAGAGCCAGGCAGTAAAAAAATATTTTTTAAAATTTATTTATCAAAAAGATACATTCATTTCATTTATCTAATGAAAGAATCAAGAGTGGAGGAGACAAAATGATGCAGTCACTTGCAGAATAGGACTTCAGAAAAGTTTTCAGGTATTTTCCACCATGGCAAACAAAAAATCACAAATAAGGTGGTAAAATCGTGCACCCTTTCCATAATGTATTTAATACCTCTTTTCCAAAATAAGCACCAAAATAAATTTATGGGACAGGAGACTGTCTCAGCAAATGCACACTATGATACAGTTGATACAGTAGACTTTATTGTAACTACAAAGATTATTCTTGAATCTAATGTCTGAGGTGGAAATCACACAGTTTGTCTTTGAAATAATAATGGACTTGTTTCTGACAACTTTCCTTGAACATCAGGAAATTATGAAGTTAAACTAAAACTAGAGAATAGCACTCTGTGCATGTGAGGCTCCTAAAAGACTAGCTTTGTGTATATTTACCTACAGCTCATCAAAGCCAAATCTTGAGACAGGGATGAAACATATAAGCAGCTGTGCTGGAGTAAAAATGTCACAGCCGAAATGCAACTAAAGAAGCTTTTCTTACTACAGGTCACCTGAAAATACTTTGACAAACAGAGGAGTATCTGGCAGTGTCTGTACAACAGTTCCATACTTTTTCTGATCTGGCATATGGAATATTTTGAGACAGGTAGGAACAGGCTGTTTGCTAACGGACTAGGAAAAGTACAGTCCAAATAGTGCTATGACGCAGAACAGAAGTAACGCAGCCGTATAAACTCCATCTACTGGGAACCTTCTGTAGCCCTCGGGCTGTAGTCAGGATGATGGCAGAGCCCAGCTTGAAGCAGGTAATTAAGTATGAGCAATTTGTACACCAAAAGATAGATTTTTTTATTTGATTAGGAGCAAGGGCAGAAAGAGACATTCATTTTACACAAAATATGAGTGATATTTAAACTAAAAAATAGACTGATGGACAGAAGAGTTTCACAGAGGGGATGTAAGTAATAAAGGGCATATATATTTAATTTTTAAGACTGTCTTTCATAAGAACTAACAAGAGCAGATCTGTCAGTAACTAATCATTGCTGTAGTCACAGCCTGCTGTGATATGGCTACATGTTCCCTTAAGCCAAACATCTAGCACACCCTGGTATCAAATATACCAATACTTTAGTATACATTAGTATCTCGGTGGAGAAGAGCTTGCCAGTGTGAAAAGTTTCTGTCTTGCCTCATGCTCCCAGATAATGGAGCCCCCTAAAAATAACACACTGTATAACAAAGGAACTAAAATCAAAGTATCTAGGAGGTTAAATAATTGTTGGTTAAACGCAGCAATTTCTATTTTAAAGAGAGTGTACACTAATTTAGCTGCTTTACTTTGTCACAATGTTAGCTTTGAGCTATTACATTCTACTTAATTGTCCATCAATTGTAATTTTATTCTACAATTATTTACAGTCTACCATACAATTTTGCAGTCCTTTCATACAATGTTTTTACTTGAAATTCTTTCCTTAGTGCAAACTTGTATTTCCTCATTCCCAAAAAGTGCGTCAACCACATTAACATACTGTATAATTTTATCACTTTTATGACCAGTGTATTTTCCAGAATGCCTGTTGCATATTTTGAAATACTCTGCCATGTAGATGCTACTATACATTCAGAACTGTTCAAATCTTGTGAAAGAATGCTTGATGGCATCTGAGACCTGCCCTGGACTTCAACAGAGAAATGAATTCTCACAGGAGGCAGAACATGTAGTTGTTTAATAACTACTGAGTAAATTATATATGACAAAGTCTTTATTTATTCCTGTATTTAATAGCTCAGAACTATTATGTCTCATGCACACAGAGTGAAATTATTTACCTGCAGCTGAGCTCTGTCTGTCACTCCTTTATAACCCATGTTTTGAGGACTTCCATTAATGCAATGATCCTTTATGCCAGATGAACTTGGGCATCCCAGCCTCTCGACCCCAGCTAAAGCCAAGGGGTAGCTGGAGGAGTGCTAATAACGGGGACATTCTGGAAGGCATGTTCATCAGCAGCCACCAACACCTGAGCTTTGACTTCGTCTCATGAATCATTCACAGATTTTCTCAATTACAGAAAATAATAAAAGCATTGGTTAGTGGGGATATCTGAATGTCACATAGCCCAGCTTGCTGTTCTTAGACGGTCTATCACCAAGACTAGATCGCAATCCACTGATGTATTTTTTATATTTTTTGCGACAGGAGAAACAGAAGAATACTAGTAGCATATATTTTCTACTTATTTAACAAATATTTTCATAATTCTTCTGAGTTCAGCTACACTGAGAAACAGAGGCAGCAGGCTATTTACAGTCTGTCTAGTATTAGTTTTTAAGATTCTTGGAGACACTTTCTGTGTGTAGCCAAGACTGGACAAAGCACCTGTTTTACAGTGCAGTGACAATCTTGAAGATGCAGGAGAAAATCATGGTGCCTTTTTACATTTTAATGGTTAAGAAGAGAAACTTCTCTGCATTTTCTAAGCACTTCAGAACTTGTGTATTAAATCTCAATCATTCCCAAAGAAATTGTTACCATAAAGTTTTCCTCACTTTTTAAAAAATACAAATGTTCTTCTGGTTTTGTCCAGTGAAGCTAAAGGGAAAAAGGTATCTCAAAATGGTAAATGCAGTCATCCTTTAAGTTTGTTTTTAGGTTGGCACAATAACAATGCTAAAAGCAGTAATGGGAAAATCCAAAAGGTTTTGCTGAATGTAACAGGGAAGACTTTAATAAGGACCTACTGATTTCAAGGTTAAACTAAAACTGTCCTCATCCTGAGCACTGTTGCAGTCTAGAGCTCCATTTCCAGAAGGGCCCCAAGTCCTTTCATGAACACATGTCCATCTGATATGCATTTCAAAAAGCCACGAGGAAATGGAGTCCTGATGAAAATATTCCTGTTGGTTGGCACTCCCTGTCCAATTAAGTCAATTCAGAAAACTGCCAGCAGAGTGGCCTAGAAATGGGTCCATTGGCACAACCCTGCCAGTCATGCACACAGATGACGCAGACCTTCAGCACGATAATCTGATGGCAAAGGGTGGTGGAATCAAACCATCATAGCCCAGATCACAAACAATATTCCTGAACGTCCTGAACTGGATGATGGAAAATTAGAGGGGATTAAAAAAGAGGCCTAAAAGCATTTTGAAAAATGAACCGTATATATTTCCAAAGTCTCTAGAGCCACATAAGGCTGGAACTTGAACTATAATATTACAGAACTAATTGCCATAGAGCATTCCAGTAAGTCCTCAGAGGCTTGCATTATTCCCCATCAAAAAGGTTCATTTAAGCCTAAGCTTGCAATGCAGACTGGAATCCTGCTGAACTTGCACTTTCTTTAAGGATAATTTTCACTCTACCACATTCCTAATGGTATAGATAAGGAGGAACAATGTAGAACCACTTGCAAGCACAGACAGCAACATTATCAAAACCTGGAAATATTTGCAGCACATTGGATTTTTGTCATACAAATCACAGCAACCATGATAAAGTGAATTAAAAAATCATTGTGCTTTTATTTATTTCCCTACTAAATTGCATATTTAACTAAATAGATGTTACTAAGTCACCAGAGGCCAGCTCTATCTCAAAGGCACTTCTACAAAAGAAGCACCATTTAAAACTCCAAATATTCAAAAACAACTGTCAGCCTCATAAAAACAAATGGCCTTGGCTCAAAACCCAATGAGATGTTAAGTGGCAAATTTGAGTTCTCATTTCCTGATGCTCATTTTTAAAGTTTTTGGCTGGTTTTTTTTCCAGACTTCTTTGTCTAATCAGGAGGACCAAAACCATTTAAAACACTGGCATTTTAATACCATTTTTTGAGTCCAAAAATAGAGGATTAAGCCACATTTCCTGGATCACAGGATAAAATCTTGAGAACTGGCAATTTGCTATTAACCAGATGGTTTGAAGGCTGTGGTTTCATTGGCCCAGATTCGCCAATGGACTTCTGTGGCTGATTCTTTTTGAGTGTTACTGATGTCAAATTTAAGGTCTCTAAGATTGCAACTGGAATTCTCAGTCCTGTATTCATCATGTAACTCGGTGGGATGTACCTATGGCCAGTAGTCCCCATGACTTAAGAAATGCTGAGATCTGAATTGTCTCATCACTGGGAAAAGATTAGAAGCCACATTTCTCACGGCAGTATTACCATCACCACACCAAAATGCGTTCTCAGACTGAAGTTATTTGACTGTGGCTAAATGAAATAAGGACAGAAGATGCCATGAAAACAAACAAAAAACTCCAGCAAACCAAAGGCAGAAATGAATGCCTTGCCTATCAGTAAGGAGACTGTCTAATGTGGGCACTCCTTCCACTCCTTCCTGTGCTCTCTTTGACTCACTTGATTCACAGTAAACTCACTGTTTACTTTTCTTCTGCCTATTCAATCTTTTTGTATGTAGGTTACAACACTTCACTAAGAAGTGAAAATCCCCTCATGCCATACCTGCCTATGGATTAGGAAAACTGTAAGAAAGAGAAAGAAATAAGATTTGAAAGACTGAATCTAAGGGTTCCACCTGCTTTTTAACTGTTGTGCTAGAGGCAGGAGTGCAGTCTTACTTGTGCACAGTGTTTTAAGGGTCTTATCCAAAGTTCAATTTGCAGATTACTAAAGGCCAACTAGTTCATCCAGGTGTCATAAAAGATCAAGTTTAACCTTGCCAGCTCCAATTTAAATCCATTGTATTTTGTCCTTGTCCTTGATGTTTGAAATGCATAAAAATATTTTATTACTTTCTTCCTATGATATCCCAGCCTCATTCTTCTACTTCTAACCCAACCAAGGCCATTTCTTTCAATCTTTTCTTTTAGAAAATATTTTCCACATCCAACCTACATTGTCCTTGTTGCTTCCCTCTGTACTGTAGGGTGTTCCTTCATGGGTAGTGGTCAAAATCACAGACTCTGCTGCAACAGAGTAAATGAGCACTCTGCAAGTCTTGCATACACAAACTCTGGGAAGCTTCCAGTATAATGTTCACTTTTTGACAATTTTAAGAAATTATTTGTCACTATAAACTGACTCTGCACCCAGAAGTGTTATTTCCCCAAGATCACTTTGTGCAATTATTAAAAAAAAGCCAAAACAGAATAAGAACGCTTTGAGAAGGAAAAAACACATACAACCAAGTTTTAAACAGGACTTGGACTCAGGGTCATGAGAGTTGCTCTGACAGTTACGTTTACACAATTGTATTGGATTTAAGGCATTCTCGCCGTCAGACTCTAAGCAGCATATTAACTACAATGCTGACTTTTCTGATTCAAGTTCATAAATACTTAAATCCCGGGCATTCCCTGGAGCATTGTTGAAGTGGTCTTGGATTTTACTGATGGCTGCTGCAGGAAGCCCCTACACAATTGCTGAACTTCTCCCACCACATAAGGACAGTGAAATTCATTAATGATGGAGCTGAAAGCAGCTAGGTTAAAAAAACCTGCATTTGATGAAGCATCGTGCGTTCTCCCACTAAACCTGTACTACAGCACAGGTACCCGGGCAGGAGCAGAGGAGAGGGGTATGAGTTTGCAGGATAAAGGGTTATGAGCAGGCATCGTCACCGTGAGCTCACCTGCCTGGAGCGTGCAGACAGCCCGGGCTCTGAGCTGCAGGCTCTGACGGCAGGCAGTGCCCTGGACCCTGCTGTGCAGGGGCTCGCAGCACCTGAACTGCTGTGTCCACTTCTGGGCTCCGCAGTGCAAGGGAGGCATGGAGCTCCCGGAGCCGGCCCAGTGGAGAGCTACAGATCTGGTTCAAGTGTCTGGAGCATGTCTTTCTTGAGGAAAGGCTGAGGGGGGGCTGGGCCTGCTCAGACGACTGAGGGGGCCTCATCAATGTGTACAAGTATCTCAAGGAACGGCATCAACAAGATGGATCCAGGCTCTTCACGGCGATGCCAAGCAATAGGACAAGAGGCAACGGACAGGAACTGATACACAGGAGTGCCACTTGAATATGAGGAAGAACTTCTTTATTGTGTGGGTGACCGTGCACTGGAACAGACTGCCCCACCTACAGACATTCCAGACCCGTCTGGATACTATCCTGCGCCATGTGCTCTGGGATGACCCTGCTTGAGCAGTCAGGTTGGACCAGATGCGCCACTGTGGTCCCTTCCAACCCTTCCAACCAATGGAGCCATTCAGTGATTCTGTGACCCAGGAGAGGATGGGCGACAGGAGCGGCCGCGGAAAGGCCGCCCGAGCGCTCCGCAGGCAGCAACAGCCGCTCTGGGCAGCCAGCCTGGGTCGCCTTACGGCTCCGCGGCCGGATACCCGCCGCCCTGCCCCAGCAGGTCGGCGGAGGAGCGGAGAGAATCCTGCCCATTGCCCACCGCCCCCTTCCCGGGCATTCCGGAGCCGCACGCGCGCTCCCAGGCCGGCGGGGGCGGGAACGACCCCGGCCCCTTCCGCTTGCCGCGCGCATGCGCACCCGCGCCCCCGCCGCAAGCCCCGCCCCCCGCGCCACTGGAGCCGCTGGGCGGCGGGAGGGCGCGCGCGCGCGGCGCGGCTTGGAGGCGCACGTGACATGGAGGAGGCGGGGACGGGAAGGGAAAGGTCAGCGGCGACGCCGGCGGCGGGGGGAGCGGAAGGTCAGGGCGGCGCGGAGCGGAAGTGGGAGCCGGAGCCTCGTCCGCCATTGTGGGGAAGCGGAGCCCAGAGCAAGGGGGGGAAGCGGCGCTGCGTCCGGCCGGCCGGCTCCTTCCAGCGGGAACCCGATCGGCGGAGGCAGCAGCAGCGAGCCCAGGCGGCAGCGGCGACAATCAGGCGGCGGCGGCGGCGGGGAGGAGGAGGCGGCGGCGGAGGCGAGCGAGCGGCCCCGGCGTGCGGAATCACTCGAGGCCCAGGCGGAGCGGAGCGAGGGGATCGCGGCTCCCCGTGAAGAATGTCAGCCACCAGCGTCGACCAGGTACCGCCCGCGGGGCGGGGGGGGCGGCCGCCCGCTCTCTCCTCTTCCCGGCCCCGTCGTAACCCGCGGCGGGGGAGGGCGGCGGCAGGGCGGCCACCTGCACCTTCCCTCGCCGCCGGGGCGGCGCGGTTCGCGGCCTCCTCCTTCCCTTCTTCCTTGCCTGCCTCCTTCCCTCGGCGCCGCCATGGGGAGCGGCTGTCCATCGCAGCCGGGATGGCGGGCCTCTTTCCCGGCCCGGCCGCCCCTATTTATAACCGCTGAGCCGCGCCGGAGCCGCTCCGCCTCCCCGCCCGCCCGCAGCGCCCGCCGCCGCTCAGCCCCGAGCGCTGCCGGCCCGGCCCCCGCCCGCGGCCCCCTTTGTGTGTGACCTACTCGGGAGCCGGCTCTTCCCGGCCAGGCCCCCGGGCTCCCGGTTCTTCGCTGCGGGAGCGCCGTAGAGCCGGGTTCCCCGCGGCGCCTAGCGCCGGCTCCTCTCCTTGCGCACCCCAAACTCCGCCAGGCTCCCCGTTACCGCATCCTTTCTCGTCTTGCCTTTCGCTCTCCTCGCCCACCTTTCTCCCTTCGGGCCTCTAACTTCTCCTTTTCCCTCGGCCTTCGCTTCTTCCAGTAGTTCTCAGTTTTTCTCTCTGCGCTGTGCAGCACTTTTTTGAACTTGGTGCTTCACGGAGCTTAGAATTTGTTATTTTTTTACGTTTGCTAGGCCTCTGCTGGTCTTTCTTTCTGACTGGAAGCTATTCTGTCTTGATTTCTGCTTCGTCCGTGGGTTTCTACTGCTCCCCAAAAGTTTTAGCCCTGCAGTCCCTTGCCTCCTTTTATTTTCTCTCTGTGCTTTTAATGTTCTGTTTCTTTTGTCTCTGTGCATGCTCTCCAGTTTCCTTTAAGCATTTATTTCTAGCTCAGTGATCTCTTAGCTTTTCATTGTTCTGTCTTTCATGAAGGCTGCTTCCTAACTTTTTCTAATTCTGTCTCTTGTTGGCCTTTGCATGCCTTTGTGTCTGGATTAGATTCATCCCAAAAGATGAGGTGGTTGGGGTTTTTCAGGTTACAGAGATTTTTCCCGTTTTGGGAGAGGACAGTATCTAACCAGTGCACCTCTAGATGAAGCAGCATTGAACAGTTTTATGGTAACTCTGAGACAAATGCACATGAAAGTAGCTTGGAGGTGGTTACCTCCTAAAATTTCAAATCTCTGAATACTAAGTTCTTCAGGACTAAAAATTGTTACGAGAATGATGGAGCCTGGAGAGCCACTCCTGCTTAGTTGAAAGTAATATGAGAAGGTGAATTAGATTTTCATGGACTAGCATTTGTTTTTCGAAGTTAGTTTATCTTGCTGTAGAGGAATTAAGGATACTGTAACTTGTAATATTACATTGATTCTCAGTGCATGACAGATTAACAGTGTTTTGTAATGACTAATCCCAAAAAAAATCCTCCTTAAGGAATTATTTCCTTGTGTGAAAGCTTTGTACAGACTGTATAATTTTCTCAGTATAATTGCCTAGGTAAGGAATGTGCAACTTGAAGTTCAGCATATGATACAACTCTATATTCCTTTGTATATCTAAAAAGCAAGTCACTGTATGTTATTCTCCAATAAGTACCTGTCAGGCAATTTAAAAGATGACATATCATAATGAAATTTGGATATTGGCAGTGATCTTAAGGTACTAACCTTTTTATTTTTTTAACTCTGTTATTTTTGTTTATTGTGAATGTTTTTTCAGACCCCGGGGCAATTAAAATTCACTTGTTCAGCTTTTCAGCACCATTTAATCTTCATATGCTGTTAAATCCGAGATGATTTCAATATTTTTAGTAAAATTCTATTAGGTTTTGGTTTTGTAGTATTTTATAATGTTATTTTAAGTAATGTCACAACGTTTTTATGATAGCATGGTTTAGTAATATTTTCAAGTGATATTTAAGTTGGAAAGGGCAGAATTGGCAAATAAATAGAATTACAGTGAAGTTTATATTAGAGGATTCTAACTGAACTTGTTTTGCTTCCCCCCCTCCCCCCCCACTTTCCTATATACAGAGACCTAAAGGACAGGGAAATAAAGGTAAGTTAACCTTGTATTTCTGTATAAATCAGTAATATTGCTTTTATGGAGGATAATGTCTGACAATCATAGCAAGAGGTTGTAGCTATAGGATGTCTTTTACTTCAGAGCAGGATGACAGTAAATTGTGTGCCAAAATGTTACTTCCCGGCACTTTTACTGTGGCACAGCATTACATCAGTTTATAATGTGTTATTTTGCAAAAGATTAATGTCAGAAGTCAGACAGTTAAATAGTTATTTGTTTTTAGCTGCCTTTGTGATATGCTTGTATAATCTCTTCTTAACAGTACACCTTGGGCCTTTCTGTGTAGTGAATAGAATCATCAGGAAGAATCTTCTGAACAGCTTCCTTAGTTTGCTAGACAGCAGCCATGTGACTAGTTACTCATATCTATAAGCAGAAAACATCACCTTCCTTATTCTCAGAATTTTTGTAGTCTTGCTTCATTTTAGCAGTAACTGATCAGTAACTGATTTTTGTCTGTGTTTGTCGGCCTTCTGCTTTTCTGCTTTTTCATGTTTCTGTCAAAGTCTTAGTTTTTAAGTATGGTACTTACCATACTCAGTGGTATTTCTTTCCCACAGAAGGAAGAAACTACTAGCTACTTAATATTCTTCTCTCTAAAATTCTTGGCAAGTCAGTTGTAAACAGCATTTCAGATTATATCTTGCAGTATTTTGTCTGGAATTTATTTTCTCACTAATATTCTATTTGGAATTTGTTTCCGCCTAAACAGTCCACTTTGTGCCTGTTTAATTCATAGCTGCTCAGCAAACTGAGCTATAGAGTAGCATGCACACAGCTACCTCTGTCTGTTAATATGCTTGTTATACTTATGCAGACAAGAAACTTTTTTTGAGCTTGGGTACTCTTTGCCCCTGTTAATTCATTATCTGAACTAATTTAATTGGTCTCTGTGAGCTGTCATTTAATGTTATCCACAGCATACTTATTCTATTATTCTGTCTACGAGCAGATTATCTGCTTCTTGTTACATGTATTGCTTCTGAGGTGGCACGTGGTTCCCAGATCTCACTGAGTTTGGCCTGTTCTTTTTAATTTCTCGGCATTTAGAGAAAAATGAACGTGTTTACCTCCTCAGATGTTCTTAGCTTGGTCATTCTTGCATACTTGTTCTCTCATATTCCTTTTTTTGCCCAAAGTGCGCTTATTAACTACTTCATGTTTTTGAGATAGTTTGTGGTTATAACCTTCCATGTTGCCTTTAAATGAGAAGTCAGACTAGTAGCAAGTAGTTTGTGGCTTCACAATCTTTGAATTATCATTTCTCAGTTTTAGTGAGGTTAATTAGATGCATCTATTAGAGACTCACACAGGTAGTTTTCGAACTGTATATATGTGAGTTGGACTGGAAGTATTAAGCATTTCTGTTTGGGTGCTATGTTGCAGTGTGTGAAAATGCACTAGTCAGCTTTACTTTGGCTTATTTATGTTAGCATATTTTTGTGTTGTATAATTTGTCACTGCTGTGGAATGTTTGAATCAAAACACATCTCTACTTGCTATGTAAGGAAAGGATTTTTGCATTTCTGAACTTGGATTTTTTTTTTTTATGGAGTGCATCCTTTTAAATAACGAATGCTCATGATGTATTCTCTTGGTGAGACTATGACCTAAGAGAAAATTATAGTGAAACAGAACAATTAATCTCTGTTCTGTTAAATTATTTGGTGTAATGTCTGCTTAGTGAAACTAAGTTATGACTTAGCATTAGATTAAAGGTCGAGGAGATTGTGCTAACATCTTCACTGTAACACAAGTTGTTGGCTTTGGGCTAGAGGCTTTTTCAAGTGGTTGAATTTAGTCAGTGTCAGCAGTCCTTACTGACCACATGTTAGCAGCCAGTAGTCTTTCAGTTGTCGTGATAGGTTTCAGCTTAGAGGAGCTTTGAGGGAAGATGTGGTACTGAGTTAATCTGAAGGTGGTTTTGTGCATGCAAGTAGTTATGTTAAGGAGGATGTCAGAAGCTCTCCACGTGTCTGGTAGAGCATATGAGAGAATGAATGAGCAGTAAAAGGGGTGTATGCATATGTCATATTGAAATGAAAAATATTAGACCTGAAAATTATATTGGTAGGTATTGATTTTTATTGTCTAGCAAAGTGCTTTGGATGCTTTGTTCTGATTGCTCGTAAACTGGTGTACTGTGCTGTTTCCTTCAACCACAATTTGTGGGACTGAAGTTCCAGTGTGTGGAGCAGTACTATCTATCTGTTGTGTCAGATATTTGTGTTGGTATTTCAGAGGCTTGAATGAGTAAATCATCCTGTCATGAAACTTTACTTATTCTAGTTGTCAACTACCGTTCAGTTGACATAAAATATCAGAACTGGCATCCATCAAATTATGACTTATAGGGACATGAAGAAAAAAGGCATTCCTGGAACTCTTTTTGTTTTTCCCTCCTTTTGTTTATTGTGCCAGTGTATCAAATCTGTCATAGGAAGGTGCTGACTTATTTTTACACTTTTGAGTATAACAATTCTTTGTTTTGTAGGAGGCTTAAATATAATTATTAGATTTAAAACAAGAATGAAATATTTTCTGTTTCTTTCAGTGTTTATTCGTCACATTAAGGTGTGATGACTTCTAATGAAAAAGTTATTCTAGTACCTTTGGCTATCGTTTTTTTGTGAGTGGTTATTCCAAGGACAGTAGCAGTTAGAAGAATATTAGCTATAAATTCCTCTATTTGATGAGTTGCTTTTTCCCACTGTCTAATTAAGCTGTATGTTTTCACAGTGTTTGCAGAAACATACAGTATTTTTAGCATCATATTGATACAGATATTTTTAGTATCTGTAGATTAGTTTCAATTAGTATTCTTCATCACTGCCCTGTTCAGTTGGAACACTTAACATGAGATTTTGGGAATGAGGCATTCATTTGCTCTTGTTAAATGTCTGTGTGGGCTACATTCTTCACTATTAACACATTATGTAAAGTTAGAATGAAAAGCTAAAGAAACATGCTCCCAGTGATACTGTTTCACTGGGCAATGTATATATTTCACCAGAAAAAAACATCACTGTAGAAATATTTTGTGTCACTGACTTAATATCTCAGTACAGAATGAACAAGAAATAAAATACATAGACAGGAATATTTTATGTTAGTTGTAATGTCAGACCAAAAATAATTCTGTCTTCAGTGACCTTTAGATACCTGTGGAACAATAAACACAGCAGATGCACATTTTATGAAGATTAGCTGTCTGTATGAGGAGATTAATTTTGATGGGATACTAGTCTTGATGTACATCTGTTTATTACTTTACTTGTGGTTGCATGCTTTTAAGAAACTTGTATGCTGCTGCCCATGTTTTTCATTATGATAGAATTGTGTTTGAGAGTTTTGCTGTCTCTTCTATTTGTTTAAGTCTAAGCAGTGGACCTGACATAGACAAAATGTTTTGAGGTTTCATCCTGTGTGTAACTGGGCCAAGTATAAAGAGGAATTCCAATATAAAGAGCTCATTAATATGTTACCATTGTGTGTAAATTCAGGATGATACATGACCTGAACTGAAACTCTAGGTGTTGGGGGTTCTTTTACTCCATAAATCATGTTTAATTTAAATGTGATGTTTAATTAGGAATATTGTTCTATCCAGTTGTATACTGCATTGTGCTCAGCATTGCTGATCATATTTGACTGTTGCTAGTATAGAAATGCAGTGTGCCAGTTTGTAATAACTGAAGTGCCTGGTATTCTTTTAAAACTTCAAAAAGGTATTCAAGACACAGGTTGCTTTCTTCCCAGATAATTGCTTTCAAAAAACCTTCTGAGTTAAATTACGAATTTTTACCTTTTTTTACTGCTCTCTGAAGTTAATAAAATTTTTCAGGATTGTGATAATTCCTTGTGATTATATCTATTACTTTGTCATTTCATTCAGCTAGTTTCATTCACAGAAGGCAGTTTTGTTTTGGGGCTGTTGAAGTCAATGTGAAAAAAAATTCAAGCCCCACTTGGCTCACAATGTGAATTTTGGGTGGCAACCCCCCTACCCCCAATGAAGCAAGAAAAAAACCCTGTCTCTTAAATACTAATTTCAGCAAAGTTGAATATTTAATTACATGGCTGTATGTGCTTTTCAGAAGCTTTTACTAAAAGAGGGAAACCATAAAATTGGCTCCTAACTCAGTTAAAGTTTCAGAATATCTGGTGTTTTGTTGTAACTTCTGCAGCCGTGGTTTTTCAGTGCACCTTACTGACCATCCTGAGACTTTCTTTTTCCCCCCACTCAACATATTTGACAAAAAAAAAGTTTCATTTGGATAACCAGTAAATTTATTTTTGAGAACAGATCTTCATCTTCAGGTTGTGTAATTGAAAGTGCTGGTTTAAGTCCCTGTTCTGCTTTGCATCATGGGAAACAGTGGAACTTAGCACAAATTTGTGCAGTGTGGCTTTGTTTGAATAGTAGCCTGGGGGATGGTAGAGAGACACTTCAAGTAATTTGAACAGCTGGAGAAGCCCAGGTAGGTGTAATGCCTTAGATGAAATGAAAGGTAATAGGAGACCAAGAAGAGCAGGTAGGAAGAGATTCCAGCATATAGTGGCATATGTGTTGGGAAAGGCTTGTAATCACCCTTTGTGACTTAAGCTTTTATTTCTGTCTTGCTTTGTCACCTCAGAGCTTCAGAGATGTCACTAATGCAATACAGTTATGTAGGAAATACAGGATTAAATAGCTGTATAGTGATGTCCTTCATGGTTATCTTGGTGGGTAACTGCCTTTCTTCCTGGCAGGAGAAAGCTGTATGTTGCAACTTTCCCTGAACCTATTGAATGTGTCTATAGATCGAGTTGGTCTGCACATTTGCGCTTGGTCTGGTACTTCTGGAAATGCTGGATTTACTGCCTGTGCAAATAAGGTGTGCCTGTAGTTCTTCATCCATATGTCTGTGGATCCCAGGACAGAATAGTCAGGAGCAGACTGTTCTAGCTGCCATCTTTGCAGACCTCTCCTGAGATCTGATCCTCATGATGAGTAGAATGAGCTATTTTGTTTAAATTGGAATGGTGCTTAACAATAGTATGTATTTCAATATACAGGTGATTAAGAAATGTTACTTAGATTGAAAGTGCAGCATAGATTTTCCAGAGACTATTCTAATACAGATTTATTTTTAGTTTCAGTACAAAACGGTTCGATTCATCAAAAGGATGCAGTAAATGATGATGATTTTGAGCCATATCTAAGTAGTCAGACAAATCAGGTAAGTGAACATTGGTTAGTACCTTGAAGTTAACTTTGACATTCAGCTGACTTCCAGACTTAATTTTTGGATATTTCTTACCATTACTGACTTACCTGAATATACATAGAAATATAATTTTATGTCATACTTTGTCTCATCATATGATATCTTAAGCAGATGAAGTGTTCTTAAGAATTCTGGAAAAGCTTCAGTTAAAAAGCATGCTTTCATGTTCCTTGCTCTTGTTCCTCTGCTCTAGCTTCAGAAAGATGCAGTTGCAAGAATCTTCAGCTAAAAACCAAAACCCCTTACATTTAAAACAAAATCATCATTTTGGATGCAGTCCAAAACAATAGTTTTGTTGGCTCTGAGAATATATTAACTGCTTGGACATGGTTTCCTTTAAAGGTGATAGAAGTAGCTCACAGCTGATGGCATAATAGATGGAGGCTTAGTATCACTACAGCTTGGTACAGTTCTTCTGCCAAGAAGCTAATGGCTTGACTTCCAGAGCTGTGAATTGCCTCTGTAGTTGAAAGTTAATATGAGTTATGTTAAGTTTGTAAACTGGAGTGATCTTGCGAGAGAGAGAGAGAGAGTGCAAGTTATTAAAAGACTTAAGAATTTTTGCTTGCCTTTATTTTTTTTTTCCAATAATACAGCATTAAGGAAGCATCAGCTAGAGGATGATATGTGCAATTTTTTCTACAGAAAACCAGCAGAAATCATGTGGGGGTAGTCCTTCAAATGTCTCAAGAAATAAATTGTGTGATTTCTGTCTGGAGTAGTACTGAATTAATGCCCATTCTCCATAGCATGGATGTATTACTTTTGTTGCTTCTCCTGAAACAAACAGGCATCCTTGCGTCCCTTTCACTGTACTAGTTTGTTAGAGTCTCCAATTAGAAGTGAGAAATATGACAAAATCTAACAATACCACAACTTTAAATCATAGTTGCAGCTATTTTTCTTTAGTTGTAAAGGTACAGTTATGACTTGTTTTAGAGTAGCTTGTTATTTTCTTGATGCTGTTGGCATGGAGGCATTTTAAACCTAGCTTAGCAGCTAAAAATGAGGATAATGTTCCAGAGCAAAAGGGAGTCCTTTAATGCTTTCAGAAGGTCTCTTAAATAAATGACCATATCTGACAGATACCTCACTAATGTTTTATGTTGTGAGGAATGGTGAAAGTAACAATACATTCATGTAACCCTTAAAAATGTTTTGGATTGTATTACAGTTTTTTTTTCCCCTGAGCATAATTGTCAATTTTGCTGATTTTTTAAAATTTTATTTTCTTGCAGAGTAACAGCTATCCACCAATGTCAGACCCATACATGCCTAGCTACTATGCTCCATCCATTGGATTTCCATACTCTTTAGGTGAAGCAGCATGGTCAACTGCAGGTGACCCTCCAATGCCATATTTGACAACTTATGGACAGATGAGCAATGGTGAACACCATTACATACCTGATGGTGTATTTAGTCAACCTGGGGCATTAGGAAATACCCCTCCATTTCTTGGGCAGCATGGATTTAATTTTTTTCCTGGGAATGCAGACTTCTCTACATGGGGGACAAGTGGATCTCAGGGACAATCAACGCAAAGCTCTGCTTACAGCAGCAGCTATGGCTATCCACCTAGTTCTCTTGGGAGAGCCATAGCAGATGGACAGGCTGGATTTGGCAGTGATACTCTGAGCAAGGTGCCTGGGATTAGCAGCATTGAGCAAGGCATGACTGGACTGAAAATTGGTGGAGATATGACGGCTGCTGTAACAAAAACTGTAGGTTCAGCTCTGAGCAGTACAGGTATGACAAGCATTGCAGCTAACAGCGTGCCCCCAGTTAGCAGTTCAGCGCCTAAACCAACCTCATGGGCTGCAATTGCAAGGAAACCTGCTAAACCTCAGCCGAAACTCAAGCCTAAAGGTAATGTGGGCATTGGGGGCCCTGCTGTACCGCCGCCACCTATAAAACACAACATGAATATTGGAACTTGGGATGACAAAGGGTCAGTGGTAAAAGCACCCCCAGCTCAACCAGTACTGCCTCCTCAGACTATAATCCAGCAGCCTCAGCCATTAATTCAACCACCACCACTGGTGCAAAGCCAACTGCCTCAACAGCAGCCTCAGCCACAGCAACCACAACAGCAACAAGGACCTCAGCAGCAGGCCCAGCCTCACCAGTTGCAGCAGCAACAGCTGCAAAACCGCTGGGTAGCTCCTCGTAATAGGGGTGTGGGCTTCAGCCAGAACAATGGAGCTGGTAGTGAGAACTTTGGTTTAGGTGTTGTATCCGTCAGCTCCTCACCTTCTGGTGTGGAAGTGCACCCAGTGCTGGAGAAACTAAAGGCCATAAACAACTACAATCCCAAAGACTTCGATTGGAATCTGAAGAATGGACGTGTGTTTATAATCAAAAGTTATTCAGAGGACGATATTCATCGCTCCATTAAGTACTCTATCTGGTGTAGTACTGAGCATGGGAATAAGCGCTTGGATGCTGCTTACCGGTCCCTGAATGGAAAAGGCCCACTCTATTTGCTCTTCAGTGTGAATGGCAGTGGACACTTTTGCGGCGTGGCTGAGATGAAGTCTGTTGTGGACTACAATGCATATGCTGGTGTCTGGTCTCAGGATAAGTGGAAGGGGAAGTTTGATGTCAAATGGATCTTTGTCAAAGACGTTCCCAATAACCAACTGCGACATATTCGCTTGGAAAACAATGACAACAAACCAGTTACCAATTCGAGGGACACTCAAGAGGTACCCCTAGAAAAAGCCAAGCAAGTGCTTAAAATAATTGCTACTTTCAAGCATACCACCTCAATCTTTGATGACTTTGCACATTATGAGAAGCGTCAAGAGGAGGAGGAAGCCATGCGTAGGGTAAGAAATCAGTGTCATTACAGTAGCTCTCTTTTTTTTTTCTGTTTTCAGAAGCCTTGTTTTTCATTCATCTGGAATTTCTGTCTGCAAGTATTAAATCAGAAAGTGGTACTTCTTATTCAAAGTGTCTACTTGATATAACTGGCTCTTAATGAAAAAATTTAAGTTCCTGTAACTTGTTTATTAGTTCAGTCATCTGTTTAATCACAATATGAAGGTAGGCCTGAATAAGCAGACATCTGACAGGTTCTACTTCTTCAATGCAAATGAAAACTGAATTGAGTCCATTATCCATAACTGAAGTCTTCTTGCTTAGATTTTTACAGTTTCTGGATGTCACAAAAAGAACCAGAAATGAGAGAAGAACTGTACTTTTTCACATAACATTTCAATTCAAATTCTGCCTTAATGAAATGTTAACAGCATGATTAGTGTGAAAAGCCGGTTTTCTTCTTGATTCAGTTCATCTTCTGTGGATCTGTGAAAAACAGAAATGATACAGTGGTGACTTGAATAGTGTCAAAATAATTTTTGACCTTTCTGATAGTGCTTTTCCTAAAAAAAAAAGGTTAATTTCTGCAAGCAAGAGTAAATGTGATAACTCTGTAGAGGAACTTTTAGTTTTGGAGGTATTTCCTGAAATGCTCATCAGACAAGGGAAAAGCATTTAATTCAAGCTGTTTTGTGGTACCTGGGTACTTTGTCTTGTGTATCCTCCCTAGTCATAGCACTTTGTGCTCACCATTGGCCACAATATTTACTTTTCCTATATTTACTTGTTTTCCAGACTTGCAGTAACTGTAAATGTATGATTTGTTTCATGGTTAGAAACATTTCAGGAGCTATTTCTACCAGTTAGATGGTATGCAAGTATTCAAAAATGAGAGTTGCCATCAGTACAGTTTGTTGCTAATGATCTCTGTTCATCATGTCACACCACTCACTGGAATAAGAACTCCCAAAAGTTTAGGGTTTATGCTAACTAAGGGCCTTGGGACATGTGAAGTGGAGAATTTGTTCACTTGAAGCTGACACATAAAGAAGCTGTGAAGCAGATGAAATGTTTATTACTCTTAGGTTTCTAGTACTGTAGTGGTTTCACCCCTCTTGTGAGTTCCTAGTCCTTCAACATGAGTGTTGCATCTCCTGTAGACAGTGTCAGGCATACACCAAACCAATTTTGTAGTTCTGTTGCAAGACTCTGCAATAAATTGTTATGTTGAAAGTTTTCTGTTGTTGGAAGGCTAGATGAGTATCCCAGTTGGGTATGTGATGCCTTTGGATTTTCTTCCTAAAAGGAAAATGGATTATGCCCTAAATGAGTATCATTACTTTCATGGTATCTCCGTGGTGGGGTGATGGACTGCTTTCTTAACTAATATTCAATGTAAGGGAATGACTTCGACTTTTTCAGGCTTTGGTATGACTTCATCAAGTGCAGAACCCCCAGCCAGTCAAGGGAGGTGATTGTCCCACTCTACCCTCTGCTAGTGAAGCTCGAGTCCTGTGTGCAGTTTTCAGTGCCACAATATAGGAAAGACATAAAGCTATTAGAGACCATCCAGAAAGGTCACAAAGATGGTGAAGGGTCTGGAGGGGAAGCTATGTGGGAAGAACCTGTGGACACTTGGTTTGTTCAGCCTGGAGGAGACTGAGAGGGAGACCTTGTTGTGGTCTCATGAGGGGAAGTGAAGAGGCAGATGCTGATTTCTTCACTCTTGTGACCAGTGACAGGTTTCAAGGGAATGGCCTGAAGCTGTATGAGGGAAGATGCAGGTCAGATAGAAGAAAAGAGGGTGGTTGGGCACAGGCTTCCCAGGGAAGTGGTCACAGCTCCAAGCCTGAAGTTCAAGAAGTGTGTGGTCAACCCTCTCAGGTAGATAGTGCAACTCTTGGACACAGAACCAGGAGTTGGACTTCAGTGATCCTCATGGACCCTTTTCAGACATTCTGATTCTGTGATTTGTTGTAATTTTGTAATGTTTCAGGAGGACTGAGATTGTAATGTATAATGTATCTCTGTAGTCCTCACGCTTCAGTATTTTCTAAACTTTCAGAATTTTGGGATATTTCGCAAATCACTGGTTTGCTTCAAAATATCTCCTTTACTGAAAAAAAAGCTTCACAAACAAGTCACAATTCGGATATGCCTTAGCAACTCAGGAAAATTGTTTTATTTGTGGTTTTGTTCCCTCAGTAGTAGGTAAAAGCCACAAAATGTAATGAAGAGGAGGATGTAGATTAGTGGAAGGGTTTCTATGTGTGCTAAACTTACAATTCAAAGTACTGAGTTCAGCATTTAGTAGGTCTTGAACTAGATAACTGTGATGATGGGTATTTGAGTAATTAAAGTAACATTGCTATTTGAATAATATCTTCAGAGAAACATACAGTATCTGTATGACTGGAATACTGACCTCTTTGTTTCTTTGTAAATAGTTAACTTCCCAACACTATTGAGAGCAAACATGCTTGTCAAGATACTTGCAGTAGTGGCCATTGGCTCTTTTCAAAAATTGCTTCAGAACTGTGTAGATTAGTTGTGAGGTTTTCTCTTTGTAGATGGATTTGAGGTGTGCCTTCAGCAAATTAATATAGACTTAAAATATAGGAAGTTCAAATTAAACTAATGTAATCTACTGAGAGTTTAACTTTAGCATTCTCTTCTGATTGAATGTTGATTTTAAATCTGTGTTTTTTCTTTTATCACACAGTGTACAAGTAATCTGTGTTTAAATTGTAAACATGGTCTGTATGATTCAGGTCTGTAAATGCACCAATTAGTATTTTAAGCTCTGGTCTGTGGTTAATTGAATAGCTCTTTATTACCTAGTGCCAGCTAAGCTTTCATGGAGCTGTATTTAAATATGTGCACTTTCTACTGCCTGTAGAACTGTGTAAATGAGGTTCCTGTTCATTTTCTTTGGCAGCTGTGGCAATTTTGTTTCCAGTGTTTTGGTCATGAAAAATATGCTTATAGCTGTTAATAAAATATTAAATGCATCAGGCAGCAGTAGTCCCTTCCATTTTCCTTGAAATTCAGTTAATATTTTGTTGTTGCATTGGTGGTTACAAACCTTTATACAGCCAGTAACCTAAATATCGTAAACTGCAAATAATTTAGGGATTTAATTTGCTTTACAATTGTTCATCATTACAGCTAATTTATCTTAAAATAATTGGTTGTAAAAGTTTAATCTTAACAACTCAGGGGGATCAATAATTAATTTCCAATATGGTCTAGCAGTATGTTTTATTAAAATATGGCAGTATACTTCTGAAAGAACAAGGAATAGTCTCTGATAAACATGAAACTTTAGTAACTTTGCCGTTTGATAAAGGTAACTTGAAAATGACAAAGAATAGTCTCTTTAAGCATAAATATTAGAACTGTAGTGTCTACCACTGTTTGATGTAACCCTGGTGTGGGTGAGATATCTACAGCAGGGCTTGTGCAGTAATCATTCCCTTTTCCTTACAGCTCAGGTTCCAGGCTCCTATTTTAAACATACAAGTGCTGTGATCTTTTACCAAAGGATCAGAGAAATGAGTGTTGCTTTTCATGAGTTCTGTCAGACACACATTGAAATAATCTGGAATTCCATTTGTCCTTAGTTAACTGTTGCTTTGTGGTGTAAATGTGCGACTTGTATGCATATTATTTAAAAACACGTTTGGTTGTCTTTCAACAGAAAGCTGTAATACCTAAATGAATGAAACAAATCTGAAAATATGCCTTTTAAGATGACATAATTACATTTTAGAGAATCAAAGGTATTAAAAATAAAGAAAAACATCTGTAGTAGTAGCTTTGCATCTCATCTTCAGTAAGTATATGGGTGAAAATAAAATGTGCCTCTGATTAAAAATGCAGTTGTTGGCAGATTATGACTTCCTTGCCCTCAGATGGTGGCTTATTACCCATTGTCTTATCACATGTAGGACTTCTTTTGGTGCTTTTTGATGGAGAATTCTACTTTTGTAGCATACAGTGGGAAAAAAGGTCATGGTTTCATGTAATTGTAGAATGCTTTAGATGGTTTTCTTAGTGCAATAGTCCAGAAAAGTAATTGATTTTTGTTCATGAGGTAAGATAGAAGAACTTAGTATATATTTGTGCTTATCTAATTTGCATTTGTATTTTTTTTTTACTTTTCAGGAAGCCTTTAAATGGCAGATAAATAAGCATTTAAAATTTTAGCTTTCTTCTGTTGCACTACTTATCTTGTAATAGGAATGCTGACATAGCTAGAACTTCTTGACTCTCAAAAGGAGGGATTTTTTCCCCGCCCCCTTCATTCTGATACCAATGTAACTTTTGTTTCTCTGGTAATTGTGTCATTATCAGGCTGCAGTGTTAAGCAGTGGAACTCCTTTCCTTCCTTGGACATTGCTGACATTGTGACATTGATTTGATATTTCTTAAAAATATCTTGAAGGGAGAAATTATCCATTAAGAGTGAACTGTAGCTGCTTCTTCCTCCTCTTAACCCCCAATCATCAATTACTATGATATAATGTCAGAAACAGATATCCATTGACAGATTTTCAGTTAAGGAAAACAGGTAATTGACAAAAATTTTAATGCAGTTAAATTATATTTGTGCTACGCAACTTCTAAAAGTTTGTGTATTTATATTTAGAAGAGGTTTATGTAATAAATAAGAAACTATCTAAAAGAGGGTTATGTAATTAATATCTTCTGAGAAACATATTCATTTCCTGTATGCTTTTGATGAAGTTTCAAGGGACATTATTTTTCAATTTCCTTGAACTTCATATTTATCAAGAGTGTCATCTTCATAATTGGAAGTGAGAAAGTAGAAACAGGAAACACTTTTTTTCCCTCCCTTGCTAGTTGTGAGATGAATATGTACCCCTGGTCATAGGAGAAGATTATTTGTAGCTAGAATAATTTTGAGCATACTGCTCCAGAATTTCTTTTCCATGATGGTGTGCTTATTTGCCGTATTTTTATTTGCTTTTGTATCTTCAGTCTTTTGGAAAAGCATAAAGATTATCTTCATGTTCTTATGTTAGACACGGGGATTTCAGGTGTTTTCTGTGCATTTGGTAGAGTCAATTGTTTCTGTTCCAAGGTATAGTTTAGAATTCTTTAGTGTATGAGGATGGATGTTTGTGGTCTCTTACAGAGTGACCATGTAAGAGTTTGAGCAGTGATGTTGCCTGTGTTTCTCCAGTGATGAAGCAAGAGGGAAAGTGCAATTGGACTGTTGAATAAAAGAGGTGGAAGGCAATTAAACTCATAGGCACAGTCTTAGTTCATAGCAACACTTGTAGAGATCTTGTTGTGTGTTTGTTTGTTTGAAATCTCTACCTGAAAATCAAGCCTACAAAGTCCTTTTTACAGAGCAGATTCAACTTCTCTTACTCTGGGAGTGGAATGACCAATTTCTCCTGTAAAACAGGGACCCCTATTGGAAAAGCTAGGAATATCAACCAAATGGTTTACTTCAAAGCCTAAGAGACCTGTCGCTTTTGGAATCTAAAACTTTATGTTCTTAAATATCAAGGCAGCTAGCTAAGACAAGACTTCAAACTTGAATTGAGCTGTATCTGTGACAGTGGTGCCTTTTCTAAATGCTATGTCTTTTAAGTTGTGTTTTTTAAAACAAAGGAGAAATTCTAAATCTCTTGTTCCAGAGCAGAAGCAGAACCTTAAGTATATACAGATAGCTGTAAAAATTCATGAGGCAGCCTTCTGCTTCCTGCTACATCTCCTCAGATTTCAGTGCTCTATTAACAACAAATTGCCTAGAACAGTGATGCTTTTCCTGCAGTTTGCAGGGAAGAAATATGCCTGCGTATTGCAAGAAAGTCCCAACCCATCTGACTCTTCACAGCCTTGCTTCATTGATTCATACTGCAGATGGGCTAGCTAGCAGTAACTCTGGAGATTCCTGGAAGTGGTTTGCTGGAAAAATGGGATTTTAAAACATACAGATCTTGCATGTCTGTTGAAGCTGTTCCTGTAGATTCGGTTGAACTAGGATTATTTGTTTTATATCAAAACTGTTTTGCTTAAAACTTTGTATTCATCTAGCTGAAATGAAACATTACAAAAGTTAGCAGATGATAGGTTTCTCGAGCCTGGTTCTTTGTGGGTTTTTCAGAAGTTTGGTAGCATAGTTAATATTGATGACTAATTATTGTTTTGTTCTGTACCATCCAGATTATAGTCAGTTATAAAAAGTAAATGCAAACTTCCATGTTCACTGCATTTTCATATAAATAGGAAACCAAGATAAAGTAAGTTCATTTTTCCTCATGGTAGATTGGAGTTTGAGTTACACCTGTTCAAAGAGTACGAGTGGTGAGGCTTAAAGAAAAACTACCTGAGAAATTCTTCCTCAGTGTATTTTGTAAGCCCTGCAGTGAATGTTATTTCCCTTCCAAGGCTACCATAAATTCCTTAGCAGATCAATTAAGTAATGTGTTCTTGTTGCCCTTGGGCATCTGAGAACAACTAACCAAGGTGTCAGAGTCATCTTTCTGCTTCTTTTGCTGGGATAGAGGTCATCACTAAATACAATTTCGATAGATTTGGTAAGAAGCTATCTCTTGTCAGTCTTCAGAAGTCAGTGTTATATTCTCAGCATTGTTAACAAATAATAGTGAGGATCTGGAGGTTGTTCTTTTTTTTTTAATCATCTTACTGAAATGGCTGTCTTGTAGATAGTTAAAGTCTGATATTTCAGTATATAATGATGTGCAATCCTGAAGCAAATCACCTGCTACTTGTACTTAGAATTGGCTGATCTGTCACTGAAAGTATCTGCCTGGAAGACAAAACTGGAAGGGCTTTTCTGTCTCATGGAGTTCAAGCCTGGCTTCTGCAGAGCCTTTCATTGCTGTGTGTTATCATACAGTGTCTTTAGGTAGCTGGGTTTCTTTCTCCACCTCTGCCTTTTGAATGGTTGTACTGTGTAGAATTTTAGATGGGGATTTACTTCTTACTGCCTTTATCATTACCGTAATAAAATAATATGGTCTGTTTATGTTCTACTAACAGTGCGTAAGTTTGATCAAATTTAAATTTATTTACCTTTTTACAGTACTTTTTCACTTTTTTTTTCCTATAATAGGAAAATATGCTTACAAGTATATTTCATTGACTAAGTAAAGTGCCATGAAAACTAGTAGGAAAATAAACAAATTAGAAATCTAGGTCTTCAAGCTTTTGCAGAGTTTCTTAATATTTGTGTGCTTGAGAACCTTTATATACTATCTGTAGTTCAACTGATCTGCAGCAGCAGGGTCTCAGATGAATATTATTCTCAAAGCTAAATGGGAGAAGGAGCTACTCTGAAGTTGTAAAACCTCACTTGACTTTGTGTGTTAACTTTGATTTTTAATTTGTGCCTTTTGGTTTTCATGTTGGGTCAAGGAATAGAAGAAAATCAGTGTTTAGGGAGTGAATGGCATCTGGACATGAAAAATTTGTAGGTTCATTTCTAGAGACCCTTCTCATCTATTCCTTCCCTCCCTTCTTCCCAGAAGTGCTTCTCAGAGAAATGTATTTAAATATATTTATCTGTTTCTGAGGTTGTGTCTGTGTTGAGGAAATGTGCCCTCTTAGTTGGGAGTTCAAGAGTGAGAACCTAAGAAGAACCAATATTTTACACAACTTTTTACGTTTCAGTAATCTAGTTTATGTTAACAGCCGGTGATATAAACACAGTAAACAATTTCTGGAATTTTTCACTTTTCTAGTAATCCGTTTTTCATTGTGGTTCTCAAGCTTTAAGGTCAATGCTTACGCTGTCCTAGCTTTAATGGTACACTGGAGTGAAATAAATTGCAGATGATGGCTGATGCCATTAGTAAATGAGATTTCATGAGCTTTGCTGTGGCTTCTTTTCACCACCTCTACAGCTGCCTGCTCTGCCTCTGCCAGGTGTTTCTGCCCACGCAGCACAGTTGGCAGAGCAGATGAGTTCCTGTGCCTCACTTCACAGAATGCAGTCTGACATGTTAGCTTACATTGCAGATGAGCAGGGCTTCTAAGTTGAAGATTAAATCACAATCAGAGTTTGCAGCAAAGCAGCTTCTGAAGCTGTTGTTAGAATGATCCCTCTTGGGAGAGGGGCAGAGTAGACAGCTCCAGTCATGAACACTTTCAATATTGCAGTAAGAGGTTTGGCAAAATTCTGAGTTTTGGGGTTTTTTTTGCGATTATAGCTGATAGTGCTGGAGGGTTTGTGGGAACTCTGCAATTGGCCTGTGTAAGTTTGCAACCCTGGATAGCTTCCAAATGGACACCTTGAAATGCTTGCACTTGCAATTACTGTAAAAACAGCCAAAGTCATTCTTTCAGATCTGCCTTTCCTGGCCTTGAGCTTCAGTTTGTGGGACCTTGGGAAAAAAATACAGCCAAAGACTTAGTAGCTTCTTGTTCTTGTTAGGCTACATTTGCATTTACATGTAGACTACTTAAAATGAGGCTTTTTCATTTACCTTCTTTGTGACAAAGAAATCCCAAAGTCAGGGTTGTGTGCATCTCAGTAGCTTCTTTCAAATCAGATCAGGAAATGTTTTTGTTGCTTTGAATTTTGAAATGTTGTTAGCACAGAGATTTCATTATATCTGAGGATAAATTACATTGCAACTACTTCTCAGCATGGGATCATTCAATTAATGCTCTGAATTCAAACAACTAAAATTAGGAAGTAAGTCAGCTTTGCAGTTCAGACCAAGCTAATTTCATAGCTTTGTTTGTACTAGATTGATGCATATTTCTAAGGTTGAAGCAGTTTTTAGATTCACTTTTACTTGATTTGTCCAGAAAGTTATTTGCATGCGTGAAATGTGCTCAGCATATGGTCTGCAGCTGACAGTACCTTTAATCAACCAACATGTTCCCATATCGTCCTGATTTGAATGGTACTTAATTTCCATGTCCTGTTCATAAACTCCCCCTGCAGCTGGGTAATCTGACCATGATGGGTTGACCTTTGGCAGGGAACTTAAATATACAGGAGAAAGTTTTCAACCAAGAGCATTGCAAGAGATGTGACAAAAGTTTGCTTATCTGAATATAAGAAATGAAATGGGTGAAAGAGAAGTGGTTATGCTGGAAACTTCTACTCTGGTGTTGGAAACCTTCTGGAGGTAAATTCTTCTGTTAATTTGTCTACAACCACAAAAAAACCCTAAACAAACAACCAAACTAAAACTGAACAAAATCAAAAACCAAAATACCCAAAACCCTCAGGAGAACTACTTTTTGAGATAGGAAAAAACAGTGGTCCAGGAGTGTGATCTGTTGGAGTTAGAGAGGGGTTTTGTTTTGAGTGGAATAGCACTGCCTGTGTTTTGAGTAAATCAGGTCTTCTTTCTCTGTTTTGCAGTACAGAGTGCCAAATGTCACTGCTACCAGTATTTGAAGAATGTCCTTTTCACTTGCATTGAAAAATGTCATGCTTGTATGTCTGCCTGAAGTATTTAAATATAAATGTAGTAACATGTAATTTTGAGACTACAGGAAAGATGTGCTGATGTTTTGAAGCCTTTCTTCCTCTGTAGAATTCCAAGCGGATGTAAAATTTGCAACACCTCCTTTATTTCATCAAGTGGAAGAAGGTAGTCAGAGTATCATTCCTTTTCTACTTTTGAGTTTTTATTAACTTTATTATGTTTTCAGTTTAGAGCTTCACAAAGCATAGTGTTGGTCAGTTTATAGTACAGCAGTTTGAAATGCAGAGAGTCTTTCTGGACAGCCTGAGTCAGTGCTTACGTATGTAATACTTGCAAATGAACAGGAACTGATGATTTTAGTTGTATACATGCTGTATTTAAAATTGTTATATATTTTAACATTACCGTTTCATAGGCTCCTACTTACTACCACAGGAGTGTTTTCAACACTTTGTGTAGTTCTTGCAGTTGAAGTCTGCTAATATTAGAGGAATAATCTGAGATGTGCCTGAGCAGGCTATTTTTGCATGCCTTACATGCATAGTGAGGCATGAGGCCAGTCATCATCTGTTTTCAGCCAAGCGTGCATTGTTAAGATATCAGCTTGTATTAATGACTGATACTATCAATCTTAAATAGCAGTATCTTACTATGAAAATATTAGTTTCATATTTTTGAACTAGGAAAAATAATTTTCTAGCAAAATTATGTAAGTATTGCTTCCACTTTAAATATGCTGAAATTCTGCTCTAGCTAATGTCTAGTCTTGGACACACAGCTGCTGGGACCATGAGCTGCTCATTGTGACCAAGACTGGGGCTTTATTGTTTTGGTTTTCATCTTGAAGCATCTTGGAGATCTGTCTTGGAAAGGACTAGATCACCAGTAATAACCAGTATAAGTGTTACATATCTTCTTCTTTCAATAGACTGTCTTTTTGGAAGAATCTATGTGGGGTCATATGCTCATTTACAATTTTCTTAAATAGTTTCTAGCATTATAACGTTTCCATGTGGATTTGAAATAGCTGTTCAAATGCCTCCTGGGTTATTTTGTTTTCCCTGCTGGTATTGTTCCATTTATAGTATGCAATAATAATAAAAATACAGAGAGGTATTTTATACTTTTTATCGTCTTAATGGAGATGGGAACCAACCTCTCTTCCATGCAGGTAGTTGTATATTTCCTTAATCTGCTCAGCTGTACATATAAAAAAGGTATTATGGAAAAGGCTATTGAAAGATGAAGTCTTAGTTTTTTACACTAACTGGTGTCTTTTTACAGGCTAGAAGATGTATTATGAAGGGAACAATATATAGTTTGTTGATCAGTTAATTTTTTTCCTGGAGGTGTCATAATGGCGAAGTGTATGTTTATCTTGAACTAAGCAGAGAAAATGGAGGATGATGATAAAGCACTCAAAGTGTCATTTATTCCTTTAAACCTGTACAACAGAACACAGATTTATTAGTTCCTGATAGTTACGGTATTTTAGCCCTAAATGCCAAATGTGGCATCCCATAGTGCTGTGAGGGCTGTCTGGTTATTGTGGTCCTGACTGTGCCTCAGACTCACATTGAAATGAGGTTTCTTTGTAGCTGTTTGTATTTCACTGACTTTTCATGTTGTTATTGAAAGTAATTTCTAAAAAATGTATGCATGGCCTTCTTAAAAAAAAAAAAATTCTGGCCACTTGAGCATTTGTATGGAGGATGAGGTGTTGGGCCTACTAGTTAATTTACCTTTTGATCTTTAGCACTTTTTATTATATGGGGCTTTGATGAGAATAAAAAATATGAGAATCCCATATTTTTTCAGGGATATAATGGATAGAGAGTAGAGCATTTTTTGACAAGCTAAGCAGAAGATTTAGGGTACATCTTGCCTTGTTTGTAGGTCCCTTGGTCTCTTTGCTCAGTTCACTTTGTGCAATATATTTCACTGTAAGTGAATTCAAACTGATAATTAAAAGTAATTTTTTTGATAGCAGTTTTTTGGAACATGTTTACCTTTTAGTTTGACATATACTTCTGTGTTTCTCTTTAAGAATTTGACTTAAACTGTAGAATTTTATATTCCTGGAAATAATTGAAGCTTTTTCCTTGAAAGCATGTTGCCTGATTTAGCTAAATTGAAAGCAATGAAAATGCTGTAATGAAAGAAAAGCAGATAATGTTGATTTGTGTGTATTAACATGATTGTCCTTTTCTGTTTTTGTTTTTTTTTCAGGAGAGAAATAGAAACAAACAATAACTATATGGAGATGTCCTGCTAGAATACAACACTAATGATGTAGACTCTGGAAATGCCTAATATGTCTAAGAAGACGTTATTAAAGCTTTTTTCTGCTTAAGGTGACATCTTTGAACACTTTAACACGAAATTGACTCTTCTTGTAATGGTTCTCATCAGTGCATCTGCCCTTATACTCTCTCACCAAACACACTTGAGAACTGTACCTTCGTCAAGCACTTTCTGTCCTGAAGCTTTTACCAGTATCTGCTGTCTTTTGTATTTATGCATCCTAGCTAAGGCACAGGAGACCGAACGAATGCAAGGATTCATTAACTCTTTGAATTTGTTAAATACTAACATTTAACCATTAGAAGTGGTTCAATGATGTGAGATTCACATTGCTTCAACTTAATTTTTTCTTTGTTGTAGTTTTTTTAATTGTCAGTTTTTAGCTATTCAACAGATTAAAAGCAAATCATGCCATATTTAGTCCTGGAGTAAAACTCAAGTCTAAATGTTCATGTGGAAATTATTGTAGTAATCTTTTAATATGGCAAAGCAACTTTAAGCTGCAGTTTAGCCAAATGAATCGTAACATGAAATTATAATAGAATGACATTTCCCTTGTTTCAAACTGTTTGGTGTAAGAGAATATTAATATGCAGCTTGGTGGACACCACCAGTTAATGCACATTTCTTTATTTTTTTTCTGTAACATGTATACTGAAAAAAGTGCATTTGTCTGAGGAACTGTTTGTTTGCTACCACTCAATGAATCTCAGTTTTGAGTAAATGTACCTCAGTCTAAATCAGACTTTTTATGACCTTTATAACTACATTTAAAATAATCTTTAATTCCTATTTCTGGGTGTTTGCAAGCCTGACAGATTGCTATCATGAAAGTGAAAATTTACTCCTCTAGGTGATTCACTAGCTAAATAAACATAATTCTTGTTTAGCAAGCATATACTGTTTCTCAAATTTTTTTGTTTCATTGTGCCAACATCGAGGTGTTTTCCCCCCTGTCTGGAACTATTTTGAGAAGAATACTTTGGTCCATGGAGTTGACATGCTGATAACCATGTTAAGAGGATTTTTGTTAGAAACATGCAACAAGAAGTTTTAGACTACATATTAAATGGGCCAATTCTATACTAATTTTTAACCTCTAAAGAGTATATCTTCTGTTTCAATTCATATAGCAACACATTCTGTCTGCTGGAAGAGAATATTGGAAAAACTGTTAAGAGGGTGTATTGACTGTACAAATTACTGAACAACCTGTACCAAACTCCAGGGATAGCTTTCCCTTTTTAGAGCAGCGATGTTGAAGTCAGATATCTTATAGCTTAAAATAGCAGTAGCACATATTATTTGAACATGTTTCATGTCTTACTGTCCAACACAGATGTTTATATTGTTTCAAGTCCTTCATTTACAGATTTTGCCAGTCAGAGTTCTGGAGCTAAAGTAGCAAAGGTTTGTCTTTAATACAGATGATTTTGCTGACTTTTGCTTTCTCTCTTCTTAAGCCCTTTGCACTCATACAATCATGCAAACGCAAGAAGTTCAGTGCACACTTCTTGCTTATTATTTTAAATATTGTTAGAGACTGCAGGGTAGCAGATACAAATCTTAATTTTTATTCCAGTTATCTGGAGGCTCAAAAGGGAGGCTACTCCTGTATTTTGGAGTAAAGAAGCAATGTCACTTAAATGATAGATGAGTCATAAATAGCAAGTGGGATAAGGGAGGGATAAGCATAGTGCATGTAGTAAGAGGAGACTAGGAGACAAAGGTTTCAAGCCCAATCCCTATGAAATTTGGCTTCAGCCCAAAAATTACTGCTTCCATGTGTATCTGTTCCTTGCTAACAGGTTTTATAGCTATTTGTTTCCCTCTGTGGGCTGATTTATTCCAGCTGTCATTGATCAGCTGAAGTGGCAAAGGTCAATGTGGTTACTCCAAAGGATGTAGTTTTTCTGTGATCCCTCAAGGTATCAGCATGTTTCTGCTTCTTTGTTAAAAACTATCTTATGAAAATTCCCAGAAGTTCCCAGTTACCGAAAGCTAATGTTGGAATCAAGCATTCAGGAACTGATTGCATGTGCAGCCCTAGTTTGATTTCACTGCAGTATTTATATTTTTGCAGGCTTTGGTAATATTTCCTGCCTTACCCCATGCCTTTTTTATTCTAATAGCATGAGCGCTGCTCTTATATTGAATCAAGTTGAGCATCAAGTGGGTTCATCGCTTTGTTGCAGGCTTTGAAAGCTGGGAAGATGAGACAGGATTGTGAGAGAAGGAGGTGATCACATTTAAAGAGCTGTGACAGTTCTTACACTGTTCCAGGATTGTTAGCTAATCTACAAATAGAAGAGTTTGATTGCTGATGGTCTTAGTCATGTTGCGACCGATTTGCTGACTGCTGAGTTTAGTATGTGCAGCTGAAATTGAAAGGAATTTTATGTGCATATAAAGTACTGTAAAAATAGTATATAACATTGTAAAATCAGCTGTGGAGTGCTGTATTAGTTAATGGACATGTGAAGCTTCTAATCTTCAGCTTCCTTATGCACAAGTTCTTTTCCTCCAGAAAGAAAAGGAATGGTGCTTATTATATCAAATAAATGTAGAAATGCCTTTTTTTGGTCTGATTTTTCAATATGGTGAAGGTGTTACAGTGGTTGCTTTCTAACTTGCTAATGGAGGAATCAGTGGAACCCCTGTTCTGTTCCTGATGCCTCCCCCTTTGTGCCAGCCTTTGTTTTCCTGTGATCCAAACTGAGCCAGTTCAAGCCATTTTCTGCTGCTTTAACAGTTGGCCAGTTCTCTGTGATGCTGGATGTTTAGAAGAGAGATGGTGGGAGGGTGAGAAAGAACAAATCTCTTTCAGAAGCAGGTACCCACTGTTGAATAGCCTTAGCTGCACTACAACTACACACCTGGGGTTGATGAGCCAGAGGTGCAGCAGAATATTTAAAAGTGGCCAAGGCTCCCCAGGGGTAAACAAACAAAACCAATTTTGTTTCCAGTGTAAGATTTTGGTAGTATACAAGTGAGGTATGATGTTGTCACACATTTAGTAATATGATGAGTACAGAGGAAATGCTGAGTATTCTCCATTTTGATTACTTCTTCCAGTCTGAGGAGGCCTAAGAGTTGTCATAGAAAGTTGCTGTGGAAAAGCTTGTCCTACCACTACGAGTGGGACAAACTAAGATTGTAAGAGTTGTGCTCACGTTTGGGCATCCTTGACTTTGTAACATCAGCATCTTTCATGTAGTATTTTTGATAATTGACAGGAATAATTTCTGTCAGTTGAACGTGCACATTGCTTGCTTAAGGAAAACCTGAGCACTACTTTATTTTGAGGGACTTGGATTGAGAAAAAGTCAACAACTAGACAAATTCACAGCTAGACAAATTTCACTTCTTCAGGTATTTTGTCATTCTGTGCTTAATTTATGAAGTACTTATTCCTCTACCTTCTCTTTCTCTGCTTTTTTATTTTTGGCTACTCCAGCCGTTTCAATGTTCACTGTCCACAAAATTTAGATGCAAAAGCCCCTTGCCAAAATTATTCTTATTCCAGACAAAGTTATGGCACCAAACAAAAGATAATGTTGAGGTCAAGTGGAAATAATGTAATATTTAGGAGGAAGCATCTTAAATGTTTTTCATTGTTTAGTCCAAGTTCTATTTTGAAGTTGCTTTCTATTTCATAGGAGAATTTCCACACTCAAAATGTATTCACAGAATGGGTTGTGTTGGAAGGGACCACAGTGGGGTCGTCTGGTCCAACCTCCCTATGTAGGCAGGGTCATCCTAGAAAATTCCTAACAAAATCAGTGCATTTTTTTCTAGATGAGCCTGAGTTGAAGCAACAGTATTTTGAATTCTGTAAGTTGCAGTTACGTAATTTTTCAAAGTTACCAGTGACTTTCACCAGAAGGATTTTTACATACTTCACCTGATTCTAGTGCAGTGAAAATCCAGTGGAGACAGTCTTTGAATTTTCTCCAGCACTGTTTTTAAAATGAATAATTCTAGGCATTCAAATGCAAACCACCCTTTAGGAGTGGCTTTCCAAAGCCATTTCTACTATTTTTCCTTCTATTTAGTTAAGGAAATACACAAAGATTTTCAATGTCTTGTTTATCCTTTTGTTGGGTGAAGGTTCCTATAATTTACTGATAAATTAAGAGAGATTAAGAGAGTGGGTCTTTTCCATCTAGGTGTAGCAAACTTGGTTTCAATTTTGTGGGTTTTTTATTTTGTACCATTACAGTGTGGTGACATAGATGAGAGTTCTTTATCATGAGAGTTGACCATTGGATCTTATTTAATATGTTTGAAAGTTTCCTCAGGAGCAACCTGTTTCATATCCTTTGTTGTTTTGTTTTCCACCTGACACATTTAGTGTAGTTCAGCATGGGAGAGGAAAGAATTTCTCTATGGGTCATAGGAATTCTAAGTAAATTAGTTTGGTCTCATATACAAATACTGGTGTGCAGCTGGCAGGCTTTCCTCAAAGCATCTGTTCTATACTGTCTGTTCTACTTTACATATTTTAATAAAGTGCATTTTAATATGATGAATACAAACCTTTCAGTTCAAATTTAAATTTGTATCTAGTTCAGGCTTTCAACAGTATTTCTCTTCTGATGATAATCATGAAGCATTCTTATTAATGGTACTGTCAATGTCCAGGGTTCTCTAAGCAAAATATTAATAATAAAATTTGCTGCTTATTAATATTAGGAGATGCCTAATGTTTGTGTTATCTGTTCTTTTCTGACCTTGTCCTTCCTGCAAGTGAAAATGCAATGAACAGGAGTCAGTGCTCAGTTTGTTGTCTTCTCCAATCAATTTAACTATGTATTTCACAATAAACTTGTTCTGCCACACTGCAGGCAGAGTGCAGATGGGTGGGTCTTCAGGTATCTTCCTCCAGAAGTCTGTTCTTAGTTCAATGCTCAAGAGACAGTGAATTTCTTGTTCCCATCTAAGTAAGCATTCCTTTCCACTTTCCTACCCTGTCTGTGAAAACTCCACTGGGTATGTGTGCCAGCTGTTTCCTTTGGATGCCCATAAAGGAAGCCTGGCTTTGGATGCTGTTTTCACAATTTACAAAAAAGTTCCTGATTTTGCTTAGTTCTTTCTCTGGAGAGATGAAATCTTCTGAGTTAAGCTTGTCTCAGTCTGCCTTGTTTGCTCCACTGCAAATAGAGAAATACTGCTTTTATAACTGGATGCATTCAATGTCCTATGTGGTGTTTGCCATCTTTTAAGGTTAACTCTGCAGCATTTTCATTCAGAAGGTGGAAACAGAAACAGTATTTCATTGGAATTTAAGGACACAGTAATTAAAGCAAGGATCCACTTTTAAGTGTTGTTCTGACTTTTAGTGCTGGTGATCACCAAAGTGTTAACAGTGAGAGTTTATAAGCCACTTCGGTATCCTGTGTGCATTTGCACTTGTCATCTTGATTAACATCCTTTGCCTGTAAAATTAGTTTGTAACTATTGAGAAACTTAATTTTTGTTTATTGTTACTTTGAATTTCATCCACTCTGGGATACCATAACTTTTTATCTGCCTGCACAAGTTTATGTGCATCTTGAGAATGAAGTGTGGATGTTCATGTAAAATGAAACAAGATACTCTAGATCAATGACTGTATTTAAGTTGAGCTTATGGACTTCCAAATGCACAAGCTCTCTTGATTTGTATACTCTTATGTGAAGCATTACACTTTCGTCTTGAGCTCTGAATTTACGCATCCTTTCTTCCCTGTTCTGCGAACATCTGAAAGAACCTCACATGTTAACAAAAGAAATCCTCCCTTCATGCCTAGTCCAGGAATAAAAATTTCCAAACAAAGCATTTGAGCAAGCTAAATGGAGGTTTAGCTTTAGTTTGAGCTAAGCTATTACATTCAGCAAAGAGGTGAGATTAAAGGTTGTGGATCGTTCATTACCTACTGTAATTGTATATCTACTGTTTAAAAAAAAAAAGCTGAAATTTTATTTTGCAAGCATTCATAGATGCAGCTGCTGTTCAGTGTTACCCAAGAATCCTAATGGGATTTTCATCAGTTTGGATTAGCAGCTTTGTGAAATAGGTGTTGAGAGGACTGGGATCTCTTCTTCCAGAAATAAAGAATTGTTAAATTGGTTAAAATCCAGATGTTTGTGACGTCTGACTGGAATACATTGAATGTTAAATCTAACCCTCTTCTGATAGTTACCTGGAAAACATGGCTAGTAAATTCTTATAATTTTTTTTAACTGAAATTGGCTACCTGTTTGTTTTCAGCTGCTTAACTGATTTGCAGCTCAGTTCTCATAAGATGCTTCACTGGGTCTTGTGAGCATGGTGCTTTATCAGAAAACGTGTAAAATGGTATTTAATTTCTTCAAGTTAATGTAATTGCTATTAACTTGATCTGTATTCCATTCAACTTTATATTTGATGATAATGCTTGGTCTTTCCATTGTACTGATCTTCTTTAATTTCAAGAATACCACATACAGAACAATTCAGAGAATTTTTTAAGTTACTGAAATTCATGCTTATTTTAAATGTTAATAAATAACTATCATTATCTGCTCTTTGGGTTGCTAATGAGTATTGATGGTTCTTTTGAAAAGTGAAAGTCAAAGATGGAGACAGGAATGCTTGTCTTGGGAAGTAAATGAAGTGCTGGAATACTGAAGAGAACTCACAGCTGTATGAGATAAAAGATATTAAACAGCCAAGAGAGTGTTGTAAAGTTGGGTCTTCATTCTCATTTCAGTGTAGCTGAAAGAATCTTTTGAATGAAGAATTAAAATTAAGTATGTTCATGTGGTCCAGTTGAACTCCTAAACTGGACTGCATGCAGTGGGTTTTTTGTTTTGTTTTTTCCACCCATTTATCTCATCTCTCTTCTGCTTTTTACTTTACATTATGATTTTGCTCTTGGTCTTACATCAGTTTACAGTCTTACCTTGCTTTCCAGTAAAAAGTTCCCTGCTTCATTCGTTCCTTTAGTAAGCAGTGCATTTTGCAAGGCTTGGAATGTTAGTTGTGCTCAGCATTGGCTGTTCCCCTGGCCCAGGTCATTGCTGCTGCAGTAGGCTTAGCCGGCTGATCCCATGGTCAGTGACATTTCTATTCCTACTTAATGTTGGTTATCTGAAGAAGTTACTCAGTTACTACCTTCTTTCTGAGAAGACTATTTGGAGGAGGCTATAGTGATGAGTTGCATCATTTTTATTCTCATACTGGTTAAATGACAAGACAATGAAATATGAGCTTTACATTAAAAAAATACTGATGTTTTCCCACACAAGCTGTGTTTTGAACACTGCAACTCAGCTTTCTTGCACGTTCTATTTCGTTTTCTTTGTGCCAAATCTATCTTAATGGTGTTCAAGACCTTTCAGGTGGACTGAAAAGGTTTGTTAAACACAGCTTTTCTGCAGCATTACACCATTTTGGAGTTTCTCACTTACTGTCTGTCTTTATATCTGAGAGTAAGGTTGCAGCTGAGGAGCTTGCATCTCATTCAGTGAACCTGCCTGCTTTGTCTGCAACAGAAATTTCACGTGGATGGATACCATGGCTTTCTGCCGCCTTTTGATGTTTTTCTCCCCATTCCTTGCAGTTCAATTAATCATAACTATGGTATGTAAAAGAGCAACGAGCTGTTGGTGTATTTGGTTGAAACAAGTGGGAGGGATAACGGGACATCTTTCCAAAAAATTGGAAACAGATGAATTGTGTGATATTTTCAACTCCAGGGAGCAAATGCACCAACAAAGCCTAAGGTGAAAGGAAATGGAGGAAATCCTGTCCAGATGTGTAGTTTTGCTATACATTTGTGTAAAGGTTCAGTATGTAGCTAAGTTTTTCTTAGGGGCTTTGGGTATATTTAGTGCTTGTTGGGGTCTTTTCATAATTGAAGGAGTTTCTGACCTTAAATCTACAGTCCTAGTTATTACTAGGTATAAATCTGGCCTGATTTTTTTTTTTTTTCATTAGGAAAAAGTTAATTTTTTTTTTTAATTGGAAGGTATTTCTCCTTCCCTACCTCTCCATCTTCAAATCCCTCAGAAAGACCTACCAGCAGTGCAGGAAAAAGTTTGTGTAATGCAGACAAGTGAACAATTAGCTGTGAGTTCATGAGCTCAGGGGCAATCTCCCAGCCCACAAAGGGATGTGCAAAGAGAAGCTGAAACTGAGGTGCTGCTGCCTGCATGACCCTGGAAGATAACTCAGCTCACTTTGCAAGATAAGCCTGTGAAAGGGGACTTGAAGCAGGTTAAGCCCATGTCAGAGGTCTGATCAAATAACTTGCTGTTTCTTACAATTTTTTTCTCAAAAGTTAAGGTATCACTGAGGCACAGACACTAGAGACCCCAAGTGAGACCATCCCTGCTGCAGAGTACTTACTTTCCCTGAGCAATGAGAGAAAAAAAAACCCATCCTCTGACTGCAGACTGGCAATTAATGATTCGATGAAGCACTGGGATAATGGTGTGCCCAGAACAGAATAGCTGCATACTTGCTGTGCCTTTAAGTCATTCAGTATGATAAGATTTATTTAAATAAGCGAGCTAATTTTTCTTCAATTCTGGCATCAAAATACTGCTAGAGAAAGAGGAATTTATATTCACTTGGCTGTCAAAAGATAATCTTGAATGCGATATTTAAAATTTTTTATTTCTGCAAACATTGATGTGCACAAATTTCTCCACTTTGTATTTTTTGAGAAGCAGATCCTCAACTAGAATGCACAAGTGTAATACAGTAATTCTTACACTTATACTTAGTCAACCACCAGCAGGCATAAAATCATCTATATTTAACTGATAATATAATAATCCTATTATAATAAATCACATTTTCTACAGGAAAGTTGAAGGACATGCAAAGGGTAAGACGCTTTAGATTTCACAAATGAATTTGACTTCTAAATAAGACTGAGGAAATGGGCATAGTTGAAAGAAGAATGTGCTGACAGCAAATATTTTTTTATTTGTGTGTGTAGTGGGAAAAGGGTTAAATAGAAGTCTATAGTGGTGGAGTACATGGAAATCCTAGGGAAGGGACCATGAAGATAGAGGAGTATGAGGGACTGAAAAGGGTTAAATGAGGAGGTTGAGCCAATGATAGAGAATGCGCAGAAATGGCTGCAAAGGGGTCTTGAAATAAAATGATTGATAATAACTGAGGAATTGTAGTGCAAATATTCCATCACATTAGTAGGAGGGAAGAGGTGTAAATACCAGAGCATGATCCCAGAATGGCTGCAGTTTCTCTGCTGGTTGCAACTTTCCTCACAAAGGTAAGAGCTTGACCTTGAATGACTTCTGCCTGAGGAAGGAAGTCAAGAGGGAAACATCCAGGCTGGTAAGTAATTTACCCTCTAATCTGCTAGCAAAATTTAAAGAAGGATGAGCTCTGTGCAGCTTTTCAAAGAGAAGTACTGCTGAGTCTTAAGGGAGACTAAACCTCTGAGTATGAAATTTTTCAGGAGAGGTTTAAGATTAAGTTTTAGCCTTCTCCTGTCATCTAGCTCACATCACAAATAATAAAAGGCTCTTTGTTGGCTGTTTTGGATCCAGTTTTTTGGGTCTCTTTACCATCTGTATAGGATGATCTGATATTGCAGAGAGTTTTGAGGCCATGTTCTTCTTAATCACAAAGCTTCACAGACTTGTGATGAGCCCAAAGTCCTTGGCCAGTAATGTCACAAAGACTAATATCCAATACAGATCAAATTAAAATCTTCCTGTAATGTTAACACAAAAAAAGCATGCCTGTATTGGAATATTCTACCCCAGCAGCTAAAGAAATACACCAAAACATTGGATGAAAAAATGATGTATTAAATTGCACAGTGTACTTTTTTTTTTCATGCTTCTTTCTAAATCAAATTTCAACATTTTTTGTTATTAGTGTTCATAACTGTGTGCTTGGAAAAGGGTATAAAAATAGATGCATGAAATATGTAAATAAAACAGACTTTTTTTGTGTGTGCTTTTTTTTTTTTTTCCCCTGAGCTGGGATCCAGAAGGTATGAAAAGACACTTCAGTCCTAGGTTTTATCAAAGTCAAGGAGTTTGTTGCAAAAATATTTTAAAATCTTTAACTCATCCCTTTTTGTAGTCTTTTTTTTTTACAATTAATAAGAATGGATATGTGAGTTGGACCAAAAATCTGGCTAATCTGATACTCTGACCACAACCAATCATGAGAACAAGAGGAACAGTGTGAGAGCAAGGAAAGAAGCTGCCTCCAGTATGCTCACCTAACCTCCTGTTTGCTGAGACATTCTGAATCAAGACCCTTCCTGGATTTTTAGTTCATTGAATTATTTCAGTTGCTTTATAGTTTGCGGATTACATAAATAATTGCTCAACCCAACTTGAACAGACTCAGAAAACCTTTAAATGAAGGAAAATTCTGCAGCAAAATGTAATTTAAAAAAAAAATTGTATCATTTGCAGTAGCAATATGATTCACTTGAGAGGCAAGAACAAAAAAGTCCACTGAGAACTCTCTCAAAAGGACAAAGTTAAGCATGGTTTTTCTCTGTTGAAAAGAAACTTTAACCAAATATGAAGAATTATCAAGATGATAAATGGCATGTTACTCTATAGGCAAAATGGCATGTACATTGCAAAATTAAATCTAGGCTGCACTTGATAGAAATGTGGTTGGAAAGTTTCTGTTACTAGGTTTGTCTAGAAGGGCTATCTACAGACTTTTCACACTCTGTTTTCCCTTGGAAAAATACCTCACAGTTCCAGCAATGTTACCTTTGGAGCATTTGGTCAAAGTTTCCATCTTTATATGCATTTGGTATTACAGAGGAAGCATTCTAAAGCAACCTACAGGAGAACTAAATATAGGAGTTAGACGGGGGCAGGTGCTGCACTCCCACTGAATCAAGTGCTTCTGTCCCTGTACAAAGACAAAATGTACTTGATGTAAGGTTAGTTACTGGTTTGGGTTTCTTCTTCCCTATAGATTCCTTACATCATGCTCAGGTTGGGGCCTAGGCATATTGGCATAGGAAAACCTACTCTTAGGTGAAAGTTGGGTCCTTTGCTTTCTCAAGTAATTACTTGAGAAAATACTTTCTGAAATGAAGTAAAAGTGCTTAGGAATCCAGGTTTTCCTTCCAGGAACTTCTGTTCCCAGAGCAGAGGTGGGTATTACCTCATATTATACAGATTTTACCCTGAGTATTCATGGTTCTTTTTTTTTATCAAGCTCAGGGTAGAGCCCTTTTGTAAGAAATTGAATTTCAAGTGTATTGTAATCTACACAGAGCTCAGATTATTTTACTGCCACTATAGAGAGTTTATTATTCGTGAAGGAATAACAGCTAGGATGGCAAAAGTCCTTTTAATACATTGTGGTCATTGGTTGTTACCAGTGCAAGTGCTCATCTGGTTGTCAGCTGTGTCAGGCACCTCTGCTGCCTGTGTGCCAGCCTCTGCAGCACAGTTTTGGCCCAGAGCTTTGCTACTAAACCAGCTCGGCAGCACCCCTGGACTGCTTTCAGGTTTCTGACTCTGAGCTGGATCACATCTGGGAAGTTCAAAGAAGGATCAGTTCAAATCCATTGGGTGAGCAAACAAAAAGCTACATCTGGCATAGTGAGTGCATCTGCAATGGGCATTGAAATGAGAAGATTTGCCTTAAATTCATGGATTAACAACATTACAGAAAAGGAGAAGATAGGGTTTTTGATGCCTCAGAACCTTCTGTAGAACACTAAACATTCTTTAACCTTCATGCCATGGTTTCATGTCAGTAATATGGGCTCTCTTTTATCTAGAAGGGGTGAGGAAATAAATTAATTGAGCATGCAAATACTCTTAAGTTTAACAAGCTTCTTCTGTTTCAGGCTTTCTGACACTTAGTTGATCCCAAGTCAGGATAATTATTCCAGCTCTGTAGGCAGAGTCTGGAATAAATGCAAGAGGAGCTTAGGGAGGCTATGTTCTCTCCCCTGTCTAAGAAAGCACAGAGAATAGGGTTGATCACTGCTCCCATTAACTAATTGTATTTGTCTCCTACCCTCTTGCTTTCCAGCATCAAATACATTGAAGTGACAGGTTTAAATGTGCCAAACTGTTGGGGTTTTTTTTTTGCTCTGTAATATCAGCAATTCTTGTATGAAAATTGCTCCTTCCAAGCCTGCAGTCTGGAAAGTACTACAAGTAATGCCAGTAAACCAGAAAGCTTGTAGCAGTTGGGCCCAGCTCAAGGAAAGGAAGATCCAACTTCTTGCAGACATGAGAGTAAAAAGATTTAATCTGGAGGGAATGTAATACATAGATCACTCTTATAACTGTGTCTTTGATAACACAAAATTCCATACAAGGAGTTATTCTTTAATGGTTTTTGGACATTCTGCAAAGCTTATTTCACTGATACTGGTATGCAGTATCTGCCTCTAAGAAGCTGATTAAGTAATTTATACTTGCAATCTAGATGAATAAGACCAGCCTGACATTCAATGGGTATGGACTTTTATAGCAAAGAGCCATCATTGTAAGCTGAAGGCAATACAGAGGTTTGAAATGTGGAGCTGTCTTAATATTTGAGCAAATTTCATTTGGAATATTTCAAAAACCCTTTCAGATTTTCTTTTGCCAGATTAGGATGATATATCTCCAAGTGAAATCTGGGATAAGTATTGCCTGTATTTGGATGGGTAGAATTTAAGGTGTGAGCCTAGCTTAGCAAAACAAGAGCAAAGCCATTTCAAGCTAGGAGGTTGTTAGTAATAAATTAGAGTGTTTGTGTGTCTTTACAAAAAATAAACTTCCCTCCTGTAGGTGAATTAGCCTACCATCACAGTAAAAATGAGCTGGGAATAAAGTAAAAAAGAAAAGAACAGCTGAAACCTAGGGGATGTTTTTACGCTGGCAAGAATATGGGAAGAGTGGAAATGTGATGGGTTTCGGCATGTTTCCTGGAGGAAGGGGTTGAGGTAGATGCAATGGGTATAATCTTCAGGAAGAATTAGGCTGTAAGTGTCAGTGATACCCTGGCAGTTCAAGGAGAAGCTGTCTGTCAGCAGTTTAAATGCATCCTGTGTGAAGAGTGGACGTGTACGGTGTGGGACATCCAGCGCTCTCAGCTTTCACCGCCAGATGAGTGAGGTGACTATTTCGGTGTGTGCATCTGTGCTTGCTTTAGACAGGGCTCCACAAATGCACCAAGAACTCTGAGGTGGAGAACCAATAGGGAAGGGTTATGGCTGGTCCTGGGCGTGCCAGAAGCTGCTTAATTTAGAACCATGAGAACATCCCTGTGTGAGAGGGATAAATATAGCTCCCGGTCTGAAAGGCATCGGGTTCGGAGCGGAAAGAAGACAGAGGCAATTGAGACAAATTCTGTGGCTAGTATGGAAGTATTCTCTGCTGTCATCCCATTAACCTCAGGCACCAAATCTACTTTCAGAGGGCACTGAGGGACTGTCACTTGGCAGTGTGTGCTTCTGCCAGGAAGCCACGGAGAGGGGAGCACTGCTGGGGGGGACGTCCCTGCTCAGCTGCTGCCCCTACACACTCTGTGCCTGGGAGGTGCTTCCACTGACTGGAAAGTGAAGCACTGAGGTGTTTTGCTTTTCTCTTAAATTTGCACCTCTGTGTTTTGACCGAGCACTGCAGATTTCTATTATCCTCCCTTTTTGTACATTGCTGAGAATAAATGGTATCCTTCCGAGTTCTTTATTCTTAATGTGTGGGAGGGCAGATCCTGGGGTCTGCTTTTGTTTCTTTTGAGTGACCTGTTGACTTCTGTGGCTTGGAGTTAGGTCCCTGCTGGAGTATTTGTTGCTAAACTTCCTACCGAGATGCTGAGAGGCAGACAAATCTTTGTCAGCTGTGTGACAAGACACCCTGATATTGCTGCTTTGCTGCTCACCTGTGCCAGGTAATGACCATTGTCTGTCCCTAGGGCCTGGCAAAGAGCAATCTAGAATACTTGCCAGAGGCAGTACAGCTCTCCAGCTTGGTTAATGTGTTGTGGAGTATTTTTTGTTTCAGCAGAAACGCGTTCTCTTTCTAGGACTGTTCCCATAGCTCTGAAATATCTGTTACAGTTGTTTTGGTACAGATACAGTTGTTTCATGCAAAGTGGTCTGGCTTTGTTAGTCAAAATCCACACCTATGCAGTTAAATCCGGATCAATCCAAAGCTGATTGCAAAGATGATAAACCATCTTTAACATTTTTTCAGGATGCTACATGTAGCTGCCATGTAAACATTATTACAACCTTGATAGGCAAGCATTGGATTGCACTTTGAGAAATTTGCTTTTGGATAAAAGTGCCTTTGACTCTTTAGAGCTGGCACGCTGCGTGATGTTGTGAAAATACCAGATGTTCACTGACTGGGGAAGGAAAAAACTGTTTTCAAAAAGGATTGACAAATACAATGAAACTTCTAAGACATGACAGCAGAGGGAGCCATTGAGATTTGGTTTATTTGGTTCTGTTTTAAAGAGGAAAAAAAAGGGACTTCCAAGTTATAGAGCATTATTCCCCTTCACATTTAATTGAATTAGAATATGGGGGGGGGGGGGAGCGGGGGGGTGTGTAAATCTATGCTAGGTCAATACATTTTCTACTCTGGTGCCACTTGTGGTATGGAGATGCTTCCAGATATTTGATTATATTAACGTTCTGGACACCTTCCTAAAGAAATTCTGGGAACACAACTGTGCAGCAAGTAATAACCATAGTATATCAAATGCATGAAGCCTCCACTGAAATGTGCAGTGTTATTTATTAAAACCTGTACTTACAAATCCGTGTTATTTTTAATCTGTATTACTGGCCTCATTTTTTACATCTACTGATATTTCTTTCTACTGTTTTGTGTTTACTTCAGTCTGTATACTCCCATATGTTTGCACAGTGCCTGAAGCTGTGTGGGCTTTGCAAGAATGTTAGCAGAAGTTCCCGAAAGCAAGCTATGTGTGCACAAAATGTTTTTCTGTATTTTCAGAGATCTTGTTAACTGATAGGTTTTGGCAATTGGCTAAGAAGAAAAATGAGTTTAAATTCTTGTTATTAACGCTTCCTATTACCTGCTGGAAACCACAACAAAGAGATGACAGCTCACAGTGCTACATGGTGTCTGCACAAACACTGCAGCACTTGGTCCCTGAATCAAAGGGTGCAATCAAAGAGGAGAAAGTGGAGGGGGGAAGATGAAGTGAGCTGCTTACAGCAGATCAATGCCAGTTTAGGTTTTACTCCAGGCATCATAGCTGCTTTAAACCAGAGCTAGGTGATAATGTTTGCATTAGCACCTGTATTTGCCATGCCTGCTGCATTTAGTTTGCACCAGGACTCTGCTGTCATGCAATACCTGTTACCTAATACTGAATAGCAGCAGTAGGAGTTTCACATTACCCTTCATGATGGTTCCCATGTAGTTATATTTTGAATGCACCTCAGTCTTTAAAAACAGCTACTCTTATTTGGTTCACAGGTGTGTTGGGCTTTTTGCATTTTGGAGGTTTCTGTTTGTTTGTTTTGGGGTTTTCTTAAATGTCTTTTTTGTTTGTTGGGTTTTTTGTTTGTTTGTTGTTTTTTTGTGAAAACATCTAAGATGCAATGCTGATTCAATGAACCCTCCTCATATACTTGAGGGGAGATTTTAATTTCATTCTTATCTTAGTATCTCACTTTCACAATTGTTCTGGTGTACCTTCTAATGCCACTGAATGCTTGTTGACAAACAGGGATATTGGAATGGACCTTGGACCTCAACACACTTCTTTTTTTTAACATTTGCCTATGTGTTCAGGAAGCAAGCAGATTTGTCTTCTTACAAAGGATGCTGAAGGTTTTCAGTTTTGGATATGAGGAGTGGAAGCTGCTATGTCCTTTAAATGATGGTTCATAGCCATTTTTTTGGCGCACAAAATTCTGCATGGATCTGTAAGAGTTCAGTGTAATTTACTTCTTCAATAATAATAGATTTAACTGGAAGTTGTTAGACATCTGTGGAAAGAGATTTAGCTGAAGACACAAATGCACTTGGAAACAAAGGCCATGTTCTCAATTTAGCAAACCTACACTCTAATATGCACAAACAAAAATGAGAGTCCAGAGACTAAATACAAGTGGAAGTGAGAGTTCATGGACATGCTAGAAGCCCTAACTGCAGCCAGGCAGCTGCAGTTTTCATGCCACCACTGCTGCTTCTCTACCACCTGTAGAACTAAACCCATCATGAGCAGGGACAGATTTGCCGACCCCATCACTTCTGTGTAGCGGCCACCTCCCTGCATGTCAGTGCTGACACTAGTCCCAAAACATAGAAAATCAGATGGTAAACTAAGCTTCCAGCAGTTTTATACATAACGTGAGCTCTTTCAAGTGCGTTGTGTATTCACATCTGCCGTCTGCAACTTCCAGGTCCATGGAAAGCCTTTGTGTAGTAGATGAGATGAGGTATGAGCTGCTGCACAGAGGTGGTGTGAAAAGAGGAGAGTTTTGGAATCTTAATCCTTCTCCGCTTTCTGGTCTTAGAGAGTCCCTGTACTTGGGTTGCTCTTAGAGTAACCGGTGTCTCTGTGGTGCTGTGATGTGTTGCATCTGCGCCTGGGCAGCCAGGGTCCTGCTTATACCAGTTCCTGAGGTGCATTCAACCTCTTATCTCTTCCCTTAAGAGATTAACTTCTTTGATAGCTGCTAATTGAGCTAAAAGATCCACAAGAAGGGAAGAAATTCATACTTGCCAACAGGATTCCAATCACCTGAGATGTGTGTTGTTTGGTAGGATCTGGTAATGTTTCTGTACTCACAAGAAATGACTACTTTCTTTAGACAGAAATAATAGAAATTCTTCTTATTTTGATGAATCTATTAGTCCTTGGTCTAAACAACAAAATGATGCTTCCAAGAAGAAATCTTATACATAGTTAGAGCTCTGTAAAGAAAACACAAACAATTAAAAGCAAGATTCTCAGCATTTATAAATTCTTAGGTTACTGTAAGTATGGCACAGACTTATAAATAAAAGCACAGTCTTACATTTTATCTGAATTTGGGCATTTCCTCTGAAATTGAAACATCAAAATATGGACTCGTTCTTGCTTTTGAATTTTAAAAAAATTAATTAATAACCAATAGCTTGTGATTTAGGCTTATCAAAATTTAGAGTAAACCAGAATGAGTATTCCCTTCATTTATTAATTTAATAACTGCTACAGCTGTAACTTGATGGGATTTTGCATTGGACAGCAAAGAAGGAACAGTAAGCTCCCATCCTTTTAAAGACTGATCCTTCTGAAATCTAATAGCAAAAATTTATCTGCCTTAGCAGATTTTCCACTGTTGTTCATCCAAACGGATGTGCAAAACTCTGAGGACATTAGATTTTAGGTTTAAAAAATAATATTTTTTTTAACTGCACCCTAAGACACTGTTTGAATCAAAATGAAAATTTGCATTATGTATGGTAATTACATTTCAAATTCTGTTAAACCAGCTAATTCTTCAATTGAGATCATCATTATCTTACTTAAATGCATAATGCCTGAATTAAAGCATCATTTTAGAAATGTATTTTATTTTTTCAGAAGGTCACTGAGACCTTTTATGAGTCATTACAGATATTGCTAATGTCCTTAATGTTTTTATTTTTAAATTTTTCTGATGTTAATAAAATGAGGTTTGCAAAACAAAAACTTTTTTTTTTATTTAATCTTATATTGTATGTTTATAGCATGAAAGAATGTTTTAAACTAAAATAACCTTCGTACAATCCTTTTGGTTTGTTTTTCACTCTTTCTCCCTCTCACTCATTCAAATTATCCATTTGTTTCTGGAAGGTTGGCCATGTTAATGTCTTCCAAGAAAAATTATGGCCATCATTCTTTGTTTATGGATCCTTACAGTTGATTTGAAACAGCTCTTGAGTTTAAAATGCAGATATCTATTAACCTGGTGTTATAGGAACTTACAATTAATTTAAGCATGTAAGTTAAAAAAAGAAATTAAAAAATGAGGAGAAAAGAAGGCCAAGGACTTTGGATTACTGTTTTTAAAAACATTTGGGTTAATACACAAGTTTCCAGTAAGCAGTATATATAAACCTCTCTTTCATTTCAGAGAGATGTTTCTATCATTCTTCCTTTCCTGAAATCTAATAATGACATTCTTAATTCCTAGACACAGCATCAAATGAAAGCAGGGGCACCATGGCATGTCTGTCCACTGTAATTACTTTCTTAAGATTTTTTTTGTTCCAGTGATGGGTTGACCTTCTGAAGTTCCAGCTGTCATGTAGTAATGTACATGACAACGTGGTATTATATGCTATAGCAACCTTCAGCTTCCCATATGTACTTGTCCTTCCTGATTGCCACTCGCATGTCTGGAGAGCTCTCAGTTACGGGTCCTGAAATGATGAAGTAGATGCAGAAACTCTGTCACTTCTTGCAAATGTAATGTCTGACCTTCATAGCTGTACTCTGCCACTGGGGACCAGAGATAAACAACTCATCCTGTTGGCACTTTTATTCCTGTGGGCAGATGTACGCTCATGAGATCATCAGGCTGAAGTCACTCTATGAACTCTGACAACTTAACTGCTCATTGGGAAGGCTTTAAAAAGAAATGACAAACCTAACAAACAACTGAGCAAACCAGCTTGTGTTTGGGATGATATGGTTTGGTGTCACGCAGAGAAGTACCAGTCCACTCCACAGTATGGTCCCTCATGGAAGCACACCTCTCTCTGGTGTGTGAACAGTGGTCACTTCTTGTGGGTATTGAGCTGTGCCTGGCTGTTAGGTGTTTGAAATAGATCTTCAATCCTGAAATAGAATGTTCCTCTAGTGACTGGAGATCTGTCTTGCTCCTCAGGAAGGCTGAGAGCTCCCCTGTGCCAGTGATATCAAAGGTTGCTGATGCCTACAACTAAATTTCTCAGAGGTTATTACCCAGGCCATGTAATTTTTTTATAGCCTACAACTTTAATGCTATTAAAAGAGACTGATTTTTACTTCTGGGGCAGTTTAATGAAGTATGGATCTGTTCACTCTCCCAGAGTCTGCTGTTAGTTCATTATAGAAATATTTGCTTATAATTTGTATTAATTTGATACGTTCTGGCTTTAAAAAATTATGATTTTTTTCTGGACAATTTTATAATCATTTATAGATATAAAACAAAGTGTAGGAATGAAGTTCTCAGTTAAATGGCTTTCGTTGGCCAAGCACAACATGATACTATCTACCTTCAGAGATCTGTTTTCTTCCTCTGATTAATGACAAACAATAGATCTAAACTAGTAATTACTGAGGAGTTTATCATGCATTTCATATTAATTATTGCTTCTATACTTGTTGTGAGAGATATCTCATATTATTTGCTTGAAAAAGGATATGGTTAAAGGATATGCAATTAGGATGGCTGCTTCCTGAATACCTGATGTAGGGACCTTTCACCAGAATAGTAAAATTACGCTTTCCAAAAAAGTGGGATAGAAGATGTCCTCTAGTAAATTGCATCACGTTAGATATCAGGTTATGTGGTCCAATGGACAGAGTAGGTGTTGAAGTGTCATGAGATGCTGTTTTTGCATTAGATTTGACATTATTACTTCACTGTTTTAGGCCTTAGATTAGCTCCTTTCTTTATGGGAATGGCAGCACCTCACAGTTTGGGGAGTGAGCTGATCCTTCTGAATGAAAGGTGTTAGAAATAAATAATCAACCAATAATCCAGATTTGTTCTGATGCTGATAAGGGAGTTAAATAATAATATACTTAATCTAGATAAGCCTTTTTAGTGTTTATTACACTTCTGAGTCCTGTTTTTCTATTAGGTAGAGAGCTTAGGAGTCTGTGTGGGCAGCAAGTGAGATGGTACTCTCCATTACACCCAAAAAAGTCCCTCAAAGTTAAAAGAAGAAAAAGAAACTGCACAAAAGAGGAGGAAAAATATAATGTAACATTTTCAAGTTTATAATACTTTGAGTATGAAGATGCCTGAGTTCCAAGGCATGTTATTTATCACATTCAAATTGGAGCTCAGGGGAACTTCAGAAGATACACTGCTTAAAATATTATTCAACAGAAAGTGTAATAAAAAAATTAAAGATTAAAAGTTAGTCACAAATAATCAGAAAAACAAGGCTTTCCCCCAAAGCATATCTTTAAATATTAAATAGACTCACTTTTGATCTTCATACTTAATTCAAATTCAGGATAGATTCCAGACCCAAACTGAAAGAAAGTGCTGATATTTTTCTCCCCTCATTTGCAAGATCTCTGCTCAATGCCATATTGCTTGTTTACTTCTCTATGATGTTTCATTTATCTAGTTATGTTCTATAACACACATGCTTTAATATTTTATAATGGAAGCTGGGCTCCTGGGTAAAGAGAAGGCTTCATCTCCTGAGATTGCCTAGATCATAGGCCAAAAAAGAAAGCCATGCTTTCCTCTGACTTGAATGTGAATTAATACCTCAGATTTCATTTTGGCATCAACAACCCACTCTCCATGCTATATGCTCTGTTTCCCTTGCTCACTCTCTGACTGTAGATCTATCAGTGTTGATTTCAGCTCTTGGGTTTTCTCCTTCCCTCTTCACTTTAACTTCTCTAAAATCACTAGAAATCCTACCTGCTGTAATTTTATTTTCTAGTTCTGTTCTAGTTTCCATTTTCTGCTTCTTTCCCTTGTACTCCCTGCAAGCAAGTCCCATGATCTCCAGATAATTTCTTTCTAGTTCCTTGCAGTGATAATACTGACTTTGGCTACATGTCTTTTGGAAATCCAGACTAGTTTCAGCTTTTATTCCCCTGTTCCTTATATATATATATATATATATATATGTGTGTGTGTGTGTGTGTGTATGTGTGTGTATATATATATATATAAATTTTTTCAGAGTTTCAGAGACAGGTGTTATTTCTATACTTGTAAACTTACTCTCTGTTGTCAAACTACTTTCTCCTCCCCAGTCACCCACATCCCACCTGTGTGGTATCTCTTCAAGAATGGCCAACCATTAATTGAAGTCCCCAAAGGGTCTATAGTTTTAATCTTTGCATTTTTATAAATACAATTTTTTTCTTTTATTCATTCACACATATATATAAGGATTTAAGCAATATATTAAAAGAAGACAAACTATCCTTTCTGTCATATATCTACAGTTCCACAACCCATTTTTATCTTCAAGGCAACTGCTTTCTTACTTCCTGCAGACCTATAAAGGGCATTATATTTTTGGGTATTGTCTTTGCCGCTCCTGCATGTAACAGCCAATTGTTGCAATTTTCCCCTCTTATTTCCCATCCAATTGCACACGTAACTTTTTCTAATTTGCTGTGTTGTGTGTTATAAAATCTATTTTAGCATGGGAATTGCTGCCTAACTTTAGTCAAATGTGCAGGACAGTTTCCAACTTTGTCAAGATTTTTTTCTTTCCCCAGGCCATTGCTAAAACTCTATCACTTTAGCACATTGCACACAAACTCCATTTCACAGCTCCTTCCCAGCCTACCCACCACTTCTTCCACTGCGACTGTACCAAGTTTTTCCTCTGAAGTAACCTAAAATGCCAATCTCTTTCTATTTTTTAATTCTATTTTCTTACAAATACCATAATTCTCTTTTCATAGTGCCATCTTATCTCCATACCCTCCCTCAAAATCTTTATCGTCTCTCTGCCTTTTTACAGTATTGTTGGGTGATGTGACCAGAAAGGCTGATGCTGACCAGAGACAGGCAGCTCAAGTCTTTGTCCTACCCCCACCACAAGGTGAGGTTCAGCTGGCTTTTATACTGCTGCCTGCTTTGAAGGCATCCATAAGTAGTGCCTGCTGCCCATGGCAAGGAATGAGGGCAACTTGCTGCGTTCTGTGGTGTGAATCACACAGGCAGCTCAGAGAAGCTTCTTGCTGTTGCTGCCAGGATGATTCCCTGGCCAACTGGATGAGATGGAGGAGATCCTCCATTTGTGATTTCTTCCTCTGTTATCTTGGAAACTTTGGAGTTTCCTACTGCTAAAATGACCCTGCTCCATAACCTAGATCTTGTCATAGCATAAATAATATAGATGTGTCAATTTATAGATTAAAGTTTATAGAGTTATAGTTTACAGATTAATGATTACAGAACAAAGATTTGTTTGGGTTTTTTTTGCTTGTTTCCTTAGGCACAATCTTGTCCTATTGAAAAATTCTGAAGACTCATTAAATCACAAAATCTACATTCCTTCCTAAAAGAACATCACTGCATTGGCAGTAAATTGTTTGCTATTATTGCTGTTATTATTACTTTGTTCTATTTACAAAGTTTAATTTTTAATTGAAAAAATTTTACCCAGTGAAAGATGTTCTGCTTTTGGGGCTGATGCCTGAGTTTTCAGAACTGAATGTTTTTCCTTCTCATCAGTTAATACCAAAAGAATGCACAGGAAAACTCACTGCTGGTGTTCCAATCTGTCTTGATCAGCTAACCCACCCTTTGGCAAAGGAAAATGAAAAAGCACTAACACTGTAATTTTTTTTTTTTTTTTGAAACAGCATAGGACTTTGGCACTCAAAGAGGTGCAAAGAAGGTTTTTTGAGGTCTGTGCACATATTGCTGTGCCTGTCACCAAAGACTCCTCTGGATTTCATGGAAAACCTAAGTTGACTAGTGAGAGGAAGAAAATGTTGTGGTGTATTGACTTTGCACTGTACTTTTCTTTTTGTTTCTTCTTTTGATTGCATAGATAAACTGTAAAAAAAAAAAAGTATTATCCAACAGGTCAGTGCTTTTTAAATGTCACCGGTAGGTTCCCACCAGAGGCAATGGAAGCTTTTTCATTGCCTTTAATGAAGCAATATTTAAGACTTGATTTTTCTTGGAAAGGCGAATCCTTTCTAAAAGGGAGCAGTAGCATCAATCAGTGCTGCTGATGCTGCTGGTGGAACGCAATGTGCTTTCCAAGCTTGTGGTGTCTTCAGATGAACACAGGTGCCTTGCTGCAGCTCTGGATCTTGCAAATGCCTTGCTTCCAGCCTTAGCACTTCATGGTTAAAAACACTGCTGCTGTTTTATTCATATTTTTCAGAATGAAACCTGTACCTCGCTGTTTGCCGGCAGGTGGCAGTGGTGCAGGAGCGTTGAGCATGACCAGCAAAAAACCCAAGGGCTGCTTTGCTACGGCTGCTTGCAGGCTGCTGTGTACTCAGTCTCTTCCAGCTGCGAGGGGATTATGAGCATATTTCTCCTTGGTCTGCATAAGTTGATTCATCTCATCAGCACTTTCTGATCAATTGATACATTTTTGAAAGCGTGTTTTTGGCAATTGCTTTCTAGTGTGTGAAATGATACCATCTTGGGTATTGATGAAAATGGATCCTAATGAAATAAACAGAAGCACTTTTTACATGGCCCTTCCCTAGTGACACAGGAGCTCTGGGCATCTTCAAGCCTTTTTTCCTCTTACAAATAGCCAGGCGAACATTTTCTGATTTGTATATTTGTCATTAAAAAAATCTGTTTGCATCACAATGCAGGATTTGAAATCGACTTGTTTTGGTAACTTTTAATTTCTAAGGACACGCTCTGCATTTATCAGCAGTGGCTTTATTGGAGGGGGAATAGAACGAGCTGTTAACCCCTTGTTCGCGAGAGTGGATGTGGCCACCTGCAGTCCTGACTCCAGAGCCGCCTCCTGCTCAGGTCCAGGCTGCAGGGGTGCCTGTTGGCACGGTGTGCTGGCTGATGAGTCATGCCCTCAATGCACAGGTGCAGGGGTAAGTAAGTGTTTTGGGCTCACACTGAAACCCCAGCTCAGCTGCTCTCTAAACCTGAATATACCTGCACTTTACAAGTGTACTGATTTTTGTATGTTAATTAAAAACTATTAAAATGCATTCAATGCAAGGCCAGCATTGTTTTCATTTTGCAAGTGCCAGGCATCCCACTACCTTTTTTCGTGCTCGAGCCTTTTCAGGATTCAGAATATTGACTGTTTCTCTGCTTATGTCCCTGACAGTGGGTGAGATGCAAGACTGACAGAATAGGGTTCCTCACAAATTTGGCTGCTGCTTCTGCTCTTCTTTTTACTGAAGAGCTGGAGTCTGATATCATGGTGACTCTCTTTTATGTAACATCTTATTTCATAAGTGAACCAAACATTTCTCAAAAGCTCCTGAAGTCAGCAGCTCAGCTTCACTACACACTATCAGGAACTGGCTTCCCAGTGGATGGAGGAAAGGGGCAGCTTGTCTCCAGTCATGACCAGGATCATAAGAACATCAAAACGACTCTCAGAGGCTCTTGCGGTTTTGTTGTGTAAGGAAGTTTGGAACTACTGGTCTCTAGAATTTTGGTGTAGGTATTTTGGTTAGGTGATACAGATCTCTACCACAGCTAGGATTTTGAATGAATAAAATTAACTTGCCTAGCTGTTCCTCATAGTTCAAGAATTTAGAAAAAGCAAAACAAAACAGAACAAAATAAAACAAACAAACAAACCCAAAAAATCAAACCAAACCAAAAAAACCCAACTAATTTGAGAAGGAATTTGATATCAAGCAGTTGTATAAGTGATTGGATGAAGGGGGATGTCTTGCACAGAATTTTTGGTCTGGAGGAAAACATGAAAAAAGAGGAGAAACTGTAGGTCAACACTGCAAATGCACATTTCTCTGTAAAAAATCCTAGCCTGAACCTGTCTTCTGACTGAATTGTAGTAAGTATATAAATATAATTTGCTTTTTCGTATAATTAAATATGAGACAAAATGCTTCTGAGAGACTCCATATTAGCAATGACAGCCCTAATTTTATTTAAGTTTGCTGTGTTTTCCTTATTCCCTGGGTTGGCTTCTCATGGCAATACAAATCATGGCCCTGCTATATGGCCACAAGATCTAAGCAAAGGGCAGCCCACAGAGGGGATATTGAATCACTGGTCCTGCTGCTTACTGGCATCTGAAATTTAAGAATCTATGGTTGCTTCTGTTTTTTTTAAATGTCTGTCATGTTTAGATAGGCAGTGCTAAGTATCAGCTGACACAAAAATTGCTTTGGTCTTAAATTCAGAATCTTTTTCAGGAAAAGATGTTTTCATTACAATCTTATTCATTTACCTGAGGAACAAGAGGGACCAGAAAGTCCATTTCAACTACCACTTATCAGCTAAAGCCAAGCATGTAATTGCTTATATATTGTGAATTTTATATAGGTCACTAACCTTTCTGGAATATGGAATAATTAGGATTTTCTACTTATTTTGGTGTTTCATCCAGGAGGCATGTGGAGCAATTCTGTCTTCTACTTGGTAGCCTGCAGGTCATTTTGTGCTTCAAAATAATTGAAAATAGGTAGAAAAATGAGGAGTTGTCAAAGACTAAATTAGTTTTTAAAGGAAAAAAATTAATTCTCAAATACAAGTCGTGATTTGGTGGTTGTTTGTAAGCGCTGAGCACGCTGGAGTTCTGGGATGGGGATACAGAATATTACTGCAATACAAATAAAGACTGCTCGCACTTCAATGATTTAACATAGTGCTCATGGGGCCAGCGAGCTGCATCAGTCAATGCTTTCTGTAAATACCAAAAACTGTTCATGTGAATAATCAACATGCTTATGCAGTTCCAATATTGTTTGCTTTGTACTATACCTTTTAATTTTTGATGATGCTGCCATTTTGCGAGAGGATTTATGGAGTGTATTACAGAGGAGGCGTGTTGTACTTAAGATGAAAATGGGCTCACCGTACCCAAAAACGAAATAAGAATCTGAGCATCATTTCTCTGTTCTCCACTAAAACCTATCAATGAATAAAAAAGGAGGTACAAGTTTGCCCATGGAAGAATATGTGTGTCTCACAAATATGCAAGCATGCTTAGTCCCCACTCCCATGAAGAGAATGGGGGTGGGGGGGAGGGTAGGGATTGTACTTTTTCAGTCTTCTTGGATGGAAATGATACTCAAAGTTCAAATCCAAAGGAAAACAGCTAACAGGTGTAGAAAATTGGGGTAGTGCAGGGAAGAGTAATAACCTGTGTGACTGGTTTTATGGTTATTTCATCTCTGTCTGTGAGGAGCAGTGAGGTCTTACACTACCTAAATCAGTGATTGAGCCAGAGGGGCTAGTGCTATGTGACTAGAGGAGCTGGGACAGGGAAGCAGGCATCAGGGAAAATCTTGGTTTTTGTTGGAAGCATTAGCAAGCAGCCTGTCAAAAGCATGGTGAAAAGAAATGGATGACATTGCAATTAAAGGCAGATGTGCTTGCAATGTAAAATGCAACTATTTCATGGGCAAGAAGAGCCCTCACACCAGCAGCACAGGGGTCACGCTCTCCAGGATCCCACAGGGACAGGGCAACGTACAGGTACCATCAGAAAGAGCTGCCAACTTCCTTTCTAGGTGTTGGGCAAAGTACCTGCAGACATCTGTTGGAATTGTGTTCTTGCCATGATGTTACAGCTGCGTGAGATATGCTCATGGTTTGTGAAGGAGAGGGAGCTTAAGCAGACAGGTAATGTTGCTATGTACTTTGTGCCCTCTTGATGGAAACCAGATTTTTATGAATCCACTGATGTTTTGGAAAGCAATAAACTCTACTAGAATATGATTTTTATGATTACCAAAAATGGCATAACATTTCAAGGTACTAGCTTCTGTGGATAGATTTATATGATTGAAAAATCTTTGAGGAGAACAGATGTGAACACTGGAACCAAATGAGAGCATGTATTTCTCACATCTGTCCCTTTAATTTTCTGCATTTTTGTGACTCTGTCTGGAATTGTGGGATGCTATATCTGTCATATGCCAACAGATGGCAACATTATAAGTCCATTTTTAAAGACAGAAATAACCAACCTCTCAGCTGCTCCAAATTTAATCAGAAAAAAAAGTAAAAATTAATTGCATCTTTCTATGGATGTAAAATAATTTTGTGTGCCAGTTAAAAACCCATCAAACTACCCCAGAAAATCCTCACCAACCCCCCACATCACAAGTACAGTTCCTTATTTTTCAATAATTCTTCCAACACCTCCTGTATTTCATTCTTTTGCATACTTCATATTAAATTTAATATTCAGTGTTGTTTGACCTGGTTTTATTACGTTACCCTTTCATGAGTATGTATGAAACAATGTTCAGTGATGTTTCCTAAGCCTTTTGAGATCCCAGAAGTAATAAAACTTTAACGTAGATAGATATCTCAGGTGTTTTCTATTGGTTTCCTTAATGTGTTTGTACAATATTTTATCAGAAGCAGCAACAGCACCACAGAAGTCACAGGGTGAATTCTCACTGTGTCACATTATACAGAAATCTGATGAGATGAGCCATCGATCCTGCTAGCTTAAATATGATGCTTTATAATAAATAATGCTGAATGGGATTCAGACCAAGACTTCCCAATTTCTGAATCGAGCATTTGCTTGGCTGACTGGAGCTCTCTCACTCGCATCACTGAGCCATGCATGCTGCACTGATGGCTTGGGAGGCTCATGGCAGCTTCTCCAGCCTGCTCAGCAATTCAGGAGTGACTCCAGGGGGTGGCACAGCAGTGTTGGGTGATGAAATGAGGTGGAAAGTGAAGATATCTCAGGAGGAAGACCTTAAAGTGTTGTGGTAGAGGTGCAGCCTAATTGGGGAAAATCTTTAGGGGATCACCATCTTTCTTGAAATTATGTCCCTGCTTCAGAGCTTATTGATTTTTTTTTCTGTGCATCCATAGTTTTAAAATGTATATTGTAGACCCAGCAGACCTGCTTTTTAGTGTATTATTCTAATTTAACACATCTTCATTGAAACAAAATATTTTTCAGGTAAACATCCTTCATCTGTTTTGTAAAAATAATATTCCTTGAAATTGCATTTGTGAGCAATCAATCTATAGGGATAATCTGCAAAAAATCCAAGCTGTAGGCAGTCAGAAATAGGAGCAGTACTGAGAGCAGGGGCAAGCTGTGGATGGGGTGGGAGTTTTGCTGGTGGATATCAGCTACTCCAGGTAAACTTTATGTATTAATAATAAATAGTGTTTCTTCATCTTCAGGTGGGCAGATGCACAGGAAAGGTGTTTGTTTGAGGTCACATGTTTTACCAAGAGGTGCTGAACATTTAAAAGTGAAAAATCCTTTACAAACGTGGATGATTATTTCTAGTATAATGCCCATTATTATGATGTGTGTGTAAGTGTCAGCACCTCCTTAGAGTTCTACAGCACAGTATCCTTGAACTGAAGTGTTCAAAAAATGTAATCCAGGCAGGACTCTTGATTTTGCTACAAAGCAAAGACTAATGACACCACTGTAATTTGGCTTTAGGCCAAAACCTGTTGGATTTCATAATTAATTGGCTTGTTTGCTCATGGAGAAGAATGCATATAAGTTGTGCTAAATGGTGTCAAGTCACTCTTAGAAGGCAGCACACTGTACCTCAAGGGTCTGCTCTTGAACTTCTTCCTCATCACAATCAGGCAAGTCCGTGGAAAAAGTACTGTGTATTTTGGATGGTTAGGGCATCTATGATAGCAACTGCTTTTCTTCCTGATGAATCTTAAATCCAGTTTCCTTCAAATATGAAACCACCAGCAGAGAGACTGCCCAAACCATGTAGCTGGCTTTGTAAATGTATTACACTTAGAAATTAGCTGTTTCACCCACAGTTTCTCAGCAGGAGCTATGGGAAGAAGCTCCGTGGTGTGTCCCACACTGCCTCTGGGCTCTACATTTCTGCCATGTTCCAGTTATGAAATCTGAGATTGTCCATTCCTGTATTCCCCTCCTGTAGTCCAGTTCATTCCCATTAGGGGACCATCAAGGTCACCCACCCTGCTTCTTTTCAGCTGAATTATCCTTTAAAGTAAAGTTAATACCTGTGAGTGAGAAAGGAGTCCTCTGACTGTGTGCTTGAGGACTAGGGAGTGGAGAGCACCCAGGTTCCCTGGCTTCATAAAAAACATTCTGCAAGTGCCCATTTCTGGGACTTGGCTTATGTTTCTAGCATCTGGGGAAAAGTTGCTGTGTTTCACCAAAGAATTCTCTCATTCCTTTGTGTATTTAAAGAGCTGTGTCTTGGATTTTGTTTGAAAGTGACAATTTAGAAGAGAGGCTGTGCCATAACCAAGGCTTACTGATGCTGCCCTCCATGTGGGCTTTGTCTGTGACTGTTGAGCATCAACAGGGCAACTTCTGGGCAGCCTGAGGAAATAACCAGCCCCCTGAAAAACCCACAGGGGCTGCAGCTGCTCACAAAGGTATTTATCTCAACCTTGTGGAAGCAGTGGTTCAATTTCATCAAAAGCCTGCTTCTGATTCATTTCAGGAACAGTACAGGATTAGACCCCATGCAGTGTGGGATTTGGCCCTTTTAAAAAACATCTGGAGCCACTGCTCTGTTATGGGACAGAACCTGAGGAAACTTGCAATCTGTGAAGGACCAAAGGACATTGATTTATCCTGGCAGGTATCAAGAATGAGATTCTTTCTCTGTGGCACCCTTCAAAAGACTTGCTGGGAGAAGTAAGGAAAGGTTGCCTGTGAGTGAATAAATTGTGGGTGAGAACTGAGCTTTGTGGCATTTAATTTAGAAATTGCAGTGCCCAACAATTCAGTCTGCTCTGCATATCAGAAGATGTTTTACTACTATATTTTGTTAGTTTTGGTGGCTCTCTGGGTTCTCTGGGCTCAGATACTGTGTGACCTTGAAGACAGAGGGATGCAGACAGATTTCTTGCTGGTGTGACATGGTATTTGCATGTGGTGCACACTATGGAGGAGCTACTGGTAAATCTGTGATGAAACTGCACCTGAATGTCTGAGTTGTACCAAAGAGACGTCCAGAGTTTGTATCTGGAACAGCACAAATCAATTAGGTAACCTTTCACCAAGGCCCTTTTACTTGAAATATTTCTCAGTTGCTACTTACTAGCCCTTCACTCATGACAGAAAGAAGGCATCTTATCTCATCAAAGTGTCCTGATAATATATAAATATACACGTATACATAAATATAAATATAAATAATACTGAAGTGCACCAATAGTCATGTGAAGAGACCTGTAAGCCATGATAGCAATGTCACCTCAACATGCAGGATACAGACCATAGATTTATGCAAGTATTTAATAGTGGCTTGCCAAGAGACTCGGTACTCTTTTCAAAAGGAATCTTTCTTTGTGTCTTTTGATATTTAAAGAGCTATAATTACAATGGCAAAGCTTTGAATTCTTTTTTTCCCCCCATCCTTTTTTACACATTAATTTATGGACCAATCCAACATTACAGACAAGCTAATGAAAGAACCACACATTGCCTTTATAATTTTTTCTTCTTTTTACAGTTTCACTTGTGTGGATGAATGCAAAGTAGTTAATGCTATAAATAAGTTTAATGATGTATCTCTTCTCTCAATTGCTGGTTGTTGATGCTGCAGTCCTGCATAATAGGAAAAGAAAAGAATTGAATTTAAGTCTTTGTCTCTTTCTTTCTCATGCTCCAGGTTCTTCCAGCTACTAAATACAAGTATTGCTCTCTTAGTTCTATTCTATATATTTAACATTCTCAACATGATTACCTCATCATTTCCCTTCCACTCCCTATTTTGGTATTTTTAGCTTTGCGAAAATATTGAAATTACATAAGGCAATTTGCTTCTGCGAAATCAGCAAAATCTGGAAATTATGTCCTATGAAATGATGTCTTTTCAGCTGGTCAGGGTTGGTGGTAAACAGAGGCAGGTATAAAGAGCCAGGAAATTCCCTTTGTGAGACTTTTACTACTGCCTCGTGCAGCATCCACATGCTATCAGACGTATTGTGGGGAAGCCTGGGACTAGCACTTTACAGGACTGAGGGTGACATTCAGCCCTGAACAGCAAAGACTGCTACTTCTAGGTCAAGAAGTTTAATAAAAATCTTGTTGTCACCTGAACTGGGGAATGTCTGGATTGCCTTTTGGACTGCTTCTTTTAGAGCTTCTTAGTTGGGGTGCAATCCCCTGCTAGCAGGACCACACAGCTTCCAGATTATTTTCTTTGCTTAGACTGGAGCATAGAAAAAGCTGAAATTTGCCTTGAAACAAGGAAAGTAGGAGTTCTATAGTTCCTAAATGGTTATGTGGAAAGCTATAAATAACTTGCATAAAACTAAAGTTAGCATCACTAACTGTAATGGTGTTGATAGGACATGTTGTGCTCTCTATGGAGGGAAAATAGTACTTTGATCAGACAGCCTACATGGATAACAAAGCAGTTGATATCATCCATCTCACATTTTTGCAACAGATTTGGGCATGATTTTCCTCTGATGTCCATCTTGAGAGCTGGGCAGTAATTCCCACATAAGGGACAACTGCCATGTGAAAGGTCTAATTGTGCCCTTTTATCTAAAGAAGCAACAATACTCTAAGATGTATTCCAGGATACCTTTGAAAGCAATGAGCTGTTTTCATAAAGGATTGCAAAAAATACAGATTGCCCAGAGACCTGCCTGTCTGTCTGCAATGCAGATGCAATGGTATGGCTGCATCTTGAAAGGTTCAGGAAGTGGTATCTTGAAAGTGATAGAAAGGTTCAGGAAGAATAAAAACTTTGGGACAGGGGTTGCAAGATGCTGTGGAACCAGTGTGTAGCATCATGGCAAGTGAAACATAACATGGTTCTTCAGCATTGTATCAAGGACCTGGGCTGACAGAAATTAGCTGTGTCCCTTTAGACAGGTATCCCATGCAGTTCACTTGAGAGGCAAATAGATAGTTTATGCTAATCTCGAGAGAGACTGCAAAATCCTGGAGTACCTTGGCTAGATAAAAAAGTGTTTAAAAGAGACCAGTGAGTGAGACCTAAGACTGCTATCCTTGAAGTGGTCCGGTGCATCCTGGGGACTATTCCATGTTGTTATCCACACTCCCTCTTTCCTTTGTTCCATTGGTAATTAAGTCTTCTTTTGTAGTATAGGATAGCTTCTGTGGCAAGGGTGGAGGGTGCCTCAACTGTTGGCTTGGAGAGTGACACTCTGAATTTAACACATAAACCTGCAAAATGAGTGCAACTTAGCATCACTGAGCAGTTCCACAAAATATGGCTTGTTTTCTTTCCTGCTTTCTCACCCTACAGTGTGTTAGAAATGAGAAGAGTATTCTGAATTCCGTAATGAAAGAAAGCAGATGCCTGGTTCCAGAAGCGGGTCCTGGACTGCTGATCATGGGTGAAACATGGTACTAAAGACCATGCAATGGGCAGAGTTAATGAAGATGTAGTGGAATGCCCTTCATGGTGCTTGGGTATATGTGTATATTTGATTCAGGATTCATGAATTACACATTGAAATACTGGCTGCCTTTTGTGGGCCTGCCTTGAAAGGATGAAGCATGAAAGAGAAAAATAAGAAGCCTGCCAAAAAAGCTGTTTGGATCCTGGAAAAATGCCAAAAGAAATCCCAAATTTCTTGACCTTCTTTGTATGTTGTTCAGACCAAAGATACTAGATGCTCCTGGCCAAAAACATCAAACTGTGAGTCCTTCTGACATTGATGAAACTCTAACAGAAAAGACTTAAAAGGACTGCAAGGTGGCCAAGAAGGAAGATCCAGGGAACTACAGACCAAACCTCACTTTGGTCCCTGGGAAGGTGATGGAAAAGCTAATCCTGGAAACCATTTCCAGGCACGTTAATATCAGAAAATCATCAGGAGCAGTCAGCATGGCTGACTTCTGACTTGATCAACTTGATAAACATCTGTGATGAAGCAACTAGTCTGATGAAGGGTGGGCAGTGCAGATTGTCTGCCTGGACTTCAGTGAGGCCTTTAACTCCATCTCCTGTAAGGTCCTCAGAGAGAAGCTGCTGCTGCATGGCCTGGATGATGCATGGCCTGGATGGTGAGGTGGATGGAAAACCAGCTGAATGTGTGGCCCAGAGGGGGGTGATCAGCAGCGCAGTGTCTAGGTGGAGGCCAGTGGCTAGAGGTGATGCCCAGGAATCAATACTGGGTCGTTTAACATTTTCTTTTGTTGTCTGGATAGTGGGGCAGAGTGCACCCTCAGCAAATTTGCTGATGACACCAAACTGGCTGATAGGCTTCAGAATCATGATGACATCCAGAGGGACCTCGACAGGCTGGAGAAATGGGCCAACAGGAGCCTTGTGAAGTTCAACAAGGGGAAGTACAAACTCCTGTATGTTGGGAAGAACAACCTCATGCAATGGTACATTCTGGAGGCCACCCAGCTAGAGAGCAGCTTGGCATGGTCTTGGTGGGCACCAGGCTGCATGTGAGTCAGGAACGCACCCTTGCTGCGAAGAACGTGAGTGATATTCTGGGCTGCATTTGGCCGAGCAATGCCACAGATCAGGGGAGATGATCCTGCCCTCTGCTCAGTGCTGGTGATCTGGAAGACCGGGCCCACATCTGGGCTCCCCCAGTACAAGAGACACAGGAACATACCAGAGAGAATTAACAAAGGACCGAAGGATGGTGAAGAGATCTCTCATATGAAGAAAGGCTGAGAGAGTGATGGCTGCTCAGCCTGGAGAAGGCTCAGGGGATTCTCACCTGAAGTGAAGGTGCAAAGAGGACAGAGCCTGGCTCTTTTTCTGCTGCCCAGTGCCAGAACCAGAGGCAATGAAAATGAACCAGAGCCCAAACTGAAACGTGGGAGGTTCCCGCTGAACACCAGGAAATACATTTTCATTGTGAGGGTGATGAAGCCCTGACGTAGGTTGCTGAGAGGTGTTGCGGATTCTTCATTTATGGAAATATTCAGAAGTTGTCTGGACATAAACCTGAGCAATGTGGCCCTGCTCAAGCACAGGAGTGGAACCAAATGTCCCCAGAAATCCCTTCCAACTTCAGTTGTGCTTTGATTCTGTGAAAACTCAAATGAACTCCTGAACAAGAATTTATTGAACAGTCTCCTCCTTTGGGAAAAAGGAGCATGTATTTAGACTGTTCTCATGAGATGTAATTTTCCTTCTAGTATTTCCCCAGGTATTTTATGGTCTTATGTTGATAATTATAATAGTGATACTTAACTCTTTCTGTAAGTCCAAAATGTTTTGAAATCAGTGAAAATATTAAAACAACTCTTTCTGGTGAAAAGCAACTTATGGTTTATTTGTCTGAGACTCTTCATACAAAACAGAAACTAGGGAAAGTTTTAATCTGCATAACTGTTATGTTAAATTGTACATTAATTTTTACATAGTGTTCAAACTACTCCTGCTGCAGCCAAGGAACAATGGGAGAGCAGGTAATTAAACACCTGCAGATTTTCATAGATTTTAATGGAAAAGTGTGTAGTCTGGCAGATAATGTGTCTCTTAAGTTGCGTAAGTAGACTATTTGAAGTACTGTTAAAGCAGCACTTTTATTGACATTTTGAACACTTTTTCCATCAATGCCATTACAGATTAATTATTTTCAATTTTCTTAAGTGCCAAAAACCCCACATTAATCTACCTCAGTTCATGTGATAGAAAAAGAAAGCTCTGAAACATCTACAACCCTCTAATGGTATGTTATGATAATTATTAGATATTTAATCTTATCTTTAAATTCATTTAGATCAGGTATCTGTTAATTTTTCATTAGTGGGTGAGAATTTTTAATCAAAAATGTGAAAATTGGTGGCCTGTATGTGTTCTGCTAAACAAATGTTTCATGAATCATATTCAACAAAAACTCTCTGGTTTCTTATGATTTTCTTTTTGGAATGTCATCTTTTTTTTTGTGGTGGAAAATGATGTAAATTTGAGAGCACTTTCTGAAGTGAAATGCAAAGTAGTTTGGAAATTTTTTGTAGCATTTTTTAAAGCAGGTTTAATAATTAGTCTTAAAGTCTGGAATCTTCTACATATTGAAAGGAACTAAGTGCCACAGTTCTATTGAAATTCAATTATATTCAGGAGCCTGGTCCTTCTATAATCACTTTAACATATCAGTCAAAATTAAATTGATCAGTTGCAATATCTGGTATGATAATTTAGGAGACTTTACTACCAGTAAATGCTATTTCAGGAACTGTCATCATGTTTCAAAGAAAAAAAAAAAAGAATAATATTCAGTAAATGAAGAAAATCTTGGATACATGAAAATGTGTCCATTTAGCTCAGGTCTTGTCTTATATTAGAGCTGAGTTTTTTGAAAGTTTTGTCCTGAATGGCATCCAGTTTGTGATATTTAAGTCTTCTTGCTAAAAGAAAAATTTCCTTGTTTTATTTCTGTATAGCAGTGACAAACCAAGTGGTTTCTAAGACAAAGGTCCTTGTGCTGGAGAGTGGAATAATGCTGTAAAAATTCATGTATTTAGTGGCTGAGCTCGAATGAACTGGCCATGCAGTGAAACTAGAAATATCTGCCCACATTTTAAGCCCCAGCGAATTCTAAGGCAATGCTTTCAAGGCAGAAGAACTTACTGTGAAGTTAGCTACAAGGCTTTCTGCTCCCCCTTGCTTATACTTCTGTACTTCCATGCTTGTGTTGAGGTCAGTGCAGAGATTTTTTGAATGTTGCCCAGCTGATGAAAGTGCAAGAGCATTGAAATTGCAGTGAGCAGTGAATGATGCAGTGAACTTCTCCCAGCTAGCTGGACAGACTCTCTCTCTCTGTCTTTGGATAATATACTGAGGATGGGAAAATTTGGGCCTTTTGCTGGTTCAAGCCAGATGTGAACCATTTCTTTGTGTCTCATAACTGTCCATATGATGAACTTTCCACCCCTCTTCTGTATCCCTCTCTGTATCCATCCAAATCTTAAGAGAACTTTGAGCTTGGCTATGGTTGTGAATGCCTTGTACCTGCACCTCTAATTTTTGCACGACCAGCTTTGTGGCAAACTGTGGGATAGCTGTCACCTTTGTGAGCCTGGAGTGGATATGCTCTGGGCTAAAGCTATGCACTACCTACGTGCTGCTTCTTGTGCTCTGCAGGGTCTGCAAAGAAGCGGGCAAACTTCCCAGCTCCAGGCTCCAGGATGGCGCGTTGCGCTAGAAATAAAGGTGAGATAGCCTGTGCCTGCTTGAGGGCTTAGAGACGCGAGTCAGGAGATTCGGGCAGAACAAAATGCCTTTGAAATGCCAGAAATCAGAAAGAGAGTAGACAACCTGGCTGTGCTGGTATTCTTTTCTCTCCCTCGGTTGTGGTATGCCACCGGAGCCCGAGCCTGGCAGCATGGGCTTGTCTGGGTAGCGACTCTTGAACGGGTGTCAGCTGTCGGCTTCAGCAGCCCGGGGAGCCAGCAGCCTCTCCCACGTCAGTAGGTGCTCGCCCTGTGCCGGGAGCATATGGCACAGCTCCCCTCCCGCTCCGCCATCCATCCTGCCGGAGCCCAGCCCTGTCCGGACTGCTCGCACAGAGCTCACCTCCGCCGCTCAGCTCTTTCTGCATTTCAGGTCGAGCTCCGTGCCTTTAGGTTGTTTTGCCACTGCTTCGTTGGCAAAGCGCAGAGAAAGAGTTAAACAAGCCGGGCAGCGCCTGTGTGGCCGCGGAATCGCGAAAAGCCCCGGCTGCTCCGGCTCGGCAGCAGCTGACAGGGGACCGGGGGTGCGGGGCTGCAGATGGCACCGCGGTACCGCCGCCGCAGCGCTGACGAACGCGCGCTGCGGAAATCTCTCGCCCTTGCCACGGAGGCTGACCTTGAAATGCTGCAGAATTCCTGGGGTGGATTTCTGCGTGCCTGTACCAAAAGCCTGCGCTGGCTGGAGGTGTTTGCTCGCTCTGCCGTGTGGCTGTGCGGATGGCGCTGTGGAAGAGGCTGCTGCAGAGTGCCCGAGAGCTGCCTGTGCTGCAGAGTTCTCTGAGGGGATGTGTTTGATTGCATGAGTCCGTTCCCAGCTGCGACTGCTAATGTCGTATCCTTGCCTTGTTATGTTTAAAGTTTGCTTTTATGCCTCTCAATATCTGTTCCTTGACCTTCTAAAATGTATCCTGTGAAGGCGGGCAAATAAAGACAGAGAGTGAGGGTACTTGTTTCTGCCCACCAAAATGATCCCTCATCCTGCTGATCCTCTGCTTATAACCATTTCTGTTTGTTTTTGTATGTAGCATAAAAAGTAAAATAAAAAAAACCCCAAAACACCAATAACAAACCGAGACCCACCGAATCCCCCACCAAATTCAAAATGAGAAAACATGTAAAAAACAAAAAAGTGCCACATTTATCACTGGCAGCACGTCATAACAAAGACAAAATTTCAAGTCTATATTTCTTAGTGATTTATGATACACTCCTTTACAAACAACCTGAAGCAACTTACAGAGGTAAGGCAAGGAGAACAGAGTCAACTCAGAAATCTGACTGATAAGACTTCATAGAAAATAAGTCTCAGGAAAATGTTTCTCAAGAGAGACAGCAGACCTTTAAAGAAGTTACTCTGAGGCTGCAATTGAAAGTAGAGGGAGGCTAGAGAGTAAAAAAGCAAGTATGGCCAGCTCCTGAAAACTTTGATGACCTTGAGCAGAAAAAGGACTTGTGTAGATTCAGAAAACAGACCGGGATGCTAAACATAAGTATAAAACAACAAAAATTGCCTGAAAGGAAAAAGTCAAAAAGACATGATCAATAAATCAAGATGCATATTGCATAGACTGTAAAGAATAACAGGAGACTACGTTATTAGTAAGAAGACAGTCAAGGAAAAAAAATGTCACTGTTCAAAAAAGAGACAAAGCTATCAAATGTGATGAAGTCTGAAATTCTGGAGTTCCTTGTTTTAGTTCTCACCAAAAAAAGATATTGCTCAGATTAATAATACAGTTAACAAAAAAGAATAATAAACCAGAAGTATTTTGCAGACTTAAAGAAAGTACAGGTTAAAGAGTATTCAGAAGACTGATTCATTCAATTCAAAAGTATCTAACATTTATCCAAAGCTCCTTAGAGTGCAAGATGAAGCAAGTCCCAAAAAGTGAAAGGTTGCCTTTGAAATCTCATGAATAGTACTTGGGATTTTAGAAGTTTGGAAAAGGACGAATAAAATTTCTGTTTTCAGAAGGCATGAAGAAGGAGCCTGTGGGAAAGAAACAAATGTAATTTCAATTCCTGGTAAAATAAACATGCAAGCAAACAAACAGAAATGATAATATAGCTATTTGCAAGATATTAATGAGATGCAATTGAATCATCATGAAGAGTTGTTGGAAACAATGTGCATCAAATCAGTCTAATATCTTTCTATTACAGTGACAGATACTCTGGGGAGAGAGAGAACCATAGATATTCTGACTTGCAGGATTCAAGCTTCTGATGTTGACTTGCATGATGTTTAAAATTACACTGCAGATTCACATTCTGGATAAAACTACTATATTGTAGGTGTAAACACTGAAAAATTGTGCTGACAGTAGTTTGTTTTCAAGATAGAACATTGTGCTTTGCATTGCTCTGGGGGCTTGTTTTGTTCCTGTCTTGTGTTTTAACTTGCTGAATGTTTTAATTCATTACATGGCTAATGGAATGAAAAGTTTGTTTATTAAATCTGTAGATGACATCAAGGTGCGAAGACCTTGGAGGAGAGAATTAGAATAAGAAATGAGCTAAGAGAAAAAGTAAGATACAATTCAATTCTGCAAATTCTACTTTTAGGCATGTATAATCAGCTGCCTAAATACGAGGTGAAGTACAAACTAATCTATAGAAAAGGATCCACAAGTTACAGTGGATGCAAATTGGATGAGTCAAGCTGCCATTGCAAAAAAAAATGCAAATGCTCTGGGATGTATAAATCTTGTCTGCTAGATGTGATCTTGCAAGATGGACAGTCTGTTGTTAGTTTTGGTCACTGTGTCATCAACAACAACAATAACAATACTACTAGTAGTAGCAGTAGTAGTAGTAAAGCTGCTTCAACAGGGCTAGAGTTCCAATTGGAACTTCCTGTATAGATAAAGGAAAAAGTAATGATTTTAAATTACTACAAAGGGATAGTTCAATTAGGACTCAAGGAAAATAGTAAGAATAGCAAAGCCTGGGCAGCAGCTTTCTTGAAAACCTGTAAGAACTTCTAAAAAGCCTGTAAGGTATTGGAAAGCTATCTGTCTGAAGCAGTACAGGACTATCAGGCTAAGGGATGAACCAGATGAAGTCTGGAGGCCCCTTCCAGGCTTTCCTTTTCAAGTTTTCATATCTATTGCTTAAAAGAAGATGAGAAAGAGAGACAAATGAGAGTTTTAGGGGCAGGCTTTCTCTCTCACAATGTACTGCTATATCCAGGGTTTTTCCAGGAACCGTCTTCGAGTCATCTTATTTGGTCAGACTCCAAGGAATTGCCTCAGTTTCTTCTTGTTAATGAAAATTAACAGTTTCAATAAATGCCCTTAACCTTGGGTTTTTATTGAGCAGGATATATTAGAATGGGCCTAAACTTAGGCTAATAGCAGCGACAAAAAACCTTTCACACTGGGTCTTAGGTGCTGATAAGATTTATAGGTTTCTACGTTTTTTTTTCTTCCTATAAAATAGGACTGAAGTTCCTGTCCCCTCATTGTGAAGCAAATATTGATTGTTGCCTATTATATATGCAGTATATTCTAGCAGGAGTCAATAAATATCAGACTTTTTCATCTCAACAGTAGAGAGGCAATGAGCTATACTTGAGTCCAGACATTTTGGTGTTGCTTACAAGTAGGGGAATTTCCCTTGTATGTCTAACATTTTTTCATGAATGGTTTGGATTGGTTTTTTATTAAAGCCATTTAGCATCTATCATTGTTGTTGCTGTGCTATCTTTAAGCACTTTGTTGTAGAATAAGCCCATTAATATGGCTGTGTTTGCAGCCTAACAGTTCAGCTCTAAGATTTGTAGGGACATTGTGGGTTATATGTTTCTTTGCCTTTTATATAGAAATAATAGATTATTTATTTGAAAACTACATTGCTTCTAATTTAATAGAAAATAATTCAGTAATTGAAAGGGCTCTTTGAATGTTATGTTGACAGGTTTGAGAAAACCATATTTATTTCACCATTTCAGGTGAAATAAATAAAGGTACACATATCTTCTATAATGATTACCATTATTATTCTTATTAATAATACCACAACTCACAGGAAATAGTATAAGTAAGACTTTTTTTTTTTTTCTTTTGCCACAGTCTGATACAACTCCTTTTTGCAGCCCTTTTTCTTATCTGGAAGAAATGTCACACAGAACAGCAGCCACACACCTTAAATTAGAGTCCAGTGAACGTGGTTATGTTAAGGAGTTATGAGAGACAGAGGCACTAATTTGTAGAAAGATAATTAAAGAGAATCTACATGCTGCATGTCATATCACAGCCCAGGCTCTCCCTTCTCTTCTACATTGCTGCTTTTCTGACAGAGGGCTCCTAATTTGGGGTTTTAGATGCCTGTAAGAATAGGTATCTCACCTGAGATATAAGTATGTTCCCTTCAGAACAGGGAAAGATAGTGCCAGTTGCTATTTTTAGGGCTGATCATACTAAAAGTATCCTGCCTTCAATCCATTCCTGTTGTGCTGGATTCAGCCTGGGTAGAATTAATTGTCTTCACAGTGGCTGGTATAGGGTTGTGTTTTGGATTTGTGCTGAACACAGGGCTGATAAAATAGAGATTTTTTTTTATTGCTGAGCAGGGCCACAGCCTTTTCTGCTTTTTGTGCTACCATGCTGGTGAGGGGACTGGGGATACCTGGGAGGGTTGGGAGGAGACATAGCTGGGACAGATGACCCCAACTGACTGAAGGGACATTCCAGACCACATGGCATCATGATCAGTGTATAAAAGGGGGGGGGGAGGGGGGCAGAGGGGGAGGAGGAAGAAACAGGAAGGAGGGGCATTTGGAGTGATGACATTTGTCTTTCCAAGTCACTGTTAAATGTTACGGATCCTTGCTATCCTGGAGATGGCTGAACACCTGCCTGCCTGCTGGAAGCACTGAATTAATCTGTTGTTTTGCTTTGCTTGTATGTGCAGTTTTGGCTTTCCCTAGTAAACTGTCTCTATCTCAGCCCATGAGTTTTCCAGCTTCAAATTTGTTCTCTGATCCTGCTGGTTGTGGGAGTGAGTGAGTGGTTTTGTGGGGCTTGGTTGCTGGCTGGAGTGAAACCATGAAGCCTATCTAGACAGGGCTTTTTTTTCAGCAGACACAAATTTTGGGTTGTTGATGTTAAATAAGCTCTGCTTTCATTTTTGCACATATTTAGCAAATGTTCAGCTTGTGCATTTTCTCTCTCCTGTCCCCATCTGAATTTGATCCCCTCAGAGACTGGAAAGGAGGGCTGGGATGAGAACAATGTTTCTTGTTTCAGATTTTGCAAAATGCCAAGTGTGCTGCAGCAGTACTGAGATGGTCACCAGAAGCATCCCTGTAGGCATTGTTCAGAAATCAAACTATTGTTTGTTTCTCAGTACCGGTAGAATATTTAAACTGTGCATTTTTTGCCTTCACATTTATCTGCTACTGTGGCACAGGTCTTGTGCTTAGTTTCTATGGAAAGCAATTAGGAGAAAATAGGAAGAGGAATACACATCCTGTACGATTATTGCCTTTTCTTCATTTAATAATGTGGCCAGGAATTGCTGCAGAGAGGTACTTTCTCTCTGATACTCAGTTTTTAAATCATGGTCAGAAAGCAAGTTGCTGTGAGGCCTGATAGTGCATGGTCTCCCTGCAGGTCAGCTCCTGTGTGGTTAATACCTGTCTGTGAACTTTTTAGTGCCTCTTTGACTGAGGGTAAGTTACCTCACATGGGCCACATGGTAAAAGATACACATTCTCAGTCAGTGACTGAGAAATAATTGGCAAAGATTGAATTTATGTAGTAGTACTAACTTGTTCATAGAAAAGTGGTATTCATAAGGTAGGCAATTTTATCAACAGAGTGACCACTGCATATTAAAGGCTCGATGAAGTCAGAAATAAAGTCTGCATGCCCTAGAAACACTTAGAATTTGTTTATTGTCTTTCCTGTTTTTTTGTCGTCATAATAAGATGTTAGAACCGGAGGTGATTTTTCTGTATTTCTCTTTCTATTGGCACCATAAAGGCAAACCCTAATTTCTTTACTGGACCTAGTCCAGTGCAGCTGACCTTGTCCATTATTTAACAGGACAGATACAAAACACAAGACCGTAGGCTCCTCATATTTAGTGCTTGAATAGGAGCCAGGCTATGTCAATTTCTCTAAGTGGTTGGATTCTTTACAGCCTTTTAGGAATAATGGCTGCATGACCCATTGTTGCATGACCCATTGTGTTGCATGTGCTGTGTTCATGCAGCTGAAGTATCATAACCTACTTCTTCAACAGCGTCCTATTGTTCTATACTGAAGTTGGGAATTTGGATACCTCAAGGAAAAGGCATGCATACAAGTTTCTCCATGGCTTATTGGAGGCTCTTTCCAAACTATTAACTGGTCTAGCTTGTTTTTTTTACTCCACCCTTTTTATTGACAGCTGGCCAGTGTACAGCCATGGGTGCCAAAATGGTGAAAACAACAGGTGAAGGTGGTCTTCACATGGGAACAGGCAAGAGTTATCAGCCTGGGGCCTTGGGTTCTGCTCACATATCTGGGGGTGGTTTCTCAAGGCACGTTTTCATTGGAGAGCCTCTTCTACCCAGTGCAAGGTCTTCAGGAGCCCTGGGCTGGACATCCATACCTCACACAAGTGAGTATCTCAGGGCTGCAGGAGAGCTGCCAGCATTTACCTCTTCCTTGCCCCGCATCCTCTTCTATTTCCTGTTCAGGTATTGCTCTGCTGACTTCAGTTCTGAAGCCATGGTTATAATTTCTTGGCCATGTAACTGTTAATTATGGTGGATATTGCATCCCTATGACTGTAAATGTTGTAAATGAGCCTATGAATACAGGCTCTGTGATAAACAGGAGTATTTTTTATTACTGTGTGGTAATAACATGTATTTTAAAACGTTGATTTTTAAACACATATGTAATTCCGAAAAAGGAAAAATAATGCCTCTGTAATTAGTTAGATTTTACTCCCAGTGCTACAAATTCATCATTGAAAAATGAATTATCAAGTAAGGAATATTAAAAAAATCAAAATGAAGCATAAATCAATCCTTTCTCTCCTTCATCCTTATAATCTAAAACAAAAAAAAAAAAAACTGTTTTAAGGGAAGCTGTCAAGTTAAAAAGGCACTGTCATTTGCATTCTTCTAGGAAGAGAGGAATATCTGTAATAAAACTGCAGAAATTAGATTCTTGCTTTCTTTAAGGATTTTTTGTTGTATGAATCTCTCTTCATTATTTATATAATGTGATTTAATGTTTTATATCTATAGAGGCAGTTTAGCCCTGGTCCTGCAGAGTCGTATCTTTTATATCTTCCATGACTCTCTTGAAACAATAGGATCTCAGCATTAATGATAGAAGGACATTTATTTAGCAGCAGAACATTCCATAGCTCCTGAAAATCATGGTATTGATTCAAAGTGGAAAAGGAATGTGTCTGCATTAAACAGATTTAGTAGTCTGGGACTGCATTCTGTGACCTGTTTTCCTACACAGAATTCAGATAGAATATTCTACTTTAACATTTTAAAGTAGCTGACTTTTTTGCATTTGGTTAAGATAACTCAATACTGAACTGAAATGTCAGTAAGAATGAAACTAAGCAGTGTATATCAGTCTTTCTTCCCCTATGGATTGTAATGAAAAATATTATTTTATTCACATTTGGATTTTTGTTGTTGTTGTTGTTGTTGTTGTACTGTTATCAGGACATGAATGATAGTACAGCTTTTGAAATTTAATATAAAATCTAACATCCTAGTAAAACAACTGCTGAATCTAGTAATTTTCCATTTGGCTTTGTACAAACCTTACTTGCTGCTGTTGTTCTTTGTTGTTGGTTTTTTTTCTGTTCATTTTCCTCAGGCTTTCTAATGTTTTGAATGGCTGCTACTGGAGCTCTTTTGTGCTTGATCAATTAAAGGCAACTACTTCTCTTCCAGGGATCTGATTATCAACAGTCCTTTCTTGCCGGGCTATCAGGTAACTTGACACCAGCTATATGGTGGGACTGTCCCAAGGCATCATTTTAGGATACAAATCTTTAGTGACACTTCAGTGATTCAAAGGAGAGAGAGGATTAATCCGGCTGCAGTCTGGCCCGAGATTTTGCAATTACTGCAGACCTGCCTTAGGTAAAATGTACAGGCTCTGTCACTGCAGTGCTAACACCTTTGAATCCTTTCTAAAGGAAATGTATTTCTTTTCTATTTTTTGATTTTATTTTCCATATTAATAATTGTTCTTCTACATCTTTTGTGATAATTGTTAACATGTTCACTTTTGCCAAACCAGGAGTTAAAATAATTATGCAGGCAATTTCAAAAATATCTCTTGTTATAGTCAACATTATTAATATTAATTCAACTCTCCTTTCTGTCTCCTAGGTACTTTCCACAGTCCTGGAACCTCCATTTTTGATCTTAGATTTTTCCCTTGAAAAATTCATTTATTGGGATAATTCTTTACCAGATTTTATATCTGGGAGGGGTTAAACACTATTCAAAATTGCAGCAAAGTTATCAATATCTACATCCAAGCATGAGAATTGTAGCATGCTACTTTTGTTACTCCTGGTCATTATTTTGTCTGGTAATGAATACAGACTTTCAAGGGCAAAGAGGTAAAATTAGGTCATGAAACACAGAGGAGAGAATATACTACATGAAAGGAGGAAAACAAATCGTGAAAAGGAAAAGAAATCAAAAGGCATGGGGTGAAAACTACCCACAGTATATGTGGAAACAGTGTCAAAATCATTGATAAAATAGAGGTGAAAGAAATGTGATTTTCTCTTTTGCAAGTGGCCATGTGAGTTTTTCTCTACAGCTTTGTTGTGGATTTTATCTGGTACCACCAGACTTCTTAACACTCTCAGTTCACTTGTGAGACTAAACAGTTCCTTCACTAGACAATGCTACACTTTTTGTAAGAATCACATCATTCTCATTAATTTTAGTGAGCATTTAATGCATCTCAAGTGTGCTATTTTTACATTCTGAAACTTGTGACTGTTGAAGGGTTAGAAGCATGATTTTTTATTATTTGGCCTACACTGCACTGTAGAACTGACTTCTCCTGGCTAAGTGATGGAGCAGCCCTGAGTATGAAGCATCCTTATTACTTCTGAGTGAAGAATGAAAGGTCTGGCACATCTGTGCCTTAACACAGATTAATGAAACATACAATTTTAAGGCAGTCACAAGGCTTTTAAAGTGGTGTCTTCTTTGGTTTAACTAAGCATTAGAAATTCACAGGGAAACAAAGAAACTCAAATTGTCAGAAGAGTACCACTGCCCTGTCAAAGCATCCAGTCTCATCTATGTTGTCTATTATACAATATTTGCCTGAGTTAGTTATTGTTATTTATTTACATTTTAGAAAAACAGATGTCTCTCTTATCTCATTCAGAGGATTCTACTGATAATGTCAGTCTTTTCCCAGGTAGCTGACCACTTAATGAGAGAAAGTCACTTCCTTAAATTATACAGCTGGACTTCATACTTGTATATTAGCTTGTATTGACTTGATTAAATTCTGATTCTCTGTGTTTTCATTGGCAGAACTTTCTGCAAATAGAATAAAGAATTTTTAATTTTCCTCTTGCTTGATCAGACATGCTATTTCCCCCTAATATTCCCTATACTTTCTCTTCTTGATCAAATTCTCGTTGCTCAGATTAGGAGTAGTGACAAACCAGCCAAAACCTAAATCAAATCAGCAATGCAGATTTTAAAAGTAGAGACTAATATTCAGTGGTGGTGGAATCTTCCCTTATTGCCATTTACAGCTTAGATCTGAGGCTGATTAATTACTACTACAGGGTAATTTAATAGTGTTTTAATAACAGTTACTCACTCTCAGAGAGTAGTTCAGAGATCCAGGAGGATATCCATTTTCTGTGAAATACTGTCCCATTTAAGGAAATTAAATAGTAATATGCAGTTTAATTGCAATAACATAAAGGAATAAAGAGAAATTAAATTTGAGCATGAAATAATTATTTGGTTTGTGGGGTTGTTTTTGGTCTTGTTACTGTTGTAATTAAATTGTCCAGCACTCTCGTTGCACATGTCCTTGTTTTTCTGTCATTCTTCACTAGCCTGAGTATTTTGCAGGTTCAAGGTTTGTTAGACAGGTAAAAAAGAAAGTTTCTCTAATGGTTTGTTGCCACTGGGATCCTGCTTTATCAGTACTGACCATGAAAGACCTCTGTAATAAAAGCCCAACACTTATGACTGTACTATCCAGTAAGGTCAGAGTTCACTAATGCATGTGTTGAGTCTTGTACTGAGCCAGTACTTATTGAATGGTTCCAAAGCAGTGAAAAGTAAGGATTTCTTTTTCATATGAGAATTTTTATTTTTAATTAGGGATAGCTCATTGCTGACATTATAGCTATCTCAATGTGGTAAGGTTTCCCAGCTACTATGCCATGAATAGCTCTCCAGTTGCCAAGGGTCAAGGTTGGGTTTAAATAGTTGTTTGTATAAAACCAGTAGTCACAGGTGATTTTGAGGATATGTTTTCCAGGTAATTGGTAAGTATTGATTTGTTCCTCTAACATTTTCTTTTGAACGTTCTGATAAACAATATACCCTTGTTTGCAAGACTGATGCTCAGATGCAAATGAGTACAGAAAGAGAATTCTCCCTGTACTGAATGCAGCAGTCACAGCCAAAGATTATAAACAATCAATTGGCTGAATTACAGTTGCAGAAAACATTTGTTGAATAGTTTCAATTAAGGAGCAGTCTTGTGAGAAGCAAAGTTCCTTGGCATTTGAGCAGTGGCTATATTAGTTCAGCTAGGTCCAAGTGGTTACCCTGAAGTCCACAGTGGTTTTCCATACATCTGAAATTTGATGTCTCTCTTGACCCTAATTGTGATGTAGTTTGAGGGGCTGAAGGAAGTTTTTAAGGCTCATGTGGGCTCTGATGCTGTAGGGTAGGAAGAACCTGATCTCCACAGCACAGTGAGAAGCTGTAGGATCCATGCTGCCGTTGCTGCAGCAAGCATGGCTTTGCACCTTGCGAAGAAATGGCCTTTGCTTACTGTGGCAGGACTGCTGCTGGCAGAGGGGCCCATACGTGACCCCACCAGCAGGCCACCCAGTGCTGGTGGTGGGAGTGTGGGGACAGATGGTGGGAAGGTCTGTGAGGGAAGAGGGCAATTTCCAGTACCTTCTCTTCCCAGCATGGAGCAGCATAAATTAGATACAAATTCTTGTACAAAACCTGTACTGTGAATTTAAACTGTGATTATAATCACAAGATAGAGGTTGGGCTATGGGTCTTTCTAGCCTAACATTCTGTCTCTAGCAGTCAGTGAAGGCAGATACTTAGGGGAGTATATAGGAACGTTAATAGAGATCCTTCCTCTGCTAAACCCTCTCAACAGTCAGTGATTTAGGGATTATCCAGTTCAGCACTCTGCTCAGCAAAAGAATAAAATATCTAGGAAGATCACATATTTTGGACAGCTGTACAGTCTTTGTGGAAACGGAGAGATTAATTTTGTTCCATCAGAGGTCAGTTCAGGCAAAGCATTAGAGTTTGTCATGTTTGGGAGTGAGAGACTGGGCAATAAATAACTCATTGCTGTTTGATATTTACAATACAGCAAGGTGTAAGTTCTGCAAGGGAGAGAGGTCTGCTATTTTGGGCTGCATGTACACAGCTAGGAGAGAAATCTGTCCCTCTTTCTGGCCTGAGGTATTTTAACATTCACAGCACTCATCAACAACTGATCGATCTCCAGTCAATCGCAGCAGAAGATGCAGAAAATCAGAGTATGATCATTCAAATAAGGACTCATCATAAACCTGCCTTCTCTAGTGAAATAGCAGGAGAAAGATGAAGGGGAGAGATTCTTCTATCATTTGTGACAGTCATAGCTGTTTGCAAGTGCTTTAATGTTGTGTGCTATAGTTTCAAACACAGAGTGAAAGCTTGGTGCAAAGCACGCTTGCAGCCATCGCTCTGTAAGATGCAATTGATAGAAGATGTTATAGGAGACATGTGGATGTGTAGTTTCTGCTCTTTTGTTCTGTTTGTGTGCACATGTGTGGGAAGCTAAGTATTCTTCAAGCTTAGGGAGAAATGGCTGCATTGCAGTCAATGAGAGTTAAAGCCCAGCTTTATTGAAATCAGTGGTTAAATCCAGCATGTAGGAAGTTGGGTTAAAAAAAAAAAAAGAGGAGCAGAAATCCAATTTGAGATTTCTTATTACTAACCTTGTGCAAATATAATTCTTCTATATGAATTATCTTCATATCATGTCAAAAGCGAGAGAGTATTGGAATAGTTTTCCCTCAGAGCTCAGTCAGAGTTTTTCCATCAGCTGAATTTTATCATTGTCACTGATATATTTTTTATCCAGGATTTTTCTTCACCAGAGTCTGATAATTATGTTGACTGGTTTGGTGACTATTTCCATGGAGAGCTAGTCTAAGGGCACTGTTATTCTTCTCACTGGCAACTGTAGCATATATTGAACCTGTAAATGAAATATTGGTGGTTTAAACTAATACTTCTGTGCAGGGGCTAGGAGGGGAAAATTTGGACCAAGACTTTAACTTTTTCTAGGGTGGTTGGAGTTCAGATTCACAAGTAAGTTGGAACAGTGCTTTGGGGCTTGCGATGCATATTGGAAATGACCAAGTAAAGTCCTGCCTTGCAAATCTAGGTAATGTTAAGCAATATGGGCTTGAGGGAGGAACAGCAGTCCCTGAGTCACTGAGTGCTTGTAGCTTTGACTTCTGGAGGTAAGATCCTGCCATCCTCACTGACCTTCTGGTGACATTGCACAGTTTTGGAAGCAGAATGGTGAACATTATTGGGAACTGACACTATTGTGCTTGAGGAAAGTAAGAAATTATTTCCATGTCAAGTTTTGCTTGAAGTTTCTCTGCCTTCTGAGGCTACTGCCCTTATTATCCCTATCTGGTGGTTTTCTGTATTTTGAACTCTTTTATGACTCTATTTTTTTTACACAGGCATCCTACTTTTTGCTGAGTATTAAGGACTGCTAATAGCCAAATATTAAGGACCAGTAATTATTAGGCAGGTAGTACAATAAAACAATAGGAAAATTAATTGTAAGAGAACATGAAGTAATTCAGTTAAGAATAAAAGCCTTAGAGTGGGTGAGCACTAAAATGTTAGTGGATGTGTAGTGATTCATCTGCCTACTTTTAACAGCTGCCATTTAAATTGAATTTAAATACTGTAAACAAAAGTCTTTTTGTGGTGCGCTTGGAACTGTAATACAGCTGCAAAGTTCCAGAGGAAAATGCTGCATTGCAGCTCTCCTGTTTCGCAGCAAATCTCTGCTGGCATGTAACATGCAGAGGAGGAGCTTCAACACAAGCAGGCTGTTTTCAGCTTCATTATGCAGATAAGTCGTCTCTATCATCCACATTATAAAAACATCTTTAACTTCCTTTGGGGATGGAGGAGAAAGACAGTAAGGGAGGAATGGGGGAAAAAATAAGAGGTCAGACAGCTTACACACTGATTTCCCCCGGTATTGCTGTTTCAGGGTTTCTCAAAGTGCACTGGTTTTGCCTTTGTACCGATCCAACTGATTTTGACACACACGTTGTTTAATTTCAGCTATTGCTTATCACTGGGATTTAATATTAGACTTTGTGGCAGTGCTCTGGGTGAGTCTGAAAGGAGTATTCTGGGATGCTTTAGCCAACAGGCAGCCCTTCCTTCACTGAATGCTGTGATTCATGTCTGGATGCTGACACCAGGGAAAGTGAAGACCTTCCAAATAACCTTGAAAGAGAGCTGGCCGGCAGCCTCCACATGCTTTTAAATATGGGGGAAGGGTGTGTGTGTGTATAAAAAAAGGAGGAGGGATTTAGGAGAGCCATATTTACAGCATTCATGTTTAGTACCTTGCCTCCTGAAGAAAACTCTCTGGTTGTCTGTAGCTTCTTACTGTTGTTTAAGGCAAGAAGGTAAAGCAAGTGGTTCAGATAGTGCCAGACTGAGAGGAGGGCAGTCCATGAATGATCGCAGAGAACAGATTTACGTAAATGGGATGATTTAGTGCTGTGTCACACCAGGTGAAAAATGGGATTTGGGGAAGGGTTTTGCAATCCTCTTAGCAGGACCCTTCAAAATTTTGGAGGGTAAAGCATCAGGATCCTGCAGGACAAGAAGTAATGTAGGAACTCACAAGCTCCCATCCTACTCAACAGAGACTAAGCAGATTATCCCTTCTAGCAAGAGCAGATTGAACATGAAAACAGGAGAGCTACCACAAGGCTTTTTACCATTGACACACTATAGGTTAATAGAGAATATTCTGTTTCCTTCCAGAAAGCTCAAGGTATCTTAAAAAGATACAAAGAAATCTACCTCCATGGATTTCAGCAAAGAAGGGACTGAAAAATTGAGTCCTTTCTTTTTGGAGAGGGCAGTAAAGGAAATGGAATGGAAAGCTTTTCTTAAAAAAAATCTGCAGCAACAAGAACAACGCGAAAAACTTACAAAAAGCCACCACTACCAAACCAAACTGCAAAACCAGTAACACATTACCACTATTTCACAGCTATATTTTCAACCTTGTTATATGTTTTCCCCTCTCCCAGGATAATTTCTCTAATTTGAGTAGAATTAGGAAGGCAATGTATCCTGAAAGAGATGTTTTTTCTTGCAGAAATGAAAAATTAGCAGAAAACAGTTTCTAAAGGTAGGGGGCGGAATTTGCACACAGAGCTTTTGCTCTTGCCTGTTTTGCAGCCCATGCCTTTTGCTGGCCCATGAAGTTCAGCCCTTGCATTTGAAGCCTGATGCTGAATCCATTACAGGGCTCTGGTGAGCCTGCAATAAATTCTAGTCATTCCTAAGAGGATGCTCATGGCTCAGTTAACAAGGTTGAAGTTGCCTGGCCCCAGGCTACATCTCCTGTTTTGGGGTGGGAATACTTTGGTTGAAAGGTTGAAAACACTTTTTTCCTTCTCTTGTCTCTTAACTTTTCATCAGGGATGCATCATTTTTGCTACAGTATTAAAATATTTACAGAATTGTTGAAAAACAGAAGAACCGTTCAGACAAAATATTCATAAACTTCCCCCATAGATTCTGCATCCAAAACTGCCTCTAACAGTGCATTAATTAATTAAAGTACCTGTCCTAATGTTTTTTAAAGTATTTGTCATTGCTGGAGTGCTTCTGCTGTTGAAACAGTAGCTCTGAAAAAGCCAAGAGTACAATTATACAATATGGGTATTGTTTTTAAATTAAAAATACAGAAAGAAACTGTACTTCAGCCCTCTTGAGAATCAGTCTGAGTGCTATAATTTGGATACAGATCTTGAGTCCTTCAAGCCTTTTGCATTTACCATGTAGAAACAGCATTTCTTATCCTTCATCACGGAACCTACTCCTTGGTCAGATAAAACCAGAACTATTTGCTAGAATAAAACAAGAATTGGAAAAGAAATATCTCTGTGTTGAAGACTTTCATGTGAAAAATCTGGTCTGGCAAACATGTCATGTTTGGTAATTGAATGCAGGAAGCAGCAAATACAGTTAATGGCTTACTAGTGTTTGGGAAAGCTGCATGGAAAAAAAAGGTGTGTGCTGTTCCCAGAGGTGATGAGTGTCTTTTGCTTGAGTGATTTCTTTGCTGTAAATGTAAGTGCAGGTCAGATGAAACTATTTGTAAGTTTGTGATAAATTTGTAGAATTTTCTTGACAAAAAACCCCAGAGAGAAATAAAAAAATTGAAAAGTTTTTCACCTTTTTCAATAGTTTTCAACTTCCCAAGTAAAACTTGCCCATTTTGGCATCATCTGAAACAACTTCTTTTTACATTTTAAATTTAGCCAAGAAGCCAATTGTCAGCTTTTCCATGTTCCTTTAATTGATCCCCATCTGGTAGTACATGATCTTTGCCAGGAAAGAAGACTGAGAATATTGTAAAGTCTCCAGTCTTTGTTTTGCAGCAGAGATCACTTGTTACTTGAGATATTATTGTTTTCACACTCGAAAGCATTAGATTCTTTAATTATCAATAGTAAGAACAAAGTGATTCTCATAAAATTTAATGTGAATTTTAAACATATTAAGTTTTAAAAAATAGATCTGTTTAAGACATCTTTAACTGTTCAGCTTCTCTGTTCAGCTTCTCTATTTGCTTCTTGCCAAGCAAATAGCTCTTCAGAATTTTCCTTATGGTCAGACAAATCCAGTTCCTGATGATTAGTTTCCTAATGTTTTTCAAATTCTCTCTGTGTTGTCTATTACTGAAGGTGCAGCAGGCAGGAGAGAAGGGTGGTACAACTGGGAGTAACATCAGAGTTTGAAATAAAACTGATCTTTAAGAAACATTTTGTACCTTGAAGCATTGTTTTCTGAGGAAGTGTGGGTCTTCAAGTGTCACAACATGAAGCTGTGGAAATGACAGAGGGAAAACTTAAAAGAGAAGCAATAGATATGATGACTGGACTGAATGCTTTTGTAAGCTGCTGCAGAAAAAAAATGCCAAGATGATCTCACTTGGTGAATGGATGTGATAGACAAATAATGTCAGTTTGATGTGCTTTTTAGAAGACCTAGAATTGGGAAATCTCAACTCACTAAATTCTCTTCTTATAAAAAAGTCTCTCAGCTGGCTGTCCTCACTTGCCATGGAAAGGCTAAGAAAACCAAGTATTGTATCTTATAGTGAATTGACAACTTTCACCTTCACATTTGTATTTAAACACGCCAAAGCTGCATTTTCTTACTTCCCATAGTCTGTTCCACACTGCAGTTTTTCTTGTTTACTATCTAGTTACTACCAATGCTATAGTCTTTGGTCAAGTGAACAGTTGTTACAGCTCCTGAACCCACAGCTTGGCTTCTTCTATTCACAGATAACATTTGAAAAACACTGAATTGAAGGAGGAGTTTCAAATGTACTCAATCTTCACCAGATGCTACTTGTGTGGAAGGCAATGGTGGAATTCACAGGAAAAATTGTTGTTTGTGAGACCAACTCAAATGAAGTACTCTCTAAAAATCTGCCTTCCTGAAAGCCAATCCCCACAAAAATAAGGCTTGAAAACAAGAGCATGGGGGAGATCTGATCCCCTCCCTAGCAAACTAATGTCAAAAACACAGAGCTGAAAGGTCAGGAGGTTTAAAAGTCCACCTCTTATCCATCTTCGAGAAATGAAATTAACTTAACTTAGTAGAAACTGATTCATGGAGTGAGCAAAAGTAAAAGGAAAGAATTGCCAACCTGTCATGTTCTGTTGCAGAAATGTGATCACAATGGTGTGTCTCAGCACAACTGAACTGCAAAACAGAAGCACAAAATGCTCTGGGTTGGAAGGGATCTTAAAATTCGTCCCACTCCACCCCCTATGCCACGGGCAGGGACACCTCCCATTAGACCAAGTTGCTCAAAGTCCCCTCCCACTTGGCATTGAACCCTGCCATGTTTGGGGTATCCACTATTTTTCCAGACAACATGTTCCAGTGCCTTACCACCCTCACAGTAAATAATTTCTTCCTAACATATAATCTAGACTTACTCTCTTTCAACTTGAAACCATTCTCCCTGGTTGTGTCACTACAGTTTCTGATTTCCTCCCAGGCTTCCCTGGAGGCCCCCTTCAGATACAGGAACACTGCTATGAGGACTCCAAACAACCCTCTCTTCTCCAGGTAGAACAGCCCCAACTTCCTCAGCCTGACCATGAAACCATCCACTATGCAAACTGATAGTGCAAAAGAACCAAATAAATAGCACAGGTGCAAAATAATGAAAATATATTTTAAAAGTGAATAAAGTAGACAAGTCACATTTGAAAACATATTGCTCTTTGCATCATACATTGGCAACATATTGTGGTCTTTGAAAGTAGCTTGTCACTTGGATTAATTTATTAGGGATAGAGTTTTTCTTCAGTATTAGGTAAATAAAAAAAGTCTTAAATATTGGCTAAGAAACTGAGAATAATATACTAGTATTTTCATTAATGTAGCTAGATCGGTGCTGGTCACTGTGAAATATTAAATATTGGAAATCAATAAAGTAGATGTATATATATACTATGCTTCTACAGTAATGACTAATCCCTGACTTCTATGCACTCCTACATTCACTTCAGCAAATAATACTGAGTTTAATGGTGATAAACATGCAGTATGAACTGGCTGGCTTAATTCAAACTGTTGGGTTAGAAAAGCTTTAGGCTGTGTGAGGATTTAGTCAGGCCTTTCAGTCATGAAAATTTGTGCCTGACCATTATACAGCCCCAAAACACATGCCACCACTCAAAGCAAGGCAAGGTGTAAGCCAACCTTTCAAGTGCCCCACAACCATCTGTGACAAAACCACCTGCAGCCATAGAGAAAAACAGGGACTGCAGGGGGCTGGGATTAGACCAGGACAGCAGCTGCTGAGCCCCTAAGTGTCTGGGGAGGTGGCAAACTCTCTCTCTGGCTGCTGCCTCCCGGGAAGGCTGATCTTTCCCAAGGCCAGCATATGCCCTAGGAAGGGTGCTACATGGAGAAGCTGCATTGCTGCTACCTGTGAGTATGACATAAGTTGCAGAATGGAAAAAATGAATTTTGTCCTGCCCTGCTGAGGAGCTTTGGGCCAGTCCTGATTTGCCCTTGTCTTCCTGTCTGTTCCCTGTTGTCACAGCATAAGGGTGCTTCACAAGAACTAATAAATTTTCCCTTCCAGAAAGATATTTTTAGGGAGCTGAGGCACATCAGGACATTCTGAAATGAAGCACAGTGGAATTTCACTGGTTTCAAACTCAGACACATTCAAGCAGATTCAGAGTCACTGTTACAAGTCCTCGCCTTGACCTAATGTACTTACAAAAACTGTGCCAGAACCAAGAACTAAACCTTGAGCTTTTTAAATATATAGAGATATGGACAAAACCACACTGCTGAAGTATCTATTTTCAAAAGAATGTGTAGCCAGTATTCACACTGTGGTTTTTGTGAAGTATGACAGTTTTAGCTAGGGAAAAATAATGTTTTCTAGCTGACTTCACAGTTGCATTTTCCAAATGAAATATTAAAGTGTTCCCCTAAAAGGTTTCTCTAATTTTTCATGTAAAAAGGAATTTCAGTTTAGTTTTTACAGACCTGTGTAGCAGAAACTCACTGGGCCATTTCCCTAATGCCTTAAATGAAGTATATTGAACTTAATAATGGTCATTATTTTGGGCACCCTACATAATGGGAAAAAACACAAGGAGAGCACAACCAATCGTTTCCTTTATGTAGATTAAGTAATGTTTTTCCATGCTATGTTTTTAAAGTATTATTTGCTCAGGGCCTTTCACACTAATGTAAGCCTTTATTAAACTATGCAGTTCAATAATTTTCCTTTGCTTAGATCCTCTAAGTTTTGGTATGCAGTACTTTTGTAGTTGATCTGTGTAGTCTTTCAGTCTGCCAGATTATAATGTACAAAAATAGGGGCTTCTACCAGACTCTCTCAGGCTATGTATTTAGAAGTTATGAGTCCACTGACTCTCAATATCACTGTAAATACAAAATTAAGATAAATGAAAAAAAGAAAAACCAGAAATGAATGCTGGAATACCGTGTTTACTTAAATTAGATCAAAAATGTATTTAAAAGAATTCTCTGAAACAATAGTGGAAGAAAGGGGAAGTATGTGGTATTTGGGAAGAGGGGAATGCTGGCAAAATGAGGTATCACAGACCTTGACGGTGTTCAAATGCTTTTGTGATGAAGTCCTGCAGAGGATACCTGTGCTGAGCTTTTCTGAGTGGTTCCAAACCAAGTAAGGATCTGATCTTATGGCTTTAACTCTCTGTCTGGCATTATCCTTTTGGCAGAGACTTGAGGTAAGGTACTATTTCTGCAAACACATCCTCAACATGCAACATCCCAAAGCCAATGTGAAGGCAGCACTGCAGATACATGGTATTGATCAAAAATTTCTGACATCACTTGCATCACTCTTTTAAAAACACTTTGGAATTAAGCAAGAATTTAGAGTTTAGAGTAAATCACCATCCACCAACTCTCTCCTTACCCTGCCCTCCCTTCCCATCAGCTCCTTGTTTCAGTCCCATTCAGACAAGAAGATAAATTATTTGGTTTCTACTTAGGAAAGCAAGGAGTTGGTCCTTCAGGACAGCTTTTGTTCAAAGTTGCTTGGCTTTGAATAGCTGCTCACCTGCATTTGTGAAAGCTTTTTCACTGCTAACTATCTGCTATGAAAGTATTCTCTGGGCACATTAATTTTTTTTCAGCTCTACCTGAAGGCTGTGTAGCTTTCAAACACTTTGCAAAAAACAAATTGAAGGTTTTACTTTCATATAAGACAGATACAGCTATACTAAAACTAAATAGTCACATGAAATAGCCAGCGGATTCATCCATATGGAACCTTTCTGGTAACTGCTTTGTACTGCACCTCTGCAGAGGTATCCAGGTCAAACCGAATGTACTATTGCTCAAGAATTGAGGAAAAAAACCCCAAAAACCTCCCTTGACAGAGATTTTCAAGGAAGACTATTAGCACGGGGATAAAACAAGGTCTCTCACATCTCCTTCCTTCCTAAGCAATCACTGCAGTCTTTAAACAAAAGATCACAGTAAAATGCGGTATTTTATGGCGCTGTTCTCCGCAGCCACAAGAGGGGGTTTGAAGAACGCCATCAGCCTCCCACTTCCAGCCTGAGCCTTCCCTTCTGCACGCGGTATGTTAGAAGTGTCATGAAACCAGTGATTTCAAGAAATTACTGAAATTTTCAGTCATTTTTCAAATGACTCCTTCAGTCACTCATTTGGTAAAGTGACTAAAAGTTTCGTGCGTTCTACACAGTGACTGACGTGCTGCAAATTCCGCCAGACTGTTTGACTGTTTGTTTCACCCATTAACAGGCATATTGTGAAAATGGGCGTTATTGGATAAGGATCCTTTGCTTTTTTCTGCACTGACTGCTGGAGATGACTCTGGACTTTGAAGGTAGCTTCAGAAATTAACTTTCCAAAATGTATGAGAAGTGTCCAAAGTGTTTGATACTAAAGGAAAAATATAGTGCAGCTATTGCTGAGATCAAAAAGGCAATCCAAAGTCCCAAACTCAATTCAAGACTTGAACACCACTTGCTTGTAAAGTAAGTTTGAAAAAACAGTCTTTTTTCTTCTCTGTCTCTTTTCTTTATTACTTTTTCTTTCTCGTCTTATCATAATTTTTCTCTTCTTTGGATATGGAATTGCTGGTTAGTTCTTTTATACTTCCTCCACTGCTCACAGGTGTGAGATTCTATGGCTGGTGACAAGAAGCAGCTAATCAAAAACCACTGGACTAAAGAAGCATTTCCAACATACTGTGTGAACGTTGAAGAGAGGTATGATACTGCCAGAAAAGCAAGAATTGTTACCTGTTCTTCTTATAAAGCATTTATAATCTGAATATGCAAACACCAAAAGACAGACTGCTGAGCTCTTGAGATTTTTCTGGTTTGGTGTTAAAATCCTTGACTAATGGCCTTGCTATAAAACTGACCATTAGAGCGATGAATACTCATCAGAGGCCAGGCTGACTTTATTGGTCTGCAAGATTCATCTCAAGGCATTTTTAAGGATGTAATGGTGCATCAAGACCACCTTCTTAGATTTTGTGTTCTCTGATCCTTTACTTCAGAGGGAGGCAGAAACAGCCTTTCAGTTTTTCAGTATTTTTCTCCTACTTGCCCACTCTTGGTTGGGTCTTGGTAACCCTACTTGGTTGAGTTGCAGAGTGATAAAAGAACTGAAATTGTTGCTAAAGTCATCCAAGAAATGAAGCTTCTGTGGACTCCAATTGGTTTGATGTATGAAAAAGCAAACTATCCACAAATCCAGGGGTGTCTCAAAGGGTATGATAAGCAAATGGTCTTGGCATGGATGTCAGTCAATAATTCATGGGACTGGATTGTGCAGACCCACTTTGCCCAGTTCTCAAAAGCACCACCCATCAATCTGAAATAAACTTCACACTGTGTGCAGCTTGTTTCTGTACTAATCCCAAATGTGGGCATAAGTCTGCCTTTCTACTATCAGGGATCATCAGCCACCCCCACAGTCAGTAGAATCTGCAATCAGTGTTCAGTGCTCTTTCTGATGACTCTGGTGCACCCACGTCCCCAGCAGACACACTGCTCCCCACCCTGATACAGTGCTAGGCAATCAAATGGGAAGCACTGCTAAACTAAATTCAAGGTTAGACCAATTCCTCTAGCTCAAGCTGTCTCAGAATGGATTCATCCAGATCCACCAAAGTCTCCACCCACCAATACCCATGAGCTAACTGGTCCTTCCCTTTTAAGGCACCTTACCAGCCACTTCCTGCACAATCCTGCCCCAAGTGCTGCCCTCTGCTCTCGTCAGCTGTTCTGTCCCGCAGGAAGGAGCCTGGGCAGAGCTGGCTTTGCAGGCAGGGCTCTGAGTAAAGCACAGTCTTCAGAGGGAGGAAGATACTGAAAAGCAAAATGGAGAAAATACTGATGTTACAGTTACATTAGTTATGAAGACAAGTTCAGTTCTGGCATGTGAGACTGGAAGATTTCAGGAATAAATGTAGACATCCAAATGGCTTTAGAAGTAAATAAATTATAAACCCCTCATATGTTGTCTTTTAAAGTTAATTCCTGTCATAAGTTATCAGGTATTTCACATGATGTGTTCCATACTTGTTTCCCAAACTACTTTAAAATTGTGAAACTTTCTCTTATTTCACAGAATAACTGAATGAAACTGCCATTTTGTGAAATGGCTGAAAATTTTAATCATTTCCTGGAATGACTGGTTTCAAAACATGACTGTGGCATATACAACTCTGGAGTCACCCATTTCATTTTCAGTAGCATATACTTCCCAGGAATGCACATGGAACAGAACTATTACCCATAGCTTCATTTTATGCAGTGCTGAGAGGGGAGAAAAGGAAAAGAAGCATGTGTTTTAAATCCATTAAGACATTTTGAGGTGTACAAAGTGAAAATTGTTCTCTAATGATACAATATAACATATCCTAAATTTGATTATAATATTCACCCCCTTTGTAGTATATAGGTAACTATAAGTTGCCTTTCTGGAAGGAACTCAATGATTTTGAGTGACATAGTTTAGAATAAAATGAATCATCCAAGTTGGGCAGTTTTTTTCATGCAGACTTCTGTCTTTTAAAAGAATAGCTTTGATGCATTTTTTTTTTTTGCATTACACTCTATCATAGGATTGTAAATAACAGCTCCCTCACCTCTGATGTTTCCCCCCACACCCCCACCTTGTTGTTTTCTTGAAATGTCTCATGGGTCAGATGTGAGTCTCATAGCTGCAGCCTATCCAATCTTTTCATTAACACCCCTGTTCGTTGCCATTTACCTTCAGTCTGCACATTTTTAGTTCTTTTGCTTTGGTATTAAATAACTATTCCACAATTAAGAATGCTACTAGCTCTTACCCCCATTTTTCCCCCTGTTTTTCCTTCTCCTTTTTAGAAAACTTAATTGCTGCCTTTTTAACTTCCAGGTTAGAGCAGCAGGGCACAGAAGTGCAGTTCATCAAAGATGTTGTATTGATGCTGGTGCCTAAGTTGCCTGACATGGGATACCACAGACTAGCAAAGGTTCATTATTTCATTTGTATTTGACACATGACCTTGAAAAATGTTATAACTATGGCAATTTGAGAGTTTGCCTGTCATTTAAGATGCACAGTCCCCTTTCTCCTGTTTTCTTTTTTCTTTTTACCATAAATTTTCTGTCCCCAAGGAAAAAAGATCAGATACATGTTATCTGAATTTCATTACAACTGAAAGGTGATATCTCAAAATCGTATGTTATGGAAATCTTATAAACCAAGAGCAGATGTCTGTGAAAAGAGCACCCAAGTTCTGTTAGGGAAAAAAAACCAAACAAAAACAAGAAAACATACAACCAGGAAAACCCCATAGTAAACTAAAATTTTCAAAAATGCCTAAGGATGTCAAACACCTGAATTTTTGGCTGTTCACCCAGAGACGTTCTCCGAGGGTGTGACCCAGAATTATTGTGGATTTCCACCACTCTATATACAAATCTCTTGCAGGTGCATGTCTGGGAAGCACTGAAGATGTGGTACCCAAAATAATTAGTCACTACTGAAATTTTTGGCCTTAGGCAAATGCTTCAAAAACAACTCTCCTGTCTCCATCAATGTTTTCTGAGTAGATCTGTATTCAGTGTTAGCAGGAAACAACCATGGCATGTGGCTTTGCATGGGTATTTGAATGCAACTGTTTGGTAGCCTTTTGAAGCTCTTTAGGAGTCATTGTACGAGGAAGCAGTTGCAGTGATAACAGCAACCAGGCAATAGGAGCAATAAACAGATTGTGAGCTGCCCATTGGCTGCACGATGCTTCCATGAACCATTTGCAGATTAATGTTTATTGACAAGTAAATCTGCAAAGCTTTGGATCTTTCAGTGAATTATTTTCAAACAAAAGAAGCAGCTAAATATGTCCAACTATTTGGAAGAAATTTAACACTGTTAGTTGCTTAGTTGAGCATAAATTTCAAGTATGAGAATGTATGACTGCCTTACACTGGTTTCATTCTGAATTTGCTGTCTTGCTGAGGATCTGTCAGAAAGCATAATGTTTTTTGCTAAGTGCATCTAAAAGGTAAGTCAGCTTGTTCAAAAATACGTGGGAAGGAGAGTTGTAGCTGAAAAATTGTTCTGTACGTTCAACATGATGAGTCATAAAATAACTTTAAATACCATAAAACACCTTTAAATATCATAAACCACAAAATATTTTCAAAAAAAGCATACAGTATGTGAACCCAGAGTTGTTTCCTTTTCCAGAGAGAAGAATGAGCAATAAGACACAGAAAAAGTGAAGAATAATTTACAGACTGCTTTGATGGAGGCTTGTCCTTGGTATAAAGTGGGCATTAGAAAAAAATGCAGCAACACTTTGTTTTCCACTCCTTGTAATACAGGAACTCTTCCATGAAGGAGCCGTAATCCTGGCCATGTACCTTACTGATTTTCTGTTACCATTCTCTCCTGTCACCTCTGAATGTCCCTTTCCAGGCTGAATCGGAGCCAATGTCACACCAGTTAAAGCACACGTTCGTGTGCCTTTCTCTTTTTTACAGATTTTTATGATCTTAGTGCTGTAACTGTTTCTTCTGCATTATATACATCCTTGGAAAATACTTCAGTTCATTTCAACAGATGACCTTAAGGGATTTCATGAAGACAACATGCCAGATTAGGAGTAAATTTTAAAGAATGATAGCCAAGAATAAAGTAATTGTTGTTGACAGAGTCTGAGCAATCTAGGCTTTTTATGGGTTACACCTTGTCATAAGGAACTAAACGGAACAGGGCTGAGGAAGTATGTTTAAGTGTATATGTCATTGAGGGATTTAATTTTGCCAAACTCTTAATTTTTGAATGGACTCTGAGAGGTTAGTGAATGATCCTTTAACTTCATTAGCCTGGCACTTTGAACACTGGATAAAGTTGGTTTATTTATTGCTTACATTTAAACCATTTTTATCTTCAGATACTGGGATATTTTCCTCTGTGAAAGTAATAAACTTTTCATTATGATTTGCTATTTCATGCTGGTCATTACTTCTCTGCCCAAACTTGGGCTGCAGCGCAATCTATTATCCATAACAGGAGCTCCTGGTTTCACCTGGAACTTGCAGCAATTTCACAGGGTAGTGAAGAAAGTTTTAAACTTAGGTGGCTTATATCTGAAGTGATAGTTATTGACATTTGATGCAAGGATTTTCTTGTCTAGTTTTTGGTTTTGGGTTTGTATTTTTTCCTTCCCAAAAGCCTAAACAATTGCTGTAGTATGGAATTATATGCATATAATTTGCCCTTATTATTTATAAGACAGCAAGACCAGAAATTATATGTTGCATTTTGTTGTTGCTGCTGTAGAAAAATCTAAATAAACATGGGAAATATCCTGAAGGCCTTATTAAGATCCAGTCAGAAAATGGTGTTTTGTTCTCTGGAAAATTCTGTTTCATCAGGAAAAAAAAGACCTTGGTCAGCAAGCTTATATTTGTGTAATGTGAACTAACATCTCATGGAGAAATAAAAATAATAAAAAATTTAACAATTTGACTGATCCCAGAAAATGTTTGTTCAGGGTTCTCAGGTTTGTGAATACTCTTTGCAAACTGTGATTGCCCTACAAAATAGTAAGTTTGTTTAATCCTTTTAATAAGGATTCCCTAATTTTGTGTTTCAGATTGCCCTTATGTTACTCTGTATCTATCTTCTATAAGCATTATTACAACAACTGTCTGTGTCAGTGAATCGCAGATCCACGTGTGCTCTCCATGCTTCGGTTGTCCTTGTTTTGTAAGTGTCTTCCCAAAGTTATCGCTCCTGCTCACACTCACACAGGTACATCCCTTCTTAGTCCCGTGACTGTGGAAAATATCGAGGTGCTTTCCATTTTGTACATTTGCTTTTGGACTGAGCCTGCTGACAGAGTCCTCTAGTCCAATCTTTTAACCATACGGTAAAGGTCTCTGCAGCAGAGCATCTTCAAGCTACGTCTTTTCTTGTCCATCACAAATGGGCACAAACTGTACTCTTCTCCAGAACTTTACATGGTAATTACTGCAAAATCTTTTCCCTTTGGTAATTGCAGCTGCCAGCCTGGCCCTCCCATGTCCTTTTAGAGTTCTGCTGCAAAGGTAAAGAAGAGGAGTACCTCAAGGTCTAGGAGGAGCCCTCATGCATACACACCTTTGCAGAGAGGTAGTGTATTTTCTGAAAATTCAGTTAGAGAATAAAATAACCCTGAATCAAAGTGGAGACCCCACTGTTTCTGGAACATAATGCTTTGTTGTGGTTAAAACATATCAAGTACAGTCAGCTGAGAAGCTGATTTTCACAGGGCGATGGAGACAGACTGACATGTTCATTCTCACCCAACAACAACCCCAAGCTGAAATGTGCTATGACAAAGAGCCTGAGACAGCCTTCCTGCCCAAGGACCTTTCCATTGCAGAGGGACCAATTTAATTCTCTTTTTTGGAAGACTCTGTGCTCCTCTGTCAGAGAACAGAGTGGAGGAGGTATTCTGTGAACACAAGGCTACTGTTTGTCCCTGTCTGGACTGGGGGAATGAAGCCCTGAAACTCCCCCAGACTGTCTATAGGAAGCAGCACATAGTTTCTGGAGGGCTCCATGGGGAGCACAGCTCTCTTACACTGCCTCCATGGCACAAGAAATGATTGTACACTTTAAATGCCTTTAGGCATTTGCATTTTCAGAGCCTTGGATTGTGATTTATTATCTTTACATGCAAGGCAAAGTAAAGAACTATACAAAAAAGCTAAGGAGTGGGGGAGAGCTGTTGTCTGCCTGGTGTGTTTTCATAAAAGCTGCCCCCCTTCTTGCTTATAGACTGAAATAACCCTTGCAGCTACTGCGTTATGGATGCATTTTAGGCTTGGGTCATAGAGCATGCATGATACCCTGGGGCCTGAATCTGCCGGTGTGCTCCTCAGTACTGAGGCTTGTGATCTTGCCCCTTAGGTACAGCTGATGTTAAACCAAGCATGATTGTTAAAAAGGAGTGTCTCTCTTCCACCCAAACTCGCCACGGTGGTAGCTTAGGCTACAGTTGTGCTTAATCCTGCACCAGCACAGCAAAGACCTGGAAATCTCTAGAGGTGATTGAGGCAGCAATGCTTAGCTCAGGACAAAAATTAGAAATGTCCTACAGCAGATCTGTCACAACAGAGAGAGTTTCAAGTCTGTTTGCTTTCCATCTTCATAGTCTCTTCCCCTCCAGCAGTTTGTTCCTCCCTTCTTGGTTCCTTGCTGCAGCCAAAGAGGGTTATGTGCTGTCAGCTGCCTGCTCCCCTAGAATTCTAGCGGCAGTTCTTCTGTGGAAGCTCTGTGCAAAACCCCCAAAGAACCTACTTACTGTAAATTATGTTACACACTCAGAGTAACCTAATGATTTTAGAGATGCCCACTATAGTTCTGGATTTTAAAGTCATGGCAGCAGTCTGAGAGATGAATAATTTCCTTTCTCTCTGGAGGTTCAGCTCTGTGCCATTTAGCATGTTCCATACTGCTTAAGCTGACCATGCTTCCCAGGGAAGTCACAGCAGCTGCCTGACAGAGTTCAAGAAGTTTTTGACAATACTCTTGAGCACATGGTGTGACTCTTGGGGATGATGCTGAGCAGGGCCAGGAGTTGGACTCAATAATCCTTGAGGCTCCCTTCCAACTCAGCATTGTGATTCTGTGGCTTCTGAGACCAGAATAGTTTAGTTCCCATATTATTTGCAGGAAAGTTGTTTATTTAGGATAAGCTACAGAGCTCTTCACAGTGAGATACTCCACCACTGTCAGCACCTCACTGTGCCTCTTACTCTTCATTTATGTACTCTCAACTGGTAACCCTGGCGTACTGCTGCATAAAGCAATAACTGATATATCTGGTGCTTGGACCCCTCCCTCCATTTCAGTGTAGATACATAGAACATAACCTGACTGCACTCTAGCAGGGGCTAGAAACTAGCCTATGGAAGTCAGCACTCAGATCTTCCAAGAGACCTGCTCTGAACAAAGACTAGAGGTGTATCCTTAGAGCATGAGACAAGAATTGAGCTCATTTAACAGCTTTGAATTCCATCACGATCCCTCTTTGTGAGAAAGACACAATATATCTGTTTCATTACACGAGTTGAATTTGTAATTTGTAATCCTATACTTCTGCTTTTCTCAAACTGTAGAGGCAGATAATCCATTGATTTCAGATGACAAAGCTAATAAATGCACAGTTTGTTGGAATAATATCTATTTACTTCTTTATTTAGGCAGTTTAGACTAACTTAAATTAGTGTTTACTTTTCTCCTCTCTTGACAAGTAGCAGGATGACAAGAGCTTGTGTTCAGGCTATTCATAGTAGAACACTTTAATATCTGTCAGGTTTTTCTTCTCCTTCTTGTGACATAAGGGTAGCATGAAGAAAAGCCAGTGATCCATTATTTGTTTTTAATAGTAAATCCAGTCCAGTGCTTCTAAATGGAAATTTTACATGAATAACTGTCCAGTTGGCAGCAATTTGTCATTGAGCTGAAATTATGCATGGCTTTCTCAGATGCTGTGGTCGGTTTTTGATCTGGGGAGCTCTTGGATGTACCTTTGTGATAATCCAGCACATAATTTCATTTAATTTTTACATACATTTACAACTAAAAAATATATTTAAGTATTGGTGCTTGTGTTGTTGCTTTCCCTTACCACATTTACAGAAATAATTTACGGTGGCAGCTGTTTAAAGTGGCTATTTTCCTGGCTCCTTTTGGCCTTTGAAAAACAGTAGAGGTTTTATGGAATATATTCGGACTCCTACCCAACGAAATGCTGTGTAACCAGTGTCCTCAGTCTATGTTATATTCCTTGTTTCTTTCCAGCCCATAAAATAATGTATGAAATGTAGTGCACTTAGCTATCTGCAATTCATAAACTTGCTGAAATGTTTAGTTCATCTTGAAATATCCTAAGCTGTGACATAAAAAAAAAAATATCTCAGACCAGTAGTGCCCTTGCATGTGATTTGTGTGCCTACCCTGGCTGCTCAATGCACTGGAGTTTCTCTGGGCAAAGCTGCTGTCATGGCTCTGTTAAGGCAAAATGTCAGGCAGTCTCCCCACCTTCTCCCTTCTGAATTTGGCAATAATCTTTTTTTTTTCCTCTTTTTTTTGGTCTTTTTTGGTGATAATAATTGGAGTTCACGTGATGGCCTATGACACCACAGCTGTTGCCAATTCCACTTTCTGTATTTATGCGAGTCCTCTGGGGCTCTGGTGGGGGAACATTTTGAAGCCAGAAAGAATTACCCTGTGTGCATTTGGATAACAATGCATTTTTTTTTTTAATATATACCTTTTTACAAGGTCTTTATTCTTGGAGCAATGAGAGGAGTGGGAAAATTGCCTCTATTTTGGGGTAGTTTATAGGATTTTTTCCCCACTATTTCATGAAAAGCACAAAAGTCTTCACATGCTTGGAATAAAGCCAATAGTCTCCATTTCTTTTTGAATAAGAATGACATGCTTTTTCATTTACACTTGTGGTGTCTGAGGCACTGGCCTTCAACTGCTTTGCCTCACTCCTAAAAGATACTTACATATCACAAACTTGTATCAAATATGATTTCTCAAGTTGGCTTCTTTCAGGGAAAGAGTAGATCAAGAGAAGAAAAACAACTGATGGGAGGAAGAAAGCGTTACAGGAAGTGAAATGCAAATTAGTAACTGAAAGAAAAAGTCTAACCCATTCTATGTCCTGCTTAAAAGTTGCTGTTGGATTTGATTTTGTTTCATTTTTTTAATTTTCCCTTAAGGATGATCTGTTGATCTGTAATGGCAGCACATGCCTTTCCATTCTGTCCTCACTTGAATCTTTCCTGTCTAGGTTAAAAAATAATTCCTAGAACTTATATACACACAAAAAAAATTTCTTCTCAAATCCCTCAGAAATTCAATATGCTCAGCCCTTGATTCACAGGGGATATTTTCCAGGCCTAATCATATTTATAGCATAGGTACAGAGATGAAGCTGAGGCTGTAAGTTGACTCTATCTGGCTGAAGGAAAAAAAATACACTGTAATCTCCTCATTTTTCTTTCCTCCACAAAGGGTGGCATCTGTAATGTAATCTACTCTGAATACTATGTGCATTTTGACTGAGGAATGGTGGTATGTAACCATTTTTAGTGTTCTGTAGGAATGGCCAGTTACCAAGCACAAAAGCGTCAGCCAAAGGCCTGCAACAGATCTATAGCTCCTCTCTGGCCCTGCGGGGTCATATTGCTGAAGAACACAAACAGATAACATCAGGATGAAGGAAATAACTCAATTTACTTGTTAGGAATGAAATCACAAAGACAGTTCAGGAGCTGAAAGCTTTATTCCGTAAGAAAGATGAATTAATATCTTGTAGAACTTTTTAGGAGGAGACAAAGTACCTCCTACAAAAAGAAGGCAGTGTGTTATAGGGTTTTCTGGCCAACTTCTAACACCTTACACTTCTTAAACTTTTTTTTCCCACTTCATTTAAAAAATTGTGCAAGAATTCAAGCTTAGGAATAGACTAGCTTTTTTAGACATGACAGTAGTATAATTTTCCAACTGGGCCTCTACTGTAGCCAGTTGAGAGTTTGTATTTATTTTTTTGCTTATGGAAGGAAATTGGTCAAAATAGAAAACTACATGTCAATTGTACTCTTACAAAATAATAAATGTTTATTTATTTAAGATTTGTGGGAAAAGTAAGATTTATTATTAGAACAAGTCATGTAGTTGTAAAGAACAGACAGGATTTTATACCCATAAACCCTTTTTCAGGTCTAAAATAGAAGTAGTTATCTTCAAAGCTAAAGACACATGAAGCAGGGTTATTTATATTGAGTTAAATTTGGTTGCTAATCATTTGGAGCATCTTAGAAGAAAATCGGTAGCTGAAACTTTGGTTCTTCCTGTGAAATTTCTGAACATTATTTCTCATGGAATTATGAAATCTCAAATCGGAAACACATAAAGTGCAAAGAATTTCTGTGCTGTTGTCAGGAAAGATAGGCCTGATGTATTTCATCCTTTTATTTTTCTACTTTGATCAGGATTAGGGGACCTTGGTCATTTAGTCTTAATTCCTTCCAGAGACACACTACAAATGCTGAGCACAAAAATATAGATGAGTGAATGAATGGTTGAGGTATCAATGGAATTAGATGAGTAAAGGAAAGCATTGGCTGGGTATTACCTTCCAAAAGCTAAGAAGTGGAGAAAGAGAAAATAGTGCTGAAGGCTCTGAGGCTATTTGTGATTCTCCCTAGTAGAAAGTGAAAATCTTGAGGCTTGCATGGTCTGTGAAAGACTGAGAAGAGTCTTTCATCAAGTCTAACCTGAGGACTCGTGACTCGGCAGAAGGACCTGCTCTGCTGGTCTTTACTAACTCATTGTTTTAGCATTTGAATCTAATACATGCCTTCTCACAGCATTTCAATGAAGTCAATATAGTCCCCATGTTCTGGACAAAGGAATAAGAACCAAGATGATTCCCTTCCCTCAGGCAAAACATTTCACTTTGTGATGTCTGAAAATGCAGAAGTACCAAAATATCTGTCCTCATGTTTTTGTGATTCGGTATACGACTTTCCACACGTGTGCTGTGAATACATGTGAGCTGGATTTTGCTGGAATGTGGAATGTGTTCCCTCCCTACAGTAGATGCTCCCTGGTCTCTTTTCTCGCCAGTAGGCTCCAGGCTCTCAACAACACATAAGACAGGGAATGTGACGTTTTCCTTCTTCTGCTACCTCGGCATGTATGATCTGTACCAAAGAAATTGTCATTCCTAGGGCTGTTGCTAATGTAGCAAGTCATTTTTATGCCTATTAAACAGCCAAAATCTTGTAAATTCAAAATTTACAGAGTTCTTAAGAAGCCCTAAGTGACTTCTGACTTAAAGGAAACACACTGTTGCTGAAGCTCCACTGTTCATATATTCTGTACTTGAAAACCTCTTTCCCCCCCTCATAAGACAGACACATAATTTAACACTTCTAGAGTGTGAAGATTTAGTTTTATAAGGCAACAAAGAGGTAGTTTATTTTGTGGCTTCTTATTATCAAAGCTTTATAAATAACTGGTGGTATCTAAAATTCTCTATCCTCCGGTTTCACAAAGAAACACCAAAAATCCTTCACAAAACCAAACTCAATCAGGTTTTCCATTGAGATCTGTGACCTTTGTAGTTTTCCCTTATTGATGCCTTTAATTTTTAGCTTTCATATTTTCCAGATTCTGTACTGCATTAGTATATAACTCTGAAGTTCATATAAAGTGTTAGCAAGTTCTCTTCACAGTTTAGTTAGACAAAAGAATCATTTTCCAGCCTGAGAACCAAGGACACCATTGCAGTTCAGGTCCAAGAAGTGTAAACAATAGTGAATTGAGAAGAGCAGTCTGGGAGGATGGGAATTCATAACCTGAAGCTGTAACTGGACAATTAACCCCAATATGTTAATGGCTAAAGCTTATAAAAGTGTGGAAACGTGTGACCTGTCATCCATCCTGGGTGGAGCCACAGCTGGGCTCTTGTAGTGCCCAAGGAGTATCCTTTGAAGGCCTTTTCAATAAATACCTGCCTTATTCCTTTAACACTGTCTAGCCTCTGTTCTAGGTAGCCATCATTATATCTGGGGAATGGAAGTGGACATATGTTAGAAGCAGCAATTTTGCAATAGACATTTTGTTATCATCCAGTGTGTATTCTTGGCTGAAGTATGTCTTCCCTTTGTCTTCCAGTCATGTGTGCTTACAATCCACAAAGCAAATAGACATCAGAAGGTGTCTTTAGTGCAACTCAATCCGTCTGAATAGAATGATTAAAAAGGAATATGTTTGTGTACGGGGCAAAAAGCAGACTGACTCTTACCTTTCTGTGGCAAAATAAACTAAACTCAGTTAACTGGAGATAATCATAAAGCACTCACGAAACCTTACACTAACTGAGTTTATTATTTGTATAAATTTAAGACGAGATGAACGACCCTCTCTTCAAGTCTTATTTGCCAAATTTCTGATCAGATTAATTGGTACAGTAATTTTGCAATGCACATCAATAATTAGCAAAAATAAAATGTAAACAATATGTTTAATAGTGAACAAGCATTAGTAAATATTTTAAAGACTGAAAAATAAAACAAATATTGTATTTGGGATTAGCACTTGGAAAAATGGAGCCACAGAAGAAAATTGGTAGACTTTGATGAAATTGTGATTTCATTGGACCAATGATTTTGCAAGCAGGGTCTATGCATTATAGCAAGAAAAAAGTACTCTGTAAGGAACTTGTTTTGATTTGAGACATTTTCAGAGGGCTATTTTAATTTAATTAATGAAAAATCATAGGTTAATTGCCTTCTGCTTTAATGTGAGGGTATTATGCATGCAGGCATATTTTATTTATATCTTGACTGTTTGATGTACACAATCAATTCAAAAAGGGATAATGAAGAAGTGTTCCACTCTGTGTGGAATAATAATTAGAGACTCTAGTGCAGGTTTTTTTTTAATTAATTGCACAGTTCTGTAAACATGTTTGACATAATGCTGAGAAAAGCATTTGTCAAATTTTGCTATTCTTCTCTTTTCTTCTTCTTCCCATCTCTTCTACCCCCATCCTTTTTCCCTTGTAGTCAAAATACTTTGTGTGGCACTAGCCCTCACTGCCTCAGCAACAGTCTGACTTTGTAGAACAGCTGTAGATCAGTCAACATGGCATTGAAGAAAAGTTGCCCTTTGAAGAGCTGATGTTATGGGAAGTGTGTATATTGATAACAGCAATGTTAAAGTCTGTGGGCTTTGAAAGGGTCTGGGAAAGATGCCGAGCTATGATAAGGTGCTATGTCCTATGACAGCACCCAGGATATATTGGGCAGAGCAGTCACTTGGGGCAACAGGAATACCAGATCTTCCAAGCTGAGGTCATGCAAGCTCTTTGTAGGATACTGCTAACAGCATGTTTGTCTTGCTAAAGGTAAAATCAGCGTTGACAGGATAAATGCAGTCACCTCATCTTGAGAATTATGAGCTCTCACTAAAGGTTTATTTCCTGACATACTTTTAAAAGACAGAAGGTAGAGACAAAGCAATAAAATGAGGACTAAGAAAACACCCTCCAAGTCTTTAGTTCTCTTGAACCATGTAGGCAAGAGGGGAGCTGTTGAATTCATTGGTCCCAGAGCATGTTGGAAAGTGGGAGGCAGCAGGGCAAAAGACTACTTGAGCTCATGCGGGTACGTAGAGCTCATGTGGGCACGTACATATGTACACTCACCCTTCCCTTGGTAGCTGGGAATTGTGAGATCAGGAAATAGTGCCTGATCTCAGAAACTCTTCAGTGGTCTTCTGAAAGTGTGCAGTGTAGCAGGCACAGGAACTGCAATGCCTCCATGGCATTCATAGCCTAAGGTAGGAAACACCTAGTCATGATGACTGGACCTAAGAAGCCCCTCTTCCACTTTCGGACCCTTGCTTATCTCTCTGTAAAATGATAGGTCACTTTCACCTAGACCCTTGCTATTGGACTGTTTCTAAAACTCCTATAAAACCCCCTACTTTTGCCCAGCTCGGCAGAAGAGCTGTCCCTGAGAACCTTTGCAGACGATACCAATGAAGACATCTCTGTGGAACCTTACTCAGCACTTCTCCTCTCTCTCCCTGTGTCTGCCAAAGGCAAGCTAAAGAGCTGGAATCACTAATGAGCTGATAATCACTAAGAGCTGATCTCACTTAAGAGCTGAGCTTGCTAAGACTGCCTGTGGCTCTGGAGCCTGCCGGAGGGGCCAGGACAGGTTGTGCTTAATTAGAGTTCTGTCTTGGGCACCCATGGCAGCCGGGGTCGGGGAGACCCCGAAACGCCAGAGCAGCCTCATAGTGCAGTGGAAGGATTACTTCCAATACCAAAGCTGTAGCATGTCTGGATACTTGGACTGTACTCAGACCTGCACTCAGCAAGGTGAGCCTGCACTTCAAATTCTGTTTTCAGTTTTGGGCCTCTAACTACAGACAGACATTGAGGAGCTGAAGAATATCCAGAGAAAGAAAATGGAGCTAGTGAAACGTCTGGGGGACAAGTGTGATGAGGACCATCTGAGGGAGCTGGGGTTGTTTAGCCTGAAAAAAAAGGGAATCTTAAAGGGTGCCTTATCCCTCTCTACAACATCCTGGAAGTAGTTTGCAGCCAGGTGGGAGGTGTCACGGTTTGGCGCTGGCGCAATGCCAGTGTCCCCATGAAAACATATTCTCCCTGGCATCTGCTGTGAGATGCGATCAGAAACAGAGCAAAGCAGGCCTCTACTTGTGAACAAAGGAGGAAAAAAAACTTTATTACCTTACAACTATAATAAAATGAACACACAGAGCAAAATGGAAACCTTTCAAAAACATTTCTCCTCCCCCCACTCAATTTCCCACAACATAAAATCAACCCTTAGATTTTTACCCAATGATCACCCTTCAGCTAATCAGCTCTCAGTCCATCTCCACCCTTCAGACAATCACCTCTCATTTCATCAAGGAGAGAGGAGTCCCTCTTGCGTCACAGGCTTCCCCTGGAAACACAGCTGAGTCCTTTTGTGTTTCCATGTCACTCAGCACTACCTTCGTTACTTCTTCCTTCCATGTCCAGTACTCTCACCACTGCACACGGACCAGAGCTGCTTTTAGGGTTCCCTTTTCAAGGATGCTTTGCCCAGTTCCAGGAGAAAATGACAGTCTCTCACCTTTTTGGGACACTAGTCCCCCCCAAATTTCACCCCCTGGGGCCGAGGGGTCTCGAGAGCAAAGCTCTTCCTCTCCACTGAAGATCGAGGGCACCACCACCCTCCTCACCCGTCGTCTCTGTTCACATCACTCCTTCGGCACCAAGCCATTGCCTCCCCCTAAAATGCAGTCTCTGTATTACAGGAAAAATGGTTCTGTCCATGGCTATACAAGAAAAGTCCAGCCAAAGGCCACTCCATCATCTCCTTCCACCTAGGATTCTTCTCAACTTCTCTCGGTCATTCTTCACTTGCACAGCTTTGCATCACACTTGCCCATTTCCTCCTATTTCATCCCTATCTCTCTTCTCATTCAGCTCCCGGAGGATCAGCATTTGCAAGGTTTCCATCATCCCACAGAAGGGTTAAAATCACAGTCTCTACTCGTCCAGAACTCCCACGCTGGCCCTGCCAGGCACCCTTCTTGCCGCCCTCCCTTCTCCTTCTCGGCCAGGCCAGTGCTATCAAATTTCAAGGTGGCACTGGCACATTCTCTCTCTCTCTCTCTCTCTCTCCTGGGAAAGGGGGCTGCCTGATGCCTCTCAGAGTTTCTTCCACCCTTCCATCTCTGTAGAGAACTCACTCTTGTCCTGCAGGGGCCAGGGGCCTTCACCTCCTGTCTCTGCCCAGGGCTCCCGCCTACCTCCCTCCGGCCTTGTGGCCTCCCCTCCCTGACCCAGCCCGCAGCTGGGCAGGGGAGGTCTGACCTCTCCATCCACCGGAACCAAGAGAGAGCGTTCCCCTGGGAGTTCTTTGCTTTTACCCCTGTGTTCTCAGAAGCGTATCCATATCCTCAATGGCCAAACCAGGTGCCAATATTCACATCTGAGCACCTATTGGTTTGACCACCACCTCCCAAAAAACTCACTTCCTTTCAAACCACGACAGGAAGTCAGTCTCTTCTTGTAGGTAACAATGACAGGACAAGAGTAAATGGCCACAAGTTGTGCCAGGGGAGGTTTAGATTTGATATTCGGAAAAATTTCTTTACTGAATGTGGGGTCACGCATTGGAACAGGCTGCACAAGGAAGTGGTGGAATCACTGTCACTGTGTGTAGAAGTGTTAAGAAATGTGTGGATGTGGCATCTGGGAATATGGTTTAGAGGTGAACATGGTGATTCTGGATTAACTACTGGATTTCATCATTTCAGAAGTTTTTTCCCAACCTTAATGATTCTATGGTTCTATGACACTTAGATCTATGCAGAAATGAAGATTCCTAGCAATGGTCATCTTCACTTGGAGCCTTCTCTGCCTCCCTGACATCCTCACTGTTTGAAGGCTGAATTAATTGATAGTGCCTTTGGGAAAGTTTGTAATGAAACAGAGGCCTTTGCTGGTTTTGTGGTGACTGTATTGCGTAGTAATATGATGGCGACGAGGTTTCCATGGTTCTGATTCCATAGTTGTATCTATACACATTCATGCAGACTCAGTCTCCCCTCTATTATCTGCTAGGAAAGGGAACCTAAATAATCTTAGGTTGTGTCTGTTCCACTGCTTGATAGAACCTCACCATCAGGAGCAGCAGTCAAAGTATCTCCTATGTAGAGGACATGGATGTTGAGATCCCAGGCGACTTGCAAACGGCTGTTCTTTTTTCCCAACAGAAAATATATGTATTGTTTGATTTTTTCATTTTGTTTCAACACAGCATAATCAATTCCTCATACACAATGAGCTTTTTTTAAGTACTCAGATCCCAGAGGATCTCCTAGTTTCATATGGCCTTTCTCGGAATAATCTTAGTCCTCACAATAAAATAATAAAGTCTTGTTAATTCATACTTAGTAGGCCATTGTATTTGAAAGATTTCAGATGCTGTAAATAAAGGCTTATCTTGGATTTCTATCTTCCATTTATAAGGAAATATCTAAAGCTTTTTACAGAACTGCAGCTTGAAAAATCACTTGAACTAGTGTAATTCAAGGGCTAGACAACTCTTTTTTCCTGTGGATAAAGTAAAACCTGCTAAATAAACATTATTGGTGAGAAACTCTTATATAAATCTATCAATATGAAATCCCTAGAAATGGATATTTGGAAGGGAGGTTTGGATGGAGCATGGTCACCTGCTATTCTCTGACTATAGTTCAATGATACTTTCCTGAAAAAGCAACAAACTACGTGTATATGGCTAAAGCAACATGTTCATCAGAAGGAGTTCATGAGGACTAGAGCTCATGCACTCCTTCAGATGAAAAGAGCCAAGAGTTCATCTCAATACACTGATAATAAAGATGTTGATCAGAATGTTTCTGTGTTTCTAGCTCTGTAATTAGAACTGTGGGTTTCCTTAAAATTGCTGTCAGGTAAATTAAAGAAGACTACATATCCATTAAATACTTATTTCAGTGTTCTACATTTGAGTTTCTTGAATTTCTGGCTATGTACAATTTACATGATTCTTGCAACTGATCCCTACTGACCTGTAATCTAATGATGCAAATATGAATTTCTCAGCCATGTCCTCCCAGGCCTAATAATTTCCTTTAATAACATAGGTAAGCCCCTAAAATTTTAATTATCCATTTTGCCATTGGTAAAATTTCCAAGAGTTCAAGTGAGGCCCATTACTGAACATGAAGACAGATCACTGTTCAGCCACCCCCAAAGGATCTGAGTTATTACCTACTTGGATATAAAATCATCTAACCTAAAATTATACAAAATGATTTTTCTATCAAGTTCTTTAGCTGAAATGTGGTATCTATTTTTGGAGGATTTACTATCTTGGTTTAAATAAGTGGCAAAGAAACCAATGAAAATCCAGGTAACTTTTCTCAACTGTTGTTTTTCTTTATTTTAAAATGATCTTAGATGTTATTTTGATATTGCATTGATTCAGCAGAAGTGACCAAGCTCAGCCTCTTGCTGTATTTTCATCTCCTTAGATAAATACACTTAGTAGATTTGAAATCTATGTCCTCTTTGAGTAACTACATGATCATATTTCTTCTGAATAACACACACTAAAGGGAGTACTTCAGTTTCTCACAGTGATCAAGGTTTTCTATGAAACAGTTCTTGGAGCTCTCCTCTTACATTCTCACACATGATAAACTTAGAATCCATTACCATTTAGAGGATTTTGCTAATTATGTCACTGTGGTGTGAACCACTCTCACTTTCTAACTTATGTTCCCTTGCTCCCTCAGTCAAGGGCCATATCCTCTCTTGCAATGAAGCGCTGTGTTGGTTGTCCTGACCCCAAAGTCCTTTTCTTAACTGCTTTTCTGTCTCATAAATACCATCTATAATCCTGGTTCTTAGATTTAGTTTTGTTAAAATGAATATTGCTAAAATAAGCCAGTTTTCTCTTTGAAACTGATCTGTTCTTTTTAACTACTCCATGGATTTTTATATGATTGGCAAAATCTACCTCCAAGATTTTCCTCTTGGCTGTTGAATATAGCACTGGACAAAGAAAAGTTTACTGCCTGGAAATATCCCCAGAAGATGATGCTTCCTTTTTAAAGATTTGTAGATTTACCAGTTTTAAATTCATTTCATCTGTTCTAGATAATGCCCATACGAAAATGAAAAAATAAAATCTTTAACTGAAACTCAGAGAGCTTCTAATTTCATCAGAATGAAGCAAGACTGTGTCAAAAGGTTTTAGAAGCTAATGTTTGTCTATCTATAGAGAAATCTTAGGCAGCTAAATTCAGTGTTCCATCAAAAAATGATACAAACTTTGTCTGACAGCGCCTTTTTTTTTTCCATCATACACAGGCATACAACATATAACTTATTTTCACACAAAGTTTAATAAATGCTTCTGCTGTTTATGCACAATTACTGATAATATTACCATATTGGTGTAGTATTATGCTTCATCTTGTAACTTAAATTACAAACTCCAACACCAATAACATGGAGGGTGTTTGATTTTGGTAATTAGCAATTTTGGTAATAAGAAAGGGGAAAACAGAGACAGAGCAAAAACACCCAAATCCAACAACAATACCAAAAAACATTGCCCTGAAGTGGGTTAGTTGTTGTTTCTGTAGGAGACAAGAGAATTATCTGGAACAAGCCTAGGAAAACTTTAAAATGCTGCTTTCTGGGGACTGTCTAGCAAGAGGAGAGCAGAAAAAGTCCCTGAGCTTGCTGGGCTGTGTTTGAGGCCTGTGGATTGATGGGGTTGTGAACCCCTCTGAGGGGAAGGTGTTGTGAGCTGTCCCAGCTCTGGTAATTAGATAGGTTCAGCAGCCTTTATGAGTGGCTTACGTTTACTGATTAATGTTCCACTTGTGCACAGATGTGATTTAGCTTTCTGCTGAATAAACACAACATGGGGATGGAAAGGTGATAACTGCCATACTCAGCAAAAAAGAAGGAGCCTATAAATATGCCAGTGGGTCAATAGAAGTGATTTCATTCTGCCTTCACAAGACTGCTGATGAAGTCTGACAGGGAGCTCTACTTCATTAATGCATCACAATGGTGAAGAAAGCCTGAAGGGCAAAAAGAGCCACCTGCAGCAGATTGGAGCCTGGGCTGCAGCTGTCAGAGAACAGCCAGGGAGAAATGAAAAGGGCTGCAACAAGGAAATAAAGAGGATATCATAGGCGGATTGGGTGTGTTTTCATTCCTGCCTGAAACGGCTGATAGGGGAGGCACAGTGCTCAGGGCACTGACTGCAGATGAAGCTGTACTGCTGATCAGAAACAATTCATGCAGGAAACCCTGCCAGTGTGAAGGATGTTTTGGTTAAGGCACTGGACAGAAAGCTCTAAGGATGGGTAAATGCAGCTTAATGATTTATTAAAAAAAACGAGTGTCTACTGCAGAAAAAATGCTCATGCCACAACAAGAAAAAATAATACATTTGTGAGAAAGCACAGAAAGTATCAGATAGGCAGTATATAGTTGGGAAGTGCTGTTACTTGCTTTGTTTCTGAAGGTCTTCCCATGAGCTGCTGCTCATGGCTGGTGTCTCTACTGTCTTCTCAGCCTCTGAAACTGAACTTCCTGCCTGTCTGAAAGGAGCATGTTGCTGAATAAACAAACCAGTGCAGAGGGTGAAAAAAGGGAAAAAAAACATAAGGATGTGATTGCCCTCTACTAAAAATAAGCTCCCCAAAAGCCATCCATGGACCTGGTTGAAATTGCACAGTGGTAATCTATCGAAGGACATGAGAATAGTCCCCATGGTCACCAGGAGCCATTGAACTTCCTCAACCTAGAACTGTAGGTCAGGAAACACAGGGAAGCCCGTGAAAAGGTTCTTTCACTTTGTGGTGTGCTGGGTGGGAAGTGTGGAAATGAACAAAAAAGGACAAAAGTTGGGCCATACCTCTGAACCTTTGGTCTGACTCGTTTACATCTGCCCTGATGTTTTCATATTGTCACAAAGTCTGATCATTACAAAGCCCCCAAAACAGCCCAAAACAATCTGATTTTCCTGATCAGTATTAAACCAAACATTGACTCTGTCTCCATTACCCATTTCCTGTTCCTTGCAGCTGGATCCTGTTTTTAACACCTGGATCACAAGAGAGTCATCTATGCTCTACTTGTTAGGTGTCTGCTTTATTTTATTGATTTTTTTATTTATTTCTCTATTGTGTTCTTATCCTGTGTGCATGGTGCCAGGAAGGAGGTACAGACAGATTGCTTACTGATCCTTTTGAATGCTTTCAGAAAATCCAAAGATTTCTTTTTCTCCTTTTACTCTGCTGGGCTGTCTTTCTCCATCACTATGGTTTCTACACAGAAAATTATTACTTACAGACAGAAGTAAATTACTTACTTTCACTAAATGAAAAGATCTGAACTTTCCACAATGTGTTTCAAAATTATTTTTTCCATCTCCAACACTTGTAACCAGACAGAAGCAAAAGCTGAATCTATCACCTGTGGTACTTCCAATTTTACACAGAAAAATGCCACTCTGGTTACACTAGATTTTAAATGAGATGGTCTGCTACAAAGCTGACTTCCTGAGGTGAAAGAGAAAATCCTTAATAGAAAGATATTATAATAGAGAGGAGGCCATTGAATATATTTTTGTACAAGCCACAGCTTGGGAGATTAAAATTAGAGGCACTTAGAAAAATGCTTATAATCCTCAGAGGGCAGAGATCAGTACTATACAGTTCTGAATCCTCCCCAGCTGACTGTTCCTCACTCAGCTATTCAGTGACTAATGACATATTCAGATGACACAGCTTGAGCTACAAACACTTATGAGGATGGTGCAGTCAAGAAAATGAACTTAGAAAGGCTAAAAACAGATGAAGAGCAGTCACCAGGCATGAGGATCTGCCATTTCTTTTGTGGGAAGGAGGAATTAGCTCTCTTTGCAGGGGCATCACTCCCTGATTTGCTATTGGGTTAGGTCTTTGTAAAGGAGAGAGCTGAAATCTCTCCCTGAGTGTGGATTGTTAGGTCTCACCTGTAAATGAGGCCACCCTATATCATGGTAGGAGGAAGTTTCCAACGGGCTTGTGCCCCACAGAGCAATTCACAGAGACTCCAGCAATGACACTGCCTTTTCTTAAGTCTCATGGGCTTAGGAGAAGGACTGGGTCATATCCTTGATCTCTCTTTCCTTTACAATCTCACAAGGTCTTGGGGGTCCAGTTATATGGCAACATCACACACATGGAAAAGATATGGCAGGGAGAGCAAGTGACACAATGGGTGTCCATTCTCTTGTGTGAGCCTTGTGTGGCAAACTGGTGTCCCAAAAAAGATGGGAGTGGTTCTCTCTGTTCCTCCATATTAGTCAAAGTATTTTCCCTTAAAATTAGTTTTGAGGAATGTCTCTCTCCATGGAGCTTCCTGGGGCTGGGATACTTGCAGAAATCCTTGGCAACGTACAGCAGCATAGTTAAGATTCATATGGACAATAATGGAGTTCATCTGCCTGGCAGCTTCAGTCATCTTTAGCAGCCTTCAAAATAAGCAATTTGAACCACACAACAAATAGATCAAAAAGCAGCAAACTAAGTTGAGTTACAGAAACCATCGACAACCAAACAATGTCACAAGTCTGGCATCTGGCTTAAGCAGTTGCTCTACAAAGGCTGCTGTCATGGAGATACAATTGATCAGTCATTCTGCTCTCAGCTTATACCCAGAAAACAACCAGATCCCATCAGCTGCCAAAGCAACCAGGCTTTCCAGCGGGGCAAATACCTTGTGTGCAGTGCAAGAAGCAGCATTCCTATTCCTGTGCTCTGAGGATGATATCTTACTTCAGCTCACAGCTTGGTGTGAGGGTTGTGCATGCCTGTGTTTAAAGAGCTGCATGTTGCTGACCTTGGGGGGCTGTGTCTTCTCAGGCCACTCTACCACCAAAGCAGAAGAATTCTCTAGCCTTTCCTGGAATAGACATGTGACACACATGTTGCATTCAGAAACTGACATCTCAAAACACGAACTGCATCCATTGACATAATATGGGCCCCTGTGAGAAGTGAAAAACCCCAAGACACTGTTCTGGAGGCTCAGTGCAGCATATCTGTATTCCCAGCTGGATTTGAGCTTATGGGTCCCAGGGGCATCAAGTCAATATTCTAAAGTAGGAGCGTTAGAGCTAAGTGCCACATTGGCTGCTGCTGCAAAGCCCCATGTAAGTATTACACCTCAGTCTGCAAGGCACAAAATGTTTGGTTTCTGAGTCTATTAATATATAATGAGGATATGGTATAATTAATATAGTTTTGATTTTCCTATCACTCCACATTACTAATAAGAATGCAAAGTTATTACTCAAAAAACCTTTGCAACAAATGGCCATTTTCACTGATTAAAATGGAGTTTGTGTTTTAAGTGATATTTATGGTTTTACTGAAACTAATAACTATTAGATTATTGAGCGACAAGATAATTAAGAAAAGTGGTTTTACTTAAACACACTTCAGAAGCTACCTCGGGAAGATGTCCTTTGGTTTTAGTTTTTTCTTTTTTTTACATCTAGAATTCTTGTATCCACTTACAGACTGAAAAATGAAAGATTTTTTTGTTTTCACTTGGAAAATCTGAGCATTCCTGATGATTATTCCTCTTGAGGTGTGTTGAGGTTAAGTAATAACCTCTGTATTGTGAATTCTTTCGTAATTTGAAACATTCTTGCAAAGGTATTTTCATTCACTCACTAAAAATGAAAAGCTGATGTTCCATAGAAAATGAAGCTAAATATCTTGGTCAAATTTTGCACACGAATATTGATGTTAACCCACTCTCTCTCTCTGTTGATTTAGAACTGTTTTAAGATTTTTAATTTTAGCCTTCACAAGTATATATGTAAATTAGTACATGACAAAGCTGCATACAATTTGAATGCATTCTTCATATTGCTGTACTTGTAGAAAACTCTATTCAGTTGCTTATACCCGATTTTTAATTTTTTTTTTTAAATTGCTTTATTAAGGCTATTTTGATTTTAAACCTGAAAGGGAAATTCTTCTTTGACTTGAACTTGCACAAGGATTTTTCAAACTTCAGGGGGAGAAACTGTCTCAGAGCGATCAAGCACCAATTTTGATCATTAAGTGTATCGAAGCGCATTTTGTGATGGGTGTGGGAAATTATAGGAACAATGGAATACCATTCACTCAGGATATGCCCTTCTCATCATTCTACCCCATTCTGTGACAGCTTTGAATACAGAACTATGGGCATTAACAGGTGTTTTGGTTTTTTGTCCTGCTTGCAACAGCTGTGCAGTATCCAAAACTTACTGAACCTTCTCTGTAGGGCAGTGTCGTCCCATTGTTTGCATGAGATTTACTGCCATAAAGAACTGGTAGGTGATAGAATGTTGGTCATGAATTTCTGGAAAATTTGAAGTCTTCCAATGTCATGCCTCGGCTGGGGAGGATTATCAGAGTGCCAGGAAAGAAATTTGGTTTTCCAGTATATTTCAGTGGCAGGGAAGGCTGTCCCAATGAAGAACCCTGAAAGTGCATGAAGAAGTCACATGGGTGCATTTTTCAGCTGAAGTGCTTGTCATGTTGGTCCTGTGATATTCCAAGTCCAGCTTCCAGGCTTTCGGGTCAGGTAATTTCTCCTTCATACCCATGGAGTTAGTGACTGCTCAGCGGTAGGGCCTGTAGGCTTGTGGCCATGGTTGTTCTCTTGAATCTGCCTCCTTCCTCTTTCCTCAAAGCGTCTGCTCTGAACAGAGTTAATAAATGTGTCAGGGAGAAGTTGAGGCCATCTCAAGTGAAACTGTTATTTCTTTATCTTATTTTAGAATATAGTCAATAGATATCATCACGTTTTCCTCATTAAGTGGTTCCTCATTTACAGGCTATCGGTTTCCTATCCAATCTTGGAGACAAACAGTATCAAATATCAAATGATCTTGAAGTTCACAATTAGATAGAGTGAAAATGCTGGAAATGGGAAGACCCTCAATAATTCCATGGCATCAGAAAATTAAATTTCTGCAATAACAAATTACTATATAATGAGGTCACATTAGAGGAATAAGAGGCCCAGATGCCTCAATGATTTAATCTGTCTCTTCCTGTAGGCCTGCACCTAATTTTAATGAATATTTTGATAGATAACATATTTGGTTCAAAATAGGTCTTTAAAGACAGTTGTGAGTGTATTATATTTTAAAGATGCTATGATAGAAATTCATTTCATTAACTGCCTGATAAGAAAGAATAACTCTACAAATGTACTGGTATCAGCCTTACTATTATGACCCATCTGCTCTTATTGAGTGAAGTGACAGTAATACATCTTTATTGGTCTCTTCCTTGAATGCTTTAGAGGCTCATTTTCTTTGTCTAATGAAAAGCCAAGTGACACTAATGAAACAGGTATTGCATATGCCTGAACTTCAGCAGAGAAAACAGAACATCAAGTGAAAAGCTCTGTAAAGAAAATAATCAGGTGTAAATATACAAGTGAGTCCAAAAAAAGAAAAATAGAGAGAAAAATAACAGTCTTATCAAGAATGTAGATTTATTTATTTATTTTTTATTAATCAAATATGGGCTTTAGTCTAATGGCAAGGACTATAAGAAACTCTGAAACAGAGATTTGTTGCCCTTTTTTGATGAGAGTTATTTTTCAGTTGGAGAAAAATGGATCTTATACACAGTTTATTTATTTATATCACAGCTCAGAACCCTTTCCCTAGCTAATGTGATATTACCTGAGGGACAAACATAAGCAGATTTGTTCTGAGTGCTTTCAGGTGGAGTGAGGTAGCCTATCTCATTTTTGCCTGATTTTTTTCCATCCTGATGTGGTGAAACAGTGCTCATCACTCCGATATTCAGCTTGTTGCTGTGTAATTTTCATGCCATTCCAAAGTCCACATTTTATCTCATGGCACACTTCAGCTACAGACTTTCAAATACATTTGCTTTTAACAAAAATGGTAATGATGCAGCAGACATGCAGATACACCAAGTTTAGGTATTTCGTAAAAAATAGAGCATTTTGCCTGCTTTCTGAAGGGACATGCACTTCAGATATGTATCTGCTGAGACATCTGCTGAGCCTCTGTACCCATGCATATGAACGTGTCATTTCTCACAAGAATATTCCAAAGTGGCCAAGCGCAGCCAAAATGAGGCTTGTTTTAAGAATAAATTTTGTTGTAATCTATCGAAGGCTTTCAAAATAAGTTCTGACTTGACTTCAGGGAGAAGAAAATAGAGCAGAGCAGATGAATAATATTAGTTGGAGCTCTTATCTTCTTTGGAATACTTTGTCTGAACTATACAATGGTTCAAACCTTTGTGTCATGACTATTTCTTCAGATATTAAAGATCTAATAAGGGCACCATGAAAAAAGAATATAGTTGTCTACAAAACTGTGCATGCCCAGGGCATGTTTTCTGTAGCTGACATTTGAGAATTTAAAAAAAAAAATAATTCTTCTCTAAGTGTCCCCACAGCCTCGGTAATCTAATAATTTTATTTACTGCAAAAACCAAAAAAAGTTAGAATTTTCCAAATTATTTAGATCTTTTTCCTCTATCTAGATTAATATGCCCTAGATCAATTCCTTGTCCATGGGGGGGATTGATATCACTGGTTCTTAACTGTCTGTGTAGAAATTTCAGAAATTGACAAGTGTACAAATATCTCTGAACAAAATAAAAGATCTTACCTGGAAAGATTGGTGAAGCTTCACAGCCAGGAAATAGCCAGTTAAAGTATCCTACAGTCTTGCATCTGCCAACTGTGTTCATGCACTACAGTAAAGACTTCAATCCACATGATTCACAACAGTTTTCATTAATTCTTTTGTGAGTGGTCCCATATGTCATTTAATGCTTAGTATCCAAAAGCTGCACTGAGCACAAATATATTCCTTTTTCTGGGTCTTTAATCTGATTCTGATATTTGTGTCTCTGTCAATATTAATGAATTTACTTTTACAAAACTTCAGCCAGGTAATAGGATTGTGTCTCAGGTTTACAAATTGGGAACAAAGTCATTGACACTAAAGTCAAAATTGCTCTATATCCGTTCATTTTTAGAGGCTACTTTTCAAGAATAGAGCCTATTTTTTTCTGTGCATTTTGCTGCCTTTTATATGTTCAGGGCACAGTTCATATCAAACTTTTGCAATTATGAGTTCAATACTCCAGCTGTTTCAGACTGGGCACTCAGAAAATGAAACAGGAGTGATCACAGAGAAAGAGTTTGCACAAATGCTATGATCATGCTATGATCAGTACCACACAGAAAACTATGATTTAGACAGATAAAAAAAAATCAGAGATCAAGATTATAGTCCAGGGACTTAATCAGGAAGATAGTTTCTCTTCTAGAAATTTTCATTCTGTTTCATGTAGTAAATCCTGTTCTCAGAAACCAGCCAGAGATGGGAGTCCTTCTCATAACTGTCCACTCCACTGTGATACATCCTTAGGACATGATCTGTCCAGTAAATTGCACAAGGCAGGAGTACTGCAGATGAACACGCTGTGTTTATCATAGAAAGTCATACAATCAAAAGTACTCTGATAATGGATATGTGCCTGTGCAGGTTCTAGGTTATCTATACACATGGCTTGAGGCATTTCATAATTCTGAGCTCTTTGCCTTGCAAATTTCCCAGTAGTGCAGTGGTTTGGTTTATTGTTGGTTTTTTTTGGGTTTTTGTTTTTTTTTTCATCTTCTTAATAACTGTTTTCCAAGTTAAAAAAAAATAAATCTCTTCCTCAATCTCATTATTCCTTTCCCTCTCAGAATCAGCAGGTACTTTATGTAGAAAAACACAATTGGTTTCATTCTTTGAGCTATCAGTAGCCCTAGACCATGAATTTAAATGTTTACCTAGTTTATTCCTCTTCCATCTTTCTTATTTACTGGATAAACCATTTAATCTGATTCAGAGTCCAATAGCAAGCTCCAAAATGGGTCAGCTGGCAGTATTAAATGCAAAATATAGTTGAAATAAAGGGCACAGTAGGAGGAATATCCTTAAGAATCTGATTATAAGAGTTGCTTCTGACAAGGAAGTTGCACTCACTTTGATCCTTTCAGCGCCTTCAACAGACGCATGATTCTGCAATTTGTTGTGGCAGCAGAAAAATGACATCCTGTGTCAAAGACTGCAAGCCTAATTCTGTCATTACTACCTTACAAAAGCTAATAAAAAATTCAATATTTGAACACTAATGGCGACATTGAAAACAAGTTTACGATCACAGGCTTGTCTCCCTATACTGCTACTGCCTCAAATTATTTTCCTATTCATTGAGAGGGAAGTTGCAGCTGAGGACAGGCTTGTAATGTAGTGGGCACTGCTGCTAGTATGTGAACTTCTTGGACCCTCAAACTGAAGATAAAAAAAAGGAGTAACTTTTCTTAATTTGTTACTTTGCTATTTTGTTACTTCTTTGATTTTGAATCCAGTGTGTACATACTTAAAGTCACACACATCCTTCTCAACGAACATTGTTTCTGGTAGAAATTCTTCCTTCATATGTCATTGTATTCCAGATCAGAAGCTTTACTTTGAACACCTTGTCTTTGATGCTTGTGAAGCTTGTCATTCATATCTTAGTGATGTAAAATGAAGTTGACAGAGTTACATACGTGCTTGGGTATCTGCCTGAGTGTGCTGTTTATTTGCCCTCATATCATGCTCATATTTAGTTAGTGAATTTGCCTTATCTCTTTACCTCTTTGGTACCTGATCATCCATTCTTGCCTTTGTGTTGTCTTGAAGGAAGAATTTTTCTCTCTATACGCCCTCTTGATGACATTTAATCCATTCTGGAACTCCCAATATGTGTGGTCACTGTTCCCTCTCCTTTCTGCTTCCTTGCTCGAGTACACAGAAGAAACATACTTGATCTGATCTGTACAACAACTCATCTGCATTTTGGTGCATACAGGATTTAATCTTCAGATTTCTGCACAGAAAATGTGAGTACATCCTACCAACTTGAACTTCAGGCAGAATATATTCATCCCTTTAAACAGCCTGGAACTGTACTTGTTGTGGTAGAAGAAACATCCTTTAATTCCATTTCTGAGCATTAGCTTTTTAACTGGATTGTTCAGAAGAGAAATAGACAGCAATGATATGAACAGCCAAAACAATCAGTATCAGCCCAGTAAAGTGTGACAGCTCCTCTCTGTGATCTCTCACTGCTTTATGGGAATAGAAGCACACATTCATCCAGTGCACATATTGTATATTAACTGAGGAGATATTTTTTGAACAAAAACAGCATTCCCAGTATGCGTTTGCAACTCATTATATCTAGGAATGAAGCCACATACCCTGTTAGAGCTGCATCTGCTACAAAATGCAACAGCTTGTCAGCTTTCTGGTTGCTGTGTGTACTTCAGTCTGGTGCTCTTCTGTCTGTGTTGGACTCATCTTAGACTCTCAGCCTTGTCAATTCCCCTGTAAGATGAAAAAGAATTGCATAGGAATTTTTGCTTTCTGCCCCTCCAGCTGGGAATTTCAAGGGAATTATATTGGACTAGGTAAGAAAAGCAGGATTCCCTAGAAATCTTGCTGATTTAGAAGGAAAATGAGATCATTAGTGCACAAAGGTTCACAGAACCCTGTCTGTGCTGCAATGTGGCTCCCTTCCAGTAGAAATCAAGGAGGAGGATGCAGGAGCATTCCCTAGCCCAAACCAATGCCAGGATATGCACACAGAAATGAGATCCTAGAGGAGCTCCTGGGTCTGTCATTTTAGGTGTGACTATTGTAAATCTCCATCCCTATGACACTTCCTCCCAGAAGACAAAAATTGCCCCCTAGCCCCCACACTAATGACCCAGAGAGTCACATTATCAATGAGGTTGGGAAGCATTGCTGGGGACTTTTAAATCCAGCCCCCTGCTCAAAACAGGGTCAGCTACACCAGGTTGCTTACAATTCAGCAAAGAGGGGTTTTGGATAATTCCAATGATGAAGACAACTTGCCAGGACAACCTGTGCTATTTTTTGACCAATCTTAGAGCAAAAACCAAGTTCACTTTCTATATTTAAATTTGTGGTCATTGCCTCTTATCTTTCCACTCGATAATGCTGAGAAGAGCCTGGACTTGTCTTGTTTAGTCCTTTCACTCACCATCATTGAAACCCTCTGGATTGCTTCTGCCCTGCTGTATTACCCCTCTGGAAGACACTGAGTTGGTTATTCTCCCATGAGTACCAGGGCCTGTAAATGTGAAGTACTTTTCTGGAGAAGACTCACACAGTACTTACTGATCATGGTTCTGTAACTAACAGCTGTGAGAAGGTGCTCCCATGGTTTTGTCCTCTAATCTAGATCCATAAGGTCTCAACTGGCTCCTTACCCATCCCAAGTCAGAGTTTCATGGATCCCTATTCCTCTCTTACGTACAGAACAACTCCACTTTTCACCATCCTTCCTAAAGAGCCTTTATTCAGGCACTGCCTTGTTCCAGTCATGTGAGCTGTCTCACCGAATCTCCATGATTCCAGTGAGATCTGTACAACCCTGTAAATCCTGTGCCTGCACACAGACCTCTTAATCTTCCAGTTTGCTCCCCATCCTGCATGTATTAGTGTACAGACAGTGAGACACACTCAGTCATGCTGATTTTTGCTAAGAGAATTTCTTCCATATCCTGTAGCTACTTCCTTCCCTGTGTGCATGTACTTGGGCTGAACTCCCTTCTGCCCTGTTTTGATGATTAAATTTCCACATCTCTCTGCACTCTTTGATTACCAAACTGGTCCACCTCTTCCAGTGCACGATGTCATCATGACCCTCATCACTCCTACCTTAAAACTCTTACCAGATTGGCCAGCTTGTTGGCAAAGATTCCCTGCCTCATCAGATGTCCTGTCATCTCCTGTCAGTTCTTGAAGATATCAGGATCCTAGAATTCAAATTCCAATTTTCAAGCCCAGCTGTGCAAACATTTGTTAATGCACAGAATTGTGGAGTCCATCTAATCTTCCCTGCGTTCTCCTTTCTAGCAGGTCCAAGGAGACACCAAAGAATGTCTATATCCTTGACCCTCATTCTAGAGCCCTCCAATCACTCTTGGCATGATTCAGACTTCATCTGGCAGTGCTGTAGGTAGTGCCCATGTAGAAGAACAGTGGTACTTCTAGCACAAGGGCCAGATGAGCCTCCACAGTGTCCCACATCCAAGCCCCCAGTAAGTGTCAAAACTCTCTGGACATTAGATCAGGCCAGCAGAGGTACCCTTGTGGCCCACTGCTGTCCCTGGCACTTCCCTGGGTGCTTCCATCAAAACATCACCATCTTTGCTCATACCACTGAGATAGTGTTGGGACTTTGTGAAAACTCCATTAAGATTCAGGAGGCCTCTTTCCTTACCTCTGATGCCACACAGACGCTCACCAGTGCCCACCACATGTGGGCAGGTAGCTCATCTCCCTGCTCTCAGCCTCTGAGGAGCTGCAGACATCCCTGCAGCCCAGAGCTGAAATTTGAGAGCCAGGTCTTACCCTCAGGAGCTCAAGATGAGCCTAGAAGATTAAAGTTTGTGTCTTCATACTTCATCCTCACACTATAACAGACCCCAGCCATCTCTTCTATACACCCTTACAGCAGAGGATGTAATTTAAACAGATAAAGCCCTTTCAGATTACCACACAGATATAGAGGTTATTTTTGTCCCTAATATGAAGATCTTGAACAATTGGAAATACACAATCTGTCTAAAAGTGGGGTTTTGTTTGTTTGGTTGTTTGTTTCTTTGTTTGTTTTTTATCTCTAGAGAATTACTCTATAAGCTGTCTTCAACTCCTGGTATGTAAAGCTGCAGATAATACAGTGGATCATTGGTGTTTTCTGACAGATGTGTGGTTTTATTCAGTCATGTTTATTAAAATGCTTAAATGTTTTGATTAGACTAATTGAAATACAACACCAAAATAAACTTCAAAATATTTCCACAAAGCAGGGTGTTATATAAAACTGTCAAAAAGTGAGTTGGCATTGTACTGATTTTTGCAGGAGGGCAAGTACAAGTATTTATTTTGAAACTGGTAGAATACAGAAGGATCAGAAAGATGATTTCATTCTCCTCTGCAAACCTCCTTCCAGATTCCTAAGTCTCTCACAAAGCAGATGTCATTCAAAATAGAAAACCACTAAAAAAAAGAATCAACACTCTTAAAGAATTCTGCTATGCTTTATTCCCATTTGCTAGTAGAAAACATGTGTCTTGAATGCTAATTACATATTATTTTATGAAGGCAGAGGACTTCATGAGGCAGATATGAAACAAGCTGCACAAAAGCACCATGGGATAACCTCTTTGCTTCCAGTGGCTGGTGCTTTTCTGCAATCTCTTCATATTACTGCAGCTGTTATTTAGCCATCAGAAGCTGAAATGACACACAAGAAGCCTAAGGAAGAAGGCTCAGTTCAACAAAATTCTATATTTAGTTTCTTTGGTAAAACTGCCAGTATAAGCATCAGAAGCACTGAGATTCTCAGTTTCTGAACCTCTGATTTTGCAGGATAATGGCAAAGAAGGGCAAAGAAATCCAATCTGCTCATCAAAGAGGTGCGTCTCATCTATGCTATAGCCAGTGTCTACTGAAAAGCTTTTCCATTGACTTCATAAGGCTTTGATAGGAGCCTTCAATAAAAAGTGCAGAGAAATAACCGGATGACTTCCCAAGCTCTGCTCCAGAGCAGTGGATGTGTAATTGCTCTGAAAAACATATGATAGCCAAATTTCACTAAGAGACCACGCTAATCCCTTGGTATTACAGACTACTTAACATCTTTGTGCCTGAAATTAAGAACAGGACCACCTATCCTCTCTGGTTTTGGGCTCTTTCCTAGGAATTGTTAAAGAAACAAGAAGTACGTATGTTCTTCTCAAAGCTGATACTTGTCTGATGATATCTCTGAGGTGATTGGAGTTGCAAAGGGGAAATATCCTTCCAGCTGCAAAATCAATTCACAAGAATGTGCTGGGGCCTCTTGAGGGTAGAGGATAGTTAAGGTAAGCCCGATGAGCTGTGTTTTCCTTCAGTAGTGCCAGCAGAATTGCACTGATTCAGAGTTGTCTCTTTGTTTCCTGCACATTTCTAGACATTGAAGATGAGCAAAAATTAGGACCTCTGAGAACACGAGAGTTGGCTGCTATTGCAATGCTGTCATTTTAAAGCAATACTCAACATAACTGCTGCAGTGGTGTCATTTTGTAAAAGATGTCATTTAACACTAGACTTACCCCAGAGTCACAGAGTCTCAAGTACCCAAGAGTACACTTGCTGCTAAAAATTCTCTTGGTAAAGAGAAACTGCAGTTTGTACAGCTCTAGATCTTGTCAGTGAAATAGGCTTCATTGAATTCCTTTCAATATGTACCAAGTATGCATAGGGTAAAGACATGCTCCCCTGGCCTGGGGAGTAGAGTTACTTTAACCTTATATCCCAGGCACAGCCCCGACAAGCTTATCTAGCTTTCCTCTCTTACCACATAGAATGCAATTGGAATCAAAACTGATCATTCCCAAGGGCTATTGCCCACAGCACGCTGCTCAGGTTAAGCAACTTTGGTTTTCAAAGGCTTTATGTTTCTCAAAGTCAGTAAAGGCAAGATACATGACCAGGTAAACTAAATACTGAATTCATTGCAAATTCCTGTTGAGCCCTGTGATAACGCCTAGTAGCTACGAAATGAGTGGTACACATTTTAGGTCCTTATTCCTTGTCTTGGTCTTTTCTCTTTGCAAAACAAAACGAGTAGGCTAAAAAGGCATACAGGTAGATTTGTTTCAGCACAGAGGAGTGACATGGGAGACACAAGAAAATGTTCTCAAACCACTTATGGGTGTGCTGTAGAGAGTGGTGTGTACTTTTTATTTGGTTTAATGAGGAAGCAAACCAAGAATATGTTGAAACTTCTGTCATTATGTGGCTGCATTGTTGCATGTCAGGAAAATGAATAATGTTGGTTTGGAAGATGTTCCTAAAGACAGTATGGTGGCTCAGATAACTAAAACTAGCCTCTTTGATTTTATACCTACTGTCAAGTACATCCCAAAACATGTTTTGTTGCTGATGGTAGAAAATCTTCACATGGTACTTCTTTGCTGGTTGACTCAACATAGGCTCCAGTTAAAAAATTATAACCTTGGAATCAATTCCCTGGAGAGTCCCCAAAGCATTTCCTGAATAATAATGATGCAATAGTTTCCTACCTATTGATGACTGTCCCTGAGCACCTCAGAACAAATGCTTCCATTCCCTGAAAGCTGCTCAAGTACCAGGATGCTGCTATAAATGGTTGAAATGTGATGCAGTTTCCCCTTCAACTTCCTCCAGATCAGCCTAATGGGGATTAAGAGCCATTAAAGGCTCTTTGCAGCATATGCAGTTGCTATTGATCAGTTGTTTTAGCCAATGATCTGATTACAACCATCTTCTCTTCACAGTGCTTTACTGGCAGAAAGGAACATACAAACATACAATAAAAGGTGAAGAGTGAAGGTACCAGACCTTCCTGTATGTGCAAAGAATTTGTTTACTTGTTAAAAAGAAATGTTGCCATTGTTTTTTCCCATGAGTAAAAGTTGCTATCTGCAATCAAAGAAGCCAGTTTGAAGCAAAGTCATTTATACCTGTAGAGTTCAGGGGGTTTGTCTTGCCAAAGCATGGTGCAGTACATCTTGCATTCGTTGCTGAATGGAGGCAGAGCTTAAATGAGATGATTTTGGTAAATGCTTTCCTGCCTTTCACTGCTGCAAAGTTTAGGAAAACATCTGAGAATAGGGTCCTGCCCCCTTGGACTGACAAGGCTGCAATCTGCCTGTGCTGAGTCAGACTCCTAACCCCATGGTTTTTCAAATAGGCATGTGTTACCCTCTTGGACCACTTCTTAAAAGAACCCAGGGGTAACTATGCTACATAGAACCCAACTGTGGACTCGAAAACATTTGGACCAACATTTGGACTCTGAAAGCAGGTGTTGATTGAGCCCCAGTGAAGGGTAGTCTGGGGAGCAGTATGCCAATGTTCTGACTCTTCTGGGACTGAGCCTCCCAGGTTTGTGGAGGCTGTGAAGACTGTGGAGGATGCACAGAGGCAGATCTGAAATAGCTAAAGTCTCATGAGGGAAGGTGAAGCTGAGCAGAGCCTGTCTGGAGAGAAATTATTTAGTGTCAGCACTCAGTCTCACCCAAATTCTGGTTTTGGTGCTTCTGTTCTTGTAATAGTTTGAGCAATCATTCTCTGAATGATTTCTCTGGCAAGGTGAAGAGGGAAAGAAGGGCACTGAATTGAGAAGCCTGAGACAAAAGAAATTCCTGGAAACTGGATCTGAAGAAATCTGAAGATCCTTTGTCGTCCCAGCATTTATTTTGCAGTATTAGATGGCTCTTGGGTTTGAGATCAGGCTTCATTTGTGTGATTGTGACAGTCTTTTATGAAATAGTGCAGAGTAGGGGTAGCACATTGGCTCTCCTATTCAAAGCAACAAAACTGCTGACAACCCCTGTTTCAGCATGCAAATTGGCATTAGGTTTAAGAGAATCGATTTAGTAGCTCACACAGATTATTTGAGATGGTACAGGGTTGGACAGGAAATACAATACAGCTATTTATGCCTTCCTGAGGACATAAATAATACTTCACTAAAGAAGTCACAAATTTTTTGACTATGATGTGTCGCTACTTAGATGGGCCCTAGTAGTTTCTTGGGAAAAGGTCCAGAGTAGGGAGATGTGTAAATACCATCCAGTACTTACAAAACTACAATATGAGTAGGTGATCAGGACAGAAATGAGATACCTGCCTGACAGTGAAAGGATATGTTAGAGACGGAATGTGGGTCATTGAAACAAGTTGGAAAGAGGTATCTTTTTGACCACTGCAATAATTTGGTCTTGATTACTCTTAATTTCATGACAAAAGAAACCCATCACAGCACAACCTGGGACTCCCTAAAGGACTACAGAATTCTCCATATGCAGAGGACAGTGACCTGCTTTGGAAACATGAGCATGAGCAGAAAATGATGCTTACTCACCTTTGGAAGTCCCATTATTTATTGTCAACTGAATGATTCCTTGTATCATTTTATTTTTGTTAGAAAAAAAAAAAAAAAAAAAACAAACCTCAGGGCAAAAATAATCTATCTAATTCCCTGGTAGCCTGGTGGAGCAGGCCTCTTCTGAGCGCTGATTGGAACACATTGTTTCCTGTATGTACAACGCAGATATTCATAGAACATTTCAGTGGGCCTTTATCTAACTCTTTAGTATTTTTCTCTTTGTAATAGTTTCCACCTGTATAAACGCCAGAAAGCGTGCTTCCAATGATATGTCCTCAGTGCTCAGTAGATCAGGTTTATTTTCTTCCTAGAGTGGGAGAATTCCATGCAGGCTTGAACTGCTGCAGGTATTCCTGCACCACACAGACCTCCCAACAGAAAGAGCAGGGAGCATCAGTGTCCTTGCGGACTGCTACTGGGCCAGAGGCATAACTCTTCAAGAGAAGCAATTTGTTACCCTTGACCTCAGCACAGCGGTGAGCCAAGGATTGTCAGAAACTCCTGCTGTCTGAGGTGCTGCTGGCACATAAAACTTTCCTCCGCCTTGACACATAGTGAAAAGGTGCAGCTGGAGGGAGCTGTCATGAGAATCAGAAGGAGCAGAACACACGTAACTAGGCTGAGGGAAATTGTGGAGGGCTGTTGCAAACACAACAAGTGTTTGGAAAGTGAGCGTACTGTTGTAGACTTCTATGTGGGAAGGAAACAAATCACTGTGGGTTATCAAGGGTTCATGTGATGAGGCACAGGAGAAGTGAAGGGGGGGATGTGATGTTTCCTCTAGGGCTTTCAGCATAGCTTGAGGGAACCAGGACAGTTGCACTGATATGATACAGAAAAGAAGCCTCCAGTAAGTCCGTTCTCCAGAGCAAATATCCATCACTAGCAGAAAGAATTAATGAATGGTAAGATACAGCTCCTCTCTAGTCAATTGCTGCTACCTACCTAATTGCTGGGGCTCCTACCTACTTTTCCCTCTTCACAGCCTTGAATTCAGGCACTCCTACAGCATCTGGTTATTTTGTATTTGCATCTGAATCTTATATTAGGACCATAATAAGCAAACCGTTCTGCCATGCTGACTTGCCTCGCTTAGTGTACTTAGGTCATGTGCAGGGCTGCCAATAGCTATTTGCTATAAAAAGGTAATAGTCCTTCGTGAACCATGAGAGGAATAACAGGAATACAGCCTAAACTCTGCACTGCTTGCACTACCCTTTGATGAAATTGTGCCCTGACACCAGGATGGGGAGACCATCGAGCAGTCATTGTTCACCACAGTGAAGGGCAGAATTTTTCACTGTCAATCAGTCATTTTACTTCTGACCTTGAAAATCTGCAATGCTGCCTACTGTTTTGAAAGCGAAAATCATGATTTTAGTGACAGTTATTTTGCTAATCTTTTAATAGTGCCTGGCAGGATCCTTGTGCTGTTTTATTGTCTTTTCTTAGAATTCTTGGCTCAGAATGGATTGTAATTTTCATGATTTTATATGGAAATACAGTCTAAGTCCAAGCTGTCTGCCATTTCCTCAGAGAGACAACTTCTAGCTCACTACCTTCTTCACTTATTTCATTGGAACTCTGTTATCAGATTGTGGTCAAGTTATTTCTGTCAGAGGTGATAAAATAATGTGTATTTCTTCATACATGGCTTTTTTGTTCTGTTACATATTGCAACCCTGCAATTCCTGTCTTAATGCAAGCAAATTCCCAGTCCTGGAGCCTTTTGAGCTATCAACAAATTTTGGTTGTTAAGTCTTTCCACTTTTAGAAAGTTGGAATACAAATATGTGAGTTTACCCTAGGTGAAGCATCTGGGGCAGTTATGTCTCATCTAATGCTTAATGGTCCAATTGCTTGGTAGACCCATTCATAATTCATCAGGCATCTGATTAAATGTAGTTTAGTCTGACTCATGTGATAGTGTTTGCAGCTAATTTAAAGGCAGAACATCATACTGGCACCACTTGCCAGCATATGCCAGGGATGTAGAAGGAGCTCTCTCTTGATTAAAATATGAGCCCTTTTATATGGTTCCATATTCCAAAAACTGCAAATTCCTTTTTTTCTGGGATAGCAGACATTTCTGTTCACACTGATAATTGTTCCTTCTTTCCCCTCCTTTTTGCCTTTTTAGTTTCTTTGAAAACTGCAAGAAAGGGTTATAATGTAAATCCTCTATTCACATCTATTTCATCTGCAGTGAACTACACAATAGAATTACAGGTCCAAGGCTGGGCATATAAAGGTGACTTGGACAAGTGATAAAAATAATTTCTATTCTTGAATGTGATGCAAAATACAACAGAGGTACATTCTATCTGTATTCCTCATTTGTTTTCCAGTCACAGCTCAGTATTAGACCTTATTGAGCAACCTGGTTTAGTGTGAGGAGTCTCTGCCTATGGCAGGAGGGCTGGAACCAGATGATCTTTAAGATCCCTTCTGACCCAAACCATTCAATGATTCTAAGATAATTTCCCTGACTTTGTAGCAAGTTGATTGTAGCTTTTAGAAAATGTTAAGTGACTGCATATCAGTGCAGTTTTGCCATTTATATAATGATGATCTTTCTTTCTTTAATATCATAACACAAGAAGAGTCCTGCCCGGTATATATATCTCTTGAAAAGTTATACAAAATAGGATAACTGACAAAATATTGGAGTGAAATAGTAACTAGTCTCAGCTTCAGAAAAAGAAAATGAAGAGCAATTCTGGCAATTAATAGTGTGAACATTTAATTGCCAAACATCATATTCAATGGAAATGTAATCATTTTATATAGCCTCACAAGGAGAGTTGCCCATAAATAATTGCATTCATGAGGAAATAATTCTTATAGGCGAATGTGATGACCTTTTCATACAAGGTTAAAGGCTGGATGTGTTGAGGGAGCTCACTGTATGTTGTTAATATGGAGCCATCAAATCTGGTCTTCTGTAAAGTCTGAATTTTGTGCTCGAAACAGGTAATCAACATTGTTTTGTTTGAAAATTACACTTTATTTTTCATTTATGAGCATGAAATACTATTTCTGAGAATTCCCAAGTAGATTCACTAATTAGAGTTAAAGAATCCTTTTAAAATTCCCTTTAAGGAAAGACATATCAAATCTTTCTTTGTTGTCCTGAGGGATCTTGATAACACAGACTCCTCAAATTCTCTACAGAAATAAAAGCCATTAGAATATTATGCATAGACTCCATTTGAAGATTTCCTTAGGAGCAATGATATCTCTACATTCATAAATCATTTTTGCCTATCATAAGGTTAGCACATAAAATATTCAGAAAAACTAGCAAGAAATTACTGTCTTTCAAACCACTGCCATTTCCCATTGTTCACAAGTATATGACAAGAGTTAGAACTAAGAAGAGGTGAGCATCTCCACCAGTTTTAGCCTAACAAGTCAGGGGTAATTTGGCTTCATTTTCAATGTATGTGCTGCCCATCAATGGGTTCTATACCACATTGTTTTACAGATATTATTAGAGATAATAAATAATCTGTTAAAACTCAGAGGATGAAGGTAGACTTCCATGTTACTCTGTCTTGAGATAAAGCAAATAATTTTTTAGACTATGGATTAAGAAAATAACAAGACGGGGTGGATGGAGGTGGGTAAGGGCTGGAGGCAGGGAGAGAGAGAGATGGAAAGACAGAGAAGAGTGTACAATCCATATATTGATGGTACTGCAGCACAAATGCTTCAGTCATCCTTAGTGGTTTGACATGCACATTTACTGAGGAAATTAATGAATGGAGTCCTGTGCTAGCTGAGAAAGAAGATCTCTTGGGGAGGAGTACTAGCTGGTTAGACTTATCCTGTGATAAAAAGGTGGGACAAGTGGGATTGAGTATTTCCACTGCTGATTGCATGCCAGTAGCTGTGGCTGTATACCAGGCGGGTAAAGGAAGAAAAATGCTTCACTGGCATTTTTGTCATTTCAAAGCAGAACTCAGTTTCATATGTGTTCTGCATTCCTTTCAGTAGCTCTTTGAGACTGGTAGTAAAACAGCTGTTTGATCATGCAGATGTTAATGGAAAACGAATTCTGGATAGCTAGATAACAAAAGAGATTTGATTCAAATAATAGTCTTGGAAACAAGACTTATTTAATTTTACATCAGACTCCTCTGTGGGTGGCTTGGGAGAAGGACATTTCTCCAGTGAGGGAGCAGAAAAGGTAGCACATGACATTGGCATCCAGCTCTGTAAAGGAACACCACAATACATTTGAAAAATCAATCAATAATCTGAAATGTGCTTGTATAACATAGATTCTACTTTTTATAATAAAATACAGTGTGCTTGGACTCACTTCTTGGATAGTTTGTCTTCTAATGATGGTTTTTACCTTCCACTTTTTCACAGAAATATTAATCTTTTGTTCATACAGCTTCTTTCTCAGCCTCCCAGCCAGTGCCTCTGGAAGGATAGCTTCGTGCTGCTGCATTTGCTTCTTTGTGTGGAAAGAAAGTGATTTGCTTTTTGTATGCTATTTATAGAGAGCTTCTCCACAGAGATGACATCCCCTCCCCCCAATGGCTCTGAGCATCCTCGTAATGCAGCTACCCACCACCTGATGTCCTATTTTCTCATTGGCTCGAGCTGTTCCCAAACCTTGTGACTCCTGTGAGCTAACGCCCAGCTGTACCGGCTCTGAGTCTCCTGCAGTGAGGCATAATCTTCACTTTCACTTCTATCATTTGTCCTTAATATGCCAAGGCGTCTGAACAAGTGCTTGCATTCATTGCCAGAGACCCCTGTCCCAGGTTAAGCCTTCAGGTCACCATGGATTCCCCTTCTTGCTGGGGTGGTAAGCAGCTCTAGTACGAGATCTTCATAACTTGCTGTAGGACTGTAACTCATCTCATCACACCTGAGACAGAGATCTTATATTCAGATGACCTTTTATTTCCTGAAATTGTAAATGCTGTCTCACCCTACATCTGTTGTTCAGCTGAAAGTCAGGCGACCGATTAACTCTCTCGATGGGATTTCCGTGTGATTGTAAAGCCAGGTGACTGTGACAAGGTCACCAGGAAAACCAGTCTTGTTATTTCAAGATTGACAGAAACCTGGCAGGAAATGCAGATGAGAGAAAGGTCACATTTAGGCAATGATAACCTTAAATATCAGAGACTGAGCTCAGAATTTTTTTTCAGACCATCAGAAGGGTTCATGAAATATGTCTGTTTGTTCATTCCTCCAGGAGACCCTCTCTGTTCTTACATCTCAGTGTGTTATGATAAATAATGCATTGCCTTCCCAATAGCCTTGATAAAACTGCTTTCTTAACCATATGAGGAGTACATTTCAAAAAGAGAACAAGCAGAGCACAGAGATGGAAATTAACCCCAGGACCGCCAGCCTCCATTAGCAATAATGGTGTCTGACAATTTCGGGGTTAAATGAGAAGTAGGTGCCTTTTTACTGAGTTCTGCTCTTTGTTCTTGCTTTAGTGTGTGTCATTGTGGAGACTGTCATGTAAGGTTAATGACAGCCTCTCATTACCCTTGTCAAATATGTAATAATGTGGCCCAACAACAGGGCTGAATGGCTCCTGCTTGTCAGACCCCTATGTTTTGCCTAGCAGATGGTCACTGTGTTTGGAGAGGCCCTCAGATCCATCAGTGCTATCCTGAACACGTGTGTGAGGGAGGCATTTTTCCCTGATGGGACAGTTCATGGATGGAATACTAATTTGGCACAGCAAGACAAATGAGGATTTATTTATTTTTGTTCCTGATAAAAATATGTTGTGTTCCAGGGAAGAAAGGGGAGGGAGAGAGAGGCAAACCCCCATTTCTATTGCTACCAGCCCCTTTTTCATTGTCTGACTCCTTACACTGGCAAAATTGCTGCATGGTATGCCTTATGCTAAAAATACAGGCTCTTCAGGTACAGCATAAATGGGCATGGAAATTCAGGCTTTGGTCAACTTTTGATTCTGTATTTTAAAACCCAATTCCCATTCTGCTACCTCTTAAACAGGAGTTGTTGCTTATTCACTGTGAGCTTTAGAGAGGCATCATGTTAACATATCCCCTTGATAGCGCCTCCCTAGTTATTAGGATTAAATATTTATATTGTGGTAGCTGACCCTCCTGTGTTAGGTAGTATGCAAACAGAAAATATCTGTTCCTTCTCAAGGGAACATAAGCCTCTTTTGCATGGAGCTGGTGCTGTGGGATGCAGTGGTTTGCATTTTTATCTGTATCAGTAGTCTGCTCTGAAAGTTGGTACCAGCCTTTGGCCATGCACCCATATCTATTAAACATAGAGCTCTTTGCAGCAGGAACTTACACTTTCCAGAGTCTTGGGCTGGGGCTGCCCCAGACAGGTACAGAGTTTTATGTGGTTTTAGTTTTTTAAATTATTACTTCCATTTCTTCAAAAAGCATTTTAGCTTTTTTTTTTCTTTTTTTTTTTTTTTTGCATAAAGATAGTGCAAAGTGATTAATATCAATATCATCTTTCCCCATTTGGGGAACCTTGCAGTAATGGAACTCGATTGTTCTTTGTTGAAAATGCCTAATATGAGCAGACTGCACGGCCATAAAATATTGCTTTATCTGATGTGGTTACGTATAATTCGTCTACATCAAGGAGTGGGATTGATGTGACTAAAATTAGGGTAGTTATAATGGTGCAAATGTTCTTAATGTAGACAATACCTCAGTCTGCAGAACAAGAAAAAATTGTTCTAAAAAGAATAATCAGCTCTATTTGTTTCAGAGGGATGTTAACTCTGAAACTTAAATATAGCACTGCAGAAATCAACATGGTTAACTACTTCACTACTAAACCATATAATGGAGATAATCCCTATCACAAAGAGCTTTTTTATTTTGCTAAGAAGTAGATTCAAAAAGCAGAGTACAAAAATAATGGTGGGAAATTGCACCAGTTGCTTCATGTTATTTTGTATTACAATTAATAAAACTCTCCACCAAATTTTTGTTATTACCATCAAAGTAGTGCAGATTTCAGCAGCCAGGCCAGCTTGTTGCAGAGTTCATATAATCAAGTCTGCTCTGGACTAAGAAGGAAAATTGAAAGTTTAAAAAAAAAAATTATCCACTGTTTCCCAATCAAAAGACATGAAAAACTAACAAGTGAAATGCTAATCACTTCAGAAGTGTAAAGAAAACAAGATAGAAAAGCTACTTCAAGAATGTCCAGGGGTCTTTTCAGGAGGTTTAGTCTTTTCACTCAGTCATCCTTTTCAAATCTCATTGATACTAATTCTTTTTAGCAATAAAGTGACTAATTTTCCATCCATAAATGATTCTGGTAAAGATGAGATCCAAAAGTGCAGGCCTAAAGTGGTAAAGCACATACAGCTTAGTCATCTCATCCTTTGGGGCTGTGAGTGTGCATTTGAGAGACTGAGAAGGACTTTTTTCCATTGCCAGCCTGACAGCAGGCTTTAAAAAAAAATTCCGCAGTCAGCAGACTTTGGTACTTTTTTAAAAAGACATTTACTGTGAATATTACTCAAGTTGGCATAGTTCCCTTTCCTCTCTACCACTTTTCTCTTACTGAAACAAAGAAAGCAAAGAAATGGGACAGCTGTGGTTATTAGGTAATTCAGGAGATACCTGCTTCTTGATACTGATGGTTTTCCTCACAGAAAGGATCCTAAGAATAGAAGATAAGAAATCATGTGAAGTTACTAGGGCTTCCTGAGGGAAAACAAATGAGGAATAGAAAGGTTGCAGCCTGTGAGTCAGCTTTCTATCATGCCCACACACATGGTGATGCTCTGTGCCCTAAGGGAATGGGGTACCAGAAAAAATAATTGTTCCCATGTAGGACGTCCACCTTCCTAAGTAGACCAGCAAAATACAAAAGTGTAGGCCAAGCCTGCTAATTAGTATATGTAAAGGTGGTAAAGGAGCAAAATTATGTAAATCAAGATGGCAATTAAAGTCAGAGACATTCTCAGCAAGTATCTCTGAAATTAGCAGATATGTAATGAAGTCAACAGCCATCTCTGCTGATTTTATCAGACGGCACCTTCTGAGGCAAAGCAAGGCAAAATGAGCATGGAATCTAAAACTCTTCTCTTTTTTATAAACCCCTTTCTAATGCACATTGCGAATTAAGCTTGTAATTTTTTGTCTCAACAGTCACTTTGCTAATGCAGAGGAGTTCATGACTTTACAAAATCCTGAGTAATAGACAACACTCATGTGGGACCCATATATTAAAATGAAAGCTCCCTGAATTATACATAAGAACACAAACCTGGCCACACACAGATTTTTTGGCTGACCAGGAGAAGTGGTGAACACAGCAACGTCAACAAAAGCCTGGGCAAGAAGTGTTATTTTTTTCCTATTAAGTATTAGTAAGAACTGGATTTCTAAAGCATTGCTTTCTCCAGAGAATGGGAGAGTATGATAAAAAGGCAGAAATGGTGAAGGAGTGGCAAAACTAAAGTGTAGAGGAAAGAAGAGTAGCTTCTAAGCACCCAGACTGAAGGACGGGGTAGGAAGCAGGGTCTGTAACAGCCCTTCTGGCACAGAATTCGAGTGGCATCTAAATGTAACTCCAGCAATGAAGAACAGTCTAACTTCAGTATTGAGATGCACAGCTGGTCACTCCAAGGTAATTAAAATGAATTGGCTGAATTTGTTTATTTGAAGGAAGCAGGAGGGGAAGTTCTCCTTTTTAGGAATTCAGGTAAGGTTTGTCTCTGCCTGGGAAAGGTGGGGGGATTGATTTGACAGATAGAATATATTATGGTTTTCTGTTTCAAGGGTATTGATATGCTGGAGCAGGCTACATAACCTGGAGCTACACAGATTATTATTTTCCTAAACTGCCTGTCTTCTGGGTATGACATGAGAAAGGCATCAAGTTATTTGAGTGTCAATAAGCTAGACAACATATTTATGGGTAGTGAGCAAAATATGTTCTGAAGTGTTAGCTCCCTGCATCCTTATGAAGTGCAATGACGAAAACTTTTCCCAGATAACTAAAGCTTAAATTTTGAAAAATAAAAAGTTTTCTTTGCTTCTTAACGGTCATTTAATTATGGCTGAAAAAGCAAAGTAATTTGTAAAGGCAGAGAACACTTTTTTTTTGAAGGAACTGGCAAATGTAAGACTCAACTGTACAGCAGCACAGGAAAAAGAGCAATGCAATCTTCTCTATTTGGAATGGCCATGATTTAATTGGCTCCTACTGATCCCTTATTAATTAAAAAATATTGTAGGCTCTTTGAAGCCTGTATTGCTTCCTGTCTGAAAACATGCTTGTCAATCTTGCCCCCTTTCTGCATTATCATAGTGAATGTAGAGATTTTAAGAAGTCTTTGTGTTTCTTCCCTCCTCTGCTTATCCCAGGATTGAAGGGGCAGCTAGGAGTTAGAAGTAGTAGTACTTCCCAGGTTGCACATGATTTTTCCAACAGCACCGTAGAGCTAGAGACTTCCTCAGTGCCTGTTCTTGAGTATCAAATCCAGGTTTTGTGTATGCACCTTCAACTGGGATGATTTCACTCACCAGAACTCAACAAAAAAAAAAAAAAAAAAAAAAAAAAAAAAAAAAAAAAAAAAAAAAAAAAAAAAAAAAAAAGAGAAAAAAAGCCCTCTGCCGTTCCTAATGAGACCCAATTAAAAACAAAATTCAAATGCACAGCTCCATTTCCTTGTGTGACCTTCGTGTCAGGCTACTGCAAATGGTCATGGTCCCTGGGAAAAATGACAGACTGAGGAAAGTGACTGAACAAAAGAGACACATCTGTCTACTCTTGGTAGGAAGAAGGCACACAGCCCATCCCCTGCTGATGGTCCTAATGGTGCACCACAGCTTCTCTCAGAGGCAGACAGAAGCAGCATAAACAAGACTGACTTTCCCTGAACTGCTTCCTAAGTCAGGATGCCCTCTCCTCTGGGAGGAGCTCTGATATGGCTGTGTGCCAGCCAAACCATTTGGCTCATACAGTGATGTTGGTACCTCAGTACCTGCATTAGGATGGTAGGGTTGTTTGGGTTTGGTTTGGGGTTTCTTATGCTCTTAATATTCTTTTGAGTTTTCACAAAATCTCTGCTAAGTGAGTCCTTTTTCTGAAAATATGGATAAGCAAGATATATATCTGTACAGACAGTTTTCATTTTAATTCCCCTGCTACTGGTAAATTTGATTAGGAGAAAAAAAGATGCTGAACAAATATTTTAAAAATCTGCCAGCTGATTAAATCACACTTTCTCCCTATCTTCTTGGCAGATGAGGTTGACTTGGGCATCATTTTAAATCTTCTAGTTTAGATTATGATCTTTCAAATGGCATTAGGCTTGCTTTGATGTTCTGTGTGAGTACAGGACAAAAGCCCAGGAATTAAATGATTGCTTGCATTGCAGCATCATAATAAAATAGCTTCAGACTCCAACCAAAAGGTAGCAAATGGTTCTTTCCCAGCAATGCTCACGTTTTTTCATTGAATCATGTCACTCATTCTCCCAGATAAAAAAAAAAAAAAAAAAAAAGTAATAAGTGCTCAAGGCCTCAAAATAATTTTTTTAACAGGGCTGGGAGTGATGTCTGGGGTCTGCTTTTCTTATCAGTTTCTGGCACTGTTTTAAATGACTATTTTGAGATACGCGGCAAGGCTGTGCTTTCAGAAGTTGAAATTTTACCCATTTTTCCTATGGTTGTGCCATTCTGGAGTCCTGTAGGAACAAACATCAGGTATGTAAACAATTAATGGTCAAATTTCCCCACTAAAAATTTTTCCATCACAGGGGTTTCCTTGGTCTGGTGGAAGATAGCTGCTGTGTAAAGTCATGATACTTGTCAGGCCAGATATGTTTGAGAACAAAATGAAATTAGGAGGCTTTACTAAACTGTTGCCCATCTGCTGAGCTATAGCAATTTTCCATTCTTGGCCCATTCCAGTTTTGAGATAATATGGTTTAGCATTAACCCCTTTCAATTAACTTTAAATTGAAAGTTCAATTAAGTCGCATCACTTTACACCTGGGATGGGCTAACTGTACAATCACAGCCATTCACCAGTGATTACAGGAGCTCAGCCTACAAACCACAGGCTGACAAACTCCTCAAACATGGGCATGCACTCAAAGCGACCTAGGTCGCTCTCCTAAATGACCTTGAAAACTCTGTTTCTTTAATGAAGAAGTCTCAGTGTCCTGTTTGGAGCCAGGGATAAGGACAAGCGTAAGGGTGATGCGTTGTCGCTGCTGCTGAACTTCCAGGGAGCACCTTTCTGACCCAGCTGTAGGTTTACTGTGGTCTGGAGCACCTAGTCCCTGACTATTTCCATAGCAGCTCTGGAGCTCCTCAGAGCCTGGCTAGATTAATCTGAGAGGAGAGATGCAAAATCTGGTCAGCTTCATGAGAAAATCTAAGCTTTTCACAGCCCCTTATGGAGAACCCCAGAGAATCCGTATTCTTTGTGACTGGTCTAATCAGGCTTCTTTGGAGGTTGTAAAAGTGCTACAGTTCCATTCTCTGATTTTCTCCACATTAAGATAAACTTATGTGTAAACTTTCATGCCCATGGTTCATTGATTACAAGTTGACAAAACCAAATTAATATAATCTGTAAATGACAGTAAATATCTCAGTAAGACATTTTATCTTTAGTAAGACTTTTTTCCCCCTTTAAATACATTTCTGTGTCATTCTGAAAGGCTCTAGTTATTGATTCATACTTTGACTGGGAAAAATTGCTGTGGATAAGGTGAAGAATAGAAAAAAACTGAAGAAGAAACATAAGAAAATTAGAGGAGGAAAGTGAGAGAGAAAATTTAGGGAATCAGGTTACTTAAAGGAAGAATTTTAAGAGAAAAGCAAATAACATATTTTTACTGGCAGCCAAATATGAATTTAATCCAGAAAAAAAAAGTTGTTAGAAACAAAGAAATATTTATTTTAGTTTGTTTTTTTTTTCCTGTTAACCACCACAATATGCTTTGAATATGACTGCAGTCCTGCCTAATGTGAAGTATACAGTGATAAAAGCTCTTGGAAATGATTCAAACCCTTGAGAAAACAATTGACAATGCTGGAGTTCAGCACCTTAAAGTAACAGAAATCCAAACAACCTGAACCTTGTGAAACCAGGTTATAGTTCCTATAAACTTGTCCAGAGAAAGAGATTTCATTTTGAGTCACACATCAAAGCTGTTTTAAGATATGTTGTATGTAAACATAGGCTTGTGTTTCAGCTGGTGTAACGTGTTTCAGCTTGTGAATTGGTGGTGATGGTGATGGTCTCTGCAGCACCTGGAGACGGCGAGCCCACGGAAATGCCGTAACAAGCGCCATCCAGGGGAGGGCAGTGAGGCACAGAAACGCTGGTGTGCACATTGCTGTGTGCTGTGCTGCAGTTTGCTGGCTGCTTGCTTGATAACTGGCAGGGAATTCAGTCCAAAATTGACAAGATTCATGTCTTCTGCAATGCTTGGACAGCAGGGTCCTGTCCGTTGCTTTCCCCTGCCAAGCAGCCTGGCACAGAGAGCAGAGTGCAGATGGAGCGGCACAGCTCACCTGGGTGCTCCAGACACTTATATCTGCAGTCTTACTGAACTCTATTTGTCTTTTTGCTGGTATTTTCCCAAACTAAAAGCTGGAATTTAAAGCACTGCAGCCTTTACCTCAGTCTCCTTGACAGCATAACACAAAAGAGGATAAGTATCACTTTGCAAGTGACTATTGAATTTTATAAGAACAGGATATAAGCAGTCACACAGTAATAGCTTTAATTTATCACAACATTATCTTAAGAAAGATAACACAACTTATGTATCAAAAACAGTCTAAGGAGTTTGATATATTATACCTCTATAGATATTCTTTATATTGTGTGCATCTACTTTTTCACTGTTTCTTACTACTGCATTTGGCCCTGTATGTGGCCAAATTAAAAAAAAAAAAAAAAATAAAAAAAAAATTAAGGGCTGGTACCAAAGCAGCAAAGTTAGAGACAGAAAGAAGTTGGCATGGGATAACCTAGTGAATTGGCAATGGGACTTGGAGCTTTCAGTCTGTCTGAACCTTGCTGATGGGAACTGCACAAATGGCTAATAGGGATAAATGGTTTGTGCTCCTCATGAAGAAGTGGAAAAACTGCAGAGTGCTGGAATATGTGGTGTTTTCTGAGAAGAGCTGTAAGCAGGAAAAATGGACAGGTTTGTACAAAAAAAGTAAAGAGAGAGGTGGTTAAAATGAGTATCAATGGTGATACAAAGACCCATTGCTGTCTCTGCTGGGTTTTCTTTGTCTCATCTTCACTGAACAAAAGATTATTTAAAATAAAAATGTCAATTTAAATGCCAGTTTTATTTTGATCACTGAAATTATTCTCAGCTCTGGGTGGGTTAATGGTTAAATATACATAGTTTCCACGGACAATTAGAAGGTGAGAGTGTTTAGAGCTACTTGCCAAAATATTTTGTGACCCATAAAATCCTATGGAATAGTTTTGTTAAAATAGGCAATACAGACTGCTACTCTTTCCAAGCTTCAATGTAACTTCAGTTTGTATTTGCTGTAAGCTCTGATTCAGGCCTATCTGTTGTGATTGTATTTTATTTACCTTTTTTTCTGAATGTTTTACTTGTTGATAATTTGAATTTTGGGCTTCATGGCATTCATATTGGAGCCATGATAGGTAAATAATTTAGAACCTGTAATTATCAATATTGTGAGTTATTTTAGTGTTTTGGAGACATGCACTTTTGAGGGGCTAAAGCAGAAAAAAGGACACTGCTTTGCAACATATATTGATCACAAGTATGTAATAACATCTTTGACTCTGAGGACATTGCTGCTTGCAGTCAAAACCACAGTTTGCTTTTAGCCTTATCCAAACAGCCTATTAAGCTGGCAGGTGAATTGGTCACTGCCCTTCTTTTTTCTCCTCAGCTTCTCAGTGCAGTGTATTAACCTCATGAACATGTTAAAACAATGTTGATTTCAAATTAAACCAGTAAAAGCAGCGGGAAAAAATTTCCAGCTTGGTATCTTCTTACCTAAGCTGACCAGAAGATTCCACAAAGTTTGGGGAGATTGGAAAAGAAAATTACCTGTCCTAAGGGAAAAAATAGTCATAATTCCTGGTGCAGACACTGCTCCTAGAGCCTTAAGTCAGCTCTCCTTCCCCTGTGCCAGTTTCTAAGGGAAATAAAAATCATGCAGTAGAGCACAAATGTGCCCTGAAATTTTAAGGATGATATGCATTGACCTTTAAGCAACAGGCACACCGTGGAAGAACCTGCCTACCAACAGGCAATTATAAACCGCCTGGGATCCGTGGGGAATTCTGCTGTGGTTTCCTGCCTGCCCCTTTCCTCTCTTGGAAGAAGCCATATTTTGCAGCATGACCCTGACAGGGAACACTGTAGGGAGGTGCAGAGGGGCTGAGCTGAATTGCTGCTGTGGTGCCACAAATAAGAAATCTGCAGCTCAGTTGCTGCCTCTGCCCGGTGCTTTGTCACTGCACAAAATAAAGAGAATTTTCTTTTCCTCTCAGTAAATTGCTCACTGAAGCTCTGACTCTTCCTGGATTTTGTTGACACTCATGTGTCTAATCCTTCTGAAACTGATTATACCCCAGTCTAGAAGAAGAAAAGTTTCCAGCATGCCCTTTCCAGCAGGTCGTGTGTGGAACAGAAGGGCAGCAGAGCAGCACTGCAACCTCTTGGGAGCAACGGAGTGATGGCAGGGGTGAGGGCTTCCTCAGAAGGAGGGTTGGGCAGGCTGTCCTGCCAGGACTTTTCTGCACATATCTGGGAGCTGCTTAGTGATGCATCTTGCCAGCCAGTCCCTGTCCTTGTCCCAGTTCCCATTGCCCTGCTGGCAATGTCTGAGTGCCAGGGTCATGTCTGCTGAAGCACATGAGCTTTCCTGCACTCAGAGAGGTGAGATCTGAGCACACATCACATCCACGTGACTTGATTTAACCTTTATTGTTCCACAACACTTTGTTGCAGAGGGTACACCTGGCAACACCTTTCTTTCATTTTATTCTGGGACAAGTGCAACCTTGCAATGTGTGCTTCATGTTGCCTTTCTTTTTCACAGTTTTAAAATAAGTTCATTAGTTATATATGCAGTCAAACAATTTCAGAATAATTTTGGTATCTTCCTCTGTAAGGTTGTATCCCATAATTATTTTTAGAATAATTTTTTTTGTGCATTACAAATCCGAGATTACACGCAGTGTTTGCATTGTTTACTTTTATTCCTGTTATTTTTCCTGTGTAAGACTGGATTTGAAATTATATTCCTTTTAATGTCATTGTTATTGAATTTCTTTAGCAGTCACACCCATACTGTATCCATTCGAATCTGTAACCTGTGCCACTGTGGGCAAAAAAGAAGGGAAGAGATTTAACAAGGACAGCTGTAATTTTCCTAACAGCGTAGAAATCAGCCAATTGGAAGCTCTTTCTCAGCAGACACTGACAAGACACCAGAATACTCTCTCCTCAGGTGAGCGCAGCAATCACATCCCTCGCGAGCACTACGGCGTGTCAGTGCAGTGGAAGATGGTGAGCTGGAGGCTGCCAGCCTCCTCTATTTATAGCATCAAGAGCTTCGGGGTGTGAGGCAAGCTGTTTTTAACACAGTGGCATTTTCTTCTGTTTAATCATGGAGTGGCATAATTTTTAGAAAGTCATTACTTCTTCGTAGAAAAATTAGGCTTCTTTGCCTAGTTAAGTATTAGGTGTTTGAGTTTTTTAAAAAAAAATCATTTCTCCAAGACTTTGGATGTTTTAAAGGCCATTATGTTGTCTGGGGAATGTAGAAAGGAAAATCAATAAAGAGCATTGAAGACAAAGAGGAAAAATGCAATGAGACACATCAGTTCAGCTCCTGCTCTTTTTCCATTTTTGGTCACATCCCTATGCTGCCAAACAGAGTAGGAGAGATCCCATGCCCAGGGAAAGGCAAAGAAACTTCCTTAGACTGAAGCAGCAGTTTCAGGACCTGAGTCTTGCAAGCAAAGTAGTAGACTGATTTGTTATAGCAGGTTGGCTTACAGTTCACAAGGACTTATTCCTCTTCTACCTTTTCCCTCATACTTTCTCACGTAATTCCTAAAGAGATAACTGAGTACTCAGACAGAAGTACAGCAGGGCTTTGTCTCTCCAAAATAGAATTTAAATCTTTCCTACTGAGTCACACAGTTATACAGAGATGCCTGTTACACAATCTATACATGGTGTCCATCAATTATTAGGGAAGAAGGGCAGAAAATGTCCAGTGAAGGACTTCTCATGTTTTGACAATATCACCTTTTCTGGTAGATATCATGACCTTCCAGAACTAGTTTATCTTTGTGTCACACAGAAAGGTGATCGGAAGACATTGGAAATGCATCAACTCAAACTTAACTTGAAAGGAGGCATTATTTGTGCACATTTTAGTATACTGAGTATCCACAGCTTATTTTAATTTTTGTTGCTCAATAGCATTCATACAAGTAAAATAAAAAAAAATTAAAAATGAAAGAAGCTTTTGCACTGTTTGAGCAATTAGATGTTTGTATGTAATTTGTACGTTTAGAATTGTTCATACTTTTTTTTTTCCTTCTTTCCTGCAGAAAGGAGAAAAAAAGCAACAGACATGGAGAAAACAGGTGAAAGAACATGGTTTCACCTTAAGGGTAGAGCATGAGTGACATGAAAGGAGGAAGGAATGACTCACATGGGTGTGAAGATGGATGGGTTTGCTACAGGTTTAAAATTACCCGTGCAGCCCTAATGCAGGTATAGGACAGACCTCCATGTATCAGATCAACTTCACAGACAGCTGGAAAAACTGATGCTGACTTTCAGAAAGGTTTTGTGCTCAGTGAGAATGTGACTAGGCCATGTGGGACTGGCAGAAGGATCCAGAGGCCATGTGGGCTACCAAAAAGTTGTAAGCACCAGACTTTGTTTTCTTTTTTCAGGAGCTGCATCTGCTAAATCCTTCCCCTGTGACCTTGACCTCAGACTGCATCTGAGCTTTGAGACCCAGGAAGACTGCAAGATGTTCAGCTTGAATGTTGGATATGATCATGTCTCATCTCCATATCTGGGTTAGTCCTTGGTGTGCACCAACCTCCTTCCATTTAAGCTCTGGGGAAAAACATGTTCTCCTACCAGTTCCCATTTCCAAAACCTGGAAGACAGGTCTAGCCACATTGTGATTCACAGATCACTTTGGTGGCAGCCTAAATCAGCTTTTTTTGCTTTGGTTCTTAATATACAAAATAGAAATGATAATTTTCAACTTTGGATAGGCCAGTGCCTTTTCTTAATAATTAAGCAGTAAACACAACCACTTCATAATCCCAAACTGCTAATCTTAATAACTTTATGTAAATACATAAATAGGTAAGGGGGTCATGAAATCGCACTATGTTGAAGCCAAGACACGGACAGTTACCTCAGCAAAACCCAGACATATATTAGAGTCTATCTTCCTCCAAAATCTCTTCCTCCCTCCAGCCTGCCCCAAGAAGAGGTCCGTGAAGTCAATAACTCCTTTAAGGACTTCGATCCATGTGACTACAAGCAACAGTTTTGTCATGAAGTAGGCTGTGAAGTATGGACTGTGAGATAAAAATTAGGGGCCAAATCATAAGGACTTATCAACGTTTGTTTTCAACATTGGCTGTCTGAACTGAGAAAAATATCTCTAGTCCTGCTAGCAGTCCTCCTCTGTAAAGACTGCCTCATTGTAGCTCCTTGCTTTTCTTTGCAGAAACAACTTCCATTCCTGGTACACTTTCTCATCCATTAATGAAAAAAGTAATGCATCTTTTGGTTGCTGCCATGACTTGGCCTTAGGCCCCTTAATTCTAATATACCCAAGGACTTAATTAATTTGTAGGACTGTACAGAAGAAGATGTCCCAAAAACCTTCTGAGAGTCAAGTCAAAATCCTGTACTTATCAAAGCAGAAATATTGAATCAGGGCCAGCTGTAATATATTTGCATCCTTTTCAGAAAATGAAATGTTTTTGAGGAGAACAAAGTGCTCTTAGGTGTGCTACAGGTTTATGTGGTGATGTTGTGCTCAAATTTCAAAATTACCCCTTGCATAAGTCAATTGCAGTAAGAAAAATGAAATTTCATACTTGGGGGATAACACAGACCTTTTCTCTCAGGGCTTTTGCTAATGCTGTCTAAGTCTAAAAACATCTGCCATTGGCTTCAACTGCAACATGATGGCATAGGCTCCCCACTGCAAAGAGACTTCGGGAGCTATTTGGGGTTTTACCAATAGAGGGCTCTATTGGTTTGATTTAAGTCACAAAGAAGGGGGAGCTAGACTTTTTTTTTGGAGGGGGTGGTGATGTTGCTATAGTAAATCCTATAACCTATATAAAAGTGGAGTCAGCTGAAGTGCATTGAAAGAAATGCCTAAAGGGACATCGTTTAGGTGTTACTCTGTTTTGTTGTTGGTTTGTTTTGGTGTTTTGAAATACTGATGCTGGTGGACTTGCTTACCTGCTTTCGGAAAGGCACAGTCCAGAGTGCTGTGAGGTATTTTAGGAATAGGACTATATTAGCAGTGTGATAATTTTAAATGACCTGCAATGTTTAAAACCTACCAAAAATAAAATTTTATGGCTGTAACTTCTTTACAGAAAGAATATTTTAGTCATATTTGCTCCTACAACATATATTTTAAGCATAACACACAAAGATAGATGTGTATGTTAGTGAAAAAATGAAAATCTGTGTCAATAAACATGAAAGTGACTTAAGGGAAAATATTTGCTTTCCTAGCTACTTAGGGTTTTTATTATATCCCACTTAAGATTGAACATATTACTGGCTCAGCTGTAGGAGGCCATACAAATAAAGCGAAAAATAACCTAGAGTCTTTTGGGGTGTTTAACTGCTAAGCAGTAGTGCCTGACCTCTCTCACTAAACAAGGTCTTGATGCCCTGACTCACCTCTTCACTGCCACAATAGGCCTTCCCATTCCACTTTTTAGTTATTGTTCCCCATTTCCCAGTGAGTGAAATGATGCTGGTCTCCCAGCATATCTTGCTTTCACAGGTTAGACAGACGGCTGTGTAAATGTTCTACAAAGCACAGAAGATGAAATTCACCGTTATTTTAATGTGGACGGCACAGGAATGAAAAAATGAAAACAGTACTAACAAACATGCTTGTGGATGCATGATGGCAAGCATACACATCTGCATATAAATATTATATATGCATATCTTTTTAATGAGAGACTGTGATTGTTAGGCTCACTTGCCTAAACACGAACTCTACAGCTAACCAAGCAAAAAACCCTCTCTACACAAATGTGAGTTTACATACATACATACATACATAAGAAAAATATATATCTGGTGTGTCATTTCAATGTGTGTAAAAACAGTGCACTGAAGTTCATTTTATTGTCAAGCATAGCTTAAATTCCATTTTTATGCAATGGTGCAGTGACAAGCTTCCTATAAAATAAATATGGGCCACAAATGAAAATAGTTTAGCTTGCTGGTCTTACATTTTTTGTAGTAATGAATACAGACTTCAACTTGTGAAAATATAAAATGATCCTGCTTTCAGTATAAATGTCCCTCAAAAAATCAATTCCAATTTCATCTTTGTTTTAGTAAAAAAAATGAAAGAACAAAAAGATCAGGACTATAAATAATGACTACCTGTGGTTTTCATAAATAAATATCTCTAAAGCAGTGGAAAGCAGTAGAAATGCATGGTTATTTTATTTTCTCTTCCCTCATGAATTTGTTGTGTTGCAGGAATGTGTATAAATAGATGTCTAGATATGGTGCAGATTCAGATTCAGCCATTTTCTCCAAATAAAAACATATGTTTCCCTCTTGATGTTGTTTTTTTTGTCCTTTGGAATCCATTAACACATTAATAATGGAAAGTCTGAAGTAATGTATGGTCTACCTATGATGTTTTTTAAAAAAATCTCATAAATATGAATCTATAGGTACAAGAAAGCTGTATACACACATGCCCTGTCATAAATCATCCATCCTTTGTTTAAAAAAAAAAAAAAGGTGGTGGGGGAGGAGCAGGGAGTGATGATTTTCTCACTGGAACCATTTCATCTTATCTAGGGAGGGTTAAGAAATACTACTGTTGACACTTACCTAGATATTTTCACAATGTCATGTCCCATTCACTGTTCCTCAATAGGAAGGATGTTTTCCTTCTTTATAATTTTCAGGAAGGGAAAATCTTGTTCTGCTTTCTAGCCTTGTAAGACAGAAATGACTGCCTTTCCCCATCTCCAGGTTGCAACTTTAACTCATTATCCCCCCACCCCAAGGAAATAAGTAGATAACATGATATGTGCAATGTGAACTGATTTGGGATGCTTTTAGTTTAGCATCTCCAGTCAGGAGAAATGGATACAGCTCAATTGTTTCAATAACTGCATATATGTTTTTATTCTGGGGTCCATGTTTTGCTTGCTTAGAGAAAGACAAATGTACTAACCAATCTTGCATATGCACCAATGAACAGAGTGGAAACTACATTATTGCATTAACTGCATCTCATGGAGGTAACATTATCTAAAAGGAAGTAAAAGAAAAACAGCTTGGAAACCAATAGCTTAGCTGTTGGTGCTTATCTTGAGTATCTGGCTTTTGATAGTACCACACTGGAAATACTGGAGTGCTGCAGCATTTTATTCTTCTCTTTCTTCAGGGCATATTGGTACAGCCAGCACTTTATTCCTGAGAAAATATTCATATTAAATGGATATTGCTAGATTTAAAGGCACTACCCAGTACTGATGACTAATATACTGTTATTCTGTCCCTCCCTCACCCCTCTATAATCAACAAAGCATGCACAACAGTGGAGTGTTTCACAGTAATTTTTGGTGATGTTTTGCCTTGCTTGATTGGAAAGTATTTCTAAGAGGGATAAATAAGCTTACCATCAAACTCTGCCCTCTATTTGCCTTGCTGGTGTTACAGAGAGTAGTTCACTGCAAGATGTGAAACAAGGAATGCAGTAGATTGGGATGCTTCGATGGGAAAAAATTTGCAGCTCACTGGCTTCACCTCCCATCTGTATTATTAGCACTGTATAGATTTAATAATTAGATGATTGAAGACATTTTGATGATGGAGCAGTTTCTATGATCTGCAAAAGAAAGCATCTGTTTTCCTCATGTACCAATTAATTATTTATACAGCAGAAAATACAGTAGACTATCTTGAGGATGAGCAGGTTGGATGTTTGTGTAAAAACAGCAAGGCCTGGCCTGGAAATTATGTCATTCTGACCTTCAAAGCCTCTAAAATGATTATTTTTCAGACATGCAGTAAACAAACAGTACTCTCTTCTGTCTTCACTTGCACCTTATCATTTGCCCTCCTGTCCTCGCAGAGTGCCTGTCAGGTTAAACATCACCTTTCCTTTTATTTTCCATTTCCTGCCTATGTGTTTTATTAGCACCTTTTTCTATTTTACAATCCACACTGATTCGGCATCAGCTTCATCCCTCATAAGCTCTACTGTTGAGACTAGGCAGAGTTACGCATTGTGGGAAATATGCAAAAGCACCCAAACCTCTTTTTTTCATGACTGTCAGGCGTGGATTCATTTTGGGAAATATATATTTCCAGAGGCTAGGACTTACTAAAGTTTGCAAATCAAAGAAAAGCAGATCCTTGGATCTCACAAAATGTGTTGCTTTGTATTATGACAATAGTGTTCACATGCCTGACATCCTCATAATAATATTAAGCCCTTTTTTTTCTAGCATTATGTACTTTATACATTTGTATAAATGTCACAGCTTGTAATCACTTCCTTTGTCATCGACGATTAATCTAAAAAAATCGAATAATTCACTGCCCCTTGCCATTTACATATCGCCTGCTACCATCTGTTCTTCTCAGCAGCAGTAAATGATGGGTAATTAACTCAGTGCCTTTGTCTTTCCCTTGCTGAATGTCTGACACATATAGATTTTCCTCTGTGTGTGTGTGTGTGTGTCTGCGCGCGTGTCTGCGTGTGCGCGCGCGCACGCGTGTGTGTAGGAGAAGGAGAGGGGGATAGGAACAACAGAGAGGAAAAAAAAAAAAGCAAAAGACGCTGTAAGCCTGACCTGAGGAAAAAAAAGTCCGTACAAAAACATTTGTAAAGGAGAAACAGGACAGAAATGTTGGGGCTGTGAAGGGACTCTGTCACGTGGCCTTTTACTTGCTTAATGTCAAAAGAAAGTGGGACCCGGCTGCAGACAATAGCAGCCCTGTGCATGCAAGTACCCTTTTCTAAAGCTGTAAGGTCAAGGTCAAGATGCAGCAGCGAGACAAAGCTTCATATGTTCCTCTTGTCAGCCTGGGTGCAAAGGGGGAAGATGAAAATGAGGCCAAATGGAGGGAATACACAATGCCATTTGGCTCCTGGACTGGAAGCCAGAAGGTTCACAATGTGTCATATTGAAACTATGATATAGTGGCTCTGCATATTGCATCCTTAGACAAGTGAGCATGAGGCAATATGCAGTGTAAAATTAAAAAAAGAGAAAAGCAATATTCAAAGAGCTTTTTGCCCTTCCTGCTAAACCCTGCAGGCCACCCTGCCCCCAGCTGTGGAAGGGCCAGAAAAGAAAGCATTCCCTTGGCATCACAGGAAATATGACATGATAGCCTAAGCAGCATCTCCTGGCATGTCTCTTTGATATTGCTTATAAGGCAAGAGAGAAAAAACCCCTGAAAATGGTTCAAAATACTTTTTAGTGAAGGTTTTTAAGATGGAGAAAGCATAACAATGTGTCTCGACTACCGTTAAATGACTGTTTATTTACATGTATTTGTTATAATTTATTTGTCCTTAGGTAGTATCTGGAAGCCTCCTTCAGGGCTGAGGGCCACATTGTGCTAGGCACTGTAAACCATGTAATGTGACATAATATTGTCACTCACAACATCCTCAGGGGCTGGCCAATGCTGAGTGTGATGTGCAGTGTCTTTCATTAAAAGAAAAAGAAAAAACAAAAAAGGAAAGAAGAAAAAAAGTTATTTTTTAATGGGATCCTGTTAATCCCAAGGGAGTTACATTGCCTAGATGGAACTTCATGCCAACTCAGTTATTCTACTTATGTTATCTCTATGCCACATGTTACTGTGTGTCAAGCTTTGGATTTTTGAACACGGGAGAAACAACAGTTGGAGATAATTTCCCTACGATTCAAGACTTGCTTTTCCCAGCACTCTGCTGCAAAACACTCTCTCCCAGGGATTTTTTTCAAGCCCCTTCAAGCAAGGCCATGACGTGGGTAATATCTCTTGCTGATTTTACACAAACTTTTTTGAATGGTTTTACATCTCTTCAGTTTCCTTCCATTCCAAATAACCACATAATTTTACTTGAATCTGATTCCCATATTACTGCATACTCCTCAAATGAAATTCCCTGCATATATGATGATATTGGAAAGTGACTTGCTCTTGTTCAGATATCTTAGTTTGTGTAGTGTTTAATTATATTTAACCTGGATAACAGATAATTATTTGATCCATCAGCTTCAGAGTTGAGTAGTGCCAAGTGATGTGATGGAATGTGAACAGCAGTACTTGTGGGAAGTCCAAGCAACACCTACACTGCTAGTTCAGCTAGAGTTTCTTTCATGAAAGTTTCCCATACCTAATAAAAAAATATTCACATACAACTGACACTGGTCACTTCCAGATTCTCTAGGGGAAGTAGTGGTGCTGCTATTAATGCCTCTCATTAGATTTCCTTTCAGGCTGTGAGGAAAAAGGGTTGCTACAAACTACTGATAATTTCTAATATTTTATTTCCTAGATTTCCTCTAGCTAAAGTAGGGGGGATGTTCAGGTTAAACAACTGAATGTAGTTAATGTAGAACCACAAGGAATTGGCAAATCACCTCAAAATGTCGACTGGAACATAAGGGCAACAAAAGTAAAAGAAGATAACTAACAAGGTTCTACCTCGTTAGATTAGGTATAAAAGTTATAATTTAAGATTATTACAAATATCCTATTGCTATCAGTGGGTTGAGATTTTGTCTTGCTTATAGTGCATGGTAAGCATGACTTGCACTGACAAGTTTCCAAATATAAGACGTCAATGAATGTTAATAATTAGTATTTTTATTTTGTATTGAAATGGTGTCTAGCAGCCTTGATTGCTGCTCAGGAAATCAGTGAGTAAAAGACCAAAAAATTTTACCTTGCTCCAAAATCCTTAATGGCTAAGAGGCAACAGGGGCCATAGGTTGTCAAAAAGTGTTGCAAGAGAGAGGAACATGGGAATAGAGGATAATAAAGACAGTAGTGGCAAAAAGGCAATTATATCAATCAGCACAGCCCTTCTCTCTGCTACCTTTTGTGTGTGGCAATAAAAGAGTGCTTAAAGGAGGGAAATTATGAGGATTTTCTGTTTGTGTGAAGCACATTCCAAGCGACCTAAAAAGAGGGAGAATCCAGGAAGACAGGAAGCATGAAAACCTTCGAAGAAAATTACTAATTTGGTGCTGAAGACCATCACCATGTGTCGATCGGAAGAAAGTGTATCCACTTTCATTGAATGAAAAATGTCAGGGTGGCCAGGGCACAGACGGTGAAACACTTGAAAGGGAACAGAAGAAAGCCATGAAAGATGACATAGATAAAGGGAAACTGGTGGAGGGATGAGGAAAAAAAATGGAAAGAAAGAAAAGAAAGAAGGATACAGCATCTCTGTTACTGAAGACAAGATGAGATTGAGTAGCACAAAAGAATAAAGTGAGAGATGAGGATGACTTAAAGAATAGGAAACTTCTGGGTGTAAAGTTAAAAGTTGAGTGATGTCCATTAGGAAATGTCATTATCTGTAACATATGGTGGAAGGATACTTAGCTAGACTTAGACAAACGAAAAAACATGATGCAGGCAATAATCTTGTATCATCTAGAAGATGCACTGGATGGTTGAGATCTTTTCCCTCTCTTAATATCTCTGCTACTTGTACAATCTCTGTACTTTGAGGCAGTGCATTTATACTGTGAAAATGCAGAAGTACGCATTGACTTGTCAAGAGACCATGTAACATAGAAAAATACTTTGAAAATCTTTGCATATGAGAGGAATTTCCAGAATCTTAGGTGTGTTTATACACACATAAGTATGTATTTTTTCATACAGTCATATATGTATCGTTGAATTCTTCTGTTGTGTAAGAAGTAGATGTTTCCACTGTATTCCAACAGGCTTCATTTGCAATATTAGTGTGAAACAAGATAAATTAAAAATTCAACTTTTTTATATATGCTATGTTATTAAAGGAAAATGATTGTAAAAAAACTTAACTGAAAACCCTATTTGCTAGTATATATATTTACAACTGTGTACTTATCAAATTTAAATCTTCGTTTCAAATCTATCAAGTGAAAGCATAGACTATGTTTATGTTTTCAAATAAATTATATATAGAACTAATGAGGACAGCATTTCTCCTTCCATTTTTACTACAGATTCCTTATCTGCAGTGCAGATTTATAATGCATAGCTTGTAGCTATGCATCCACTAGCAACAGAAATCTGCTTTTTAGCTCATAGATGACAGTTCTGACTCCAGTCTTGTGACATATTCAAACTTTTGGAGGGCTTACTTCCTGAGGGTGTACAACCATTGTTGATGTAAGTACACTGTGTACGTATGGAAAAATGAATGGATGGCTGAGCACAGGGACTTGGACATATGCACATTCTTGATGTTGCCTGAACTAGGCAGAGTGCGACTTCATTGAGCTGATGTCTGGTTTTTGTTGAGTACTAAAAGAAAATCTTTTTTACTTGATCACTCACACTGTACTGTGTCACCACACTGGGAGCTCCCTCTGTAATGGCTTTCTAAAGCTGGTATATTCATAGTGATGCAACGCTCAGTGAATTGCTATTCAAGTATATTTGTGAACATCGTATTTTTGGTGAAAAATGAGGAAGCTGTATTGTATTAAAGCAGAAAATTGTTAGAGCTTCTGAAGTGGGGAAATAGAGGAAGAAAACAACCCTTCCCCTGTACGGAGCAATACTTTACATGATGCAGTAGGTCACTAAGGAAGATTTCTGATGACCTGAAGATTTTAATTGAAAGAAAGAGCTGATGATCAAGACCAATGTGCTTCAGCCCAAGACTTACAAGTCCAGGTGTCCCCTAGGTTCTTTGTACATCAATAGATAGCTTGGTCTTAGAGTGCACAGGCTGGGCCATTACACAAAAGTTTGAGGTAATTTTTCTCAAGCATTATACTGCTCCATCCAAAAAACATTTCTTGGTTATCAGAATTGTGAGGGGATCTTCACATGCTTGCTTTCAGTGTACTACGGATAGATGTTTTCAAGAATGTTTCTTAAGATCTCTCATTAAAAAAACAATTGCAAGGTACACCCAGTAAAAAAAGATTAAAGTCAAGTATAAATAAAGAATGAGAAAGGCACTGATGTCTTGCCACCATTTGATAAAAACAAAGCATTTTAATTGATATGTTCACTGTATCATTCACTCTTGTGGTGCTCTTTGACATTTCAAACATAGATATTTGAACCCCAAGCATTTAATGGACCTGGCCTACTGTTTTGTATTGATCCACCTCATTGCAAATCACTGGTGATGCTCTTTACTCCCTCCCTGTAAAAGGAAAAGAAATCAAATCAAAGTGTCCTAAACTTGTTGATTCAAAGCTGTTTCATCTATCAGTATAGAAAAATTCTATCAGTATAGAAAAATAGGTTAACAGTCTTTCTTCTGCAATCTGAATTGAAATGGCCTGGCTTAAAGTAACCTGGATCTCAGTCATAAAAGCAATATGCTGCCAGAGAGGCAAATCCAGAATTTATCACTCATGTATATTTCATCTGCACTTGCTTTTATTATTCTTTACTGCTCAGGGATAAGAACCCATTGCATTGCTAGGACATCTGAGAACTGTTTGGCCAGGAAATTCGCGGCAAGTCAACTTCAGGATTTAGGAGCCAAATTTTTGATACCCTATGATTAAAAAAAAAAAAAAAAAAAAAAAAAAAAAAAAAAAAAAAAAAGTGGCCTCTGAAGGAAAGAAATGTAATACTTTTTTTTTTCCTGTATTCCCATTTGCTGAATAGTTTGAGCTTTACCTTTACATTTTCCCCTTTGATTCCTCGCAAAAATGGAGATGTGTTTTCTTAGTCTAAAGAGAATCTTCTAAAGCTCTTCTACATGTATGAAGAGATATTGAGATACCATAATGCCGCCTGTCCAGGATCTGAAGACCCATGAGAGATTGTTTACCTGATCTTTTCTGCTTGGCTTCTGCTTCTGCTAGGACAGTGAGTTCATAAATAGTCTCAGTCCTTATCTAATTCAGGATTGTCATTTATATCCTCATTTGACTTTACAATCCCACTGTTCTGTGTAGAGATATTGCTTAAACTTTAATCTCAGGAGGAGCAAAAAGGAATAGTAGCATTCCACTATCAATTATTTTTGAAAGAGCTGTAGGTTGCCACAATCTCGAGGTTGAACAAACATCTTGAAACATCTGGGGAGAAATCTTACCTAAAAATAATTTAAGTACAAAGCTGAATCTAGCTGGACACAATGAGAAATCTAACAAAAACACTAATCCTTGGAAGATAAAGGAAGCTAAGATATAAGAATTAAACTTTGCCTAGGATTGCTTATTCCTATTTTTTCCTGTTACAGTAATGTTTAAAAATATTTTTAATTGTCTAAGTAGTGTATTTAATATGCAATGAGGAGTAAGCCTGGAATTAGTGTACTAGTGAATGACAAAGCTCTTCTGAAAGTCAAAATAATCTGAAAGAATAGAGAGAGAAATCAGAGCACACTGCAGTAAAAGTTGGACCTCAGTCAGTGCCAGACTGCCAACTGTTAATAAATTATGTCTTTGGTCTGTCATATTTGAGATGTTGAACTAAAATGTCAGTAAGAGTGTTCATATGCTGCTATTTGATGCTGAAGACTCATTATTAAAGACAGGTTGTCTATTCAAAAATTTCTTCCCTTCTTGTCTTACTTCATGCTTAACCAAATGGACATATGTCTTTCAACATAGCTGTCCTGGACCACTCACATGAACAAGTCAGGATCTCTATAAACTTGTGGTGTGTCTGTGGATATGATATTTGTAGGGAACGTGGTTAAGAATTTTGGGAAGTAACTAGAAGAACTGATGAAACTTATTTCAACACCTATTGAAAGAATAATTTGGCTTTTGAAACCCACATGTAACTGCATTAATAAGCTCTTTGATAGTCTCATGGGAATTTGAAGAGGCATCTACCAATTTAATCAGAGTAGCAAATATGTAGAGGAAAATCACAAAATAATTTTTCTGCTTGTTGATGCAGAGAAAATCTTTGCTTCTAAAATCTTAACTGAACACATTGTTTAGAAATTTTTGTCAGGCAGACAGTGTGGCAATAGAAAAAACAGAGATTATTATCAGTATATTTTTCAGCATCATAAAGCAGTAGGAAAATAGTCAAGAATGAAATCAGTGTCTTTCCATAGAGTTGGCAAGAGGACTACAAGAAAAAGTTAGTCAGAAAATACTGAGCCATAAAGTCAACCTAAAAGTTGAATAGAAATTGAACTATAAATCCTAAAAATTTCCAGATGTTGTCATGATTAGAGTAACAGAACATGGTGGTATTCCTAATGTTTTGGTTTCAAGTTACAATTTGCAAGGTCTCAGTTTTCTGCTTCTCCATATCCATCCTGCTTGTATACATGCCCCGGGGAACTTAAGGTTATTAATGAGTGTGAGTTTTAGGTTATTCCCTGCAAAGAGTCTTGTACTAAATGTCCTGAAAGCTTGAGCTGGCATCTATTGAGTACTTATAACTCTTTTCTTACACAACAGAATTTTTTCTTTCCCTCTATGCCTTTCAGTGCAGTTTGAACCACCAGCACTCAGTTTTAGGCGTTACCCTCTTCCTGTTAAATCTCACATCAGAACACCTGAAGTGACCAGTCTATCTGCAAGGGAGGAAGGCAGATACTGAAGAAAAAAAAATTCTACCAAAATTATTTGAATATAGTTTTACAAAGCAATAAGACAAGAATCAAAATATCACTACTGAATACCTGCAAAAATTGTTGTATCCACTGACTTGCAGGAGCTGATGCCGTGGCACTCTTGCAGTGTAATCCATGGTACTGTTTGCTTTGTCCAGCACTGACTGAATATAAGGCACTGACTTCCTTCTGTGTTTCTGTATCATGATCCATTTTACTTGAATAAGTTGATCAGCCCTCATTTTTCAGTTTGAAAGGTCTTGACAGTAGAGATTTTTTTAATCAGTGAGTAATATTTTTTCCTAAAGTGGCTTATGGAAAAATTGCTTTTAAGACTGTGAGGAGGAGTTGTTACTGGTGGAACCCAGACCTCGATTCTGTCGCTGCCATGGAGATAGAAAGTGGGTATCTGGGCCTTGCTTTCATGTTTGGAACCAATATTCTTCGAAAGAAATATTGATTTTCAAATGAGTTTTATCCCCTGTGGTTTTCAACACTTTTATTTGAGAAATTTGCAACTATCTCATATGTTAGGTTTGTACCTGAAATACTAGTTAAACCACGCACACATGTCAAGCAATAGCTTTTTACTTGTCCTTAAATATGGGAAGATGTTTAGATTTGGATAAGGCATTAAAAAAACTTCCCTGGAACAGAATTAAAAGGAATTCCTGTTTTTAGGGCAAGTACAGTCCAATTAATAAACTCTGTCAATACTCAGTATGCTATTAAGACTTGCTTCAATTGAATTAGGTTATCTGTGTCCTTGCAGTTTATAGTTGATATTATCCATAAGCCTGCAATGTTACATTGCAAGGTACGCCTTGGATCTCCTACAATTCTGACACTTTTTAGTTGTCCAACAATACTTAAATCTTAAAAGTGAAGAAAAAGAAGGACAAACTTGTGTGACAATGTCTGATGTAAAATACAGCACGTTTTGTGCTGCAGCCATGTCCTTAAAAATTTATCATATACTGTCCCACCAGGAGATGCCTGATTACTTGGGCAATAGCTTCATTTGTAAGCATATCCTTTGGCAGCCCAGGAAAGGACAGCCAAGTAACTGACAGCAGCATAGCATTTAAGGCATGGCTCTGGTGCAGAATTGAATATAGAAGAGAAGGAATGACTAGCTATTGAACTGCAGTAGAGAAATGATTTGTGCTGCCTGCTGTTATATAAAGCCTACTATGCACAATAAGAGCTGTTTCGTTCCCCTAGATTTTAGGTTTAGAGCTCACCACAGTGTTGGTAGAACATAACATACTGGCAAGCTTTTTCTTTCTTATGGCTTGGGCAATTATTTGGCATTGATTTTCTTGAAGTTTTGTCTTGCATGTCAGCTTTTAGTTGGCAAACTTTGCAGAAGAGTTTGAGCGAGTCAGTAATATTTGAGCATACAGATGAGATCAGTACTTGGCTCATGCTTTCCTTTTAGGAGAGAGAAATAACAAAAATGGGGCTTTCAACCCTCCCCTCCAGACGCACACCCACAGAGGGAGCGATGGACATGCATTTGATTTATTTGAATTGATTTTGTTCCCTGATAAAAATCTTACACTTCTTAACCTTTCCATCTACTCTGCTTATTATAACCAAAATACTCTGAATTGGCTCCACATGATGGGACTGCTTTCTCATTTGCATTTTTTAAGCAGTGACTCTGCTCTTACACAAAACCAGATGACCAGTTATGCTGAAGTGATATAATAGCATTATGTTGTGCTGAATTAAACAACGGAGCCTAATTATCTGTGATTTAGCTGAGTACTTCATGAGGTATTTTCAACCACATAGAAAAAGTGTGAAGTACCACTGCACAGATTTGGTAGCAGTTTTCAGGTTTTTTGTCCAGGTGAGAGTGACATAATGCACAAAACTGTGAGGAATCCACAGCTATTGCCAGCACACTGTTTTATTGTGTGATGATTGCAATTGGAGCCATTTTCTGGTTATCCTGTTCTCAATTTTGAAGAGTTCAGGAAGTGCTATTCATGATATTATGTAAATCAAAAAGACACTTTACTAAATTGGCGTTAGTAGAAAATAAAGATCACCCCCTTAAATTCTGATAATGTTATTCTTACCAGATAGTCTTATTCATATGCAAGTAGAAAGAATATTTCCATGGCCTTTTATAACGATTTAAAAAGTATTTCTAAGAAGTCAAAAGTACTCTAAGTGAGCATTTTTGTCTTCTCTTGGATATGTATTGCCCTCTTTATAAGTTCATCTTTAAAACTAGGGTGTCTAAATTTAGACACATGACACATAAAGCTATGTTTAATGTAGTATTTAAAGTTGGCAGAGATACAGACACCTGAGTTTCAGGCATTGCATTTGAAAATTGTTCCTTCTATCTATAGATACAATAACTCCTGAGGATGTTAACAGAGCTGTACCTGGGCCTATCAAGAGAACTGCACTGCCCTTCTTTATTGTAGTCCTATCTTGGCTTCTCAGGTGAATTCAGAAAGCCATAGGTTCATCTTGCTTTTTGTAATGAGCCTAGCGGGCAAAGTAGTGTGATTTGAACTCACAGAGGGCATTCCTGACAGAGTTCAAATATCTTACAGTGTTTTTAGACAAAGACCCTTCTTTAAAGTCAGTTGGAAAACTGAATAGACCACATGAAAGGTGGCCTTTATAGTTCAAGTATACAGTGCTACACCAAACAGAGGCCCTGGGAGAAGAAGAGAGAAGCTGAAGTGATGCACCTACTCTCCTGAGGAGAGAGTTTCAAACACTTGCTCATGAAAATAGTCCATTCCTGTAATGACACTTACCTCAGTGCCTAACAATCACTCACATGAATATGACTGCATGAATGACCCAGTTTTTTATTTTAAGGCAATTGTCATAGGACATTTGGGTCTGTGTCATAATAAAGGTCCTTTGAGCTCGGTCAGCCTCTGAGTTGACATGTGGTGTAGGTAAATGCCCTGTAGAGAGACCCGTTTGCAAGTCAGCTCTTTGGAAATTCCCAGTAGGATGGCCAAGCGAGATGGCACTAGTAGGTCACAAACCAGCTGTGCAGTAAGGGGTCTCAGTTTGGCCATGACCTCTGCGTGGATCACCTTGAACAGATGTCAGCCTCCTTCTGTGCTTTTGGCATGATCTTGGAAACTTTGCTATTGTACAGTCTTGTGGTCATATACAATAATCCACTGAGAACCTGGAGACAAAAAGAATGATCAGGACGAAACATCCTGATCCATTAGGAGTTGAACTCAGGACCAGTTTTAAGCACAAAGCTGCCCAATATACACCGAGATGACTTCCCCCAAGTTAATGAATTAGGGCCAAACCTCAGAGCTCAGATGGCTTCACCTCCCTCTGTGCCTTTTGCCAAAGTCAGGTACAAGAGTCTTGTGACCTATTTACATGACATAGAAAGAGTAAAAAGTATAGAACTTCTTTCAGAATTCAAAAACAGAGCCAGGAGATGGTGGCAGGTAATTTTGCCTCTTTCCCAAAGCATTTTCCCTTGTGAAAATTTTTGTGGATTTTTCCTTACCTTTCCCCTTCTTTATGTATACAAGATTCCTCAGAGAGGTGGTGGGGAGAAGGTATATCCTTAGAGGGATGCAGAACATTTTCAGAGTTTTCAGAGCATAAAAATGTACTCAAATCCCACAGCTTCTCTGTGGAAAACAGTTGTGCAATTCTCTTGGTATATTTGCAAAGCATGTCTATCTGCTTTTAGCAACAGATTCATAGCTTTTCAGTGCAGATTTTCTCTTTAACAAACCTAATTTATAGGCTTATCTCAGTGTTTCCAAAAAAAACAATTTCTGGTTGAAAAGTATGATTCAAAGATCAGACTGAACACTCATTTATCATTAATAAATTTAGATTAGGAAGGAAAAAAATATTCTAGTGAACTTCCAAATAGTATACCCCAGGCAACACAAGTAAATTGTTTTAAGATGGATTTTTAGAAACTTTATGAAACTGCATGACCATATAGTCATGCAGAAAAAGGCAAAACAAGAACAAATACAAAAAAATATACCAAAGGCAAAACTTAGCTTGATCTCAGATGACACTTCACTGACATTGGTGAATGATTAGAAAATTATCAAGAGCAAGACGGACTTCCTTTCATTTTCATACTATACATATATTTTGTATATTGTTTTGTGTTAAGAATCAATATTATTTGTTCCTATACCCCTTTGTCTACTAAAAATATAGATCTAAAAGCATGGAACCAAAAGGTTTTTTGTCTTTTTTTCTTCCAGTAATTTTCTTCATTCTGACTTTTTACTTGATAGCAATTTGGCCCATTGCTTCTTCAGGGCATTGTTGATTTCCAGGCATCATAGATCTGCTGATCTTTTTTTTCTGACACCATTCAAATTGCTGTAGATTCTTTGCTCACCTCTCTGCACACAATCCCACTGAACTAAGCCGTATTTGTCCTATTATCTTGTCTTCTACCAGGTCATTATAGGGTAAATCCAAGTTTATGAGAAACCTACTCTTCTCTTCACACTGGCAAGACATGTTCTTGCTGTTTATAGCTGATCCAGTTTTGGTGCAGTCAATATCAAAACTGAGGCAGCTGCAGCAACTTATGAAATCCAGCAAATGTTTTAATTGGATGGACACTGTTGTTAACACAGGTACAGGATAATTTTCAAACTTTTGATTTTGAATTATTAAAGAGGGTATGTCAGAAAAAAATCCCAATGATAATAACTTCCACTATAGGCCTCAAGACCATTCATTTATCCAATAAGGAGTGACTGCAGTGACCAGCTGGGGCAGTAATGGCAGTTCACTTGCTCTGTAGGTTTACCTGGCACTCTGCTGTTTCACATAAGCACAATGGTCTTACAAAGTAGATAAAGTTCAGCTGTGCAGTTTAAAGATCACACGTACCAATGGCTTCCCTTTGAGACAACTAAAACAAACAAGAAAATAAAATTTTCAGTGACTTATCTGCTGTTTAAATAATAACTGTCTTCTATGCAAAACATAAAGAAATATACATTTGTGAATATTGTGTCTGAATACACTTTTGTACCAGTTGCTGAATGCTTTGGTCCTTTCCAGCTGGTGGGTAATGGGCAATATCTCACATTATCTGTTAAACTAATCCTGTACGTCTGGTGAAAAATCAGCAGAGAAAACACAACAGAAAAGAGATGGATTGTATTTTTGTCCAACTCGTGTTTTTTCTACAAGGTATTAAACTGTTGTCTCTGACAACCATTTTTTCCCTGTCTAAATACATTGCATAGTATGAGCACAGTGACTTATTTTAATAGAGACTAAAAGCAGGCAGTGAGCACTGGTATTCTGATACTCTGTCTCCCTGCAGGTGTTCTCCCAATGTGTGATTGCACAAGCACAACACATTCACTGGGATTTACACCGCTCTGCTGCCTCAGTTGTGCAGAACTGGTGCGTGCTTGGTCCCGGACCTGGCTTGGGTGGCTCAGGCTGGAGAAGGAAGGAGTCTGGTGGCCGCCTGCCCTTGCCCTTGCTACCTGGGTTCAGGGTCTGCTCTGCCTCTCCTACACACAGTTTGATGGCAGAAGGGAGCCAGCAGAGTATGGCACTGTACTGGAAGAGAACCTGGGAAAGGGGGGCAGTCCACCAAAAGACCTCATCTGTGTTGTCTGTCTTCAAAATGGAAAGAGAGGATAGTTAGTCTGTCTGAGCAGATGGAAAGTCCCATATCCAACCCAGTGAAAATTACATTTCATATTGTAGGCACTTGCAGACCCTGCTGCCAACAGCATTGGCAGTGTTTGGATTACCATTACATGCACATCCCGGCTGTGTCTTCAGCTGACATTTCATAGAATCATAGAACAGTTCGGGTTGGAAGAGACCTTAAAGTTTATCTAGTTCTGAACCCCCACCATGGGCAGGGACACTTTCCACTAGACCAGGTTTCTCAAGGCCCCATCCAACCTGGTCTTGAACACCAACAGGGGTGGGACACCCACAGCCTCTCTGGGAAACCTCTTCCAATGTCTCACCATCCTCATAGGGAAAAATTTCTTCCTAATATATAACCCTCCTTCAGTTTAAAGTCATTGCCCTTTCTCCTATCACTACATGCCTTGTAAACAGTCCCTCTCCAGGTCTCCTGTGGCCCCTTTTGGTACTGGAGGGTTGTTACAAGGTCTCCTCAGCACCTTCTCTTTCCAGGCTGAGACCCCAACTGCCTGAGCTGTCCCTCATAGGTGAGGTGCTCCAGACATCTGATGATATTTGGGGCCTTCCTCTGGACTCATTCCAACAGGTCCACATCCGTCTTATGTTGGAGGTCCTTCCAGAGCTGGATGCAGCTCTCCAGGTGGGGTGTCACCAAAGCAGAGTAGACAGGGAGAATCACCTCCCTTGAAACCCTCAATGTTAATCACACACCCCAAATTTACTACAATGCAAGGGTGCCAGGGCACTCTGGGCACTGTGGTCTCCCTGGGGAGCAGTGGGGGCTCTCTGGGGCAGCATGGCAGGTCCTGGCAGCTCATCCCATATCATTCCAGTCAGGAGCAGGAAAACTGGAAGGCACCAGGGAAGCCCAGCCCTGAGCATCTCCCTGGGGACAGGCTGAGGCTGGGACAGGGTGGTTGGTCCGTGGGCTGGGGTATGGATCAGGCCCAGTGAGGATAACCAGGGTCAGACATGCCTGTGACGTGCAGAAGGGCCCTGGGGATGGGGAAGGTGCTCACAAGCTGAGGTACCCATGGATGTGCCCCTGTTACAGGTCAGGGATATGTGTGGGAAATTAGGCTCAACAAAACTGCCTTGGGGTGCAGGGCAGAGATTTTTGGGGATTTTGACAGCTGCAGTTTTGACACTGAACTCTTGTTGCAGGGGGTTGACTGACTGCCAAGGGCCCTGACAGCAATTCTGTCCTGCTTCAGGAAGGAAATGTGGCACTTCAAGCTCAGAGATGTCCAGATATCCTGTGCCTTCATTGTGGGTGGGAAACAAACGTATGTGGAGAATAAAAATCCACCTATGGTAAATACCATGTCCTTTGATTTGACCATCTGCTATTCATTTAATTCCTCTTTTTCTATGTAGACTGTTCTTGGAAATTAGGATAAATACATAAAGTAATTTTCTTTGTTTGCAGTGACATACTTGTAATATGTGTCATTGCAATGTTAGGAAGGACAATGTAACAGCTGTAGTAATATCAGAGAAAGTGATACAAGAATAAATATACATTTTTTTTTTTAAAAATCATTATAGATTAAAAAAAAATCAAGTTATTTCTCATTTCCTTCAAACCACTGTGACCCCTTTATTGTTCACACTGAATTTCAGCCCATTATAGATTTACTCTGATTGTCCTTTGTGGCTATGCTGCGTTCATCCAAGCTATCAATTTTATTCTTTGTCAGGCAAGATAGAGCTTTCATGTCCTTCTGGCATTCCTAAATTCAATCATATTTAAGATGCATAATTCTGTTGTTTTAGGAACTTGCTGTTCTTCACATTCTGAACTACCTCTGTCAAAGTTTCTATGCATGAAGTGATAGGAAATCTTTAAAAAGTCAGTAAGTTTCTAAAGCAAAAACAAAAGTGAGAAATGTGAGAATTTCACAGCAAAATCAAAACCAGAAGGACATTCATGAGCATTTTTCTGAACGTTACTCCTTACATACAGTAATTTTGTCATCATTTTATCTTTGTAACAGTGAAATTGTGGTATTAGCAGGAAGAAAATAAAAATGAATAATCTTGTGGTAAGGCACAGCATATAAGGTTTTAGTTTTGCTTGAGTCGGAAAAGTTATTTTTATTTATATTTATCTATTGGGTTTTTTTCTTTGACTTTTTTTTCCTTTTAACAAACAAAAATCTCTATCTCTGCTCTCATCTGGGATAATAATCTGAAATTATTAATGTATTCTAAAAATTAAATAGCAAAGTCTTTATAACCAAACTGGTTTTTTTCTTAAACTATTTTTTTGCATTTATTTATTAAACTGATCCAATTACGGAGTTTTTGTTCTCTGATGTCATGGTGAGCACTTAATGTCTGTCATTCACTGCCTGACCGCTGGTGTTCAGCTCCCTCCCACTATACTATTTCTTTGTCTTGGGTGAGCATAGGAAACCATTCCAAACCAAACACTTGCCCGAAAAAATTTAAAAATTAAGTGAACATAGAGAGTCCCCTATGCAGATCTGGAATTAAGTTTCTGCAAGCAGCTGTACCAGGACAGGCATTAAGTGCTTTATCAAGGCTTGTCAATGCAGCCCACTGTACAAGAAGCAAATGTGCAGAAGGTGTGAAGGATGGACAGAGTAAACCAAGCCAGTCCACATATTAATATTCCTATATAATGGAAATGTTTCATGTGTTTCATTGAGCTCTGCTTTATCACACATGCTTAGTGGAGAAGTTGGGATATTAAATGTCATCATTTCTGCGAGCCAGGCTTTGCCTGAGAAAGGAAAACAGCAAAGATACAGAGCGTGCCTTCCTCACTTTTTTGTGTAAAACATTCTTTAATTAAATGCATTTTTTGGGAAAAAAAAATCCTTACATCCCTGAATTGAATGCCTGAGCACTATTAGGAATGTCCTTGCAAATGCCAAATTCTTTAAAAGTGCCCACTATCTCAAACAGTCAAAGAGGAAATCCTGGCAGTGCAGGTTGTTTGCTGGGCTCAGTGGCTATGATTCCTCCAGAGTTTGCTTAGTCAGAGCCCTAAATATTCTGTTTGGCAATGACTTCTGTATTTGTACTTAAAGTCAGATTGTAGTCAGAGCTCCTTTAAAAATTTCAGCCCCAGATCCTTTCATGTGACAAATAATTTGCTGAAGGCAGAGGGGACAGGGTGTCCTGAGCTGGGAGCACAATCCCCCAACAGGCTGTTCTGGCTCCAGGGAATTTAGGGACAAGGAAGAATCCTCTTGACTTTGATATTTTGGATGTGGTTGGTCATGTTTATATCTATTGAACCAAATAATTTCTTGCGGTGCAGCTAATCAAGTTATTGGTGATCAGCAATCAGGCTGCATGAGGTGAATTAAGGACACACTTTTTCCTGACCTATTTAAAGGAGTGCCAACATTGCAGTACAAGATTGATTTATTAAAGCAGAGGAAAAAAATACAGTCTCTTTAAATCTGGCATGTCTGTTTCTAAATTATTAGCAATAGTACAGCAAGCTGCAAAGAGATGGTAGGGCTGTTGCTGCAGGATATGTAAGCCTCAATAAAAAAGAACACATCCGTAATTTCACAAAGTATCTGAGATCATTCAACCTATAAACTGTATTTTTGAGAGGCAATTTAAACTGCCTGCAAATAAAAGAGTAAGGCAATCACTATTATCTCCCTAGAAAAAAATACATGTTTAAGCAAATAGTAAAGATGCACTTCAATCTGTTTTTTTCTTTTTTTGCGCAAGCCTTAATAATGAAATATTTGTCCTTTTCCATAAAAGTGGTAGAATGCATTATTTTTCATACACATCCCTGCCTGTTCTCATTTTTACTTATTTTTTTAGGTAATGAAAACTCTTTAATATAAAGACATTAAAGGTTGACATAGAAGCTTTCTTGATGACACAGATGCTAATACCATAAATTCAGCAGCTTGCCTTACCTATTTTAAGTCATATATAGAAACCGAGCGAGATACTTGTCTGTCTGCCTCTAAATTATCCATACCAAAAATTAACAATTTTACACCTTTTAAAATGCTTTTTCTTATTCCTACATGCTTCCTGTGATTATTTTCTCTTGATATCAGCATTCCATTATTTATTTCCTCCCTGGAGGGATGGTAATACTAATTCATAAAATGAATTTTAAAAAAATGCTGTGATATGCTAAAGTGCCAAGTAAAAGAGCTGCAGTATGCAATAACCAAGAAGAAATTTTAAGAAACATCATGGAACTCCCTTAGAAAAAATACAGTGCTTGGTTTTATAGTCAGGAACTGGTACAACATTCTACTTTGCATTAGGGATTTTTTTAACATTATCTGAGCAGCCTAAAGACCAGCTTACTGAAAGAGAAATATCTAGACCAAAAATATTTCATACCCATCACTAGCAATAACTAAAAATAAACTTCCACATACACACATCCTTATGCCAGATTTTCCTGCACTTAGTTTAAAAAATACTCCCTATGTAGGGAGCTGTTTTGAAATGCCTTCAAACTAAATTTGGGGATTTGAATTGTACGAATTTATCTCACTCTTTACATTTCACAAAGTTGGTTTTTTTTTTCAGCCCTGAGCGCTCTCTGTTAAATTTAGCCACATTTTGACAGTTAGTGTTGCAGGAGGAATGCTGTGGGGTCTCTTTTTGGGAACACAGAGTTCTCTACATTTCAGTTGTAGCAGAAATATTTTCAGTCTATTTTACGTGAGGCTCACTGTAGAATTTTGCATTAACACTCCCCCCGCAGGATCTGAACAGTGACTTCATAGCTCTCTGAACATCTTGTTCATTTGGTGGGGTTTGTCACCAGAGCAGTTGAAGTGAAAAGAAAGGACAGTTATATTCTGAATCTTCTTGGCTGTTTTCTTGTTCTTAGTCTTCTCTTCTTCATATAAGAAGAAGAAAACATTGTCCTTGTCAAATGATAATTGAGGCACAATTGGTGACTTGTATGTTTGTCAACATAAGCAAGATCAAATGATTGCTCAGCAGGAAGAAGCCACAGGAAATCCAATGATTTTTGGCTAATTAGGAAAATAATAATAATGTCTGCCTAATGATTACCTTGTACTGGGTTGTGGCCTTTTATCAGGCAGCTGCAGACTACTGCTTTGAAGGGAACCAATGGTTTTCTTTGAAACTGGTGTCACGGACTTGGAGGATTTGTGACAAATCTTCTGAGACTTATCGCTTCTTTGTGTAGTTGCTATAATTGGGAAGAAAAATGAGCCTGTTTCTAAATATATAAAGAGGAAAGTACTTTCTTTCCAGATTTTATTTGAAAAGATTTTTAAACTAGTTGAGGTGTGTGTGCACATAAGTGTATGTAATAATTTCCACAAGGGTGAATGAATCTTTAGGTCAGCTAAAACATACAAAAATGATTTATCTATGTTGCTTTCACATCCTAACAGCAATAATAAGAAGACAGAGACTTATTTGCAAGAGACAATTTTATCAGAAAAATAAAAATCAGGAAAACATTGGGAGTGAAGTGAGAAGGAAGGCTAACAGTTTGGATCTTGTGCTTTGTTTTCTGGTTTCCCCTCACATGGATTTCCAGAGCTCTGCTGGAGAAACTGGCTGCTCATGGCTTGGAAGGATGCAAATTTCACTGGGTAGAGAAATAATGGCTGGATGGCTGGGCCCAGAGAGTGATTGCATGGAGTTGCATCCAGTTGGCAGAGAAGTGTCCCCCAGGGCTCAGTCTCGGGCCCAGTTCTGATTAATATCTTTATCAATGATCAGGACAATGAGATTGAGTGAACCCTCAATCAATTTGCAGATGACACCAGGTTGGTAGGAGTGTTCTGGATCTGCTGGAGGGCAGGAAGGCTCTGCAGAGGGATCTAGACAGGCTGGATTGACTGATGAAGGCCAATTGTAAGAGATCCAGCAAGGCAATAAGTGCCAGGCTCTGAACTTGGGTCTCAACAAGAGTGGCTGGAAAACTTCCCAGTGGAAAAGGCCCTGGTGGCGCTGGCTGACTAGTGAGCCAGCGTGTGCCTAGGGGACAAAGAAGGCCCATGGCATCCTGACTTGGATGAGGAATAGTGTGGCCAGCAGGACCAGGCAGTGATTGTCCCCCTGTAGTCGGCAGTGCTAAGGCTGCACCTCAAATCCCATGTTCAGTTCTGGGCTCCTCACTAGACAGAAAGACATAGGGGTGCTGGAGCATGTCCAGGGAAGGATGATGGATCTAGAGAGGGGTCTGGAGCACAACTCTCATGAGGAGCAGCTGAGGGAGCTGCAATTTTTTAGTCTGGAGAAAAGAAGGCTCAGGGAGAACTTATCTTCACTACAGCTACCTGAAAAGAGGTTGTGACCAGGTGGGGGTGGGCCTCTTCTCCTGAGTAGGAAGAAATTACAAGAGGAAATGGTTGCACCAGGGGAGGGTTCTTCACTGTAAGAGTTGCCACAGATTGAAACAGGCTTCCCAGGGAAGTGACAAATCCATCATCCCTGGAGGTATTTAAAAGATCTGTAGGTGTGGACATGGCTTAGTGGTGGACATGGCAGCATTAAGTTAACAGTTGCACTTGATGATCTTGATCAACTTTTCCAACCTAAATGATTTTATTGTACTGATTTGCATGTATTTGCCTGCAGGAGTAATCATTATGAAATTTCTAAACTCAACAATTCTTCCAGAGCTGCAAACACCAGTCAGATTATGCTTTGGGAAATATGGGGCACATATTTCCTCTCAAAAGCTGAATCATTGGCAAAGAAATGAGGACACTTCTAATTCCATACCACTGATGCTCTGCTTACCCCTGCCACTGTCAGCAGGGCACGTTGCATTCAGCAAATGGCAGGCACTGTCTTTGTGCACCATGGATTGAATCTGGTTCCCTTTGTAAAACATGTTTACCACACAGCTGGTAGAAATTAGCTTTAATCTGGCAATGTTAAATCAAGAAAGCCTAAAAACTGAGTCAACTGTGGCCTGGTACAGGTCAGACCTAAGTATGTTCAGCAGAAGCCTGTGGAGCCAAGAGCAAAATGCCTACGTAAATATATGCCACTAGTTTAATTCTCAATGGACAAAATCTTCTCTCCCTAAAACCCAGATACTGACTCCTTTCTCTAGGGTTCTAAATAAAACTGTCTGATTTGAGAAGTGTTGAATAGCTGCAGCTCCTACTGAAGTAATTTGGCCTCAATAAATAAATTAAAGCTCAGAAATCTGTAAGCTGATGCTAACTGACCCATACACTGGAGCCAGAACAGTTCATGGACAGTTGCTACACCAAGACTGACTATAGCCATGGGTATCTGTCTCTCAGTGTCAGGAGCACTAAAACTCTCTCCATTAGTTAAATACAGCCCTAAGGGTGAATAATGGAAAGATGTTGTCACAGATATTGAGTGGAAGTAGACAGGCCAGTACATTTCAGCAATAATGCCAGCTACTAGGTGAGTTCAGCAAAGGATGCCACTGTAGTGTCTAGAGCTAAAGAGTCCTCATGTTCCTTTTATTATTCCATTTTATTTATTGTTAATTGGCCAAATTCAGGTCTTCCACCAAAGCGGGGGGGACAAAGCTTGTCTTTGAAGCTTTGAAAGTACTTTCCCACCTCTGAGGAGATACAACTTTGTAGTGTTGTATTGCATGGCATTGCTTTTTGAATGACATTCACTGTTTCTTGTGCTAGAGGAGGGTTGTGATGCTGTTTTCAACCTAGAAATGAAACAACACACACTTTCTAGATAATATTAATATAGGAGGTAATATAAAAGTTGATCTTTATTGGAGCTTCAGGGGCAGTTATGAAAAAAAGTCTGCAAAAGCCCACCCCCACAGGGGTGAATACAGTTTTTTATAAGTTTGGCAAATTAAAGCACCAGTTAGGAGGACAAGTGGTGATGCAACTCCCCCCTCCCCCCCCACCCAGGTCATGTTCTTTCTCTGGATGCCCCTCTTGGTACTATCTGTACTTTGTTTATGAAAATGTGTCTCGAAGAGTTGTTATCAACCTTGCTAGCCTGGGAGAATCAAGACAGGATAGGGGCCCTACAGATAGATCTGTCTTTCTGCCTAGGGAAAGGGCATGGAAAATTACTGGTAAAACTAGCCACTAATACATTAGGCTGCAAATACATGTGTAAACAATATAGAGAATATATAAGGAAAAAAGGCAAGAACCAAAACGGCATCAGTTGGGTATGCAGAGGGACAAGCTGTACATGTATGTATCAATATTTAGCTCATATCATTAGTGCTGCAATTTTGGGAAGAGATCTCCTTCAGCTGAAGTGTTTGGATTATTCTGGGTCAGGAGAAAGTCACAATGATGTTTACTACCTAATTATCTGCTCTCTCTTTGCAGAGCAAAGGTTCATCACTTACTTTATTTGTGCCATGGCACAAGGAGTCACATTCATTTCTATCTGGCAAGGACGTTGTCTCTTCAGGTTGAGAGGAGGGCATCATCACTGGGGTGTCATCAGTGGAGGCAATGGGCATCACAATGTCCTTTTATCTCGTGGTGCTAGACATGGTCATCTCAGATGGCTACTAGATGATAAGAGCATAAAATCCAGTCAACAGCTCCACATAGAGCTCTCAAAATGTCACAGAAGTAGTTGAAATGAGAAGCAGTTCTCCTCCAAACCTTATTCCATCTCAATATTCAGTCAATAGGAAAAATGCATATTGTGATGTCCTTGCATACTGTGGGCTCTCCTTCCCTCCCTGATGACTTCTTTTCCTAGCTCTGTTTGCTGGGTAGGAATCATCCAAGTTCAAGTGGAAAGGCAGTGTCAAATCCCACTGCTATGCCAGGCGAGAGAGCTTCAGAATGATCCAGGTATCTGTAGAGGTTTTTTTCTATGAAAGCAAGATTTGATCCATGAGCCATTGCCCATAACATAAAGATAACTTTAGCAACCAAGTTTATTTTCTCCTACAGGCACAAAAAGGAGTTTGCAGGTAGCTGAAAGGCAGATAGGTTGATATGTCAAATGTGCTGCCTTTTTCACTGCAGCCAATAAAATTGGTCACGTACTTAGAGCAGGGAGGGCCTGCAGGTCTGTGCAGAGCATGCAGTGAGAACTCAGAGTGTGCCTGGTGAACTGGTTCTTCATACCAGTTTATTGCTGGTAGCCGATGAGTTGAATCTTGCCAAACTATGAAGCACATCTCTGCAGAGAGGACACCTTATTAAAAGTGATATGCTGGACTTTTTCTACTCATTTATCGTTAGATTAAAAAGGACCCTGAAAAATGCATCTTACTGAATTGTATTGCACCTGTGGATGGATGCCAGGTCATTTCTGGGTTAGACTGAGAAAATGTGCTGTGTTCATATAAGAAATGAATAGAACAAATATAAGATGTTGAATTCTGCTGGGCCTCGAGTTATTTTTTCTTCCTTGTACTTATTTAATCCACAAGTTACAAATGTATGATTGATGTCCTGCAAATGAGCTATGACTTGGCATTACTTATTTATTTTATTTAAAATTTTTATTAAGTTGAATAACCCTACTGAGGTCACAGTCTTGTTTCAGAGTTGACCTGGATGAAACAGAAGTGAAAATTTCACTCAAATTTCCATAAATTCTGATACATGGAAACACCAGCATTAAATTTTAACAATCGTGTTTCCACAGACTTTTGAAATGCTGCTAGGATTTCCTTTAAAATAATTAGGTCATGTTGCATGAATTACAGTTCTGCATCACTGTTACATATTTTTCTTCTGTCATAGATAATTTCAATCCTCTCTGGTATATGATTTGCTTCTTAAACTGCACTGGCTTCTGTCTCATCCAGATGTGCAACCAGGTATTCGGGTACAACATGTAAAATCACAGACTGTGCAGCAATAGGCTTGTGCTGATTTCTTAAGATTCTTCATCTCGTGTTAGATGGGTTTAGGATTTTATAAAACACTTGATATGCACCTACTGTGGCTGTAATATCTTCCTGTTAGAGCCCGGCTCTTTTCTTAACTCCTACCTTTATTGCTTAAGCACTTACCTTGTTATTATCCACAGAACTGAGCCTTTATCTGCCAAAGATGGAGGTAGATCTTTCTTTTACCAGTGCAGCTCTTCAAGTCCATAAAATTAAGCACATGAATAAGGACTGAAGCTGTAAATAATCAGTTTTTCAAGACAGACAGTTGTTATGCATTGTATACACACAGTAAACAGACTATCTGTTCTTTGTTGTTGAATATAATGCAATAATGTGAACATATAGAATTACAGCTGGAATTAATAACTTACACTCTGGTTAAAGAGAAGGTTCACATTTTCAGATTTGAATGATGAATGTAAAGGTTCTAAATCAATATTTAGCATCATCTGATTTTTTCTGCCTTTGCCTTAAAAAACCTGAAAATTTCAGGTTTTTTTTTTTTTTTCCCAAGTAACGGCACAAAAATATTTATTCAGTATATTTCACTGGGCTCTTTCCATCCAGTAGATTTTACTATTGTTCTACAACTTTGGCAGATAATGGAAACTTATTTCAAAATGTTCTTAGAAAGACCTGCTTTGTTTTTGAAAATGCCTTTCATTTTTTCCCAGGTGCTCTTGGCAGACAGCATGGGGTTAAGGCGAGCCTGAAAACTGCACACTCTACAATAAAAAAGTGTTTGAGTGAGCTTTCTGCTCTACATTTCACTGCCTGTATTTGGAGGTGCTGCATTGGTTTTGACAGCATTGACACCGGTCTGTCTCAGACAACTCTGGTTCACTGCCTTGCATATTCACAGACAAAAACCACACAGATCGTTATATTCAATAAAATATTGATAGGGTTTTTTCCTGCCTTCAAAAGGCAATAACAAAATGGTGGCACGAAAGAATTCTCCAGTCAAACATATTCTGTGCTTAAAATGCATTATTAAAAACCTCAGAAACCAAATGACCACATGATGTTTTAGCTCAAGAGGGATGTCCATAAACATTTAATAAAAAAGGCCAGATTACAGAATTTGGCTCAAAGTCATGAGGAAAAAATTAAAATCAATACTATACAATCTAATGCAAACCAAAATCATTAAGGGCAATAGGCTTCTTTAAAATGCAAAATAAGTAATTTCTAGAAGACCAGTCAAGGCAAAAAGCCACTACACATTGTTAATATCAGCTTTTTGGATTACAGATTTTATCTGTTGCCTGGAAAGTGAATCTTTTAATGAAAGTGTTTGTTTCATTTTTACAATCGAAAACTTGTTGAAGAAATTAAGTTTTTATTAACATTTAGAAGTGAAGGCTATACTGTACTTTATAAGCCTGAATGGTTTGTAACATTGTTTCTGATGTATTATTTCATTATTGTTTATATACTATGATGAGCACAAGCCATACAGTCTTGCAGTGTGTGTCTCTCTTCAGGCTGGTTGGCCAAGTGCAGGCACCAGTTTATTTCTACCTTTCCATCTCTCCAAAGTTGTAGTCTGATCTGAATGGAACCATGTGGGATAGAAATCCCTTTATTTTGGGATTGGGATTATTATGGTCTTTATTTTTCTGGTTTACAAGATAAAAAGATCTTATACATTTTCTGTCCCCACAAACACCCTCGATGACCCCAATACTTTGAATATTGCATGCTCCCTCAGACAGTTTCTTGTGCATTGCCTTTGGAAAAGTTCCCCCTAATAAGATCCAGCCAGGGCCATATTGCCCCCATGCCCTCCTCTGCTCCTCCAAAAGGAATCCTTGGTTTGCTGATGTCATCATTCTTCCAGAACAGGATATCATCTGTGACTCACAACCTATATGACTGAAATTTGTACCAGTGTTTAAAAGTAAAGCCATATGCTTCCTATCATTATTTGGATGGATGCAAGCAGTGTAAGGAAGAAGAGATTTTAAGTCCATGGAAAGGCACATGATACCTCCATAAATCAATGAGGGTCTGTGAAACGCTCCCCAAACTGTAAATTCTGGCTACCTTTTCTGTAATAATATGTTTCCTTTAATATGGGAAATATGGATATCAGGATACTTGTAGCTGATTCAAAATACCAAATGTATGCAGTGGACAAACTCCAGCAGCAATAAGATTCATGTGGTGCTTTAGAACACCATTAACTAAATCTCACACCATCTCAAGAAGCAGGTGGCAGTATCTTCATTTAGCACATGGGAAACAGCCAGAAAAAGGTGTCTGGCTCTCCACTGCACAAGTCAACAAACAGCACTAGTATCAGAGCTTTTCTGTTAGGGTCAGCTTGCTAGACTTGCCACTGTCTTAAAAGGACAGCCTTTGCTCACCTACCTCTTCATTTGCTTCTACACATTGCTTCTGTACATGCTCCAAAACCTCTGATGAGAAGGTACATAACTTCAGCTATGTGTCCCCAGACAGAGCCAAATTCAGTTTTGCAGATGTAAATCTGGAGCAACTTTCCTGATATTAACACATTTGGGGCAACTCACCAAGATGTAAATAAGAGCTGGGTGCAAGACATTTTACTAACATAAAATGTCAGAAATGGACACTGGTCATTGAGATATATTTTTTTCAAGCACATTATTGCAAAGGACACAAATGCCAGTTCACATTGACACAGTTTTTTTACCCAAAGCAAAGGCAATCTTTTCAAGGACAATGGCTTCAGTTCTCTTCTCAGTGTAAAAGGCATAACCAGACATTTCCTAGCACGAGTAAAAGGAATTATGCAGAGTGAATATCCTATGCACCAACATTAAAATTTCTAACCGATGAGAAGAACGATGGGTGTGCTTCTATTTGTAACACAAAATGATCAGAACAAAAGTCAAAGCTGTAATGCATTCACTTACTTAAAAATGTGTATTGTTATACAAGGCAATTAAAGAGTTTCAGACTATTCTCGATGTGATCTGCCTTTCAGATGAGACCTCAAATTGAAGCATTTGATTATGAAAGCTCAAGTGGCAGTTATCATTAGAGGTGTTAACCCTAATATGCTCTCCAAATTCTAAACGAGTTGATCATATTCTCTCTTCCTAGGTTCTCCATGGCTTTTATACTATAAGATATTCTTCTTTCCCCTTCCTCAAACTGTTCTAAAAGTATTACTCATACCATATGGCTACCTGGCATATCCATTTTGGTAGCAAGGGAAGTGAGTAACCTTTTTATACAGCTTATAAATTATTTTAAGTAAATAGACCATTTGATATGCATAACATGTGCTTCTCATCTACCTTGACAGAGAAGTGATTAAATAAGAAATCACTTTTATCTATGTATTGATAGGGATAAAGCCTTAGCTTTTGCTTGGGAGAAGATTCCAGCATTATTATTATTGTGATGATGATTATTGTTATTAATATCAATTATAATAATTATAATACTTATAATAAATAAACGTATTAAAAATTAAACTTATTGAGAGAAGGATCCCCTTCAGGCATACTAAAAGCTCACCACAAAAATGATCTGCATTGATTCTCAAAAATTAGACAAATTATGTAGTTTTGAGGCATAGACAAGAATCCTTGGTACTACTGACAATTTAAAAATTTTGTGTAGTAATTATATGTACTGACATTCTTTTCCACCTTTCTAGTAAGTACTATTTGTACTCACTGAAATGGCAGAGCATCCGCGGTGGGACCTGTTTCTGCCTATTTGTACTGTATTTAGCATACTAAGCAAAATCAATATTTGTGAGATAGGTAAAAAGGTTAAAACAATAGCTGGAGCAATACCTTTTTCAGCCTCATTAGCTAAAATTAACTTCAAAGGTTTCAAGAAGTAACAAATAAACACATCTGAAAAACATAGGTTTTAATTTGTTTGTGATTTAAAAATGAACATTGCTTGAGTTACTGTATATTCTGTGATGCATGCAAACATAGTCCTTGATTAAATTCTCATTAGTGGCAGAAAAATAAATGACTGTCCTGGTAAATGTACAGAATTTAGTGATGACTACTGGCAGTTGTAAAATTGCTGTTCTGTCAAATTCTATATCAATTTTTCCCTTTGAAATCTCAACAGTATTTTTATAGGTAAAGTGCACTTGGAATATCTTCCCTACTGAAAATCTGACTGTGGGAAAAAGCACACAGTAAAAAAAAAAAAAAAGAGACAAGTAAAATTTTAATAAACATTTATTCTCAGGAACAGGTGTATGTACTGTAAATACACCACAGTGGTATCAAAGCAACTCTTCTTTTGAACTGAAGAATGCAAATTCAGTTTACCTTAGTTCCATATCATTTTCTGGTTTTAATCCTGACAATAAATTATTTTCAAAGTTAAATTAGATGTGCTCTGCCCTTGTTTCTACCTGAAAACTGGGTCTTGCTAATGATTCCAAACTTCCTAGCTGTCAACATTTTTACAAGGTCTGAAAGATATTTTCAAGTTTATTAATAAGTTAGCCTGGAAAAATAATCTTCTGTGAATAGGGGTAACTCTTGATAATTTGTGACTGATGATATTTTTCAACAGCTGGTGCCATGTTCTGCCATCCAATAATAAACACAAGTAGCTTTGTTTTTAGTCTAGGGGGGATATATTTGGGTACCTTAGTGCTGAACTTGGCTAGTAATTCAACATGCTTTTTTAGTGAGCAACAAAGTATTTAAAAACTAATTTAGGGTCTGCATCTGATCCTTCTGGTGTCAGTCATATAATTTTAATTATTGCTGGCTGGAGCTGGGTCAAGCCCATGTTACATACAGAATCGAGTTCCTCCCCATGAGTCAGCTTGTCTGCCTAGATTATATTTATTGTCCCCTTGGTACTTTCCCTTACAGTGCTTAACTATTCCTTGTATCTATTGATCCTTTCTTTCATAGATCCATTGATTTTCAGTTTCATAATTTTGCAGTACAAGGGATAATGATCACTTTTGGGTCATTCCAAATTACTATTACTTGGGGTGTTTGGTTTTTTTGTGTTTGTTTCTTTTTTTTTTTTTTTTTTTTTTTGCTTTGTTTTGTTTTTGGTTAGTTTTTAATCTCTATTATAGGTCATAAGATCTTTATAGTGTGGAAAAATTGAGTTCAGAGTTGGTAATTTTTAAACTTTCCACATTAGGAAAAAATTTTAGTATTATTTGTGCCTTGCTCTGTGAATATGTGCAAAATATGGTCTATCAAGACGGATCTCTTGAAAGGTAAATTTATGTGTGTTTTCAGAGAGGAAGAGCTGTGGCACGTGACTGCAAGATGAGAAGGTCACGGAACAGTTAAAGAGTAGTTAGTAAAAGACCCTTAAATGTGAGGGTTCAGGGAAAATTACCCTGAGCATTCATGAGTGTCTCCTAAAATGTAAGATCAACTCTTAGCTCCCATCTCCAGGAAGAAGAGAATAACTTTCTTCTTTTCAGAGTAGTCTTAATTTCCCATCTCTTGGCTTTGCTGATGGAATAAGTCCCCTGGGGTTTTGCATTTTGCAGGAAATATGCCTTTTGTAAGCCCCAACACCTCTTATGTGCCACTCCATTATTTGTGTGTAGTCTGCACACACACCTTTGAAGCAGTGTCAGTAAGAATAAAGAAATACCTAGTCAAGCTCTTGACTACTATTTTCTTCACTCCCTTTATCACACTGCATAATTTTGAAAAAGTTAGTCTGGGGTTTAACTCACTGCGTTTTGCCATCCTAAAAGATAACTTAGCTAATAGATGTCTCCTGATCATAGTCCATCAGCTGTCTCTACCTGCTACTTTGGGGTGCGGTGATTCATCCTCCTGAAATGCTTCCTTACTGTACACTGGCTGTAGAGGAAAAAGGTGACTAACTCTTTGATGGTCACGATGGCCAATGGCAGAAAAGATAAAAGCATTGTGTTGTTTTTTTTTCATGTCACACAGTTTAGAAGAAATATTCTTTAAATTAAGCTTAGCCTCAACTTTTTATTTCAGGTAAATTCCTGAGACATTTATACGGCAGGTAAGCAGGCAGTAGGAATCAAGAGCTTTGGATTTTTTTTTTATAGAACTTGTAAGAGGATAAACCTTTTCAGGCATTGCTTTAGAAAGATTACCTCTCAGACAATCTCTCATACTACTGTCAACAGAGAAAACAAGTTAAAAGCTTGAGTTAAATGGTTTGTACATAACACATGTCCTTTTGAATAACTGAGCTTGAATCCATTTGAATCAACAATACTATCTGTCATAAGGAACTACAGTTTTCAATTTCAAAGCATCTTGAATAAAAGCCATTACTCTTTTTAAAATAAAAAGTGATTTCATTTCTGCTCTTAGCAGCAGAACTCCTACTGTTAACTTTACATTTCCTTACCATGCCTTTTTTGTGCATACTTCTTTGCAACACTTTGCAGCAGCTGTGGCTAAGATGCATCTCTTACTAGATGATTCAGTAAGACTAGAGGGGAGAGAGCCCTGGGCATTGCATACATTTTCAGTTTTGCCCCATGTGCAAAATTCCTTTAGGTGTCAGTTCAAGACATGCCACCACATTGTGGTTCTGTTGTTTGAATGTTTTGCTTTCATTTGGCTTATTTTACATGTATGAATTCAACAGGGAAAAGTCTGAGAAGGAAAAAAAGAGAGTTTCTGTCAATTCCACTAAATGCAAATGAAAAAATGCTGTTAAATCAGAAGTAACTGCTGTTACTGTGTGACTGTGACTATTTGCCTTTGTCTCCCTGTGTGTTTTGGTCTGCAGCCATTAATAGCTTGGACTCCATGAAGCAATAGAAATGGGGAGTGTGTCAGAGCAGCAGGCCAAAATTAAATTGCAGCAACCTCACGCTTTGCATTAAAATCTCCACTAAGCAATGGACGCTTGTAATCGTCTGGATTTTCCTTAAAGACAATGGCCCTCCATGCAACTGGCAACACTCAGTTAATTCATGCTGTCAGCTTCCTTTATTGGCTGTGGGGAATGCAGTATTGATTCTTGAACTCAAAAGCAGCACAAAGAGCCACTAGTGCATGGTCAAAATGCAGCAATAAAGAGCTGGCAGCTTGAGAAAAGCAGCCATTCCGTTGCACAAACAAGGTCAATTAGAGGACAGTGCAGCATAATATAAATAGCATTAGCAGCCCTCTTCAACCATGATGAGACCATGCTGGGAAGATGACAATAAATAAAATAGGGTTTAATGCGGAGTAAACACAAAAGCATTTAATGTAATTTAATTTAAAATGTTGCATCCCTTTAAAAGTACCATCAATTAAAAAATACTTATCCTCAAAGGCTATTCTTCTCAGGTAAATCCCTGTATAAATTAATTATGTACATATGTAGCATTGAAAGGGAATGTATTGTTTAACAAATGGTTAATTCTTAAATAACAGGTCTGTGATATTATGTCTCTGTAACCTCTTACTTTTATTAATAAAAATCTTTCAGTGTCATTTGAGGGTAAAAATAAGACAAAAGTGTAACTGTATTTTTAGTTCAGAAGTTAAAAATCTTGCAAAGGAGCCTTATGTTCTTCATTAAGATCTTACAATTATTATCTTTTTGATGAGAGACTTTTTCTTACTATTTTACCTGCTCAGAATTCATTCCAAATGTAATATGCATCATTCTACTAACACAGAGAATACTCTAAGTGAATTAGGCTCTTAAAATAGCTTATGGGCCTCAGACAAGCAGCTGAAAAGCCTAGATTGTATAAGGAAGCTGAAAAAGTATCAAAACTATTTAATTGTTTAAACAGCAATTCAAGCATTTTTTCCAAGGCCCTGTTAAATAATGAACATGCCAAAAACCAACAAAAGAGTTAGGTTTACGGCTCTGGTTTATTTCTGCAGTCTTAACAAATTTTTTGGCAAGTATGTTTCCACACTTTCTTGATTTTTCAAAGCATTCCCATTGACTTTGAGTGTACTTACATAACTGGAAGTAATTTGGCTAAGACCTGTGAAAAAGGTTGAGCACGAAGTCATCATCATCACTGCTTGTGTCAAATCATATCTAACACGTAGAACTGTGTCTTGTACCTGCACAGAGCAATAACTATATAATTCTACATGTAGTAGGGTTAAAAACTTTTAGGAGGGATAGAAGTAGCAATGTTTTCACAGAATAATCACAGAATAAACTAAGTTGGAAAAGTCCTTTGAGATCATTGAGTTGTTTTTCCTTGCAAAACAAAAGGGTGTTCCAAATTGTTCTATGAGAAATTCCTTCCTGCATTATCAGTGGAATCAGTAGGAGCTCCTTGCCTCAGAGAGCAAAAGAAATGCCCTCTGGACTGACAGCCAGTATGGGAACTTTTTTTTCAGCTATTAGGTAGAAAAGTGATTAGAATACTGCTTTTATTTCCAGGAGCTTGAAATATCAATAAAACTTGAGGGTAGTGAGGAAAGGAGTAAAAATTAGCTTCCTACAATTCCTGCTGTCTAAGAAACACAAGATAAAGGATTCTTATCATAATATGTCCTAGGCTGGTACTTCACTTTCTTGAGAAGTGCAGCTGTCCGTAGGTATTTTTTTTGAAGTTGCTGACTTTTTCTAGACAAGGTAAACCAGAAGATAAAGAGAATGGAAACAAGACAAACACCAATAAAACGAAAGAAGTATGTATGAGTCTTTTGTCACAAGTATGATTTTTTTGTCACAAAGAAATCCTTATTATCTGGGATTTTTTTTTTTGGTCCTTTATTCTAGAGCCAAAACAGATTACAAAGACCATTATCAGGCAAATTAATGCATCCAGCAATTTGTGACCAATTAGCTGTTAGCTTTCTTCACCTTAGTTAGGGACAAGCATATTTTTACTTCTTCTTAGCCCCTTTTCCCTTCAAGTAAGTAAGCAAGTGGACTTGTTTGGCATTTGCTCCTTTTCTGGAAGACAAAGCTGACTAACAGTGCAATAGAAATAGATTTTATTAAGAGTTTTTGAAGCGTGACTGGCTGGAAAGTTATTTGCATCTTTTAGAAGACATCTTTAAGATAAATCAATGTGTTCTGGAGGAAAATCAGATAACGTATGTGTATATTTCCTAAGCCAAAGCACAATAATACTTGTAGCAAGATTTGTAGGAAGTAGCATTTGTAGGAAGATTTGTACCATTTTTAGTTTGGTTTTGCATTATATATACTTTCTATTGATTTCTTGTCATGCTGCTCAAGACTTAAGGAGACCAAAAAATTTTTCTTTGCACACTTCAGTAATTTTATAAAGATATTTCTTTGTTTCTGACTTTGAAAATACAAAATATTTTATCACATGTGTAGAGGAAAGCAGAGTGTTTCTATGAGCTCCTTGGTATTTAGGAAAATCATGTGGGACAATGCGTCTTGCTTCCCCATACATGGTAATTATGTCTTAGTGATAGCAAAATGATTTTTCTCCCAATGTCCCATAAAAATCTATAAATATATCATGGGCTGTAATTATCTCTGAAAATGCACTAGGAGACTTCTAACTTCTGGTGTGAAACTTCTAGAGGTTTACTTTTAACTCATTTTAAGGGACATTGCCAGATTAATAAGTCATTAGTGCTCAGAAACCTCAATTCAAAAAAATTAAAATAATAATACCATTAATGTTTTCAAACTTTCTTTTCTTCCTGACACTACTAAGCATCAATTCCCTTTGGGAATGAACTTCTTTCCTTCTTCTTCTTTTGGTGATGTGATAAATATCCTCTGAAAAGCAGCAGGTGTTCCACTGCTGATTCCGTATTAATATCTTGTTAGCTCATTCTGGAGAAATAGAAGTACTTTTTTAACCTTTTATTTTCAAAATAGGCCTCAGTCATAAATTTTTAAATTCTAAAAAGTTTACCTTCTCTGAATAGGGGGGATAATAGTTGAGAGAGGAATGCAAAGGGATTGAAAGTGGGGACTTCTGACTACAGATTTTGCACTTCAAAAGAAGATGAATGTAAAGGAGAGAAGGATGCTGAATAGTCCAAGAGCCAGGAGACAACTTGGAGAAAGGCAAGTGTTAGGTAATGTGTTCCTCAGAAATTCAGAAAGCTGCAGGTTTTGATTGCAGCTCAAATGATCCAAGTCTTTTTCCAGGTCCCAAAATGGAAGCAAATGATTCGACAACATACTCCAGAGAAGACAGGAAGAGGAAAATAGGCTCAATATAAAAATGAGAATTCTGTTCTCATTCTTTGTTTGTGTAAACTTCTAGGGTGTAGACATAGAGTGTGATTCTCGGTCCAGGTCTTTCTACAGCCTCACTATGGGGACATCACAAAGCAAGAATATGAACAATTCTCATTCTTCTGGGCCATACAAGAGAAGTATAAGACCGTATGGGGCCTCTTCATCCAAATATGTAAAGGAAATAAAAACTGGAAGCAGAATTTGCAAAGTAGTGGTTCAATATCTTACCAAAAGAGACCAGCCTTTGAAATATGTGCAAGAGAACATGCGCAAAAACTGGGAATGGAGTAAATTATATATTTTTATGAAAAGGAAGTAGCAGTTGAGACTGTGAAGTTTTTAGATGTTGGGAATTGAGAAGATAGCAAGCCCAAGACTCATAACTATGTATTTAGTAATGCAGAGCATATCCTAACTCTAAAGAAAGCCATCGTAGCATAAAAGTGTTTATAAGCACATTTAAAAGAGGGGAAATTTTCAGAAAATATTTTATCATGAGCCAACAAGCTGTACAAGATGCACAAAAAGACAGCTTTATGCTTGCCTCAAAGATCTTGTTTGAGGATTTTATGTTCAAGGAGAGGGAAATACTTGACACTTTATAAACTAAAGTCTTCTCTGTTTTAGTAGCCTATTCACCCTTAAGGGGCAGAAGAACAGAGTAGTCTGAAATTAGTAGTACACAATCCATTTGTTATATTACGTGAAGAATGGACAGAGAACACTTAAAATGAGTTTGAAGAGTTCAGGTTCAAAAACATTTTGCATCTTTTTTTGCTCAAGTATCCTTGTTAGATTCCAAATGATACTTTTGTAAAATATATCTTAATGGTTCTTTTCTTCCTATGGGCTCTTCCTAAAATCTTTCCATCTCAAAAGCCCTTTTAGTTTTGTTTGTTTGCTCTTTTCTTTGGGTTTTTTAGCTGCTTGTACATAAACAACTAGATATAAAAAGAGCAGTAGGTAAAAGAAGTAGGTAAAAGCATTTCGATAATGCAAGAAATAAATCTAGTGAGAAATATGCCAATAAGATGATGAACAAAGAAATTTCTTTGTAATTAGGATACTGTTTCTTTTGGAAATTTATAACACAGTTTGCTCGATAAGACAAAAATAAAAATATTTTATAATGTGTTGATTCCTCTTCAAAAACAGATAAAAAGGGGGAAATATTTACCTGTGGGGTTTTTTACATGTTGGTTCTGAACTAATGGTACAAACAGCTCATTCCAAGTGGATGGAATGACAGCTTATTCCAAGTGACCAATCTTGGTACTGTCTTGTGTTTAAATCTTGTGTTCTGAAAAAACATCTGAGAAGCTTCAGTATCTCTTAGTACCACTTCAGAGTCCTGTAAATAACTTCTCTTTTCCTCCCTTCTCTGCCAAAAGCAATGGTTTCATTTCTACGCCTGTTTGAAAATATTAAAATAAAAAAAGTCGTTTAGGAAAGAAAAAGAAAATGAAAATACCAAAATATTTTATCTTACTCAAATACCTCATATAATAGTCAGTATTTTAGATAGCAGACTATCATGTTCTTTCACTAGAGAGATTTTTTTGGATCCATAACGCTCTCCCATCTCTTCAGCAAAAATTTTGAAGACAAATTTCCCTGACACCTTTTCAGTTGCTGAAATTCCCAGGATTCTTTTCAAATCACATTTTTGCTGTTTAGAAGAACATCTAAATATTTAAAATCACAATGTCTGGGAATCAGGATGTTATCAAGTCAATCATTTCCATGGTTTATATTTCCTGGCAGATACTGCACTCCACTCTGAGACAGCATAGACTTCATGAGCTTATCCTTGAATATATAAGCAATCAGGTAATGCATGCAGTTTATCTAAAGCTGGTCAAACAATAGGGTATTAAAGAGGAGTATCTGTTATAGTTTAATACAACGCCGTGCCTCAATAATTGTTGGACGAGAAGTGAAAGAAGTAGTGCTGTTAAAGCCCAAAGCATCCCGTTATTGGACAATAATATCTAAGTGGAATGCATTATTATGATTATAAATAGGTCATTTCTAAAGGAAACACACTTGATGCAGATGGGAATAACAAATCATGTGTAAAAAGAAATGACCTTCAACGGAACAAAGAACAGTAAATAAAAGAGTCTGCATGAGCCTTCTCTCTGCTGAGAGAAGGAACAGCCCCTGTTTGTCAGGATGGTGCTGGGGAAGTTACATGCCTCCTGCCTGTTAGTTTGACTGCATCCACTTGGCTGCAATTTGCAGCGCATGCAGACTGTCCATGGAATGTGAAGGTTAGGAAGGGCGTACCAAAAAGACTGAATATCCAATTATTGCCTCTAGCTGTTTATCACTGCTGAGTCTAAAAAGAGAATGGACAGGATTTAAAGCAATATTAGAGAATCCAAGGCACCCTCAAACCCATTAAGCAGAGATAATAAAGATGATTCATAAATGGAGCTGTGCAAATCATCCTTCAGACAGAGGTTTAAGCAGTTGTTTTGGGGATATTCAGCCTCAGGAAGTAAAAGAAAGATGATTTTACTTCACCAAAATAGCTGGAATTATAAACTGGTAATGTATGTTAGGATATAAACTGAAAGTTAATTATTTTATTTTCCCCTGACATTCTCAATTCAAAGTTGTATTCTCACTTAGTGTTACATGGAGGGGATGGTTACAACTATCACCAAGAATGAAGACCTGAAGACCTCCTCCATTCAACAGAAAATTGCAACATTCTGTATAGAAATGTTTTTAAACAAACAGAAAGCCATAAAACCCCGGGAAGGATTTGGTAGGAAGTGTAGGATGAGAATGCAGAATGAGAGCAAATTTATGAAGATTTATCATTTGCTTTCAAATTAGCCTTTCATTTAACATTCAGTGAGTCAGTGTATGAATGCTGCCTGAAACACTGAATTTAAACAAGAATTCGGTCTTAATGCAGAAATTAGTACCGTAACCAGCCACAAAATGAATGTTGACTGATCACTCCACCACTGAATACATCTTCCAAAAGGGCTTATCTGCATATGTTTTATCTCAAAAGTTGCACAAAATACATCCTTTTCAAAATAGGGCCAGTCTGAAATCAGCACATCAAAAATTCAGTAACATGTAGCCACTCTGAATTCTAGGCCTGGAACTGCAATTGCAACGCCAGTAAAAAGACCAGAAAAGTTTTGGCAAAAGCTTTCCAGTTTTGGTTCATATGCAAAACCTGCAAAACATTCTTTGAGTTGAAATGTTTAGAGAAAAGATCACATTTTTCTACAGGGAATTTTTTTTAATATTCCTTTTGTAGGAAATCACATGTATAGTAATGCATTTATTCACCAATATTTATTCTCATCTGAAGTGATCCAAAGGGTTCAGATTTCATTTTTGTCTTAGGAAAAAACTCCTGCCCACAGAAAAAAGTCTGTTGAAGTTATGGTATTAATTCAATGCATTCCATTTTTATTTTCAATTCCAAGTCATTCTTTTAAAAAATCATTAAAGAATATGGAAAGCCTAGGTTTATTGCCCTGGAACTGATATCTGCTAGAAAGAAAGCAGCCTTTGAGTCAGTAATAGCAGACCAAGGATTCATCACAGCTGTGAACATCCTTTAGCCACTGTGAACATTTCTGGTTTATATCTACCTTAATCTGTCAGGTTGTGACCGAGAAAAAGGATGCCAATATTATTAATTGTTTCTGAATGGACAACATTATTGCAGTTGAAGAGGCCTGTTTATATGAGCCACTAAGTAGTGCATGAAACAGGGTATGAGTTATCTTCAGCCTTGGAACTTCCATATCAGTTTTGATTATCTGCATAAATGCAGTCCACAGTTTAATGCTCTGGTAGTTTTATTTTTCTTTCTGCTTCTGTTATATTGCTTTTCTCTATTCTTGTTTCTTGGACTGAAAGCAACAGCAATTGGAAGCTTCCTTGCATAAGAAACTCTTGACTCTGTCTGTGGAAATGAATTACAAAGGGTTCTTAAAACTATAAAAACAGAATGAGTATGTACAAGGAGTATACTGCTAAATATTCAAGCTCTCCTATCCATTCATAACAGCTAATGCCACAGAAAAAGATGTTGCAGTTTCAGACCTAGAATTTCCTGTGGCATTGATGTAGCAAAGATGTTGACAGATGGATTTGTAATGCTGCAATGCATGAAAGCAGTGAATAAAATATCAAACATGTAGAACAGGTAAAATGTGAATTCATTACCTCTTTTCTAATACACAAGTGAACATTCAATAAAGTTAAAATTAAAGTTATGATATTTTTTCACCATATGAATACTGTGAAACCCATAGCCACTAGATGTTATAAAGAGCAAGAATTCAGAAAAATTAAGAAAGGAATCAAACTTTGTAAGTAGAGCACTCCAGTCCAGTGTCAGCCTAATTAGCTATAAGCATGTGATATAATGAGGGTTAAACCTTACACTTTGAGATAAAAGCAGTCTTGGTTCTGTTATTAATTAGGAAGAGACTTAGGGTATGAGGCAGATAACTTTTACGAGCCTGCTGCAGGATTTCTAAAACTCCCTCTGGAGTACTGAGTGTTTCCAAATCATATACTACAACAGGTAGAATTTATTCTGACCCAGGATGGCAAGTCACATGTTTTTTACCTACATAAGTAAACATTTTGTTTAAAAAAAGCACCCATGATATTACCATATTTGGCCTTTAAGTTCAAAGGAAGTGAAGTAATTCCTAGTAAGAATGGCCTAGTTGCAGAAAATAGAATCATCTAAATTTTAGGAAGTTACAATTTTATAATCTCAATGTAAAATAAATATTTGTCTGCAGATACATTCATTAATTTCTCAGTGTTTTCAAGCAAAAATACCATTTAAAAATGAAAAAAAAAAAAATTAAACCAGCCCCAAACACACAACTGCTGACTTTTTTATTATTCCTTTGATTTTAACTCTATGAATCTTGTAAGCAGGTCATTAAGATAACGGCACTAATCATACTCATCTGAATATGTGTTGTCCTCTTTGATGTGCTTAGCAATATGCTTCTCTGTATGAAATTAAATAGCAGCACTAACACCCACAATAAGAAGAAAAAAGTGATTGTATGAGAAATATTTCCTTAATAGCTATAACAGTATGTGAAGGCTAAAATTTCCCCAGAAAGTTATAAAAAAGGTCACAGCTCCCCTCATTTATTTAATACCATGAATACAGTCTTTTATTCAGGAGTTTGGCTGCAGTCAAAGCTAATTATTACCACCATATTACATAATTTTTCCTACATGGTATGTTGATGAGTAAATGTGTTGTAAACAACCATCACGCTCCAGGATGCTCATAGCATGAGTGAGGAAATGAGCAGCTACCTTTCAAATCTCATTTCCAGAAGATGCTGTAAATTAAGATCAGGGAGAAATAACGCTTCTGAATCTTTGAACTCAGCTATTAGAGTTTTATTGTCTTTACTAATTTCAAAAGTAAACCTGACTCATCGTTCCTATTACAGACGTATCATTACATGATTGAAGGTTAATGATTTCACAGGCATATTTCAGGGTCTCAGGACTCATCCAAGGTCTTCCTAATGAGAGGATTCAGAATCTCTGTCCATAGGCCCACCAGACAGCACTTCCAAGGGAGAGCAGAGCCTCTGACATCCAAGAGACAAGTATTCATTTATTTTGATCTGTAGCCATTATTTTTGTAACTGTGAAACAGTGCTTTAGAAAGACTTTTTCAGTTATAACATAGAAACTTTATTCTTCGAAAAAAACTGAGAACCATGGCTTTATTTAGCAATTCACATTAATAGTTGCTTACCTCCAAGCACTTAAACAGTTATTGATTGCTGTAGTATTTCTCACATGCTTCAGGTTAAGCTCCAGCTTAAGTGCTTTTACAGATAAGAAAAAAATTGCTCAGTGTCTTGCATGACTGAAGAGTAAATTTTAGGCAAAGAAAGAGCTTGGTAATCTTCTTTTCTCTCTAAACTTCAAAATACGTTTTTTAGGGAGCCACTGTGGTTTCTATTTCTTTTATCATATTCTTTCACTAATATTTTATTAGAAATTACTTTGTGTGCTGCTGAAACCTTTCTATCACATGGTTCCTCTGCATACCCTCATAGTTTAAAAAGACACACTCAGTTTTTGCTTTAAGCTAGAATTCAAGAAATGTAAGAGAGTTTCATTGCCCTCAATTGCATCCCTCATCCTTAATAAAGAGTATAGTGTGACTTCAAAAGTAAATCTGATAATTATTTTACCATGTAAAATCTGGTATATGGCAAACTTTTACATTCGTGCCAGCCTTTCCTTGTTTTTTTTTTCCCAAGCGACAGTAAAATAATGCAAAATCTTGAGTTTTTATATAAATTGAAATGACTATGTTTCCATTGCTTTGTTTTAGGAACACAGCTTGCAAATAAAAGAATTAATGATTGTTCTCTCCAGCTGTCATGCTCATATAGGCTACTGGCATCCTTAAGTAACTTCTAAATGGAAAATGAAATACAGTGACTTTATTAGTTGCCACAACTGTGGTTTGAAGGAATCTGAAAGAACATCTCAAGTTCTTCCTGGTAGTTAAAGGTAGAAGTTAAGGTAGTTCCTTGGCCCTTGAGACTTATGACTAGAGAACTGTTCTCAGCTTTTAGTGTGAACCCCATGATACCCAAAGTAACCAAAGAAAAAGAGGATCTCCAAAGTGGTATATGCAGAAAACAATGGATGGTCCAAATTTTTGAGCTGTTCTCTTCTTCCATAATTGTCTTAGTCTCTGAAATACACCGCCTGAAATCATATTGCCCCATTCCTGTAAACATTCAGGCTCAGGTTGGATGGGCTTCTGAGCAACCAGATTTAGTTAAAGATGTCGCTGCTCATTGCATGGGGGTTGGACTGAATGGTTTTTAAAGATTCCTTCTGAACCAAACCACTCCATGAATCTGTGATATAGACATAATGAGAGACAGATTGGTCAATGCATTTTATCCCTTTATTCTGCCTGATGCCTTTGTTGGCTCAGTGTAGTAAGGAAATGCCTTCTGGCTTCACTGCATTCCTTTATTGTAGGCCTGTGAATGTCCAAAACTACCCTAGGAAAATGTTAGGAAACTTATACATGATGGCTACTTGTTTTTTTTTTTTTTTCCTTTCATCCGTTATAGCTTCTCCAAAGTAAGAAATTTTGGGGAGGAAAATTTAAACAAATATAGAATATATTCTTGCTTGGAAGGATGTGTAATATTAATATTACCTTCAGTCCGTTGAAATGTTTTCTAGAAGTAATGGATATTTCAGTCAAAGATCTTTTATTTCAGTACCACAAAATCAGAGTCGTTTATATAAATCTCTTTACTGCTGCTCTTTATTAGAGTGCTGTTATAAGTGTGTTCCTGTGAGTGTGTGAGGAATCCCATTGGTTTTCCTAGCTTTTCCTCTAAAATAGTAGTTTTCTGTATCTACATTTTAATATTAGTTCCATGCTTCCACATTGGTATTAACTTTTCCAACTGATTATATGGCAATAATCTGCATAGTTCTTACTTTTTATCTAGATTTAGTGAAAGATCAGAAATATTTCAGTCAAGATCCTCTGTGGAAGCTAAATGATTCATTACATATATGTCCTTCTAAAGTTTCATTTTGATAATTAATTAATTTGGTGTACATATTTTAATGTACACCAAAATTATGTGGTTTTTGTGAAATCCTTCCCCTTAATTTCACAGGATCTTATATCTCTTATCAGTAGATCTTCTGTTAATGCTAGTTTAACTGTAATCTGTGATCAATGCTAGTTGATTGCTAATCAATGCTGTAATTATTGCTAGTACAAATTATTGGAAATATGGGAATATGGGGGTGGTGGTTACATTTTTATGTGAGTCTGTGTTGTTATATTAAGTATGTAACAAGTTTAGAACAAATGGAGTACCCAGCAAAAAGATTATCTTAATGTGTAGGCAAGGCTGAGTATTTTGAGATTGATTGAGATTGAGAAAAAAAAAAATCCATTTGATTGCAGTATATGAGAATAAAAAAACCCCAGTATTTCAAAGAGGAAAATACTTGTTATCTTTAAATCTGGCAGTATATATTTAATAAATTGAAGGACATGCTTCTTCTTAGAAGAAAATCAGATTTTGTGAGGTTATGACAAATAACATAAGGTACAAGAGAGAACTACTGGTACAGATTTTTTTCCATCCAATCTGATGGTGGAATGTCTGTTCCATATTTCCCCTTTCCATTTCCTCCTGTCTCTGCCCATTCATTACTACAGATATGGAGATAATGTTCTAAATATTGCCATTATATGGGGCGATCTCTTTACCCTGTGGCAGTGTTGTGAGAGTAAATGGTTACAAAAATATAGTTCATAAAGACAAGAAAGTTTGTAAGTCAGATAATTTAAATTAAGATGACCAATGCTAAAAGGGGTAAAAATGTTTTTATGCTTGTGACATTTTATTGGTACAAAATATCACTGGAATGGAGTAAAAACCAAGAGTGTACCTGAAAATGATAGCAACACTGAGGATATTGAGTTAAGCATTGAAATTGTAGTGGAAATATGATTTTTCATGCTGTTTGTCACTCTAGGTACACTTTGTGCTTTCTTCACTGACTGTACTTAAAATTGTTACCAAGTTAATGAAAAGAAAATTCTAGTTACCAAGAGGTTTATATCTTAACTGAATGGATGAGAACAGGTCAGACTGGCAAGCATGGGTAACTATCCAATGTCCCAAGCATGTTAGAAAATGCCCAATCTGCCAAGTCTTTAAAAGCTTACGTGTTGTGTAACTATGTGCTGTGTCCATGCATGTGTTCCTAATACCTGTATGTCTGAGGTTCAAATAGAAAAATACCTACAGAAATACAAAGTTATTGCACTTTGACCACACTGATGTGAATTTGTATATTTGTATTGCGAATAAAGGCTGGTGTTTTTAAAAGCCTATGTACATAAATATACAGTGGATTAATAAAATAATGTTTAGGATTTGAGCCTTAAAAATAATTTCTTTGTGTCCTGTAGATACAAAAAATAAAAACAACCAATGTCTACAATGCAGCTATGAAGGTGGAATCAATGCTTCACTGTTATTTGCCTGTAATTGACTTTGAGCATCACAATGCACGTGTAATTGGGTCTGTACTTGTATTCTTCAAGGATTCTGTGCTATTTCTACTTGAACCCATTTTTGATATGGTTCAGCTCAGCAGTGCCAGCTACCTCTTGTTATGCAGTTGAAAAACTGTGGCCATTAAAAATAGGATACGGTGTGATTTTGTTTTGCAGCACTGCATGGAAAATCAGTTGCTGTTCACAACAGCTCTGTGGTTGGTTGATTTAAAGCAGGAGGGCGACTGCAAATTGACAAGCAGACAGTTCATGAAAAAGGATATTGTATCTTTAAGGCTTTCTGACTGATTGTGTTTAACTGCACTGCTCAGCAGGCAGTAATTAGGCAGTAGCTTTGCCGAGAAACTTAAAGCAGATGCTGTGTTGCTCTGCGCTCTTAAATTAAAAATAAAAATAAAAGAAAGAAAAAAAATATGGATTTGAACAAATAGGATTTTTACTGTTTTTTAGCTAGTATGGGAGCAAACAGAAAGCAGACCCTTAGAGGCTCCTAAAGTTATCTTTCCATGCAGATAGTCTCTAGGGAGCTGTGGTGCTTGAGAAAGGAGGCAATGAGAACCATTATAGAAGCACATGACACTATTGCTGAAGGTCAGAGAGGTATTGGAATAAAAGAGAAGCTGCTGATACAAAATGACATGACTGCTGCATCTTCTGGACAAGTTCACAATTTTGATCGGAATGTAGCTCGAACACATCATGAATGTGATTAATAAATAAAAGTATATAATAATGATGATGGCTGAACCAGTGCTTCTCTAGGCTGCTGCAGAGCACGAAAGAGTGGGAATCTAAGATAAAAGGCAGCAAACAAAATACATAGTTAATGCTACTGCCTAAGGAGGGTTTGATTTGAAAATGCTATTGTAGTTTTGTGGAGTAGACACTGCAGTGCACAGTTGCAAACACTGAATGCAGGAACGAATTGTCAACAATTTCCTCATAAGTGTTACAGTAAAGTAACAAATTTTGGAGGGGAGTAAGAGAAAGTTAAGATATGGTTTTGCCACAAATAACATAGCAAATTTATGGAAGCATTCTTTGCTGTCACACCTCTATTTTCGATTGCTGCTATTTTGATGGTTGTGTTTGGATGCGTCATCCTTTAAGAGCAAACTGGGCTTTGAGAAGACTCAGGGTTCTATTGCCATTGATATATACTACAACCTCTTAAACTATATATTTTTAAATGTAGTTCATTTGTTTATGTGATGGCATTATGCTGCTTTAAAATGAAGTTATCCATTAACAGGATAAATTAAGCCCATATTTTGATTTGGCATCAGGTAGTAGATATTGTAGAAGGGTCACATTTTAACTGTGATGAGCTCTATTTTTGCTGCATAGCTTCAGTTTCTGAGGTCCAGAAAATGTCTTTTGATGACTATGGCTGACACTGACTAGAACTGCTCTCTATAGTTCTGACATTGGTTCTGATAACTTTGAGTGATTAAAGTCAGTCCCCTTCAACAAACTCTCTGGTTTGACAAATCTTTTTTATTTTATCTTCGTTCACATGTTAATGAAAAAGTAAATTAGCATGTAAGTTGGCAAGAATGCTACACTGAGCAACATGCATTTTCACAGGACCATTGTCCTGAGGTTTGCAGCTTTTTAAAAAGGTTTGATCTGGGTAAATTAAGAAAGCTTATCAGAATTCTCTGACTGAATGTTTATAAGAGCCAGAACTGCTTTCCAATTACGGCTGGGTTTGCAACAGCAAGAGGGATTCAATGCCACTGCCTAAAATTCACCCATCTTTATTTCCTGTTTTCAAGGTCAATGCATTTTGTGTACTTCATAGATGCTCTTTGAAACTGGGATACCAAGAACATCAGGGATTAAATTTCCAAAGTATTTTTTTTTCTAAGTGACAATTGCCTAATTCGCTGTCAGTTAATGCCAGGTGGTTTCCCCCCCATTATTAAGTTCTTCAAAACTGTAGCTGTATGGGACACTTCCCAGGGGCTTAACATAGGGAGGAAAATTATTACTTTAAGTCAAATAAAATGAATAATTTGTTACATCATATTTTGTAATTCTGGTTTTAAGCATAAAAACAGTAGATTGTTTTTCAACAAAAGGTTTTTGTAGAATTTCAGGTAGAGTATAATAAAAAACAATAACTGCATAACAAATGTGAAAAACCTATAGGCAAAAAGGGTCCTGCTTGGTGCTTCTAGCTTTTTCTGGGGTATTTCTATATCCACATTTTAAGGCAATGCCTATGAATGTCCATCTTTCCTTGGAATCTTCTGGGACCTATGAAGTGTCTGTCTTTTAATCTTATTGATTGTAAAATATTGCCCCAGCTCTTTACCACAAATTTGAAAATCAATTTTTACATCTTGCTAAAACTACAGACCTCTCATATTCTATGGTTATTCTACCAAGAACAAACAACTCAAAGTGAAGAACCTTCTGTGTTTTTCTGTTACAACTCTCCTCTCTCCCTCACCTACTTGTGCACATATGCCTGGACACAGATGCACACAGCATACATATATATGTATACAGTATACATATATATGTGTATACATGTTTGCATGTACATACATCTCTACTTATGCCACATTTATATAGGTAAGAATTCAGCAGCTGAAACTCGTGGAAATGATTATGTGACATACATGTTTTTCTAAAGTCATCAGAGACTCATAGAAAGGTTACATGCCTTTTCTGATCTGGATGGCTTTTGACTTTATCTTGAAGCTTTTTGAGTGGTGTGTGTAATCTATTATTTGTTTAAATTTGTTCCCTGCTAAACCCTCTGTGTTTTCAGATGAGAATCCACACTGATGGAAATTTGGTTTTCCACAACTTGTTTCACAGTCTCCAAATCGGTTCAGCTTTAACAATGTCCTTATGAGGGCTGAATATTATGCTATATTCCAGGCTGAAATGATTGTGTACCTGGCCATCTGCTTCTGCCTTTTCCAGCACCTTTCTGAGGACAGCTCCGGGGCACTCAGTGGGGACTGGAGCAGAATCCTACCGAGGTGTCCACACATTCCTCTTGTGGAAAAGGACAGACTTTGTCAGTGAATTTCAAAGCTGCTTAATTAAGCATTCCTCCTTTCTAAGAATAATAGCCTTTAACAGCCTACATTTTCAACAGCAGCTAACATATCATCTCTGTAAGGCAACAAAAATATCTGCTAGTCATAATGTAAATCCTGCAATAGCATTCTAACCAGTTTTTAAATTTAAATTAGCAAACCACTGATTAATTGTAATGATCAGTCAACTCCAAACTAGATTAAGAAACTTGAAAACTGAGAATAATATATGGGTACCAATTTCAAAGTATGGTACAAATATAGCCATTTTGGATTAATGTATATTTCTCAAAATGTGGCAGGATTAATTTAATTCATTTTGTGGTTTTCATGGCTTTTAAAAATGATTTTAGTGAATTACTATAGAAACTGTATCTTATTCATTTAATTAATCTTTTATTTAAAGAAATGTTTTCATCCAAGATACTAAAGAAGAACATTATAAACATGCTCAGGCAAAAGGTAATAGATTTTGAATTTAATTGTAATGTTCTGTTAAGCATTTTAATAGAAAACCTGATGACCCAATTATACAGCAAAAGTGGAAAATCAGAACACAGTATCTGGATTTGAATTTAAAAATGCTGAGATGCATAATACATAGGAGTTTGATATCTATTCTACTTCCTGTCAAGAAGGTAAAAAATTATCAAGAATTAACAGACAGCAGAAATCAGACCTTGGAAAAGAGCTAGGCCTTTTGGAGAGGAATATAAATTATAGTTTAACTTGGAATAGTACCCTGCATTTCCATGCAATGCAGAATCAGTATTTTCTTTAATTTTCCTGCACTGACATCCCATTCTTTCTGTACTACCACTATTCATAGTGGCATCAGGAAAATCTTCCCAGGGTTAATCCTCCCGACTATTGAAAGACAGCTATAGAATTAGCTAGTTTAAGAAGAGATTTTCCATGATACCTGTAGCTCAGTCAGAAGCTAGGTGTTTCTCTTACCTTGAAAATCTTCTCTTTCCATCTAAGATGTGGTTCCCAAACTGAGGTCCTAACAGGCTATTGGGGAGGCTGGGCAGAATAAAAGAGTGGCTTACAGAAACATAGTATTTTAATAGTTTTTTCAATTCCAAAAAGTAAATCTAATAATGTCTAACTAGCCTTCACTTGAACCTATAGAGTCTGCCCTACTAGGACAGAAAGTTTGAGAATGACTGCAGTGTTCAGCTATTTTGTCTTCTAGAAGAGCGGACACAAATAAAATTTGCTATTCAGTATGTCACAGAAAACACAGAAAAATGGTGTTTCTTTTGGTAAGTGGTACTTTGGGTCCCTAATGTTGAAAGAAAAAGTAATGAAAATGGGACTGTGCAGATCTAATTATTCATGAAAAATGAAGTTGCTATGCAAAGTCCTTAAGAAAAGTACCTCAGGTACTTAAAACTGAGGTTAATATGCAGACATGTGAAACCATAAAATTATCAACTGTACTTAATGCCTCAAAAGAGATGACTTTGAGGGTATCTGACTTGCTACCAAACTGCACCAAACAGAAAGCTAGGGCACAGATCTTTATTAGCCTGCTGGTGTTTACATTTTAGCTATCCAAGCCTTGATTTTACTGCCTCTACATACCGAAATGCTGATACTAAGTAAAAGTGAATGCCAAGCATGCCACAACTACTGCTAGCCTCTGGAGTGCAAATTGGTTGTTTTGTTTTACTTGAATAGTGTACAAAAATTTGTATAATATTTACTGTATTATCAGCACAAACCCCATTAATTTATATCTAACCTCATACAATTTTCATTTCTTGCAAATTTCATGGGGCTATGGTAGACCATGGACATGCCAATATTGATTTCATCTTCATTATGGTCTACATCATCAAGTGCAGATGCTCAAAAATTCATTAACTCAACAATCCAGGCTGTGGCAGGATTCTTGATGGACCAATGGCATGGTAGCATCTGACTGGAAAGCTGGACTTTCCTTAGGAGAAGCTGACAGAGTTAATTTGTGGCCCTCAAATGTATAACCATTCTTAAAAGCCAAGCAGTGATTCTGGTGGTTCAGAAATTCCTAAGAGTCTTTTACATATTTTTTTGCGTGCAAGTTATGGGGAAAAAAAAAAAAAAAAAAGGTCTCTGGAGGATTGGTTGTTCTAGATTTTTTGGTTCTGATCATTCAAAGAGGACTAGCTGCAAATGCAAAGACCAAAGGCAAAGTGGCAGTGGCAAAGCAATGAAAGAGTTCAAGATCTGTAAGGAAAGGAGACGCATGACCCTGTAATATAAAAGTAGTGCATTTCGAACACAGAGCCCTTAATAGTTGCAAAGAAAGATGAGGTGCACAGATAAGCAAAAAAAAAAATCTGTAAGAAAATAAATTCCTGTAAAAAATTAATTACTCCAGTACAGAGGAAGAGTGGGAAATACATTAAGACACCAATCTTGCAAAATCATCAGCTCTTTAGTAAAAGTCTAAAATAAAGAATTTAGAAAGTATGAAGTAATTTAAATGACTGCAGATGAATATGAAAAAATAGCAGAAGGTATCGAGACAAATTCAGAAGTGCCAATGGACAAACCAAGAAACTTTCTACAAGACACATGAAAGGTGAAAAGAAAGCAGTTTTAGTAGGAGAAAGACAAGGAAAATTAAGACCATTACTTCACAGAGATTGAAAAACTGAAAATATTTTACATAGTTAATATCTGCTTATGTCTACACTATAAAATCTGTGACCAGACAAGAAGATAGTACTACTAACACCAAGGAAAGTTGTGAAATCTCAGGCTAAGACAACCATTTAGAAAAGTACAAAGATAACACAGACATTTTCAAATGCCTGGGTGCAATGAAATTCCTACAATACATGTTGCTAAAACAACGCTTTAGTGAAAACACGCAAGTGTTCTTAGAGGTGATATTTCAGAAGAATTGAGAAGGCCATATGTAAAGACTATGATAACAAGGCAAAAAGAGAGTCTAGAAACTTCAATAACCAGCTTCACTTCTCTGTGAGAGATGGTCTCAGATAATGAAACAAATTATTTATGGGCACCTCAAAGTATATAAAAAGATGTGCAGTCAGCATGGCTCAAAGACAAACCATGTCACACCAGCTCAGCTGTGATACAGTCCTGGGCATAAGAGAATACCCAGTAAGAACTGGATATAAGAGAAACAATAGACATTACTGTTCTTGACTTAAATAAATGCTGTCTCAGGCATCTCATAAGGAAGCTAGATGAAACTCTTTGACTCCAGATATGTGCAAAACTGATCAAAAATGATTTTGAGTACTTACCAGTTTGGTACTACTCCACATTTTCATGATTAATCTGGAAGATGCATAATATAGCAGTTTGCTTATTAAATTTACAGGGAACACTACTGTGGGTGTGGCTGCAAGCACGCCAGAGATGGAATTAAACTTAAATTGATCTGAAGAAATCAGCTGGAAAAAACTGAACACATTTCAGTGAGCAGGAATACATAAATCTGCTCTTAGACATGATGAACTGAATAGGAAATAGGAAGTAATAGGCTAGGTTTCAGATAGGTAGAAAAAAGCTGGGAGACATAATGGGTCACAAACTGAGTATGAGTCACCAGTGTCATGATACAGTCAAAAAAGCAAATACTGTACTAGTGTATGTAGTGGCAAATTAAAGACAGTAAAGTGAAAAACATAGTCAATAATTAATTAGCTGAACAAGAGCATTCATTTTTAATAAATATTTAGAAGGATGCATAGAAGTATCACGCTGCATTACTGTACATCCAAGAATTTACTAAATATGAAATTCAAAGCACCTTAGGTAATAAACTTCAAATAGTACAATGTGTCAAATAAGCACAGCATCATATGCTGGTTTATTTCTAATTCTGCTGGGTGCTGAACAATTTTCCTGAAAGATGTTCAATCCTCTCAGTTGTTACTAACTCAGCATTTGGCAAATTTAAAGTGATTTTTTTTCTTTCACTTTATACACAGTAAGGCTGTACTCTTGGCCTTTGGCTACCAGGACAGAATGGAGCTCTTTCTTCTTTATTGGTTCATAAGGTCAAAGTAAGAAAAATAGAGTTAAGTAGATGGCCTATCTTGTGCTGAGAAAAAAGATCAATATATCTGCTTGTAAGTTCTGAAAGATGTGTTTACTTTTTACTTTGAGAATATAAATCTACTAAAATCAATATTCCATGCAAAAATTTTGAAAAAAGTCTTTTTTTTTTTTTTTGAGATAGATAATTTTCATTAAACCAAAAGTTTTAGTAGAATAACTAGAATAAAAACCCCTTAAGCAGACCCATTTTCATGCTTGAACACAAGTATGAGCTTAAGTGCCATGCTGAACAGGAAGACCATTACTGTGAGAAGTGCAGTAAAATCTTAAAACTGAACTTTATGAATGGGCTCCTGGAGAAGAATGCTAAATTTGCAAATGTAAATACAATGTCACATGACTTTAAAGAAAATTGTTGGGTTCTGTGACTGGCTCTGTCACAGATTTACATAACAATGTATAAGTCACTTAATCTCCTTTACTTTCTCCATCTGTACAATAACATCAGTTCTGGGGCAGTGTTGTGAGACTTAGTTAATTGCATAGAAATTATTTAAAGATCCTTTAGTGAAAAGTTGTATTGATGCTTTCAAAAACATGACCCTTTTTAAGCTAATGACTTTCTTTTCTCTCCCCATAGAAACGACACAAGCCAAAGAAGCAATTCTTTTTTGACTGGCACTTGCTACACAGCTAAATTTTGAAGCCGCCTAAAGAATTTTCACAAGCCAGATACTCTGGGTCCTGGGGAGGGAGTAAGAGAAGGAAAGGGAGGAAAAAAAGACAGAAAGATCTTTTCCCTTTTGGTCTTCCTGGGATGGCAGAATTTGGTAAAGCAGATGGACATGCGCACAGAAGAGAACGCTGTCCAGAGGTGAGCATCCCCCTTTCCCTGACTGTAAATGCTGACTCAGTGGAGCAGACCTAATGCTACTGGTCAAATGTCCAACCTCCAGCAGGGGTGAAGAGTTGCCATGGTCACAGAGCAAACAGGAAGGGATCAAATGGGGGAGGGCAAGGGGATGGGTAGGTGAAAAATGAATCCACCTAAGAAGCAATAATAATCCAAGTAAAGTGGCACTCCTGTAGAGTGTTTCGTCAAAACAACAAAGACCGAATTTTCCAACAAAAATTATTTTAAATATTTTGCTTGAGCACCTTTATTAATTATGCTGCCATTCTGCCTGCTGCTATAATAATAGTTTTACAATTCTTTCATTCTAAAATGCTCTCTTAACTCCTGGCTGAGGACAGATGAATGTTGATGACAAGGAGAATAGAAATGAAGAACTGACATTAATGAAGATTCAAAATGCATGCGTGAATGGCAGAGCTTTATCTGTACAACCACAAGAAACTGGGAAGGGTCTAGAAGAGCAATCATCCCAAGCAAAACCTTCTTGCTTGTTTGTACCAAATGTTATAATAAGCATGTATGTATTAATATACAAAAAACAGCAAGTGGACACAGTTGTGAGAATACAGTAAGATACCATGGTGACAGAAGACTTTATAAAAACCCAAACAGATAGCAAAGGGCTTCTGAATGTAATGAGCCTCATGGCTGATTAGGCAGAGAGACCACACTGTGCAAGAATGAGGCCTAAAGCAAAGAACCGCCTAAAAGAAAGCCATGAGAGAGAGAGAGAAGGAGAGGGAGAGATGTGGGAGAGAGAGAGGGAGAGGGACTTGGAAGAATGAGATAAGTAAACTTGGAGCTAGAGAGAAAGGCAGAAAGGGATCTGTAGGGTTTGCAGGAGAAGGAGTTTGGTGTGTGGCAGACAATAGAGGGCTTAGAAAGGAGCAGTTAGCCTTGGGCCCTCAAAGAGTCCCAAGAGCCCAAGGAAAAACAGACTTAAACAAGGAAATGTGTGTGTAGTAAAGGCACTGGGGGAGCAAGAAGAGAGGCAGCAGGGCAGCTGCAGGTGATCACTGCAAAAGGGCAATGTGTATTGGAAAGGCAGCATGAATCTATGGGCACTATTTAGAGCTACCAAAGGCTTCTGCTAAGTGTATGCAGTTCCTGTCTTTGGTCTTGCAAAACAGTGCAATTTCTATCTTCCTCTTAAAAGAAGAGCCAAAAAGATTTTTGGTGAGCACTATTCATTTTCCTCTCAAGAGCCTGTCCCTTAGTCTTAGGTTCATAGTAGTTGTCACTTCTTTAGGGGTGGGTTTTGAATCTCATTTGAATGTTTTACATGAAGTTAGGATGAGAATGATCATAATTCTTATTAACTATACAAGTCACTGTATGTTTTTAGTTTTAAAGGCTCAGAGTTGAAATCGAATCTGGAGTGCAAGGGTTGTATGACAAACATGTCATTTTATGCCTGTCAACTGTCAATAGGTCAATAACATCCAACAGCTCTAAAATGGAACATTTCATTCATCACATGCGTTTGATCTCACTTAAGCTGTCTGCCTTACCCTCCTATACACATATAGACAGGTGAGACATTTGAGCATCCTGAACCCTCCTTTCCCTTTGGCTGGTCTCAAAGCATGGCTCCTTGCTTGTAGCAGGACAATTTGTTCAGAGGTACACGTGTCTTTTTAATGTACTGCACATAAAAAGAGGATGATTTTAGCCTCATGCAAACATCACCCCACACAGAGGTCTCCCCATACACAAACAAATCCAGCACAAAATGAACTACGGCCTTTGCCACTGCAACTTGAGTCAATTGCCAATTACAGCAAGATGCAAGACTCCTGGGTAAATCTCCTGTCTTTATTTAGTTAATTATAAGAGTGAAAACTTAAATTTAATTTTGTTCCTTTTTCCTTGAGTCTTATTATAAAACTGCAGCAATTTGTTGATTTTCACACTTTTATCCTGCCACCGATGTTGGTGCAAGTGCAGTATGAAAATCAACTTCACCAGAACAAATGCAGTGGGTAATTCCAAGTAAAAAAAAAATTATTTTCCATGAAAACTCTTAATATAAACTTATATAAATACTGGTATTTTTATAATGTATATGTTTAGGAAAATCTCAGTGTTCACAGGTTTAAAAATCCCACTCACAGTCCATGTAGTTAATGGTTGAATTTCTTTTGCTTTGTATTGCCATAATATATATTTGAAGTGGAACTCAGAGTTATCCAAAACCTGGCAGAATGAAGGAATTTGTTGACAAAGACATCAAAGCTGCAGTTAGTTATTCAGCCAAGCTGTAGGGTCAATAATGAGAAAATTTTCATGTTCCAAAACTCCAGGTCAAAACAACAACTAGCCATAGAAAAATAAAAATAACTCATGATTTAATCAGACACAACAGAAGATTTAGAGAAGGTGAAATTTGAACAATAAGTTCATATCGGAATGTCTTTTTGTAGGAGAGGACTTCAGTCTTTAGCTGAAATTTTCCCTCCTTTGATTATGAAATCCTTTCAAATAAAGAATGGTGTAAAATAATAGCTGAACTGAATCCATATAGCTAAGGAAAAAAAATCATTCATTGAACTTTGAAAATTAGTTTGTTTCTCTAAATCAATTTTTGAATAACAACCCAGATAACCCCCCATAGGTCTGTATCATCTTCATCATAATCAATACAGCTGATAATGGAGGAGAGAGAAAGTCATGCCATGGTCTTTATGACATGACATCACAGCAGAAAAGGTTCCTGCCCTGAGGAGTCTGTAGTGCAAAACCAATTCAACCAGCTACTGAAGCTAAAGACTTGAAGTGATGGGAGTATGCTTATACTAATATTCCTGCAGTTGGAAAAGTACAAAACAGCATCCATATTCATAAGCAAAAATCTTTGCTAAAGCAATTTCAGATAAGTAGCTTTAGCTAGCCTCAGCTAACTTCTAAAAACAACTTCAAACTTTGTGTCTGTAAACTCAACACCTTTAAAAAAGAGTAAATATGCTGTCAAAAGATTCTGTGTAATTCTCAGTGGCTGTGATAATCTAACATTTATGACTAATCTATCCAATTTGTTTCTACCCTTGATTTTTCCACTTACTTTGTTCTTGCACATGTATGTACCAATTTTAAGGTGTTTCTCGTTAATTACATAAGAAATATTTTGAAATCTAGAAATTCTCCTGAAAAGGAAGTTGTTACATAGAATCTAGACATTTTCTTTTAATTTGTGATGGCAAAAAAATGCTGCTTTAAGCAGGAATGACATGCATTGTCCCTTTGGTGCCAGAGATTTACTGGCTATTAGGTATTCTTTGTTTGTGTAAATGTGAGACCAGCTTTTATATTTCTTAGAAGAATCTGATATTCAGATAGAAAAAAAATAGCTAGGTACAGGCTTTTTTCAGCGCCTTATGAAATAATATTTAGAGATATGTTAAAAAAGGTATATATCGGGTAATGAATATAATCCTGTAGCACTAGACTGTGTGTATAATAAATGCTGAATGAGATTTTTATGAACAATGAATTACCTAATAGTTAATAATTAATTAGATAATTCATCCATTAATTGACTGATTGATTAATTTATTTATTTATTCGAGTTAACTTTAATGGATTCATTTCCAGTACACTAAATGTCTGAAAATAAAGGTCAGTGGGACTTAACTGTGTGTCCAGAGCAATAATCTGGTGCCCCATTGTCACAAAGGCAATGTCACCAAGAACACCACGGGAGGTCCAATTTCACCTGCAAGATGAAAATGATCCTTAAGTTCTGTATATTTCTTTGAAGAAAAAATACAGGATATTCACCTTAAAGCATATGGGAAAGGAATGATCAAGTCAGCAAACAAATACGGGACTGCTGGGGGGTGTGAGTGGTTCAAGCTGTCAGCCATGCTCACTGCCCACATCAGCACACTGCTGGACACTGCTGGACACACTCTCATGCTGCTGTCACCTGGAGTGTGTGACAATTATACAGCATAGCCATGAGGAACTGAGTTGAAAAGGTAGATATTATGCAATATTTTCAGCTTGTGTAAATTGGCAAAGCTCCATTGAACTTTGCTGAGGATCTGACCCTGTGCATTGTCGCATTATTTGGAAATGCTAAATTGCGTAAATATTCATATTCTCTGCTGTCTGATTTTTATTTTAATCTAGCCGAACATATTATAGCTTATAAATTACGTATTAATATACCAATTAGTGGATTTTTAAAATTATCTGATTAAATTTTCTCTTTAGCTGCTTAACATGTTTTGCAGCAAATCTGGTTTCTCCATGGCAATAATAAAATAAGAGTTGAACAGAAGGGTCCTTGAAAATATAGTAGAAATCTGAGACCTTTATACAGAATGACACTCTGTTCACTTTCTTTTATGCTGGTTCTTACATATAAATGCAAATGTACATCTCATTCATTGTTGTATGTAATGTGATTTAGCTCAAATTGACTGGAAGTTGTGGAAGTCTGATTTAGAATTGAATATGTAGATTACAGCTAATTACACAATGTGAGTCTTTTAGAACATGGGAATATATTTGAAATTCTCAGCTTTTTCCCTAACTCAGAATGAAAAGTACATAACTTTGAGCTGAAAAGTTCTATGCCATGACCATTACACAATAACATGAATATGCAGTGATATTTGTGATATTTTTTCACTGGTTTCTTGGTTTTTGTTTTGTTGTTTTGTTGGCTTTCTTTTTTAGCTATACCCCATAAAGCCAACTCCAGATAGGAAAATTGAAGTATTAGCTGAAATCTCATATAAGCTGTGTTGTGTTCAATTCTCTGAGAAGACAGAAGCTTGCAAGGCAAAATTTCAGCTAAAGAAGCAAAAGTGTGAATGTTTCCCCTTCTCTTTTGTTATTGACTTTATGAATTAATCCTAGTTTACTTGTTTCAATTGGCATTGACATATTTTTGAATACTATTAGCATAGCAATCAGGCCTGTTCTCAGGTCATTGAATGGTGTGTTGATTTCCAAAATAAATAGATATGCAGTGTGAAGGGTGAGCTGTCACTTTGGGAGAGCTTTGCTGATCTAAACTAAAAGTCAGTTCTAATTGAAAACTGTAATAGAAGGAGCGTTTGGGAAGCAGTGAAACCACTCAGTTTCATGGCGCTGTGATAGAAGATACAGGATGAGGAGGAAAATGGGTCTGTTATATGCCAAAGTAAGCAAAAGCATTAACTTAGACTAAAATAACTATATCAAAATAGAGTGTTTTTATTACTTTCATTATAACTCATTTTCTCCTGGATTATTCTTCCTTTATGGAAGTCACCTGAGGAAATCTTGACTTCCTGTGATTTCCCACTGAACACAGTTGTAATTCCAGCATTGAAACCAGCTCTCCACTCAATCACCCAGTGGCACATTAGGCCAGTTCTAGACTGAAGGGCACTGAGAAGATTACAAATATTCCCATTTAGTTTAACAGACTTTTTTATAGTTTTCTAATGACCAAACATTACAGTGTTTTCCATATTCTGTTAATGCCACTTATGTCTTTCAAGAGGATCTTATATTCTCACTGAGGGACATTTGCAGAGCACCACTTTAACATCCCATATCCAGGACCAGGTGGCAAACAGCCAAGTTGTTTTCTCTGTTTTCTTAGCTGGATTTTTTCTTCAAACAAATGAGAAAGTTCAGTGAAACCATTAAAGAAAGTTAAGATTGCAGATTAAAATAGTTCATTTTTCATCCTATTAAAACATCTGCTCTCTATCCAGCACTGTGTTTCTTCCTTCTTCCCATTCCTGTCCTGTAAGGGTTAACAATTGAGGCCTGTCTATAGCTCATTTCTATAGTAACAGCAAGACTGAGACTTTTTTATGGGCACCTAATAATTAGAAAGTGCTAGAAGGTATAACAATATAATGAATCAAAACTGATAGACTTGTGGGTTTCCATAGAAACATGTATAATTATGATAATCGGTCCCTGGCGTACCCTCAGAATCGTATACATTCAGTTAAATGCAATAAACATTAGGCACTATTTAGTGAGCTGTGATGCAGATTAACAGTGTGAGATACAGGGAGGCTATGAATAAAATTGCTGTACAGTTTATCTCAAACTAATTTCCCAGATTGCTTTAATAGATGTGCTATGTGGATGTGAAGAATTGAAAGTGTATTTTTGTTAGTGATAAAGCTAACAAAGATAATATTTCGTAAAGTGGCCGACTGTTAATTTTGATGCAGATCAAAATGTACTGTGGCACGTTATTGCATGGGAGATCACTAAATCCACTGAGAAAATGACACGGTTGGGCTCAACTGAATTATTCATTTTTTGGATATGATATGGGGATATTTGGGTTTCCTGTGCTCCCCTTGGCTTGCTGGCTTATTTCCTTCTTTGTTTGACTCACATTTTAGAAATATGTTTGCTGTCGCTCCTGCTCTAATTCTAACTCTATCCTTCCAAAGCAAACAAATTTCAAGTGACTTCATATACAGCTGCTCAGCATTGCAAGAATTGTATTCTTAGCTTCCCATAGAATGTTGTTGATTTTTTTCTTTTGGTTATTTGATTTATGAGTAAAAAGGGAATTACAATTCTTCGTTAGCCATTTCAGGGCCATTTAAAACTGCTTGTAGCTGTGCATTGGTCATAAAAATATTTAGATGCCAGCACTCCAAGTAAAACTTATTTATAGAGACCTACAGGTACATTATATTTGAGAGAGAGCACTGATGGTCATGTTAGAACATGCCCTGTGGGTTAGGAGACTCATCTGAGCATTCCTGTGTAGGCCACAGAAACTGCAGAAGCATTTAACTGTATTTAAACATTTCCTAATTCTCTTCTTTGAAGGCTCAAGTTTTACTTGAAGGATGAATTTGGCTTGATGTAGTTCCTTTGTAGAGGACAAGTTTTGCCCTAATGAGTATTTTGTTTAAAAATATTCATTTCAGAATGCAAGAAAATCTTTTGTGATACGGCTGTTGAATATTAACAACCCAAATACTCAATTATCAGACATAATAACTTTAGGATTGAACTTGGTGCCCATAAAGATGTGCATTTACCTAAAATGCACTCTATTTCTTATGAAATTTCAGGGAAAAGTGTTTCTCAAAAAATTCCTCCACTTTCAAAATGAATCCGTTTGGCCTCCTGTGCTTTTGGTTTTTTTTCACTGTCAATCTAGATTGTGACTCAGTTACAATAGTGGTTATATGTTGATTAATCTGGGGTTAATCTGTTGATTCAGTCCTGAAGACTTCAGTTCCCAGGAATCCCATGTGGTGACCAAGGATTCTGGGGCAGCTTACACACTATTAAGTTCAAAACTCTTATTTTGAACATCAGGTTAGTCTTCAGGTACTTGTCTCTGCTAAAAAGAAGAGCCTTTTATCAAAATGGTTTCCACATCTGGTTTCCCCCTTGCTTTACTGCTTTCCTCGCACTAAAATGCCAGAAGCTGGCAGGGGTTCAGAAAGCTCTTAGACAAATTCATGGAAGAAAATCTATCAAAGGCTACTAAAGATAGAGATAACACCTCTGGGTTGAGATGTCCCTGAGCTGTGGATTTCTGGTGGCCGAATACATATACCCAGGGAGCATCACTGCATGTCTTGCTCTTATATTCCTCCCTAGGCATTTGCTATTGGCCACTGTTAAACAGAAGATACCTGGGTTAGATAACCCTTCATCTAACCCAGAACAGCCATTTTTACATTCTCATGTAAAAAGACTTGACTGCTAACACTGATGAGATAAAACATTTTCAAAAGCTCTCTACAAAATATGATACACAACATGCACTGTAAAATCTTTTTTGTTTCTTCTTTTTTTCCTATATTTTTTTTAAGAAAGAGGAACATGATTTATTGCTGACATTCTGTCACTTTGAAGCTGGAAAATCAGTTTTTTCTTTCCTCTTGCACCCTGTGTGGATGGCCCCCAGCTGGGGGAAATGTTCTGGAAACTGAAATGTTGAAGTAACAGGGGTACTTCCAGTTATCCCAGTCTATTTCCTCTGCTTTCTTCATGCCATGATGAGTGCTGCTCTTATTTTAACGTGTTCAGTAAAATAAGAGGTAAATTCAGGTCTTGTACATTTTTTAGTTCAATGTTTGATCGCACGTCCGCTGGCAAGTGCAACCCTGGGACCTGGTCAGCCAGGAGTGGCAATAAATAAAATAGATATAAAATAAATAAAACTGGAGTACTCAAAAATTAAAGTTTTATAAAGGGAAACAATAAATGCGCAAGAAAAGCTTAAGCTGTACACTGTAGGGAGCTACAGCAGAAGGCCATGTAATGAGGCAAGCACAAACTTATATAGAGGGCAGCGAACCAACAAACAAAGAGAAACAGAAATCATGACTTATATAGAACACAATACTAACCAATCAGAAAGCAGGGTTCATAACATAACCTTATATGGAATAACTTAATCTGCATAACTGCTCCCATCATTCCTTTCTTCTCACCCTAACCACTGGGAGCCTATGGTGTACCCTTCTAGAGCATGGCTGTGGTAGGCTCACTTGCCTCCACAGTTCAACACATTTTTCCGAGGAGTTGTGTATATTTTTATAAATATTTTTTAAACTGGACAGCACCTTACTGCTCACTGTCCTATCCATGTCCAAGACCCTCCCTAATTCAAAAAGGAGCACGAGTGCCTTGGCACAGCAGCCCAGGTAGGTAGGAATGCTATTCAAGCCCTTTTCTTACTCTGTTGGAAGGACAATGCCAGGATGGAGCCTCTCGACTCCCTGCCACTGGGGCCATCAAGGATATAGATTGCAACCTTCAGCATTCCTCATATATTGCCATTTTAATAAGGAGCTCAGGGAAGTTGATGCTGCTGGCTTGGGCAGGCACTGGATGCTTTTGACTCACCTAGAAGAACAACAGGCTCTGCCAGTGTTCCAAGAGTATCAGGTGTTAAACCCAGATCACATGTGCCACTGCAGATGTGGGAGGAAAATGAGGCACACAGGAAGCAAGGAAGTCCTACATGTTTAGCACAGCTGAGAGTAGCTGCTATTATTGCTAGTCTTCAACAAACCTGTTTTTCAAAGCTGCATCTCTGTTTTCATGTCTGTACTTTTGTATCTGTCCCATGAGCTAGCTCATGCTGATGATGACTACTGACCTCTTATAGGTTGTGTGCACCTCAGGGCCTGCCCAGAGACCCTGTGTGCTTCTAGAGAGCTGTGCAGAAAGGGCTTTTTGTCTGTGTGGAGGGTTACACCTGCTACTGAAGCCTAAAGAATAAGTAAGTCATCTTCATCATAATATTATCCCATGCAGCTTGCTGATCTTGCAGAGCCGCAGCCATGGTTGAACACACAATGAAAAGGAGGGGTTTTTATAGAATTTGGTCCATGAGAGCCTGCCAGTGGGTGGAGGATCCTGTTTAATGATTAAATCTGCTCCAGTGACTGGCCTCCAGCTGGCAGACACAGCAATAACCCCTTCAGTTGTGTTTCTGCTTGTTCTGTGATAACGTAAAACAAAGGTCTCCTCTAGGGGGAAGTTTTCTGTCGCTTTCTGAATTAAATTTATTTTAGACTTCTCGTACACATTGGTTCTTGACTTTCACCTCCTTCCTGTTGCTAGATTTCTTTGTGCTGGCAAGCATCATGTTCCCCTGTGAGTTCTTTTGTCATGGCAGAGTGAACTCTTTCTCACAGGCTCACTCACACTGTTCATAGCCATATTTTCATTTTGCTTCTTTGTGAGTCAGAATTCCGGGCAGATCCACTTCTTGTTCTTCTTTCCCTTGTTCTTTCCCTTCTTTCCGCTGGCATTGATTACCTTTGCATGCGCATGCATTTCTAACCAGTTTATCACATATGTATGGCAACTGACCAAAATTTTCATAATTTGATAAATACAAATATTAGTTTTTCTCTGCTAAGTAAAAAAAAATTCAACTCATTATTTAAATAAAGAGAACAGGAATGACAGGCAAATTGGGATACAAATACATTATATTTCAATTTTTATTGTTACCTGTATTTATCAGTTCATATTATTTTATTTATTATTTGTCTATGTTGACAAGTAGCTTCAGACACCCACAAATCTTAGAGCTGCAAAAAATTTAATATCTAGGAAATTATGCATTTTCTTTCTTGTAAAATTATAGAGAAAAGACTTTTTCAAGTTTAAGTTATTTTCACATAGATTCCACGTTAGAGTTTTGTGGGAGATGTTCTGAAGTTTATTTTTACCGCATTTTGCTAAACTGGAGACAATTCAGGAAGTTTAGTTTCTACCAGATTCAGGTTCTCTGGAAGTGCTTGGGATTCTGATTGCATATGACTGGCCATATTGTTTCACTGCTTGTCTTAGCTTGAAAAAGAAATCTTTAATTAATACAGTGACTGACTAACCTTAAAATTCCTTTTCTTGTGTGGGGCAATGTTGAACTGTTTTCCCTTTCATTATAGCATAAGTTCCCTCTTCACACTAAGGAAGGCTATCACACTGTAATTTTTGTGCATGGAAGAGAGAGAAGACATTAATACCCTATTCTTCCTGACTTAACTAAAACATTCAGGTAAAATAGGCTTAAGTCTGATGTGTCCTACCTGAAGAAAGGTTCTTGCCTTCATCCCATAGGATATGAAATGGCCTATGCTTAGGCATTGGTGTGCACTTCTTCCTTCTTTATTTTCTGGTTTATCCCATCCTTTTTCGGAAGGCAGAGCCCATAATTGGTCTCTAGCCCAGGAGTTTTAAAAGCTTTCCTGCTTTTATAACTTTAACTCTCTGAGCTCAGGTAGGGAAGATAGCTTAACCACCAGGCCTGCAGGAAGCAGGTTGTGGCTGGACATTCTTGTGAATCCTACATAGCAAGGCAGCAATGAAATTGCCTTTTTCTAAATCACCAGCTTGAAAATCTCAAGGAATACACATAGACTGGGAAAAAGGTTTTTGTCTGAGCAGGGAGGAGGTCATTACAGTTTCAAATGCTCTGAGTAATAACCTGTAATGGGTGACATGCAGGAAATATTACAGAAGGAAGTGAAGTATGTACAAAAATAGTGTCAGTGGGCTTTTGGCAAGAAGTGTAAGAATATGCAACTAAATATGAGAAAAGCAAATGCCCTTACAGAGAGTCATGAGACTCTGAATGTGTGAAACTGGAATGCCTAACACAGAGACACACCCAGTTCTCAAAATAAGTGAAATTGCCCCTTATATCCCCATTAAAGCACAGGAATTGCAATATTCTTGTATGAGTGTACAAACTCCTGTATATATGGACACGTGCAGAACCTATCCATTTTCTGTCCAAACAGAAAATGTATATTTGTACATTTGTATATTTTCTGTACAAACTTCAATGTTTGTAACTTTACTAAGACAAGATATATAGTAAAAGAGACTGTTATGTCTGTTTGCCACTTTAAAAAGTATTTGGAGAATTTTAAAGAAAACAAATCTATCAAATGTTTTAAAACATATAATTTACTTTCTTCTTTAGTCTCAAAAATTAGTTTTATCATGTTGCAAAAATTTATTGTACCATGACAAAAGACAATTTTTTTTCATTAATGAAAGCCTCAAATCTATTAATTTTAAACTACATTATTTAATTACCAATCTTTTAAATGACAGTTTTAAAAATAGATATGAAGCTTCCTAGTTCACACCAGAAGTTTTACTTATTGTATTCTAGGAAATATGTACAGGAAGATACTTGAATAAAATTGCCATGGTAAATTTAGGCATTGTATTAAATAAAACCATATAGTTGAGCTGTAATTATTATAATAGTGTAGTAAATATAGAGATAATAACTTGCAGCTATTATTCAATATGATTCCTGTAGTCTTACTATTATTAGGACTGATTTACTATAGTTTTAATAAACTAAGAATAATTACAGTGGTTTCAGTATAATAACTATAGATCAGTAGCATTTTAGGCTGAGATTTGGAGCTTTATTATTCAGTAATATTTCTGGAAGTGAAAATATAAAGAGAAAAACCATTAAAAATAAAACTTAAAGGGTGGTTTAAAATAAATTTCTACTCTTTACTCTATTGCATAGTTATATAGAGTAAGAAAAAAATTTATTTTATTTCCAATAAAAATGAAATAAATCTCTTGATTTCTTTTTCTTTTGAAAATGTAGGAGCAAAGATCTCTTCCCTGTTTAAAAGTTAATTGAGTTTGCCTTACCATCCTCTTACGGATACTAAATTCTCAAAATTTTATAAAGAGCATGCGTAGTACATAACTTATTCCTCCTATTTTTCCATAAAGAGTTCACTAGCTCAAATGGTAGCTTCTTGGGGAAGTGGTTTGCTTTCCAACTCGTTTGCAAAATGCTGTGTATATTTGTAGCTCCTTCTAAGTAGCTTATTGTTCATAGGTCAGATGTTCACCCTCCCATCAGGTCTGTGCCTTGTGGTCCACTTCCAAGGGTGGTACCAAATAATGCCACATTGGGTTTCCTCGTGTCATTCCGTAAACATAGTGACATAAATGGATAGCACTGATATACTTACAGAGCTGGGTCCTTTGTCCTCACGTTAGGCTGCTACTCAGCCAGTGCTTCAGACCAGCCTTTTCCCAACAACAATGAGAAGGGACCATCGTATCTCTGAATAGTTATCAGAGGTTACATGGGATCAGATCTAGAGGAAGAACCCCTCTGCAGCCTGAACACACACTGTCAGAATTCCAAATATGGGTCCCTGTTTGCTGTTTTCCAAAATCTACATTTGCCTGGGGATCAGCAACACAGTTAGGGAGTTTACAATAGGCTCAATATAGGATTAAGACGGCCTAGCTGAACACTAGCCTGCTCTAAGTGCTAAGTTGCTGCATAGCATTATTCCTCTGAATTTCCTCTACTTTCCAGGCTTTATCTTTGAAAACAATCCAGATCTCAATCTCACAAGTAGCCGTTTCTCCTTTTGTAAGTTATTAAAGGAAAATTCTGGTACTAAAATAAATAATCTCATCATAAATGGCTAGAATTTTATATTAAGTGTTTATATGAATTCAATATGCCAGTCCTACCTATGCATAAAAAAAAGACTATTGAAATTTTAATGAGTGCCACAAAAGGCTATCAAGACTACTACCTAGAGCTTGGCATTACCTATTATGCTCACTGTTGCAATTTTCACCTTTCTGTTGTGTAATCACTGACTTTCCTCACCATCACATGTCAACAATTAATTAACACAGAAATTAGCAAAAAGAGAGGAAAGGCCTGCAACCACTGGTTGTTTCAAGACCACATGATGTTTCCAAGCACTAGGTAATAGTTACAAGCATCAATGATGGTCATTTTCGTGTATTTCTGTATTGGAATGCATGTAGCTCAAACTATCAAAGCAATTTCAGCTGCAGAGCATTTTGCTCAGTGTAGTGGTTGGCAGCCTGTACATTCAGTGCAAACATCCCCAAAGCTGACACCCCTTCCTTGTTAGTGGATGAGTGGGCAGGTGCGAATTTGTGTGTGACCTACTCACTGTGGTTTCTTCAAATACAAAGTAAAATATGGAAAAAATTCTAAGGCTCTTGTCTTTCTGAAAACCTCACCAGACTTCAATAAAGACTTTACTTTTTGGCTGGGAATGCGTGCTTCTGCAGTGGTTACCTCGTGTCCAGGGGACACATTGTACAGATACTTTCATGTATAAATGCATTCATCCTAGAAAGGAATTTTCCTAGAAATGAATGCTTAGCTTGGGAACAGACCTGGTCCCAGCACACAATTTTTGTTTTCCTGAGCAGCAGGTGATAGCATTACATAGCTGGGTAATGGTCCTTTTACACAACAAATGGAGTTTTACCTAGGTTTAGTGACTTGTCTTGGCTACCTCAATAGCTAAAGGAAAAAACAATTACCTCCAAGGCAAGATTCATCTTACTGCTCTTGGAAGCAAACTTAGGATGCGCAGACTAATGTGAAGTGGAATTGATCTAGGCTAAGGAGAGTAAGATAAAGGAAATCAAATTAGCACCAAATAAATTAAAGAAATTAAACCAATTACAAGCCCTATGGTAATGATAAAGCCTTTTAATTATTCATTCCTTTTCACCACATATTTTGCAACTTACATAGATCAGGCAAAAACACTGTTGAACCTAGCATCTATCTCTAGATCTCGGCTGGAGTGCTCTGAGACCCTTTGAAAGAGAATTAAAACAGTTAAGTACTTCTTTGAATTCTTGATTTGGACATGTATACTTCTATATTTGATATTTAATTCAGCATACAGACCAACACAAACTGAAGTATCTTCATTGTTCTTGTACATCAGCTAAGAAGAGTCATCAACAAATGTTAAACCTTAAATCTCATCTTTGTCAACAGTGTTTCAGAGAAGGAGAAAATAATGAAATTTACCAAGAAAATTCTTCAAAGATACCTTTCCATATCACTTCAGCAAAAGAACAGCTGCACAGTCCAGGAATCTGTCTGAAAACCAGAATGGTCATAAACAGAACAAAAGAGAAATTTAAATGAAAGGGGAGAGGAAGATATTAATAAAGCCAAAGAAAAATGTGGGAATAGGCAGGAGATTATAGGGTTTTTTTAATTGTACTTTTTACCTTCTCTGCTCAACCAGATCAGACTGATAGAGAAGATTTAACCTTAGAAGTATGAAATTCAAGTATTAACTCTATTTGAAAGTTTGAAATTAATATCTTCTTGAGGTTTACATATCTCTGTTTAATAAAGAATAAAGTTTGAGCATACAATATCTGTCTGAAAAAGGAGAACTTGAATTGGCCTTTTGGGAAATGACATCATTCATTTCACTGATTGTTATGCCAATTCCGTTTCAAAGTACTAAGTCCCTGAGTACTCAGAGACCAGCATAAAACTATTAAATTGAAATAACTCTTACTTCAGAACCTTTTAAGTTCAGCTAGTTTATTCATTCTGGATTTAACATAGAGGTTTCTGCTCACACTAAGTTTATGGAAATATTGTGTTCTTGCTAAATAGAAAGCAATGATTATTGAATTTTTATCAACCTTCTACTGTTGCACAAATAGACTTTAATAATTTAATTTCTCTTTTCTAAAGAGACAGCCTATTTTGGAATGTGAGCTGGATTTCATTTTAATTATCTATTTCTATAACAATACAAGTCCATGATCAAGCTGGAATCCTACTTGCCAACATATTTAGTTAAAATTGTTAAGTTAGTTTAAATGTGACCAATTTATGTAAAGGTAATGCATGCAATTGCAAAGTCAAGTTTGGCTTGTAGGTTCATTTTTATTCATGACTACATGCAGGAAAGAAAAAAAACCAAAACAACACATGGTTCAAAAAGGATTTGTACCCCCCCAAAAAATGCTTTCACCTTGCATGTATTCTGTATAAATCAGATTTTAATACAATTTTAATTTTTAATATGATTTTCAAGATATGCGGGCACCTTTCCCGATGAAATCAAACAAAAGAATTATTTCTTTATTTATAGCTGAATAAATTTTGTTCATTAATAAATACACCCCCTACTAATTGAATTTTCTTGCTAAATTTGTGTTAGCATTCCAACCTTAAGAACACAGAGGTTCTGTAAAGAAAAGACAAAGACATAAGAGTGAAAACTAAAGAGACAAAATACCAAGAAAATAATTTGGAAACATTTGGCAGAGTAAAAGCACCTTCTTTATTGATTCCTACGTGCATCCAGGGACACAAAACTGGGAAAACATTCCTTGTAAAAAAAAAGAATGATTCCAGAAAGGAAACATCTACATGCATAAACAGTTTCTTCTTTGGCTATGAAAACGTTACAAATTATTGAATGTGAGCTAACTGATTGTATCAGAAAGAATAAAACCATGGATGAAAGCTGTGAGATCATATCTCTGGCATGTAAGAATGGATGAAATAATTGGGATGCCCTTAGGAATAGAAAAAATGGTCAGAAGAAATTAAAACAGGATCTGAAGCAGAATTCAGAGAAAAGAAAATAAATCCAGAGCTGTTATATATCCTCACTAAATTGTTTGGAGGTGACCATTAAGTTTCATTGGAGATCTGTGTGAGAGAAAGATATTATTTTTCAAACAAATTTAAGTAATTCTTAATTAGCACATTAATCACACCCCACCCACTCCCCCCCCCAAAAAAAACCCAAAACCAAAACCAAAACCCTTCCCCCAAAAAATGCAGTAAGGCAGTAAATAATGCAGAAGACAGAACCTAAAAAATTGGAGTTCTGTATAATAAATTTGTATCCAATATTTATACAGGTAAAGAAAAGTTATGAAGGTTTGTAATAAAAAGGTTTTCATTACTACTATTTTTGAATAAGGAAGGTAACTTTTAAAGAAGAAAAGTGTGCTCCACACGACGTGTAGAATATTTTATATGAAATAGTAACACAGACAGAGGAAGAGAGATGGTATGGCCTGTTGCATTCATTCAGGAGACAGCTTAGAGCTAAGACCCAATTTATAAGCCCCAGCTCCAGAAGTAACACACAGACATGGTCTTAGAAACGTTGCATCCCAGAACTGTGAGGAACATGAAGATAAGGGGCTTCTAAAGAGATGAAGGCTTTATCACAGCACAGGTGTAGCAGAGTTTCAGAAAACAAAGCAGAGTTATGAGCAGAGTTTCAGAAACAAAGAACTTTTCTCAGCAGCACATTGGAATAAGCTTTTTCTGGGTAGCCGCAACAAAATAACAAATAAATAAAAAAAAGGATAAGACAGAAGCCACAAAGATATTACACTAGGGATAAATATGATTTAATTTATTGATGGAAGATTAATTGACAGTAAAATGTAACTATATCTCGTTTGTAAGTCTTCTTTTTGTTTACAGTGGGTCCTAGCTAGAAACAGTATTTTTATTCTTAGTATCAGTTTTTAAACAAGGATATGAGCTTATAAATTTTTCCTCACCATTGCCTGAAATTTCGTCTTTAAGCTAAAACAAGTCACACAGGTCTCAGCCTGTACCACCCAAGTTGATGCAAAAATTCCTGTGTGCTTACATGGTAACAGAGCTTGTTTTCATATGTGAGCAAATCAGTACATTTACCAAATGTTATCATCATACGAGGAAGCTGCTATCTAACATGAATTATACAAAAAGCAGTTCTCTTTCGGGACAAAATTATACAAAACCAGTTATCTTTCAGGACATGTTTCTGTCTCCCAGTTGTGAAGTTCTGCAATTTGCTGGCTCACTTTGCACACAGCAGCTTACACCTGCAGTTGTCAGCCCCCTGCCATGATCCAACAGAGGTGAGCTCCATGTTTGAAAGTGTCAAGGCATCTCTCCTCCTTTTCCCTGTGAAGCTGGAGCCACAGTTTACTGTGCAGTAAGTATTCCCTGCAGTATCCTTCCATTTGAAAAGAGCAACAGAGTCTGGCTTTGTGGCTCAAGAAGAATACAACTCCAGCTAATTCAGTAGTTCACGTGCTTTATTTCATCCCATGCTTCCAACATATAATTAACTCAGACCACAGAAAATTCAAACACAACAAGCCAAATCAACACAAGCTATTTACAGCAACACCACGAGGAAATTCTGCTGAAGTTGGATCCCATGAACTGACATTGTTACTGACATTCCAGTAGAAGCGGCTTTCACTCATGAATTCTCTTCATAAAAAAATAAGGAAATACCAGGCAAAAGACACAATCCATTGTAGATGCTGTGTGTATCCTCTTTTCTTTTTGACTTCTTTCTTTTCAGAGAAATAGAGATATTTTCCAATTATATCCCCTTTTCAGAACACTATTTGAGAATTTAAAGATTGCTCTGTAAGGTGGGTTTTTTGGGGGGAAGGAGGCAGAGACATTTTGCATGCCCTGAGGACTTAGGATGAAATATTGAATGCTTTGTCTCAGGAAGTAATAACTGAAATTTCTCACCAGCAAAGGCTATTTAGTAACTCATGTAAAGTACACTCATATTTTCATGACACATTTTAACACAGACAAATTTTTACCCTTTGTAACTGACACTAATGAGAAGACATCCCACATGAGAGAGGGCCAAGCCTGAATGTGTGCAGAAGCAGAGCTGCTCTGCTGCCATTCCCATTTCTTAACCTCTTGCTTAGCTCAGATAGACTCTTACTGGAACTAGGCATGTGGTCACTGTGGGGGTGCCTGTCCTGCCACCCTCTTCACCATGTGCAATTGTATGAACAGTTCTGTGAGTTAACCAAGATTAGGCACTGTAGAAATTTAAAGGTAAGTGAGCAGGTAGTTCTCAGGTAAAGCAAATTAATTAAGCGCATTAGTAAAAATAATTAAGAAAACAAGTGAAAAAGTGATAAATTAAGCATTTTAAGAGTAATAGTTTTGAGAGATGGACAGAGAAGAACCTTCTGAAATTCAACAAAGGAAATGCAGGGTCCTGCACCTGGGGAGGAACAATAGCATGCACCAGCACAGGCTGGGGACTGACCTGCTGGAAAGCAGCTCTGCAGAGAAAGACCTGGGGGTCCTGGTGGACAACATCTGTCCGTGAGCCAGCAGTGTGTCCTTGTGGCCAAGAGAATCAATGGTATCTGAGGCGCATTAGGAAGAGCATTGCCAGTGGGTCGATGATTATCTTGTCCCTCTCCTCAGCCCTGGTGAGGCCACATCTCTGTCCAGCTCTGGGCTCCACAGTAGAGCTCTCCAGTAGAGACCTGGAGCTCCTGGAGCACATCTGGTGGAGAGCTACAAAGCTGATCAAGGGACTGGAGCATCTCTCTGATGACGAAAGGCTGAGGGGGCTGGGCCTGTTCAGCCTCAAGAAGAGACAACTGAGAAGGGACAACTGTGAATACACATTAATGTGTATAAATATCTCAAGGGAGAGTGCCAAGAAGATGGATCCAGACTCTCATCAGTAATGCCAAGCAATAGGACAAGAGGCAAGGGGCAGAAACCAATGCATGGAAAGTTCCACATAAAGATGAGGAAGAATTTCTTTACTGTGCGGCTGACTGCACTGGAACAGATTGCCCAGAGAGGTTGTGGAGTCTCCCTCTCTACAGATATTTAAGAACCATCTGGATGCAATCCTGTGCCATGTGCTCTGGGATGACCCTGCTTGAGCAGGGAGGTTAGACCAGATGACCCACTGTGGTCGCTTCCAAATGAACCCATCACTCATTCTGTGATTCTGTAAATACAGAATAAAAATAAAATCACAATATAATGAAAATACAAAGGAACAATCTTTTTGACATTGAACAGGACATTTTTGACACCTGCTATTTTAATAGTAGCAATGCAGATTTACTGAAAATTAAATATTTCTCAGGAACCCACTTCTAAATCAAATCTCTGTACTCTGTTGAAACCAAAGCACTATTATTTTTCTTTATGAAACTAAATAAACAACAAGAGATGGAATCCACAGAAGAAAATTGGTAATGACTTTAACAAAACCTACTTAATACGTTCATTTTATCTGAATAGAAGTATCTGAATTAATGGTTCAGGATACACACTGAAAGATGAGTCCTTGCAGGCTTGATTTTCTATGTTAAAGAAACTAAAAAACCAAAGTGTTCATGCTAACAAGATCAGTCTTATTCCAGAAGCTGTAACATTAGTTTACATTTGTTGTGTAGCACTTTTAAGTATTACAGAGTTTTGATAAATGACAATTATGCCTAAAGGAGGAAAGTCTAACAAAGTGAAAAATACTTGAGTGGAGGAGGGGGTAAGTGGTAATGAGTACAGCAAAAGTCAGAGCACAAGAATAATTATCATTACTGTAGTCCAGAATTAGAAATTATTTACAGCATGAATATGAAACCAGTTCTGTTATCTGACTAACATCTTGTGTGATTCTACTAAAACCCAATCCTGCTAAGAGCACTATTAAAAAAAAAAAGTTAAAAAGATAAACGGTATAACTAAAAGAAGAAAAATATTTCAAAGTATTAACAAACTGATTCTGTGTAGTACAAATTAGTTGGCACTCTCATTCACTAATTCAGAATGTGCTGGAAAACACAGAGTTCAAAATGAAAAAAAAATGGAAATATGTAAGTGATTTCAGTGTGATTGCTAATTGGCTAGAAAGGCAAAAATTACTTGAAAAAAACTAAACTGCTGGATCCAAAGGGCAGAAGTCTTGCCTGTTTACAAAGAACTTTGAAGGTCTTCCATTGTCTTTCATGATTTTGAATTAGATCTATGTCCAGACAAGTTCTAAGCTACATTTTTTTTAATCTGGAATTGAGGATTTGAAGCATTTGGGTCCCACAATTACATCAAGTTTTGAATTGTTCTTCACTGAAAAAAAACTTAAGAAAAAGATTTTTCTCTGAGCTTTCCTAAGGTTTAAGATCTTTCTCCTGTTGTTTGAAACTGGATTTAAACATAGTATTAATCTCTTACACTGGGTCAAATGGGATTTTTTTTTATGGCAGTAATTTTTATTAAGTATTCATGAGAATCTCTGTGAAAAAACATTGCACTCATCTTATAAGTAAGGCCAGGAACAACAATTTTCAAAACCAGCAACTAGAACTAGAGATCCACCATAAGGCATCAGGACTGCAAATTATGTTTTCAGTAGCAGGCAGACCCACAGAAATAGATGAGCTATTCCTGGCCAGACACTGAGAGTCGGATGCATGGACACGTCTGCAGATCTGCTGTTCTGTGTAACTTTTTAATCTGACTCTCTTTGCTAAGTTATCAAAGCAGTGAGCATTCAGCAGAACCTTCTGAGCCTGATGAGAACACAATGCACTTTTATGCATAAAGTCACTTGTTTAGAGATTTGCAGCAGGATTCAAAGTGTATGCCCTTGGCTAAAAAGTCTGTCTCCTGCTCTGCATATGCTCACTGTCTGGTTCATCTCTGCCCAGTTTCTGCTGCTGCCTTTAGGTGTTAAAATACTGTTATAGTTATTTCTTGCTTTCCATCCCTTTGTTTTCTGCTCCTGCCCTTTTCTCTTGCCATATAGCTCCCTATGTCTCCTTTGTTTAGAAAATCAAGTAGCCACTTAAGTTCAGCAGCACTTCACGCTTGAGTGAGTTTTTAAAAGAAAAATAATTCCTGAAGGGAATTTTCTTACTAAGACTTTTGTTTTCAACCTTATTGGTACCTAATGGTGTGATTAAGAATTACTAATTTTGTTCTTTCTCAGTGCAATCACTTATATGCTCTTTTCTCTGCTAATTTTATTTTCTGTCTTGTTGCAGTCCTATTTTGCTTTACAGTATTTGTGTGTATTGTGGGATACCCAGACTTCAGATTTGTTGCCCTCTTTCCTGAAAGACTGTGCCTGGTATGATGCCATACTCTTGGCATCTGGCACTGTCTTATGCAGTTGTGATTTTTAGCTTTGATTTGTAACTGGGAATGCATCTCTACACCTTGGTTGAACTCATCGTTGTGCCTGAACATTGAATTCAGGGCTAAAAAAATATTGGTTTTCAGCAATTTATAAATCTCTGTTGTGTAAGGATGCCTCCGTTTCTTACTGATTAGAAGATAACTCTTTCCTTTTGTTGTTAGTTAAAAACTCACAATTTTGCTCTTACCATCAACAATTTGTGTTTGCCATCTATAAGTCCTGGCACTTAAAAGTTCTCCATCTTCCTGTCCTGGACTGCAGTACTTCTCATTATTTTCTCATTTTCTCAAATCAATATAATCTTCAAATATTGAAGGGGGAAAACATGGAAAGTGCTCGCTTGCTTTTTGTTTGTGTTTTTCAACAGAAACAGGAATTGTTGTCAGTATAGCTGTGCAAAGATATAATGAAAGGGTAATCAAAGTACAGATAATGGCCTCCTTCTGGCCACATATGCACCCATGCTGCACAAAATATGTGTTTCAGGGCACAGTGGGGTGCGGTCTCAATATCTGACTCAATGCCCAGGAGCAATAAGTGCATTCTACATGATTCAGAAGCATATTTTACCAGCCTGTAGAGTTCCTATGATAATGCAGGTCCAGATAACATCAAAGTGATTTATGGGTTTCATGTAACAAACCCATGACACTCCCGTGGGACAGTGCACACAAAGCCTGATTCTCATTTGATGCCACTCAGTAGGGCTCCCATGAAATCAAGTGTATTTTGGGGAATACAAAACACTAGCATTTTCAGCTCTGCTAACAGACCTGGCTTTCATTACCAAATATCAAATTCTGCAGGGTGTATATGATTTTTTTGCAAGCTTGTATAGTCTGTCTGAATGAGAGTTGTTGCATGACCAGTAAAGCAAACTACACAATTGTGAACCTCTAAATATATAACACCCTCAGTGCTGAACTCCTTCATTTCCATATAGCACTGAGATAACTATGTTAGCCTGGTGTATAATAACACCTGCAGAAAATATGTAACAGTCAGTCAAAGCCATTTTGTGCAATATGTTCTCAATTCCACGCAGTATTGCATAATTAAATACAAATATAATTTCCCAGTCAGCAGCATATATTGTAGACTCCTTAGGCATCATTGATTCTTTAAAAATGCACTATGAAGGTTATTTGACCCACTCAAAAGAATACAGCACATACATTATTATACAACATAATTACACTCTCAGGAGTAATATCTTGGTAATATTAGAAGAACTGCTGAAAAGCAAGATAAACCACAGAAAACTACAAAATGGTAAAAAACACTTTGCAGACCTTCTTACCACATTCAAGTTAACATGCTTAATTAATGCTTCAAGTGGTTTCCCAAGAAGAAAATAGAAATAATTTCTTTTTTTTTTTTCCTCTGTGTGTGTGAAAATAAAGGAGGAGGTGTTTACTTTTATATTTCTGTAACTTACCCATGATTTTCTGATTGTGTTCCATTTTGTTTATCTGTTAGGTCATGGATAAATCATTAGAAAAGCAAAGAACTAGAGTTGGTCAAGATATACAGCTACAGAGAGGTGACTCCTGTATGTAATTTTATCTCATATCTTATAAATTTAGCCTTTTTGGATCAAAACCAGAGTACACAGACTTAAACATCTTCCACTGTTTTCAAAAGTTTTTGACCCAAACCTTGAATCAGACACTGCATTTGTTTTGATTTAGAGTGACTTACATTTTACAGAGAATTTCAAAATTTAGAAATCTGATTTCTTTTAACTAGGATAAATACAGTAGACACCTAATTCTCTCAAAGAAAAATGAAAATAATAATGACAATTTCAGGTTGTTTCACAGTCTTGTACCAGCTTTTAAAAACTTCTTATCATAACACATTTCATATAGTACAGAATGAGAACCTTCAAACTGCAAGTTGTTTCAAAAGGAAAACATGCATTTAGCTTAAACATAGGTTCCTTTTCTGTAGATTTTTTCTCCAATGTTCAGCTCTGAAGAATGGTAATGATTGTTGGCAGTGAATGATTTTAGAAGAGATGATGCTCTTATAGGACTCAAACCCTGGAATGCTGTGATTCAAGAAAAAAATTTCATTGCTTTTTTCCCCATTGTCATCCAATTTATGTATCTTAAAGGGCATTAAAAAAAAAGTATCTGTGTTATTAGAAACAAATATATTATTTTTAAAGTAGAACTTCTTCAATATTAAAACTTTTTCCATTACCAGGACTAGGTGAGTTTCTGGAGCAGTGCCTAGAAGAAGCACAGCTGAGAAAAGCTTTTCCCATCCATTTCTATCTTGCCTTAAGGTCAGCAGCCATCTGGTCTGACTCACACTGCTTCCCTCTCTTTCACATTTGAGGCTGAGCCATTTGGCCATTTGTGCTCCTGAATGAAGCTGAGAGTTAAATTATAGAAAATTGGAGTGATATTTCTAATAACCATTTTACTATTCTAATTACTAAACAAATATGCTCCTGCCAGGTTTAATGTCATAAAGTCACCCACAAGTTCATGAAAGGATCATGGCAAATGAAGAATTGCTTCACTTTCAGAATGAGACAGCTCTGCAAAATGCTAAGCCCAGTTTTTGAATACAACCAACGCATGTACCTTCGTAAGATCTGGTGATATAGGCACATTCTTGAAGCCTGTGTGTCTTCTCTTCTTCCATTTTTAGTGTATAGATGAATCCATATGTATATATAATATGTATTTTGACTGTTTCCTTCCATGAACATGCAAAATGTGTGCTATGTATTCTACACTACTTCGAAAAACTTGTACTTATGCTAATCTTTCTACTTTGTTAGCATAAATTTTGAGATCTCTGAAGAATTCTTCTAGGAAGAAAAGACATGTAGCATTCACAATATCACAATGATGAAGCAAAGTGTACATTGTATACCCTATGATGTGTGCAAATATATTTTTCTGAGGATGGTTTCCAATTTATGAAATGCAGCCTTGTGCAGTGATGCGCAATGCTCTCCATAGGAAAGAAATACTTGCTACAGAGAACATTGTACATCACTCTGCAGAGCTGTTTTGTTTGTCTCATGTCTCTTCTCTGACTTCTTTATGTGACTTTCATCAAGGTATTTTCTTTTCCCAGAAAATTGCTTCTGAGGGATGAAAGTGAAAAACGTTTCTTAGGTCTGTTTTGGCCCCATATTAGGTTTGTTTGGTTTTTTTTACCCACTTAGGTTTCTTTATTTCTTGCTGATAATTTTTGCTGGCTTTCTGCTTTGTCTTCCCATTACCTTGCTACTTTCTCAATTACATGAGGTTGATGGCTAAGAAAGGAGACAGGATGCAGAATGAGTAACAACCTCAGACTTATGAAAGCAGTGCCCAGGTCCTCTGACCAACTTCTGCATGGCTTCAAACAACCAACCTACCCTTTACTTCATGCAAGGGAAAGAGTAAAATGTCTTGCTGCACAGCATGGGCTGAAGGAGCCAGTTGGAGTTTGTAAGCAGTACAGTGGGAGCAGGTGATGGAACCTGATGAGTCACCTGGATGTGTTGTAGGTCCAGCTGAATCCACCCGGCTGGATCAATGCACAGATGCAGCTAAACTGCTTCACATTCCCCATGTAACCTGGACAGCTAAAACCAGTCCTCTGGGGGCAGCTGTGTCTCAGGTTTGCAAACTGATAAATCAGGCCCTTCTTCAGGTGAAGAAAATTTGTGAAATACTTAGACATTATGATAACAGAGCTGCTGTAAGTACTTAAAATGCTTTTGTGAAATGTGGTTAATTTCATTTTAACAGACAGACAGAAGTGAGCTATAGACAAGCATTGAATTTCCACACACCTTGAGGATGCTTGTATGTGAAAAGTTGAAGTCAAATCCACAGCTGATTTAAATTCTTTGGGTTTTGAGAGTTCTTGATATCAGATTAACCATTGTTAAATGATGAGCAGAACTGTGAGATTGGATATCAGGCTGTATATATTTTTGCACATATAAACACACACTAAATGTGTCAATTCAGATGTATGTTCTTTTGTCTTTGGTAGCCCTTGAGGACATTACAGTTATGCTGTCCTAGATCAAGTGTAAATGTATGGAAAACAAACTGTTTTATTTCTTTAGTGAATAAAAATTCAACCAGGATTTTTCTAATTATTGGACATTGTGAAGTCAAAAGAAAGCAAATTAATTGCACAAAAACTGTGTCTGTTTGTATGATTCAGCATTCAGTGGAAGAAAATGTAACAGCCACTGCTGAATGGTATGCAAATTTAGATTCTCAACTAAATTTGCTAAGTGAATACCTTTTTTTCTTAGGTGTTTAAAAAGTAAAACAATTTTTAAAAAATCCTGTCAGTTGTAAATGGTAAATCCTCAAGGAAAAACAGTTTTACTGGATCTGACAGCTTCTGAGATTTATAGGCAATAAATGAAAATCACCCCTTTTCAGATTCATTGCTATTTTTATAGCAATTTTCATGAAGATAGATGAAAGAAAATTGAAAATCTGCATCATATTCTCCAGTTTTGTGAGATACCCAAAATGTTGCATTTTGTATTTTCATGACTTTTTTTCCTTTGTGTCAGTAGGGACAATTTCTCTCACATGCTTAATCTCAATCTTCTAAACAGAAGGCAGATAATTTATCTAAAAGGCTAAAAAGTCTTTGATTAATAACCATGGGAATTGCAGGTATTAAAATCACCCCCAAGTGACCCCATATTGTTCCACAAATCCATTAGAAACTTATTCTGAATTACAAAGAAAAATTAATTAAAAAGTATAAGGAATACAGAGCTCAAATAAAGTATGATCCCCTGAGTTCACATGAAGATCTATATGCATGCAAAATGTCATAAAATCAGATTTAATTTACAGTATAATTTTATTCTTCAACAACAAGAGGAATACAAGAACAGCAATTTTTGTATTTTTTTATTACTATTGAGTTCTTCATAACAAGCCTACCCATTACAAAGACTCTTGCATTAATGTCGGAAAAAGAGGGATTAGAGAGAAGAGACAAATATACTTTGGGAAGTTGGAATTGTAGCAATGGATGAATCCCATCTGGTTTGGTTGAATAGAATAATAATCTGTAATGTTCTTGTCTTGACTTCAGTGGATGAGCAAAACTTTAAATGAGTTGTAAGGAGCTTTTCAAAGAATATTTGCAAGTTTTACTTATGTATGTTTTGTCCTAATTTTATAAATATTTTGCTTATACTTGTTTTTCCCAGCCTGTTCTCTTTTCTAAGTAGGTCATGACAATTTTCAAATGTTTTTTAGATGTTTGGAAAACAAGCTAGGTGCCAAAAATGGGCTTGTGTTCCCCATCTCTCCTGTGCCTCACGCTTCAACATTACAGAGGTGTGGTTCTCAGCCCTGTTCATTTTCAGGAGCATGAAATCAGAATGCTTACCATGCTTCCTATGGGCCTTACAGGGTTTGCTTAGGGTCTTGCAAAAAATTGCAGACTAAGTGTGATGTCTAATTTGTAAGCCTCTTTGAAAATCCTGAGCAGACACCCATGAGTTAAATCGCTTCATTTTGTAAGTGACTTGGTCTTACTGGGGAAAGAGCTTGTTTAAATCCACCCTGCTGGGGCATTGCTAAGTGTGAGTCTTTCAGTGCTGTCCTGCACAGAAGGTGGCATCTTGATTCTTGGTCATTAAAGCCTAAATATGGTTAAAGCTACCCAAATCCTAAAGAGTACTAGTGAATAATTAGCTTGAACACTATGAGCAAAAAATGTGTCTGTTATTTGCAGACACGTCAGAAGTGCAAATACAAACCAGCTGAAAGAATACTGCTGCAATATTTCTGGTGTAGTGTGAAAAGTATTGTGCAATCACAGAAGAGGTTGGAAAGGACTTCTGAAAATTCTTTAATGGAACCCTTCGTCACATGCGAGGTCAGCTACTGAGGGTTGCTCAGGTCTACGTCCAGTTAAGTTTTGGATATCTCCAAGTATGAAGACTCCACATCCTCTCTGGGTAATCTATGTCAGTGTCTGACTATCCCCACAGTAAAATAGATTTTTTTCATATGTTTCAGGGGGATTTCCTTGCATTTCAATTTGTGCTCATTGCTTTTTGTCTTGTCACTGAGCACTCATGAGAAGAATCTTTGTGACTCTTCTTCCTTCCCTCCCATCAGATATTTATGTATGCTGATAAGTCTCCCTGCAGTGTCTCTTCTCCAGGCTGGCCAGTCACAGTTCTCTTATTCTCTCATTGTATGCAGGATGCAGCAGCCCCTTAATAAGTTTTGTGCATTTCACTGGATTCTTCTCCAGTATTTCCAGTATTTCACATTTGTACAGCAGACAGCAGTGACTAAAGAGGAAGAACCACATCTGGGGTGTCAGCCACTCCTCCTAGTTTTATATTATCTGAAAACTTGCTGAAGGTTCGCTCTGTGTCAGTGACTAGGTCGTTAATGAAGATCTTGCAGCACGGGGCCCATTATCCACATCTGGAGTACATGACTGGTGCTGTGGATCACAGCCTTTTGAGAGCCAAGAAGCACTGTGTGTGCTGCCATAGTGTGTGCTGCACTATGGCTGAAGACCAAGCAAGTGTGCACAGGTTACTGGATGAATTCAACAATTTCTTGCATGCAAAGCTTAAAGGTTATAAACATACTTATAGTAACAGCCCGTGTTTTTTGGGGTTTTTTTTTGGCAATGCTGTCATTTATGTTACGAAAAAAGTGGTACTTTGGAAGCATGCTAATTCAGAAAATAAGCATACAAAAATTGTCAAAACAAGTGCTATTTATGTAATCAAGGATTGTGAATTCATTCTCTTTTCTCTCATTCATTCTCTTTTTTCTTTTTTTACCAGACTGCTCTGAACCCAGAGCAAATTTATTTTCATTCCTTCTGGTGCATGTTATAATTCCTATCTGGACCTGTTGGAACCATGCTTAGTGTTATCTGGCATCCTTATACTGAAAATTAATTTGAAGATGCAGCCCCACTAAAGCTAGACTAAATTGCTTGCAGGGTAAGATGTTAATCAGCAGAAGCCAGAGTGCCAGAATCTGGGTCATTCTTAATAATTTAGGATTAGACTGTGCAGCCCATGTGAGTCAACAGCACATTGTACCATCCCAGAAAAAGGAGGTTTGTGTACCTTAATGAATTTGCTTCTTGCTGCTGAGGTCAGCAATCCTTTCTGGTCATGTTGTTCCAGACACATACTGCTGGCTGGCTCTAGCACACCAAAAAATGGAGGAAAGACTGCAAATTTTACCCAGATCCCAACCATTTGTTCTCCACTTCCTCCCATCCCTGACCCCAGAAGGAAAAGTAGTACTTTTATTTTTATTTGGAGCCATATGCTGAATGCCCCCAGGATATGACACTCTGAGAGGTAGCAAGGCTTCCAGCTCTCAGGTGTGAGAAGTATCAGAAATGTGGCATGTCCTGGACTCAACCTTAGTGCAAATAAATGCAAAAAAAATCTAGCTGTACCTCAATTACTGAGCTGGTGACACGCTAGAATGTCAATTATCCTGAAATCCATCAGAATATAAAGTCCACATTTCTGACATCCAGGAAGACATAGGAAGGAACATTTACATTCTGCTCACCATTACTTGCAGAGGTTACAATTACAAGGTTTTGTAAGGAGTCTTCATCAGTTCCTGTGAAGGAAATTCTTTCTTTAATTTCCTGAGTGTCAACCTATGGCAGTGTTTGATTGTAGTAACAATCCAGAACGGACCTTGGATGACACTATTTCCCAGAATCTGGATGTGTGACACCATCCTCAACAACATCTTGTGATCTGTGCTCTACTCCAAATTGACTGACTCATTTTATATTATTTAGAATAGGCCAGAAAGGAGCAGGGAATGAATGTGAACAACATACAAATCAGCCATACTTCTTTTTTTTTCACCTTGGCATCAAGGGGCAATGAAATTACTGCAACCTAATGGGTGCAGCTATTAGGACTGAGAAGCTCTGATGCATGACCTCCCCTATATTCTCCCTGTCTCTTTTTTTTTTTTTTCTTATGTGAGAAATATTTGTCTGAAGAAGGCAAATCAAACTCAGCTTTCAGACAGATAATCAGGTGCATCAGACATTTGACCATCTCAGATGCCTGTGAATTGGGAAATGGTTCTGAGGCAGCTTGTCTTCTTCAAAACTGCAGTCTCCAGAAAGTTGTGACACAACACGAACAAGGACAAGGAAAAGGACAAGGACAAACACAGTTAAAAGGGAAAGGGAAAACAGGAAGTTCCACATTCTGATGACGGAACATCAAACTGACAAAAAACAAGTATTTACTCAAGAAAGAAGAGATAGCAGCTGCCTGGAGCATTTTGCTCGGGTTTTCTAAGAGCTAAAAATAATGCTGTGTGTTTTTTAACACCAAGTTAACTGCAAAGCACAAAACCATAACTGTTTCAACTGCTTTGCACATGCTCCCTCCTCACTTTCACAGGCACAGCATCCCTCTTCTGATTGATTTTTAGCTGCTTGCAGACTTGGCTCTTGAGTAGACTCTGTTTCTCATCCTCCTCCTAGTCATGTTTGTCAGGAAACTTTGAAGTTGTTTTGTGTTTCTGCAGCACCACTGCCCATTACCTGGCCCCTGAACAGGCTGCAAGGACAGGCAGCATTCTGAGCCATCTGGAAAAGTAAATTCCAATAGAATAAAGCCCAGGGCTTCAATGCCCAGAATAAAAAGCTTCCCCTTACTCAAAATACAGCCCTAGTTTCTGTATGAAGTCTGTTCCTCTGCAGTCAATTCTTATTATATAACAGTCAGTTGAGTGTTTCTTCTGTATATCAAACTCAGCTTTTAGAGAACCTTGTTCAGATGACACTGAACAATAGTTATTTACTGGATGTGCCTTGGCAGCCTCCCTCTAAATCAGCAGAAAGAAACGGTTGCTCTTTTTCCCCAGTATGGGCACCACTGTGCTTTAGTACCACATAGTCATTTTCTCTACTTATTTTATATTGCTTTTGAATGAGTCTGTGAATCCAGAACCTTCTTTCTGCAGCATCAGCATTTTAATCTGTTGCACTGACAGTAATGTGTTGGCTTTCATTCCAGGATCCTGATTGTGAAAACCCCAGATGTATGAATGAGGGCAGTCACCTTGAGAAGTATTCCTGAAGTCTGGCAAGGAGAGGCTGCACAATCTGTGCTGTACCACAGCGGCTGAAGATTTTGGCTGCCATCCTCTGCAGGGAAACGAAGTCACAGAGATACTAAAGGACACATCCCAGTTTTACATTTTCCTACATGTTGGAAGGACTCCTTCTAAAATGGGTTGACTTTTAGCACTGATCTGTTTGAATCCTCCAGTTTTGAACCTTGACATCTCAAAAATCCTTTATATAGGACCCTGCCTTGGGAGACAAAGACATTATATCTGAAAGCAGCTAAATCCAGGCTGGTGCCTGGCAACCCTTCTGAAGCAGTAAAAGCTTTCAGTTCAGTATCAGCTAGAAACAACTTGCAAACTTTAACTGCAAGGTAACTGTGATATTCAATATTCAAGTATTGACTAGGATGGATTCGTCCTACAGTGGGAGCTGCACACTTTGAAACTCCTCTTTCTTAGAAAAGCCCTGTCAAAAGCTCCAAAAGACAGGTATCATTGTGCCCCAGGAAATTATTTTTTAAGAAGATCCTTTCTGTCTACTTTGGTGTCTGGCCTCAGAGAATTGAAAGGTCTGTGTCCCAGTAGGAAGCAAATTACTTGACTTTGAATGGGAGGCAGGACTTTCACATATACCCCTGTGTCTGCTGTTGTCTGTTCGTTGATGGTAGGTGTCTGGTTAAACATGGGGGGTACGGATGAAGGTGAAGATGTAGGTGGGTTAAGGTGACTCTGCTAAGGCAGTCCACAGGGAGACCGTCTCCCAGGTTTTGTTTTTTATGATACCTTGTTAGGCCCAAGGTGCTTCAAGTGGAAGGCATCTAAATAATCTCTCTGGATTTTCCTAAATTGTATTAAACTTAGGAAAAACAAGAAATGCACTTATAAACAAAGCAGCTGGACAGACTGATTTCATTTTTCAAAAATCAACATATAACCGTAGCCTGATGCTGCTATGGAAATGGGAAGGACTTTTCTTTCTGTTTTTGCTTTTCTTTATGCTTCACGGATTTCAATAATACAGTGAAAAGAGAAAATGACTTTACATTTGTCTGCTCTGTGGTGCTGGCTGTCTGTGACTTACACAAATACAGGCAGCATTAAAAATGATCATGAGCAGGGCAAAATTTAGTGTTGCCTTGAGCTTTTGCATGATGCAGTTTTACAACTGTTTGATTCATTCAGACAATTACAAAATGTTTTGGTAAACTGTGTATCATGTTTGTACATAAAAAATGACCAGACATAAAAGAAAGAGGGGAATGAAATACATATAAAACAGACTGAGCTGCTGCTGTGGAATTTTCCAATGCAGCATGAAAATCCTATTAGGATATTTATAGGAGCTGAAATAATACAACTTGGAAAGTTTTCCACTGGGCAAAACAGTCATTAGCCTTGATTCCTCTTTTTCATGTACTTAACTTTGAGCAATTCCATTTCTGTTCTTCAAAGGAGGTGTTTTAACTTGAAGTGTGTGAGCAGGAAGACTTACATAACAAGGATATAGTCTTTTAGACTCTAGAGGTTTTTGGGGGGGTTTTGTTTGTCTAGATTCTTTTTTGTCATTGTTACTTTGTTTTGGTTCTCTAATGTTCTTAGTGCTTTGCTGACCTAGAAACAATTCAAGGGACTAACAAAACTGAATAGCCTTGTTCAATGAACCAGGCTTGCATAAACTCATTTCACACCAGAAGGAGTCAAAGATTGTACAGTACATGTGGATCCCCTAGATCTTTGTTTGAATATACTCTATGAAAATCACAGACTTTGGCTTCCTAAATTTGAACTCATGCTAGATGATTGGACGAAGAAAATTGCTTTCTTTTGTGTTAATCCAAAGACAATTTTTGAAGCTGTCAGCGTTTTTTTTTATGGAGAACATTCTATGGAATAGATAATGACAAGAGTTTACTTTAAGAGAAAGAAATATTTGACCATAAGTTTTAGTCAGTTGTTGAATATTTTTTCCTACCTAGTGTTTTCTTACTTACATGTGAATTTGGATGATTTTATATTTGCTTCTTGTGCTTTTGAGAAGCAGTTATACAATCTAATAAACAATTCAAGAGTTTGTATTTTTCTCCCATACAATTAAATATTTTCAGAACTGCAGAATTCCCAAGCATCAGAACTCAGACTGTATATCAAAAATGCCAGCCAAAAAGCATAGTGGAAAGGTGCATTTTCTACAAGGCTCTTTTTTTTTTTTTTTTTAATATGAATGCTGTGAAATGCTCAGCATCACTTTTCTTGGAAAACAAAATGAAATTCAGGAAGGTGGATCAGGAAAACAGCATTCTTCTGCCACAGGTTGTATGTCCTGGCATGTATATAGCTGGGACTGAGTGTGATATGTACTCTGCAGCAATGATACAACAGTGTAAAAGCCAAAACTCTTCTGTGGTGCTTTCTCATGAGATTTTAATGGACCCTGGATCTGGCCTCTATACTGAAGTCCAATCTAATGCGGACTCCTCTGAGTGAAACACTGTTTAATTAGTCAGGTGATATATTAGGATAGATGTTCTCAAAGCACAGATGGACAGGAGCATGCATCCCTCATCAGTCTCACTGCGCATTAGAATCCTGTGCCTATCCATCCTTGCTGCTCCCACCCATGCCTTTGAACTTCCACCATTAATACTTGTCCTCAGTTCCAGCTGAGCTTCCTTGAAACTTATTGCCTAGAGCAAATGTTGCACCTTGAGATACAACCCCAAAATCAGCTTTTGCTCTCTTAAATCATCTGTGCATTGATGTATTTCTAAAATCAGACTCCGGAGAGTGAATTCTGCAAATTACACTGTGATATTTTTGAAAGCTATTGAAGGATTTTACAAATATATTATTCCTTACAAATTGTGTAATCTCAAATTAAATAGACACTGAATTAAGGCATCAAAGCAATGGCTTTAATCTGTTTTCCCCATTTCTATAGTTTAAGACCTGAGCTTTATCAGAAAGAGCTGCTGCTAATGACAGCCTAACTTTCACTATATATTTTCTATTGTTTTTTCATCCTGTATTTATCCCCCATAACCTATTTAACTTACTTGTAAAGAATGACATTTTGGAAGGTGTCTAAGAGACAAGAAGAACAAATTCATTTATTTTGTACAGCCAGTCAATATATCTGGAAGTCTGCATCATGGAAATGGTACCTGGTAATATGGCAGAAAAAAATAACTGCTGTTTCCCTGCACTATGGATCAGATGTAAGTTAAAAAATACTTCTGTAAGTGCATTTGAACAATTAAAAGTGCATGTGTCCATGTGTTAATTTATAGGTCTTTTTTCCAAGGTTTGTGACAGATGGTACTGAAATTCATGTTCTTGTAGCTGCCTGTAAAAGTGAACTTTAATATGATTTTCCCCCACCCACAGAGCTGGCAAGTAGGGAACTTTGCCCCACAGTTCTCATCTGCAAAGGGTGGCAAAGACCAAATTCCTTGCTTTATAAGTTCCCCTGGTACATAGCGGGTCACATTTTGAAACATTTACTGCGAACTCCTGGAGCACCTTTTTTTCAGCCATTTTTTTGGGGAAGGTTGTACAGGGCAGCATGCAGTGCCTTGGCAATGCAGAATACCTTACAGGTTGTGCTTTATGCATAAGGTTTGAAACAGGTGAGCGAGGATAACATATGAGGATATGTGAAATGAAAATTTATGGAAGAATAAAGGGACTTCACCCTTATTTGTACATTCTTTGAGGCTTATGCTGATGTATTTCAAACCCCAGCATCATTTCAAAAATACAAATGTTGAGACCACGTGATTAGAGAAGCAGATCCTGTTTTCTTCTGTGCAATTTTTCTGGTGTTTGGCTTGACTCTAATGAGGGTGAACTTTTGCTCATTTTGTTTTGAATCTGTTTTGATGGTGTTGTACAGCACCCCGAGCACCTCAGCCATGCCAATAGGGCTTTATAAATAAGTTATTAATTATTATTTGTGTCTATTAAAAAGGAGAACATCTTCAGAAGCAAAAAGTATTTTCCCACTTAGAATTGCTTTCCTAGAAGAAGTCTGATTAGTCAAAGGTTTCATTAATATTTAACTGCTTTTAAGATGATTTAACAGCAGTAATCAAACAGAGAAACTATCATTATGGTATCTAGCTCCTCTCTAAAGCCTCTACTAGCAAGTTCTCTGCAGGACACAGATGGTCTGTGGGCCAAGGTTTCCGAATCAAAGTACCAATCAATTAGGAGAAGTGAGACAACACCATCAGTCATTTTGGAGAGATCATTCTTTCATTCACAGAACTCTGACACTGGTTTCTCTTTAAAAAGAATAGCCCCTTTAAGAAATACTTTTAAAAGCAATCAATTCTCACGGGAACAAAATTTTATATATCTTGCAGTTTCTGTGCAGGAAAATTTTTTGTTGTTTGTTTGTTTTTGTGAAACTCAGGGAAACAACGAGTGGACTTTCTGCTTTATGAAAGCAGAATAAAGGGCTAATTAGCTCAAGGCACCTATGTTGGACAGCTTCTATGCAAATCACTGTTTCTTTCACTAACAAATAAAAGGAAAGATTTAAACAAAAAATTGACATATCCATTTTGTACTAACCCTCCACAAGCTGGCCTATTACAATTATAAACAATGGGTAAAACAAAAGAAAAGGAAGGAAAAAGTAGCAGAAGAAAATGGTAAAAAGAAAGGAATTCTTAAAAAAAAAAAAAGCATTATAGTATTCATATTAGAAAAAATGCAAGTAATTTCTTTCAGAGACAAGCCAAAGTATTTTTAAGATGCTGCTTTCAATGGCTTCTTTCCGTTTGGCCTTCAGTTTGTTCCTGTATACATCTCATGATAGGTTGCAAGCTGATTTGACCTTATGGTGAGTATGGCCCAGCATCCTATGGGATCAAGGAGTCATAGTTTTGTTTCTACACAGCTGTTTCTTCTACTTGTGTGTGTATCCAGATCCTGCTCATGGTGCTTTTACCTAAATTTGAGTGGATTTGAATCCAACAGAATATTACAAAGTTTGGGACACTTTCCATATTGTTTTACTTTAAGTGGTTCTTGCTGTCACAGTGGGCACAGACCATTTAACATTGTGCTTTGTTATGTAGGAGCCTAACCTAAAAGTCTGGATTGAGAACAGGATATTTTTTTCCAAGACTGCCTGAAAACAAGGCAGTCCTGCCTGCCCCAAACTGGCCATGGAGAATGACTGCCCATGGCTGCTCGTTGCACAGACTAATGTGCTATTTTGGAGGGAGTCTTCACTTTTCTCCTGCTGGATTCTCCTCCCTGCATTGTAGTGTGACCTCAGACAGTCAGCAGGACTAGGGCCCAGGCAGCCTGTGAGAAACTTACTCAGGAAGTGTAGCATTTCCCAAGCAGCTGTCTTTATACCTTTCCTTTCTTTGGGGAAGAATCAGTTATCTTTCTCCACCCTAAGAGGAGTATAGTATTTGGGCTGTCTGACCAGATGATCTGGAAAATTAACTAATTTATTTCCTAAATGTTCCCCAAAAAGCAGCATCACTTACTTTCTCTCTCCCTCTCTCTCTTTCTCTCACTAACAGTCACATTTTCAACAGCTTAATGATTCAGACCCATTTCTGAAACTTATGGTGGCTTAGAAAAACTCCTACACTATTATTATGCACTTCTGTTTAAACAATTGCTGATGCTTTACCTCTTGCTTCTGTCATGAACTGATTTTTCTTTGGATGCTGAAGATGTTCCTCAATTTTATTTTTTCATCTATCCCTAGCATTTCCACTGGCAAGACCCCAGGGAATAGGACGACCCCTCTAGAAGAAAAGGTGTTGACTGTCTCTGAAGTTTTCTTGGCATTATGGTCCGAATCCCACATTGACTCTGGATCAGCTATTCAATGTCAGGAACAAAGAATACACAAGAAAATTATGGATATTAAACATTTTCCTTGGCTTTGGATGCAGAGGGATTTTGCTTTCTGAGAACTAAATGTTGAGTCACTTTAACCTGGTGGGATTCTGATATGCCCAGAAAATTTTCCCTGGATTTGTTGTCCAAAAAGCTCTTTTTCAGGAGCAATTTGTAATCTGAATTTTTCATTTTTAGGTATTTCACTTGTCTAATCTTAATTACATATAGCAGAGATCCAGGATCTCTGGTAGAAGGAAACCTTTGGTAGCTTTCCTGGGAGAGCCTCAAGAAGAAGAGAGCTGAGCTGTGCCCTGCAGCCATTGCCTGCTCCTGTATGCTCCCAGATCAATAACTAAAAAGGTGCAAAGCCAGTTGGCCACCAGGGCAGCAGCATCTCTCCCCACTAATGAGGGTGACCTTTCCACCCACTGCTTCACATGACTGAAATCAGGGGAAATTAGTTTACTCAGCCCAGAACTTATATAACTGGTGATGCTCAGGCTGAAATTCCTGCTCATGGTGTGATGAATGCATTGTGGATCTATTTGAAAAATTGTAGAAATCAGACTGAAGATAAAAGGACTGCAGCTGAACCAGCTAGATCCTCTGTAGTTTCTGACAGATAGGTGAAGAATAATGATGTCTCCAAAGCGTCTGTCCTTCCGTTTGGAGAATTACACATTTAACTGTAAAGAATCACTGCTGCTGAACCAAAGGTCCTGCTGCTTACACCATTTACAAAGGCCCTTAAAATCATGGATGAGAACACAGTCCTGTGAAGAAAGGGAGACTGCTGTGTGGGTTGAAGGGTAACATTTAAAAGCTTTGCTCATCCCAAAGCAGCACTTCTCATTGGCTGTTGTACTCAAGCTTAAAAAGAGACCTTGAGATATTAATTATGTATCCAGCTAGCTATTTAATCAATCCATTCAGTACAAAAGTCTTATATAGTAGCTAATATATTTATGAAATACTGTAAATATTTTAAATAAAAATAAAGGGGAAATTTTATACCACTTTCACATTACCTTATGCAACAAAAATGTATCATCAAAGAAAAAAATCAGTTAAAAGTGTTACATTAAGTTACAAACTGAAATGCATGTTTTTTTCTTTCATAGGTCTACTGCTTTCACTTGAAATATAAATGAGCATGTTATTTATTATAAAGGCAAAATGCAAAATAAAAATGGGATTCAAGAAAAAGTGTTCCTTTATCTTTTTTAATCCATGAAGCCACCATTTTTAAAAGGTAAGTTTTAAAAGGAATTTTTCCATAACTTGCCTTTCAGAAGTTATCTTTTAAAATTTTCCATAGATAGCAAATAGCCTTAGTGTGCAGAATTGGTAAAACACATTGTGATGATTTTCCCTTCAAATACTTAAAAAAACCCAAAAAAAACCAAACTTGCAAGAATGCACAATGCAAAAGACCTAAATTTATTTAACCCAAATGAAGTTATATCTGGAACTATACAAACAATAAATGGCTTTTTCACCTTTTTTTGTTCAGTAGTGTTAATTCCCACAAATGGTAATTTAGAAAAATATAAGACGTTGAAAGAGCCACTATACTTTAACAGCAGTGCCTTTTTTTGTTACCTTTGGGATCTATTGAATTTCAACAGCCTTAAATACTTCAAGTATTCTATGGTAAGTATGGTAAATCTGTGTCTGACCTTATTGGTTCATGAATAATGAGGATACATAACATTTTTCCCTTTAAAATTCACATCTTCTATGAGTTCAACATAGCAGTGTGTTCAGGGCACTAGACGCATTAAAGGCTGTCTTCAGGTGAATGTGTAAAAATATATCCTTATTTTAGTTAAGAACAAGATCTATTGTTTGATGAAAGTATGTCCTAAAACTCATTGTTAAAAAACAACACTAAATGAACAATTCAGAACAGAAAATTTTCTTGGATCAAGAAGAATAGGAATAGGATTTTGAATTAGATGTTGGCATATTTCTCAGAGTGACAGGTTGGAGGAGCCAAAAGCCAGCTTCACTTTAATCTACCATTGCACAGCCAGAAAGTCCCTTGAAACAATGATCAGAAACAGAGCTCTACTCTCTATGTTTGGTTTTGTGTCCCACTTCTTTCTAGAGAGTTTTCTGGGCTCTGCAGCTTTCTTGGACCAATACCTGCTGAGATGTTTCTGATAAACTCAGAAACTCTAAACATAAGCTGATAGACCCTAACCTATAATAGAATACTTTTGGTAAGTGGATGGTGTCCTCCTGTATTTCCAAGACCTTTCTACTGGCTATTATGTCTTTTTCAAACTTTAGGTGAACTTCTTTCTCAATAAATTTTATATTGAAATAAAGTACATTCTGGTAGGTTTTCTCTTCCCAGATGTCTCAGACTTTGGGGCTTTTCAAGGACAGTAGCACCCATCAGTCTCTTTCTGAATCTGCCTCCCATCCCAAGGACATACTGCTTTCCCATCTTGCATTGATTGTCTTGTCCTCAGACTGTTCCATCAGGGTAAGAACCACTGAAGTTGGTCTTTACTCCCCCTGATCTGGATGAAGTATGCCTCAGGTCCTTAAGCAGATACCTCATCCACTGTAATATTCAGTGACGTAGGAATTTCAGACCAACACACCTAGAATCCATAGGTTCTTTGCACACTAAACCTAATTTTACATTTATACTTGGTTTCTCAGACTGCATTCTAGTGATTTATTCAGGGAAATTTTGAGACATTAAAGAGGTGACAGGTTACAAGGATACTTCTCAGAAGTTATCAGTTGGCTTTGGGCACAGAGGCCCAACTACAGAAAAATTTCACAATACTTTGGCTGGCTACACTTAGGTCTGCTACAGAAGTCTCCTGAAAACTTGTTAATTTGGTATAGCCAAAATCTCTGGCAATCTCAAATAGAAAGTACTGATGTGTATGTGCAAATGAAAACAAATGTAGAGTATATAGCTTCCACAAAAGAAAATAAATTAAAAAGGTTGTGATTTTTTTCTGCCCAGTGAAATCCAGAAAAAAAAACCAAAATACATCAAAACACACTGAAATTCAACTGTAAATCCATATCACAACATGCCTTATGAGAGAGAAAAGTATAGCAGTAGTGTGCAGATGTGCTACCAACAGGAGGTTACAATTGCATTTCTTCCATAGAGGAGACTGCAGGCAGTGAGTGGGGTGCAAAATTCCGCTTATCTACTGAGTTTGGTGGGCACTGCACTGTGACCCTGCAGTCGAGATCATCACCTCACGGTCTGGAATGTTATATGTGGACTGTGGGAACATGTGTGGACATGGACCTTTGTTCCTCTTGCCTTGACCAACTATGTTTAGCATGTGGGTTGCTTGGTTAGCACATGTAAGGGAAAGGCCAAGCCTGTGTGTCACAATCCAGGAGGGGCATGGACCACATCCAGGAAGCACAGTGTCAGTGGAGTGTCACCTCTCTCTGATGGCTGCGCTTCCCCCTGTCACTGTGTGTGACCAGCAGTGCTGGTGGGCTGGCAGTATGGTACCCTTCAGCTGGGCTCAGGTGTGCAAGGTCACTGGGCAAGGGAGGCTGAGTGCACCTGGCCACAGATACCCAGCAGGATCACTCTGGTTGTATGGAGCAGTGGGATGGAAAAGCCGGTAATTCCAGGCTTATCAGCTGCCAAAAAGCTTTGGCAGCTACACCAAAGGGTTTCTGAGCCCCAAACAAAAATACGAAGTCACATCACACACCATACCACCTTCAAGGGTCAAGCACGACATTTAATAAGTCCAAGTAACACATCCTTCATTTTGGCCACAACAACCCCCTGCAGCATTGTAGGCTGGGGACGGTGTGGCTGGACAGTGCCCAGGCAGAAAGGGACCTGGGGGTACTGGTCAAGAGCCGGCTGAACATGAGCCAGCAGTGTGCCCTGGGGGCCAAGAAGGCCAATGGCATCCTGGCCTGCATCAGGAATAGTGTGGCCAGCAGGAGCAGGGAGGTCATCCTTCCCCTGTACTCGGCACTGGTGAGGCCACACCTTGAGTGCTGTGTCCAGTTCTGGCCCCTCAGTTTAGGAAGGACGTTGAGAGGCTTGAGCACATCCTGAGAAGGGCAACAAGGCTGGTGGGGGTCTTGGAACACAAGCTCTGAGAGGAATGACTGAGGGAGCTGGGTGTGTTTAGCCTGGAGAAAACGGGACTCAGAGGTAACCTTATTGCTCTCTGAAACTCCCTGAAAGGTGATTGTACTCAGGTAGGAGTTGGTCTCTTTCTCCAGGCAGCAACTGACAAAATGAGAGGACACAGTCTTAAGCTGTGCCAAGGGAAATACAGGTTGGATACTAGGAAAAGTGTTTTTACAGACAGGATGATAAAGTATTGGAAAGGTCTGCCTGGGGAGGTGGTGGAGTCATCATCCCTGGATGTGTTAAAAAAAGGTTGGAGGTGACACTTGGTGCCATGGTTTAGTTGAAGTGTTAGGGCTGGGTTGGACTCTATGTTCTTGGACATCTCTTCCAACCTAGTGATTCTGTGATGCTGTGATTCTATGTACCACTTTGGGCATTTCCCTAAGCATCAGCCAAGGGTGAGGTGTTACCTCCTGAAACTTGAGCCCTAATATACATTACCTCACTTATTTGTCTTCCTTATCTGTAAAAGCAAAGTAAACTATAGACAGCTGACAGCCTTTATTAAAATAACCATATAAATTTAAATTTATATAAAATTACCATTTAAATAATAATTTAAAATAAACTTTTAAAATTATATACATACCCTTGCATAAAAATTAAAATTATGAGTATTATTTCTCAAAATTCAAGTAACAATTATGCATTATTTGGGAGTAAAAAAAAAATCATACTTTTTTTTCCAATTCTTTATTTTTTTTTTCAGGATGAAATTAAAATATTAATAAAATTGATTAAAAATCAGAAAAACTCTCTCTACTTATATATTTTTTTCTTTTTTGAATGAATGAATAATAAAAAAAATCTGAAATATGAAACATGGAATAGATAATGAAATTGCACTTTTAGGTTTATAGTTGTTGCTATATTTGAGGATATTTTTTCCTGAAAATCAGCTTACTTTCTCAGTTTCTTTATTCAGACCCCATTATGTGTTCTTTACTAGGTTTTGGACAACAAAAGAAAAGGAAAGCAAACAGCATAGTTGCTCTTACATAAACAGGTGCTTATGAAAAACACTGTGTTTCCATTCTAGCTGCATTAATATGGTACTGTGCTTTTCCTCTTTACATACATTTAAAAGGGAAAGTAAAGTCATGTCAGGGATTTTTTTTCCCCTTGGTGTGGAAAAGTGACCACACAACTGACAAGCAGAACTCCACTACATAGTTGACGACTATCAATTTTGTATATATCTTCAAAAATTTATACCATAGCCCTTTTATCAAAAAGTCAGCCCTTCTATTTCCCTGATCTGGTGTACTCACAACTTTAGAAAAAAAATCTAAAGTAATACAAAGGGTCATGTAATGATATTCATATGAACACTAGCAGTATATTATGAACTCAGAAATATGAGAACTATCCAAAGTGTAATCCTGTTTAATGGTATGCATGGTACAGTATCTTTAATTATATGTGTTGATGCAGAAACACTGCTACAATAAAACAAAATGATGTTGGGATTGAAGTAATTCTATGACATCTTTTAGACTTCTCTTAGTGGAGCTACTTCACAACTGGAGTAATTCACTTAAGAAGCAAGAGTCACAGATGGAGCTGACAGCAATGCTGATTTACATAACATAGCATAAAAACTCTGTTTGTGACACTGAACTGGGGATACACTGATAAGAGGAATTGATTTTGTTTTAGTTATGTGAGGAACTTTGAGAGGACAAGTTTTGCAGAAGTGGTCTATAAATCACTAGAAAAAGAAGCCAAGTCAGCAAGAAATCTTCCTTGGTTTCATATTTATTTGTTATTTGTTTAATATTTTAGGGAGTTCTGTAAATAAATTCACTGGTGCAGAACAGTTCTCCAAAGTCCTCTTTGAAATGAGTAAACAGTTGTCTGGGTATAGCTCCTGAGATCTTTCTCCGTTCCTCTTTGCAACAAGCATATATATACCAAGACCAAAATTTGGCAGTGATTTGAGAACCTAATAGAACTTAGACATTTATCTTTAGTCATTAGATGCTGTATTTACATTAGGCACCCTGCTTGCATCTTTAGGTGTCAAAGTGCTTCTTCAAAGGTGAAAATACTTTTGTGAAGGTTTTTGAGGTGCAGTTTAGTGAAGTTCAGTGAATATATGAATTGATTTTGAAGTTCATATACATTTGTGCTGACCAAATTCATCCCATCAATGCTTGTGGAAGAAGAACCAAAAAAGTAACTTTGAAATAAAGTAACTTTTCATGTAACTTTGGAAAAAAGCAAAAATGGCACAGCCTATTTTTAGAGTGTTGTTTCTTGTTATTCATCTCTTGTTCAGGTTACTAAAAGTCATTCATGTAAAAACTAGATGTTAAATTATTATACGTACTCACAGACCTTCATTTATGGTCACTACTCTGCCACATACACATCTGTCTCATGTCCCCTGTGATCTTTTGACAGGAAAAAATTGTGTTGGTGCCTAATCTCTCAGTGTCTGATCTGTGTATGTGCAGGAAGTATCTGGCCTCAGGTGCTTCATCGTGAGTCACTTTTCCCATTGACTTGGTCATCAACCTATCTGTGAATGAATAGGCATATTTTCAGTTGGAATTAAATGAGCACAGGTACTATGAACCAAGAAAAATATGTCTTAAAGTGTGTTACTAATTATTTATACACTTCATCAAAGGCTCAATGCTCTTGCTGTGGAACTCATAATCCTTGTCTAGCCATGGCCATATCCATTTTTAACTTTTACTTTTTTGGTTTTTTTCATAATATTCTTTTAGATAAAAATAATTGGATACTTAAACATTTCTAAAGCTAACAATTAAAAAATACTTTATTGCATAACCAATATACCTTATGAATACATTATGGCAAAAGAAGACTGCCAAGCAGTTCACAAATTAGAATCCAAATACAAGTGCCTTGTTCTCTGCATACTCCTTAAAACAGCACAAACCTCTTTATCGTATTATTGAAGTCACTGATGAGACAGTAGAAACATGGTCATTTACTGTGAATTCCATGTTCTGTAAATCCCAACCAGAGGCAAAAATGCTTTTAAGATGGATAAGTCTCAATAACAAAAATCTAAAACTGTTTTCATATCAGGGGAACCAATTCTGTTTCTACAAGGAAGGTAAGGAACTGTGGTACTCTACATGAAGTAGACCCACTCCTTGTGGGTCCTGTCCAACTCCATATTTTTTTGCTATGCTATGACATGCATTTTATGTGTTATATATTTTTTGTTACATTTTTAATATTTGTTATTTGAATCCATCAGTTGTATCATTATACATGCATGGTTATGTTCAACGTAAGCTCCTGACCTGTAATGACTGGGTTACTTCAAAATGTTACGGAACAAAACTTACCCATCAGTGGTCTAAATTGCTATCAGAATGAAATAGTAATTTGTGACAGGAAAGGATTTTGAAACAAGGTGAATTCACTCTCTCACCTTCTGTAAATTGCAGTGGAGCAATTACAACAGACCTAACTATCTGAGGACCCAGTAAGGATTTGTGGGAGATAATTAGTAATATTAAATATTCAGACTACATAATTCCCACTTATAATACCTCAGGTGGTCTGCAAAACTTTTTGGAAAGGCTAACAGCTGAGGGCAGTTTTCATTTAACCAAGACTGCACTACCTGGGGCTCTGTAAAAGGGCCTTGATATGTAAAAGACTAACCATATTCAGTCTTATGATAAGAATATTCAAATGCACTGCAAAGATGGGGCATGACTCGATATCATAGTTGCAAGAGCACCCAGCAGGTCAAAGCTTGAGTCTACAACTGCTTTCAGGATTACTAATGCATTTTTACCACATGTGGTACGTAACAGATAGGAACTGTCTTTGAAGCCTGGGTTAGACTCCTGTTCCCAGGACCTATGTTTCCTGACCCTATGCCTCTTATTTTCTGTGGAGCAGATTTGGCTGAGCAGAGAGGATAGAGTGTGTTTCTCTGCAGTATTTCTCCTGCCTTCAGCATTACCCCAGCAGTAGCTCTCTTTAGCCTGATAACACTGCTGGCTGATGACTTTTCAGGCAAAGAGGAGGATCAAGCCTGGCTGCCTTCCATTCACTTGGGCATAAACCATAAGGCTGGGCTGTGAGAGAAGAGCTAAAATCAGCCCTGCCCCCCAGTCTTGCATTGCAGCTGCAAAAGTTACTTTTTGGATCGAAAACAGATGTCTCCCTACCTTCAGGAGAGTAGATGAAGTACTTCTTCATAGCCCTGAATAAGGAGAAAGCATATCCTTTTGCTTAGAATTTTGAACCGGCAGACTTTGAGCACCACACATTACACAGTCTGTACATGTATGTGGTATTGTATCTTCTCTGCTTAGCCTTATGTGGGGGTTTGGGCTCTGCTCTTATACTCTGTGTCCTCCTGTGCACTGCCTAGAGACCTTAAATGACTGTTGGACAGAAAGAATCCAAATACTAGAAAGACAGATATACCATCTGAGTTAGCAGCCGGAGCCACAGTCCCCAGAAGCAGCATAATCCTAACTCCTGTGAATTTACTAGGACTGACTTCATGAGGTAATTTCAAGCACCAGGGATGGTGCTGTCCTGCACACCTAAACTGTCCAGCTAAGCTGATGCACTTGGTGCTTTAAAAAAAATTAGAGAAGTTGGAGGTAAAGAACTCTAAAATATAACTACCTACCACACAAAAAGGCTAACTTCTGGAAAACTTGCTCTTTTCTTATGTAAATAATGGGAAGGCTATTAGATTTTCCTCTTTTTTCTTCTGGTCTCCTCATTAAAGGAGTGGCCTGCTTAACTAGACATACAACCTGTCAGGGTTAGAGTTGATCTGTGGATATGGCTACTAATGTTCAGAGATAAAATTCTGAGGAGAAAAAATTTATGGTAAAAAGGAGAACCCATTAATACAAATATATCAGGACTTCAATGTCACAAAAGAAAATTTTTCTGGGTTCATTAGAGGTTTTTATATTCGCTTCAGTCTAGTTTCCAAAGGCTAAGCACAGCTTCAGGTGCTGTTTTGGAGGAAAGGCAGTGCAATGCTGTCAGAAGGACTTCCAGCATGATGAACAGTTTTGGCAGAATATGCAATGACTCCCAGAACAGCCTTGCTTAACATCCTGACACAAAAACATTCTTTCTTGCATTTAAATATGGTTTGGTTTCTTCAGGTACTACTCATCACTTCTTCATGCACATAGTGATCTTGTTTGAAATTATAACATTTACGATAAAACATTATTTCATCCCACTAAAATATACGCCGATGAACTCTTCACATTCAATCATATGGACAATTATGATTAGGAATTAAACCACATCTTTTCATGATTAGAACCTACTTCTCTCTTGAGAAATAGAATCTACTTCTCTCAACTATGTGACTTTTTTTTTATGAATGGGGAAAAGAGCTTGCCACTGGAAACAGAGAGTGCTCTAAGACATCATTTTCTTTCAAAGTTTCTTAGTCAAGATATTTGGCACATTTCATACAGTTAATGAAGAATTAAGCTAGTATTCCTGGCTGTCCACTTACATTTTTCTTGACTAAAAATCCTTGAGGTTGAAGGTTATGCTAGTAGAAGATCTGTCATGGATTATTTTGAGTGAATCATTGGTATGAATTCATGGACGGAGTGTGATATGATGGTTTCCAGCTGTCACACCCCTCTGTATCTGTACAGTGTTGTATACAATACTGTACGCAATAATGGACACCCCTCTGTATCTGTATCTGTATCTGTATCTGTATCTGTATCTGTATCTGTATCTGTATCTGTATCTGTATCTGTATCTGTAGTGGTGTGTTCCAGTTTCATTTCTTGATGTGAGATAGAAGACAAGAATGATTCCAAAATCCACTAAGAGAAAGCCACAGAATTTCCATCACAGTAAAAATATGATTATGTGAATTTAATGGTACAGATTCAAAATATGGATTCCTGTCTGGACTGTCATAACATAACATACTCTTGGCACATGGTGGGTAAATGAACAGTTTGCACAGCATATATGTATTTTGTTTGGTTCGGGGTTTTTTATGTCACTGAACTGTTCCCATTTGATAAGTAAAATTTGTTTGAATTCTTTTATCTTTAAATATCTTTGTGGTTTTGAGACTGAAAACAATTTCCATCTAACTGTAAATCTGAGTTATAAATAACTAAAGATCCAGTAATGTTTTTTGTTGTTTTTTTTTTTTTCATTAAAGACTCATATGTAGATAGATCCAGTGGAAAACCCCAGGCTTTAGATAAAATATGTAACCATAAGCAATTCTTTATGCTTCTGATTCTTTGTACACGATCGCCAATTAGGCTTCTTGTCTGTATCCAAATGACGCAGTTTGGAATGCTGGAATATTACCTTACTTTCTGATGACTGAGAGTGAAATTTCAAAGTAGTGCATGAGATACAAGGGTACAAATCCAGTTAGTAGCTAATGGGATTTTTCTGCACCTCCTGTTTGCCACACTGAGAGACCCATCCTTGAGATTTTCAATATCTGTATTTGTCCAGAGATGACATCTTGTAAATACAGATCCTTCTAAATTGGCCAAATGACCTGTGTTTGTTGGGTTAAACCCATAACTACTGAATTGATCTTTCAGATATCTAGAGCTGTTTCCTAATCCTTTCCTGTTTTATCCTCCTGTTCCTCTCTTATAAGAAAATGAGACACCTCCATGCATCACCATGAACATCTTCAAAGAAAGTGGAACACTGACATATCAACTTGAGTAGTTTCTAATTTCCATGGGAAAAGAAACTCAGGATATGCTTACACGCATGCTTCCCTCCAAGAATAGTAGTCCTATTCAACTAGGTGGGATAGGGGAGCATGTCTAAATGTGCAGAAAGGAAAAGATAACATTTCAAACCCTAAAATATTTGCTGTCATGATAGATCTGATGGACTTTACTAATCTGGTTGCTTACCATAGGTATTTTCATTCTGTATTAAATTCTGTCTGTGTGACTCATGCAGATGCTACAGATAATTGGCTGAGGCAATTAATTATTAGCATCTATGTCTTCAGCGTCATCCTTAAACATTTTCTGTTTCTTGTTCTTCTAATTCTTGATATTCCCTTTGCCACAGGAATGTTGAATCTCTTATTTCTTGAAAAAAAACACCACATCACAATAAGACCTTGATGAAACCAAACACTGAGTTTCCAGCACAGGAAGGACATTGACCTGTTGGAATGAGACCAGGGGAGGTCACAAAGGTGATTAGAGGGGTGAAGTACCCCTCCTATGGAGACCAGTTGAGAGAACTGGGATTGTTCAGGATGACCTAACTGGGGCCTTCTAGTACCTGAAGAGAGTTTACAAGAAAAATGTGGAGAGATTTTACAAAAGCATTTAGTGATAGGACAAGGAGGAACAAGTTTAAACTGAAAGAGAGTAAGTTTAATTCAAATATCAGAAAGAATTTTTTTTCCTTTGAGGGTAGTGAGGCAGTGGAACAGGTTGTGCAGAGAAGTTCTGGATGTCCCATCCCTGTGAGCATACAAGGCCAGCCTGGATGGGGCTCTGAACAAGCTGGTCTAGTAGAAAGTGTCTCTGACTAAGATGGGGGGGGGTTGGAACTAGATGATCTTTAAGGTCTCTCCCAACCCAGGCCCTTCTATTGATTCAATGAAATAGTTGTCATTGGATAATTCATATTTTAGAGAAAAAATCCAGTGTATTCGTTTTAAAATGATGTATAGCAAAGACATATTGGGAACATACAATAAAATAAAAGAGTAACAGTTATATCTTGAAATATATGTAGGCAGGCTTCCTTCATAACTCCCAATGAAGGACTTAAATTTTCAAGTGAGATCTAAAAATTTCCCTGAACCTTACCAAGATTCCAGCTCTAAAAGTTGAAATCAGTTTAGTTTACACATTCAGAAATTTCTTCTTTTTTTTTCAGAAGAAAGCATCTTTCTTTAAAGTATTTGCATATTTATGCTTATTCATAATTGCTTCTTTTGAGGAAAATACAATTTGTTGGTTCTAATTTAATATGGTTTTAATAGAATAGGGATTTTTTTTCAGATAAGATATCTGATAAAAAATTGTGTGCACCATGTACACTTACTGTAAAGATAACTCTTGTAAGAATTATTTTGCTCATGCTTTAGAAAATACTTTTTCTAGGAACTTGAAGTAACACCTATTACTTAACAGTAAGAAGAAAGTTTAATGATAATATCATGACAAAACTTGCAACCATAATGCTTCCAGCAGTGAAATACTTCTGGTTAAATCACTGTGATTGTCACAACCCTCCATTTTTCAAGTTGGTAAACATTAGGTCACTCTCCGTCAGCGAAATTACTGCGCTGACACATAGAAAGTATTCCCAATATGATTCAGCAAATCAGTGTCAATACCACTTGAGATCTCCTGATCCTCAAACCATTAGCTCATCCTGACTGGACAAAACTTCCCTATGTAAAAAAAAAAAAAAAAAAAAAAGAAAAAGAAGTAAAAGAAGTTAAAGGAAAAGAGTTGTTGTATTCTTCCTGAGTATCTTCTATATTTTCACTCAATTCTTTAAGGATATTTGCTGGTAGCTTAACTTCTTGTGACTTCTGTTTCATCCAAGGTTTGAGGAGATAGTGAAAACATAAGAAAAGAGGAAGCAGGATGCAAGCAGCTTAGAGTAATTCATTGAACTTATGCCTCTAATTACAACAATAAATGAAAATATTTAATAATTCTGAGACATTTGTCTGGCGACTAGGTGCTCTGGAATTGCACGTTTGCAGATGTTGCTGATGATTACCTAAAAGGTAAAAAAAAAATCCAAACAAAATGCAGAAATTTTGGGGAAGTTAAAAAATATTAGATATTTTCTTATGAATCTCAAAAATAATTTTATTTCAACTCTTACGAAGGCTGAGCTGAAGAAAAGAAAAATAATTGGGGAAAATGAATTCAAACACTATAGAAAGTTTCTGATCAGTCCTGTTCAGTTCTGAGGTTTCAGCCAAATAACCAGAGGCTGTTTCATGGTTATACATCCTGCAATTACTGTATATCTTGTCAGAGCTCCCCTTGATATCAGTACCTCAAAGTTTCAGGCTGAACTCTGCCTCTTTGGGCACAAATTTTTGGTGATCACAAGTAACTCCTCTGAACTTCAGTTAAAGGACTATAATGGTTTAAAAAGATTTCTGAATCTTTTTAAAGAACCAAGGTCTTTGAATAATTATTAGACTGCAAAAAGTAGAAATGAATCAGCCACCCAAATTCCACAGCATAATACCAGAGGAGATATAATTTGAGCCACTGTTTAAAATGTGGTTTCTATCATGTACCATTCAAAAGACTTTGGAGGGACCTAAAAATTACTTTTCTAAACTTAGATTATAATATTCTGGTCTTCAATGTGTGATAATAAATTATTTGGAACATTTTCACTGGTATGAGAGGATAATTCTCATTCACTGGACACGTCTGCTGTTCTGCAGTGACCTGGGCAAGCGCTACTTTTGGGAGCTGTGCAGTGCCTGGTGTGATTTTGGACACACCCCAGCAGTGTGAGCTGGGAAGTCTGGGAGCATGGAGTAACATGGAGACACCACTGCAAGCTGAATAAAAAGCAGACTCAATTATTGTTGACAGATGATTTTATTATGCAGATGGCAGATTAGCTTAATAAGGAACTGTTATAACAGAAGGTGACTGCCACTTTATTGAGCAGGACAAGACCCAAACCAGCAGATACTCTGGCTGTAGCTGCTTCCTAAATCTTCTTTAGTCTGAAAATTCTCTGTGTCTGTCCAAAGGGCTTAGCTTCTCTGGAGGTTTCAGCTAGGTTCTAATGTCCCTCAGAGCATCTCTCTATTTAGCCATATTCTAAATGCACTTAAGACATTAAGGTGCTGTATGATTAGTTTAAGAAAGAGTTAAAATTAAAAATATCTTACCATTTGAGAGACAATTAGAGCAAAACAAATGGCAGTGCTTCTTTGTGTATCGGTACCTGTTATGACACCAGACCTACAAAAAGCAATTTTTCAAAGGGCTTTGACTTGTAAATTGTTGACTTACAGTTGACTTCCAAAGGTAGGTCCTCTCTTTGTGAAGGGCACACAGATATCAGATGCCAGCTGTGTGGTGAACTCAGGAAAAGTGGAAGAGTGATCCTCGACTGTAACCAGACTTTCTGTGTTTTCTGGTATCCACTAGTGACAATAAAAAAATCAGTATCCTAAGAAAGGGCATCTTAAACCTCTTTCAGAACATCAAAACAAAGGAGAGCATCCATAAAGTCAAATAAAAAAGTCAAAGTGAAAGAAACATGTCAAAACAGTGTCATTTACCCAAATCCTCTGCTGAAGGTGTAAATTGTTAGTCTGACACAACTGCCAGTCTCAGCTCCTCTGGTTAACAATTATTTTAATCATAAAAATCACTCTTCAAAAGAATAAGAAAGATGGAATATATATATATATATACACACATATACACACACACACATATATATATACATACACACATATGTATATGTATAACATATATATATATGTATATATATTCTGACCCAAAAATACAAAATATTTTTTTAAGTGTTATGATGTGCAAATAGGGTGGTAAAACTGTACTTGTGAAGTGCTGGGAGAATACTTTTTCACTTATTTTATGGACTTTTTTGTTATGCCCGTCTTGACAAAAAGATATATTTTAAATTCTAGGGAAATATTTTAAGAGCAGGGTTAGTTATAAATTAAATGACTGCCCAAAGTGACTGCACTTTTAGGAAGAGACAGGCTTAGCAAAGTTAGTCTTCTCATATATAGAAGTACTGAGTACAAAAATGTCTGAAATCTTTCTTGTTATGAATTCCCCCAGCTATTGCTATATTATTTAAAATATTGAGAAATAGTTGAAAATTATTTGGTAATGGATTTTTTTCCTAAGTGTTATGAACAGTCGACTAGTAGGGCAGATACAATGAGACTTTCAAGAACTCAGCCCTATCTAAGCTCCAGGATCTTTTTAGCACTGTACGTCCAAGTCTCTTAACTTCTCTGAAAACTTTTTGAGAAAATCAGCTGAGCCAGACCTCTTATTTTATTTAATTTATTCCCAAACAGTTAGTCTCAGAAAGCTGCTCCAAAAGTTGCAGAGATCTTGATACCTGATAGTTTGCAGAAAAACAAGTACGCTGAATTAACATGGATCTGGCTACCTGTGCAAACATGAACTGCCAAATAATTTGTCCTGGGATATTAAATCTTACAAGACTGGCATCATAACTTAAAAAAAGTTTATCTATGCCTTACAGACTGATGGGTAGGGAGCCACTGGCTGCTTACAGATAGTGGTCTCTTTCTGTAAACCAGAAGATACAGTAGGAGAGGAGCTGCTTGTGGGCCATGACCAAAGGGCCAAAACAAGGTCTAGAACGCATAGGTCTCTAAAGAAAAAAATTATTCAGGTAAATGTTAAACAGTTCAGAGAGATTGTAAGATTCACCTTTTTTTTTAACAGCTTCAAGATGTCCCTCTGAGAAACAGATATTTTCTTGTGCACACTAAAATTGTGCTTAGCTGAGATTCTCCATCCTGCAGGGAAAGTACTCATGTGTGATGATATAGCAGGAAGGAACTTGTGAAAGCACATTATACTCTCAAAATGAGAGTGAGTTGTTGGATGGATGAAGTTTTTATAAGCTTTATTTTAACACCCGTATGTGCTCACTGTGTTTAGTTCCTGCTTATGAGGCTGGAAAGGAAAAAAATAAAAGATTGCATTTTGCTGAAGATTGTATTTAAAGAAGAAAGAAAAAATTCTCAAACAAGTTCTACTTTGTCTATTATAATTGTAGAAAAATCCATTCTGTCTTTGATATGGCTCATTTCAAATAATAAATAGATGCTTTTCTCTGGAGATCTAGTCAATATACACTTTCCTTTGGTTGCACAATAAAGAAAAAAATGTCATGCTATGAGAGTTATAGTTTTCCTAATTTTCCACAGTCCTGGCAGATATTGACTGTGCACATATCAATATTTACATTAATGTAATCAAGCAAATTTAGTAGCTGACTAGTATTTCTTACTGAATATGTCCCATGTACATGTTATTTGAAGTATGTGAATTGCTTCTGTGATTAATCTGACCATAACGATTTTTGTTGTGTAGTTCTGTGAAGAGTGAAACATGGCTGGTGAGGTGAAAAAAAATGAATCCAGGATTAAAAATCCAGAACAGCTCCACAGGAAAACCCATCCTCATCCATAGAGCAGTAGGACCCCCAGTCACCCCCCAAAATGTGCGTGTAGGGCGTGCTTTGTGAGGAAGGGGCTGTGTGCTGCCAGCTGAGTACCACTGCTGCAGAGCAGGCACACCTCAGTGGTGGAAGTGCCCTGAGATGGTCTCTGTGCCTGTTTTCTCTCATTCTATTGCCTGTGGTAGACTTCTACCAATGAAAGGCAGAAATACTCTTTGGGTTGACTTCCTAAGTAACAGCCTCATGTTCTGAGTCACAGATCAGTATTTTTGAATGGTCAGCAGGTTTTTTTCAAAACTACTGATCCTAGGTTCAGGTAGTTTCATGGACACAAAGCTTTCACTTTGTAAGCTTCCAGCTTTCCAGGTGCTATAAAGAAAAACAAATTGAATCTAGAAGTTAAAAAATACCATAAGGCAAGAAATCCTTCATTTTCAGCATTTTTTGTTGCTTGCAATATTATTTATTAGAAATCCACTCTTCGGAAAATTCATATGCAGAGTAGCTGTGGCCGTACTCAAGATTATAAAAGCTCACAAATGTATTTGAATATCAGTCTAACTGCCTTTCATACAGGCCTGTCAATTAATGGGCTGTAAAGACACACAGTTTTTTCATTCAGAACATCTTATGCAGCTTAAATGTTTTGCAGAAATGAGAACAGCTCCAAGTATTTTTCATGTCACTTTGCTCTGATGATCAGTAAACACCCTTCAAGAAACCTGCAAATGTTTCAAAAAAATAAAGACTATTTCTCATCACAAACTGTAATTACTTTAATTATAGGATAATTATATAAATAATGTGTTTGAACACAGCTTTCATTTTTTCTTTGTTTTCTAAATATTATCATCTTTCTATATTTTCTGATGTGTAAACAGGAAACATTCAGGTTTAAATGAAGAGTGGGTGAACTGCCTGCAATACAAACTGAGAAAATAAAATGATTAAACTATTGAAAACTACAAACGAACAGATAATTTTTAAGTAAGCAGGTGTACTTCGCCATCACAACTTCAAAATGGAAAACATATTTGAATTACATTCTAAAACCTGTGTATATTAAGAGGTTTTGTCTATCATCGACAATCATGTCAGAAAGTTCTGTATACAGTTAGAAATTCATATTTTACTTTCAAAGTCTCAACAGAAGGGTAAAATACCTCCAGAGATTTTCATTAGAGCAGTGATTTGGGATTATATTACTATAAATACAAATGTCTATATATAAACTGTTTCCTTGTATGAAGGACCAGGAAAAATAAATATCAATGCCCAATTAATGAGAGTGGATACAGATACCTTGCTTTGTTTTCCTTTGTTTTAGACAATCCACTTTTGACCTTGACTTTTAATGATCCATATACCACCTAGAATGTTAGATGTGCAAATGTCACATATTGTGAAAGCCACAGTCCTTAACATCATTATGCTGAGGAAATTCACTTGCACGGCACGTAAGTGGATAAACCCACAGGTTTAGTTTCACAGGTCTAATAGTGATTGATAAGTGAACTCCAAATGATCTAAAGCAGAAATAGATAAACTTTGTTTGCCTGCATTTAGCTGCAACTATCCTATGAGCTCAATGTACAATAGAAATTATATATACTGCTGTTTCAAGCTGTCCTGTATAATACAGTAAACTCTCAGATGGCTCTTATACAGTGATGCCAGAATTTCCTGCAATCAGTTCCCACTGATATTCAAATTGCTCATATTATCCAAGATTTTGAGACAGTCTCTCATTGGTTGTTCTGAAAAATCAAACTGTCTGCATAGTATGCTCAATCTCTATGTGCTTTCCTAGAAAATTTAAAAATTCTGATCAGTGCTAAGAAACATGAAATTTTTTTTCAAATAAATTAATTAATCCAGCTAGTGAGTAGATGTTAACACTATCAGCACAGCTACAGTCCTCATGTTATTTTGTTAACGGCATCAAAAATATTTTATAACATAATTGCAAAAGTTCTATGTATTGGTCCTAATTTCTAAACTCAGAAAACACAATTTTGCTACTACTGTGAATATCCATATGAGTTATAGGTTTCTATGCTTCTGGATAAATTTTTGTGAACTCAATTCTATCCTAGATGCAAAGCTTGCAGCAGGGCAATATATTTGAAAATCTTTTTATATATATGTGTGTATATATTGGCAGGGAAGTCATTTCCAAATGGATAAAGTCATGAGTCACATTCAAATGGAGAAGATTCTGGCTCCAATTCTGAGCCATAAATGATGGCTTATTGCTTATTACCAATGTTTGGAAATCTTAATGCCAAAACATATTCCTTGCTACATTCTGTTTTATTGACACTTCTTCAGATTCACAGGGGCTTCTGCACAGTCACACCAATGCAAGTTCTGCAAATCTCTGCAGAGATCACAGTTAGATCCCACAGTGACAAATCTTTAATGTATGCTTTAGAACTGACAGCAGACCTCAAGCCAGTCTTCCTTTACTGCAAAAATGAGGGATTTCTTCACTTGTGAATGGAAGCTGTACATGTTTTTTCATGTTTTTTTATGGAGAAGAGACTGTCATACTCCAGGCATACTTTTGCAGTTCATTTGCATGTATCCTCTTGCTAAGACCCTTAAAACTCAGATGCAAGCAGAGTGACTTTCCTTACTTTTCATTTTAGGGAAACATGGAAAAATGCAGAACGAGTCAAGCAGGAGCCTTCCTTGGCCTTTTGGGACATGCCCAGCTACTGAAGGCACTGGCTTACACTAAGTGGCATTGCTGGCATAAACAAAAATTTACACTTTGTGCAGCCAAGCCGACAATCACCTATGGTGTCCTTCTGCTGCTCTGGGTGTACAGCTAGCCATTCTTCAGGAAACTCCATACAAGATAAAACAGAGAAAGAGCAAATCCATTGCACCAGCAACAAGAATGTCTTCAGTAGCTGAGACCTCTTCACTTGTGAGTAAAAAGCACAGGGAAATAAATATCATAAGAATGGAACTAAGGACAAGAAAGACCGATTTATATTTAATAGGACTTTGTAGACTTCTGTGGCCGGATTGCAGTGACATGGTGCACAAATGATATAATTTCTTTGGATTAAAAGGAGTTTCTCATTTAGCTGGAGCTAGCCAGAAAAAGTTCTGAAATCACCAGATTGTACCACTATTTATCAGGAAAATTCTAATTCTAAACATCTGAGTTTATCCCTTCAGGCATAGTTAGGCCATATGTAGTTGTAGCATTTCAAATTTTGCTTGGAGCATAAATATGAGGCTAGACAATTGAAAGAGAGTTTTTATACATCCTTACGATTTATGTTTTAGCATATAATGAGCAAGTGTTCCCATGTATGATGATTAGGTACTTATTTCCTCTGCAAGACAACGGTCATGGATTTTCTCATCATAAACTGTGTACTTTCATTTCCTCTCTTGTTCTTTGTATTCACCTCTCCATTGTTAAACAATTAAGTAGTAGAAGCTGTTAATATTATGTTAAAAAATTCATCCTATTTCACGGGTTTTTTCCAGTCTTGTTACACTATTTTCATGTGAAAACATGGATGAAAACACTTAGCAAAACAAAAGACATGCAAAATATCAGAAGTAGGACATTTGTAGATAATCTTCAAAACCTATTGCCATATGAAATAAAGAATGAAAACCATCAACATGTTGTAGCTTCTAAGAGTTTTTTTCTTGTATATATAGGAACATTTGTTCTGCTTTAAAGGATGTATGTGTATGAAGCATTTCTCAATAAAAAGCATCAAAATCATGCATGAAAGGTCACTCTGAGCTCTCTTAAATGCATGGTATCATCTGCTACATGAAATTAGGAAAGCTAGAACGATAAGCAGTTTCCTTTAATGGGAAAAATTGGCAATTTCTCCAACAAATAGCTCTGCATGATGGCAGTAGAGCTCAGAGAGGGGGGAAAATTGAGGAGAATTACACTGCAGAACCAACATCTTTTCCAGCCCTATGAAAAAGAGCTGTTCATTAGACCAGCTATTCTCACTGGGTCTGACAAGTGTATATCCATGCTAAGAATTTTTTTCCCTTCATATTAAGGTAACTGGTGAATTGTTTATCATTTGCAAGCCTTCACTTAGTATTACTCTCCTTGTTTTTTCTTAAAAACACTTATTACATTGTAAATGCAACATAGCAAGCAGTGTATGTCGCTTATAGCTGAAAAAATAATTCTCCTCTTAGTTTGTTTTTTGATGCTCAAAAAACTACTTAAAATATCAGTATTGTTCTGAAAAATATGTTTAATAAATTATTGGGTGTTCACATATGTATGACAAAAATGCTGTATATTTACATATAAAGCAAAAGGTTTTTTTACCAGGATATTAGTAGACATCATGCAATAATAACAGCAGGTGTTGTCCTCCTCTGCCCATAAATTTGATTATGTTTATGGCCTCTCATACCGACAGATCTCCAGATGTGACCAAAAAATTAGAATTTTCTTTCTCAGTAAATAATGGCAATATCTGTTTAGGCAATGCTAAAAGCTCTTGGCTTTTCTTATTCCAACAATTCTGAGTTAACTATATCTCCTGTCTCATGCAAAATTCCATGTCTGGATTTATCAGTTGGAAGAGGAATCTCAGAGCATCTCAATGTACCTGTTCTAGTAAAGGAACTACACAATGCATCATGATCAGCTTTCTCATGAAAATAATTAAATATAACTGGTAGAAACCATATCTTCCACTATCATTTTTATTTAATGGAATTGCATCAAATTCAAATTGGGGCTCCAAAAATCACATAATTCAGAGATGATGGTAAGGTCTTGGAGAGCTCCAAGGTAAATCCTATATCTTCATATTTTGCTCAGTCTTTTCTAAACATCTTTAACTTCAACCACTTTCTTTTCAGATGCAGTATATAATTTGGCCATGATTTGGAGTAGATAAACCATTCAACATATTAATGCATTGTATGAGGGAACTACTTTAATGCAGGGAATTCTGGTCTTTCAAAATGATGGTGCACAGAGTGCTGAAATGTAGTTAAAAGGATGGAAAAATTATTCTTTAGTCTGAACTCAGACAAAAATGGCCAATTTAAATGTGTAACTAGAACAATGACATGGGGTCACATTCTCAGCCCAGAAATGCCATCTTTCAATCAACAAAATGGAGTTTCTGCTAAAACAGTATAAGAAAATGCCAAATGGTGAGTGAGACCCAAAATGAGACAATGGAAACAAGAAGTTACAGTTTTACAGAGAAAACAAGGCAAGGAAGCATTAACTAGCATGTGGTTTTAATAAAACACATAGAGGGGCTAATCCTTATCCCACAAAAGACATTGGCAATTCTACAGCTTACTGTAGATTGCCCAGTTCATTCTGATAAGGCATGCAGAAGTAATATTTAAAGAAAGGGAATTATGACACTTAAATTTAGTATTTTATGTCTAAACACTCATTCACTACTGCTGTTAGGAAACCCAAATTAAATTGGCTGTTGGTTCATGACTCATTCACAAACCCCTCTTGATTGGTGTCAATATCGGAGTATTTTATGTCTTTGATATCTGGTTTAGCGGAATGATTTTTAGTCACTCTGCTCTTCAGGAACTGCTCATTTTGATTAATCATTATTTGTGGGATGATGTTGGTCATACGGTATATTTTCTGCTTCTTGATTAACTGACTGAAACTTTAACAAAAGATAATGAGTTATGACTAACAAATGAACTGTGAGTAATGAACAATGCATTCCAGGTACAAATTTGGACAATATTATGCAATCACAGACTGTGATTTGAATACTGTGAGTATTGGGAAACAAATATTTGGAAATATCTTCTGTTATGGTGGTAAGAGTAGCCGTAAGTCTATGGTCAGTAATTTGTGACTGAATTGCAAGTGTATTTCTGGCATCATTCTAACAACTCTAACTCTGAAGTAGATACATAAACTAATGCAACCTCTTTAAAAGATCTAGAGAAGCTCAAATTGGAAGTGTTTCCAAATAAACTGCTGAGTGTCCTTCTTAGTTTGTTCTTTTACATCCAAAGTCTGCCAATAATTATTAGTTTTCAAGATTCAATAAAAAATAAATCTCCACCTGTGAATAACATCAAAATATATTTTTTTAAATGACACACAACCCATTAGTTTTTAACAAAGGTTGCAGCTTCTCTACTGGCTTTAGGCTTCTCAGATTATATTGGTGAAATTCTGGTATGTTTGCAGTAAATACAGAATAAAGAGCTCTTTTTGTTACAGTAGTTAGCTGCTTGCGAAATCTAATTAAGGCTTCATACTCCTTAACCATTAACATTATTCATTTAATAAGCATTAAATTAGGCAGACATATGTGTCATATATCATCAGGAAATCAAGCACAGAAGGTCGTGACTTTTATGACTTTCTGTGACATTTGAGTTACAAAGACTAAATCCCCTACACTCAATTATGTTTCTCCTGTTTTTTAGGGCCAAGCAAATCTAAGAGATTCTAAAATACACTTGTTGGGGTGCCCTGTGTTAAGGCTGAACTAAGAGAGGGATTAACTTTCACTGAAAGCAAAACTAACTTGAGCACTGTGTTCCCTTACAGGATCAATCAGAGAAACAGATGCAGACCTTGCTGCAGTTTCATAAAACCCATTAACAGGTGGTGAAATTCAGTCTGTTCCTAACTAATCATCATGAAAGATGCTATACCTGTATTTTCTGCACTTTTTTTGTTATTTTACCCCACGGGTGCTGCTCCAAAATCCAGCCGTTATAAGTCAGATGGAACCTTGAGGCACACATAGAGAAATTTCTCCCATTGAAGTGGGAGCTGCAGTGTTCATTTATTTAGGAGGTAAATTTAGATAGCACTATTGCAAGAGTGGAGTCAGAATTTAAAACAAACCCTTCCAATGTCTGTATTTATTGTGCTGGGCTTTGTTTAGTCAGGTGGATTTCATTCCTGCTCTTCACATTCTCTGATGTGTAAAATGATCCCTAGAAAGACAAATCAGTTTCTCTTTTCATATAAAAAGTTAATACAAACACCAGATAACTTTCAGAGACTTCAAAGGAAAATGATAAAAAATGCTTTACAGACATAGAAGCAAACAATCCTCAGCACTCTTCATCCTCTCCTCATTTCCTCAGCTCCACAATGAACAGGCATGCTTAAGTAAATTTGGCTGAAAAAGCCCAACTGAATCTTCAGAAAGCATTTTATGTTCAATTCAGTGCTGGAAAAAATAAGAGTGGACATTTTTCTAATCTCAGCATCAAAGTGAGTACCCTACTGTTTCTGAAATAATAACCCTGGAAATCCAATGAATATAAATACAACTGATAAAACACTCTTATTTTGAAAGCAGACTTGAATGGGATTTTCTGTATCTAATTTAAAAATAAAAATTATTTTTGGCACAATCATGCAGTTCCCAAAAAAGGAAAACAAAAATCCAGCATGATGCATCATTTCTGTGTTTAACCAAATCACCTGCCCCACTTGTATATCTCATTATTGAATTTATCATTCAGTTTCTTAGGCCCACTTCCATATTATGGCAAGTATTTTGAATTTTTCAGCAAGGTACAGTTAGTAGTGTATTTCTAAAATGGTCCAAGAGCAGCCCTTTTCAGCTAGCATAAAGCAATCAACTCTTGATATGACACAGTAAAAATAAAAAAAAAAAAAAGAGTAAAATTATTCTATGACTCAAAACGTGACATGGGTTAACCAGTGTTTTTATAAATTAAGTTTCTGTTTGCAAGCAGGAACAAAGAATTTTAGAAAACAAAGTGGGACATCTAATGTAGCTCTTCAATAACTAGAAATCACCCTGATTTTGGATCCATGCCACATTCTGAGGCTCACCCATTTCCTGCATGTAACCTGAGTGTTCTCCCCACTCCCAGAAACTTTCTTCTCTGAATTGCCTTAGGACCAAAGACCTGTAGGTGGGGACAAAGCAGATACTGACACTTCTTTTTCCCTACATCTTTTGTAAATCTGAAATTACCAATTATACTCATTATCCCTTGCTTTTAGTTTCTGAGCTGTGCTCCTCTTTTCTCAGGCCATCACACAGCTCCAGTCACCCAAGAGAAACAGGAATGTCTCGGAAAAAATCCTGAGAAAGCACAAGCAATGATTTTTTCCTTCACTCTGGCAAGCTCTGCCATCAGTCTAGAGAGATCTGTGACTAGGTCTGTGTGCTATTTATGTGTGGTGGGCTGACCATGTCTAGACAACAGGTACCCCCAACCCACTCTATCTCTCCCCCCTTCCCAGCTGAAAAGCAGAGAGAAAATAAGATGAAAAATTTTTGAGATAGGGCAGTTTACTAAAGCAAAAGCCAAAGTTTGCACACATACAAAAAAAGAGAAAAATGAATAATTTTATTCTCTACTTCTCAGCAGCAAGTGATGCCTGGCCACTTCCTGAGGCAGGGCTTCAGCACTCCTGGTAGCTCCTCCAGAAGGCAAACAGTGTAAGAAACAAATGCCTCCCCTTTCTCCTCCTTTCCCTTTAGCTGTTATGTTTGAGTTGATGCCATATAACATGGTCTATCCCTTTGGTTAATTTGGGTCAGCTGGCCCAGTTGTGTCCCTGCCCAGGATCTTGTCCAACCCTAAGCTGCTGGTGGGGTGCAGAAGGGTGAGCAAACAGCTCTGATGCTGTGCCAGATGCTCAGCAGTAGCCAAAAAACTGATGTGTTATCAGCACCTTTCCAGCTACCCATGCAAGGAACAGCACTGCGAGGGCTGCTGGGGGAGAATGAACCCCATCTCAGCCAGATACAATGCAAAGTGGTGCTGCTGAATAGCTTAAAAATAGATAAATCATAACTGTTTGTACAGCTCTGCCTGGTGTCCCACATGGAATGGAAGCTGCAAATTGCTCAGGTGGAGGAGCTCTCTACTGTAATATGATTTGCAAAGAGCAGATGCAGAAGAAAGAGGGTAGAGCTGGAACTCTCAACCATTTGTTTTGAAGAAGTAAGAGAACAAAATCACTGAAAAAGTAACCCAAACATGACTTTGCTACTGCAAAAATCCACTCTCTATACCTAGTATTTCTTCCTTCTGTCTCCAGACATTTGCTGAGTTTTGCCCCAATTTTAGGATGATAGTATTAATTTTCCCATGCAGAAGAGTTATGATGCTCAATTTTATTAATCTAACTACTTAGTTAAATGAAGATGTGATCCTTACACCTGCAAATACATTGTCTTTATGGTACACAGAGTATCACAGGGCCCTACATGCATAATTTGCATTAACAGTAGTGATCATTACCTGCTCAAATGTCTCACAGATTAATGGAAACTAGAATCCTGCATGTCTCAGCAAGTTCCTCCAAAATTCTGGTTTCCAGTGACACAAGGACACTTGGAGCTCTGGCCACTTGTGGAGTAGCTTTTGCAATGAGGCCAGAGCTGGTAGCCTTTTCTGACAAATGTAGACCTGTGAATGGAAATATTATTTCAGCTGCTTTGCTTCTCTTTCATAAACTTTTCATACATGCATTTGTAAATACATGTACCTACATCTGATAACATATTTACATGTATATTTGCATCTTTACATCTCTGATCATACATTCATGCATAGGCATGCCAGCATTTATATACATACATATACATAGACTAGACATAGACATAGACATAGACATAGACATAGACATAGACATAGACATAGACATAGACGTAGACATAGACATATACATATATATACATTTTTTTTATATATATATATATATATATATATATACACACAAACTCACATTATATATTCACAGTCACTGTGAACACTAGCTTAGTTCAAAGAATGAAGCTTTCACTGATGTTCTGGTCTGACGTCTCTTAATGGCATATTCATGCATAACCCAGTAGGGAAATCAATAACTAAGTCATGACTTACATTTAAACATACATTTCTTTGTATCCTCTTTAAAACTGCTTTTTTTTAAAAAAAACGTGATATAAATATCATCTTCATGCATTATCTTGGTTGTCAGTGTGTACTGAAGTTGCTGAACATAAGTCATATTGGCAGTATTGAGTGCATTTGCTCCCATGTGTTTTATATAATATGGAGTCCTGGGCCTGACAAATATTTGAGCTGGAGACCATCTAGCAATTTCAGATATTTCAGGTTCACACCAAATAATTAGAGAAAAATATTAGATTGAGGAAACAGTTGGAAAACTCAATTTGAGCAATGACGGATGAAGAAAACATGGTGGATCAAGAGCCTGAGGTCTAATTATGAAGGGAAATGCATAAGACTTTCTTTTCCTGTCTAAACTGTGTGACCAGGAACAGCTCTCAGCTCAAAGGTCCTGCTCTGCACTTCAGCTGCATCCCAGGTAATGGGATGCCTCTATCTTGTGCACTGTTCTCTCTCTCCAGCTGTCCTGAAAGAGGAAAACTGAAAGCCAGACAACAAAAATGTGAAGATGTCACAGAAAACTCTTGGTCCCCAATGCTGCTGAGCAGTACCAGCTATATAAAATACTGTTGCTTTCCATTCTTGTATGTCTCAGGAGAGATGTTTTATACACAAAAATCTCAACAATTGAAGAACTAGTCTGAAACTCACATGGTGACATGCTTTCCTTTTCACAGTAGCTCTCTACTCTTTTCTACTCTCTCTCTTTCTTTTTCTCAGTAGCTCTCAGTCTCTCTCTTCTGTTTGCTGGTGCAATGATCTTATGCTGCTTTAAAAAAAAAAAAACCTATGTTTTTCATGAGAAATATATGAGTCTAGCTAATGTCCTTTTTTCTTTTTAATATACATTAGTTAGTTTAAAAATTATTTGCTATTCCAAAACTGAAATTAAGGAAAGGGTTACTGTTTTGTATTTTTTTCCATATTTTGAGAAATATTAACACATCCATGTTTGAAATAAAGGGACACCTAACAAGAAATCACTGTCATGTCAAGATGCACTTTCTACAGATCTCCTAAAAAGCCCCAGAAAAACAAACTCAAACCTGGAAAAATTACATGCCTTTGAAAATCATACCTTACAGTCTCTTTAGCGATCATTTTTGAAGATTTCCTCTTTAATAAGTTTTGAAGTAGCTGTAAAAAAAAAAACTACATATGATCTGAACTATATATGCTGCATCATTGCAAACCATCTGAATTTTGAAGATTGAAATCTGGCAGAGAAAGGCTGGCAATATCTCTAAAGACCATATTAAGTGAAGCACAGACTCATAGCATTACACAGTTTAATTGAGAAGGGACTTTTAAAGAATATGTCCTGCACTTCCTCCTGCAGTAAGCAGGGATGTCTTCAGCTAGGTTGCTCAGAGACCCATCCAGCCTGACCTTGAATTTTTCTAGGGATGGCCCAAATACCACCTCAGAAGCTAGTTTAGATCAGTAAATAAGGTGTTCAGCTCCTGGTCAAACTCACTGAAAGCTGAAAAGACAGCTCTTGAATCTTCATACCTCATTTTGCACAGACTCGGTGTTCCTGTAATGTCTAGTAAGAATTGCATCTGAGGCTGGTGACGAAAACGTCTTCAATTAAAACAAAAGTTGTAGTAACTCAAAGTGGCTAAAAACGTAGACTCTATTCTGTTATGAAGAATTAACTTTTAGCGACAGAAACCTCTACCATATTACCATTGAGAAATCAAAATGTAATTGCACAATATCATAGTGGCCTCCATAAATAGTGTGCTGCATCATCTAAGATTTAAGGACATGAGAGTCCTAGCGAAATTAAATTCTAAGTGCTTTTCCAACACTTATCAAAGAAGAAAATTATATTGGGCTTTGGCCAATGAATTCTTGCTGCTCAGACTCCTTGCCTAGCAAATCATACAATAATTCTTTCCAGACTGTGATGAACTTAAGAATAAACTGCATCTCACTGAAAAATATATATGAATTCTTACACTTTATAAAGAATTCCTTTAGAAAATTCCGGCATTTCTGACATGATGTAATCTTTTCATTGGCAGCAAGAGCACAATGGCAGACAAAATGTACCACAGGCATTTTTGTGCTATGCCAAAATAACAAACAAGGCTGTGACTCGCTATACTGAATATGAGCTTCCAGTAAGTGTTGTTAATAAGTCAGTAAAGCCTCTGTGGTATTGTGGTATCAATAAGAATTCTAGGGGAAAAATGCATGAGATAATATCAGTCTATCATGTTTTTTACACTCTTGGGTGAGAAAAGTCCTGGCCTACTCATGCCCCCAGAGCTGGAGTTATCAGCATTCCGCTTCTCACCTCCAAGGTCAGGATTAATTTCCTTTTTTCAATACTTTTACCTATGAAGAATGAACTAAATAAATGGAATCGACAGATAAAGTATTTTATGAATAAATTAGGAAGTCTTTCCCTCCTGTCATTGTCACCTCTTGAAGTGACAGATTAGCTGCTGATCTGAAATCTATCAAGTGAATTCTTGAGCTAACGCCCTCATGCCCTCCCAGGAGAAAACCCTAGCTAAATAAAAAACAGCTATAAAAAGATCTTTCTCATAGAAAGCTGAAGACACAATCTTTGAGCTGCAGGTCTCACTCCACCACACAGATTCAAACCTTATATAGGCATTTTCTCCTGTTAGCAGTAATACTTTTCCTTTCAGAAAAGCAGAATTTGCAAAGCCTGACAGACTCTACAGACCTCCTTATTAGTTGACATTCACCAAGTTTTAACTAAGATCTAAATCTATGTTGTTTGTTCACACAGAATATGGCTTTGGTCTTTATTGCTAATTAATCCTTTTTGCAAACTCATCTGCCTAACGTTTAAAGTTGTTTTACAAACAGGAGGTTCAAAGTTGATGCTGCCTCTTCATCTTCAGTGTACCTAGCTTGGTTTACGTGTTGTGGCACATATGGAATGTAGCATCGTTCATTGATCTAACACACTCAAAATGTGTAGACACCAGGGAACAAATTAAGGGCAAAATCCTCCTCTCAGATCTGTTGTGCATGGATCAGAGATAAGCAGTACAAATTAGAGCTTTTCTCAGCTGCAATGCACAAATGTTGTTTCATGAGTTCCCCTCTAGGCTTCAAAAAGAGGTTGTGCCATTTGTGCAATAACATCCTCTTTGGGCCAGGCAAATCTCCAAGGGTGTGTGGTCTGGCCAAAAAAAGACCATTTTATCTTTCAGGTCTTTGCTCCCATTAGACATTTGCACACACACACTTCACTGAACATCAGATCGAATCAATACAAGCAGGCCTGCTCAGGAGTGAAACATGAGCACTCAATAAAATAAATTAAGAAGGAAATATGTGTACAGTCCCCAGCCTGATGAAGAATTCAAATTGCCTCAGAGTGTTTTTACAGGTTTACATATAGAACTTGTTTAATTTTCTGTTAATTCCCTGTGTTGTGTGCTTATTGCAGTTTACTTTTACTCTAATTAAAATAAAATATTAGACAAGGTTGCTGTGTTTATCCTTCATCAGTATAGCCAGGAGAAAGCCAGTGCATGGGTTAATGATGGATTTTCACCTCCCTTTTATGTTCACAGTGGCTGTGAATTTAGATTTCTGCATGATTAAAATGAAGGTTGTACTGCATGCTGAACTACACATGAAGCATGTCTCTGTCCCAAATGCTGTATCATACTTGGCTGGCCACCGAGGTAGGTTCTCATCAGGGTACTCCTGCCTGGGATCCAGGGCATGACTATTCCTAGTGAGACAAACACTGTGGTATTTGCACCCATGATAGGTGATGTTTAGTTGTGTCAGCCAGGATATTGTTTCTTACACGCTGGGGGGAGCAATCTTGTGTTTGTCTTTGAAATAAGATGCTCTGAAACACCCAAATATATTAAATCCATTTCCAGATGCAGCATCAGCGATTGGTGCACTGCTAGAGAGGCATTCACAGTGTTTATGCTCCAGTAGTCTGTTCCCAAGAAGAGATCCATCATTTCAGTGCTCTGAGGCATCTGGGCTCCAAGCTCTGGGAGGGGTTTGGGACTGCTGTCTTGGAAATGGGTTTGATCGATACAGTGCCTAAGATGTGGGAATAGTGACTGCTCCAGTTTCTAAAGAAAATTCTCCATCCCCCCTGAATATTAAGAATAGCTGAAAATCAGATCATAAATCCAAGGACATGTACAAAGAACAAATTAGCCTTTACACTACTGCCTGCTTTAAGCAAAAGGTATTTCCTCTTTCCTCTTTGAATATTCCTTATTGAAATCTTCACAACGAGTCTGGCTTCTTCTTGGTTTGTACATGTAGGTGAAATTAATTTGGATTCTAAGATTTGCATCTTTTGTATTTACAAAAGACTCAAAGCCAGTATTTATTTTTAACATGTCACTATTGTACTGTATTGTCAATAGAAGGTTTTTAAATACTAAGGCTTTTGCATTTTTCTCTTTTCAGCTTCTGAAAATATTTTTTTTCCACTGAGACAAGTGCATGACTAGATAGTATTTTGATGCCTTTGCATGATAAAATGCTCTTTAGCTGAGAACAGAAATACACCCTTATCTACTGACGTTGCTTATGAAAGAAATACAACCATCCAGAAAGATAGTGTCTTTTGTTTTTCTAAATTGTTTAGTTGAAAAAGAGACTTGTATATCAGTGATCCACTGATACACAAGTAAATGTCCCACCCTGGCATTTCTCTGCCTAGCTATCTCTCCAATTCTGGAAATTACTGATCCAAAAATCTAAAGGTGGAAGGCAGAGTTTCTGTGGGTGAAGAACGGCACTTCAGATATCATCACAGAGCCTATTCACCAAATTACTGCAGATAAGAGACTTTTCTTTGCATAAAGGGCATTTACACACTCTTCTCAGAATTGCATTTTTATCCCCAAAGACTGAACAGTATGATTAGGAGTTCAGTATTTGGCATACCAAAAAGGAGAGACATAAGTCTCATTCAAATGTACTTCCAGAAATGTAGAGTGCTCTTTTTTTTTTGTAAATATGCACTCAGACATTAGGTGAAAACCTGTAGATTTTTCTTTACCTGTAAACTGTTCAGAAGGTGGTGATCATATCTGGCTCATACGTCTTAATACAAGATTAATTTTGTTCAAAATGCAACATGTAAATGAGTTCAGCAAAATCCACTGGCCAGGTGCCAGTGTGTGAAAATTGAATCTTCTCTACCCTATTTTTATAACTGGAAATCAACAGGGGTTTATGTAATTTGAAAGGTTAACTTTTTCATAGAAAGCAAATGTTTTGAAAAGAGGGTGGCCTGAACACTGAAAATGGATGTTCACCTGGCCATATTTTAAGTTATGAAAATTCACCAAGCCTCCTTCAGTTTTAATGTCAGTGGGTGAATAAGGCCAATTCTAAGTGTTTAAAGAAGTTTTTTTGAGTGTAGAAAGCATTTCTAAGGTGTTAGAAGTGCAAAGTACATGTTTTTAAATAGTGAAATCAAAGGGACGTAGTCTCATTCCTGTAGTCTCCAGAGCAGCCCTCCTGTGAAAGGCAAGCTGGATGTGTATTCAGGCTGACAAAAGGAACTACACACCAATGAATGACAAACATTTGAGACTGAAAGGAAAACTTGTGAAAAAAAGAGTGACTGCAAGTCTTTTCTGGTCCCAACAGTTTCTACAGGAATAAATTTCTGTACTCTATAAGTCTGAGGTCCACCAGGGTCTACCGCAGCTAGTCTCTACTCCTAAATATTAGTTTTGAAGTTTGAGGACAAAATCAGCACCAAGTTATTCTCACCCTGTTCACAGGAATAGGTTTCCAAAGAAAAGAAAGATGCTGATATATGTTGATGAAGCTTTGGACCACTGTAAAGAAGAAGCATAAAAAACCAAGCAAACATCAATGCTAGCAAAATAGGACCCTTAGGAATTATCTAAAGGTCATAGAAAATGAATAAATATTAATGCACTTATCATGCAGAATCTGAGAAATGTGATGTTATGACTGAAATATTATTCAAAGACAAGTATTGTAATTAAGGTTTTTCTTTACCCTAGGCAGTGATAAAGAAATGCTGGGTTTATCCTCAGCCTTTAGCCAGCAAGTGTTTTTCCTCCCCTGCTTAATTCTAATGTGAGTTCTTAATGCAATAACCCTTTGCGACTGAATGAACAGCTAGTTAATACTTCAAAAGTGTGGCATTTCTGTTGCTATTTCCCCCCTCCTTTTCTGTTACTTCTAGGTGCTTTCCTGGACTACAGTGCTTGATAGTTTGTGTAACTCCATGATGTCAGAAGGCTTAAGAGCCCCTAGAGCTAATACAAAATGTATGAGCCGTACCATATCTTGAAATTCCTGCTGTCGGAAGTGCTGGCTCAGAGGGGAGACAGGAAGCCTGAAGGGGAGACGCAAAGAGAAGTCCCAAAGGAAAAAGAAAAGGGGAGACACAGAGAAAGAAAAAAGAAATACAAGACAGCTGAGAGCATAAAGAGCACTGGGGATAGGGAAGACTAAAGACAACTGAAGCTAAAGGTTCAGCATAGCACAGAGGTGCTGGCTGCAGGGAGGCAAATCTTGCTGAGTGGTGCTGGCAGCATGCAGGGGGGCACTCGCAGCCAAGCGCTGATATTAAGCAGGTGTCCATCCTTCCTTTCTTCCAGAACACACCCTTCTTTCAGAAGAGGAAATTTGAGCCCACCAGGGGATGGAGTGAAACAACTGCAGGCATCATGACTTCGTGCTGAAGGGCCAGGATGGCAAGAAATGGCACAGAAAAGGCTGTCCCTTCCCACACCCATCCCGTGCGCAGAGGTGGAAGTCGCACATGTAACAGGGGCTGTAGGGCACACACAAGAGATGAGCCTTCTGACACAAAAGCATCAGCAGCATGGTTGTATCAAACTATCCCACTTTGAATGACAATGAGGACAAACAAGCACTCCTGGCTCTCTGCTCTAAGTCTGGGCAAAATTATGTGGCACACACTCGGGGCTTGCAAGACTCCAGCACAAATTGGGCCACCCTCTCAGCCACAGGGCTGCACCTGGCAGGCGCTAGTGCTATCTTCTGTAATTTTTGCTGTTTTCCTCAATGCTAGTTTTGCCTGTCTTGTTATAGTGAGGCAGAGTGGTCTGGGTTGGAAAAGACCTCAAATTTCATCTAGTTTCAACTTCCCAGATATGGGCAAGGGCACTTTTCATTAGACCAGGTTGATCAGAGCCCCATCTAATCTGAACATAAACACTTTAAGGCACGGAGCATTCACAATTTATCTGGGCAACTTGTTCCAGTGCCTCACCACCCTTACAATAAATTATTTTTTCCTAATGTCCAAACAAAACCTTCTATCTCTTAGTTTGAAGCCATACCCTCTTGTTCTGTCACTACATGCTCTTGCAAATATGTTGTGTTGGAGGACAGTGATACTGTTAGGAAGGGGCAGAGGCAGTTTCAAACCTATGGTGTTTTTGAAGGTTTGCAGCATTCCACTTACTGAAGCGGAGATAAAGCTCAAAAATTGTGCTGTTATAGCACAAATATTCCAGTGAGAAACCACAGCAGAAATGCACACATAGATGAAAACACTTTCTGCACATTTACATTTGGGAAAGAACTATTTCTGTGTGGGATGTGGCTCTCCTTTACCACATTATTGGCAAAACTTGAGGATCACTTATATGAAAAAGAGAGGAAAAGTGAGACAAAGAGTAAAGTTTGTTAAATTGCTGATGCTCTTTTGAGGCACTGACATGTTACAGGGCTACTCAAAGGCTGTTTAGCTGTGTAAATGCACTGTTGCCATTAGGTCCTAGGAAACTGATTTATTCCATTGGCATCTTCTTTCTTCACCCACTTTCTGTCCCCCTTTCTCCTCTGTTAGTTAAACATGCTTCTCAAGGGTGGGCTCAGAAGCTCAGTAGTAGCAGAAGTTCTTGTATATTCAGGCAAGCCTCTTTGGCCTGCTCTGCTTACTCCTAATTTCTGAGAAAAAAAACAGACTATTTCAAAGTGGATGTAACTTCTATTTTTGATGGGACATCTGCCATCAGCTCCCCAGAACAATGAGAAAACTGGGGCCCACAAGGTGATAACAGGACTGTATCACAGAGTTGTTGCAGAGGAGCCAAGAACTGTTAGGTTTTCCAGGGCCACCCAGAGATGCGTGACACCCACACATTGAGCAAGAGAGGTCTGTGTGCACAGGGTGCTTCTTATTTGGGCTGTGCTGGAGGTAAAGCACTCTGGAGGAGGAGGCTCTCCATCCAGCCTCACGTGGACTGGGTGATCCCCAGATTTGAAGGCGCCACAGGACCTGCTTACTCTTATAGGTCTTGTTACAAAACAATCAAAAATCAAGGCCTCTCTCTTGCTTCAGTGGCTTGTGAGGAGCTGTGCAGTACCAGGCTTTTAGAGGCAAAACTGTGGGGGTCTATCCAGCAGAGTTTGCTTTGGATGGTACCATTTCTGCTCTTCATTGCAACAGGTCAGAAGGAGCCATTTGCTTTTACAGCAGGAGTGATGTGATGAACATAAACAGAAAACTCTTTTCCTTTGCCAAAGCGCATGGATAAAGCCCATACTCTAAAAATTATGAACACACTTTTTTATTCAAGTCTTTCTTGTCCCAGATTTGCTCAGCTGCTGTCTTTGGGATATATGATGCATGCCCTGTTACTCCCTGAGCATCTGCTGTGAGGGGCTACAAGAGACAGAGAAATGAACTAAAGGGACCTCTAGTTTGAGCCAGTATGTTCTTATGAGGCAGCTCCTGCTTGCACTGTGGGTATTCCAGCATTTCCGCTGCCTGTGCAGCAAAATGAGGGCTCAATTAGAGCATGAGAAAGTATATTCTGCTTGGCTGCCAAGACTGGTATACGTACAAAGAGCACTGAGGGCACAACAGCACTGGCTCTACAAAATGCAAATCAGAACCTATTGTTGCTGAGGACCCTCTCAGTATCTCCTCTGGCTTTTAGCAAAGCTAATGCTCGTGCCACTGTGTGCCCATTGCTACCACTCCTCATACACTGTGTAACAGATGCATGCCTGCATTTTCATATAGACATGCACCCTTTCCTCAAGATCTGTGTGTTTCTTTCTCTTGCTGGCCTCCTGGTATCTGTATGTCTCAGGATCAGCCATCTCTGGCTCCCCCAGGCTACAATTGTACTAATAAAGAGGACGGACACACGGCGTGGCCATGTGTGTGTCCGTATGGTCGAGTCGCTGGCAGATCCCGCTGCTGTTTTGGTCAGGTTCTCTCACCAGTAATGCTGGACACAGTTGGGAGGTAGCACAGGCCAGAGATGATTCCCATGTGACAATCTGAGGCTATTTTGGAGTTTAAGAAAATATGCAGGTTTTTTTGTTGTTGGTTTTTTTTTTGCCTGGTTACTAAGGGAAAGAGAAAAATACCCTGGCATTTTTTATCTTATCAGAAGGAACATAGTCTGGACCTGGATCTGAAAGGACAGTCAAACTCATGGGGAAAAAAAAAAAAAAACGTAACCTGGATTCTCTGAATTTTACAACCTATTACCATGTAATGGTACATGCATATTGCTTGCTGTCTAACATTATAGAAGACACCATTGGTCAGTCCAGAAACTGGCCTAAAGTGTGTGGTTCTGATAACTATTAAGTTTTCAAAACACTGAGAGGGAGAGTGAGGGGGAATGTAGGTTGAGAAGTAACTTCATGGAGTCTAGAAATTGTCGCTTAATCCAATCTCATAATGTGCAGACAAAACCTACAGTCTACATCTAATCATATGATCCTAGCCACCCCAAGCCACTAAATTCTTCCAAAAAGACTACAGAGTGTCAGGTCCTTTGGTACAGAAGAACAAAACCTTAAAAATCACAGAGTGCCGTAGAAAGGGAGAAACTGGATAGGAAAGTGCCCAGATGATCTGCAGAACAGTGGTTTGGTGCAAAGAATCTGAGGCAGAGGATGGGAAATTCACTAATTTCAGAGAACTTCACAATGTAAAACAGGCTTTCTGCTCGCATAGCTGGAGTTATCCAGCCCCATATATTTATCAAAGCTACCAGTCTGGGGATTTTTTCTTTATTTAGAAATCTCATTTGATGCAAGGGTGTGTTATTTAGCAATTTCATTTGATGGTTGGGTGTGAGACTGTATGTGCCTTCCTGCAGCTGAGTTTTTCAGTCCAAAACTATCCTGCCTAGTTCAGATGTGCTCACCTGCTTCTGATTTCTAGGTCTTCAGCAGGTGCTCTCCTCAGGAGGAAGAGTGGTACTTCCCAATACTGTATATTATGCTTTAAAAGCCATAGTGGGGATAAACACAGAGGTAATTCAGATTTCAGGAGGCTTCTGATCAACAGCAGTGCAGCATGCATGTGATGGCATCCCTGCCAGTACAGCAGATGGATGCTCCTGTTTAGCACAAACAAGGCAGCTTCAGCTACAGTGGAACTGATCCTGAAAACCTACTGCAAGCAGAACTGCTGAGTCACAAATCAGCTGCACCCTAATAGCTCAAAAATCTGGATGCAGAGCTGATGATTACAGTCTGGAGCTGAATATACGATTGCCTGCTTAGGTAGAAAAGCAAGCAAGAGAACAGAAAGCCTGAGGAGTGAGACAACACGGCTTCACCTCATTCAGCCCACTGTGATTTCAGGTGTGACATAAGCCATTTCTTGGTGGAGGCCAGTGTCATCCTGGTCTTGTAAAGTAAAGCCATAAACTCCTTAACAGAGAAAAAAGGGGAAACATTGTTTTCCTGTGCCATATGCATTACCATACAGCAAAGACTGACTCCAAACAGCAAAAGAGAAGAAAGCTAATGAGATGCTGCTAGTTTAGCAGCACCTTATATATATTTAGCCTAACACACTATAGGACAGTTATGTCATGAGCAACCTTTTTTTCTGTGTCCTTACCTTGGTGGCAGCGGGGTGAAATTGCCTTTGCAGCTTGGTTGCTGAATTGTACTAGTTGTAACCAAGGTCGTGATATCTCTGCCAAACATCCTCAGTATCGATTCTTCATTTTGTTTTGTTTTGGAAACATAACACAAGAATATAATGAAAAACAGGAGGGTGTCAGGCAAAGCTGTTTGAAGCATGCAGTACTGCTGCTTTAAGAAAGAGCTGTGCAGCGCAAAGAATGTGCAGTGTGCACAAGTCTAGAATGAGTTGGGCTACAAATAAATTACTAAGCTTTTCTAGGAGTTGGACAGGACATTTTCACCTAGGCTGAAATGTGTGTCATCACATACAGCAAGAGGATAAACAGGCCTGGGCCACCTTGATGAAAATTGATAGTGACTTACACATCCATATACAAAACCAGTCATATCCCCATTAAAGCATCCTCAGACAGCAATTTTCAGAATAATCCTGAACATAACTCTTTCCAAGCCTTCCTAATCATTAGTTTGTGTTGATTGGAAAAAGGCTATATTGTGCTGAGTCAGAGATTCCATGTTTGTCTGCTGAATAATAAGAAGGGAAACATTTTCAAGTTTGTCTTTTCATAGTCACATGGCCATGTAGCCTATGAAATGTGGAGATTTTCTTGTGGAAGATCCCTGCTGTAGAAAGTCATGCTGTAAACTTTAGCTGGCCGGTTTGGTCACCTTAGGGTTTTTCTTTTGCATGATAATATGATTTAATCTCACGTCAAAGTTTTCCAATTCAATAAATCCATAAGAACTATTTGGGGGAGGGTGGGAGGAGGGGTGAGGGGAAGAAGTCTTAGATTACAGTGGGAAAAGTTTGTGCAATTCATGCCCCAATCCTCTCACAAACTACTGACTTTTTTTTTTTTTTTGTTTCCCATTGAGAACAGTAAAAGGCAACATCACAGCATCAGGATATATTTTTAACTATTGTTTCAGATAGAAAAGGCAACCAAGAGAAATTCAGACTCACAGGTTCTAAGGATATGGATTATAAATCTCTTCCAGCTCTTAACCTTGCAGAATTTGTTGTCCTGGTTCAAATTTCTTGTCAGTCCTTTGGATGCCATGAAAAGAGCCCGCATGTTTGAGGCACACATGGCAAAAGATAATTTTCTTTGAAGTTAAATTACTCTTTACTTGCACCACCTCTGAACCCCCAATTTACAGCACTGCACAGAGAAATGGGAAGGTGGAATTCACCTTTTTGAAGTTTCAGTGTTAGAAAGGACATTTAGAGGTCAGCTTCTTCATATCCCTTCAAAGAACAAGGTTCAGTTACACCTAACCTACCACACTTGAGCCTAAATTGTCCTTAAAAAATCTTCACTAATTGAAATCTGACCTGCATCTTGTTATCTTGCTCTAATGCTTTCATAAATCTTATGACTAGCTTGTTCTCCCTTACATATAATTTAAATATAATATCTTGAGGAGCAAGCTTATTTCTTCTGGGCCTCCCTCATGTGGACTCAGGGGATGACAGACCACCCCCTTTTTCACAAAAAAAAACCCAAAAAAACCCCAAACTTTTATGAGATTGGAGGTCATTATAAGCCTTCTTTCTTGCTTTTCCTTTTTATCAAAGAAATAAGGCTACTTCATTCAGCCTGGCCTCCTTGGCTGATTGTTCCTGCTGCGTTCTTCTACCTCCACTTGGTATACATCTGTCCTTAAATGCAACGCCCTAAATTGGATACAGTACTATGACTGAGGCTTCTTCAGTGGCAAGTAGAGCAGAATAATTTCATTCCTCTGTCTTACAGCCAACAGCGTTCTTAACACATCCCAGAATGAGATTTGTTCTTTTGAAGCAGCCTCATGTGCAATTGCGGCGCATTGTAAACTTGGAATTATTTTTCCACCCAATTGCTACCAGACCATTTTAAATCCTCATCCCCAGTTCCAAGGCTCCACTTGTCCTTTACAAATCTCTGTTTTTCTGCTTTCAAACTGCAGATGCTAACCTGGCTTTGAAGTCCTATGTAGTCTTTCAAATGATGAACCTTTTAATTAATGTAGGTGCTCTCCCTGCTCCACTGGCCACATCAGCAGTGAGAGTATTGAACGGAATGTGGTCAAAAGCAAACAGGACTGCTTGAAGTGCCTCCCCAGGTTGACCACAAACTATTATTAACTACAGTTCATCTGAGACTTTTCACTGCATTGAAGTACTAAAAGGAAAGGGAGCTCCTTCGACAGCAATAAATAAATTATATCTTCAGTTTCAGTATGACTCAGTCAGACTTGCTACAGATGGAAGGAAATTTCACCTAGGCAGTTGTATCTCAGGTTGCACTAATACAAGTAATATTTTGAATACATCTGCAGCTTCACTTCAGCAGAAGAAACACACCAGCTTTAGCCTGGATAAGCTGCAGTGCTTTTAAAATACATAAATGCTTTTAGGCCTGTAAGTGTTGGAAAAACACCTGGATTAATATTTTGTGTCAGTGATCTTGAAAATCTGGACTTGGAAGTGCCCTGTGAGGCAGTCAATGCACAGTGAAGATATATGTCATGTAGTCTATCAGAGAGAGAGCATGCTTCCTCTTTCTTGAGAGGTACTTTCAGAAGATTTTGCAAGACTTTTACTCCCAGTTCAAGGCAAAATGAAATTAATTTGTTTTTCGCAAATGAAAGTATTGGTCACTGTTGGTGAACCCTTGACCGAGAAGAAAGGTTAAGAGCACAAACCAGCTGCAAACAGTTTGAGAACTTGAGGGTAAAAATCAAGGACAGGACCAACATAAGGTACCTTGTTGTTGAGGTCTGCTACAGGCACCTGACATGGGGGAGCCTGTCAACAAAGCCTTCTTACTTCAGATACAGGAGGCATCCTGCTTGCAAACGCTCAACCTGAGGGGGAATTTTAACCGCCCAGATGTCTACTGGGGAAGCAACACAAATATCTGTGAGCAATCCAGGCACTGGAACAGGTTGCCCAGAGAAATTGTGGATTTCCCATCCCTGGAAGCGTACATGGCCAGTCTGGGTGGGGCTTTGACTAATCTGATCTAGCAGAAAGTGTCTCTGCCCCAGAGAAATTGCGGATTTCCCATCCCTGGAAGCGTACATGGCCAGTCTGGGTGGGGCTTTGACTAATCTGGTCTAGCAGAAAGTGTCTCTGCCCATGGCAGAGGGTTGGAACCACGTGAGCTTTAAGGTCTCTTCCAACCCAAACAATTCTGTGATACTATGATGATATATTGCAACATATATTGCCCCTTTCCTGATACAACATTGTGACTTTAGGTTGAAGACAACCTTTGTTAATATTGAGAAATTACTACTTAGTGTTTAAGGGTACGGGGAAGTGTTAGGACACCTCAAAAGTCTTTACTTCCTTGGTGAGTTCTTCCTCGGTTCAGCAAGACCAGTCCTTCCTCACCCTGTCTTTTCCTAGAAATCCCTCCAAAGACTTAGGTAAAACCTGTGAAACTGGAAACAAAGTAGTATTGTTGAGTCTTGTTCCAGTGAATATTTTGATTTACTCCGGAAGGAGCTCTGGAAATGCTGCTCTAAGACAGCGTATGCTTACGGAGAGGTAGCCTTTAAACAGCAGATTAAAGCATTGCCTTGTGTAACTTTTTTCTTAGTATTGCCAGTACTCAAATCCGTAGACATTTCTGTCAACACCTTCCCTCCTGAACCATACTGTGAATGACAATAATACAGTGACCCTGGCTGGTGAATCATCACTGTGGCCATCTTCAGTGAGTCTGAGGCTACCTTGGCTCCCACAGCACATTATAAAAGCACTCAGATAGTCACAGACAAGAGAAACTGCTGCCCAGGTTTTTAAATGTCCACTCTTTAATCAATTCCTGGTTTGAGTGTTCATTTTCAGGGAGTTGCTGATGTCCTCATTAACCATTCGGTCCAATTGGCATTGATGTTTTCCAGTGCACTACAAATTCAGGATGAAAGTACTTACTTAATCTGAGTACATAAAACCAGCGACCACTTCTGACCCTGGTACAAATAAGAAGGTGCATTATTATGAATCGTTACGCTTGCAGTTAAAGGCAAGGGGAGCAATTTAATAACACAAAACCATCACCTCTTCAATGGTACTTGTAGGAGCTGAAGTACTGTCCTTCTCCAGAACAGAGGTTAGACTGGTACCTGTGGGAAGCGGCCTGAGGGAAGAAAGCTGGGGAATGCCTTGGGATACAAAATGTGTATAGTGCAAGCTCCCATGTCAATCACCATGTCAGTCACCCACTCCCCACTCCCCTGTTCTAGAAGGTTCCTTGGTTCTCTGTTCCCCATTGGTCCCAAGGTTGGAACCACTCCTACCTCCTTCCCCTATTGGTTCGTGTTGTGTCACCCCACCCCGGCTCCTCCCCAAACCCCGCCTACCTCCCTGAGTTTATATACCCAGACCCCACCCAGTGTCAGGGCTTTTTGCCTCTGCTCCCCTTCAGAGGAGGTTGTGTCCCTGCTGCTCTTCACTTTCTCCCTCAATAAACCTCTCTGGATTAAGCAAGCAAGAAGCCCTCCTGCTCTTCATTCAGTGGTGAGGCTTTTACATTACGACATCCGGGCTTGGGCGGAAGGTGGGCTGAGGGTGGTACCAGACAGCATCGTGGAGGAGACGCTCCCGTAGCTAGAGGTAGCCTGGCAGCACTGGCCCAAGGAGAAACAGCAACCCTGCTGGTACCCATGCTGTAATAGCCAAAGATGCAGGGGAAGTTGTGACCACAGTCTTTCTCACTCTAAAGAGAGAGCTTAATCTTAGTTCAGGTAACCACATCAATATAAAGTAATTAATGGATACCCCAGGCTGAACAATGCTCTCTAATATCAGATATGGAGAAAATAAACAGTCCAGAGGAAATACATCTTCTTTTTGCATACATGTTATGTAAGCCAAAGGTTATTTCTCAATATTGACTTCTGAAAATGGTGCACCTAGCTGTTTAAAAAAAAAAGCTGCACTGAAAAAGAGCCTCTCATCAAGAATGAAATGCAACAAAAGCTAGACTGGGGGGCTCAGAGCTCCCCATGACAAATTGTAGAATGAAACCAGCTTGGTTCCTTAGGGCTGGCAGATCTGGAATTCCCTTCATCATAAGCACTGTTTCACTTCACCTCAATGAGTCATGCTGGTGAATCCTGAGGTTAATTATTAGATAATTCTAATACACTTCAAAGGCTTTTGGAGGCTCCTGAGTCTTCACAGTTTAATATGTTCATTTATCAAGTGCAAGTAGGAGAAATGAAAAGTAATTAAATGATTTTTTTTAAGACTTTTAAAATCATCTATTATTTTCTAACTCCACTCATTGGACCATCTCTGTGATACTGCAGAAACTGCAAAGTAATACTAAAAGGGATAACTGGGTTGAAATAGTTTAGCTTTTAAATCATGGCTGGCATTTGAATTTATTATTTGAACTCTTATAGCATCAAAGTTTATTTGGATATTCCTCAAGCTAGAGCAAGCATTCACTTACGTCAGTGGTTATCTTTCCAACCAGTTTTAGAATCACAGAATGGGTAAACTTTAAAAGAACCACAGTGGGTCACCTGTTTCAACCTCCCTGTCCAAGCAGGGTCTTCCTAGAGCACATGGCACAGGATTGGAACTAGATGGTTCTTGAATATGCCCAGTGAGGGAGACTCCACAACCTTTTTGGGCAATCTGTCCCAGTGCTCAGTCATCAGTGCAATAAAGAAGTTACTCGTGTTCAGGTGGAAATTTCTGTGCATCAGTTTCTCCCCATTGCCTCTTGTCCTATTGCTTGGCACCACCGAGAAGAGCCTGGAAGTGATACCATATTTCCAAGAGGTCAGCTATCTCACCTGTATTTAGATAAAAAAATATTTTCTGGCTTTCTAGTCCAACACCATTTCAGAGGTACAGACCTTTTCTTTGAGCATCAAGATGCCATGTTAACCCTCAACTGACAGTATAACATGGGCAAAATTCAGGAATACAGAGAAATTGCATTTAACAATATGAACTAAAAATGTTTCTATTTTTCTTCTATTACCTCATATCAGTGAGGGGTTCATACCTTACAGTCTCATTCATTCCAGGAAGAAAATGCAGTTAAAAGAATGAGTAAAATTTAAAAAAAAAAAAATCTTCTACCAAAATATCAAACACAGGTGCATTCCTGTATGTGTGTGTTCCATAAAATAGCGAAGGAGATTACCTGATCAGTGACAAGAACCAAAAAGGAGGAAATTTGCTTGATTTTGTCTTAGCAGAGTGACACTTTGCTGAGACTCTGCTCTGCAGAGCAGCAGGCTGTAAAAGGAGATCTAAGGGCCTCACTTTAGAACCCATAGTTCCACAGAAAAATTGGATCCAGTTGGAATTTTGCTGAAATAATAGCATACAAATAGAGAAGCACAGGCCTCTCTGAAAAAAAGTCCAGGAATTGCAATGGCTTGGAATCCTTCTGCTATCCATAGAAGGCTACTGAATTCTTACGGGATTTTTTGTTAGTTTGTTTTGGTTTTTGTTTCTTTTTTAAATAAAGAGGCTAGATAGAAGAAAACAGTCCTTGGGGAAATGCAATATAATTACATTTCTTCTTGTCTGATAAGTGCAAAATCAATTCTGCAGTGTTTTACCTGCATTCTGCACTGTTCTTTAAAATGTCAGCGAAAGGTTTTATTACTATTTATTACTAGTTATAGAGGAGGGAGTTAGTTCATTCACTAACCTAGCAAGGACACCGTACAATCTAATTCTTTGTAAGAAATGTAGCTTTCATATTTACTATGTCAGGAAACAATACTGACATAATAATAGAGTGCAGTAGCTCTGAGAGAACTGTTCTGAGGAGTCTGTGGACTGAGATATCCCCTCAGCAACAGGTGATTGTAAAGGGAGCTCTTTACAGGCAGATAGAGAGATGTGGGAAGAAACTACTGTGTTTAAAAGAAACTACTTGTGTTTAAAAGAAATCAAGAAAGTGGCTGAAGGGTTGAGGATGAATTAAATCAGGAAGGGGTATCAGCTCAGATTTTCCAGACACTGAATAATTACAGTATTTCATCTTGTACATCAAAAGCCAGTACTCATCATTGAGCAGCCTGGGCTTAGAATATAAGTGAAATGACAAAAATGGAATATAGACCCAAATTATATATTATTTACAGCATTACTGCTTTGCCTGTATGCATCATATCCATTGTGTATTTCTTTACTCTGATAACAGATCTGAATTTTAAGAAAAAACAAAACTCAAAAGTCCCCTTTCATATACTTCTTGCTTTATTCCTTTAGGCATTTCCAAATGATACTCTCTTCTCTGTGGAAGTCTAAGAAATATCCACTAGTTACAAAGTATATCAGATTCTTCGATTGATAAAGTGTTTCTGAATGATGTACCACAATTAAGACACTGAGTATGTTACTTATATTGCACAAGCACACAAATAACATTATAGTTTTGTACTCAGTGGACTCCTTTCCTTAGCCGAACAGACATAAATATCCATCAATACTTCAAACACTTTTTGACTATTATGCTTCCAAACAACTTTAAAATTCTGGGTAGTACACAGATAAGCACTTTGTAGGCAGGTAGGCAGCTCTAAATTACTAGCATATGATTTCTACTGATCATACCAGCAAACAAAATATGCTCCTACTCACAGCTGGCAATCTACTGCCTGAGAGAAACATTAAACTCTGATTCAGTTCCATGGTGTATGTATCTCCAGATAGAATTCCTTTCTTTTTCCTTTACTCTGGTAGATATGGCAATATATTCCATTTTTACTTTCAAATCTCTCAGATTTTGAAAAGTGCTTTAGTTATACTGAAATAATAGATTTTTTTTAATGAAAAGTGGTCTCCATTTTGACTTTGAGCAATAATCTTTGAACTGGGGAAGGCATTGCTATTGCTCTGACTAATGACCTAAAGGCTTAGCCTGGAACCCTCATCAACAACCAGGTCTGTGCAATTTTTCCCTTGTAATCACTGTGAAAGAACATCTTGCATAAAGGTCCACGGTGTCCCAAGGCTTTCTAGAACAATGGACAACATCTGGGGGATAAAGCTACATCTCAAAAGTAAATATCATATAAGTGCTCACTCACCAGAAACAGTAACCTGGCCCCCACCTGGAATCCTTTGATCGTGTAGAAACTAAACTCCAGAAAGTAGCTGAGCTTCTCAAAACTATTACAAGCTTATGTTGGGCAACAGTGATCAGAATGACATAACAAATGATCTACAGCACAGGGAATCAGACTGAATGCAGAAGCATTTGTACCATCAGAAATTGATTTGATGATTATGTCAATTACTTTTGGCACTAAGCTTCCTGTGGGTTATTTTCTGATTGATCTTTTGGCCATCTGTGACTGTTGCCTTATCTCTGCTTATTTTCAGAGAGATTTAATGAATGCTTTGTTTATCATAAATCATTCAAAATTTTACCCCATGTGGAATATCTGCTTACACTGTTTGGGTCAGCTTTGATTATTCCTTCTCCCTCTCTGGCAATAAATGCCGTTGCTGAGCAATAACTTTAGTCACAAAAGAGCTCTGCCAAACCAATCTTGATTTGTGAGATAACAGAAGAGAATGCAATTTGCCAGAAAATCCCAGTCCTATGCATTTTTTGCAGTGTACCTTTTTTTTCCCCTGGAACATGTTTTTTATCCCCAAGTTTCTTTCAATCCTGTTGACTTACTCATGCTAAATAGGCTGCTGTAGCAACTTCTGCATGCTAATGTGTCAGATATTGATGCTATTTACACGATATCTCATTTAAGAGCTTAAACACGCATCTTTTAATGTTGCAGCATTTACAGATTCAAAGATGGCAGAGAGAATGGCATTATGTCACTTACCATCATTCCTTGTTTTGCTGTGTGACAAAACAGAGTGGCAGCTTCACACTTATTTTACACTTTATTTTTTTTTTTTTTGACTAAACATACTGGTAATATCAGGTTTCATTTTATTTCCTGGGAGATATCTGTGGAGTACACAAAGAAATGGATTAGCATTTTTTTCTGCATTTGTTTGTAGAACTGGAAGTACTGAATATTGAAGGAGATAGAAGTAAAACCTCTAAGAAAGGAGTTTGGAATTAACTAACTGCTCCCAAAAATATTCATTAAAAAAACCACAAAGAGCTCAGTGGTTTTAATTTTAAAAAAAAATGTCCTTTTCTCTCCTAACTCATGGTATGATGTGCCATTGTAATTATACTTTTCCTCTACTCTGTTGTACAATAATCCAGGAAAACAGATCACATAAGATGTGAAATATGAGGAGGGGCAGAGGCCTTCAAGCCTTCTGTAGTCAACACAAAAAAAGTGAAAATGGTACAACCCCCCCCACCCCTTCTTTTTTTTTTTCCTTTGCAAATCACCTCTAAAGGTTCCTGTTGTCATCCATTCACATCCACTGTGAGGAAGCTATTATCTTTATGGACTCAAGATGCTGTTTTCAGACTTGTCATCCCTAAGCAGTGATGCACATCAAGTATTTATTTATTTATTTATTTATTTATTTGAATGCTTCAACTTCTGAGACTCAGGCCTGCCCAATGTTCTGACAATCAGGGTTAATTACAGTAATGCTTCTCTGGCAGGTTGTCCTTAAAACATCTTAGTAATATTGTAGCTCATCCATGATAATGTTGATTGCTACCTGCACAGGACTTCGTCAGCATATTACTTCCACTTTGTGCAGATTGGGCACTTGAAATTTGAAGTGCTCAAACCAATTTTTAGCACAGATAAGCAGCTTGAAAGACAGATTCTCCAACAACAATCAAACCTCTGATCCGTGGCCTTCTCAGGTACCTTCCTGTTTGTTTGGTACACTAAGACTGACTTCACTGAATACCTTACTGCTCCATCAGTCTGAAAGCAGCACAACACAACATCTTGTTTCTCATTTTGAATATTTATGTGAGGTAAGCCTCTGTTTGACTAAGTCTGTCTAATTTAAAATACCCTAACAAAAATTTTAGTCCAATGTCAGGAAGAGTCTTTCTATCCTCCTTGCTCCTTGCTTTCTGTAAGGGTGACTTTGCAAAACTCCTATGCAGAGCCCAGATGACAGTTCCTTTGTTATCTCCACCTCTTGGCTTGTCCACGCAAGATCTCAGATCTCAAAACGAGACCTTTAGACTAAGACAATCCCTGACTGACTGCAGACAAAGTAGGAAAGATCTGTTAAGCATTAACCTACTGAGGAATGCAGTTAAAACATGGGGGAGACCACCTGGTTTAAAGCTGACCCTCTGAGAAATGCTCAGAGGATGCACTCAGGTATCTTTGCCATAGAATGGTTACCTGCAGCCAAAGAGTAGTGTCAGCTAAACGTATGACAAGACTTAAATCATCCAGGTTTCGTTCATCTTGACATGTTCAACATCTTTACATCAGCAGCTCCAAATTAGACAGCTTAGCCGTTTACAAGTGGGAATAATTAAACTTTTTAGAAGAGTATGTCTGTAAGTCTGTGAGACCAGTGAAGATCTGCCTAAGTTAATCAGTGGGGAGGGCTGAGTAGAAGCCAAAGAAAATCAGGCTGTCACAGGTCAAAAGAGCCCATGGGTCGCTATAAACTGTGAGCTGTAAAAGTAAGCGGTTAGGAAACTCACCCAGCAGCTTGTAATGGGTAAATTTATCAGTGATTGAGAGTAAAAAGTAAATGAATGTTGATTGCTTTAACACTTTCTAAGGTAGTCCCTTTGTTGGCTTCTTGAGGGCCTTCTGTCAACAGTGCTCAAACAGGGACTGAAGGTATGATCCAGAAGCAGCACCACTTTGCAACTTCAACTTTATGCTACATATTCAAGCTATTGACATGATTACGTGCAAGCAATGCTATAAAGTATTAAGTTGCAACCCAGGCAGGTGACATCCTTATGCTAAGCTCTTCTGATAAGCAACCCATGTGTAGTCTTTGTACTTAACTTCCTGCTTATAAAATTCAGTTCATTGCATCCAAATCAAAGTACAAGAAAGAACAGGTGACCAGCTGACTAAAGAGTCAGTGCTATGTAGCCTTGCAGTTACACCAGTACACTAGATCAAGACATTAATTCAAGTGGCAATTTTATTTCAACAATACTTAGCTAGTTACCTAGAGGCATGGGAATGACCCATGATGAATGAGAAATGGCTTAATAAATTTATGCAGGCAGGAGAATTTAAACCAACATCTCAGTCCAAGGACAAATGGCTGTACCTGTGGATTTAATTGAGAACTTGAAGAAAACCTTCATTTCATGATGCATGTCCATTTCATAGAAATTAAATGTAATGATGACTCACTGTTATGCAACAACAGCAATAAAAAAAGCTTATTTTTGACCACAGCTGTATTGTGGGAGTTGAAGATTTCCAGGCTAAAATTCTCAAAATGAAAAAAATCCTAAACACAATACTGTTATTTCAAGCAAAAATCCAAGGGCTGTAGATGCCTAAATCCTGTAAGTTACTTTGAAGATACTAATTTCAAGTTCTACAGACAGTTTTGATACATACTAAGGAAAAGTGGTGTGAACAAATCCCATTTGTACCCAACTGCAAGTAACCAGAACTGTGCTGGGGAGGTATTTCACTATATTTTAGACAGTACAAGAAAAAAATGTTAGAGTAGACTTAAGGAAAGAAGGATGCCCAGGTGAAGCATCTGGGGGTTTTCTTCCAGTGTTATATTGTGACAGGTTAATGATTCTTGCTTTTTTTAAAATAGGGTACCATTTTATGGTCAGGTTCTCTTAGCATTTCTTAAGTCAGTTCCCCCCTCACTGCTTCAGATTCACCTACTCTTTTTGTTCTTTAATCATTCATAGTTGTAACACAACTGAATGTTCAAAACAGCTTGTACATGGAATATTCAAAGGCTTGACACCCAACTTAGGCTGTTGTTGTACAATACACATGAGAATATTATGCATGAAAGTAGCATGTCATGATAAATGAAGTTAGATACATTTTTACTATATAACTATTACAATTAATAAGGCTGATTCTATCGACTGTCCATACCAAGGAAGACACTAATATTAGGAGGAAATTTCTTTCTTTATTCCCAGTTGAATATATATCATATTTGCCTGTTCAGTGTTTTATAGTTATGCAAGAGGGAAAAGAGTCCAGAAACACAACACAAGAAGTTTTGCCCTAAATCTTTACTGCTTATCAGCTGAACACAATGCACATTCTCTTGTTCATTGGAAGGGTAAAACAAGACTTCAGTTTCCCCAGAAATGTAAGAAACATGAGCTAATAGGCTTCTTGAAAGTTTGTGATGGGCCAAGAGTATGCAATCTGTTGCTGGAGATCAGAAGGTGTTTGATAATCCCCCAATTCCTGCCCTTGTGTGTATTTTTGAACCAGTGTACTACAAAGAATTTCAGTAAAAGAAGTTATGTCTACATATAATGGGGCTTAGGAACAATGGAAAAAAAATCTGTTAAGAGAAGGAAAATGCACTTGGAGAAGTAAGCAGTGACAAAGGACTGGGAAAAAAGACATCTGCTGTGAATGGAATTTTTCACTTGCATGATTTTGCATGTGAAACTCATGCAAATATCTAGTGTTGCCTCACAGTAAACCCTGAATGAAACAGTCAAATTGTTTTGAGGCATGGGTGTGCTTTGGTGAAAAAAACTGAATGCATTTCCTAAAAAAACTGTTGTAGAAATAGGATCACAGAATTGAGATTGGCAGGGATCTCTGAAGGCCTTTAGTTCAACTTTCTGGTCAGAGCAGGCTCTGAGATTGGATCACATAGCTCAGGGATTTATACAGTTGGCTGCTGCAAACCTCCAAATGCAGAGGTTGCATGAGCCCATAGACTGCCTCTTCCACTTGTAGGCTGTTCCCTCTCCTCTCATTTAAATGCATGCTCACTCTCATTTTTCTTCCTGCCACACTGCTGTGAGCAGCCTGGATCTCTGTTTTTGGAGTCCTCCTCATGGTCCTAGAAAGCTCTGCTTTAGGACCCCCAGACCTTTCCCTTCTCAAGGACAAACAAGTCCAGGTCCCTCAGCCTCTACTCTGTAGGGCACATGCCCCAGCCCCTGACCATCTTGGTGTGACTCCAAAGAATTTTCCCCACTCAATCCATGTCTTTCTTGTACCAGGGTGTGAAACTGGATACCGGACTCTAGCTGCCCTCTTAGGAGTGTTGCAGTACAGGCCATGCTGCTCTCCATCCAGCCCTGATGCTGTTGGCCTTGATGGCTGCACAGAACACAGCAGGGTCCCAGGAGAGATTGTCTCCCACCCGAGCACCTGCACCTCCTATCTCTGCAAAGAGTAAGCAAAGTACTGGTGGCCCTGTTTTTCAGCCAGTAATCCTGAGCTATGCCCTGAATTCCGCTGATAGCTCCAGATATGCTACCTGGAGAAAAAATTAAAAATGCTTATTTTCTTCTAAGTTGTGCTTCTTTAGCTTAATGCTGGGACAAGAAAGGGGCAATTTCTTTCCTCTGACCATATGTTGTACTTTCTCGTAATTCATCCCACCCCTACAGAGTGTTTTTCCTGAGCTATCAAACTGTAAGCAAGGCACTTTTAAGTTATATTACACAGATCCTACACCCAGGAATTGTTTAGAGGTACCTGAGAGGTAAAGAGGCTAAAATACTGTTTGTTGAGCTCACAAACTGGAAACGCACACGCTGCCCTGAAAAGACTGATTATTTTTTATGATTATTATTATTTTTGGAAGAAACTGGACTCTTTTCATAGGTTCAGCCACAAGAGTTGCAGCTAAATAGGCTTTGATTCATCAACAGTCTGCCTGGGATGTAAGGTATAATACCTCACTCTGAGCTGTCACAACTCCTGGTGCCCGAGCTGTCCCTACAGCGCACTGCAGTCACTTCTGTGCAGTGTGGGCATAGCAGTAGTTTGTATGAGATATATCTCAAGTGTGTTGTAATGCCTTCTGGGTAGCTGCTGGAACTAAGAATGATCTAATATACTCCCTTTCTCTGCCAGACTTACTAGTTTAGAATGAGTGTTGTGAGGACTACAGCTACATGTCTGCCAATACAGAGATTTGGGTTTTGCAGTTGGCTCAGAGAAGAGTGAGATCAAATCTGCCTGAAATATTACTCTGTACATGTACCCTACCACAATCTCACAGCTCAGTTAAGCTATGTTGCCTCTACTATTGTTTTATCCTCTCCAATTAATTTTGGGGTTTTATTCATCTTAGAGGAACAAAGTAAATTTTCACACCACGATTTGTACTCTGTTAAACCAGAAGCTTATTCTATATCACAGTTTCTCTTTCTTCCTTTTACAGACCTTTAAAGAGATAACTCTCTGAGCCAAAAATCAGACGCCGATGTTAATCTGAACAAACCTATGGCAGAACTTACACAAGTTGCCCACTGGAGACTGAATTCTTCCTGCATTTATACTCATACAAATATTGTCTCCTGCATCTCTCCAAATCCACAAATACCCACTCAGCTGATATCAGCTGCTGCTTTCCTTTCCTGACACACACAGGGACGTGTCTGTCTCTTGAAAGCTGTTAGACAGATTGAAAGGAGGTGAGAGAGGTCTGGGTACAAGTTAGCTTGTTACAGTAGGTCGCCTACACCACACGAGGAGGTGACTCATGAGTAAGCAACTGCTTCATGCTGGAGTAATTTTTGGAAGTGTTTTGCAGAAATGGTTTTTTGCATTCTGTTCATGATGGGGCAGATCCTCGTGGCTCACACCAGTGCCACATCCACACAGGACTATTTATCCCCTGGAATATTGTGTTTAGCACACAAGCCTGATGTCATCGCTGGAAGTTGTATGAACCTGCTGGAATAGAGCCACAGCCTTGTGTGGAAATAATGCGATGTGTCTCTATTTCTAGGAAGAATTTCTGTTATAAATTTTAACTAACACAAAAAACATTCTTACTTATAAGCAAAAAATCATGGCTCCCAGCCAAAATTGCAAAATTCATTTCCCCTCAGAGCATACAGTTTCCAACAACAACAAAAAAAATCTCCGTGTTTTTGGTGAATTTCATTCACAGAAAATGCACTGCAAATTTCATGAACTCTGCTTTCTGCTACTGGAGAAGAGCTGTAGGTTAGCGTTTGTTAATGAAAATGGACATGTACTGAATAAATGCTGAATATTCAGCTGAATAAATGTTATTCCATGACCATAAGATCTAATTATGTCAACACAAATATTTTAGCACCAAGTAAAAAGAAACCTAATAAAATTTAACCAGCTCAATGAAAATCAAGTGACATTTAAGCTAAGGGGCAGAGAAGTTGAAATAAATAAATGACAAAAAGCTATATATTTCAATGTAGTTTCCTTTTGTTTTTAAACTAGCTATTATTATGTGCAAAATAAGTGCAATTTCTGATAAAAATAGATTTTTGCCTTTACAGTGTGCAGGGCATAAAACAACACCTTCCAAAGATTTTTTTTTGAAAGCTGCTGACACTTGTAAAAATTTTTTCCTCTTCCTAAGTAAATTCATTGGTTCTGGAAAGCACTTGGCGGTGTTCAAAATCCCACTGCCACTGAGTCCAAACAGAATTTTGACAACAGATTGAAATCTTATTTTTCCTTCTGAAAATCTTGCCCATGAGAGCAACATCCTTTCATCCAAACAGGTCCGGAATCAACTGCTTATTAAACTTCCTTATTTGAAGCAGGAAAAAAAAAACAAACCGACAAACAACAAAAAACCAAACCAAAACAAACCTGTACATCCACAAATATTTCCAATTTGTAATTTCAAGGGTTAGACTGGGAAGATGTTCTAATCAGTCTCAGCAACCTTCCTGGTTTACATCCAATCATAAGCTTGATGCTGAAACACTGAGGGTTTGCAAGAGATTGCTGAGAAATCATTGAAACATGAAGAACTCCGTGTAAGGTGTTTTTCACAAAAACTTCAAATCAACAAGAAATTTGAGAAAGCCGTGATGCATTTGATGAGCCACAGCAGACAGAGGTGTAGTTTATCAAATGAATTTTTCTGAATTGTTTCATTAGATCTAGACATGAACAGTACCAACCAGAGTCTGAAAAATTGTTTTTGTGTTTGATGGTACGTTTTCAAAGATTATGGAAAGATGGAGATGATGTTTTCCCTACAAACAGAGATGTTAAAATGTATTAAAGCATTACTGCATAATAAAGATAAGTAGCAATCATCTCTTTCTTGACAATGAGAAGGTTTTTCAGCTTTTTTAGATTTTTTAGCTTTGTTTTTAAGCTTTAACTTCCATATTAGCATGAAAGCAGAGAAGTTTGTTTTGCTAAATGCAGCATATAAAGAAGACACTTCAGGAAATGGTAAGACTTAAAGCACCCGGTACTCACTTATGAGTTTAAGGTATTTCCAGCAACAACATATTTTGATCACAGCTGGTTCTCTGTGGTTGATTAAACAGCTGTTAATCTGTTTTGTCAATTTGGGAGAGCAAGAATTTTGCTACCCCTGTTCCCAGATGATTTTGCTTGACTTCGTGTTCAGTGAGTGTCTTTCTAATTTTTCCTCAGAGAGTGCTTTATATGATAGGGAGCTATATACTATGTGTTTGCATCCCTAGATCTTCCTTTTTCTGTCTTCTACACATGCTGTTAAGAATTTCAGTAGTTCACTTCAAATTCAGTCTTGCTTCCAGATTTCATAACCTCAGTAGGATCAGGTGTAGCACTCCAGCAAGCTTAAATTCATGTCTGAGTCAGCACATGGAAATTCCCTCCGAACTCTGGGATTCCTGCCAGCACTTTCAGTATTGCTTAGCAGCTTCCATCAAGCAACGTCGAATACAAGCATCAGCTTCTACAGGCTCTACCTCTACCAGTTTTTTGCAGGATTTACAGTTGCTCTGTACAGTGAAGGAGCCCATGAGCTATAAGAGTTGATGAAACAAAACTCTGGAGCACACATAAGGTCTGTGTTTCTAACAAAGTGAGATTTGCATTTCTGGTTTTCCCTCTAATGCTTCTATTCATCTTAGATCACCGGCTTTGCTTTCTGTCTTATCCATTAGTCACACTAACTTGGCGTTTCTAACACGCTCCTATAGGGACAAACATTCCAACTTCCTTCGGGGCTCATCCAACCTCTTTATATGCAGTGATAACTGCTGGGGGTAAGCAAGAAACAGGATTCACCAAACAGTTTCCTTCCCTTCCAGAAAAAACTCTCTTGTGAATAAAAGCTGCCAATTCTTTTAGTAATGTTTGCAGCCTTTATTATAAACAAACGAGCTGAACACATTGTTATTTAAAAAATATTCATAGAAAGAAAAAGCATCTACTTTTAATGGGAATAAATATTCAGGAGATTATTCACTCTGTTTTAAAAAGCCTGTTTATTATTCTCCAAATAAATTGGGGGTAGGAAAGTGGGGAGCAAGGACATGGTGCTCACAGACAACACGAATGTAGCTCATCTCCTAAGTGTGATGCTTAGGTTATTGTGACAAATAACATTATGTGATCTCTCATATGATGAAGGCGAAAAATATTTACCATGGCTATGAGTTTGCACATTTATTACAACTTAGAATTTACTTCTGATGAGACAAATACAGACTGTGTGTGTCAGTCTAACATTGTCTGACAAATAGGAGTTGTATTCAAATATTTGGCACAGGGGGCATTAACCCAGGAGTAGGCTTAGCGTGTGTCCATTTGATTTATATGGAGCTCCATTTTTCATTCTGGCTCCTGACAGAGAATTCCCAAATGAAACCAACTAAAATAGCACCACAGAGAAGTATTATCCCCTGCTCAGGTGCTGGTTCTCCTTCATCACAATAATCAAGCTATTCTCAGAGGGTTCATCTAGCAAAGGTTGGAAATGAGATGTGTATCCAATATTCGATTCCCTTCTTTATTAAATGGGACTCAAACCCATCCACCTCAGAAGCTGCACCCCCGGAGCAGGATCATGGGAGAGATACTTTCATAATTTTTATTCTTAGAAAGCCATAAATAAAGCTGGAAAGTAAGCCAGCAAGTATTACTTTCTAATCTAGCGATCATGACAGCTACTTCATTGGACAGAGTCTATGAAGAAGGGAGGGTCGTACCAAATGGTTCACATATTCTGCATTAAATTGGTCATAGGGCAGAATACATTAAGCAGGTCTTCTCTTCCATCAGTTTTGCCTCCTTAGGCTATAAGATTATGGGCCTCTTACTCTGTTCCTATAAATTTTCAGTGATTGCATGGACATTGCAAACAAAGAGGACTGGAAACAAAGGGAAGCACCAGATACTTCTTTTTATTGCCCAGGAATATATGGTAGATGTGGGAGGGAAGGAGGGAGCCCCAAACCAAAACACTCTAAACTTCCACTTCTACTTTCAGAAATGATTTTAAATAAAAATGTTCTTGGTTCACTGTACCTTTGTGCAGTGAAAGTCCCCAGAGTGCCAAGATAAGCATGTAAGTTTTTGAAGAGGCAGGATTCAAAGGTTGGATTTGTAAAACTCTTCTCACAGACTGCTTTTTGTAGTCTGAAACATGCAACTGCCCATTAACTATGTAGTCATCACTGCCAAAAGGCAGGACAGGCTTTTTCTGTGGCACATCACCGACAAAATAATGCATTCCAGTTGGAATTGAATGGAAAACTGCAATGCCTGAACCCTAGAAAAAGCAGAATACCTGAGCCCTAGAAAAATGCATGCATACCTGCTCAGGTCTGATAATAAATAGATAGTACACCCGTGATTCAAGGGACAGAAAACTGTCTGAAAGATCTTTTGTCTTTCCTAATGGAAACAAAGATGAGCTCTCACTGGGCTGAAAAGCAGAGAGTGAAGAGTCTGCAGCAGGAATTTGGAGGAGTGTGAAGATTGTGCCAGATCAAAGCCTTCTTAAGATGTTGCATGGCTTGATAAGGTTATAATTGAGATGCAGAGCAAGGTCTCTGAATGAAACAGCCCTCTATAGAATTGCCTACTTTTGTGTCAATTCCTGCAATCATTTTTTGTTTATATGTCTATTATATTCTTTTAGCTACATTGTCTACCTATTCTTCTCTCCTCTAGAGATGACTTCTCTAGTCCAATATTTTACTTTTCCTGACCCAGAGACTTCTTCAGTAAGACTGTATTCCTGGCTGCAGGATATCTGCACTGGATGAAGCAGCTGTAAGACATGTAAGAAATGGTCGTCACAGGGAGTCTAATCACCACGGCAACCACCCCACAACATCTCCCTTCACTTGTCTGAGCTTATAATTTTTTTTCCCCTTGACAAGTTTTGGGTTCTTTAGCAGCAAGAGTTACTGCCAGGTGCTTGTGTCCAGGCAGATGTCTGCCATTACCTTGAACTGGGGAGCATTGGGTTTACTCAGTTATCTGGAAGGGTAATACAGCAGCCTGAAAGAAGGATAGGGGAAAAAATTGCTTTGGCTAGAAGCTACAAAATAGAAATATCTAAAAATTCCATTTTTGAAAAACATCCACACAAAATTGACTTCCAGTTTTATGGATCCTATTTGAAGACGGGGCAGTGATGAAAGACAAGGAAGCTTAGCCACACTAAGTAAACCACATAGGACAAAAATAGCATCAGCCATTTACTACCTTAAGCAAAATGGGTGTGACACTTCTATAGCCCACTGTTTTTGTAGCGTGGCAAAAAAAAGCTGTCAGGCATGTCTCTCCCTCTCTTTCTCCAGCTCGTTTACAGGCTGGGCAGCTGCTTGGGTTTGCAGCTTCTGTCCTTTGTAGGCTGCTTCAGAGTATGTGCAGAGAAGGGAAGTTGGCCCCTTTTGGCTCTTTCATCTTCTCTGGAGTGAGAGGTTTTAGTACTGTCCATGTTGTGGCAGTGGTGTTGTAGCGTAGTAGCAGAACTCACAATACTACTTACTCTTTGTATATGTTTTTAATGCTGTAAACTACCATGGGGGTTTCATCTCTGCAGCACCTGCTTTAACAGATCCTTGTCTATGCATTCCCAGTCAGTCAGTGCAGCAGAACCAGTCAATTCACTGTTTGTGGTTTCTCCATAGCTTCTGCCAGGCTCTCAGCATAACTTTTATAACTTGAGGGTATGGGATCAAAATAAGAGGTATCTGCAACTACATCAACAACATTTCAATGGAAAAATGCCATCAGCAGTGTCTTAGAACATCATAGGTCACTGAAGCAGACAGAATACTCCAGATATGAGTCTGTCATAAGGTGTAGAGGGATAGAACAGAGGTATATCAACAGGGATATTTAGGGAATGAGCACTACATGCAGAATATCTACAAAATTAGCATTCACAGTTTCAGAAATCAGTGGTTGAAAGACCCCCTGATTCAAATAGCAGCAGAACTGATCAAACTAGAAAAAAGCACCAAACATCTGCTTGCACATTGGCAACTACTGTGTTTTCATTCCATTTCTAAAATTTGGTTTTGTCCCTAACATCACTCCTTTTTTTCAAAAGAAGTATTCCAACTCTCTAAAGCTCTCTAGTTTTTGGTGTTTTTAGAAAAATTAAAGGTGATTGAAATTAGAAAGTTTTTAATTAAAAAAAGGAAAAAACCAAACCTGAGGAAATCTATGTAACTAGTCCATACAGCAGCCTCAAATACTTATAGTACTCCCAGCTCTCAAAGGAAAATTAATCTCATTTAATTGAGGAGTGGAAGTTTCTTATTAGTTTTGTTTGTTTTGTTCGAAATCTGCTTTTAGCAATACTTGATCTCAACAACTCAACTCACAGGAATGGAAACATCTACCTCTAGGCTAATACAGCAAAACTATGCTGTGGTAATATATCTTGTCAGGTAGTAGAGGAGGGGAAAAGTACAGCGCTTCAGATGAGCCATAATGCAGTTGTATGGGACACGTGGACTGACAGCAGTGGGTTACAGATGTGTTCAGGGTGCGTAGCCCAGCAGCCCACCAGCTCTGCAAAGGCTTTGGGCAAAGAGGATGGTAGGAGACGATGTAGACAGGACATTTTGTTTGACAGACCCAGGGGTCTTCAGCTCCTCACAGATTATTGCATAAGCAATGTAAAATGACTTAGTTAAAGCTACCAGAGCACACAACCTTGGCTCATAAAATGATCATTAATCCTTCCACAGTATCTCTGCTGCTACAGATCAGCAGCTTCTTAAGATATGCTAACTCGATTGCTAGAGGTATTATGTCCGCATCTTTAATTAAAATATTTCTAACATGACCACTGCTAGTGTTTACCTATTTCTTTGATTATAAAGGAAGAAAAGCAAATGTCCCTGAGTAAATTGCATGGCTATCTGTCTCCAAATCAATCTCTTTCAAAAGAACTAAATAGAATTATTTTAGTAAGACTCCAAAAGGAAAAATATTGGATGTATGTGGAGTTTAAGAAACAACTTACAGTTCATGAGATGATATTATAAAATTTGTTCACTCCTTCTTGTCATATTATGGAACAGTTGTTGCTCAGATTGAAATTGGAGGTCACATGTTTATTTTAAATTTGAAAGGGAAAAGCAGATATTGAATGAGATCTGAGGCCTGACTGAATATCTGTGTTAGAAAATTCAAAAGCTTTTGCCTTTTATATTATATTTTTAAAATTAGCAATTGATGCTTATGCCTCAGCAGAAGACCAAAAGCTGGTGTGAACCATGGTGACCTGTTTAAACACTGCCAGACAGAGAAAATACATTCTGTACATATTTTATTCCACAATTAAAGGGTCTCATATAGATGATAAGCATAATGGTTTCACTTTAATCCATCTGCTCATTGACATATTTTCTCATCATTTTGGAGGGAAAAAATAGCAGATTTTACTAGACAAAAGTTTATGTTTTTTTCTTTTCCATTGAAGAAATTCATGGTAATTATTCTTCTGCACCTGCTTAATGGGGCTGAAGTAATTCAATTGTCATATTGTTGTAGATTGTTGCTTTGTGTAATGTATCACCCCTGCTGTTTCACTTGAAAAAAATTCTTTACTCCTTCATTATTCAGCAAGGCCTAATGATTATTCCAGCATTTGTACATGCTACACTGTTGTTTTGATTTTAATTGACTTCACTTTTTTAATTAAGTACACTAGTTTGAGCGGTGTTGTTGACATGCATGGTTTTGTCTTTATCAGTATTTGCTTCCATTTGCATTCTGTATCTATCGGCAATTTATTTAGGTTCATTCTATGGGTGTATATAGATAGGCACTTTGCAAGGTTCATCATCTCATTTCACATATTATATGTATCTAATGGTCTGAAACATTTGAAAATATTCTAAAAGTATTAGCTTGAAATATAGACTGCTTTTGCCAGTGCTTTTTGCTTTTAAACATTATGTTCATAACAGAAATTCTCTTAAATGCTAGGATGGACCTAATTTATCTTTTATGCAAGTTGGCTACATTATTTTTAAATTTTTAGTTTACCATAAAACATCACTAATATATTTTTGAAATTCATTTGAGTTGGCTTTACTTTATGTCTTAAGAAAAAAAGAATGAAACCCTGTGTTGCTATAAGAAATTAATGCAAATACTAAATGGGTTTCTGAAACAAGACCAGTCTTGCTGGATTCCTACAATGGAGATATTTTAGCTTTCCTAGAGGAAACTGTTCATCTAAACCTCAAATAAATTTTGTTAAGTCCTTGGACATTGTTCCTGCATTCTTTTAAAACACCTCAGGTAAATGATTTGTCATACATACCATCCTTTATAAGCATTGCATTAAACAAAGTTTTCCCACAGAATTAATTTGCTTCTTCTTCCTCTCTAGTCCCAAGATTTGAAAGCATGTTTCATCAGTTATCACAGCACAGGGTGCTAAAGAAAATGGACTGGAGAGGAAATAATTTCTAATTATGATATTCAAACAGAAGTGGTAGACATTGCATAGGCTGAGAAATTGCTCAGTGCAAAATTAAAGGACCTTAAAGATCACCTAATCTCAACCCTTCTGCCATGGGCCAGAAACATTTTTCACTAGACCAGGATGCTCAAAGCCCCATCCAACCCGGCCCTGGCCACTTCCAAGAATGGGGCATGCACAGTGCCTCTGCCCAATCTGTGCCAGTGCCTCAGCATTCCCAGAGTAAAGAATTTCTTCCTAATATCTAATCTCAACCTACTCTCTTTCAGTGTAAAGCCGTGTGTCTGTTGTACTATTTGTACAGGTTTTAAAAACAAGCCTGGCTTAGTCCAGCTGACAGATGTCTTATTTTAGTGAGGAATCTGTGGAAGGGATAGCACGACTGTTTTGTCTTTGAGAACAGCATTGGGCATGTCAGAGAGAGGAGCAATCCCTGTTATGTTCTTTTCTGCAAAACCCATTGACCAAGCACTGGCTGTGAATGTAACACAACTTCTTTCTCCCTGGAGCTGTATTCAGACCTCCTGTCTCATGGTGTGTGCCTTGGTGCTGTTTGCTGAGCTTTCATCCCAGAAATGCCATGACTGAGAGACAACTCTAAAAGGACCCACAAAGCGTCTTGTTAGTGATGCAAGAAGCCAATTTCTATGAGTGCAGATTGAGCCATACGCTGCTGACCGCAGGAATTAACAAGAGAGGAAAAGAAAAGAAGAATTTCTGTGTAAAATAAAGCACAAAGCACACCACTAAGCAAAACATAGCAGCCCATGCTTCCATACAGCTTTTCTCCTCCTTTTTTATGTGCATTCACCATCATATTTCATTCCTGATATGAGCTTAGTAACTCCAAGTATTTATAAGTCATAATACACTTCTTTACAAATGGAAGATTAGAATCCTCTTTGCTCTATACATTTGCATGCCACTTCCTTGGGATCCCTCTCTTGAAATGTTTGTTTTGAGGCGTCACAGTCTATTCTTTAGCTTCCTATGTCACAAAAAATTTTTAAAGTTTTTTTAAAATTTTTTCCAAAATTTCTCAGATTCTGACCTCCTCAGATTAGTAGGACCTGGTGTTTCATAAAAACATTAAAATTGATGAGGTTAATGACAAAAAAATTGATCTTTTGATGCTTTGTGATCACAAACATGGAGACTTTCTAGGCATAATTTCAGTTCTACCTGCAAAATGATGTATCTCTTAAAGAGATTCATTTGTGGAGTGGCCAATAATTAAAATGAGCCAGTGACATTTTACACATCCAACACAATCTAGTACTGCAAGACACTGAAATAATGACACACAGATAGCAATGGGAGAAAAAAGTCTCAAATGTGAGTGACTGGTAACTGGCCAATAAAAATCAGCTTTTCTCAGCAAAGGCACTAATACCTACCTTGGGAATTGAGTGATAAAATATTATGTATTTAAAGAAGCCACAGCAAAGAGAATGGAAGTGGAGCTAAACCGTTCTAGAGACTGAGAGAAAAATCTCAGGGAATGGCAATAAGATGATCTGTGAAAGAGTTAGAAGACTTGAGCAAAACAGAGACCCCAGTTCTGCTGAAGGACAAAAAGAACAGGAATGATTGGTTTCTGCTGAATCAGAGGAGTTCAGGTTGTCTTTGGTACCCTATGCCAAGGTGAATTAGAAAGTTTTCCAGGGGAATGTAAAAGAAACTTAGCATTTTTCTTCTCCTCTTTCTCTGAAAGGGTTAAAAGTTTGTAAAAACATCTCAGTACTGTCACAACACTATTGCAGGATTCAGCTTTGCAACCACTGCTGTGCCTTTTGCTCCAGGAATGCTTTGAGATGGAAGTATAAACAAAAAATCTACTGTCATTGTGCAAATATTACGGAAATGCTGGGATTTAATTTAAGGCGCCTCCTGGGGCATGTAGTCAGGTGTCAGTGATAGGCTGCATTAATTTCTTTTACCTAATGGCTTGCAGGTTCCTTGGCCTAAGGAATCTGAAAGCAAAAATCTAGTACTGGCCTGCAAATCCAGACATGGACCTGACAAGTTTAATTATGAAAAAAAAAAAAAAGTAGCCCTTGTAACAGCAGCAAGAACAGTATTTCAGGCTTTCTCCTTGAAAGGGTGCTCCTGCAACAAAGAATCACATCGGGCAAATAAAAATAGAAAGCACACTGTCAATTGTCAATTGTCAACAACTCAGGTTGTTGCATTGATTATCTTGTATTTCTGAAACATTTCTTCTTGTCCCTAGTTCAGCACCTGGATGGGGCTATCACATTTTCATTTCATTTTCAGTCACGTACAGGAGGAGGAGGAGGAGGTGTGGGGACAAGGTGAGGTGGGATCTGCTGCCACAGCACCCCACAAGTGCTGTCCCGTGCCATGGCAGGGCTGGGGGCACCCTGGCCCAGCTGGGGTCTCTGCTTTAAGGTTCCTGCCAGCAGACACCAAGCTTAGGTCAGGCTGCAGCTGTCCCTGTGGGGAGCAGCACGGGTTGCTGAGTTGCCGAAGAGGAGGTGGGGATCCCAAGTCCTGCTCTCCTTGTCCAAGCAGCCCCTCAGGCACCAACATCTCTGCTCAGAGCTGGGCTGCTAAAGCTGTGCCAGTCTGGACGCTCTGCACACACTCGGACACTCTGCACTCAGTGGTGTTAAGCCAAACTCTGGGGGAGCCAGCTGCCACCTGAGCCCATGGAGCAGAGGAATCTGCAAGCAGGTCCTTGTTGTGCTTTTGCTCAGCTGAGTCAGACTGTTCTCTCTCTCTGCCCCCGAGCACAGTGCCAGCTCCCTGCTGTCAGGCCTCCTTTTCTACCCACATAACAAGACTGTCCTCCAAGGCTGAAAGACACCCTCAGTCCTGCTAGTCCTTCCAGTCCTCCAGTCCTCCCAATCCTTGACAAATCCCCATTTTTATAAAAACCTGTTTCAAAGTGCATCTTGCCTTCTCTAACCTGCCTGTGCCACCCCTTGGATTGCTGGGGTACTGCAGCTCTCCCCTCAGCTCTTCAGCCACGCTCCTACCCTTCCCTTCACCATCCCCATCTTCTCAGGGGCTCCCAGTGAGCTTGGCACATGCAGTGCCAAAAACCAAAGAGGAGGGAGGCCCACAGCTCAGACATCACACAGTCACAGTCACAGGATATTCTAATCTGGAAGGACCCCACCAGGATCATCAAGTCATCATCCAACTCTGAGATGAATTGCCTGCATGGGGATCAAACCCACAACCTTGGTGTTATTTGCACCATGCTCTGACCAACTGAGGACAAGCCCTTCTGCATTCAGTAGAAAAATGTCCATGTGTCTTCTGGCTGAAATCTCAGTTCAGTGGGCAAGAGGTCTGGATCATGGGTATCTATCCAGATGGGCATGTCAGGAAAGCAGAACAGCAGCTCAGCAGCACACAGTCATACATTTTCAGTCAGAAAAAACATTAGTAGCTGATTAAAAGGAAAAAAAATCCTACCCCATGAAGATTCATTCTGCTGGACTTGCAGATGGAGTTCAGCAAATGCAAATTTTTAAAATTATTTTAATGCTTCTTCAGGTTTAAATTACAGTACAAACTTTACTATGGAACTCCTCTTGATAGCTCCGCAATTATAGACTATTTGCATCTCTCATATTTTTGCGTGTTGATAACTTACTACTGTTTTGTTGTAATCCTCTCCATTTCCTGGAGTTTTATTATTTAGAATTTATAATGTTTTTATTTCATAGGAAAAAAATATGATACTATTATGTTCTGGACAGAATAATATTTTTAAGCTTCAGCAATTTTCAGTGCTTACAATTAATTAACTACAGCATATTCAAATAGATAAATTTTAAATGGTACTGAATGATTTTTTAATGTTAACTGTGTGTTTTATGGATTTTTTCCCCCGTATGCACTTTAAATATTTTATTATTTTCTTTTATTATTGCTTTTTATGTGATTTCAAAACAATAGATTCCTTGTCCTGTTGTCTTATAAATTAGCTTAGCATAGTATTGCTAGAAATTTTGCAAGTAAATATTGTATCTCTGTTAATATAAATGGATCAGCATTTCATTTATAGTTTACAATTCTATTACCAGCCATTAGACTTCTAGACATTGAAAATTCCATCTCAGACACATTTCATCCATTCAACTATGGAAATTGTATAAATATGGCATATTCTTCTACCCTATGTTTAAACAAATAAGTTACAATTTTTAAAAGGAGTCAGTCTGTTTGCTGTTTCTTTTTTATGTGTTTCTATAAGTACAACTGCATTTTATATACTTTTAAAATTTACCAAATCCTTCCTTAGTCCTACTGCTTGCTCTAAAATGCATCCAGTACTATTTCTAAAGAAAAGTAGATACAATATAATTGAAAGCTTATGTCTAATTTTCTTCAAGTCTGAATCTCACTTTTACAAGGATTTGGTATATAGAGCTTAATTTTCAAGAGGTCCACACAGTGAGATTTTGGGGAATCACTCCTGGTCCTTCCTGCCACACTTTTTCTAGAAACCCCCACTGTATCTAGGCACCTCTTCTGCAGGCACATTCTCCAAAGCACTTGGGTGCATTTCCACATCGGTCACTTCTGCCTTTCCTAAAACACTTGGGCAGAGCACACTTCGTGCCACGATAGCACGCATGGCTGTCCTGGGCGGTGAGCTCATCTGGCCGCTCTTTGTGTCGTCTGAGAGCAGAGCTGCACAATGCGTGCAGCTAGGCTCGCCTCTTATGTTGGTGGGGTCCTCTAGGTCACAGTTGTATGTTTGTTTTCTCCATCCAGTGGGTAATTTGGTTTTTAATAATGTTTTTGACCCCATTTGCAGATTGCGTGCCATAACTAGGAAGGGATGGGCCCTGCAGTAAGTAATTAAGTCTGCAGGAGCAGGGCTGCTTATTTTTCATTGCAGCAGATAATCAGAATGCTGTTGCTCAAGTGTAAAATGCAGAAATTAATGATCCTATATAATACAGATTAAAGCTTTCATTTTAAAAACTATCAGTGCAGAAGAACAAAAGTAGGGAGCCCTGCACCCACTTTGGAATTTCAGCGTATGATATCTCTAACATACTTGGAGAAGCTGCCTGAATACAAACCAGAACAAAATTCAATCATGTAATAGCTTAAATAAATGATCAGATCAGAAATCTTAACCATGCAGCCATCCTCATTCCTACTTAGAAAAAGGCGTTGTTGAGTGCAAACATTCTCCAGCAGGTTCTGTAGCCTTCAAGCTTTTATGGGTTTAATAAAGCAGAAAGATTATTTTCTATGAAAAGAATAAAACTGTGCATTAGAAAGAACAAAGACAATATTTCTAACTCCTTAAAAAGCTTGGCTTCAGAGAAAAATAAGATTTTTCTAGAAGAGTTTCTTATTACTCTGAATCCCACAGAACTTCGTTATGTATGTGCACAGGCATCTAGAAACTAAATGTGTTTTGCCACATTGTAGTGAGTATTCTTAACAGCCTGAAAGCAGATTGGGATCTCATTCTGCCAGGTGCTTTTTAAGAAGTAAGGATGGCAATGGAGTATGAATAGTAATCTTAGGAACAAAGGGATCACACCACAGTTCCACTTGTCCTGGTTTGAGTGAAGACAACATACAAAGGCTCTCGGTGGAGATTGGACAAAAGTATATGAGGTACAATAGACTACAGGGGACAAAGTATTCAGAAATAGGAATATACTAATTTCTGCACTTTTTTCAAAGTGATAAAGAAAAAATAGAGAATTTGAACTGTTTTCTTTACACAATATTCTCAAATCAATAACATACTCAATTAGTATAATGGAATGTCTGTGACATCCCTACAATTCGGAAAGGAACCTAAAAAAAAAAAAAAGGATATTTCTTCATACCCTGTATTATTTAAAAATAGTAGTAATAGACTGTTTTCCTGCCTCTTTTTCATAGTTATCTTTCATATTTTTAGACTCTTTTTCACTTCTCTGACTAGGCTTATTGAAACTGGTTTCTTCTATAAAATCACCATCTTTTTATTTCATTTAAAAAAAAAAAAGGGTGACAGTTTCCCTTTTACCAAATGTCTTTGGATAGTCTTTAGTCTGCTTGCCAAAGGGATTGGACACATGATCCTACTCTGAGGCAGTGTTGCAAGGATAGGTCTAACAGGAGTCCCTCCACTTCTTTGAGTGACCTTTAAATAAGAAACTTCATCCTTCTTCCAGTCACTCAATTTTGCGTGAAACTACTTAGAGAGGAACAAGAGAATGAGAGAACCTTAAATAGAAAAATGGTTTGTAAATGACAGCCTATCCTTTTGCCATGTAACAATTTCTCAGTCATAATAACAGTACACATCTTTTTTTTCTTTTCCACCAGAATGACTGCATTTACCTTGCCATTAATAATTCACTACATAATCACTGTGGATTTGAAGAAGAGAGGATGAACCCTACCAAGAAAAGAATCTGACACCTACTGTCATATACGTTCTTCTCACCAATAGACCTCATAAATGGCATTTTGTGCTACTCTGCTGTATACACAAAGGAGAAGAAAAACTTGAGGAGGATCTAAGAAGTAATTTTCACATGCTTCCAATGTGATTTAATACATACTTTGACCAGTTGTTTTTGCTAAAGCTTGAGCAATCTCCCTGTCTCTGAGAACCTACATATCTCTAACAACAAACTCTGCTGCAGACGATCAGATGAGTAACACTCAGATAGAGTCTAAATCTGGAAGCAAGGCAGATACATATACTTTTATACCATTTTTTAAATTTAAATTTTCATCTTTCTCATCTACTGATGATCATTATTTTGCAGTTATCTGGTGAAAAAACTAACAGAGAGTGATTTCTCAGAGGGACTCTCTTCCCTGCCCCTATGCAGTGATCATTCTGTCACCGTGATGATTGAAATTTATTTTGACTAAAATTCACCATTTCACTATAATGCTAAAATTCAGAAGGAAACCATTGTAAAACATCAAGAATGGTGTATCTTGCACACAGTGGCTCTATTTATCCATATGCTGCCTTACTCAAGATAAGAACAGACATCTTTTCCACAATTCCTGTATCCATTTTGCTAGTCCTGAAAGGTCAAAGTATTGGTCTTGGCTTATACATCGAAATGCTGAGAGTTTCATTATATGGTCTATCATGAGCTCATGATTTTGCCATGGTGAACTTGGTAGCAAAAGAGCGCCAATAACCTACTCTTCAATTTTCACTCTAGCTGCAAAACTACAGCAGACTTTGCTTTGTGTGATGCGATCGATTCGAGGGATTTGCGTGCAGGGTTCAGTAGGTCAGATTCGATTGCTGAAATTCCAGAGTGTTGACATGCCCAAAAAACTGCAAACAGCATCTTGAACAGTATTAATGTACTCACCCTGAACATCAGGCAATCAAAAATGTATGGCTATTGGAAACACATTTTGAAATTATTTCTATACAGGCAATTTAGTGAAAAGGCTAAGAAGGGTTATAAAACAAATATTAGATACAGGGGTACTGAACCAAATTCAGTTTTAGGTCAAAACTAATACGTCACAGAAAATGTTGTTTGTAACAATGATATTTTCAATCAAATGTAAGAGGAAGAAAAAACAACATAAAGAACTGACTGTCCTGCAATATCTGCAGCTGACACAGACTGTCATGTGTACAAGTTCAGACCTGAGCAAAAGCTGTTACCACGTGCCTCAGAGAATAGCTTTACTAACTCTGAGAGCAGACCCACATTATCTCAAAAATCTGGAATATCCAGGAGACCATTCCTGAGTAAACCATGGTGACCTCACAGTGAGCATGTAGCAGAGCTTGAATGATCGAACGGTCTCAGCACATGCCTTGATAAGGGAGAGGACCTTCCTCTTGGGGAAGGATCAAGATGAAAGAAGTCAGCAGCTTGAAGGAGGAAGTAGAGATTTGTGAAGATGGAGAGGGAGGAACACAGGGAGGAGCTGAGACTCCTGTAACCTAAGGCATGAGCAAGGGAAATGGAGTGTGAGGAAGAAGAGGACAAGAGACCTCCATCCATATTTCTCTGAACCATCATCACAAGTACCTTTAATCTTACTGACTGTTTTGTTTCACCAGTAGCTACCCACCCTCCTTACCAGCACTTTGTCTCCAAATCTGTCACTACTCCAGGCACTGAGAATCTGTTTTGGAAACTAGTTATACCTGTAGTACTGAGAAGCCTGGAAGAAGTTCCACTTGCAGGGAAAACGCCTTAAATTCCAAAGGCAGCTCCAGTTTTCAAACACTGAGGAATTTTCAGGGGTCTTTTTTGAGAGTTAGCTGCCAGCTGTCATAGAAATTGCTGAGATCTTCCATTCTGGGAGCTCACAAGTCTTCAGTGTTTGGACCCACTTGCAGCTGTTCCCAGGGCAATTCAAGTCTTAAGAGCCTCAGAAGAGTCGAGACAGTTCTGGCTTTGAGTCTCTCAGTACAATTTTGTGCGAGGAGGAAATTCAATAAAACCTTATTGGGAAATGAAATTCCTGTTTCATAATCTGTCCTGCACCAAGCACTGACCCTGTGGACCACTTTATGATTTAACGCTGCCTGTTCCCCAGGCCATGGTGAAGGCCCTCTGGGATTCCATCCTGAACCTGTGTACACACCTGACAGTGTCCCTGGGCATGAAACCACAATTCTGCACAGTGTTTTTAATACCTTCTGTGGACCAAATACCCCTCAGCTTTGCTCATACTTCCCTGGTGGTGTACCAGAGATGATTATTTTTCCAGAAAGGCACATTGCTCTCTGTTTCATTTTCCCCCAAGATAAATAGTATAGGTACCACTCTTTGAAAGCATCTGAAACTAAATCTACTGCAGGACTCCCACCATCAGCCCCCTCAGGTGGCTCATATCTGTAGCTGATTGTTTCCTTATCATTCCTGTACAGACCTGCCTTGGAAAACCAGCTTGTTCTGGGTGGAAACCATTTGCTTGTCCATCCACTTGAGAATGATTAACAGCCTTCTGCTATTTATCCTGGGTTAGGGTTAATTCAAGATGATGCAGGGAAACCTCAAACAGAGAGCTTGCAGACCAAGACCTAAATCACACAGAACCCAGGCAGAAATCTTAACCTGCAGACATCAACTCCAAACCTCACGCAACCAGCCTTGCAATGGAAAGTGGGAAGAGGTAAGGAGCCTGTGTGCCTATTCAGCCATCTGCTAAAGACCCAGCAGGCCAGAAGTTTCAGAGCCAAACATAGACAGTGGAGGCTTTTGTCTGTGGGACAGACTAGGAGAAGAGACTTGGAGTTTCATTATTAGACATCGTATCAAATCCATACATTTGTTTTCCAGTTCAGCTCATATTCATTTTTCACTGGCACTGAGAATCTCAATGTAAGGATCTGGCTTTCAAGGTTCCACCAAAAATGTAGCCCTTTCTTTCATTTGGTTTAATTGAGCCCAGCAGCAGCTAAGATCCCACTGGGCTCACTGCTCTGCCTGCAGATAGCCCCATACATGCTGGACCCTTTATTTGAAAGATAAACACACACATCTCTGTGTGTGTGTCTGTGTGTGTGTGTGAGAGAGAGAGAGAGACAGGGAGAGTTCAAGAAAATCCCAGAACCCCTTTATTATTCTTCTTTCCTTTTCTTATCTTTTAGTTCTTCAAAAGGAAATTCAAAATAATTTACTCATTCCTATTTCTCACCATTTCTTCATAGACAATAATGTAATTCTCATTAGACCCATGAATCAGAGGTCATATGATTCTGCATTTCAATATAAACAGAGGCTGGCAAATGAATTTCTTTCAATTTTAGTTGGAAATGCAAGTTAAACAGAGGGTTTCAGTTGTTTTTTCTCTTAATAATCATCCTCATTTTTAAAAAACTCATCATATTTTTGTACAATGGAAAAAAGTAAGCTCCGATTTTTAGCTAAAATATATGGATATCATTTGCAGAACTGAAAAGGGAAGCCAGATCATTAAGCTCACCACCATTCACAGTCATTCATAAAGTCACCACATTAAGAAACCCTCAGTGTTTTACTTCAGTAAAATATCATGCCAGCAGTCACACCATATATGAAAGAGATTTCCAAGACAGAAAATATTCCCAGTGCACTGACTAAAATTCAACACCTTTCACAAACATTTCAGGTTGTTTCAAATTGTTTCAATTTCCATTATCTTGTATAGTCACAGCATTTAGAAACAAAAAAAGACTGGAGTAAATGCACAGGAAGTTAAAATGTCAGAGGTCTCCAAAATAAAAGCAGTGTAATATAAAGAATACCCAGCAAAAAGTTTCAGTGAGATTTCTTCTCTATGGTTACATATCAGGCAATTTATGTAGCCAAAACTTCTCTTATCAATTCAGCAGGGTTTTGTTTTTGTTTTTTAGTGAGACAGAGACCATTCCTAATTTGAACAAAGCTTTAATGTGCATGCGTGCCAGTAAAAAATCTTGTACATTTTAAATTTCTTTCAGGCAGTTTCTTCAGTCTTTTGGAGCAAAGACAGAATTTCTAAATTGTCAAAAAGATGCCAGTTTCGGGCATCCTTAGGATAAGCCAATCTATTCAATTCAGACAAAACCCACCAGTACATAATAGTCTTTACAAGCTCATAAACCACCATACCACCCAAGATGTTAACAAGCTGGCATGTTTTGAGCATCAAAGATGGAGAGGAAACTGTGTTTACATGTTTGGCACAAAAACTAATGAGGAAAGTCAATTGGCCCTTTGTCTTGAGGGTCTGAAGAGCCGCGCTCTAATGTTTGGTTTCTTGGTTGGCACTTGTTCAAGTAATCACTCGTGGCCTGACAAAGCAGCACTTGTGTTTTATTAGTGGCCATGCTGAACTCTCCTGCCTGGGCTATGTTGTCTCTCAATAGAGCACTGCACCAGAGGGCACACTTATTTGAAAACACTAAATCAGAGCATGATGATCTTTGCCCGACAAATACAACCAAGAGAGGAGAAAAAAAATGTGACAACAGCTCTCCTTTTGTTAGAGAAAGTGAGGAAACAGCAACTGGTGTGTGTGCATGTGTGTGCATGTAAGAACAGTCCTGAAACACCAGTGACAAAATAAGAAAAACTTTGCTCCCACAATGAGACGCTAAGAGCCAACTGGATTTGCTCCATGCTTGGGAACAGGACATTGGCAAAGCTAAAATGCATGTTTCTCACAACTGGGAGAGCAGACATAGCATTGTTAATGTCTCAGGTCAGTTTGGTACCAGCAAAAAAGCTACAGGCTCAGGAAGAAGTCAAATGGTGCAAAGAATTTGAAAGTTACTGTTTCATCTACTTAAAACAGGTAAAAGTCAAACCCTGGAGAGTCAGGCTTCTTTATGTGATGAAACTCAAACCTTCAGCTTTCAAATACTTTGAAAAGCACAAACTTGTCAGCAAAATTGGGCTGAGATTTGTGATTTGGGAAATTGGACTTTCTTGTGAAACTGTTGGTACTCCTTGCCAGAAAAATGATGAGAACAAACTTGCAAACTCTGACTCACGGCAGCAGCTCCACTGACTGTAAGAAATAATTGCACGTAGACGAATTAACTGTTCCACTTATGATGTCTGTATGTAAGAACCCTACCACTCTGGAGGTGGGGGAAAAAAAGCCCAGAGGGATAAAGAAATGAAAAATAATGACTAAATTGAAGATCCTTTATCTCATGCTATTTTGTTTAAACCATCTTTGCCTGTCACTTAGTATTTCCTACCTAGGATATATAGAATATATTCAAGTATTATAACAAAGTTTTATATGCCACCTCCACTTAACTTCACTAATTTAGCCAGACAATCAACTTTTAATACAGTTACCTATAGACATGTTATATGTATGCTTAATAACATCTGGTTTTGTAGCTCTAATCTCCAGCATTTCCAAACTCGTGTGGGGGTGAGACAAAGAGCAGGTGGGTTCTGCTTAAAATATATTTTTAAAGGGCAAGAAAAAATCCTAATAATTTTTGGTTTAGTGCTAAATGAGTCTGAAATTAAAGAAATGTAATATTAAAGGCTTATATATGAAGAACTATTTTTGTTTTCATAGTTCAATATTTGAAAATGAATTTTGAAAGATTTTCCTGTACTATGACTATTTACTATTTAAATTATATAAATTGGGGGGTGGGGGGAAGGAAGGAAATAAAATAGTGCAAGAGCCATGCAAAGTAAAAAAATCCCAAAACCAAAGCTAAAACCAGTCAAAACTGATCAAGGATGTGATCTCTGAGACTTTTTAATTTTATAAAGATGCAACGGTTTTCTGAAATTCAAAATATAGCTCACAACACTCTTTCAGAGAAAAACCAAACCAAACCAAATAAGGCACATAGCAGATAGAACAGAATAAACAAATTTTCATTACTTCCTTCAAATTTAGATCCAACTGGAAATCAATTTCTTAAATTTCTGCAATATTTGTCCTCACGATTTCTCTGTGTTGGATGATTTTAAAATTATTACAGTAGGTTTTGATAACTATGTATTATGGATACTATTTACTGGTTTACAAAAGACTGATTGCATGGTGTTTAGATGTATTTCTTATTATATCTAGGAATTACACATTGATTATTGTTTCATTCTAACAATAGTAGTCAGAATTAAGTCATGCATCTAGAGGTTCTACAGAGAAAGCTGCAGACTAGGGCAATCAAAAAAGATAAGAAAAATTAAATGCTTTAACCCTAGAATTATCTTTCCTCTATGAAAAACAGTTATTAATTATTTTCCAACTGTTTAACTTTTTTCCAAATATTAGAGGGAAAATGCTGGGTTTCTATTTTTTTTTTCCTTGAAAACCAATTCTCCTTTTTTGATGCTTATAACCTGCTAACCTGGTATGTGCACAGACAAATGGAAATTGTTTGCTTTGTGAATGAAAATTTTAGAAAACATAAATCCTTGAGAGCTAGTATTTGTAGTGCTTGTGTAACATTCTTATAAGGTAAATTCAGTAACGGCAATGTCCTCAGCACTTACACCTTTAAACATTTCTTGCTAGTACAAAAACCAAGTTCCTTACCTATAAAAGAAGGAAACAGAATCACACCATTTCAATGTGCAGCTTGGAAGTGAATGTAGCACTTTATAATACAAGTTATTTCCTGGAAGTTAAATTTATGACATGCTGAACTAAAGCGAGCGAAGAAGTGGTATCACACCATCACAATGTGACAGATACCTATAAAGGATGTGATTTTACAGCACTGCCAGCAGAATTATGAAGAATAGGAAATGTTTTCAGGAATTTTTACCGTAAGCCTTCATGAAAGTTTAGAGACACAGGATTTTTAGAGCTAAAAAAGTAAATGTGAAAAATATGGTTTTTTATCTGTGCTGTCTATGCCAATGGAAAGATACATTCACCGTGACAGTAGAATTATAAAAATACAACTCTTTCCTTAGACTTTCTTTGTTAGACATATCTCTGTGCTGAAGAACAGATAAAGTTAGCATCAGTATGTTTCCTAATAGTGAATCTTCTGCAACAGGGTTCTATCCATTATTCTATGTATGAATGCTTCTATGGATATATTTGTTCCTGGACACAGTTGGCAATATATTGCCTGAATCAAATGAAAATAGAAATAAAATATTGGTATATCACTTGAAAATTAATGATTCTTACATGATACAACAGTAGAAATCTCTGGACCTGAAAAATGGAGATATTAATGAAAATACCTTCACTATGAAACGTTATCCAATTACATTACCTTCCACAAATATACTATTTAGTCCTTTATTTTTCAGCAACTTCTGATAAGACTTGGAAAAGCCCTCTACTCTTCTAAAGCTACATCTTTTCAAAAGAAATACAGAATGCTAATTTTCATCTAACCTTACTCAGAAAAAGCTCTCATTTTCTTCATTGAGAACTTGCCATTAAACTAAGTATCTAAACTAATGTGCTGCTTGAGTAACTGGATAGGCTACTAAATCCAAATAGGGGCACCCAACAACAATATCTTGATTGATTTCAAACTGTGCCTGTCCAGAAATTCTACTGATAAAATAGAAAATAGAAGTCTGAATCTTCAGATGTCTATGTTGTAAGATTATTTACAGCCCTAATTTCAAACACTTCAATTTTTTTAACAATTCCTGTGTGAAATTTTCCTTACATGTTTTTATTAGCTAACATTTTTTCTTTGGTCCTTAGCTCTGAGCTTTGCAAGCTCAACACGTACCCTTTACCTTGGCAAGCTATTTTTCCAGTGGTAGTATAATGAAGAGTCCCATTTTTACTACCAGGAAAGCAGCACAAATTCATGCAAATAAATTACATAGCCATACACAACTGGTGGAGACATGGGAGACAGACTTATTAAAGTACATATTTAAAACAGGTTTGTGTCCATATGGCACACTCAGTGCTCTTGAATTGAACCAAACTGGGGATGTGGTATATCTACTTTGTTCTGCCTTTAATTTCCAGACTATGTGCTAGTGGCAAATGAGAGGTATGCATGCATTTAGAAATATAGGCATTTGCCAGAAAGACCTGGAGCAGTGGCTTCTGTTTCCTCTTTCTTGCAAAAGGAAAGGTAAGGGACTATATTCACTCTGTCCCTGAATGGATCTGGCAATGAGCTCTTGGAATTAGTAAACAGAGTGTTCAGTAAACATCTGGTCAAGATGTTTTGCGGAGTTGTGAAGATGGGCACATTCTGACCGAGGCACTTTGCTTCTACCAGCAGCTGCTTGGCCTTCCCACTCTTTCATCTTAATCATCCTGCCCATAGAGCTCCTCTCAATGCAAATCCCATTGCTATAGAGGAGTGTGACATGGGCAGCTGAGGTCTTTCTTCCCTGCCAAAAGAAAGAAGTCTGTTTGTGGAGGGTCCCCTCCATGCTTGGATGAATGGATAAGCATCATCTTTGCACACATACTGCCCTTGATGACTCAACATCATCATTTCTCTGGTCTAAGAAAGTGGGGACCTGAAACCACAGCAGTTCCTCGGTCTGTCTGAACTAAGGCTTATTAATGCATCACATACAACTCTTGTGTTGAAGGATTTTAGTCTAAAATAGAAGCAAATCAAACACAAGCACAGTAATGTGGGTGTTACATGGAGCCTTAATTTTTGTGCTCCCAAAGGTCCTGTACACTTTGACAATAGCCCCGGTGGACAAAATCTCTAACCAGGTTTCTAAATAGAAAAACCATTTCCTGCAAGTTCGATTAAGCTAGCTAATTTTCAGTCAAACACACTAATTTCGAGACAGGTTCTTCTGATGTTTTCCCTCTGTTTGCAATTTGCATCTTTAAACAGCTTGGTGTTTCAAAGCAGCAGCGGCAGTAAGGTCACAAGGTTTTATGTTAAATAGCAACATCCTCAGCTTTTTAAAGAAGAAACAGAGAGCAGCTGATCTGATGGCACATAATTTTCTTTCTTTCCCTTTTTCTCTTTGGGCTGAGAAAAAGGAAGGATTGCAGCTTCTTATGGATCACAGACATTTTACTCTGGAAGAAAGAGCAGATCTATAGGTCTTTGTGCTCTCGAAAGCAACACAGAATCACAGGTGTCCTTGATTATCAAGAAATCCTCTTCTTTTCTAATGGTTTGCCTTTCTCTCCCTGAGAACAGCAGGTCATCTTTCGGGCATGAATATACCATTTTAAGGGGCACAAAATTCAATCTTAAAAGGAAAATTTTAAATAAAGTATACGCTGAATTTGAAGATTAAAAAAAAAAGAAATGCTTGTCAACATTCAGTATGCCAAAAATCCAGGCTGTGCTGACTCATCCAGAGTAAACAGTTATAGTAAAGAGATGTTTCTCAATCAATTCTGCCTGTGCTATGTCTCCATTACTGGGGAACAGTGGTAACAGCATAGCAAATAAAGTGTGGCACAATGACACCTTGCTTCAGCCTTTTTCCCAGTAAAATTTCTTCTCCACCCATTCCCCCTTTTTTGTGATCACACAGGGCTATAGCTACCCTGAAGCAGCTTTTTGTGACTTGGGAGACTGGCTGGTCACTGGGATTGAAAAAGCCTGCATCTCATAGCTCCAAGCAGTTTTGACAGTTGCTGAAGACGTGTATCAGTAAATACTCTAACCTGAACTTAGCACAGCATCAAAGGCTCCCAAGCCAAGCTGCCCTGACAAAGCTATTCTCAGCACATCAGGGCTTTGGGACATGCAGCCTCACACTGGAAATGCTGCTGACTGAAATATTCTATGGCTCTGAATCCATCAGATTTAAAATCAAATTTTTATCTCACAAATGTAGATGCATATAAGTTTGAGAGGAGTGTAGGAAGAAATGCTGAATATCGTTACAATCATCGCTAAAAGCAATGGCTTTTGTATAATTACATGTTTGTACATGTAGGTATGAAAATATAGATGGGTGAAAATAGGATGTGTATCTCCACAGGTAAAACTAAGTTAGAGTAAGTGCAGTGCTGCCTATACCTCATATATACTGTGACTGATATATCTAAAAGCTTTGTGTAATCCTAAGGTTACCAGTTTTAAAATGCTGATACATAAAAAATTATCAAAACATTCCTGGTGACAGGGAAAACATCCTTTGCTACATGCACAGAAGAAGATACAGATGTTCTGACCTATGTGGAAAAAGATAACCAGAACAAAATATATCCATTTTGAAGCAAATATAAAGGTAATTTTATCACTTAGGCCTCTTTGGGGGAAAAATGCAGTATGTGATGCATTGCCCTTTTGCTTCACTTACAAGTCAGCAGCTACAATTAAGACAAGACATTTGCAAAATTTAATTCCGTTTAATTCATTATATATTTTCCCCTTTCCAGAGAACCATGTGATGTGGTAGAAGATAAGAAACCATGTCTTGTCATTCAACATTTATTAAGTGAACCAAAATAGCCTGTTTTGTAGAAAACAAATTTCATTTTGCCTGTCATACTACAGCCTAGTGCCAGTCTGATCTGTTGTATAGTCTCACTGAGCCCGGTGACTTTGAAGTACATAGTGTATACAAATGTCTTGCTGTAAGCAGTCCTGTGTATCAGCACGTGTGGAGACCAGCATGAACTTGCCATTCAGAGAAAAACAGGGCTGTGAAGAAGGGGAGAGAATTCTGTTACCTTTTCTTCCTTATTTAGGTGCTGCAGAAGAATATGAAAGTAGTTCAACAAGGCAAATTATACAAGAACAGTTCTTTTCAGTATGTTCTGATGTGTGCAAACATGACATATTTAATTAGTATTACATTCTATCTCTCATACGAAATACAAGATTCTAGATAGGATAATTATCTTTTAACAACATACAGCTGCTAAACTTCTCAGGAATATGGTACCCAACATTGGTTCTTAGAGCACGTCACAAATAACCACTTTCACAGCAGAACATTTATAAATGTCACGTCATGGAAGACAAAAGCTACTGTAGAAAAAGGGAAACATTTTCATTCTTATAGATAAAGCAAGGCCTCAGAACCTCACACCTGTGCAGCAAGCAAATGTGATTAAAGGCAGAACAAACAAGCAAAAACCTTGCATTAAATAGATCATGAATTTGCTTGTGGGTCTGTAACAGATGTGTTACTAAGGATGCTTTGTTTATCCTGTTGCAAGACTGTTGAAGAGAATCATTCCAGTGATGCTGCTTATCACGCTTTTAATTCTGCTCAGGCAAAACTGTTAGCTTTGAAAAAGCAATTTTTTTTTGGCCCTACTCTATCTGGCTGCACAGAATTTTCAAAGCACCACAATGTTGTAAAAAATGCCCTTTTAATCAGATTACCCTTGGCGAACGTCCCAAACTCAGGCTGAAGTGCAGTGCTTGTGGTTTCTCAACAGCTTACACTAAGCCTGCACCATGGAAATAATCTACTTTTAAAACCCAGGAAACAAATCGACTGCACTAAGGACATAAGTCGCTGTCATTAGGGAGTGATTAAGCTAAACATTTTTATACACTCTGGTAGCCCAGTTTCATATTGTGTACCTCTGTGCTGAGAGAAAGAATGGCACCCCAAATAACTGCTTGTTTGATTCAGGCACCCCAAAAAGATCTGGTCTATACACAAATTAAACTTAATTTTCCCCTAATAACCACTAGAGGAAAAAAGAGGGGAAGGAAGAGAGAGAAAGAGATTTGCCTTTAATGAATTAGAAAATACAGTAAAATCAGCTTTACAAGCAATAATTCAACTGAGGATCATGAGTTTGATTAAAGACTGTACACGATATTTTTTGACACACATTAGCCTCTCCTAAAAATCCTGTCACCTTATATTAAATTACTGCTACTTGTTTTATACAAACATATTTCCTTTAATACATAATTCATATTGGAAATTCTGTGTGTTTTTGAAGAGGCAGCTACCATTTTTACAATTTCCCATTATAATGCTAGGTCTTCATCTTTCTGTGATGTTGCATTTTTCATAGTGGGAAAATACGACATTGAGAGACTTGAACAGAAATTACTGTACCTCCCCCAATTTCCTTCTAATGAAACGGCAAAAAAAAAGGGTACGGATCTGACTCTAATCAAATTATCTGGCGTCTGAGACAATCTTGCTATTTCAGTACTTGCAGATCCTGAAGAAGAAAGGCTCTAGATGTCAGATCCTGGTTCATGAGGGTGTGTTTGTGGGAGGGAGGGCTGTTTTTGTTTTGTGCATAGGTCTGAGCTCAGGTCTGACATAGATGACATGTTCAACTGGTCTAAGGTACAAATCAGGTCTGTTCTTGATCCCTACTTTGGACATTCTGCTGATAGTTCATTTCTAATTTATGAAGCATGTCATTAATCCTCAATCTGTCAGCCTTTTTTTGACAATAATTCAGTCTGACAGTTGAAGGATTAATATTTATTAAATACCCCGTACTTTAGAAGTCCAAGAAATGCTCAATTCATTTCCGCAGCAAAATCTTCCAACTCATAGCAAGCACTATCCTCAATCCATTCGTGCTCCCTAAAAGCCAAATAAACCCAATGGACAAGACAATAGGAATAGCAGATGACCAAGAGAAGCATAAGAGAAACAAAACAAAAAGAAAAAATATGTAATTACAAGTAATCCTTCAAAAGACTTGATAGTGGATTCATTTAAGGTATTCCTCTGCCCAAGCATATGTTTTCTCACTCTTCCTTCCCCTTCCATCCCTCCCCCTCCCTTCCCCACTCATAAATTATTCATAACCTGATAAATATGCAATTTCAAAAAAGTGCAGACACGGCAGCACTGCATTAAAAAAAAAAAAAAAAGGCTTGTGCTTTTCACACAGAAGACCTGAGCTGCACTTAATGGATGACAGATTTTCCAGTATTCAAAAGCTGTATTATATATATGATAGGAGTAAGACAGTATTTCTGGTCTGATTCCTTGCTAGACATGTTGTGAATTGTCTGTGGAAAGCTGTAACATAAAACAAATGGTACTGTTGGTTTGGTTTGGTTTCTTCTTTTTCTTTTTTTTTCTTTTTGAAAGACAATATATGGTAAAAAGCAATGATGTTCCCACCATTTAAAGTTTGGCTCAGTGCATGTTTTCAGGTCATTATAAAACTGGGGAGTGAGTACTGCAGGGGAAGGAGCACAGCCACACATTTTCTCATGTAGCCAGTGCAGAATTTGCAGGTAGAGCACGTGCTGTACGTAATTCTCCAGTGATCCCACTGGGAAGGTCTCCCTCCTCCCAGAGTCCCCCTAAGCAGTGGCCACTTATGGGCCATCGTGTGAATGCTCTTCAGGGGCCAATTTCACAGGCTCAGCAGCAAAGTGCTGTGCCTGCTGCTTGCATGCAGGTAAAACCCACCAGAAGTAAAATGCAGGATGAGGAGCGGAGTACCTCCATTTTGTGGGCTAATTGTTTGATTACCACACTGAAACAAAATGGAGGAGAGATTTCTTTTTTTTTTTTTTTTTTTTTTTTAATATGGAAGGAGCCCTGGGCTGATGTGACAGGGGAGACAAAGTATCAGGAGAAAAATGGTGCTTAAGGAGCATCAGTCATAAAATCACTAATATGAAATGGGATATGAGAAATATAGATAATGTGTACACATTCTTACGGCTAATAAATGCACAGGACTCACGTACAGTTGATCTTTGGGTTTAGCAACAGTTAGAACATAAAAATTATTTCAACCCATGAAGTGTAACCTTTTGGATGAACATTTAAATTGGAAACACCATGGGTAAGAAATAGACCTCAGCATTTAATTTGGGCTGGTTAGTTGGAAGCCTGTATTTACTGTAAAATAATTTCAGATTTAATTAAATAACACTGCTGATGCCAGCCACATCAACACTGTAAAGATGATTAATTGCGTGCTTAAATGAAATATAAACTGCCTTTAAAGTAGCATCAATGAAGAGTCCTGTAAGCAGACACCAAATGATAGATTTAAACACATGAGCCTACCTGCACCCCTTAGAAATACGCCATGGTTTAAAAAACAGGCCCTGCATCTAAATGCAGCAGTCGTACCAAAACCAGAGCCTTTAACGAGTTTCTACTTTTCAGACAAGCCTGATCTATTTTCCCCCCTCTGGAAATGATTTTTTTTATTTTGCAGGAGAGCTTTCACATGATTTGCATTGTCATCTCATGGGCTGGCTATCGATAGGCAAACAGGGGCTGAGGCACTATATTACAGAGCCACACTGTCACAACAAGGCAGCTGGACGGTTATATATTCCACTTTGTTTCCATTGTATTTCAATCCTCAGAAGAGCAGGACAAAGGGCCTGACAGAGTTAACCATGGATTGTCACCTTGATTTGTCCAGCCTAGCAGATACGCAGAAATGAATGGTATTCTGTATATAAACAAAACACAGAAACAAACAAGCTGGCAAACAGCATTCTCCAAACTGAACTATCTGTTAGGGAAAAAAAAATGAAAAGAAAAAAAAATTTTCAAGTATCTTTATAGATGCTACATCCTTCATGGGGGAAAAAAAAAGAGGAAGAATCCTCAGATTACCATACAGAATAAACCCTTCCCGTGTAAGACTGTCTATCGAAAACAGCAGAAGAAAGCTCTCTGACTAAGGACTGGGTTCTCTTTGACTAATCTGCATCATGTTGGTTTATTTTTCAGGAATGCTATGACAGTGCTACAAAATAGAAGTGTTCTACATAAATGTAAGCACTTTGGGGCAGAGAACATTCCCTGTGTATGATAAACTTATTTGTGGGACTATACCCTTAACAGTATACAGGGAGGTGCAGTTATACACATGTGGAATATAGTAAACAAAGCATTTTGTGAAGAGGTACCAAATTAAAATCAAATTTTCTAAAAAAGTAAAACCAGGGAGTGCGAGTGAATCTCTACTCTTACTATAGCTCCAAATTAATATAAAGAGTGTCGTATTTAACAATTACTACTTAGAGAGATGAAAAGCAGGCAATTGCCGAGGAAATTCGGCGGTGAAGCAAGAATTATAATTAAAATCTGTGCATGCTTTTTTATAAATTTGAACAGATTCAAATTTTTAAAAAATCAGGTAAAAAAGAAATTTTAAAAATCCAACTTAAAAAAATTAAAAGAATCACTTGTCTTTTGCCCTCATTTCTGAGTATATGAGAATTCTGGCTTATGCTTCTGATCAGTAAGGCAAATTGAACTGAAAAAAAAAAAGGAGATGACTCAACCGAGCAAAGGTCAGTTCTGAAACACCTTAATTTTTTATAGAAGATGAAAACAACCAGCAAGAAATCTCGTTGTGGTTTCTGACAACCACATGTTTATTAACTACATGAAAGACATAATCAAACTCTCATTTTGCTTATACAACATACCTCACCAGAACGGACAAAATAGTTGCCTCTGAAAAAAAACACGTTTAGAAACACGTCATTTATCCGTCTTTTTTATTTATGAGATAAGCCTTATCAGAAGATGTGGTATTACATATCACAATAATGTATTCACTTCTGAGCATGCAGTATTTTAAGCAGACATAAAAGACTAAATGTATTTATTATTTTAGCATCGCTACTAGTTTTTAATAGTAGATTGGAGTATTTTTTGAATTTGTGTCCACATTTCGTTATTTCACTTGGTGTGCATCAATTCTTTTAACAGTGCAAAAACACACACTAAGATATTACATGCCATAGTACAATTGTAAGTATCTACTTGAAGCTATATTATGCAACAGAAGAGGAAAAAAAATATAAATCTTACCCACATACTGGAATGCTAATTTGCATCCATCAAAGGGCTACACAGTCATAGTAAAGGTTTCAGCCCAAATAAAGCCCCCTGCATTACCGCATACATGCAAAAATATGGAAAAAAAAAAGAAAAACTCGTTTTTTTCCTTTACCAAAATTGTTTAGGAAAACCTAGGTACACCAAAAAAAAACATTTATTGTCCAAGGAGAAAATTGCACAGATTTGTCTTTCCTTGGAATTCTATGCAGCCAACCGTAATAGCTCTTTGACAGTTCACCTGACTGCAGCAGAAATGGGAATGTGATGGTTACAGTGGATGACAGAAAGGGGCCATTTGAAGTGCTATTATGCAGTTTACATGAGAAGATTTCCACAGATTTTGATTTTATTTAGTTATGTTATGTACATTTTTTTGCCTTTTTTTTTTCTTCTTCTTCCTTTTTTTTTTTTTTTTTCCTTTTCCCTAGCAGTGTATGCCTTACAATAATAAAGAACACATTCTTTTCTGGAGCTGCCATATAGAAAAGAAGACCTTAAAATTTCATTAGGATTTTCAAACTGGCTTGGGAAAGTCACTGTGCTTCACTACTAAAAATGGAAATGTTCTGTTCTCTCTTGCCCTGATCACATTTTCAAAGATTGTTATGTATGTTTTATTTCACCCAGTTTATCCAGCAATTTTAGATAGACTAATATAAACCAGGTATTGTATGTTCATACTTTAGCAGAAGCATAAGTAGACAAATAGGTTTTTCTAATATGCATGTTTGTGGGATGATTTGAAACCTTTTGAATGTTAAGAATTGAAAAGGGTATCTTGTATAAATCTTACATCTTGAAAAAATAATCTTTGAGCACCTTTCTGGAAGGACCCAAATCTGCAAGCCCTTGTTAGGATAAATGGTCTGACTGAAGCTAATAAGTCTTCTCGGAAGAGTAAAGCCTACTCACATGAGTCAGCACTTACAGCACCGAGCCGTGACAGTTAAGCATTTTATGGAAAGAATCAAGGTGTTTTTGCTTTATGGGATTTCTGTGCTGTACATGTTTCTCAGTTCAGGAACAGATGAGCCTAAACCAATGAACAAATGCATACAGTCCTTTTTGTGTCCAGTTAACATACAGAAAAACATGATGGTGACATGCTGGTTGCTTAACACTGAAATGTTTTAAAGAAAAAAAATTCACTGTGCAAGATAAAAGGATAAAAGTGATAATGACTAAGCTATGCTGTCCTAACTTACTCTGCATTCACATGTGATTTATAATTTTATAGAATTGAGAATACAGGGAACTGTACCTTTGATATATTGTTAAGCAGATCTTCTGCGTTTGTATTTTTTGCACAGGGTCAAGACTGTTGGCATGGGATTAATCAGCTGTTCCTCCTAAACCATGAATCAGGACAAATTGTTGTTGGTTTCATACACTACAGTTGCTTGAAAATAGAATTAAACATAGAAAAGAGAGAAATAAAACTAAGCTGAAGTTACAGGCAATAATTGCAACACTGGTATAATGACAGATCCTTCCTGGTTTTGCATTTTGAAGAATTTCAGCAGTAATTACAAAAAACAATGCTTAATTTTCCTGCCCCTTTCTGAAAAGGCAATGATTCTTTGAAGCATATTGTTCTCTCAGAGTGTGACATTTTATTGAAATGTAAAAATTTTGCACCTCTTTCCATAAGCACGTTTCTTCCTATGTGTATTTTGTCCAATTTACAAGCAAAAAAAAAGATTCAGTTATCTTCTGCATATCTTCTAGAGAACATACACCTACACATAAATGTAGCCTGCCACCTGCATTGTTGTTAGCTTATTTGTCAGGCTGTACCATGATAGGATTTGAGAATATTGGGTGCAAAGTGTCTTCAGGAAGAGGGAGAGAAATCATTCACCATTAGAGATAAGTATGACAAGCTCCCTTTTACACTAGGATACACTTGTATTAAACAGAATGGCGGGGTGCCTGAGTGAGATAGCATCTATTACCAATGATGACATGAAAATGGACACTTATTAATCACTGTTTTCAAAATAATTATCCATAGCTTTATAAATGCTATAACTAGGGCCAGTTTCCTTCCCTAGTCATTTCCTAATATTAAAAATACTGCTTTCTCATTACAGTTAGAACTTATATTATTTGGTAAAGCAGCTGTTAAAGGTGTGCAGCAAATATGCAAGTTATAAATGATTAAGATGTCAATATAAAACAGACATTGCATAGCTATTTTAGAAATAAACAGTCTATAGGTATTCAAAATAGGTCATAATTACTCAAAAACAAACACTTGATCTGATCTCTGTGATATTTCAGAAATACTCTTTTGGAAGCTAAAATATCCATGAAAGTGTTTGAATTTTTATCTACAGAATGGGATTTCTGTGAGTCACAAACAATATTTTCCATTATATAGGATATTTCACTAAGAGGGATGTAAAACAAAGATTATGGAAGGAAAAGATTTGGAAGACTTTTGCCAATGAAAGTACTTTTTCTGATAAACGGCTTTTATGTGTTTTGTGTTTTATTTATTTTCAGCACAATTCATTACAGAGGTTAAGCCTCTCTCAGATTTGCAATCAAACCATTGTATTAATATGAAAAACTTCCATAAACAGCTCAGACAATGTGATGTCCTATATTCAAGTACTTCACATGCACAAAGCATATCAAAACCATATTTTGCCTCTAGTACTAATTATGTGTATATTTTTTATTATATCTATTTGCATACATAGTGCTATATACACTATAGAAATATATTATTTAAGGCACTCATTTTGGAAACATCCATTATCTTTACTAGATGTGGACGTACGGTTTCCTTTTATGAACATTTTTTATTTAAATTTAAAGTTAAGTTTTGAAGAAGTAGTTCTAGTGACGGGATAACAATTTAGTATTTAAAAGGAAATGACGACATGGCATTATGAAAAAAAGTCTATTCAGGTTCAGAAAGCACACATGCATGGATGCATGTGAATGGCTACTGTGTTTTAAAGCTTTTTTCAAAAGTAACCATATAAACTCAAATTCCAATAATTTTAGTTCTTTTGCAGCACCTTTTATCACGTGATAGCTACATTTTATTTTATAAAGTTACTCTAAGTTCTAATTGGCTACAATAATAATCTGATATTTTAATTAGAAGAATTCAGTATGTAGCAGTCTTAACATGTTGCTGTTTTATTCCAATCTGCGTCCCAAAACCAAGTAATTCTAGATGGAAAAAAATCCATTAAAAAAGTCAATACAGAAATACAAGAACATTGTCTGGATTTGGAATAATAATTGCATATATATGTCTAGGAAATGTATGCATTTCTGATTTAAGTAAGATTTTGGAGGTAACAGTCATTTTACTAATAATAAAAAAATTAATATGGCAACAACTGTTTGCTTGGTGTAAATATAAATTATGTTTACCACAAGCTCCTATAAATGTTTTGACAATGATTTATAAGTGTGTCTAATAAAAATGTTATATTTTTTTCAATTCTAGCAGACAGCTAAATATTTTATAAATATAATTCAAAGTAATGTATTGGTTTATTTTGAATATCTTCTTGTTTTTCCTGGTTTGTTTTTTTTTCTCTTAATAGAAATGCCTCCTCTCCTAAGAATACTTTAAATTAAAGCAAGTCATTTATTTTTGTTGCTGTTGCTGAAGTGGGTTGTTCTTCTTTCTCCCCTAATACTAATTTGGTAACTTAAGCAGCTCTTGAATATTCGCAGTATACGTTATTAAGGATTAAGCCTTAAATTTATTTGTATAGGTAAAGAACCTGGTATTGCCCAGGTCAAGTGGTTTCAGCATAAACAATAAAGCAATATATTTAAAGAGGTGTTAGTGTCTCCTTTCTGAATCCCTTTTTTATTTCAAAGTGCAAATATGGTTATAAATCACATTACCCAATGCATACAAATGATCTGAATTACAAAACAGACTGGAATATCTGCATATTCTGTTTAACCTGTGGAGATGACTCATATAATTGAATGGGAATATGGATACTATACTTATGTATAAACTTTGACTAACTTGTTTTAAAGATAAGTGCTTCATGGAGGAGTGAAGAATGTGTCTGAGATACCAGCAGGATTAGCTTTCTGTATGGCAACTAATCCACTCAATGACTCTCCCAAATTTCTCACCTGATTTATTCAGAACAGACTATTCGAAAGGATATACCACCTCTGCACTTCTCTATCAAATTGCCCTTTCTTGTTTAAGAGAGAGAAAGTGCTTCTCTGTTTAAATGTAATAAGAAGTATAATTAGGAAAAAGTACCCATTTTAGAAAGGCTATGATCAACAGAGCACCCATTTTAGCACCCATTTAAGCACCCATTTTCCTTTGTGCATAGTTTATGTCCACCTCTGTCTAGAGAAACATCTCTTTAAAAACATGTCTACGAACATTAACCCCCCCAAGGCCGTGGATGTAGCCAGAAATTTACCCTGTTCCAAAAACTCCACTGCCAGGAGTGTGCACAATTTGGATGCTCTCTGGACAATTGCAAATCTGCCATGGGAAAAACAAGTGCCCTTTTTCTGCAGGCAGTTACTGTACGTGTTGGAAGATGAGATCTGGAGGACAATCTGTGGTGGTGACCACTTTTTGAAATGTACGTTCCCTACACGAAAGACTTAAAACAAAAGTATTTCCTCACTTCACCCAGGATATTTTTTAAAATGCATTCAAACTGTGATTTTCGTCACATGGTATGTGACACTTCTTACATGAAAATCAGATGGAAAACAAGACATTTTGATACCAGCTGCTGCACAGAACACAACAATTCATCTTTGGAAACTTATATTTCCCCACTGAAATACAGGTTCAGTTGCAGGGAAGATCGTGAGCACCTGACTATTTGGCAAAATAAATGAACTATAAGATTTAAGCACTCATCAAATATTAAAGAGTTGTGTAGCAAGCACTCAGCTTGACTCTGGTACTAAAGGACCACTTCTGCCCACTTCTGGCTCTTGCTTCCCTTGCCTCCTGGAGAGCAGCAAAAGTCCTGGAGAGTAGTGGCCTGGAGAGTAGCTCAACACTGCTAACCCTGTTTGTCAGTATCAAAGAAACCACGCCCTGTCATTTTGAAGACATTTTGTTGTAGTTATGATATTCTATGAAAATCCTTTTGTTAGGATTTTCTTCTCTTGAGAATTTGAGGGATTTTAAGAATAAAATTTAAACAATGATTATTTGCTGTTGTGGAATGCAACAGGTGCTTCCTTGATTGGTCCACATTAGGTGTTTCTACTTAATAACCGATCAAGGAGGCAGCTGGGTCAGACTCTCTGGGAGTCACAAGACTTTGTTATTCACTCCATTCTATTCCTGTCTCTCCTCCTGATGATTTCTTTCTCTCTGTTCTTTTAGTACAGTTTGAATTTAGCATTTTTAATATAATATATATCATAATATGATAAACCAACCTTCTGAAACATGGAGTCAAGGTTCTGCGTCTCTCATCCTTGTCCTGGTTGCCCTGAGTGCCACATTTTGTAATTTGTTGGCCTGCAATGATCTGGCATCATACCCCACACTGCAGCATGTGGGACTGAAAAAACCTGAAGTAGCCTTGTGGAGCCCTGTAAGAGATGCTCCTTCCATGAAGCGCCTGCTGCCTTTTGCAGTCAGTGAGAGCATCTGGTGGGTGCTCTTTGTCGCTTTGTGGGCATCAGGTTGGGGGTCCCCAAGGCAGGAGGAGGGCTGCTAGGGACCCTGCAATACTGAGCATATGGCTCGGGGGCTGCCACCACCTCTTTCAGCCCTATACCTCCTCTTGCCATTACGTGCAGATCCTACTGTGCCCAAACTGGAAAGAGCCAGCTCTCACACCCTGTCTGCCTGGTAATGAGTTTTTTAATAGAGCGACAAAAAGAAAAAGCCTTTCCTTTGTGAAATGGTAGGGGGAAAAAAGAGGAGTGGGATTGAGCTTCATAGGAAGAAGATATACTAGGAAATCTGCTTTGCATCCAAGATTCTCCCATATTAGGCCCAAACAAGGTGATATTACAAGTGTATGCCACAAAAGCAGTCAAACAGCAGGGAAGGAAACACACTTGAGGCTGTTTCCATAACAAATCTTGCATGAATTTCATAGCCTTTTTGTAGGGAAGAAAATCAGGAGGCCAGATAATGTCCTGGGTGTGACTTTGCTGAGGCATAAACACTTGCAATCTGTATGTATCTATGCCTTTAGGCACAAGTGTGTGTGTGTATGTGTGTGTGAGGGAGAGCCAGGTCAGGCTCTTGTTTATGACTTGCGAGAGATAGAAACAAGTGTATTTACTTGCAAATCTGTAAAGGACATCAGTAGAAACAGGATTAGGCCTGTAATATTATTCCTTGGCCAAGATCTACTCTGGAGAAGGTCACTTAGGTGAAAAGTATGTGAAATTGTTATGACAGCTTTTTTAGTGTTAATTTGATAAAAGAGATGTGGTGCAAATGAAATGGTACATGCTGTAAAAGGCTCCCAAGCTGACTGAAAGTCCTTTAGTACCAACCTGAGACTCTCTCAAACATCAAAGACCAAATAATTTAAAATTATTCTTAGAAAAGAACATGGGTTTTATTTTGAGGACAATTTTGGGAGCTTTTGAAGGAGGTCCCCATGTATTAGAGCTGCCTGATACAGTTCTACTGTTTAAATCTTGAAATGTCATACCTATTCAGAATCTGGCAGGATTTACCCATGTTCTGCAACAAAAGAACAGATGAGTTCTGATGTCTGAAAAATTATTTTCTGCCCATAAACTTTAATACTGACTTCTGTTACTGAGAGAGAGAACAAAAGGATATGTCTGGGACAGTGGAGGCTGTGAAATGCTTCTAAAATTGCCTTGAGAGGTACCACCACTCCCTCCATACCCCACTTTTTGGATGCTGAACTTGGTATAATTTTCTAAGGGAGCTTAATTTCAGAGGTAAGTTCTCTGCCCCCTTGCTGAGAGTCACATCCAGCTACAACCCCAAATCCAAAATGAAGGCATATTAAGTTGCTAAATATTTTTGAAAATCTCACAAATCTGAATTTGTTCTTGCTTTCAACAAATAATTCTGCAATGTCAGGTGTTCTGAACTGTATATATACACTGATTTCTGTGTTTTAAAACGCTGAAATCATCAATACATACAGTAAATACAAGCTTACCCAGAGGCTCAATTGTATTGCTGTAGTTTTTCTTTTCATATCACTGAACATTGGAATTCTTTACTATGAAAGCCTCACACAATATTCTTTAAACTATAGTATATCAATGCTTTAAAAACAACATTTAAAAAATGAAAGATTTTGCCTATTTTGTTCAAATGAATATGCCCTAAGTTATGCTTCTCAGTTGTCCCAATTTATTTTAATATGAAAAAATCTAATCTCTGCTTGTAAAGCAGATTATGCATGTATTAAATTCTTTAAAATTAGAATATACTTAATGCCACATTAGTTCCAGGCATGCAAAGCAGGAGAAAGAATTATACACCTAAACAACAAGAATGGTTTTAAAGCTTAAGTTTCTACTTTGCTCCAATTCTCATTTGGTAAAATAAAATTATGTACAATCTATGATTTAATGAAATGCACTGATGAATTAATATTTGCCAAATAAATCACAAAATAAAAGATTTAAAACAGCCAATATTTTTAATTGAGGAAAAATCAAGGCAAATGCTTTGTTTCAGCTGTCAATAAAATTTGTACATCCCGCTTCTTTTCCCTTCCTCATCCTCTCTTGCCTCCAGTTGGTAAGGTACATTCCATTTTGCACTTCTAAGCATGCATTCTGGTTATGGTCTCAGAATAATGCTGCTGACTTCCCTCAATGCAGGAAGAGGTCAGAGCTCATTTGGACCAGGGCCTAAAACATACGAGAACTGTAAGTCCTTTTGTCCTCAAGGTCCATGACTACAAGTTCACTTATGGCAGCTTGCCAACAGTCGTTGTGCTTTGAGGTTGTTGCTCCTGTTTTCTGCCATGCCATCAGAGGACTAATGCCTCCGCAGCTGTAAGTGTGTCATCTCCCACAGGCAATGTTTTTCCTATTAAATCCCCCACAAATCTTGTTTTCTCAGGACCTGGGATATTGTAGGTTTGTTTCCCTCAGTTATTATACTTGCTATCCAAAGACAACAGCAGTTTGTGATTAGTAACTACTGTGGGGATGGGTGTTTCAACTCTTAATTCATCGATAGAAAAAAAAGAAAAAAGAAAAAAAAGAAGGCAAATGCAGTGAAACTGTCATTCATTCATCAGAAAGGGGATCTATTACCGTAATAGTCCTCACAGGCTGTGGAAGAGACGATGGATGAGGCTCAGCTTTTCCAAATTTAAAAGAAAGAGGAAGCAGAGGATCATATACAAAAAAAAGACTAAACTCAGGCATATAGCACAGACACTCCACCTGTGCTGCCCATCCAATATGTGCAACTGTGGTTGGATGAAGTGCTGCACGTTGAGTAAATGTCAGTGGATGTAGCAATTTTAGCTCACGTAAATGTTTAAAGGAATTTACTGCTCAGTGCACTGAGGTTTACACTTTGCCTGGAGAAGCACAGAAAGGAGATGGCATCTGGTCTTCTATTTTACCATGAAGAGTTCTTGATGTATTAGAAGACATTTGGCTTCAGAGAAGGCAGACTTGCCCTTGAGGCAAAGCTCCTCCTGACCCCGGTGGAGACATGATTTGATCCACTCACTAAGGTCTGTTTTATGGGATAACACCGGGAAAGTTCTTCCCATTAACCTTGCTGGAGTGGTGAGGTTGTGGCCTTTTCTCTATAATTGATGCAGTGCCAGCATTTTAAAGGACAAACTAGAGGATAGGATATAGTAAACAGCCAACTCCTCCTGAAGGGAAAACAGAAAGCTTTCTTGAGTGTTTGTTGAGTTATCCCTTATTTGAAATTCTGTTTATGTTGCTAAAATTTGCATATATTCTTTTTAATGAATACTACTCAGCTGAGAGACAGTGAAAGATGCAGAATGTGATGCTTGTTAATACCAGTTCATTAAATTAAGCCAGACCTGATTTGCAACAAAACCCTATGTTCTTGAATTTCACAGGCAGCCTGTGAAATAATTTTCTCCAGACTCCTCAAACTGTTAGATTGTGCCTGTCTGTTTAGCTGAAGTACTTGGGCAGCCTTCACTGTCAGGGTGTTTAGGTACCTCACGGTCTGCTAATAGATTTAGTTGCACTATGTCTTTTTCATCAGATTTCTCTGTCAGTTGCTTTCCTCAGTGCCTTTGGCAGGGTTCAGCATGGTGCTTTTTAAGATTGGCTTTTTCTGTTGCTGAGGCAGGAACTCTGTGGCCATGCCGAAGCTACTGCCCTGCATCTGCTACAAGTGCCTGCTTCTCTATAATCATTTACCCAACTCCAAGGTGAACGCCATAGAAAGAATATAGAAGGTGGGTATTTTATGTCTGCATATTGGCTTTTATGCCAAAGCTGACACTTATACATTCCCAGAAGACTTGGTCCCCTGACTCATGTGCTTCAACAGGTACAGAGATGGAAGCCAGGACTAAGCTGTCAGGAGTGCTCAGAGGGACATCTCTAGTCACCTCAGAGCATCATTCATACTCCACCTGAATAAAGCACTAAATCTTAACTTTGGCATGAACAAGAAGCAATGGCAAAAAAGTGGGACATTTACTTTTAATAACTCACTTCTTTTATAACCTTTCCCTGGATGAAATGTATCTGTCTACCTTTAAATAAGTTGGCAGCCTTCTGTATTTTAATGCGGGATGTTTGTTGGACTAAGGCAGAAATATAAACACAACAGTCACTTGTTCAACCAAATTTTGCTTTGGTGTTTTAAATTCTTTTGATTATTGCACCTGATTATGCCTATGGATCAAACCATCTAGAACAAAGATGGTGTAGATGGTCTCTATCTACAAGAATTGTAACCCAATTAACTAATCATGATCTTCACCATGTAGAGTTACAACTGGGTTTCCCGCCCTGCTACTCAAAGCCCTCTTTCCGTGCCCATCATCTCTTTTGATGGGCACCTTCTGCAGTAACAGCCAATCAGTTCAAGAAACTCCTGCTTGCTAGCAATAAAGCTTTAACAGAAGCTGAGCTTTAAGGATAGGGATTCTCCTGCATTTTGAACAAGATTGGCCAAAAATCTCACCTTGTTCAAAAACTGTCTTTGAGTGTTCCCAAAACATTCATCACAAGACACCCAGAGACATTTCCCTCTCATCAGATGGGAGATAAATGTGTACCAAGATCCTCACAGGTCCCTTCCAACTCGGGATATTTTATGAACCTAAACTTTCTATATCAAAGTTCCCTAAGATGTGGAAATTGATGTCTATCCTAAAATAATTTCTATCTTTTCAATCATAGCACTTCTAACAGACATTTTGTAATGAAAGACAAACAAAAACAATTTTCTCAAGTGGTAATTATAAATTTTTTTTCTTTCATTGCAAGTTATGAAAACTTCATCTACAGATTAAGAAGTCACCTGATATAAACATGCACAAACCCCTGGCTGCCTATTTCACTTCATAAAATTAAATATCTGCACTCCACCCAATTCATCCTAAAGAAACTGTAGCTGAGATTCAACTTACTTTTACTTATGTTTTCAATAAACCCATTTGACATATAAATATTAAAAACATTCTATTCTGCAAGCTGAGGATATCCAGTTTTATATCTGTAGTGTCACCAAAGGCCAGTTCTACCTCCGGACTGTACGTACCACTCTATGTGCCCATCCCAGAAGTGTAAAACAAAATAATGCTGCAGTGTAAGATGGGGAAACAAATTCAGTTATTCTTTGGGAAAAATAGTTTTAAACAGAGGTAGATACCATATGTCTTTCTAGTTACTAGCACAAACAAAGAATATTGCTAGATTCCGTTAGTGCAAACTGCTCTGCAACTTGCATTCCATATATTAAAAAAAAAAATAAATCCCTGTGATATGAGAAATAGCTCTTTCCTTTCATTCCTGCCACAAAATCATAACAAACTCAGTAAGATGGTACAATATGGCAAGATGAGTATCTACAAATTAGTCCTTATATCAGCTATTTTTTATATTTCTATGTATTTCTTTGTGTGCTTTCATATTTCATGTGGTTCCAGGAAAAATACCTATATATAGTCATAAATGCTCTCCTAACACAAATTCTAGAATTTGGGGAAGCAGCCTTTTGCTGAGTCAACTGCTGCAGTGACATCCCAGAACAACATTGCAATTAGTTTAGTTATTTTTTAAACCTTATTACCTTACAAATTTAGGTAACATCAATGAATTATAAACATCAAGGGAAAAATAAGATAGTAAAAAACATGCCAGCTGTGAACAACAACAGAGGAAGCTACAATGGACTTCTACAAAAGCAAAACGGAAATGTCTTAATGCTGTTCTGTAGTACAGTCATCATCTTAAGAACATCAAAATCTTGGTAGGATATCTCTGCTTAGATCTGGGTCAGCAAGAAGATACATGTTAACCTGATGAATGTCCTGCTGAATTCAATGGGCTATTCAAATGCACAGTCACTTACCTCAGATGTGCTTTCCAACCAAAGCCACATGTAGTGGTAGGTAGTGTAGGTAGCATTCTTAAAAAGGTCTGGCTGATTCAAAGCCTCACAGCCTTTTGACAATGACAAATCCTCAGGAAAAAAAAAAAACAAAAAAAATAAAAAACCCAAAATACAAAAAAACAACAAAACAAAACAACAACCAAAAAAAACCAAACAAAAAAACCAACCAAACAAACAAAAAAAAGCTCAGATTATCAAAACATTCAGTGATTCCCTGAAGTCTTCAGCCCCAAAGCATGAGCTTCTTCTGTTCCCAGCTGGAGCTGAGGGAAAGGTTAAACCCCTTGGCAAAGGCAGTGCAGTAAGAGCTAATTTGGGGTGGCAAGAACTAGAAGACTGATGGAGGGCAGCTTGGGCACCTACCTCTACTCTGATGGGTAATTCCTCTTACTCCATAGGGCAAGCAGGGTCTGTAAAAAAAAACCAAAACAAACAAATATGGATTTTGAGCAGCAGTTTTGTGGACGTGCATTAAATGATGGGCTTAGGCACCTTTCTGGAGATCAGTACTAATTCCTTTGTACTAATTATACTAGAAAAAGTCTGAATTTCTTTTGCTGTGATCCTTCCTCTGACTTCAAGAAAAAAGCTATCATCTGATGCATTATATTTAAATACCCTTTGCATGAGATGAATATAAAACGAATAAAATAACCCAACACTGAACTCAGGCTTGTTGTCATGCTGTGTGACACACACCTTTGCTACCTTCCCTCTCATAAGAAATGTAACAGACTTCTATTTTTATTTCTGATATTTTGACTCTATTAATAGAGTTGTTAAAGCAACTGCATGGGACTGAACCTTTCAACACATTGAGGAATAAGTCAGATGAAGAATTAAGATGTTGGGTTGTTCTTTGTCTCTTAAACAAGAGAGGTTAACATTGAATTCCTTGTAACTTAAATACAAACGTGGGTACTGATGAGCATCATCCATGTAAGGACAAAAGTCTGTTCTTGATGAAAGAAGTAGTACAAATTATCTTTTGTCACTTGAATTGGCAAGTAGCTTGATGGGAAACATGATAAAAGACAATCCACAACCACCTTATGATCTTAGAAGTACAATTTCTATACACATATTTTAGCTAGTCTGCTAAGGGACTGAACTCTAGGTAATCCCTGAGGACATGATTACTTGATTTAGACTAGCTTGTGGCGTTTTAGCTTGTCTTCTACCTTTCCTTGCTGAATCAGACACTTATAAAAGAGAATAATAATAACAAACAAAAACATATATATGTATTTTAAACACCAGGATAAATGCCACCTTCACTTCTGGCCAATGTCATGTTTTCAATGGCATTTCTTACCATTTCATTAACAACTAATTCTGATGTTATGCATTTATGTAGTGTCAAAGTGCCAAATGTTTGTGTAGTGCTGGACTTCTTACAGTAAAGGTTTCTCTCCACAATGGAACAAAGTGAATTATTGTACTTGGCATGTACATTCACTTCCAGTGAGTGCTCCTCCATGCCTTTAACCCAGGCACAACCAGCCTGCTTACCCAATACCCGGTGCTGTAGTACTGGAGCACCCTCCTCAAGTTAAAATGATGCCAGTCCTATCTGTCTCGTCACCTTTCCTGTTCAGCTAAGTGCTGCAAGTGAGCCCCCATTAGGTATGCAACATGCATCACCTATTTTAATACACTGTGTATCATTTCAGTATTTACTACTTTTTAAATGTGTGTAGATGGAAAGGTAAACAATAAAAGAGTCCGACTCCTGTCAAGTGAGTACGATGAGAGCTACTTGATGAAAGAGGGATGAGGAGATGAGGGATGATGAATGGGAAACCTTCAGCCAACTTTCCAGTACTAATAGCTTGCCTGTTCCTTGAACCCACGCATATTAAAGGGTAGCTTGAGAACCTCATTTTATCTATTCATTTCATTCTATTCTGTTCATTTTATCTATTAAGAAACTGAAGTGCAGAGAGAGAAGGATCTTTTACCAAAACCAGTTCAGTACACTTGCTGTCGAATTCAAGGTTGAGAAGCCACTATGAGAAGTCATTGAGGATAACTATAATACTAACCAGTTCTGCCTTAGACAGCAGAATAGACTTGACTCATTCGTGCTAGTTTTGGTTGAGGTAGAGTTTATTTTTTTTACAGGAGCCAGTCTGGAGCTATGTTTTGCACTTTTGTTGAAAACAGCGTTGGGAACTCAAGAATTATTTAGTTATTGCTGAGCCATGCTTACACAGCATCAAGGCCTTTTTTGCTTCTCATTACATCCCACCAGCAAGATTGGTGCTCATAGATATTACAACTGTAGTTTTGGATACATATTCCTAAGGTAGACATATTCCTCTCCATAGCTCCCAGTTATGATCCATTGATGGTCCTGCTTGGTATTAAGGACCGTAGTCAGCAATATGACATGACTTCTTTCTGGTCTTTGTGTCTATGTTTCTTGCCATGAATACCAGAATCTGGGGAAAGACAGCAAGATAACCGGTTCATTCCTAGATCTTGCTCTAATCACATATTTGTGCTCACAAATTAGGAAGTACTCTGAGGATCTGCAGTTTACATCACTGGTGAACATGAGGAACTTTAATAGAGCACAGTTGTGTCTTTACTCACAGTTTCACAAACCATTTCCTAGCCTGACCTAGCAAGAAGCCATGGGCTCCAGACACATGTTGGTCCTTGGCTTTCCTCCCCACAAGTTGTCCCCATGTGAAGCTGGGGCAGAAAAACTGGGGGTACAAAGTGCAGCAAAAATGTGCCATGGAGGTTGGGCCCTGAAGGCAATGATTCATTTGACATGTATTGAAGGCCCTTGACATGCTGAATATAAATCTATATCTCCAAAGGTGTGGTTCCTGCTGGAAGGTCTACAGCAGTATTAAATCTCCTTGGCAAAATGCTTCTAAAACAATCAACAAAAACTTCTTTAAATAAGCAGGATTGAGATAGCTATCCTCCTGAGAGTTTTCTTTACAGGCAATCTTTGTGAGGTTTTCCTATTTTATTAACCTTTATCTTTTGTGAATCTGTACATTACAAAAAGCTGGAGAAGTAAATAAAGAAGTAAATACCTTCAAATTTCATCTCACTGCTTAGATTAATTTCTCACAGCCCGACTATTTCATTTCAGCAGACTCAGTTCAGTTCTAACAAAAATATGGGGTTTTTATTAGAGAGCTTTTATTCCTTACAACAGTTGACCCTTAAATTCCTTTCTTGTAACAATATGGGATATTTTGCTGGTTTGTACATCTGAGAGTTATCTCTCCATATAAAAAAAGTATTTGCCTGTTTGTACGTATAGGTGTGCATGTATGTACATAAATTAGAAAGCTGCAGCTCTAGATAACAGCTTTATGTGGATTTGAATTACTAGATCTAAATCTTTACATATAAATATGTGGGCATTGTCATATTAAATATTTAATGCATTCTGGAAACAGTGTTAAAATGAATAGTATGTAAAGACAAATATGTCAAGTTACAGTTTAAAAACAAAATCATTACTTTCTGTCATTAGACATGGTTACTTTGTATCTCAAAGCAGTATGTCACACTTGTATTTTCAAAACTGGTTTTATTCTTATCATAGGCTTGTTAAGAAAAATGAAATAAAAGTGTGTGATTACTATCCAGAGGTTTTATCCACATCTGCATTCTTACATCAAAATGGGTTCTATTTTTCAAACATGTCTCTCTAATGCAATTCCAAAGTCCAAATTTAATAGAACTGAAAGGAAGCATTTTATTTTCAGCCTTGAATAACTGTGTCTTTGAACAATACTAAAAATTTTTAACTAAACAAGATACATACCTAATAATTTAAAAAACACGTACTACCCTGTGGCCACAAAAGGAACGCATTTTCCCATGGCATGTCGGAATAAATGTTTTTAATTAATTCATAATCAGTATAACATTCCTGTCTAAAATAAGTTGGCAGATTTTTGTTTATAGTTTCAACAAAGAGCGCATGTTGTTTTCATCAAAGGCTCCTCAACACGTAGAACCAGACAGTACAGCAGATGCTACTGCATCTTCATACTGAATTTATATTTTGAAATAAAAGATGAACTTTGGTTACACATTCTTTAGTGTCAGAAATCACCCCTAAGCTCTTCCTCTGAGCCTCCCCTTTCCAGCCTTCCTAGTGAGGGAGCTCTGCCCACTGCGGGCCTGTCCCAGTTAGCACTTGATACTTAATATGCATATGAGTCACCACCACCTAAAGTAGCTCATTTTAATATTAGGAACTGGTGCTACAGGCCATTTAAAAGAAAGAATCGTGCTTCAACCTGTCCTATGAACAGAGAAGGGATAATAAAATGTGCAGTTCTGTATACTTCATCACAGATTTTAGGAAGACTGACATGAATACTGTAAAATGTTAATTCATTGGGAGCTTTACAAACCAAAATACAGGTATTTTCCCTTTGTCATCCATCCAAAGGACACTGAAAAGAGTGTAGAAGTAACATATGGTCAGACATTTTCCCAAGAACAATCTAAATACTGTGCTATACCACCTCAAGGCTTACTTTGGACCGTGGTAAATATTACAGTTTGGCCTAAAGGGAAGAAAGGGGATGGTAGGGATGATCAGTGTGAAAGAGCAAGGCTGAAGTTAATTATGTCTTGTTTGATCTGCAGATCTCATTGAGATTTCTTCTTTTACTTCTTGCAAGTCAAAACTTATTATGCACTGTGCTGTGAGTTGGTGAAGGCTTGGATCACAGCACAGCTGGCAGTCAGGTAGCCAATGCTGTCACAACTAGCCAGCTGCTACAAGCACCCTGTGATTCCAGGGTGGAGCTGGGTCCTGTGCAGGAATCTTTCCAAAATCACCACTTCCTTCCTTTTATTCTCCCCAGATCGCAGACACATGACATACACAATATTTGTGGCTGTGTTTGCCTTTACCTCTACCTGCTGTATTTACTGCCTCAAAGAGTAGGAGATGTTGCTTCCTCTTTTTCTCTGCTCAGAATTCCCCCGCCCAGCTGTGTTTTCTGAAAACTGTGTCTCACCTTCCTGCCTAGCTTTGAGTTATCCTCTCTTAGCTCACTAAGAAACCCCTTGATGGGTACTCAATAATGGTTTCAGAACATATTCACTGGCATTGGACAATGGCTCCAGAAGGTGGTCATCTGCCCAAATGTGGGACACTTGTGCCAAGAAGAGACAACATCCACTTAAAATATTAGGGAATTAAGCATCCAATTAGAGCACCCATCTCTCACTTTCCCTCTGTTTCTCCCTTTTGATCCAAAATAGACACCTGGAGAGTATATTGTGTATTGTACTGAGAAGAAACAGAAAGCACATCTCACCCTCTCTCTCTTCAAGCAGAAGGATGATAATCAGCAGTTATGCTGATGCTCTCTAAAAGTACTTACTCGAACAGAAGTATGGTCCTGGCTGAGTTGCCTGTTTTCTGAAGTGTTAGAATGTGTGCATTGTGCTGTGTAAGCATTCTGCTAAATAGATAGACCAAGATAAAGAAAATGTTCAGGAACGTGCCCAAGGCGATATGGCAATTCAATAACAATGCTGTGAATTAAAAACAAGGTTGAAGGATTTCAAAGAGAAATATTTTCTCACAGGGAAAGAAGGCCTTTATCAACAGTCCTGGGGAAAGTAGAAAATTGTGAGTTTTTTAAGTGCTTCATTTTTGTAAAGTTGTTCCTGAGCAATGCTCACCTGTGAAAAAATGGCTTGTTCTAGAACTGGAAATTATTATCTAAAAGTGGAAACCTACTGATAATCTGTTCAGATGTATTGTGGATAAAAAAGCAACATCTCCAATGATTCTCAGTCAACTACTGAACACAACACAACCTGAAAATATTGAAGCTTTCATGGAAATATATTTTTGTTACTGGTATGTTACTGGTTGTTGATAATTTTTTTTTCCCTCAAGAGCATGTCCCAAAAACATAAAGGTCACCTTCTGGCTTGATCCAAGAAGAGGACACAGAGTGTGTTTCCTCTGGATGCACATATGGCCTCAGCAGAGGTGGCTGGATTTTGTCCTGTCCCAGCTTCCTCTGCCACAGTTTCAACTTCTAGTTTCTATCCTACGCATGAAGCTCAAACATTTGCCACCTTACTGATCCACTTTAATGACTCATATTTATAATGGCTACTTCACCCACAAAAGGTTTGGGAAAGGGCTCTACCTGTGTTAAGTTTGTCTACACAAGGATGAGCTCCTGTAGCCACAGCAGCTGCTGGGGCTGTATGCGTGGTGCTGAAAGAGAAAATTTAGCACAGCGTCTCTTTTCGTTTTGGGGCGCACATCACCTTATGAAGCTGACAATTTCCCACAGCCATAAGAGGTTGTTCCAGACACATGTTTGACGGGCGTAGCCACAGCTGTAGAGCTCTGAGGTCTTAGGAAAAACCTCCATCTCTGATCCACTCCAGAATGGGAGAGATGTGATTCCCTTCCAACATGAGGTCCGTCTCCCTGTAAAACTAATGAGAACACTTTGTGGCAGGAACGATGACGATACAGACTTTGTCATTCGACTAACATGACATATAAATGAAACCAGAGCCCTCATGTTTCTTGAGTTTTGTATATTCACGAAAGCTCTGGCTAAAGGAACTTATCCATTTTAAAGAAATATTTTATTTTTTAAAAGGTAGCAAAGCTTTTAAAGTTGCAGCACATTTAGTTTCATTTTAAATTAGGACTTTCAGACAGTGTTCCTAATCAAGTATAGTTGGCTGTAAGAGGCTTAAACCATTTAAAATATGAAACAGAAATGCATTCCTTATATTTGCAAATAAATTACTGAACAAGTTTTATAGCAAATATAGTTCAGTTCAACACTATGGTTTAATGAAGAAGTAGCAAAAGAAATAAATTACACATTCTGTGGTTAATTTAGTAAACATACATATTTGCAGAGGTAATCTCATCACTGACACACAAACGCCTGTGCGTAAGCTTTGCTGTGAGACTGAGACAATTACAATGGCCATCCTTTTTCCTTTCAGTGTGGGTTTTACTTAACAAGTCCATGCTTTAGTGTCACTCACACGGACTGTGTCAGTCCCCTCACAGAGGTGCTCTGACAGCCAGTCAGAAATGTCACACCTCCATCCTGGGTTGAGTCTCTGTCCATGTCATCTGCACTCATTACACTGAGTGGGCTGTGATGTCCAGAGCTGCCCAGGTTATGATCATGTAAGAGGAGACCATTCTGCCTATTTTCCTGACACATCTGTTCAGTTCTCAAATCTCATACTGACAGTTTCTATATATCTCTGAACTTGGACAAGCTGTTTTCTGACCTCCATAAAGAGTCAGACATCCTGCACCCTGGTCTTTCTGGCATAAACAGCCTTCTGTGGAGAGTATGTGTGGCATAAAATAAGGAAGACTTTAGGGATAGAAATTATATTTAATATTGCTAATGAATTGTTTATACCTGTAAGATCTGCACTTTCATTCTGAATTTATATACTGGGGGATTTTTTTGAGTTCAGAATGTTGGAAAACACCCCATTTATTGTTTTAGGAGATAACGCAGGCACTCTGAAGATGCAAGGCAGTAGCTCTTCAATAAAGCATCTCTCTCTGAGACATTTTGAGTATGTATATTGAAGAAACGGTGTGGAGAGGAGGTGCAAGAACAAATGGATGGCAGAATTTCTTGTATTGACCAAACGTAGCTGCTTCTGCCTCTCTAATGATTCATGACTGCAGCTGGCTTTGTGACCTTCCTTACACACACCAGTGGATACTATAATGAAACAAGTTTTCTTCAGGAATGAATATGAGATGAAAACAATGGTGGAAAATAATTGTGTGGCCTATTGACTTTGAGAGAAAGTCCTTTTTTATTCTAAAGTTTTATTGGTGCCATAAGATGAAAGAAAAGCTTTAAAATCCCTAATATTATATTCCTAAAAAAGCATGTACTTCTTCACATTTATCAAACTCTGTAGACTCAATATTTTCCTTTAATAAAACTTCATCCCTGTACATTGCTGTTCACATTCCATAGCAAGCATGTAAATGCAGTCAAAAACCTGAGCCACAATAACAAAATTGACAACCAGATTTATCTTAGAGAATTTGACTCAGAGGGAGCACAACAGTGTCACTCAGAGGTATCTTACAGAATGTTATTTTTCAGAATACATACTTCAAAAAAGTGAAGCAGGATCACAGTGTTCCTAGCTTTCACGTAGAAGCTATGGTGAAAACAGAAAGTAGTTTATGTGAGTAAAATATAAAAATGGTGCTTCTTCAAAACTCGAAAGGGCCTTATGGATAAAATTTGGGTGTTTATTTTTATGCATAAAGCATTTTTAGTAAAGGACAATTTATACAATAGGATTTGGGCAAAGTGCACTTTCCCTGGAAAGTACAGATAATAACAGGAAAGCACTTCTCATAAGGGGCATACACAGGCTGTAAATGTTTATTGTGTTATTGACAATTATCTGTTCAAGACTGGGATTAGTCGATGAGTAGTTCAGAAAATGCTGTATTATGGCTTAATTGCTTCAGAATCTAATTCATTTTTAAAATACCCTATAGATAAAGAAGATAGGAAAATACTGGATGCATGTTTCTGAATGGGAATTTTTCTCTATCTGCCTTCATTTTATCAAGGGGGTTCATGTTTGTTTCAATCAAAAAAAATTCTATAGTCATCCTTTCTTTTCTTCATAGCTACTAAACATGATTGAATTTTAGCTTACAAGATCAGAATTGGTCATGAATTCCTTGCCCTAATAAAGTGACCATAGGTGATATTTGTTTGGACATTTTGTACAATTGATAGTTAACTTACAGAGACTAACAAATACTAATGGTAACGTGGCAACTCAAGAGATGGCTGTGATCCCAAGACTCTCACCAAAAGACAGACAGCAATTGTTCTAAAGCTTTCTGGAGAAAAGAAATTTCTTTTATTGCAAAAGAAATTATCTTGTGAATGGATATTCTACAAATTCAGAAGTCTTATTAAGTAACCTGGTGTATTCACCAACCAGGGAAGAATCATTTCCTGTAACAAATTTTCCAGTGTAAAATTTAATTATCAAGTCATTGGCTTCTAGCACTTCTCTTGCAACTATTCCAAAAACTAATAGATTTACCAGTCATGAAGCTTTACATATATTCAGACCATATTTTAGGCCATTACATTTAATTCTAATGCACTAAATAATTTCTTGTGAAGGCCTGACCCTCTGAATATTCTAGACTACTATCATATTATGCACTTTTAGGTTTTCCACCTATCACCATGATGGAGACTATTTCTCCTGTTCCCTTTTCAATTTTTAATTTATTTCTATTAAGGTTGTGAAGGTAAAAATGAGAAATATTTTATTCAAAGGATAGGTTGCAGAAATCAAAAACTCCCAAGCATGATTCAGCCTAGAGAGGCGGGGATCAGATATGTTATTGAAATATGAGAAAACCATTCTTAAGTAACATATACGGAAAGGCAGTTCTGAGGAAGTGATTGAGTTAGAAGTTATTGCATGACTCTTCTTCTGCTCTCTGTATTTGCCAATATATTCCAGATAGTGAGGTGACACCAATGTAAGAAACGAGTCATTGCCTCCTTCCTCTTGGAAAAGATACTCGTGTTTGTGAAGCACTATATTATAATGGATTTTTTTACCATATATTCATGTGTAATGAACTAATCTATAAAGGCAATATGCTCTTCACTTTCAAATCCCTCATAAAGGATATTTAATGCTAATTATTTTTATTATTAGAGTGCCTATCTGCCCCAATAATAAATTAGGTGCTTCTTGCAGGGGCAAACACAATAATGCCTTACAAATTAACAAGTTTCTTTACCCAGGCTTTATGATGTTTTTCATCACAAACTGTAGTATGGAATGTTCCAAAGAAGAGCACATCAGAAAAATTCCCAAACCCTTTACATTTGAACAGCATTTCAGGCCTTCTAAAAGTTCAAAATTCAACAAAGCTACCTGAGACATTATCATAGACACAAACTTTATCCTCCTGACTTCCATGATCCAAAGAGGAGTCTCTTGGGAAAACCTGGCCCCAAAGGCAGTCCCAGACTCAGTAGTGCCAGAGCTCTCAGTGTCTGTGATATTAGCACAGCTACTACATTATTTGTTGCAAATTAGGAATTCTTCCATCCACAAATCTGGGGTAACACAGAACCAGACTCTTGGGCTGCTTGGACCTGTTTCTCTTTTCTGCCAAAAAGCTACTTCTTCAAAAATTTGAGCAAAGTGAAATGAAACCCTATTTTTCTATTTATGTTTTATAATACTATCCATTGGCTCAACTGCTATCCAGCTTAAATAATTTAGAGCAGATCCAAAAATCAATAGTTTGAAACAGAGGAAAAAAACCCTGAACATTTTATAATTCTGTTTTCTAATTCACAGTGAATTATATGAACAAGAATAATTGACAATCAAGGGTTTATTCACACCAGATTTGAAAAAGTACATCCATTTCAGGAAAACAATTATGCATGTACTTAAATTTTAAGCAGTTGAGGAGTCCAAAGTATAGCAACTTTAAAAACCTCTTGTATAAGTACCTCATACATTATAGAACATTATGCTAGAATCCTGACCTTTAAATCCAGTATTTAGTTTATTAATCCCCGTATTATAAACCAGTAAGAGATATTTTATAAATGTGACATATGTGCCTTGGAATGTGTATACTTTTCCCAAAACGTCAACTGAAGGACACCACCCTTCTTTTCAAATATTGTTTTGCCTATGTACTGACAACAAAAAGAATAAATGCCTATTTCATCTATGCAACATGTAGCAAATGACAAGGAGAACTCAAAATTCCCTCTTTCCAGCCACCTCTTAATCTGAAAACTACTCTGCGTGGTTGCTCCCCAGATGGGAACAATGTCATGTCAGCTTCCCAAAGGATCACTCCCAGAACGGGCTCTCTCCCGGGGGAAGTAAGGTGACCAGGAAGAAGCTCTCCTGCTGCAATCCTGTGGCTGTTTGGCACAGCATTGGAGAGAATGTGGGCACCATAGGTGAGAGTGTGGCTGAGCTGGGCAGCAGCCGTAGTGCAGAAAACTCGTATTGCAGGTATTGTGTCAATACTGGCACTTATTGCCAACTTCCGTTGTCAACTGGCTCCGAACAAGTATGTTGTGTACAAAGAAAGAAGCATGAGTCTTTATAAAGTTGCTGTAACTTTCCAAAGTAAAAGAAACACTCATAAAAAATACAAGCACTATCTGCTCTTCTCAAACTTTTATATCTCAAGCAGGTGGTCTTTGGATTTGTGTTTTTCCTTGAAGAATTTCTGTGCATAACACAGTCATTATCAGTTCACTGGCAAATATAAAGGCATTTATTCAAGCTTTTCTAGCATGCAAGCATCACATAATGAAACAGCATTTCTTCGTATACCAAAGAAAATAAAAACAACCAATCCAATTTTTTTTCAAAGTCTTTGAGGACATGTATATGTCTGAGCCCAAATCCTAAATCTTTAATCTCTTTGGAAGGGTGACATCAGAGCTTCTAATCTTATTTGCAGAATACTCCAACATCTACAGTTCATTTAAAAACATTAAAATTCTAAATGGAAAAGTCAAAAAAAGGTGATTTTTATCATCAAACTCTCTCTGAAATAAGTCCTTATAGCCTTTAAAGAGCAATTCATTCATTTCCAACATTGTGTAGTCTATCCAGAAAAAATAGCTTGGTTTTGTTTTGGTTTGGTTTTCTTTGGGGTTTTTTTTTTCAGAAATAGCAAGGCAAAAATGTCACCCAGGTCACTAATTACCACTGTTCTACCGACATGACACTTCTTTCTCTCAGAATGTCCTTTAAACCACCCCAAAAATTACTCAAATGAAAATCTTAACTTCTGCTTATAGCGTGAGAGCATATTAAATAAAATGCCAATAAAGTTCTGTGCCTTTTTAATTTCATACTTAAGTTAACATACCATCGGCATTAGATTTTGTCTATGAAGAAGTAGCCTAACACTTGTAGAAACCAATGAAAATACATACAAGATTTTCCTAAGCCAGCCACCTAATAATTTTCATCCATAATTATTTGTGCTACATTTCCCACAGAATCTATTCCAGAACAATGCAAGGCAGAGCATACTAGCTGAACAAAACAGTCCACATGAAAGTATTATTTTTGCTTCCTTCTCAGCCATTATAACAAAATCATGGATATAGAACCAGATCAGCCTGTTTGTTCAGCTAATAATTATTTCTCTTTAAATTCCAAAAAGTTTAATGTCTGCCTAATCTTGAGTGATAGCCCTAATCAAACTTTTGTTGTCTCTTTCTACCAGCATCTGAAGAGTGCTTAAAAGTAAACAGAAATTATGGAAAGGGAATCCCTATAGCAGAAATTAAGAAATAAAATACAGGGATTAACCTCCAGCCTTGTGTTCCTTTATCTCTTCTCTGCCTTGCAACTAAAGGGAGACTGTTTAACCATTAAAAAAGATTAAAGGTATTAATTAGACTAAGAGATAGAAAGCTATCATCCTTCTGTCAGAGCAGACCAGGAATAAACCTCCTTCCAGATAAAAAAAATCTATATTTTTAGAGTTTGGTCGAAACAAAAGTCCTGTTGATCAGCTTTCTATATTCCTATTGTTGTCTAAAAGATTAAACAAATGAGCCTGAAACTGAATAAACATTTTGACGAATTTGTGTATGAGGGCAGAGCTACTTCCTCTTTATATCAAAGTAGCAGCACTACACACAAACAAATATAATTCTGTTGGGATTTCATAAATCTATGTAAATAAAACAATGGAAGAAGATTAACAGACAGCCCCCAGCAGTGGAGCTCTGAATTGCCTTCTTTTTTTCTCCCCAAAATGAGGAAACTACACAGTACATTTAAATTATGTAGAAAGTATTATAAATGTCTTTTGCAGCAGAAACAGATATTATAGCAAACTGCAGCTATATGCCATGTCTAAGGACAGATTAGACATCCTTCAGAGTCAGTTGTCAGTGGAAGATTACAAAATATTATTCAAGACAGAAGACGACTGACAGAAGAGAATATACTTTTATCCAAGAATAACCCATTTTTGAATTTTTCAAAGTTGTGTGTGATTCTTTTTTAAAATCTTATGGTTAAAAAAAATTGCAGCTTTCAATCAGACATCCTTATAAAAAGAATAGATGTTAATAAAATACATTCATCCCATCATATGTTAAAGGTGACCCTGTTAGAAAAATAGATTATGATGAGGTTGGAAAATTGTAATGGGCTATATTAAATAGGTCTATTTGAAATATTTTAAAGTCAGCTGCTAAACAGCAAATTGAAAAAAATTATATTAAAGGTCACAATCAAAGAAATTCTTTGGACTGATAGTATTAGTTAGTAAAAGATAAATTACTATTTTACTGAAAAGTCCTTGTATATATATACACACACACAAACATTGAATGCAGATACACAACTGACAAAATATTCATGCATCACTACCTTTTTCTTTCTGACTTCATTATTCTGTAAGTAGTGTAATGACCCTAGGGCAGAGTACACTGGATTTACATTGCTCTAAGAAGCAAAAGTTTGGCTCCCAACTTTTAAAGTGCAATACTTCATTACCTATTAAGCAGCAAATCTGACAACAACCTCAGAAAAATTAAACTAGAAAGAAGCAGAACACTCAAAGAACTTATTCCAATGGTTTTTAACTGCTGAATGAATCTTGGTATCTCACATAGATGAAATATTGATAGCAGAATGGGAAGGATCTTTTCTAAATATTTTCATTTCCAAGTAAGATAAGCTCCATTCTCTGAAACCACTTCAAAAATCTTTGGGGGAAAATAAAAAAAAATTACAAAAAGTAATATACTGAGGTTTTTCTCTTCGTCTTATAAGGTGATTCTGAAATGGTTCAGAGAAGACAAATAACTAAATATTGATGCTCATATATATGCGGAATTCCAAAATTAAAATATTTTTTTAAAAACCCAAATAAACAAAAAGCATTAGCTTTGGGATGAGTAGTCAAACAAGTAATTCTGAAGGTGCCTCACCACCCTAAAAACAAATAATTTCTTCCTAGCATCTAAATTAAATCTGTCCTTTTTCAGCCTAAGACCATTTCTGCTAGTTCTTTCAGTTGCTGCCCATGTAAAAAGTCACCTTCTCTTCTTTACAAATCCCCTATATGGACTAAAATGCTGCAAGGAGGTCTCCCTGGAGCCTTCTCTTCTCCAGACTGAACAACCCCAACTCCCTCAGCCTGTCTCCCTAGGAGAGGTGCTCCATTCCTACTCCCAGCCCAGTCCACTGTGCAATGGGAATAAAAGCTGTAACTGGTAGCAAGCCCCATGGAAGGAGCCTCCATCTCCTCATTTGTGACCTTGCTGACAAAATCCAAGTTTTCTCTACCAACTTCATGTGAGTGTGTAAACTGCAGTTTTCCAAAGGCACAAAAATTGGCCAAACATAAGATTGGCAGGAGACACAGCCACAAAACAGAGCACAGAAAGCTCCTTTTCTACTAAACGCCTTGCTCCAAAGCAGAGGGACACTTGAGATCTTCAAAGAGAATTTCCTTTGTTTTCTTGTTTTGGGTTAAAAGGGTATTTCTGCTGCTTTTCAAACCTGCATACTGAAAATAACCAGAATGTTTTTGAAAGGAACTTCAAGAGAAAGACAGAATAAAAGGAAAGAAATCAGCTGAAGCAAATACCCATTTGGGAAAACTTCAACCCATGTACCTAAAACCTAGCAAAACTTTCTCAAGCAGAAATATTTTTCATTACATGGAGTATATAACTAATACAAAATATCAAACAATCATTATATGCATACCAAGAAAAATATCAACGAGCATGCCACAGTATGTTCTAAAATACTCCAGCATCTATGTTGACCAGCATCCAAGGAAGGAGATAACTCTAGCAGCAGCTGGGCTTTGGCTCTCTCCAGTACTCAGGGGCTGGGGCAGGTGATACAGCCTGGACGCTAGACAAGGCTGCAAATGTTGAAGGGAAGCCTTTACCAACCTATTACTATGTAATAACACCAACCAGGAATATGTGAATGCCCTCAGATCAATATTCTTCTGCCCACCAACCTGGGCAGCATTCCTCATGGGTGATTGTAGGTATTACCTTGCAAGTCTGAAAGAAAGTTTGCTGGTGAGACAGAAATGTGACTTCAACACCAGGACCATTTTTAACAGGTAAACCTGGGCATTGCGAAAACCTGGGCATATCAAAAGCATGATTCGAAAAGAAAATGTGCAAAGAAAAACCCTGAGTGTTTTCACTCTCTTTCATAATCAGGGGATTTTTACAGACTTCTTTTCTTGGTTTAAAAAATGATCACAAAATAAATCAGAGAAAATGCCTAACTTACTATCAGTTGTACCCAAAACTTGTTTCCATAACTTCTCACTTATGATGTGAGAAGAAACTACCATTTTCTTCACTGGTATCATAAATACCTCTTTTCTTGACACCTCTTTGCAGTTCGTGCAATAAGAAATTATGTTTCCTAAAAAATTGCAACATTCTCAAGAAACTCCTACTGAAAATTTGATATATGGAAAACTTTTCCATCTTCCATACAAACTATGGGCCTTCTTTCAGTCCTATCATAATTTTTTGGGCATTTTTTTTCTCTTCTGTGGAACAAGAAGCTTTTCAAGTCTAGCTGTCACAATATTTACAAAACTATACCCTCTCAATTTCACCATCTTTAGAAATGGAATGGTTGAATCACACCATGTCTTCAGAAGGATAGGAAGGACTGCATATCCAGGAATAAGGTACAAATCAAGTTTTAGCTGTTTGAATTGAAAGTCAAAACTGAGCATGGAATATTAGGTGTGATCTGTAGAAAAATTGTTGTTGAGGGTTTTCTTGGCAGGGAAAATAGTACATGAAGATATGCGTTAACTTCACAAATCAAATTTTTTTTTTTTTTGTTTGTAGGATTACAGTGTTAGTTATTTTAACCTCTGTCTCAACATTCAAAATAAAAAAGACATTTTGCACCTTATTATGCACACCTTCATCTAGAAGAGCAAAACAACTTTCATCTTTTTTTTTGTATCTAAGAAAGAAACAAGAAAAACAAAGGTTTTTCTTGCCTTTTTAGTGGGAATTTACAAAGGCTTCAAACTTGCTGTGCCGTGGTCCGAAGCAAATTAAAATGGTGGAGTTACTATGGAAAATACTCAAAACAAGATTCATAAAACAGACATTCTAAAGGAACATTGGCTCTGGCGGTGACAGTGACTGCCTCTGTAATAATGTATTTCAAATTATTTAGCTAAGTGCTTCAAAGAACACAAGAAAATATCAATTTTTAAGAGCTGGTTCAGCTGAGCATTTGAGATGAATGTAGCCTCCAAAGCATTTTAGATGGCTCTCCTTCCCTGACAGAGACGATGAGAGTTTGACACATGGAAAGGCTGGCTTTTCCTTCACATGTGCCAGCATAACAGTGCTGATTTCAGCGCTGTTGCTCCTGTGTGTTAACAGTGTACATGAGAGGAGAATCAGGCTCAGCATGTGTAATAACCCAGCAGCATGCTTTACATTCCTGCTCACCATCCTTTTGATGAATGAGCTGCTGCATAGTTTTCTGAGGGCCATTGACTTTTGAATCAAAAATTATGATATGATTGTGCTGCTGCATTTGCATGTTCTTGCACCTTCTAAATTTATATGAAAACAGTGCCCACCCACAAAAGAAGAAAAAAAATAAAAGCAGCATTTTTTAAACATGAAAACTAGACTGCATCCATTCTAATAAGATCCAATCTAATTCACGTGACTTAATCATATTGCTATTGTCCTACCTGATAAGCTTACCTGCAGCATACGAACTACAGGATGGGATGCTAAAGAGATTTCCTAAATCCTGACTATGTTGTGCTGGAACTTCCTTTTTACTCTCATCTCCTGCTTTATATCATGGGCAAATGTCCGGCTGACCAGCCCCTCAGGTGAAGGATCTGATCATTCAAACACAGCCACAGTAGGACTACAAGCTCTCATTTCATTTCACCTCCCATAGATCCTATGCGTAGGATTTCAGCTCCCAGTGGCACCTCTAAGGGTGTCTTAAACTCACTCTTCTGCTGATCTGTGCAGGGCCAGGAGCAAAACAAACCCTGCACTGTGACCATTCCCAACCAACCAGAAGAAGCAAACTAAGCATAAGTAGTCTCTGCTCTGCTCTGAAAGTGCCATGCCACTTCAAGCTCTTCAAGCTGCAGACAATTGATAAAAATGGGATTTAATTGTTTTTAAAAAGAATGAAGTTATCTATGATCAGCAGGTACAGTAGAGAGATTTACATTCAAATTTATACCAACGCACAGTTGTGAAAATATGCGTCTGCCTACATGTGTGCAAGACACTCAGTCTTAGTGGAAAGAGCTTATTCTTAAACCTAATTCTAGGTCAATGAACCTTAGTTCATAAGAACAATATCAGTCTAACAATAACCTGGATCTATTGCCCTAGCAATATACTATTAGTAAACATCAGTGATGAATGTGATAGTGCATTCAGAATGGCTTGCTGATCACATTTAGTACCAGAGAATGTTTCAGTATGTTATGGAGAAAGGTCTGTACTATCTTATTAATTTAAAATGTCTTTTTTCCTTCTCCCAAGATTTGGAGTATCTGAATACAAATGTTGGCACAGCCTGTCAGACACAAAATCTTGGCAGCTGACTATGCTGTGCAATAGAGATATTGAATTCAATATAAACAATATGGCAACATTTCAAAATGCTTATGTATTTTTTTGTTATCTTGTCCCCTTCTGTTTACAGTCATTCTTGCACAGTCTGTCCTCAATAGAAATTTAGCAGGTTTTGGGTTGGGGTTTATGATAGTACTTGCTCTACCTTATGAAACTAAAAGCAACAAGACGTAGTCTGGCACACATGTACTAAAGCCATTTATAGATTCCACCTTAAGATCTGACTTGGTACAGCTCCATAAAAACCAAATGCACATCTCAGGCCAATAGGCCATCTCATTTTCAATTATCACGAAGCCAGATTAAGTGCCCTGTCAGCTTTTTCAGCCCCACAGTTTCAACAAAGCCTCTCCCTATCAAGGAAAACTGCTGCAGTCATTGCCATAACCCTAAGCCATTTATTGTTATACTCGTTAATTTAAAAAATAAATAGAAGTTCTTCATGCAAACATTTGCCAAATGGGATAAGATTGTCTTCAAAAATAGCTTTCTATAAAGAAGCTTCTGAAGGAACTGAAATAGGGTTTAGGCTTATTTTTTTTCACCTACTAACTTAAGACAGTCCTATGCACATTCTAGAAGCATTGAGAGAAGAGATCATTATGTCTGTCTAATCCAATGTTCTGTCATTTTTTGTTTTCAATTACCAAATATTAGTGCCTTACTTTGTTTTTAAATATAAAATGAAATTAACTGCATCTGTGAGTTTTTTCCCAAAGACTACTGTGTCCAGTTGATAAAGCACAATGTGACAAAGTGGTGGTATATTACTTTATATGCCATTCCTTTTTATGCATTGGCTTCTTGAACATCTTATAAGAAGTGATTTAACCTCCCTGAGATACAGCCCCTTTATCTGTACAATGGTAATAATGCTACTGATCTGCTTTCTTAAATTCTCTGATGAATACACTATGTAAAAAGTAAGAATTAACAGGATTAATAGTCTTTAAGGGCCACAACTGTCTAGACTGCTCTTGTGCATATAGTAGACCATGTGATATCATGGCAGTTTTATTTGTGCTGAGACCAAGACCCTGTGTTAGACTTTGAAGGACACAGAATTTAACATACCCTTGGAAGTTTATTCCAGAGCTTATTAACACCCTACTTCTACCCCATTATTAATCTGTATCTCATACTAATCTGAGTTCATGCTAAATCCAAGGCAAATCATTAGTTCTCACCTATCTTTTTTTCTACAAGATTAAAAGCCTCTTTTGTACCTGGCATTTTCTCCTTGCCAACCTTCTTACACAGTATGATCAAGTAATTTCTCCGTCTTTTTTCGATATTATTATTATTACTACTGCAAATGGAGTCAGACTGAAAACCTCAGCCTGAACACTGAAATCCTGTGCTTAAATACAAAATGAGAATAGCATAGGGTATCAGCAGTGCTAGCTCTCCTGTGGTGCCCTGCCAATGTTCTTTAATCTTGATCAGGAAAGACCACCTGCAAGGCTAAGCTGATAGTCTCATTCTTCCTGTCCATTCATTCCTGGGTCGCTGAGCTCAGTCTGCCAACATGGGTATCAATTAGTGCAAAAAACATCATCAGAATTTCAATTAAGCTGTGCTAGTGTCCCTGCATTTAAAGCACTGTTGTCAAAATTGTGCAAATTGAAACAAAAAAAGCTATGGTCTGTAATTAAGTCTGTCCTTTTTTAGCCTGAGATCAAGTATTTTTCTAAAAAAAAGTAGAAGAAAAATAAATTACTTTCAAAACAGTGGGGAAAAAAACATAAGACAGTCAAAGATGTTATTCCTCTGACTCCAACACATATTTTATTTTTAAATGACATTTCACAGGCCATTAGTTCATAATGTGAAGTACTGCTTTTGGACATTAAGAGTAATAAAAAATCCTTCTGCAGAGAAACCCAGGTTCAGGTTACTTTTCTTTTTAAACATATTTTTAATTTGTGGGCTTAGTGTGAAATTGTTACAGAGATACCCTTGCAGTGATTTACTCTGGCTTGCTTTGAAACAGGCAAATCTTTAGACAAGACATGTACCAAGACATGTACATAGGTAAAAATGCTGGTGAAGGCCAAGGTACAAAAAATTGCACAGAAATATTTATACTAAATATGGGCGAATCTAAAAATTTTCCTGTCCAGTTGAACCCAAATTTTTGAATCTAGAAATGAGGTGGATGTACTGTGTCCATAGGCCCTGCTTCTCATGGGGAACTTCAACTACTTTGATGTTTGCTGGGAAGCAGAAACACAGCTCAGCACACGCAGTCCAGAAGGCTCCTGCAAAGCACTGATGAAAGCTTCTTGATGCAGGTAGTGCAGAATCCACTGGGAGAGGTGTGGGCTGAACGTTGTATCAACAAACAAAGAAGGGCTGGCTGGGGGTGTGAAATCTGGGGACAGCCTTGGTTGCAGTGCCCATGAGATGGCAGAGTTCAGGATACTGCATAGAAGGAGCAGGGCAGTGAACATTACAGCTCTGGACATCAGGAGACCTAACTCTGGCCTCCTTGAGGACCTGCTTGGAGGAATGGCACTGGTTAGTGCTCTAGAAGGCTCCAAGAAAACTCATTAATGTTCAAGCATCACTCTCTCTGAGGTCAAGATCAGAGCATCCCTATGGGTAAGAGATCAAGCAAGAATACCTGTATGAGAGAGTAAGAAACTTCTGGCAAAACTCAAATGGAAGACAGAATTTTGCAGAATATGGAAAATGGGACAGAGGAATGTAGGAACATTGTCAGAGTATGCAGAGATGTGACAAGGAAGGCTAGGGTCTACTTGGAATTAAATCTGGCAAGTAATCTCAAGGAGAACAAGGAGAGGTTCTTTGAGTACATCAGTGACAAAAGGAAGACTAGGGAAAAACTAGGGTTCATTGCTGAATGAGGTGGGTGCCCTGCTGATAAAGGATACAGAAAACATGGAGCTACTGAATGCCTTCTTTCCTTCCGAAGGCCAGCCCTCAGGAATCACAGCTACAGAAGGAAAGAGGGAAAGACTTTTCTCCTCCCTCTGTTGGAGGAGGATCAGGATAGAGATCATTTAGGCCAACTCTATACCCACAAATCTGTGGTCTCCAATGGGGTGCAGCTGCTAAGTGCTGAGGGAGCTGGCAGATGCTGTTGCTGTGCCACTCTCCACTATCTTTGAATAGTTATGGAGAGCAGGAGAGGTACCTCAAGACTGGAGGAATGCCAGTGTCACTGCTGTCTTCACCAAAGAGGAAGAAGAGGACCCAAGAAACAAGAGGCAAGTCAGCCTCACCTCCATCCCTGGAAAAAGCTCATTATGGATGTCATCTTGAAGCATTTGGAGGAAAAGAAGACTGATGGTGAAAGGTTCTAGCACCTGATTCATTCACCTCGCAGACAGTCCAAACTCCAATATAAATTTTGTTCTGATTACCTGACATGAACACCCAAGTACAAGTGAAATAAGTAGTGTTCCTCTAAATAGCTCAATATAGGCCTTTTTAAAGTTTCCTAGCTTAGTTTTTAAACACGTACATTTGTAGGAGTACTCTGGTCCTACCTCATATCTTGACAGCATGAACCTTCTTTTTCCTTTTGATAAAACTTAGTGTCAATATTGTAAAACAAAAATGCGGAAATCCGCTTAGCAATTCAGTTTAATATTTTGCATCTTTGCTTTTGCTAGTTTTCCAGAACATTGGACTACTGTTGTCATATTATCACAGCATCTCAACTACTTGTCACAAAACATCATATCCTAGAAAATAATGAGTTTCAAAATAAAGATGAAAGGAAACTTTCTTCTAAAAAGCCTTTCTGCGAATATACTCTTTGCTTTGGAAATATGTGTTTCAGTATCTCTTCTTGGTATCCCACAGAGGTAAGACATCACAAATGCCAAATCTGATTATTTTCATTACAGTGTTCCTGCCAGACATCTTGGGGAAATTTTTTGGAGGCCTCTATTTTGAGAGATTCAAGTTTCACCCACTTGTGTATCAGGTTTTCAGACAGTTTCTTGCTCAAGCTCTATGTTTGCTGTTATGCTGTTACAGAATTCTCAACCCTTATTGAGCAAAATATCAGATTTTAACAAACATTTAGCAAATCCAGCTTCCTGGCTATGGAACAATGTATATTAAAATTCTGTATATCCGTAAATATACACTTATTGAAATTATTGGGAATGAAACTACATGACAAAATAAGACTGAAGACTTGTCAACATAGTAAATACAGTTTATAGAATGTAGATCAATAAAACAAAACCTAAGATTTTTATCCTGGCAAACTTGCAGTTTCTAGTAAAATAAAATGCTCAGCTTTTTAGGCTGACCAAAATCTCAGCAAGGGTTCATAGCTCCACCACTTAGAAGTAAACATTTAAATTTCAAGAAACTGAAGGAAATATCAAATCTATATTCTACCAGCATGATCCACAAGGATCTCCCCCATGATAGCTGTCCAGTTTTGTCAATGACTTTTGCTGTTTTTTTAGTAAGGCAGTCTTAAAAGACTTTTAATTCAGCATTGAAAAGGACACTGAAGCATTTTTGAACAAAACATGAAAAGTCATCCACTACAATGAGGCATATACTATTTGGTAGTATAAGATCCAACTTTCTGCATTTTGAGCTTCCTGAGTAAATTTCATGTTTTCTAGTGAACTAAGGGTTGGAAGAGAGATGTCAGCAATGTATTGTGGCTCAAGAATGGTGATGATTACATTTACTGTCTCTCTCAAAGACAGAGCATTGTCCAAGCATCCAGACAGAGAGGGTGAGAACCACAGATGTAAACCACGGACATAGAAGATGACAAATTTGAACTCTGATGCTACATAAAAACACTTTTTTATGACCTCTGTGCATTTATGGTGCTACTGTGTTCTCAGTCATCAAACAGAGTGAGCAAAGAGAATATCCACAAAATTGTCCTCTGCCAAATTTCCAGATTTCCACACAGAAATCTGCCCAGGCATTCAAGCAGCTTTAACCTCTGCCAAGATCTCTCAAGAGCTCTAGGATTTTCAGCCAACAGTTCAGCCAACAAAGGACAGAGATGGAGGGGGAGCTGTAGAGGGGGGTTTGGTAGCTGAGAATGGCACTGAAGCTTACAGAAAGATACCAAAGTATATCTTTGCCCTTGAACATTTCATTTAATTTTCAGATGTAAACCTTTCTTATCACAAAACCATCTCACCTCTGTAAAGCACACATAACAGCCTGCCATCAAGTGGAATCTGCCTAATCCATATCTTGGCCTCATTCCTCATCTTTGCTGTAGCCAGATTTCACTGCACTGTGGCCACATATTAAGTGGTCAAGGCTCAAATTTGAAAGCCAACAGCAGGAGAACCACAGGAGGGCAGGGGATGCCTCTGATGGCATACGCAACGAAATGGAAGGATGAATTTCTATCCACCTCTAACTCCCTAAGCCATGAAATAGGTGTCTCTGGGGAAATGTGGTAAGTACAAACTGCACACTGCTCTGGAAGAAATAACTTTTACTTTTGAACAACTTCAGATATATAACTAGCACAAAGCTTTCAGTATAATCTGAGATCAAAACACAAAACTCTTAACGGCATGGGGCATCACATGCATTTGAGAAACCCCCTATCAAGCTTCAGTTCAATAAACTGATGAATGGATTATAGTGATAAAGCTGTATTGAGGTCCTTTTTCCTCTTTGACAGGTATGGTGCTTCTAATATTCTGCTTGCTAATAGCTGACAGTCGGCCTCATACTGCTTAATGAAACAGGCAGGACCCAGACTCCTAGGGCCCAGTGCCTGCCAGGCTATGACACACAGTCTGTAGCTGACAGGAAGAACCTAGCAGCTACGTTCCTCCATTGATCATTCAAACTTTAACCCAATTGTAAAGATGCAGTTTACTTAGAGAAAACTTTTTCATTTTATACAACTGGAGTAAAATCTTAGTCTTTACCATGGGGAGAGCATATAGGCCTTTGGAAAATCTTTGGAGAGACATTTTCTCAAATATTTCAATTCAGGCACATGCAGAGTATGTGTGTGTATGTGTATAAAGACAGTGAAATTGCAGACTTGAAAACATTTATTTGAGTGCCAGAGCCAGTAGGTGTGGAACGCACCCAGTTCCCACCTTTGTGGTCACTGCAAGATGTAAGGATTCACAGGCGCAAAAGATATTTCCTACATCCATAACATAGAGAGGTCTGGTTACTGCTACCAAAATAGCAGCTGGAGTCACAAGGTGTCACACACCCACAGCACTCATGATTGGGTTAGAAATGCCAAGGTTACAGCCAGAACCAGCACTTGAAATGAAGCTTAAAGAAACAACAAGCCCAGTGAGAATGGGGTTTAAAGCTACCAGCAAAGAGTTTTCTCTCCCTGATTGGTGTCTGCAAATGTAGGAAAATACAGGTTTGATTCTCCTTGATAACTACATGCCCTCAATTGTCAATTTCTTCTCTAAATGGGAGCCAGCTGTAAGACCCTGAGTATTTTTATCATCCTCTGAGACAAAGCAGCCTACTGAGAAAATACATAGTACTTATAAATAGGATATCTGGATATTGTACCATGCTTACAACAATGTCTATAGAGATTTTATGTACATTATGGTCATATAACTTACATAAAATTTGCAAGCTACCCACACAAACACCCAAAACAAATTATCAGTGTTAGTAAAACTTTTTTTGGATTTTGTATTTGTTGCCTGCAGGTGGACAGGATTCCACCCCAGGACTGGAGAGGACCCTTTTTGCAAGCCTTTGCTTTTATTTACTTACAGTGTGGTCCATTTTCACCTTACGGGCTCTCAGCGTCCTACTCCAGCCTGAGAATCTAGCATTTACTGGAAGATTTCGATTGAATATTATATTTTGTTCCAGAACAGGGAAAAAATGTACAGCTTTATTCTTGTGGAACAAAACTTTCCTTTGATGCCCTTAATGTCCCATATGCTAGCAGAGGGACTTGACTTCATCCAGTAAAGTGAGATATTGTGCTTCAACAGCTTCAGAGTTCACAGGAGGAATTTCCTTTTGCAGTCATTACTGGTGGATAAAGCCTAATGGCCCAATTAGGGCTCTCACCTGATATGAAGTACCTGAAAGAGCTACAGCTTGCCTGACCTAGTTGTCCCTGCTCCAGCAACAGCTAGTGAGGAAAAGTGGCCAGTTCTCAAGGGTAATTCATCCCAGTCTAAGTCAGGTGTCTAGTGCAGGTGGGCTGAATTATCTTTGTCAGGTTCCTTTGTCTTGCACTGATTGCCTGAGTAATCAACATTTAACTTCTAGAAAATTAAAAAGACACATACACATGGTCTATCATACCCTAAATGTTAACAGTGGCATATGCTATTTTCATTCACTCAGGTCCTGTGCAGATGAATTTTTCTTCCATGGAAGATACAGATAAAGAAAAGGATGAGATGATCTAACCTGCTACCATGACATTGAATCAGAGGCTCTCCCTGCCAAACTTAAGAGCTCAGAGGCACTGGATGCCATCAGCAAGGTCTTTCTGTGACAACTCTTTATAGATTTTCAGGCAGACATCAAAGAGCTAAGAGGTTGCTATAAAAATCAATAGAATTATATTTTTAACTTTTTTATGTCTCATGACTCACTTTTCTATCTTAAGCCTTCTGGGATCCCATTTTCCAGCTTCTTCTTTACAACCATGAAGAGAGAATTTTTTTCCTACTTAAAAGCAGAGATTTTGATGATTTCACATTGCTGCAATGGCACAAATTTCAAAGACCATATACAGATTCTCTGAGAAGGCTGTGGGTAGGTCAGTCTAACTCCTCATTATAAACAAGTAACAGTTATCATTCTCGGGTGTTTGGCTTGGTTTTTTGTTTGTTTGGTTTTGGTTTTTTTTAATGAGCTTTATTTAGAGCCTGTTTTTATTTATAGCTTCCTCACAAAATCTTGAAAACAAAATCTTCACTTACTGACTTTCCCATCTAATCCATGTGCAATAACATTTGTTTCAAGTGTTCTTTGATATTTGGTCACTCTCATCACTTTTTTACCTTGACTAAAATGATCAGCAACCTCAGTATAAATTAGGTGGTAGCTACTCAGAAGAAAAAAGTGTTTTGGCTCTGCAAAACCATCCATTTTCTTTTCAACAAGAAAAGAAAAGTGCCATTATCCTTCATGGCACTGATATCTCTCAGATCTGACACGTCCAGGACAGCATGGAAAACGCTGATACTGGCTTCAGTGTTTCACACAAATCATTAGTATTTGCACATTTGCCTTAATATATTTTCAGTCACTCCAAATGCTTTATGCACATGAACTCTAACCACCATGGTATGATCAACATTTCCTATAAATATAGCCTATCTGCAGAAATTAAATATTCAAAGTACCCTTGGTTTGTAAGCTCCATAATTACAGAATAGAAATCTATATGGTCTATTTACAAGAATTCCTTCTCAAAAGTCCTGTAGTCTTCTCTCCCAATGAATTTGGGAGACTAGACACATAAAATAATAGCAATGGTAACTTCGCTGAAGCACTGAAATTATTTTATTGGGAAAAAATTGAGATGACCTCATTAACAAGGTTAGAAACTCCAACAATACCTGAAGAAGGCAGATGATTCTCACGATCTCTGCATTAGTCATCTTAGAAGCTGCAAGGAATGGGCATAGAGAAATAAATTTAAATATGATATCAAAGTAAAAACAAAGGAAAACCAAAATGGAAAAGCATATAAGAAATATGAAAGAACCTTTTGTTTGTAAAAAAAAGAGATGCTCTCTGCATAATAACCAATATGTGGATAGATCAAAAAACCTCACAAAAGGGGGATTTTTTACAATTATGAATGATCGCTCAAGGGAATTTTTATATGTCAGTTTTATACTTCCTCATGTTAAATGAAGTGAAACCACTGAGACCTCAGGCAGCTAACTGCATCACCAGGCAAGGATGGAGTTAGTAATTTCCTTTTTTATCTGGACAGTAAAAAATATTGCTGTGCCACCATAACTTATAGCTTGTGACAAGGCAAAACTTTATGACTTCTGGATTTCTAAGTGGGTCGTAGGAGAAAAGAAAAAGTCCAATGTACCAGAATCTGGAGAAAAGAAAATAGTTCATTGTACCAGAATCTTTTTTTTTTTAGCATAATGACTTGAAGATGAAGTTTAAATTAATGGACTAATTCATATTTTCCCATCTATCTCTCATTCTTTGTATTGATTTTGGAGTCTCATGAAAGGCAGTCTGAACCAGCTACTGCCTAAAATGGAGAGTTCAACTGGGGTAACATTTAACATTTCAAAAGCAAACTGTTCAGATTTGATAATAAGTGAATAGGACAACATTTTTTTCCTAAGCCTCCACTACAGAAAAAACAATGTAACGCTCTTCATCCTGATTTCACTAAGGCCTGGAAGTCTGATGAATAGAAGCAATCATCCAAAAGCACTACTGTCAGTCTAACTTTGCAATTTCGGTTCAAAATCTTTCCTGTAGGCTACAACAATACTGAGACTGGGTTAAAGAATGTCTTAGGATCTTTTTTATTTTTGTATAGAATGCTATCATTATGATGCCTCTTCACTGCAAGTATAATTTCATCCCAAACCCAGGGGTCTCTCCGGTCAAAATTTGCCCCTGTGGAACAGAAGGAAGCTGTAATAATTTCATGGCTAAATCACAGATAATGCACCCTAGTCCAGAAGGAGTACTGTAGCATTGTCCACAATCTGTAAATCTCAGATGTTTATTCATTAGGGCAGTGATTAGAAACCCAGTCTTCCAGGCAACAGCCACTACCATTAAGCTATAGAGTCTGAATATTTACTGCGAATATTTTAAGTATTTTATATTCAATAGATTAGCTTTGGCAAGACGGGATGAGGGATTCATCTTAGAGCATGCTACTGTGTGATAGCTGGTGAACTCCTGATCTGGTAGAAGATTTTCTGCTGGGAGGGTAAGATGTGGCTTCAAATCTGTGTTCCAAAGCAAGTGATGGAAGAAAATGAGCCTGCGTAATATGAATGAGTGCTCCGTGCACTGGGCTGTTTAGCATTTGAGATGGGTCATTGGGTTTTATTTGTGACCCAAAATGGTAAAGACATCCTGAAACATTTTGTTGCATCAGAAATTGCCAAGAAGATCCGAAAAATACACCCATGGTTTGTGAATCTTGTGGTGGTTTTCGCACTGATCAGTTAGTTGGGCACTTTCAGGTGTGCTGCTTGAGAGGGATCATGCCAAGCAACAGAAATGAAGGCCAGGAATTCTCTGGCTGCACTATCATGCCAAGGTGCCCAGGGCACCAACAGGGTTGGGAAATAGGTAAGAATCCATTTGGAATTAGGCACTTAGACGCCTATTGAATTAGGAATTTCTGTGAATTTACTCTTCCAGGACCAAATCTTCATATATCTGGTCAAAATGGTGGGTCACACAGGAAAAACTGAAATACACAGACACCCTAGAGTCAAACATTTGACTGGAAAAAGGGAAACATTGCATCCATTTTTAAAAGTAGTAGAAAGGAGGACCTCAGGAACTATTGACCTTTCAGCCTCACCTCTGTACCTGAAAATATCATGGAGATCTAGATTCTTCTGGATTTTATGCTATGGCACACAGAGAACAGTGAGGTGATTTCAGACAAACAGCATGGCTTCACCAAGGTCCTGCCTGACCTACCTGGTGACCTTTTACTGTGGAGTGACCACAGCAGTGGACAAAGGAAGGGCTACTGTTATCACTTATCCTGAACTTCCCTTCAGCCTTTGACAGAGTTCCTACTACACCCTTCTCTTTAAATTGGAGGGGATAAATTTCAAGGGTTGAGTTTAGAGGATGAGAAATTGGTTGGATGATTGCATCCGGAAGGTTGAAAAGTTAATGGCTCAATGTGCTGGTGACAAGTGTGGTGTCCCTGAGGGATCCCTACTGGGACAAATGTCATTCAGTGTCTTCATCAATGACAGAGACAAAGGGATTAAGTCTGCCCTCAGCAAGTTTGCAGAGCACACCTGGCTGTGTTGTTGACACACCTGAAGGACAGGATGCCATCCAGAAGGACCTGAACAAGCTCTAGGAGTGGCCCTTGGTAGACTCATGAAGTTCAACCAGGCCAAGTGCAAGGTCCAGCACCTTGATCAGGGCAATCCCCAGTATCAATACAACCTGGTGGATGAAGAGATTGAGAGCAGCCCTGTGGAGAAGGACTTGGGGGTGTGAGTGGATAAAAGGCATCAAATGCAGTTTGTGCCCGCAGCTCAGAAAACCAACAGAATTTTGGGCTGCTTCAAAAACATCATGGCCTCATGTTGAGAGGAGATTCTGCCCCTCCATTCTAATGAGACCCCACTTGGAGTACTGAATCCAGCTTTGGGGTCCTCAGCACAAGAAAGACGTGGATCTGTCAGAGTGAGTCCAGAGAAGGCTCACAAACATCATCAGAGGGCCAGAGTACTTCTCCTGCGATAGAGAGCTGAGAGAGTTGGGGTTGTTCTGTCTGGAGAGGACTCTAGACAGACCTTAGGGCAGCCTTTCAGTACCTGAAGGGAACTTATAAGGAAGATGTGGACAAACCTTTTAGCAGGTGCTGTTGCAACAGGACAAGGGGTAATGTTTTTAACACTAAAACAGGGCAAACTCAGACTAGATATAAGAAAGAAATTATTTGCAATGAGGGTGGTAAGACTCTGGCACAGGCTGTGTGGGGAGGTGGTAGATCTCCCATTCATGGCAACATTCACTGGGTGGGTCTCTGAATCACTTGATCTAGTTAAGGACATCCCTTCTCACTCCAGAGGGGTTAGACTAGATGGTCTTTAAAGGTCCCTTCCAACCCAAACTATTCCATGATTCTGCATTTTGCTTTTGTCTCAAAAGGACCAAACAGAAACTTGTTCAGTATTCAAGGTCATATTATACAGCAACGTTGCACAGTTTTTCTGGCTGTATGGGTCACCTCTTTCTCTGCAAATATCAGCAGACATAATGTAGGTAGACCTGATCACACATGCAGCTGACCCAGTGCTCTCTGGAACTTAGGCTGGGTCCTCCCTTGCACCATACTGCTGTGTTCAGGTGCTGACTCACAGCACAGGTGCAGTCAGGAGAGGGTCCCCACTACCAATTAACACACAGAGCCTGTGGCCCATTTTCTTGGAGCCCTACTGCTATCATGTGGCCAGAAAAGAAGACAGCTGGGATCATGCAGCTGCCACCATCACTAGAATAATTAGTTTAGCCTGGAGCAAGCTCCTGTGCATCTCCAAGGTGCCTTGGGAAAGAGGGCGACCAGGATTAGCTGACAGACTCTCAGTTGAACACTTGAGAGATGAGATATCAAATTGATTTAATTCATATGTTGGATGGTTTTTTTTTACAAAGTCCTTGAAAAATTGAGTGATTTGGGTTAATGCATGTAAAAGCTTCAAAGGAATCAGGATATTTTTGTCTTAGTCACTAACAGGCATCCCACTGCTACAAACATATGAGACTTTATAGGTGATGTCTACCCTGATAAACAAAACAGACTAGGGAACCCTAAAGGCAAGTGTCATAATGGCTCACAGCCATCTGGCCAGATTCCCTTTCTTCCTCCCCAAAACAATGTGGTATAATCCAACCTGCCCACAGAGAGCAGGCCCTCACTTGTGTTATTCTCTCAGACATTTGTAGCTTTTATCTCGAAAAATGCTCTTTGGCACAAGCCTGAATTGTGCCAAGGAAAAGTGCTAATAGCCAAATACTGTGGATGTTCTTAGTCTGGCACCCAAGCCCCCGCCCTGACTCTGTCTGCTCTATCTGCTAAGGCAGGAATAGCTGCAGAATCCTCTCAACTTCAGTGAATTCCTTCAGCCCTCACAACAAGGTCTGCAAAGGCACAATTACATCCAATTTCAGGGGCTGGAACACTGTATTAATAAATCTTAATTCTCCAACAGCTTTGACAAGTAGAATCCAGCATGTACTATATATAAGAATGGTTATGACAAAATATTTCTCAATTGACAGATGTTTTTCTTCAATGCTGATCTAACCTGCCATAATTCTGGAAGGATTTCCCATAATGTCATCTTTTGTAAGAATGCACTCAAGGTCCCAGAGTTTCTGCCCTCTTTACCAGAACAGCTTTAAAAGACCATTTTAATAGACAGTTTTGGCTTTTCTAACTTGAAGGGCAGCTCATTTCAGTGGGATTGGACTATATTACCTTTAAAGGTCATTTCTACCTTAAACTATTCTGTGATTCTATGATTAGTGTCAAACATCAAAACTGAAGTCTTTTTTAAGGTTTCTAAACACAAAAAAAATCTTAATATGAAATATTTTGGCATGGTTGGCTTTTAAAAATAACTCCTAGAACCTGTCAAAACTTTCATCCATTCATGACAGAATGCTGACCAGGAGTTCAACAACATGTCAGGAAAAGAAATAAGAACGATAAAGTGGCATGCCTATTTTAATGTCATAAACTGTGAAATTCTCCAGAGTTGCTCAAATCTGTGTGTTTTCCTTGATCTGATCAATGTAAACAATCACATTATTGGTAATGAAGCTCATGGACAGTAGGCGACAGAATGACAAAACCTGTCCCTTCCCTTGCGGAGAATTTGTGCCAGATGTTGTAAGTGCAAACATTGGACCTCAGCCAATATGCCAAGCTGCATACATGTTCACACTAAATTCTTGCTGGCATAAGAAAATAGGGAAGGAATGTATATTCAAGGCCTTTTCAATGCTGCCTCTGGTGTTCTATTCATCCTTATTGCTTTCTTCAGAAAGAATAATTTTGTGATATGTTTTGAATTTCATCTTTCCTCACTTTCAGCTTACGCCAATTATTAAAATCCTTTGTTGAGTTCCAGCCATCCTGCTGGAATTACAGAAACTAGATAGTGGAAGGTATTTAATGGAAGCCTACTTCTACAGTAAGATCAGCTATAGCTGTAAGATTTGGGCATAAAATTTAATGGCAACATATCTGCATTTCATACAGAACTGGAGTTTTTTAGTGTGGCTTTCTGTTAAATTCAAACAAACCTGTCTGCCACTTAGAAGTCTGCCTGCCTGCCTTGAAAGATATAAGCCCTAACATAACTATCATGTCTTCAACCTTGTCTTCACTCACTGGGTGGATGTCCCCAGCTCACATTAACATTAATGGGAATTCCATGTATGCATCACTTGGAGAAAACACTCCCTGAGATATTTTATCATTATCTTTCTAGGCAGATAGGGATGGCATCCATCAAGCATTCAACACAGTTGTACAACGTGCATTATTAAAGCATCAGAGCAATAACTAACTAACTAAATAAATAAATAAGCATAGACATTGCCAAACACATTCTTCTTAAAAGAGTAAGAAGGATCAAATGGAAAATCTTTGAGAATCTTGGGAGAAGAATGTGACTTAGTTGCAAGTTTTTGTAATTAAAAACAATCTAAAACCTATGTTCATTCCTTCTCTTTCTAGAAAAAGCAGCAACGTGATGGAAAAGATCAACCTCATTATGTAAGCAAGTCACAGATAAGATGCATTCAATTTATCACAAACATCCAATGGCTGAAAAAACAAGGGGATAGTTTACACTGTAACTGGTTGATCTTTGTGAATTTTCTTTTTTTTTGTTTTGTTGCATTTTTTGTTTGTGTCTTTTTGTTGGGCTTTTGGGTTGTTTTTTGTTTTGGTTTGGTTTGGGGTTTTTTTTGTAACAGAAGATGACTCCCATAATTTTAGTATTTTGGGGAAAATAAGAGTAAAAAAAATACTTCCAGACGGCCTCATGAGAGTGTCATGTACTGATCAGGAAGCTTGTTTTCAGCTCACTGCTTCTGCCTTGCTGTGATCAGGAGCAAGAGGAGGAGACATCCTTCCCCCTTTTCTCCCTAGAAAATTGCAGAAGCAGAAAAGCAACCAAAAACCTTTCCACTGACAAATGTTAAACTGAAAACTCTAGGCATGTCCAAACCATGGCACACATTAAGCAAACTAGCTCCAGAACCAAAAATACACAAGAAACACCTGCAAAATGCTGCACTCAAGGCAAATTAGCTTTTGGAAGCTGACACTTCTTGCAGGATACCACAGCACCCTACAACCAATTGCCTGGATGTATCATCAGCAAGCAGCAAAGGAGCAGCAGGAGAAAAGGAAATACTGTCATCTGAGGATAATCAAAGCATCAAGGTCTATTGTCAAGGTAGGCATCCTGTCACTCTTCCCACCTCTCTCCCCCAATAATTACATCATTCTTGTATTTTCTCTGGTAAAAGAAGTTCTAGGAATGAATGTCCTTCATTTCAATTTGAAAAACAATTTTCTAGTTGTGAGTGAGAGTTCAGCCCAGGCAACCTCTTTCTGCACTTCCTGTGGAAACAGACACCTGCAACACTTTTCTGCTTGTATCCTATGAGCATCAGTCACAAATTTGCTTACATTGCCAGTCTGCCACTCAGATCACCTAGGCTTTGATAGACACTGAGAAGTACTGAGTGGAAAGAAGGGATAGGAGAAATCCTGGCAGGCTACAATGAACTCAGCTCTTCAGCTACATTGCCAAAGAAGCACAGCTCACTGATGGCTGAGTTTTCCTAATATAAACCTCATGAAGTTCAACAAGGTCAATTGAAAGGTCCTGCACCTAGGCTGGGGCAATCCTCAACACCAATGCAGACTAGCGGTCGAAATGACTGAGTTCTGCTGAGAAATTTGGGATCCTGGTGAATTAGAAACTGGACATTAGCTGGAAAATAGCACCTGCAGAAAGTCAGCCTGGGCCGTATCAAAAGAAGCGTGGCCAGCAGGTAGAGGAATTCTGGCCTTCTACTTCATTCTGGGGACACCTCATGTGGAGTGCTGCATCTAGCCCTGGGGGAAACCAGTATAAGAAAGACATGTATCTGTTGGGGCAGGTCCACAAGAGACCCACTGGAAGGGTCAGAGAGACAGAACACCTCTCCTGTGAGAGCTAGGACTGTTCAGCCTGGAGAAGAAAAGACTCTGAGAAGAAATTACTGTGACTTTTCAATATATAAAGGGACCCATAACAACAAGGAGAGAGGTTTTACCAACGCCGATAATGACAGGACAGAGAGCAACGGTTTTAAAGTAAGATTGGACAGAAGGGTGTTCCAGTGTTGAGGCACTGGAACAGGTTGTGCAGAGAAGCTGGGCATGTGGATGCACATGGCAGGAGGCTGGACCAGATGATCTTTAGAGGTCCTTTCCAATTAAAACCCTTCTGTTATTCTGTGACAAAGAACCTTTTTCCTTTTCCTGTACTGCCATTCAGTCTGCAAGCAAAGATGAAAATAATACCACCTTTGAGTTAATAATCAGGATTTTCCACCTCCTAAGTTGGCAGAGATGATGACAAAGACATGTTGTTAGAGCTGTTCTCAGGCTGGCTTCCTTTCTTCCTTTACCTCTAGAGCAGGACAGTGGAAGGAAAGAATAGAAACAAGGAAGAAATGATCTGGGCAGGTACCAGAATAAGCCTCTACTTAATGGTTGCAATCATTGTGGTGAGCCCAGGCTATAAAAGACTGAAGCTTCCTAAAAGCTTTTCTCCCAAACTTCAGCCCATGATGAAGGGCTGATGTTTCAGCTCTTGTGTTGTTCAGTTGGTGTCACACATTTTCATGGCTGTCACATAAGACAGCAGCTTCAGGGAGGTCACGAGCATAGGACAGTTCAGAGGATTAGTACCTCTATGTTAATATTCAAGACCACCAAGACTTATGCTTTAAGAATCTGATTTTGAGCCACCCCACTTAAAAATTAACATATTCATAGTTGAAATAGAGAAATTAAAATATTTAATACCTCTAAAAAACTGCAGGCCTTTAATTTAGGAAAAGCAACATTTTGGATATTGATTCCATCTAACAAACTGTCATTCCAGCAAGTCATACTAGAATCAGCAAGGGAGTAATGAAAGAGTTACAGATTCATTCGTATGCTTTATTTCTTTGTTTATACACCTGCTAGCATGCTAGTGAATCACTAGTGCTGCCACACTGCAAATAATAAATAACCTCAGCAGATGAACTCATACTCGAGTTCGCTTGTGTGCTTATCACAAACCCATTTAAAGATGTTTCCAACTCTCCCAACTCTAAATACACTAAAAATTATTTCAAACAGAAAGTCTTCTTAAAAGAATGCGAAAAGAATTCAGTTTCAAATACTGGAACCATAGTGGAGTAAGCACAGAACACAGACCCCAGTACACTGACTCAATAAGGTACATTCAAAGAGTAGCTAAATGATGCCTTTCAAGTCACTCAGGATTTGGAGGACAAAATTTTAGCTCTTGTCTTATTGTATGTCATACTTGTTTGCATTAGGGCAGTATCAAGTGAGAGAAGCCTGTATTTATAATGTCTTTGTGTGACTGAGCATATTTATTAACTAAATTTAATTTACATTTGTAACATAGGTGGTCAGGTGCTATCTGGGACATAACAGTGCATTTGAGCAGTTTCAGTGCTTGCTTAAAGAAAGCAAGCTTTACCATACCAACAGAAAATTCAGTGTTGAAACTGAAGTGCAGGGAAAACTTTCTGACAGATCAAAGTGACTGAGCATGTTTGTCAAGAAAAATGAAGTCTTTTGCCATACACGCATACATGACCATGATTTTGTCTCTGGCATTTCATAATTAGATGGCAGTTTCTAGTAAAATAAATTCATAAATAAATAGCAAAGCATGTGGAGCCAAGACAAAAGAGCCTAGTAAAGATACCAAGAACCTGTAGCTTCTTATTCTATTTAAATAATCCATGTGTAATTGCGACATTTTCTGACTTATTTTTTATTTGTTGTTATTCATCAGCACATATGGGCCATTATTTTTTTCTCAGTGGATCAATCCTGTACAGACTAAAAGCATTGTGTAGTTTCTAGTCAGATGACACTGGTTCTCTGCAGTCATTCTAACCAGGGTGCTCTTTTAGTTTTCAGTTCAATCAGGCAGAAAAGCTGTAGCAGGAATTAAAGCCATGTGCAGCCTCCTAAACTGGCTTCTGCAAGAAAAGGTGTTCACTTACTAGTTCTAATTTTGCTTCACTCAGAAATTCAGGCCAGTGAAAACTCACTGTGATGGTATGTAAAACAAGAGGAGAATCTGGGCTAAAATCCTTCCAGCTCATGTTCCTTAGTGTACTTCCCCAGCTACTTCCCAGAAATATGAGCACATATATCTGTTTGTATTCCCCTGGTTTATATGTCACCACAAAACCTGCAGACTAATAAACCAATTAACCTCATCAGGAGAAAATCTCCCGTCTCCCTTCTGTGGAAAGGCAGAGGGCAGAAGGCAGGAAACATGCTGCCAGAGGGGCTGAGGAAGGTCCTTGGGCATCACAGGGGGATGCTACAGCACCCAGTCATCAGAGCAAGGACTCAGTGGAAGAGAGAAAGGGAACATGGCAGCAAGGAGAGAACCCGAGAACACAGAACGTCTCCTCTGCTGGCAAGTTAAGGGGCAATACAGCAACCAGAAAACTGGAGGCAGCTCTCTGGCTGCTCTTCTCCTTAGGGAGACCAGCCTGCCCAGGAAGCAAACATCCTGGAAGTATAGCTGCAGGTGTATGCCAGGAAAAGGAGGTGAGCCTTATCATGGAAAAGGAGCTTTGCAGGAGGTGTGCACAAGCACAGCAACATTGTTGCACACAAAGGAGCTTTAGTCACCTCTCAGCTGTAGGCCCATCATAAATTTGGATCCCTAACCTTCAAGCCAGGCAGTCCACAAAACACAATGAGGGGAGTAAGGATGAGCTGGAAAAGATGGCCTTTGCACAGGCACATTTTAATTGTTTTGAAGTAACTATGTAACTCAAATTTAACTCAAAAGTCACATCTCTTCTCTCAGTGACTTATGAACTTGATTCTTTACATTATCTCCTGAAAAAGAACTTGGAGGAAGAAGCTAATTCAGACCCGTTTCTTGTGTAACAGAAGCTGGAGTAATATGATTCAAGGGGGCTCCACTTGCAGCACCGTGTGTTTTAATAGTCAAACCAATAAATTTAGATGAGTTTTAATACCTACCACTGATATGCTGCTGTTACTCTACAGAGAGATGTAATAGAACAACTACTCAGAAGCTAACAACATCATCCAGTTAGGTAACCAGTTCAAACTTCTACCCTGTGGGGTTTTTTTGGGGGGAAGGGAAGAAAATTAATATTCTTTTTACATGGAACTTAAAACAAAGTGTAATTTAAGAAGATTAACTGACAATTTAATGGATTGATCCAAAGAATGTTTTAATTTGCAAATAATCTCCTAAATGTCATGAAATCTCCAAAGCAACATGCAAACTATTCTGAGTCCAAAAATAATGAGTTATTGATTCTTTTGTTATGAAATCACTCTGTAGGTTGGCAGTATACCTTTAGGCCACAATCTATTACATGAGCAAATTACAGTACCTGATGCTGACAACGAAGAAATGACAGCAAAATTTTTCTCATTTAAATATAGGCTAGAAAAAAATGTCAAAACTACATTTTTTCCCTCCACCAAATAAATAAATAAATTAAATTAAATTAAATAAGCACTGTTCTTTCACATCATGTATTTGTGAAGAGATAATATTTCTGTATACAGAATCTGATCAAGTGTGTTACCCAGAATTCTCAGAATTTATTTACTACTGAATCTCTACTATCTACCTCTGTAGACTACAAATCTGTGTTTATCTATGCATAGGTATGTGGTTTTAAGGAGTTAAAAAATGCCTAAACCCATTTCAGAAGTAAAAACTGTCAAAACCAAGCAGGACATAAATGAATTGAGCACCTGAATGGACAGGTGACAATGTCACTGAGGACTGAAAGCACTCATTTATTTCAAAGAATAAAATGAGTTCACTCCCAAAAAAATGGTAAGAAAAACTTGAATATATGAGATCTGTTCAGTTCTGTTCAACAGAACATCACAACCTCTCAGCTCATGGTCTCTAGCTTTTCATAGACTGCCTTTATATCAACAATTAATATAGGTTAAGCACAAATGCAAAAACATTAATATAGGTTAAGTACAAAAGCAAAACGAAAACCTGAACTCAGAGCATTCTACAAAGCCTAAAATTTAAACTGGAGTAATACAATACAAATATGCCACTTTCTGCTAGGAGCTCTGTGCAAAAAAAAATGCCCTAAGTCTTTGCCCAAACACAACTAGGGGGTCTCTGAAGCAGACACAAGTTAAAGAAAAACACAGCATTGGTCTCCAAAAGGAGCTAAGTTTGAGTCCAAGCCTGAGGTCAAAAAAGAGCATGAAATACCACGGACCTGTACTTTGATCTTTACCAGCACAGTGTTTCAATGCCCATTCCACCAGCCAAAATTATACCCATGTGAGCCTGTGAGAGCCATTCCTGCTTTAGGCAAAGCACAGTCTCATGATAGAGACAATGGTATCCAGTAGCTCAGCCGGCAGCCCAGCCCGTCCCACAGCCCAGTTTTGCCCTCTTTTGTCCAGTTTACCACAGAGGGTAGTTGCTCTTTTTTCACACCTGAGTTTCTCATGAGATGGTGGTACTCAGCCTTCCCCAGTGTCCAACCACAGCTCCCACCAAATACTTGTGCTTCTCAGGAAATGTTGGTTTTGTAAGGATACAGGATGAGAGCAGAGGAAGAACAAGGATACTACCACACAAAAAAAAAATGGGTCTGGATGGAGATCTAGAGATTTTGCTTGTGGGGGAGATGTTGCCTGACTTTTTTTTTATTCCCCAGAGGCTGAGTTTCCGCTTCAGTCTCTGCTATATGGTGGCTCTAGCCCTCGGCAGCTGCATGGCTTGGAAAGGACTGAAACTTGTCTGTCAGGTATTCCTACTGATGTCAAGCATGAGTTAGGTGGAATCATGTTTGTCCCTGGATTCACAGATGATATTTTCCGTTTGAAAAGTTGAAGATTTTGAAGAATTCTATCTTTTGAATACGGCTAAGAGAATATAAAAATGCTAGATCAAAAAAATTATTGAGGTGGCAAAGGGGAGCAGAATATATTCCCTGAATAGAGATTATAAAATGTTTCAGGTTTCCTTTTGATTAATTGCTTTATTTTCTTGTGGTTTTTTTAAGAGTTTTACTTCCATTGTGGAATTATCTTCTAAACTGTCTTTCTTCACTAAACAACTAAAGGTTAGTTACTACAAATACAATGTGAAATCCATTGTACTCATCCATTGTTTATACTTCTTGCAAAATAGTATAAAGTCTTAATACATAAAGACAAATCTTTAAAACTGCTTCAGGCTCCAAATTAAAAAATATTCCCTTTTGTGTTGATTACCAAGGGTATTTAGAGAATCCCTTCTGATCACAGGATATTTCCATATTGCCTGTCACTTTAAGGTGAAAAATTTGCAAGGACACTCTCACCATCTGTCATCAAGTCGCTTTAGGTGACACAGAGGACTGGTCTAAAATGGCCAATAGGCCTCATGCATAACAAAACCCTTGCACTTTTGCATTGTTTGTATTTTGACCTGGGCAGATAATCTTTCAGAAAGGGGGCTGTGTTTTGCTACTTCTTTTTTCCTCACACAGTGACCATTTGAGTGCTGTCTTTTAAAGAGAAATCATCCATCCATCTAGAAAGTAAATTTAGAGAGCTGTCTCTCTCTTACTCTTTGGCCTAAACAACTACTTTTGCAGACTGAAGGCATTTTATTAACAACACCACGTTTCATGAAAGCTAGTGAAAAACTTGCCTTTCTAAACTAAGGGGCTTTTTGAGTGACATAATCACTTCATTTAAACTGTAAATCTAGGTGGTTGTGAATGTTTAATACACTGTCAAGGTTTCTTGCTAACAGTCTCTGATTAAATTGATAATTTACGAGCAGACAGCAATCTAGAAAGGAAAAAATAGCATCTTTCTGCAGCTTGACAAAACCATGTTAGCCTGTTTGTATAGTCACTCATATAACAAGGACCATTTCTCATAGCAGAAGTCAAAGATAAACTGTTCTTTCCCCTATGTCAAGCACCACTTAAGACTTGCAAATACCATTTCCTCATACAATAGAGGCCTCTCCAGCTTATCAAGTTTGTAGCTGACACACTTACAGCACTGGTTAAAGGAATTAGGAAAAAAAAGTTGGAAAAGTAAACTTTTGGAAAATATTTTTATCCTGTCAGTTTTCTATCTCAATGACTGGAAAATAAAAGACTAATAGAACATTCATCCCAGAGCTCTGTGTGCCTCAAAGTCCAGCAGCAAAGAAAATTTTTAGGAACAGCCATTGTTAGAAACAAGTGAATGGATGAAGGGAAGAATGAATAGAGGATGGGGACATCGCTTCCAACAGAGAACAGGGTACTAACAGGATCCTCTAGGTTTTATGCCATCTTCAACATATACAATATTTGCATCTATAGAAGCAAGTCTATATTCAAGGCACAGGCAAGCCTCCAAATGATGCATTTCCTCTTTAGACTTATTTATGTTGTAATTGGGGAACATTTGTTATTCTTCAGTCCACCCTTATATTTTAGTAATAAACCAGACCTTTTAATTACAAATGAAGTCAACTCCTTCCTCTACGAAGCTGGCTCCACTTATGCTAAAGGGAATTACACTGAATTCTGAAGCATAAATAAATCCCTTGAGGTCCACTCCTTCTCTCCCACCTGCACCACACGCGATGTATCAGAAGCACTGAGTCACTTAAGCATGGGAGGGATTCCTCCTAGCCCCCCTCTTAGTTCTGTATTTCACTCAGCATCGCTGCCCAAAAACAAACAGCCATTTATTGTTCTATTACTGTGTTGGGTTCTGAAGGAATTACTTTTTAAATTAAATTTCCATGCAGAAAATGGGATCTGTAAAATCATGGGCTAGACAGACTGAGTCTAGTCTAAAACCCTGGTGATCTGTGAATGCCAGGGTTTCTGCTTTCTCCTGGGTTTAGGATCTAGGAATAGGCAAAAAATTTCTTCTGATATAGATTCCCTCCTCTCTCAGAAAAAATTATTGAGATGTACAAAAACAAGTCTTCCTGAAAACCAAGCTCCATAAATTCAAGGAGAATTTCCATAAATCTTTCAGCTGTGTAGAGATATGGTGTCACTACAGATGCTGAAAACTCTCACTGGGTCCCCCCTGCAGTATGAAATTAGCACTTTTACTTTTTGAAGGTGCAACCATGCTTTTTATATGTATTTGACTTTCAAAACAACATGACATGCACAAGAGAGAAAATAAAAAAGTTGCCCATGTTCAAGTGAAATTTTGTCTCAACGACTTTGCTGTGTTGTAGATGGCCCCTTTCAAGAACAGATGTGCATCACACATCTGGCTCAGAAGTTCCCAGACATCTTTTCCTGGATGATATTAATCATCTGAAAGTCATCTTTATATATTTTTGAGATCTAAATACAACCTTATATGTTCCAGTCAAGCCAGAACTAAAATATTCAAGATCTTAGGATACTACAGCTTTATAGTAAATATTTGGAGGCAGTTTCTGGAGACAAAAAGTAAAGTATTCTACTTCTTGGCACACTTTTGTGAAAAGAAACAACAGAAGGAATTCAGGAACAGTTGCAGAGCTACCCAGTAACCTCTGTGACAAACACTGGGGACTCCAGGGTTGGTGGAAGCGTGGTTATTTGTGATAGAGGCTTTGCAGCAGCCCCCCTCAGCCACAAAAGCTCAGTGATGCTAATTCTGAGAGAAGTGCTGATATTCTGCCAAAACATAGCTCACAGAAGCAGTGCTTGCTTCTGATTCTGTGCAGATCCCTTGGTACTCCATAAGGATTGGTTGAAGTTTTACTCCATGACCTTGCCTGGTGTTCTCTTAGCCTCCCCTTGAGGTGTTTGGCATTCTTGGCACATCCTGCTCAGGCTAACTGCCTGCACAAGGCCTCACATCTCCTTTTGGCCCTCTAGAGTAAAGACCCAAACATCAAAATGTTTCAGGTAACAGTGCTCCCAGCCTGGGGAGAGGGAAGGGAAGGGAAGGGGAAGGGGAAGGGGAAGGGGAAGGGGAAGGGGAAGGGAAGGGAAGGGAAGGGGAAGGGAAGGGAAGGGAAGGGAAGGGAAGGGAAGGGAAGGGAAGGGAAGGGAAGGGAAGGGAAGGGAAGGAAGGGAAGGGAAGGGAAGGGAAGGGAAGGGAAGGGAAGGGAAGGGAAGGGAAGGGAAGGGAAGGGAAGGGAAGGGAAGGGAAGGGGGGAGGGGAGGGGAGGGGAGGGGAGGGGAGGGGAGGGGAGGGGAGGGGAGGGGAGGGGGGAGGGGAGGGGAGGGGAAGGGGAAGGGGAAGGGGAAGGGGAAGGGGGAAGGGGGAAGGGGGAAGGGGGAAGGGGGAAGGGGAAGGGAGAAGGGAGAAGGGAGAAGGGAGAAGAGAGGAGAGGAGAGGAGAGGAGAGGAGAGGAGAGGAGAGGAGAGGAGAGGAGAGGAGAGGAGAGGAGAGGAGAGGAGAGGAGAGGAGAGGAGAGGAGAGGAGAGGAGAGGAGAGGAGAGGAGAGGAGAGAGGAGAGGAGAGGAGAGGAGAGGAGAGGAGAGGAGAGGAGAGGAGAGGAGAGGAGAGGAGAGAAGAGAAGAGAAGAGAAGAGAAGAGAAGAGAAGAGAAGAGAAGAGAAGAGAAGAGAAGAGAAGAGAAGAGAAGAGAAGAGAAGAGAAGAGAAGAGAAGAGAAGAGAAGAGAAGAGAAGAGAAGAGAAGAGAAGAGAAGAGAAGAGAAGAGAAGAGAAGAGAAGAGAAGAGAAGAGAAGGCACCCATTCTGTTTTGATGAAAGGCATGTAGAGTTCAGAATACAGATATGTAAAGAGAAGAGTATCTGAAAGCTACACATATCATGCAGAGCTTGACCTCCAAACAATAAATTTATGGAAAAAAATCAAGGCATAATTTAGTAGGTGTGTCAGTACCCCCACAGTGTGCAGAAATCTGCTGTTTGATTAAATTATTTCTTTCTTCCAAGGGCAGTATTTGTCCAAAGAAGTTTTTCCTTTACATTAACTACCATTAATAAGCATTTCTGAAAGCACAGTGAGAATCTAACAAGCACCCTTGAAGCTCAAAGTAGAGAGAGCACTTCAAAAGTAAACTTTACTTGGGGTTGGAATAAAAATTTATGGAAGTAATTTAAAATATATTAAATATGTTTCCTCTTACAATCATCTCTCTTGTTCACAGATTTAATATTTTTATGACCATGTCTTGAGGAAATATTTTTATTTATGATATGTAGACATAGCATTTAAATTCCTTCCAAAATGCATTAAATAAAAATGTGAACACTATATAGAAGCTAAGAAATGCATGTTCCCATGCTTCCTTAAACACATGAAAATGCCAGATTTTACAAGTTAATCTTCCAATAAATGATATGTTGTATTTAGCCATGGAGCATTCTGAAAAAAAAAATAGATAACAATGTTCCAATATATCAAGACTCAATTCAGTAAGTGTAAAAAGTATCTTTCTAGTGCTACAAGTGCTGGAATGGCATATCACATTAACACTTCTGACATCTGAAGCTATTATTTCCATGCTTAAAAAAAAAAAAATAGGATTTATTTTGGTTGCTATCTGCATTAAGTACAGGGCTCGCTTTCACTCTGCTTCACACATGTAAACACAAACAGTCCTATCACAAAACAATTGGCAGTTTTCATTGTCTTGTTAATCTTGCAGCCACATTTTTCTGTAACTTAACAGACCCTGCCATTTGGAATTCATTATAATTTGCATTGCTAATTAAAGTTGTTTCTGATGGATTGTTTTTGTATTGAAGCTTCTTAGTGAAATATTTCTCAATCAACATTAGACCTGTCTGGTAAAGAACAACATACCTTCACTTCATGGGCAAGCTCATAGAGTAGCATTTATATAAAATCTATAAAGATATTAAAAATGTAAACTAACTCTGTGGAGAACTTTTTATTAAAATTACAAATAAAGGCATCTGACTAATACAATTTTTTAAAATGCTACTCTTTCCTGGAAAAAAAAAACAGAAAGGGCTTTCATAAGCATAAAATAAAATCTATAGCCTATAGTACTACTAGGAATGGTGGGGGAGTGAGGAAATGGTGAGGAAAAAGTACATTATAAGAGAGATTGAAGAAATATGTAATGTGTTTAATGATTCAAACACATATAGTTGTTGGAAGCTATGAGAAATCACTGTAAAAGTGGTTGCTTTATTTACTAGCCACTTGTTGCCACTATTTGAGTGCATCGCAGGCTTTCTCAGCAATCCTAGGAATTTTGTGGCTAAAGAGGTTTGAGTGTTTATGACAAGCCATTCTTTCTTAAGTACTCAGCAAGGACTAACAATTTTCTTTTGTGGTTTGAGCAAGAATAGACCTTCCATTTAACCTTTGAATCTGAGCTAAAACCTCTTGTGACATTATGCATGACTTCATGACCAGCAGCCAGAAGTGAAAATGTAGTTCTTGGCCCTGCCTCCACAGAAGTAAAAGGAAACTTTACCCTGGGAATAGGGCTGGATTCTCATTGCCAAATCAGCATTTTGACCAGGGACTGAATCCCACTCCCGGAATCCACTCAAATCTACGTGGGTCACCAATCAAAGAGAGACGTGCAGCATTTGGTCCTCACTGTGCTCAACATGTGTGTGACCACAGCTGCGGTGACATAAAGATAGAGTTGGATACAAAGATGGACCTCCAAGGGCTCCATTCTGGGAAAATATATAACTGTACAAATATTGTGCCCACCAAAGAACGCAGTATATTTTGGTACAGTTACCCAGTTACCCAGGTTCTTTCTTTTTTTTTTTTTTTTTCTTCCCAGAGAAAGAATGAAAGCAACAAAACCCATAGGATTTTGGAAACCTCCCTCCATCCACTGAACAATAAACTCCACTTGTGGCACATTTGCTGAATACATGAAAATACTTACAATCTGTTATTCACACTTTCAGTCAATTAAGCTATTTAAGTTATTTGTTTTAATTTCAGTCCCAAGTCTTCCAAATTCTGTCATTTCATGTTTGAGCCAAATGAAGTCAGTTACTTTATTTGTCAAATATCTTTCTTATTCTCTAAACAGGACAAATGGTACCTTGTTCACATTTATACGTAGCAAGAGCTGAAAGGGAGAATTCTTCCTGGTAAAGAGTAAATAAGTAGATTCTCGTACTTCAGTATGTCATTAAATAAAAGCTTAGCATTTTTTTTTCTTTGAAGTGGACTTTTTTTGCTAAATTAATATTTTACATTTATTTCCACCCTAGAATATCAACTGAGCTGTAACTTCTTGAAACTCTCAATGAAATAAGGGACTATTTTTAAGCTTTATCTCATACTGAATTATTAAAAGAATATGTGATTTTTTAAAAATTATTTATTATTATCTTTTTAAGCTTTTCCTGAAATTAAATAGCAACAATTTTTTTTTTCTGCTTCGTCATATGGAATGGTGGCAAACCTTCTCAAAGGCATTTTAATAGATGGAAGACATTGTAACCATAATTTCAGGTACTAATATTAGAATGAGCTCATTTCTAAGCATTGAATTTCTAAGTAATTTTTAAGCACCAACATTATCTGTGCCAGAGAGAAACATTGCCTTGTCACTCCTGTGGAGTCTCCCCTACCTGTACCCGACAGAAAGGATGACTTGTGTATTGAAGGTTAATATCATGTAAAAACATTCCTAAGATAATAGCACAATGCTGGATTCTGATATACTGGTTTTTAAGACGTGCCTGTTATGGTTCATCACATTTATGCACTCTGCCTACGCTTGCTTAGCCTGATCCAATCCCACCTGAGTATTGTGGTCGGTACAATGACAACACTACATACATCATTTCAAAACTGAGACAGTAATAGAACTCAGGCTCATGTAAAATCAAACTTGGTCATATCACAGGGAAGCATTCCATAAATATTTTGAACATTAAGTAAAGAAATTGAAATGCCAAACAAACATCACAAGCTGTCTTCCTAGGACCATCAACACTTTGTAAACATGGATTTTCTTATAGAATGGGAAGGGCACAATTACCAAGGCATGGCTGAAGAAGTAGATATATGCATCAGAAAGGACAGATGGGACTAGATCTTGCCTCAAGGCTAAGAGAGAAGGTCAGAGAGAGGGGAGCATAAGGAGAACTCCCCAGGAGAAGATCATCACGATGCTTTATTGGACTGACCAGAATTCATCTCCTTCCAGAGCTGTTACCATGCACCCAAATCCTGAAAAAGAGCCCTGGAAATGAAAGACAATCCAGAGCCTGGAGAAATTTAACATAAAATCTGATAAAACAAGGCTATCAAGTCTTTTCTTCATCACTTTAAGCCTTGTAAAGTGTGTTACAAGGGGATTTTCGTAGTTATTTCTATTCCTTACTAATCTGATTCTGTGGGAACCCACATGGCTAAATTTTCACAATACTTACTACTCTTGGTAAAAACCCAGCCCAAGATCCAAAGATCCAGAACATCCAAGATTCTCAGGTATCGCTCCATCAGTTAATCAAGTAGGGCCCCAGTACATATCCAGGCACAATCCACAGTTTTCTATAGTGTTTGGTTGTTATTTTTCTCCCAGTTACGAGGGACCACTGCAAGTTTTGTTGCAACTACCACATTATTGGGAGTTTTGAGTGCCTGGATGTAGAAGGATTTTTAGCAGAACAAGGCCATGATATGCTCCTATGGAAATTGGACAACCCTGGCCTGCAGAATACAGAGATACTCTGAAGACCATGAACTGTCCTTGAAACAAGAGAGATTATGACCGTCCTCAAATGGATACAGCAAGGAAGAATGAGCATTCTGCCCAGACGAGACCAGACACCAAGCATGTTGTGAGAACTGCTAATTTGGCAAACCTTAGCTTAGGATGTTTATAGTATGACAACCAATCAGTAATTAACATGTATGTGTAACTATAGTTATGAGACAATATATAGAGAGGGATAAATATGCCAAAGTTGCTGAATAAAGTAGAATGACATGTAGCCACATTTGTGTGAGTGTTGTTACTCAGACGGCTCTCCGATCGGGACCTTCTTCACCTGGATTCTAAAATATCCTGTGAAATTGTATGTAAGGGACAGACGCATGCAAGGGAAATCTCCTTTCTTGGGATATAATATTCATTGTGAAGAGTGAAAAGCAAAGCAACTCTCACTTCTTGCATCAACTGAATCTTTCCTCACGCATCCAAAAAATCTCATCCTACAGGTGTTTGCATGCCTCAGCAACAAAAATTTTGAAGTAAATTATTTTCGGGAAGTGAAAAAACAGCAGAGCAATCCATCTGATGTAGTATCTAAAGTCTTCTTTCCAGTGGACAAAAGAAAAATTGTAAGAGAAAAGGGAATCATAGTTTGGAAAGCTGCAGAGTGAAGTCTGTAACTCTTTGCCTTTCCTTCCAAGGCAAGCACCAACCTGTGTTATACTTCCACCGAGGCTTTCAACACTGAAGCCACATGAAGGAGGAAAATCCCTGCCATGAGACTGTACCGACCTCTCTTCCTCCTGCACTGAACTTCTTACGCCAGACTTTCCAGCAACTGTCTGTGGACAGTGTTTCTCTTCCAGCAAACCCATGCCACTCTCAGCCCTGCTGTGCCTCTCTCAGCCCTTCTGTGCCCTAGGCCACCACACTTCTGCATCCTGGCCATCACAGAAGTTGCTCTCCTGGGCTGTGACAGGGAGAGAAGCTGGCAGGCACCTGTCTGACAGGTGCTCTTCAGGACCAGTGGGTTAAGAGCTGGTGACTCCATGCCCTGCCCTAAAGGCAGGAGAATAACTGCTGGACCTTGTCCAGGAAATCTGTGAGGTTCCCCCTCCTAGGTGTTTGCCCTGCAGAAGAGAGTTTTACCAAAGACAGGAAGGTGAATAAGGCATCTCTATCGCTCTTTTATACAGCTACTAAAGATTATTACTTTACATTTTCAAGATCCAAACACAATGGTAGCAGACTGCAGTCTGAATTAGATAAAACATTCACCTCTTAATCAAAACAGGAATATATGCCTTGACTTTCACTAGAAAGCCTAACAATGTGAACAAAAGAACGCCAAGGCAGAGATTGAGTTATTCTTCTTACAAGGCAATGCAGTTGCATCTAGTTGCATATGAGACAATTAAATATAGCCCTCTTATGTCATGACAGCTAATTGTCTGGTCCAGAAAAGCTTTAAGTTACTGTTATTTTCAGTAACATCCCACAATTCCATGTCCTGGGATTTTATTACTTGAATAGAGGAAAGACTCAGGCACTCTAATGTAATTCTCTTGTTATTTTATTACTTTCCCATGTAAAATTGGGGGATGTAACAGGAGTATAGACAATTATGTAGAGTAGGGTTATTCATTCCTACATGTTTTTACTCCTTAAAACTGGGTAAGTCCTTTCCAAAAATTGGTCCCTAAGCATAAAATGCCTTGAACAGCTTTAATTTCAGAAAAGAACAATAAATCACTTTAATACCAGAAGCAATATTTGATTACTCTGCATTACCCGGTAGCCACTTTACAATTATAATCCTTTACACTCTTATCAATGAATATATCACTCCTAACTCTAACCTCTCAATCACCCTCTCCCTCATCCGTGCTCCTACAATTTGGCAACAAGCCTCCTACTATTATTTAATATTAAATTATATAGCACACATGTGATGGTGATAGTCATGTGATAAATTGCATTTATCATGCATCTTTTAATGCAGCTGCATTAATCATGTCTCTCTTTCACCTTGCCTGCTAATCCATCTCTGTCCAGGACTGCTCAGTCCCACCCAAACCTTTAAGGAGATTTGAACATGCACCATTAGAAATGGTGCCCTTTCCCAAACATGGAATTTCATCACAGAAATTACACTGTCCCAAAGTTTGGCACAAATAACTTTGAGTCTGTGAACAATTTAAGAATGAACCATGTGACTCGTTGGAGCAAAAAAACAGACACTTACATTTTCTGTTGTTACAAGGCTCTCTATTTCTAGCCTGAGGTTATTATCCATGATCCTGGGCCTTAAAATGGAAGAAATTGATGTTTGTAAAATAGGTGCTTCTAAAGGTCTTTAATACGTGTCAGCTGCTGTTTTATTCCCTCCTAGACATCTAAAGCTGGGCTTCTAACAGACAATTAAAAAATATTAACCTTACAAGTCACAGGATTGCAAAAAAGTAACCAAAAAGTATTTTAGAACTCTTCAGAACATTTAGAATTATGATATCTATGAATTATTTGTCCTGTATGCTGTGGTGTCTCTTCAGTGGTACAGGGCAGCAGATGCATTTTTTCAGCATCCACTGGAGATAAGCTGTCAGATCCCTATTGATCTGCCCATGCTGGCTTTGTTTCACAACACTAAAATCTCTTTTTTCCTTAAATCCAATTCTTAAATTTACTTAGAACTTAAACTCGTTTTTTAAAAACATTTTAAAGTCTTTTAAAAAAGAATTACTGAGGTTGCAAGTGTTTCATGAATCCACACCAGAACCACACAACTGGTTTGGGATAAATTTTATGGGAAAGCAAAAAAAAGAGCTGGGCAAGAACTAGAAAAAAGTGTTGAAAACTTTGTTCTGAAATAATAAAATGTTTCAGCTTGTTTAATTAAAAAACTTTGTGTTAGAAAAGTCTGCTCATAGATGTATGTTTAAATCACAAAACTGCTGTAAAATATATATATATGTTTATGAAAAAAAATATCATTGATGAACACCAAATCATTTTCCATATTTTTGGAATAACTTAGACACTTAGAATATGATTAGTCACAGCAGATGGGAGTGCTTATGCCATTAGAACTAAACATATGGGCAAGTGTTTTGTTGGATCAGGATTTATACATTTTGTGGATCTTTAAAGTTAAACTACTGGTTTAGGCATTCAAACAGCCATAGCTGAAAGGCTGTTTTTGAAATCCTGTCTGCAACAGAATCAAGCCCTAACAGAATATTACACTCTTGTGTGCAGCTGGGGTTTTTTGCCCCAAACTTATTGCTGACGGGGCAGAAAATGTGATAGGCACTCTGAGCACTCACTGATTTGTTCCCACTTGCTTTTCTCCTCCTCTTCCTCCTCCTTCTCCCCAATTTCTCGTTCTGATTTCTCTTCTGCTCTCCCCCTCTGGCTTTTTTTCCTGACACTGCCCAGTGAAATATTTATCATTACATGGTGAGGTTGAAAAGCAGATACCGGTCAGCTACCGGAGCACCTTTGCATCATCCTCTTACTCGCTTTCTCTCACCATGATAAATTGAAGACAAGATACTATTAACCCTTTTGGGTGTAGGTTCACAGGGAAAAAGGGATTAAGGGGGCTGTAACCAGTCATTGGTACTCCCTCACAGCCATAGCTAGAGGAGAAATTGCACCTGTCCTGTGCCCTCCTCTTTGTCCTCCAGACACTTTCTCCTGATGTCATGGGAACGCAGTGTTTGGAAAAACTTCCTCTTCCAAATTCTGGGATTTTTTCAATGCAGTCAGGACAATTTTCCTAATTTTTGAACAAGAACAAGGAATGTAAGAGATACCTTTCTCATATAAAATGGGGCAGGAATTTACAAAGTTTGCTGTTATTGCTCTCCTGTGGCTTTACTGGCCTCAATCCACGATGTTTCAATTTTTCCTTCCACTGAGGCAAAAAATCCTTAACATTTTACAGACATCCCTTCTAATCCCTGATTGCTTCCATTTCTCACCATATTTTCCTCCTCCTTGTTCTATCAAACAATGACTATGACTTCTGCACTGGAAAAATGCTCACTCCGTGGCAATGGCAGTCAGACACAGAAAGCAAACCCTCAGGTCAAAGAAATTTTTCCTTAGGGGATCCCCACGTCTCAGGAAGACACTTGGGAGACCATGGGGAGAGGGTTAACTTGAACACCAGTCCTTCCAAGCTCTGAAATCCATGCTAAACCCATCTGCAACTAAGTATAGAGCAATTCAGCTAATACCTGTGGTTATTAATTCTCCAACAACTGAAAGTTCTGAAATGTGGTTCATCAAGGACTCACAGTGAAAGGAGGTAGAAAATTTAAAAGAAAAAAAAAAAAAAACAGAAAACATTGATAAATCAGAGGTCCTCTTTTCTAAAGCCCAACAGAACTTGCTGTTGTCCTGATGCATTATGGCCACTCACAGCCTTAATCATGTGAAATCACTTCAAAAAGAATTAACAGATTTAACTAACCAAAAAAAAAAAGCTTCAAAGCTTTACCAACAGCAGGAGACCTTTTTTTTAATTGGGAGCATAGATCTGAGCAAAACTAAAAATATTCAATTATAGCAGATTTTGAAACTGCATAAATATATAAATGATTGAAATATGATGTTTAATATTCATATTTTTCATTGTTTTGAGGCTGAAAAGCCCAGTCAAAGCTTTATACTTCTTTCATTATTGCTATACATTTTGACTGAAGAGGTGCCTAGGCTCCCACAAAACCAGATCCTTCCTGTTTCAACAGTAAAAATATCTCTGTCCCAAAAATCTTGCAGTGTAAGCCAGGAGACAACAAGTGGATAAAGGCAGAGAAATGAGAGTGCATATGGAAACAGTCAGCCTGACAAGTGGCAGTCTCAGTTTTGGCTCTGCTTTCACCATTTGCAAACCCTTTTCATCTACCAGCCTATCTCTGTAGCAATAATAGGAGCTATTATTAACAGGTTAGCATCCCCTACCTGCTTGAATTTATCATACATGGATGAGAAAGATAGTGCCAGTAAATTTCTCATGCCATTGTGTTTGTTAAAAAAAAAAATAGTTGAAAATTCCCAAGACAGAAGCTATGACCAGATGTAAAAACAAATGGAGATCAGTTTTTATGAGAAATAGAAGATTGATTCTTGCAGTTACAAGAAGTGTGAACTTCATTGAAAGAACACTCCAGGTAAATATATTTTAAATAGTCTCTAATGCAAAGTGTAAGCTAACACATAAATGAAAGCAATTGCATTGCTCTTAAATAAATATATTTTGCTTCATCCTTTAAGTCAACTGGATTTCAAGTTACCTTAGGGAGCTTGGATGTAGGAACCACCAATGTTTTAGAGCTATAGGCTTACCTAGTTACACTAGAGCAAAGCAAATGAATGAAAATGCACATGGATAAATTCTCATGAGAATCCAAGAAAAATACAGGATTTTTCAAGCAACACAACCGCAACCCCCATGATATGAAACACTCTTTTTTCTACGTGAAATGTATTACAAGAAAATAAACCATTAGAAAAATAAAGACTCATTCTCTGTAACAATCACAATGAAACCCATTTAATGAGATTTCACAGCACGAAAAAGTTGCCCCATTCCAGTTCAGTCAAAACATGCCAGCCAATCATGAAAAGCTATTAGAGAAGGTGAAGATAGTGTCTTTTTATCCCACTACATCTCTGAAAGCTGGCATGCCTTTCTCTTCCATTTTAGGGAAAAGAAAGAAAAATTAGAGGTACCTAACATTGCATAAAATTGATTTGAAAATTATATCTTCCTTAAAAAGAATGAAAATCTTAGAAATTTCTGAGAAGGTGAAAAATAGAAAATAGGTAAATGCTCTTGTGATTATGTTATTGTTAGCAGCACTGTTAATCATAGTTTTATTAATATATTAACAATGTGGCTTTCAGTTTCCAAAGTGAGAGCATTCTAGCTTCTCCTTCAGGCAACTATTGAGGAAAAATAAATGTAAATAAATTATTAATGTAAAAGAATTTTGTCTTGTACTTAAGTAAGGATGCTGTGAAAATTTCTGTTTTACTCCTAATGAAGGGTTCATACCTCCTTTAAGAGTAAGTTGTACCTAACCTAAGCACAAGCAGCACCACTGACTGTAGCTGGGACTGAAGTGGGTGGCGTTATACACGTGTTTGAAATTTAAAAAATCATCAGCTTGTTCAATCAGGCTGGCTGTGTTGTGACTATCTATACTGGTATCCTTATTTTGTGCTGTTACTACCTACCTGCATTCTTTAAGCAATGGTGGAGTAAAATACACCATCCCCAGCTCAGCTAAGTGCAATTGCTCTTGTTCTCTCTAGTTCTAGAAAAAGTGTGAGACCCTGTGACATGAGAAATCAAAGGCACCACTTCAGTAGCTGGTTTAACATCTGAATCTGTGAAGCAAGGGAAGTGTCAGGGGGTAACAGTCAGCTGTCTGCAGGCACAATTTCCCAAACCTTGCCTTTCACTTGTCATTTCTACTTCCACGTGGCCCTATCAGGACAGTGGGTGAGTCAGTCAAACACAAAAGGACAGAACCAAGGACAAACTATTGCTTTGCTCCCGCTCGCTCTGTGCAGCCACATAGGACTGGCGCATCATGGCAGGAGAAGTTACGGCAGCTTCTCAAGGGACATCTCCAAGGACTGTCACAATACTGCCACTGGACTCTGTGGTACAGTTTAATTTTATCCTTCACCTTTTAATGCTACTGTGACCTTTCGAGAACAGTAGATGAATCTTTGTGAGTGTTAGAGGGGTTCAGAAATCTAAACTATCCACACTTGAAAAAAATTCTTTGTTTCAAGCACAGGTTGCTTCTGGTTATGCCTGTGTGAGAGCAGTTTATTGCACAACACAGATAAATGACATTTTCAGACTGGTTCCAGGCAAGGAACATATTCCTTGTGTTCAGCTCTGCACTGTGAGCAGTGCCTCGCGCCTTAACCTTGCTTCATCTTTACCACCACATAAAAATACAACACATCAGCTGTGCAGCTGTAACCAGGCATCCTAAGTGACAGCCCAGCAGGAAGAACAGCCTTTATTTGTCACCTAAAGTTAATGGAGTAAATTCAGAGACCCCCTCCTTCCTCCCTTTCTCCTACAAAGAAGACTCAAGGCCCTGATTAATATGCAGCCCTATTAACTCTAGTGGCTCTAAGGAGGCGGTGACTGAAAAGGAAAATTAATGACCTCCTGTCCAGGACTTGCCCCTTATTTCAGAGTTAGAATAAAAACTGCTTTCAGAAGGGAATCAGAATTATTAAATCTTTAATTGTAAATTGGTGCAGTAAACACATGCCAGAAATAGCAGATTTGATAAAATTCAATTTTCACTCCTCTTGCTTAATTCATATTTATTTGGTAATGTCTCAGCCAAGTTGTTGCTACTTTTACTGTCATTGCTCAAACCTCAAGCATGGAAAATATACATTTTCTTTACTCCTGCTCTAGAGAACTGGGTTTGTTTGGGGTTTTTTTTTGGTGATGTCACATCAACCAGGAAATAGAAGAGACCCTAGTTGAATAGTACCTAAGGCTGAATAATATCCTAAAAAGCAATCCAAAACAGAAACCTCCAAAGAAAAAAGAAACAAAAGAACAATACCCATCTCATCTTCTAAACCACACTCTGCAGGCCATAAAAACACAACAACCACATCCAATCCACTTGTTACAAAGGAAGGACCTATGAAAAAGAACCTTGACTCCTGGGTTTGTTCAGGAACCTTCCTATTGTCCTGCAGCAGAGTGGGCACCTGCACATGTAAACAAAAAAAAAAAAATTGCCATTTTAACTAGTATTATGAATGGTGGATAGGATGTCAAGCACATGCTACTGTGACTACTTCACAGGATTCTTAAAACAACATATAGTTAGCATCTTTAGTTTGGTTCTTAATGCTTTTCTCTAGCTCTCAGGCAAAGTGTAGAGGCCAAATAAACCTCCCATCTGTAGCAGCAAGAGATTCAGAATTTTCTTTATTGATTAAAGCTAAACATAAACTTACCTAATTTTCCTGTCTGAGTGCTCCAAGCTGAAAGAGTGAAAGAAGTTTGTACGGAATATTTAATTACTAAGTGGCTGCTCTTTAAATTGCAGTATTAAACCCTCAGCTATGCTCAACATTGTGATCTTCTGACAGTCTGAAACACTGATTACCCATTCCCATACAGAAGGATGCCAGAAATAACTTCACAAAATTACAAGCAAGATATATAGCCCCTTACTAATTTCTCTCCTGGTATTATGATGCAAGGCAAAGTCAGATTTTCCTCCATTAAAGTTCAATATCTCTTCTTTTCACACACTTATCTTTGTTCTGTACATCTTGTTTGTTTCACTTTTACACACTTCACCAATTCTTCTTCATTAAATTGTGTTTTTCACTTTTGTTCTGTAGTCCACAAGCTACATTCATTTACCATCTTTCACTTTTCATGTCTCACATCCTTCATTTTTGTGGAAGTAGTGTCTAAATCTATTCATTCACTTCTTTGCCTGACAAAACACACTGGTTTTCTACTTTCATAACAGTACAGTTCACTTAGCTCTTTTGGGTTTAATAAATATCTAAAGTAGAACTTCCCCAGTTTTGTAAGATTTCCTCACACAATAATTGATTAACTTGCAATAATTAGCACCTATGAAAGGTAGAATAGATATTTCTTCTATAAACTTTTCTGGGAATAAATCACTGTCACTTACAACATGGCCTCAATAACCTTTACATACAACTGAACAAACTCTAGCTACCAGCAAGTAATTGACTTGCAACAGAAAACTAATATACACCTGCAGTAAAAACAGCAGCACAAGCTTTCCATCCTTACCTCAACTCCACCTCATGCCAGGATTCAGCTGTGTGGGACATTGCCAAATCATTTCTACTTCCACATTACAGCTGTGTTTGGAAAATGCTTTACATTTGCTGTTAATTCACTTTTCAATGTCACAGCAAATACACAAAGCAACATTATTGGGATGAATAATCATGAATTATCTTTGGTTTAGACCAGCCTACTTTCATTTTTTCTTGAAACCTCAATTTATTTTTCTCTAACCTAAAATAATGCAATGAAGAAAGAAGTAATAATTCAGAGATTCTCAATGGTGCTAAGCTTTAAAACTATCGAATACAAAATGCTTAGTAAAATAATTGTTTTGATTCAAAAAGGGATTTTGGGACTAACTTCAGATAAGACTTTCATGGTCACTCTTCATCTAAGCGTATAGGCTCTGGGGCAGTGCTAAAGCAACTTAAATAAGATGATGTATGTAGCTCTACTGATACTGACTGCCGTGGTGCATTTTCAAGAACTGCAACACGAGTTGCTGAATCCTCATATTTTTCTTCCAGCCATTCTTAAAAGCAGGGAAATGTAAAAGTTCAACACAAGAAGGGTTGGGTGTTCTTCTTACATCCATGTAACATCCCATTTCCATAATGAACAATTACTTTTCTCTCTCTCCTTCTTTAGCTAACAAGATATGCTGGTGAGATGAGTTCTCTCCACCAGTTTTACAGGGGTAAAACTTCTTGAGTTGTGGTGTAAGAAAAAACTACTTTGTCAAGTTTTGATGCTACATATAAAGGGAAAGATCTGAGAGAGAGACGAAAGCGAAGAGCTGCTTTCATTTCTCAGCCAAGTTTTGTTATATAGTTTAAACATTTAAATGCAAACAAATCCAAACTGCCCTGCGTTTGTCAAGAGAAGGGCTTGTGAACACTATGGACTCTCCAGAGCAGAAATGTCTTTTCTGGGGTTTCTGGGGACCACAAAGGTCTGAATGATCAGCTGTTTCTGGCTTAGGCTTCTGGCTCTTAACTGGATAATTTACAGAGAACACAAAAATTATTCAAATACTCTGACACCTAAGAGAGCATCAAAATTAGTTCTGCTTTTGAAATTAACTTCTTCTTGGAGTCAAAAATTTCCTTAGCCTTCCTCCTGTCAAGGAAAATTTTATTCAGGTTCAAAAAGAGAGCTCTCAGTGAAAACCTATTCCCTGTTCTTTACTGTGATGCAGTTAAGCAACCATCTGCCTATCCTCTATTACTCATTTAATTTATACAGCACAGTACATTTACTTATATCTTTTCTGTCTGAACAGTTTTCATTTTAATGTCATTATGACTTTATTTTTGCCAGTCATGAATTCAGTCTCAGCTGGAAAGAATGTGCTTTCCTCTCCTGTTGCCTGTTATTTTCCTCATTTCACTCTTCTGTCAATGTTATTTTACTAACACATAGAACAGGATATATGATTAGAATTAAATAGCAACATTTTAACATTTGTTTCGCTATTACATAAATGTTAGGTACATCCGATAATTCAGCTGGCAATATACATCACCTGCAGAGCCACACATTTTCTAAATATTTAAAGGAGAAAGTATTACTTGCCTTTTAAAGCATTTTTTTTTGCCTGTGTGATTTACACTCTATATAATTATTGTTTTTTGGTTCGTATTTTTTTAAATCTGGTGGCTTTTTCTTTCCTTTTAATACAAATATCTCCATGTCACTCTACTTAGCAGCTGTATTCAGTCATAAAAGGGCCACTTGGTATCAGAAAACTCATACATATTTGCCTAATAATGCCTTTTAAGTAATCTGCCCCTTTGTTAATGGCTTTTTTTTTTAACCAGCCATACACTAGGAATCAAAATTAGCATCTAAATGAGGATGTTTTAAACGCATGCCTAGGGGTTGCAGTTTTCACCTTATTTTTTTTAATAGTTTGCCATGTTAAATTATGTAAAATAGAAATGGTTTTTTAGTTTTTAATGAGCTAATGTAGACCTATCAACCCTCTCTCCCTCCCCCCCTCACTTTTCTGCTTAAAGAGTCCACAAACTGTTTTGCAGGTATGAAAAATGGCCATGAAAGAGAAAACCCAGTGTCAGCAGGCAAAACAGATCTCTTCCTCACCAGAAGCAGCAGCACCACTGCATGAAGGAGCATTTGTTTGAAGTCCTTACTGAAATGGCCCCGTTCCCTATTAATCGCTTGCAATACATAAAAAGAAGCAACTATTTTTATATTTAATTTCAGGAGAAGAAATTTCATTACAGCTCCTTTTAAATTGGCTTTTCATTTAATTATGGAGAATGATTAAAGAGAACTAACAATGTGTGCTGTGGCATGGCCAAATGGTGATTGGAAGGGGGAAGGAGAGATGCTCACCATCTGTGAGTGTAACGTTGGCAGGGAGTAAACAGCAAAGTGGGAGGAATTACAGGGCAATAATCTGGATTTACCAGGTGAGATAACTCATGGGAAGAGGGGAGAGGGTTAGTGTCCGGCCCAGAGGGGATGCATCTCCCTTGCTGGGGGAGGCCTCTGAAGATGGGTTGATTCTGAAGGGCAAAGAGGTTCAAATGTAGTGTGTAAGAAGCAGGAGAGTGTCTGAAAAGGATACGGACCTGTTAGCCAGACAACCAAGAAACAGGAGAGCTGGAATCCAAAGCTAAACAAAACTCTAAAATTAACATAAATTGCTGATATGTGGGGTCCACAGTTAAACTTTTGTGTAGCACTGTTGCATTCAACTATTTTTGTTTTCCCCTTGTCTTTTCAAAAGCCTTCAGTGGTGTCACATGGTCACATGCATAACAAAAACAAATTCCTCAAAACTGAGTCAGCAACAAAATGTCTCTCTGGTGGTGTTGTTGTTCTTGTAGTTGTTGTTGTTTTAACCCACATCAAGATGATTTGACAGAAGAATCACATCCCCTGATATCATGTCTCCTAATGCAGGCCAGACCACTGACCACCATTATCCAATTTTGGTGCAATAGACACGTGGGAACATGTCTGGCTCACCTTCAGCTTAGTATTGACCAGGAGCTTCAAGATCTCTCCTGCAACATTTTTGTGTGGATGGGTGACCCCTAGCATGTGCTCAGGATGGTTATTCCCCAGATGCAGGACTTTCCCCTTTAATTCCATGCTGTTTCTGTCGTTACGCTTCTCCAGCTTGTTGAGGTCCTTCTGGATGGTTGCATGAGCCTCTTGTATATCAGCCACTCTTCTCACTTTTGTGCTATCAATGAACTTGCTTAGGGCCCACTCTGTCCCTTCACCCAGATCATAAATGAAGGCACTGATTGGGATTTGACCCTCTATTGACATCTAGGGAACACCTCTGGTAATCGACCTCCAATTAACCTACATCCCACTGACAAAGTCCTCTGGGCCCAGACATTCAGCAAGATTTTAGTTCACTTCACTGCTCATCCAGCCTCTAATTCATCATTTTGTCTCTGATTATAGAACCATAGAATGGTTCAGGCTGGAAAGAACCTGAAAGATCATCTAGTTCCAAGCTCCCTGCCATGGGCATGGACTCTTTCCACTTGACCAGGTTGCTCAAATACCATCCAACCTGGCCTTGAACACTTCCAGGGATGAGGCATTCACAACTTCTCTGGGCAACCTGTTGTGGTGTTTTACCACCCTAATTTTGTACTGATATCCAACCTAAACCTACCCTCCTTCACCTTAAAGCCATTTTCCATTATCCTATCACTACAAGAGACTACAAGTCTCTCACCAGCTCTCTTGTAGTTTCCTTTATGTCCTGAAAGGCCACAACAACATCACCCGGGAGCCTTTTCTTCTCTAGGCTGAAAAATCCCAACTCTCTCACCCTTTCCTCATAGGAGAGGTGTTCTATCTAACCATGAAGGTCTTCTGGGAGACAATGTCAAAAGCCTCACTGAAGGCAGACAAAATCCACTTCTCTCTCCTCAACTATTAATCCAGACATTCCATGGTAAAATGTTGTCAGCTTTGTCAAACGTGACTTTGCCTTGGCGAGTCAACGCAGACTGCTCCTGACTGACATGACTTCCATGTCCTTCATGTGACTGGAAATGGTTTCCAGGATTTGCTCTTTCACCTCCCCAGGGTTTTTGAAGATGCTGACAGGCTTGTCGTTGCCTGGGTTCTCCTTCTTGCCCTTGTCTTGTTTTTTTGAAGATAAGAGAGACATTTGCCTTTCTCAAGATCCTCAGGCACTTTTCCACGAATTCAGACAATAATGAAGATTGATCTAGCAATTACATTAGCCAGCTCCCTCAGTGTTCATGTATATATCCCACTAGGATCCATGGAGTTACGTGCTTTGCTGAAGTATTTGCTGTCCTGGCTCTCTTCCACCAAGGGTACAATATTTGTAATTACCTATTAATAGCACAAACATTTTACCACAGAAAAAAACAGATGAAAAGGTGTATCTGTTCCCTATGTTCCCTTGGAATTCCATGAGCTTTTCTTATATGCACTGTTTCCTAAATTGCTATTCCCAACCTGCCATAAGACTTGTGGTCACATGATTACCTGCAACAAGCAGCTGGTTTACTTTTCTCTACTTTTTGTAGTCCCTTCAAACAATCACATGGACTTCAGTGTTATTTTCATCAAATTTTTTGCTTCTCTGTTCTGTGTTTAGCAGCTCTGATTTGCTCCTAAATGTTTTCAAACCCAGGGAAAGTGATTTAGCTCTGGCACCAACAAAGACCCTGCCACCCCTGTAAAGGACTTGAGATCCATCAAAGAGCTACGGCCATGTTTTCAATCAAAATGAAAGCAAACCTTGAGACTCATTTAATGAGCTTCCAATAGAGAGCAGAGATCTTATGGAAGTATCTGGTGATGTAGGAACATAAGTATTTCCATTTATAAATCAGACAGGGACTAGGAGAGCAGAAAGAGTGTAAGGGATCAAGACTTCTCTAAGTCCTTGGCTCAATAGAGCAAATGGGCCACTAGTTTATAGTTATTTCATTTGTAGAAAGGTGTTTGACTAAGGTCAAACAGCTACATTATAAGCAGAATATAAAAATTTAACTAAACCAACCCTTTTGAGTTGTGATTCAATCAGACATATTCAGGAAGACATCATATGGATCCATATTTTCCTTTCTGTCCTTGATTTTTCTGCACTTGTCAAAATGTATATGCTCTATGAAGGGTCTAATGGTGTAGGATGCAAATATTTGTGATATGTACTGTTAATACAGGTAGAAGGATCTCTGTCCTCCTTCACTTAGAAAAGCCAGCGGAAAAGCAATCCCTGACGTGGAAATTAGGGCCTGTCTGTCTCCAAGAGAACAGAAGTGGAACAACAGAGTTCTATGATTTTTCTTTCATCCAGGGTTAAATTTTGCTGGCATATTTAGGGAAGAATGGGTGAGGAAAGCTTTAACTGTTCAATTTTACTTTTATAATTAACGTCAAAAATACCTAACCTTTGAGGTGGGACATTCTTCTTAATGTGGCAGAAAAACAAATAAGTCATTATATCAGAAGATGGCAACAAAATATAATTAGTTCATTAGTAAAACCACCTGTAGAAATGAAAATATTTTGATATGCAGTGAGATTTTAATATGCAGGATATCTCCAGAGGCTTTTGAGAGAGGAGAGGGGAGTACAAGGATGACAAGTCTTCACTGCTATATGAAATTCATTTTTACTTAGATTTGCAGAGAGTAAATGAGCTTCCAGGTGTTATTCAGTACATCTGAATTATAGAGGAGTTGGATGTTGTGTGTAATATGTGTCTGAAATAAAACTGATGGACAGGCTATCGGGCAGGCAGTAACCACTAGGAACACTGGCTGTGCAAGGAGTTCATTGGGGAATCTGCTGGTCCCCATGGTAAATCCTCCTGTTAGTTGACTGTTCTCAATAACTAGAAAAATAGCTAGATAGTTTTTTTGAAGTGTTCACTAGGTCTACATGTTTCTATTTTATTTTTATTGACCTTTCCTGTTTTATCATCTTATGGGTAGAATAAATCAAGTAGGGTATCACAGGACTAACTAAGAGGAACTGAAGTTTAACTCAGGAATAATCCCATTTAATTAGAGACATAATCACCTTAAGTATATGCCCTTCATTATTATAGTATCAAACAAGGCAGAATATTCCCTCAGAATTTACAACTTCTGTTGATAATCCTTTAAACTGATTAAAATTTTAAATAATTGCTAATAGCTAAGTCTGAAATTTTCAACTTTTCATTTAGATTCTTACCATATGTCTATTTTTAATTTCCTTTGGGTTTTCCTCTGAATTTTTTTTCTTATTATCTGTCACATTTTAGAAATTGTGTCTACTTATTCCTTATGCTAAGCTTTGACTTCATTTTAAGTATTTCTAACATCTATTTTATGGTTAGTTTTTAATCATTCCATTCTCTTTTTTCAAATCTCTGTTCTCTACATTTTTCTAGAAGCAAATCCACTTTTCTTCTCTGTTCATTCCCTCAATTATATTTCTTTTGATTATTTTCTTTTCCACTTTTTTTTTCATTTGGTATCTGATATCTCATTCCATGTTTTATATGCATATGACAAAGTAAATGTAGGTTCATGGGAACTATTTCACTTATATCCATCCTCATACACCAGCCACATGCAATCTGCATTAAATGAAAAGTGTAAAGATGCAAACCATAATAACCTCTGTATTTTCAAAGTTACTCACTTCACTAGTAATTCAGCTTTAGGGATGTGTAAAAAATTTACTGGATGTGCAGTGTGGCACAGTAACAAAGCCTTTGTTATTTGCCCAGCAGAACTAATTGTACTTTTGAAGGACTGCCTTTTGGCTGCTGGTGATCCTCTATATTTTTCAAGGGGAGAAAAAAACCCTTTCTGATGTTGCTCTTTTTTTGCTTAAACATATCATAGCATCCTCATTTTTAATGTTGAAAACTGGAAAAAAAACCCACAAGTACTGCAACACTTTTTAAAAACATGATCTAGAGAAAATTTTATTTTGATCCATTTAAAACTCTACAGAATGAAAAAGACTGCCATTCTGAAAACACACTTTCATACATCTTTTTTATATCTTAAATCTATTTTCAAGCAGTCTGTTAAGTATAATTTCAGATACAAACTTGCAGCTTTTTGGCACTAACTCATGTCCTCTTATTCGAGCTGCTGACCCTAGAGCTGCCATATTTCTCCCTAGCATTTAGAAAAACTATACAACTTCTATCCAGATCCAAATGTACATAGGGAAAGATGAGTACATCTAGGAAAACCCAGACAGATGGTAATGCTGGCTATAACTCACCATGTTGTGTCCCCTCAGCCCACTCCAGCTGAGGAGTAAAACATGTCAGTTTAAGCCACTTCCATCAAGATTTAGATATGAAGGAAGCAGATGGAACTTCAGGATACCAAGCAGACTTGTTTATAGTCAGGCCCAACTCCATCAGTCCATTAAGCGTACACTGAGCTTCAGGCACAAGCACACGAGGGTTCCATGGATCACAGCGGGTCTATGTGTCCAGCCTAAAGTTAAGCATACACTGAAATAGGTTAGAAATATTGCTTTGTTAAAAGCTGCATTGTGCACAAACTGCTTAGGAGAAGAAGTACCGCTTCTTCTGGTTCAGTACCTGTTTTACTTAAGTATTTAAAAATATTTATGTAGTCTCATAGATATCAATCATTCCATTCATACAATCTACTGCTAAGAATCTGTGGAAATGGTTTGCTCAGCTGGCACTAGCCCATAATCCAACCCACGGCGCATCACCAGTAAGCACTGTCATCTCAGTTTACCTGCTCAGAGCTAAGTGTTCACAGAAGTACTTTAAAATTCATGTCTATATATAATTTTTTATAAAAAAATAAAAAGCAAAACACATTGAGGAGTCTTCCAAACACATGGAAATCTGTCTGATGCCAGAACCTCTTTGGTCAGTGGTTCTGTGTCCATCTGTTCAAGGCAATGTATAGATCCTCTCATTGCACAACTGACTCTCTGAACATATCTGATCCACACCACACCTGTGATGCACATATCACTTCCAGCTTTGTGGATGTGCTGTCTGAGGCCAGAAAGTAATAGCTGATAGTCCATAAAGGTGAACATGAAGTCAGTGGCTGTCAACAGTTCTTAATCAATAAAACTGACTCAACTTTTTTGTTTCCAGTATAACATCAGAGAAGATGCAAGATTTTAAATAAGCAGAACCATTTTTTGTTGGTCCAAAGGCTGATGAACTATAAGCACTAATAGTCTATCTGAACTCTATATACTCTTATTCAATTCCTAACTTAGTGAATAATGTCAGATACTGCACTACTCAGTACTGAGATTTTTGTCATGGTGAGTAGTCCTGGAAGTACATGCCTGAGGCTATTTCTTCTGAAATAAGAGAAATAAAAAACTAAGTCAGGCACAATGTCAGTAAGAGATGCATACTCCGGACTTAACCTATATGTGTTCATGTTATTTCAACATTGTATCTTAAATTCTGCCGTCTCTCTATAGTCCAGTAAAGCATTCTAAGTCAACAATTTAATGTATTAATGATTCCTAAATAGGTGGGAGGTGGCATTCTTTTCTTCTTCAAGTAAAACTTGAAGCATAATGGGAAAAAACTTGGTAAGTCCAAGGTTACATCCCAATTCTGCTTCTTAGCACAGGCCATTAGTCAGTCTTCTGTTTTAGCCATTAGATTTTTGCCTTTTAAAGACTTTCCTTCAACAATAATTAGAGGAGAACACGTGACCTTCTTCTTTTGTGCTTTTTTTTTTTTTTGCACCAACACCTCATTTCCAGCCTTTCCTGCTCACCCTCACCGTGTCTTATTGTTCGGGGAATAATTTATATTGATTAATACAAGTTTTCTTCATGTAATATACAGTGCAAGGAAATCAAACTTACATTGAAGCTTCACAATATAGTGTTAATAACCCCACTGGCTGGAAGTTAGCCAACTAGCTAATCATTACTGCATGAGCATAGGCACCTCACAGCATGTCATATCATTGAGGTAATAAACAATAGATTTGTTAATCTAGTATGAAAGCATTATCAGTTCTCTTTGCTTTGCAACTACTTCAAAGTCTTCTCCAAGCATTTCTACAGAACTCTCACATTGCAGATACATTTAGTCAGTTGTGATTTACAAAACAAGAAAGTCTGAAAATACTTGTCTAGGAATTAATGCTATTTTGCAGTATAACTAGTATCATTTCTTAATGCTTTTCACCAGTCTTCCTCTGTGATTCTTTCTAGAGTGGAAAAGCAAAGAGTAATGGTTTGGAATTTTTTCTTCCCATTTGATTCCAAAATGTCTCTCCTATTTATGTAGGAAATGCTATTTAATAATTTTTTGTAAATTGGAGTTTTCAGTTTGTCATCAAGCACACTAAATAACAAGTATTTGTATTTAACTATAAAAATATTTGTTAACAATAAAACAACTTTTCTTATCTGCATACTAAATGACATGATAAGACTACCTTAATATTCATTTTGTTTTCAGTCATGCTAAGCTAAGAACAGTCCATTTGTATCTAGCAGAAAAATTCAGGGTGATCTGAAAGATATATATAATTTAAAATATATCATTTTTTTTATTCTTTCTGATAGTAAAATTGGATGAAAGCATATTTTGTAGAATTTGCAAACCAGTCATCAATGACATTTTTCTACCTCTGTGGGAGAGAAGGAATAATTAACACTTTTGTTGCAGAGAGTAATGTTTCTTATACCACTGCTTTTTATTACTAATAGTAGATTGGAAAAAAAAAACAAACCAGAGAGGTGACTGAGATCTGTTCTTCTGATACAGCTGCCTTTACTGCTCTGCTCACTCTATTTCAATTTATTCCCAAAAGTGTTTCTCATTATGTTCCATTGCAGTCAGTCAAAGATGAGTTTTTAATAAAATGGTGCACATATCTGTGACTGTTCATGAAATTCAGGATAGAGTACATTTACAATCTGGAGGGAGGCCTCTTCCTTGAGGTTCTTGGACTTTAAAGTGAGAAAGACAGACTGGGAGCAGAGAAACCTGAAACTCCAAGGAAGCAGAAGTAGCAATGCTTCGGGCAGCAAGGCTCTTTGCTGTGATGCCCCCACCTTGGCCACTGCAGCTCATTGCCAGGCCACCATGGGTTGTTTTCTCCAGCTGTGGAACTCAAAGATTTCCTAATTTTATGTCAATGTGCTTTTTCCTACTTGTGTTCCTTATTTTAGCCATACATTTTGCCTTATTATTTCTTTCTCTTCAGAATTCCAAACTTAGGTCCTACTACAGAGAATGCGCATGTGCTGCTTCTCACCCTTCTATTGCACAAAGACATTAAAATAAATGAGAATAAACACTTGTATTGGCCTATCTTTTGCATTAGCAACTCCAGAACTTACCACATGAGAGTATTTTAGAGAAAATTCAGGCTGAAAAATTGTATATTTTAAGGCTGTAGTATCCAATGAGAGATTAGTGAGGAATCCAGACCACCTGGCTCCTGTGGGTTTTGGGTTGATCCTGAACTAAGTCACATGGAAGGTAAACAAATAAGGAAAGAACATGTACTGTTAATATTAGGATAAATATCTCAATGAGAAATCTGCTCACAGTGCAAGGCTCTGACCAAACCTTTGAATTGCCTGGTTTTCAAAATGTCCTTCAGGACTGGAGCTACTCCAAATTTCCTAGGAAATTTCTGTCAACTTGGAAAGCAAGACTATACTGTCTCTAACGTGCTCCCTTAGCTTGGTGAGCCATAAATCCATGGTAGAGTTTTTGAGGAATGATGTTTCTGCAGTCTTACTTTATCTTTAATGTCTTTGTTAGGGCTACCTTAGTTAACCAGGAATTATCTCCATGTTCCAAGAGTAGTCTTTGAGAGGAATGATTTAGGAAGCAAGTGACAATATGTGGAGAGGAAGAGTAGGAGGATGTAGTCCTTTTATTGAGGGTTTCTCTCTTTCTGAAAGAAAGGTGCTTTCTGAAATGGACAAAATGAAGAATTTTAGTCCAGATTTATGTAACAAGACATGACTGCATAGACAGCTGTAAGATCAATATCTCAGAGGCAGATGAACTTTGGATTGCCTCATGCAATATGGCTTTGTGTTTTCTCTCTTTCGTCCTCGTACCTGGAGGGTGAGATGTTTATTTTGCAAAGGATGAGGTATCCCTTGATTTGTTACTTAAATGTTTAATCATAGATGAATTACTACCAAAAAAAAAAAAAATCATTCAGATAGAATCACTTAATACTGGAGATGCTAATTCTGTGTTAGGGTAAAAAGTGGAAGGGGATGGTTGATCTGTAATTCCTCCTTTTTCATATAGATCTATGAAAAGTGTGGCGCTCCTAGACAACATTTAATTATCTTTGCTTATCTAGCAGAAATACCTCTAACAATGAAATGTAGAGTCAGATTCTTTTCTTTGTTCTGCTCAGGTTTCACCTTGAACCTGAGAAATCTTCTGTGATGGAAAGCAGAATCCAAACTCTCAAACTGCTTTGAGAAAATTTCGGTTTCATTGATAAGACTTTCCAATGGATGGATTTGCTGTTTGTGGGGATGTTTTAAAAAACACCTGAGAACTTTGGTCAGTCTGTGACAAAATGCTTTTGAATCTCCTAGAGGCAAAGGAATAGACAAGAAGGAAGGGTCATGGCAGAAGTTACCTTGCAACCCTACCCTTCTGTCAGAGATGCACTCAGTCAATGGAGCTGCAGAGGCAAAATCAGGATAGGCTTTTTAAGAGTCTCAGCAAGGAAGAAGAAGCCAGGTTGACTTTCAAATGCTTGAGGAAATCTGCAAGGCTTACAGGTAGAAAAGTCATCTCTAAACTTAAACATGACGACAAGACTGAATGAATAAAAACTGAACCATCATCGCCCTTCTGGGCTATTTTCAGAATCTCCTTTCAAAGTAGAGCAACCATTCTTCAGAGCAATGTAAAATAAAGTGGCAGTGCTCCACAGACTGTCCCACCAGCATGAATCTTACTCAGGTCCCCTCAATAGACCATTTTAAAAAGAATTATAAAATACAATGAGTAACAAAAAGGCCTGCTTCAAGCAGATTCCAATCACAATGAGGTGCTGATTTGTTACTGTAATTTAATTCCTCCAAATAATTAGTTCTGCAAAGACAGGAGGGACAGAGTGTCAATCCTGGGGGCAGGCAGAGGTCTTTCTGGCAAAATACCAGCCATTCAAGCATTTTTGGCAAGAATCCCTGTGTTTCTTTAGAAGATGCACAGGACATGTAAAATTAACATCTAATCAAAAAGAAAAAAAAAACACAAAACAGAAGAATATACAAAACAGTCACCAATTAACTAGTTTTACAGCTACAATCTACAGTTCTTTTATTTTGCCCTCAGCATCTTTTAGCTCCTGAAGAGTAGCTGAGCTTCACTGCATTTTTTACCCTGCCATAGCTGCACCTGCCTAACTACAAGCACACCAAACCATACCTCCCACTTGCCAAGATCTGTTGCAACAAATTGTTGGAGTTGTGTTTGTTCAGTTATTTCTAAATAAATTTTAAAACCCTATGAAACAAGCAAACAAACAAACAACAAAAAAACCAAATAGCCCACAACTTTTATTGGCAGTGCTGTGGACAAATCTTACAGGAGATATTACACACGTTGCTGAGATGATGCTTTCTGTGATATAGAATTTAATTTGCTATAATGTTACATTTATAGAGTACTGGCTGCCTATGGGAGCCTGGAGTGGTCCCCAGTATAATTTCTCTGAAGTCACCAAATTTACTTCAGAATTTGAAACAGAGAACCTAGGAAAACTGCTATTCCTGTCTTTGACATTCAAGCCAGTGTTTTCATGTAGAGTGGTTTTCAACCCAAATACATGGTTGTGTGAATGACTTTATAGAAAGGCTCTCTATATCACTCAAAAAATATACAGGCTCTGCAGTTTCCAGATTCCATTAATAAACAGGCACAATGCCATTTTCTTTCAAGGGTATTTCCAAAACAAGTGCAACAGTATCAAATGACAAATCTTTCAGGCTAATCTAGCATCTTCAGGGACTAATCTGCTACTGTGATAGAGACCTCCATTTTTCAGGTAAAACCTGGAAAATGAAACTGTGAAATCAGATTCCACAATTAAATTTTCTTTCCCTTGCTTTAGAATAGTAAAACTTTCTAACAGCAGTGATATGAAAGAAGTGTGGATCATGGAGAACTCTGGCACTAGTCAGCCAGGATTTGTTGCTGTCATTGTTCTAAGTGCTGCTCCTCTTAATAGCAGGGAACAGTATTCTTTTCTTAGATCTCATGATTATTTCATCCATCTTTGTACCTCTACACTATTAATTTTTCTGTATTTGTTCCTTCATTACAGTCTTTGTGTGTTTACAATGAACTTTTATAGAGTGAATAGTTACAATGAAGTTGAGATTCCTCGTCTCAGATGAATGCTGGTAAAAATATTTTAATTCAGTGGTAATCTGCTCTTCTGTCTGTCAGCCAGGTGAAGTGGAAAGATAGAAACAAATGGTTTATTTTCCATCTCAACACATATATGTCAAAAGGGATTTTTTTTTCTGCAGTAATCAAATGGCAATTGTGCCACTTTGTATACTGGATGTTGGACTACTAAATAAAACAATCCTTCTTTTCTACAGAGCCAAAACCACATTCTTCTCCTGTGAAATGAGCTGCAAGAAATGTACAAATAATAGATAAATAAATAAATAAATAAATAGCAAATAATTTATTCAGGTGCCTCATTACAGAGGTAGTTGCCTATCTTTGAACTTTCATGTGTGATTATCTGGCCATTAAAGCATGATAGGCTGGGTTTTTTAGGAGCCTTTGATGAAGCACTTGGAGACATCTATGCAGACTGTTTCCATCAGATCAGCTTTGTGTGCAAATCCAGTGACTCCTTTGAGAAACTGGAACAGATTAGAGAGAGATAACTTTGTTCTTTAAAAGTTGATGCTGCTTCTTTTCTGGTATTTCTCCTGTAAACAAAGTTTTTGTTTTACCTTGGCTCCCTCCCCCGTTCCCAGTGAACAAAGAAGCACAGAATTCATTTTGCTTCTCTATGTGGCTTTGTTTCCTTTGAGCTTTCTTTTACTATATCCATCATCTATTGGCCCTACAGACTATCTCACGAGTCCTGCCTCTGATGTGTTTGAAGAGAATTCACTTTTAGTTATTATGCCTTTAACAACCTGCTCTTCAGAGCCCTTCTTTGGCTTGCCTTATTGTGTTTAACACCTACTTGCCAAAGCTTTTCTCTTTTTTCTTTTTTTTTTATTATTTTCTTCACTTGAACAGAACTTCAATTTGGAAGTCAAAATTCTTACATTTAATAATGTCCTTCATCTCATTGTTAATATCCTACTGCCTAAAATCCATCAGCCTGGGAGGAAGGAATTGTCTTACTGAAGATTGTTTTGATAGTTAGCATATATTTGCTGAATCCATGGCAGTATCTTTAAACACTCTTTTTTCTATTCAAAAGCATTTTGACAGTGTTTTGCCATCTGAATCCCTCTTGAATTTCTTTTTATTATGCTTCACCATTTCTACCATAATCCCTCATTTTGAAAATACTCTGTACCAAAATTCATGTCCCTGCTTTCTGACTCTCTTTGGTCTTCTTCAAGCTTGAGAGTAAATCCAGAACAGGAACTGGACAGTGCTTTGGGTGAACTTGGCAACATTTTGGTAGTGAGGAAAGATAGAAAAGTGTTGATTCTGTCAGAAGCTGCCAGAAGCTTCCCCCATGTCCAATGCAGTCAGTGCCATCTGGCTTCTAGATGGACCAAGCCCAAGCCCAAGCCCACTGGTAATGGTGGTAGCATATCTGGGATATATTTAAGAAGGGTAGAAAAAGACCAAAAAAACAACTCTGTCTTCAAGCAGAGAGAGAAGAGAACATGTGAAAGAACTCTGCAGACCCTGAGGTCAGTAAAGAAAGAGGAGCAGGAGATGCTCTGTGCACGGGACCAGAGATTCCTCTGCAGTCCATGATGAAGACCATGGTGAGACAATCTGTCCCCCTGCAGCCTATGGAGGTCCACAGTGGAACAGAGATTCACCTGCAGCCCATGATTCACCTGCACAACAGCCTGAAGGAGGCTGTGACCCCAGGGCAAGGTGACGCTGGAGCAAGCTCCATGAGGGACCCCATGGCGAGCAGGGAAGGCGTGTGAGGAAACCCCTCTCTGAAAAGGAGGGTGTGGCAGATGCAACTTGTGAAGACCTGACCCCAGCCCCCGTTCTCTGTCTCCCTGGGCCAGTGGAGATGAGGTAGGGAATATGGGGAGGGAAGTTAAGCCTGGAAAGAAGGGCGGGAGGGGAGAAGTTTTTGAAGCTTCAGTTGGGGTTTTTTTGTAATCCTACGCTGCTTTCATTGATAAGAAATTTTCCCAAATTCATGTCTGTTTTGCCCCATGACAGTAATTGGTGAGTGATCTCTACCTGTCATTATCTTGACCCTGGAGTTTTGTTGTATTTTGTCTCCCCATTGCAGACGAGGAGGGGAATGATAGTGGCTCTAGTGGGCACCTGGAATCCAGACTGAGTCAACCCACTGCAGACAGAATAGTCTGAATGCTGTACTTTTCCCCTGTATGTCCAGCATAGATATCCTGCATTAGATGATAGGAGTTTCTTGTCTTAGCTGATCTGACTCTTAGCCATCCTTTATGCACAGGACCAATGCTCCACCAGCGCAATTGTTCTTCATCTGTACCCTTGCATTGCAGTGTTTCTCTTTATATTCCTTCTACCAAGATTTTTCTATGCATATTATGCCAAATCCTCAAGGTAAATTATTCAAAGTAGTACAAATCTATGAGGTTCAACATATACAAGTAGCATTTTTCCCCAAGGACTTATATGGATGTCAAGTTTCTTTTTCATTTTCTTTTATACAGAATGTTGTTTTGTTTGACACTCCTTTTGGCTCAGAAGACAGCATTAGAGAAATTTTCATTTGTCTTCGGAAAAAAGATATTGGGAAAAATGCTAAGAAACTATTTGTTTTCAGGACATGGACTTCAGTAGGGGATAGCCATCATCCTTTTAAAGAAATAGAGAACATTTCTGTTGAAGGTTAGTGGTACTGAGAATGTCAAAGAAAAGAATAGTATTTATTACTTGGTGTTGCAAAGAAGGCATTTTTCGGTTATTATTATTATTATTATTATTATTATTATTATTATTATTATTATTACTATTATTTTAAATATACATGTAACTAACTACAACTTTGGGTTCTAAATTAAAGTCAGACATAGAGAAGAGAAAATAAAAGAGTTCCTAAATGTTTGTTGCAGGCAACATCAGAGCAAATTCCCAATGAGTGATGTTTCTATTGAAGTGTGCGTGTTTTGATCACGGATCTCAGCATAACTTGACTCCAACCGTAGCTGTAGGCATCTACACAGCAAAGAAAAGGATTTATGGATAGATGATGCATGCAAAGGAATCTTTTCTGGAAACAAAAGAGCAGCTCTATATATAGTCTGAGTAAACAAACAAGAACAGGATACTAGAGACTACAAAAAGGAAATAGGACACTGCATCTATATTTAAGTGTCTCTTGTCATACAGTGCCAGTGGAACTCTGATGTCCGTATCCCACAAGACCCAGGTGAAATCCAGATTCAATTAATTGCACTCCAATAAATCCCAACTAAACACAGGTATCAGGGAGGAAGATGTTCTTTGAAACAAGTAGAAAGAACCACAGAAGAGTGAGCTATAACCTAAGTTTTGGCAAAACAGGGGAGACTGGGGGATGCGGGGGCACATAAAGGACAGGGTCAGAGAGAAGGTGAGAGCAATGCTGCTGAGGAAGACTTCAGAGGCCTGCAAAAGTATGTGATATAACTAGATCCCTCTTTTCATAAATTTTTGTTTCCATTTTAATTGTGGACGACAAAAAAAAAAATTGAAATTGGAAAAGGCTGAAAAGTTTACCAAGCAATGCTTCACTGGCAGCATTTCAGACATCCCTCTCCTTTGCTGCATCAGCAGCACCATCTCATTTGTTTTCCTCACCAGATAATGATTGAAATATGTCACATTCATGGGGAAATACTTTCATCACCAACCTGATTTTTTAAGAAGAGTTTTCCCTAACAGTGTGATTTAAGGTGTTCTGTATTTTCTAATGGACCATTATATATACATTCATCCATCTCAAAGTTATACCACCTACTTTGCTTTCTATTTGAGGCCTCCGTGATCTTCACTGATGTGACCGCAGTATTTTACTCTTTGCCAAGGACTGAAGGTAAAGAGAAAAATACCAAGAGGTCCTTGAAAATTGAGGAAAGAAGAGAAATTTAAATGAGGCCAAAATGGGAAGCAGAGAAACATTTTCAGTTTAGTAGAAGACTAGCATTTTTCTAAAGACAACAAGTCTTTAGAACAACAGTTCTCTAGGCTCAAAGTAAATACCAAATACTCCTGACTTTTGGTAAATAAATCGATGCTGATATTCTGCCCTGACAGACCTGAAACACAGAGTAAGTAATTAACCTTCATCTTGTCAGATTTGATACTTAGTCATCATCATCAGAGTCAGTAAAGGTATAAGCCCTGAAGGAAAATATCATTCTGCTCCCGTCACTCTTATTTGTGGACCAGGTCACACAATGAAAGTTTTTCTAAACTCATTTCAGATGAAGAATGGTGCTTTTACAGTTGGTTTAATGGAATAATGAGCAAGTTGAAAGGTCTTGGTGTAATATTTGAGTTTCAGATTTAATTTTAGTCAGATCATTCTTCCACCTTGCAATTGGCTGAGAGCTTTCCAAGTTTTCCTGACTGTCATTTGGAATGAGAAGCCCTGTCAGGTTGTAATGAGTCCAGAAAAGGACATTCAGGTCGTGCTACTGTGTACTTGATCCATGCCTTTTGAAGTAGCAGTTTGTTCTTTTTAAGACACTTTTTCCCAAGTTGGAAATGTAAAAGAGTTACTTTCAGGAACAGAGGCTGCCTGCTTACCAGATTCTACCTGATCCTGTGGCCCTGTTTAGGTTCACAGGCTTCTGTCTGCTAGATCAGTGGGATGACGACCCCTTCTTAAACCTCTATCCCTTATATGTATTTGCTTGAGTTCTATTTAATCTTGCAGCAGAACCCCTCAGGAAGGATAGGATTCATGCCAATGGTTTACATGACTAATTGATTCTTGCAGACAAAACCAGTGCTAAAGCAAGTAAGTACTGCAGATGCCTTCCTCCTTAAGGTGGAAGCCAAAGAGGCTCTGTATCAGTATTTGAGCTGTTATCAATTTGTTCCATGACATATTGCCAGAAAGTGTTTCCTTATGTTGGGAAACAGTGAAAAGACTATACATTCAGGTTTCATTAAAATATATAGACCTAGATTTAATTTGTGCTCTCAAGTCAGATATGGCAAGCTCACCGGAGCTTTGTGGCACTGAAAAAACAAGTTGGGGCTCAGTAATTAATGCAAAATGGGGAGTATTTTTAAAGAGAATTTAGAAAATAAGCAACATTTTCTTTATTATTTCTTCTTCCAAAAATAACAAGCAACATATAGCCTGATGCTGAATAGGATTGGGGCGGGGGGGCAGGGGAGGACAGACATTTTTTTATCTTGCCCCCTATAATAGATTTTTCCTTTTGCTCAATTCTCTCTGTGAATAACAAGAGTGGCAGCCATTTTCTCTCAGCTCAACATCAAAACCCCTTTCATCTGCTGTCTAAATGCAAACAAAGCAAACCTTCCACCAGGCCTTTCTTTCCAGATAAATTAAAACTCTCATGTCCTGGGGCCTAAATCAAGCCTACAGGCCTTCCCTAGATAAATCCTTTCTCAACCTGAAATCTTCTTGCTACACGTGCTCCTTGTAAGATAATTTTGCAGTAGCTAATCAATAATGCAACAGTAAATTGCATTTAAATAAACATTAGCGGCCCTCTTAATGAATAAAACCTCATTTGCAATTTGTCAAAGTCACAAATGCTGGACTCTTTTGATATTCATTAGAATATTGGAAATTGGAGCTTTGACAGGTTTTATGTATGTTGCAATTATGATTTTTTGTGAATAAAAGAAGTGCTTTATTTTCACAAGAATTCTTGAATAAAAACAGTGATATATGCTATGGATGTGATAGACCTCAATTGCCGCTTTATTGAAAAAGCAGAAAAATAAAAAAGGTCCTGTTACAGTCACAAATTTTAAACGGTTGAAATGTACTATACATGTATTTTGTAAGAACGTATTATGAAATTCCTTCTTTTATATGAAGAATTCTAATTAATTTGCTGTGATCCTAAGCTTTGGAAAAATAGAATTCTTGGTAATTAATTTTTATGTAGCAATACAGTATTACAGTTGTATGTGTCGCTAATTTTGTGGTGAAATTGCAAAATAAAAGTGTGTTTACACATCATATATTGTAAATTAACTTAATAAGGGTTTTTTTATTTTATCCCCATTTTTCAATGGAAGCACTTCACGTAAATGTCCCCATGTGAAACATCTGCACCATGCACATTACTGCATGAATTCACCGCTTTATAAACAAAGTCATACACCTGGGATGAAGCAAAAATTCTAATTTTGAGAACCATTAGGTTGTGGAATAGTATCCCAAGGGAAGAAGAAGAAGCCATAACCACAAGCTATTTAAAAACAAATTGGAAAACCTGAGCAGTACAGGGTAAAGCACAGAACACCACTGGAAGAGAGACACAACACAAATTATGTGCGAGTTGTTTTCCATATCTTCTTTCTGCAACTGCACAGAAGGATGAGGCCAAGGCAAACACAAAGCACCACACTGGTTTACTACAGGAGTCCCCATGGAAAAATCCAGCTTTCTTTTAAAACACATGTACATACACACACACACACACACACATACATACTCATGTTCATACATTTGCGTCCTCTGCACTGACATGAGAAATCCTACCTAAGCTTCCTTTGTGGGAAGAAATGGTAAATTAAGATAATTTCTCTTGCACTAAAGGAGTTTGAAATCATGAAGTGTGAGCTGCTTTTGTGAACAAATCCCCCAAAAAGTCTTCCTTTTCTCTTACAGCAGAAATGCAAGCTTTTTGAAAACATCTGTGTAGTGGTTTGGGTTGAAAGAGTAGGCCCTCTTTGTGAGGGTGTCTGAAGAATTGTACATATATTCAAATTAAAGAACTAAATATTAAAAAGAAATATGTTGTAGAAAAGCTTGTACTATGAGCAATATCCATTTTTATGCATAAAAACATGCATAAATGAAGACTAAATCTACCTAGCTTTGGAAATCATGACATGCATGAAGACTAGAAAGCGAGATCCATCACGTACAAAACAAGTTCATAGCTTTCTGTGATCTCCAGAACATATCTATCCCAAGGAACTTTTAGGAGGGTAGAGGAGATCAGATTATAGCTGTCACTCATAACATTTCTTGACTGGCTCACAAGAGGCTGATAAAGACATGGGCTAAGCAAACATAACCTAGACTTCAGGACAGCCCATGCCTCACCTCACACATCCATTTAAAATAGCCCATTACCCCAACAGAGTGTGCTTCCAGGAAAAGGTTGCATAAGATTGATTTATGGTTTCCACCTTTACGTCAAGGCTCCTCTCTTCCACCAGCAAGTAAGTTCCACACAGGCGAGACAGTCTTCTAGCCAGTAAAATAAACAGCCTCTTTGTCCCTTTCACCCTCCCAGTCTGTGCTCAGTGCCATTCCAAACCTTGGCCTTCAGGAGATGAGAAGCTGGAGGAGCTCTGCCCATCTTTCCTCTCCAAATGCTCCAGCACAAGCATTTGCAAAAGGAGAGCTTCAGGGTAAGAGGTTAGTCCTGCTAGCAACAGAGGAGGCTTGAGAGCGCAAGAACTAAGCTGGACAAAGACCTGCACCTCCACTATGCATCAGATGAGATGTTTCCAAGCTGAGCCTCTTTGGGAGGCAGTGCCAGCAGCAGTTCCTGTGTCCTGCACATGCCCAGCAGGACCAATTTTCTCTGTACAGATTTGAAGCAGCCCGCATGCCACTAACGGTACATCACAGTTTGTGTATGTCTGCTCTCAAACTCATTACCTCTGCAAGGGAAGCTCAGGACAGAGAACCGGGGTGGGCACAAGACAACACAACACTGCACGAGTCAGGGGTCTGCTCCTGTGGAAGGAAACAATCTGAAAGGCAGAAGGCTGCTCTGCTCCCCACTGTCCTTCAATTGGCACCAAGACAGCTGACAGTCGATAAAGCAGGGTTGCAAACCTTTGCATGCCCAGGTGAAGATGAGGAGAGTCTTCCCAGCTAAGCATGTTCTCGTGTCCCCTGTGTCTGTCACCTGGAATGCAATACAGAACGGATCCCCTGAACTCAAAGCCCTGGCATCCTTCAGGTGCTTCTTTATTGCTGCTCTGATCTGGTGAGAAAGAGTGCTACAGCACTACCTTGGCACTGCAAACTGCTTGTTAAGTATTTTATTAGGAAATGACAAAAATAAAAGGAATGTTTTTTCCACTCTATGTACTATCACATTAGGTAGAGGGAATGTAGGTTATTTTTGTATGGATCCCCAACCATACGTGAAACTATTTTAAGGGGGTAGGGAGAGCGGACAGGGAGAGGCAGAGAATGCAAAATACCATAGGAAGCCAATATTATTAATCTTCCTTTAAATAATCCCACGTAAAAAACTGCAGACAAAAGTTTAATATATGTGTAATTCATGACAGTCTCCTCCATGCATTTTTGCCTCTGACTTTGAGGGTCACTAGGAAGGACAAGAACTGTTCACATCCATGTTGTATGAAATTATTCTATCTGCTCTCTGTGGAGGGAGAGATTAAGTTCCGGCACTTTCTGATGCAGAAGTCACTCTGGGTTCCCCCACCAAAACTCGGTTTGGGTTCTCTCGCAGGATTGTTTATTTAGGATAGAGCACTCTGGATGCCAGACTTCAGTAGGTCTGAGCTCCATTACTCTCAGTGATTTTACTTTAAGTATTGTGGATACTTTTGTAATTTATGAATTACAAATTTGATGTATTTTAACATTTTGGCAAAACCGAGGAAAATTACATTCCTATTTTCTTTTTCTAGCCACCTCCTGAGCCTATTACTTGCCTCCTACTAAAAGAAAGGGAAAAAAAGATTAAATTGTAACAGGTGTCTTGATAAGAGCATTAGACAAACAGTTCTACAGCTGACACAGAACTCCATGCAGATATTCTCAGTACCGTTGTTAACTGTTTATTTATGCTTATATACACCCATTCTTGTAAATATTTGTTGTGGAATCAGAATGAAATAGAACGTTTTTCTTATTAGTGACACTAGGCTCAAATTATAATCGTTTACTAGTACTATATTTAAAAATACAGTTTTAAACCCATAGATTTTGCATTTCCATTACAATACTTTAATCTATGACCTTTGTCCTTTTATTACGATACTATTGAAATTAGGTTGTTGGAATGATGATGTGGCTACTAATTTATTCATTGCATTTTCTTTACCTTTTTTTTTTTTTTTACCTAAGGGTAGCAGAAAGGTCTGAAAATTATTTTAAATCAGATATTTTTTTTTTTATCTGTGATAATGCTTTCCCCCTGAATACAGGGTTTTGTTGAGTCTGGCAAAGGCTATTACTTTGTCCTCAGGTTATATACAGACACAAAAAAATGAGAAGCTGGACCTCATAAACATGGTTAGAGCCAGTAATCAAAGGAATAACATGTTCCTAAAAACTGTTTTAAAGCAAATATAGTCAAAATTTAGATGTATATACATACACACACACACACACATATCACACACACACACACACACACACATATATATATATTATATATATATATGAAATGCTGTGTTGTTAGTACTAGCATTTCCATTCCTACAAGGCTTCCAGCGCTTTCTTGGTACAAGAAGAAGCACAAATGAATGGCATTTTCACTTTCTATTTCCTATCAGCACACTAAGCTAAATTAGCTAGTCCCATTTCTCATTTCAGACAGAAGTAAATCTGGTATCATTCCAGCACAGCCAATGACACTGCCTACATCACAGGGGTAAATCTATGAAATCATGCTTCCGCTACTTACATTTGTAATGTGTGGGGACGGGGACAAAACAGCACTTGCCTGTCCGCTTGTGTACCCACAAGAGACACAGTCCCTCCCCAGCATTTCCTATCACACGGTAATTCTCCACCTTTAGAATTTTGCATGTCAAATGCCATTGTTGTAACAGACAGTGCCAGTGCCAGGGAACAGACATAGCCATCTTAATCACCTGTTTCCGTGTTAAAAATCTGAATGGATAAATCTCCAGTGTACCAAGACTATCTCTCCTGTGTGTAACTCACACAACTAACAACATGCCTTCTTTAGAGGCACTTGAGAGAATTTTACTTTGTCCATTTTAGCTTTATTTAACAACAGTCATACACCATTCACATTAGCTCAGATTACGCATTTAATTTCCTTAAGTGCTACTCTTAAAACATCGCCATGCTTAATGTTGACGTCTAAATGGTACCATTTACGCTTTGCTGTGAACAACTCATTAAAGCAAATGGAGCAGGTAAGGAGGTAAAGCATCTGCCTTTGTTGAGGCAAATGGAGAATTGTGTGCCTTTGTTTGACTGGGAATAGTTGAACATGATTTTCAGCCTGTGCAAACTGATGTAGCCCCATAGATTTCATCAGAGCTCCTATGATTCATATCAGTTACAGATGAAGCAGGGTTTCCTGTGAGCCTCGGATAACATAGTATTCCCTATGTCTGTAAGGTCACTTAAGAGATGCCTCCAGAGCACTGATAGTTTATACATTGGATATGGAGGTATTTTTAAGAAAAGGCAGCTCATTTGTCACCCTTCCAGTGGGAAAAAAAATCCTCCTTTTTCCTTTCCTCACCTAAATATCAAAATTTTGTATATTTATTACAGTGAGAAAACAGTACTTTTTCCAATTACGAACAAAAAAGAAAAATAAAGAGAGGGGAAGACAGATAGTTTTCCTGGCAGGCCAAAATTTCTCTCTTTGAAAACATTCAAGTGCAGAATATTTTGGAGCCCTGAAGGTGTAAAAAAAGCAAGACAATTACTCAAGTTATTTTTACTGTGTTATTGTCTTCTGTGAACATAGGTAGATATACCCTAATTAGAGATTTTTGCATGTATCTTTAAGTATTGTGAGAGACCAAAAAAAAAAAAAAAAAAAACCAAACAAGCAAGACCAAGGTTTGCAAAAGTAAATAGATCAAGAGATATTGTTAAACCAGCCAAAAGTTGGCTTCTTCTGCTGTAGCATCTGCAGCAGAATCAATGGATTACAGGGAAGATTTTATCCCTTTCTACTGCAGCAATCTGTGACAGTGACAGATTAGACAGACTATATTATCTTAAACATGATTTAGCCATAGAGCTGTTGTCAGTAGCTTGCATCACTTCCTAAGCTCTACATTAGTGTCCCACCACCCTATAAATTGCCTTCCTGAACTCCCACACCACCATGTGACCACTTTACCAACAGAGAATAAAGTGGAACACCATTGGTGTTTGAAAAATCCTTTGAAAAATTGGGATAAAATCTGCCATATAAGTGCAAAGTACTTAAAGTTGTTATTATTATTATTATTATTATTATTATTATTATTATTATTATTATTATTATTATTATTATTATTATTTCCTTGATGTCATTGTGAGCCATAACAGTGGGGTTTTTTTCCAATTTGTTACTTAAAGAAAAATTAGCTCCTTCTCTGTTTTCAAAGCCAGCAGAGGCCATTGAGGAATTTACAGCAGTCTGTTTCAGGTATTTCTTAACTCCTTTTGTCCCAAAAATACAGAATCAGGGTTAAACATGGTCAGTACTATGTTTCTGCTTGTTCTGAGTCTTGGAAACAAGGAGCTAATGCAGGCTGCAACAGCTACTGCTTTTACTGACAGCATATGTTTTTAGTGAGATGAACAGTTTAAGCCAACTGACTACACAGGAACACTAATAACAAAGTGTGGGCTATATTAGCTTCAAAAAGCTTACATTAATGCAATGTGAAATTGTACATTTTGTGAGGCTTTCAAGTCCATCTTTTCCAAGTAATTTGTGCACAAAAAGTCTAAGAAACTTTTCTGACACTAATAAATAAACAAATGCCTCCTCCTATTCCAATTCGTTCCTCTAATCTATTACCTAAATGGATTATCTTCAGGATTTTTTTCCCTCCAAGTCAAGACCAGAGAAGGCTTAAATTAGTGTAACTAAAATCTATTAACACCGTTTTGCAATTTTATTGATAGTACCAGTGCTACCCAAGCTATCTCCTGCCACTGGGCAGCGCAAATGTGGAGTTCTCATCTCCTTGCCTGGTGGCAGGGGAACCCAGTGGTCAGTGAAGCTGAGTTTCCACAGCAACACCCAGTTATGTTTCCCAGGCAACCAGGATCCTCAAAATCGGGTGGCAATTGGTGAGCAGAGTAGTTTGGGGACAGTAAAATCCATTTTCCCATTTCGCCAGAGTAGGATCTGTGCTGGTGGCTGGCCCAGATGGGATGTAGGGGAAGAAGGGTCTGCAGCCTGGTTACAGGATGCAGCTGCTTCTCCTGTCTCACATCTACATTCAGCTTCTTCAACCTCCCCCCTTTGCTCAGCAGAATGCTCAAAAAAGTAACATTGTACATTTTTATTTACAGTTATTTTCTTCTTTTGCTAATTTCATAGCTACCACTCCTACATCCCTGTCTATTTTTAATACTGCCTCACACATATTTTGGGGCAGCTTCTTGGGACCCTATGCTTTATTAAATGCTGCAGTAATAGGAGAGGACCAAACCTTAACCTTTGTTCATGCAGTTCTCAGTTTGAACAACATGCCACTGCAGGTGAGGAAAGGATTGTTCAAGTCACAAAATTCAGATTCCAATTATTTTTATCACAAAAAAACCCCGTAGTTTAGGAGGAGGGGCACTATAAGCTCATCCCTGGTATGCAGACAGATGTGGACACAGAGTTTTTTATGAATTCTTTAATCCAGTCCCTTTTGTTGTTGGTGTCGACCCTGATGGTTTTATCAATACCTGGCTTGCTGTCATCTGAGGGTATTAGGAAAGGGGAACAAAGTGGGGCAAACATTTTCTAGGCAGAAATTCACTCTTCTGTGTGTTGTGACCCTTATTTTCAGATTTGGGAAAATGATCATCTGAATATTGTCACTTTTTAGGCTTTCTTGAGCTGACTTGCAAGGCTTTGAAGAAGTTTTATTACTTCAAAGAGCATATTGACAGCCGGTCTTGTCCCTCCAGATGACAGGAATTCAAATAGGCCAAGAATGACCTATCTGGGGATGAAAGCTAATATTTCCAGCAGTTTTCAACAATGTTTTTTCATGGCATGGAGAAACAACTCCAAAGAAGACACACTGCAAAAATATATGAGATGAACCTGCATCTTCAGATGTTCATTGATGCCATCAGGCAAGATTAAAAATACTGCAGAATGCTGTGGGACTATTGACATGGTCACCAAAAAAAAAAATCCACAAACTAGTATTAGGCAAATAGGTTAACCTTAGCTTCTTCAGATATGAGAAACCATCCTGGTCTTCCAAGTTATCTGGGCCTCAATATCCCACTGTACCTTCCAATGCAAACATAGGCAGTAGTCCCTCTTCCTCAGAGGCTGTGAGAGACGGTGCAGTCACACCACGTCCACTTCTCTTTGCCAGTTGAAGCTAAAGAAAGAAAAGAACTGAGGTCATGTCAGTGAAGATTTGCTCTTCTTTTTATTCTACAGGCACAAAAGACAGAAAAATAGGGGTTTTAACACTATGCTCATATGTGCTAGGTGCTTCATGCTGCCAGAAATTAGTGACTCTTGTGATGTGACTGCTCACTACCACGTAGAACTGGAAAGACAGTATCCTAAGTCATGCATAGTTTTAATCTTCTTCTATAAATGTCATTAGGAAGGTCTAAATTAGACATCTCCTATTATTGGCAGCTCTGAGACCTATATCCTCTGTGCCCTTTTTAATGATATGACATAACAGCTAAAAAAATATAAACATCACTTATTTGGTTTACGTTTTAAAAGGCTCATTTTAGTGGTTTTTTAGAATTGAACAAGAGCTGTTAATCTGTGTTCAGTCTCTTCCAACAGCCACTGCTGCAGAAAGAATTTTGTCTAATGCTCACCATACTAGACTCAAAATGTAAGCAGAAAAAAAATCCTCTTCTATCAGAACATTGTTCTAGTCTACACAAAATTTAATTATCTTAAGCAAACTTGCAAACAATGAAGAAAAAACTCAGTTAAAATTTGTGAAATGCGTGTCTGAAAATTAACTACCAAGACAGGTCATGTATGTATTAAATAATTTTTCAGCTCATCTTTTAAACATTCATAGATTTATACAAATATGACCAAAAAAAAAAGAATGACTATCACCACTATTCTGACTCTCACTCTGTCCTACTCCTCCCTTGTACTTCAAGAGTCCCTGCCACTGAAGCTTTTGAGTAACTGAAAAGCTCTTGCAGGTGTGGCGTACTCCTTCCTCCCTTCCTCTCTTCTTCCCTTCCTCCCTTCCTCCCTTCCTCCCTTCCTTCGTGGTGTGTATGCCTTGGCCAAAGTGTTGAAGGAGGCTCTAGGATATCACATGTGAAATCTAAAAGGTTAAACTTTTGGCATTGCAAGGTTCCAACATTGGGAGTGCAAGGGTCTTCATGGTGTGTCTGGAGGTTTGGGGAGCATGAAGTGGGTCTGTATATTTGGGGTCAAAGGGAATAAGCAGCTAAAGCATCCTGAGGAGCCAGAGAAATGAAAAATTATGCTCTGTCTTAACAGCATATGTTACCATGCTGGCTTCTCCAGCACTTTATGGCTACCAAAAAAATCAAGACTTCCACTTTTTTTACTTGTAAAAAGAACAAAGCAAGATGAAACAAAAGAAAAAAAACTCAAAACCAAAACCAAAAAAATAACAACAACAGTAAAAAATGAAATGGGGAAAAAAGAAAGAAAACCCAAGGTTTGTGACAAGAACAAGGTTTGTTTTTCTGAAACAGCTGGCTGATTCCATGCCCTTTCAATGATTCAGTACATCTGGGTCAGAGGAAATATTTGCCAGAATAATGTTGGTCTGTTCGCATATAAAATGCACATTTTGGTTGTAATCACTCTCCTAGATTTCTAGAAAACCCTATCTAAAACTGACCTGTTAGCATGGAAAGAGGCTACCTGTGCTCACTGAAGGGGCTGAGCTCAGGCTGCCTTTGTGAATGGCATTCCTCAACACTTTACACCATTCAGCATGTATTCTTGTAATAAGTAGGAAACTCAAAATAGGCAGCACTGTAGGGTGGGGAAGTGCTACTGTTCCTATATTGTTTTGTCACCAAACAGCCAGCCAGTGCCATTAAATTCCCAGAGCAGAACTAGTACACAAACAGAATTCACAAGAATGCCGTAAGTGCTGAGTTTGAAGCTGCAGGAGACAAATGTATTACAGTGTCTAGGCAGCACAGGAAGATATTACCCTGTGATCCCTTCTGAACCTTGTCCACTGGCTTTAGATAGGTCCTCTGCACTGCTCAATGCTGACATTACATGGTCTAGAAGTCTAAGATAACTGAAAATCTCCCATGAACTTGTACTGCCTCTGCCCAGAAATGAGTCTGGAATCACAGAGGAGTTTACAGAGAGGAAAGTTCCACTTCTGATGAAAAGAACTATTTGTTGCTTTGCAGACACTGGTTGAAAAGTCTGGCCATTCTTTGGACAACAGCAGAACTTGAGTTGAGCTCATATCCTAAGAACATTTAATCACAAATCTCCACCATATTGTGTAGCCTACTTTAAAAATTGAGGGGTTTTGAGACTGAAGGGCTTAAAAGGCAGCGCCCACTGGCCCAGCACAGGTAATACTGTGGGATACTCCCAGACAGCAGTGCTCTTACTGCTTTCTATGTGATGTTGGCATGGCAAACAAAGTAGACAAAAAGGAATCAAAGTTTTCTCAGAAGGGTTAAAGAGTTATTTATCTCATTTACTAGTGCTGGTCCATCAAACATTTGAGAAGCAAGCTCTGCATTGCAGCAATGACTCTTGAACCTTCCTGTTTGTCCTTTCCTCCCTTCCCTCAAAGTGCTTTGACCAGCTCTAAACCAAACAGGGAGTCACCTTCACTCCTGTCTCAGCAAGGTCAAAGTCATTGAATGTGCCTTAAAGATAGAAGAAAAGTCAGCCAAAGGAGCTAAAAGCAGCATCTGTTGTAGCAATTAGGACTTTGCCCTCTACTACCGGGACTTTCTGAAGCAGTTTCACGAATGTGTGTGTGAATCAGACTTTTGTCATAGGATTGCAGTTTTTATTGTGGCCTAGTCAAACATCCATGTTACTTTTCACAGGGACAGCACAGGTGCTTTGCAACATGATCTGGTTCAAATTTAAAGGACAGATTCATGTAACATTAAGAATATAGAGAAAATATATAATCTTAGGTCTAATCTAGCTGTGTTTAATAGTCTCCTTTATTGTCTTTGACAAAAAGTGCCTGTTACTCTGATGGTTTTTTATTGCTGAGCTAAAGTTTGCACTGGAAGTACTTAATACAATGATTTTGTTTCACTTTTCTTAAAGCTCATCTTGTTTTCTTTCCCTGACCTTTAAACTCTGTTGCAGGTCAGGTGCCATGCAGCAGTTCCAGATCAGCCCTGTGCTTCTGAGATAGCTTGGCTTCTTCCATGTTGTCTTCTTCCAGTCTGTCAGCAGTTGGTCCAACTTCCTCATACTCTTCCTTACTGTTCTCAACATCAGTCCTCGTTCCTGCATTCAAAGGAAAAAGAGCTACATTCTGCTGCACTGTGCAGTTCAAAGTTACTGTGGTGGTCCTGAGTCTTACATTTCCAGTCCTTTTGTTCTTTTCCAGCATTGTGCTCAAGGCCTGATTATGAGTGCTTGCAGATCTAGTGATTTACATCTTAGCACACTGTCAGGTCAAATCACTGGCAATGTCCTTTCAACGGGAGTTTGCAGTTCAAGGACTGCCTTTGGATCAGGCTTTGCATGAGTCAAATAAAAAATTCATATGCAAGTGTTTGGTACTGTAGTGACAAGGTGCTATTGCTGCCTGCATTTAGTGACCTTTTTTATGAGTGTGAAGGACTTGCTGCCGGAGACAGAGCCATGCTGTGAAATACCACAAACATGGCATCCTCTCCGAGCTGCACTTCTGGGGACTTACCTAGCAGAGCAGCCCTGTGGTGCCACCTTTGTTTGTGATCAATTCTGCATGACAGTCCCAAGATCCTTCACTTGGATGCCAGCTTGTGCCTGGCTAATCTTGTCCCCAGACCAGCCCCAGAACCAAGGAATGATTTAGACTGAAAAGGAGGTCTGAAGGACATCCAACTGAAGCAGGTTCAATCAGATTAGCTTGCTCATGGTCTTTTCTAGCTGAGTTTTAATGTTTACAAGGATAACAATTCCATCTTCCTGGATATCTAACTGAGACTTATAACTGCTTATTTCCACCATAATGGTGAAAAGGACACAAAACTCACCCTCATATCTACGGGACTTCACATGTTCCAGTGTCTGCTGCCTGCTGTGTTTTCACTGCACACCTTCTGAGAGAGGCTGGTTACATCTTGCCTACATTCTCCCATGAGCAGTTCTAGACAGTGGTAATATCCCTCCGAAGTCTTTTCATCTTAAGGCTGAACAAACCCAGTTCTCTCAGCATCTCCTCATACATGATGTGCTCCAGCCCACTGAGCCCCTTAGTGGCCTTCACTGCACTCAGTCCAACATGCCCTCTCCATCTGCTTCTGACTGTTAAGAGCACAAAACCTCCAAAAAGCTTATAAGATCATTTCGTTGAACTCCCTTTCACAGTTTCTTGGGGTTAGGAGAAATCTGCATCTGATCTGCCACAGCAATCCACTGTAGATTTTTTGCAGCAGTTAATCAGCATGTTTCTGACAGAAAGGGTGGGAAGCAACATAGGAAAACAGAGACCAAGACAAGTTTTAATTACAAATGTGAAGTACTGTCTAAACATTTCAGACAAAACACGATTCAGACTCTTTTGTCATACAGTAGATAAAGATAGGAAGAAGTAGTCTCATTGTTTCTTTTGGTCATTTTTACACAATTTCACGTGCTAACAGTGGTGATATAATTACTGCTTGGTAACTTTAAATTCCTATCATGGAATCTGATTGGTGGCAGCAGCTTGAAAATCATTACAGATTTCTGAAATTCATTAAAGAATAATAAACAATCTTATTACTAAGCACAGAATAGGTTCAAACTCTGTAACTAGTATGTAATTCTTATGAAAAGCATATTAATTAGTGCCTAAGATGATTTTAATTTATATTTTCTGTGCTAGACAGATACTTGAGTAATAGAACCTTGACTGAGCAACTGAATAATCAAAAATCCTTAATACCAGTGCACCAAATCCATTCTGATGATCGAGCTGCCAAAAATAAAAAAAAAATTATTGGCTTTTTTAAGCTATTTTTCTGATACCATTTACTGGGTGCTTATGGGAAAGCAGCAGCCCTTTGCAGTTCCTGGGGATTAAACACAGGTATTTCAATGTGACCTTTTTAGGTGTTGAAAAAAATGTTTTCAGTAGTGTCACTCCAGTGGATTTAATGGAATAACTACAACAAGGAATCTCCCCTTTTGTTTTGAAAGAGGAAATTCTTTGGGGATTTGCTTCTTCCCTCTTTTCCCTTTGATTAGTAAATCAGCAAAGGGCTGTGTTTTGAATGGATACATGGTAGGCACTTATTCTGGAAGTACTACTTTATAATGCATTTTCCTGAGGGCAAAGAGCATTTGTGGAAAATGCAGAGAACTAAGTTAGGCAAGTAAGGTGGGCTGCCTCTCCTACACATACAGAGCCCTGTGTAAACAGGAACAAAGGCGACACAGAAAGATATGTTCCATTTTCATAAGTTCTAACTGAAATTGTATAAACATAAGCATAATCATATTTTCCATTCCCCTTGGCATCACTTTGTGGTTTATTTGTTTTCTGATGTGCCCTACATCACCGCCTTTCGTGTTTTAGAGATGTGAATTGTCAGTAGTTTCCTTAGTTGCTGTTGTACTCCTAAGGAATATGGGGAAGTCCTTCATTGCAGGGAAGATCATTATGTAACAGATAACGGGGAGGGGTGGGGGGGATGTCTCTGCATCAACTGGTGGCATAATCCCCAAGGGAAAACAGACTTTAGTTGAACAATCAGAAAACTGGCTTGCTTTATGGTGTTTACACTGCTGCTTGCTAATGGATCACCATAAAGGAAGCAAAAGGACTCTTACACTATTGAGTATGCTATCATGGGAGTCTTCTGAGTGCGCCTTTTTTATTTGCTGCAGTCAGGTTAATGAGCTCACCAGCCCACTTGATGTCGAGGACTTTGTAACAAAGCAATCTCTCATTAAATGCTGCCTGGCACCACTCTCTTGAAGCAAAGGGACATTCAGATTATTGAATGCCTTTGTATTCCTCATTCCTACCAGGCTATGGCGTCCAGCAGTGGCATCAGTCCCGCACACTTACTGGCAGCCATCCAGTCATGCGCCTGCCCTCTTCAAACTGCATGGGCATTTGCCAATCTAAGCAGCCCTAGTAGGCAAACAAGCATGGCACACGACTGCTTTGGCTGGTAGCCAGATGTGCAGCTGTACCATCTCACTTCCCCACTACAGTATGGAGAAATGCATTCTCCCACCATTCTTTCCCATTCAGTCGATTTACACGGGGAAGTTTTGTTGCAGTACAAAGGAATGTCCATTTATCTGCATTCTCTTTCTGCTTTAACACCTTTTTTTTAGTCTCAGTAGTGCAGGTCATGAATTCATCAGTGGCTTTATTTAAATAACTCCTGGCTGACAGTTTCTTCAATGAAATGACCCCAGAGTGTTATCAGCTAGCTAGCAGGTGTGTCTCTTTATTCAGATTCTTGCAGGCAACGGTGCATCCTGGGTAAAGAGCAAGCTATGCATGATCCAGCTCTTCCCTACATTACTCAGGAGATTTAATGGTTCGCTGTCATGAAAGCACTTACAAAGATTTTTTTTTTTCCTAAGTTGGCTTTCTGCTGGGCTTTGTGCCCTGAGATATTCTGACACAAACACATAAAATGATAAAGAAGGATTTCTTTATGAAAGGTTTCATCTCATTCAAAAATATTTTAAAAATCAGCCTTGGTCAGGCTATTGTTTTTAGTTGTAAGATACTAAACAGATATTTAATAATAAGGTAGCTGCTCTGTCTATAGTTCCACTAGTAAACACCCTTGTAAAGCATCGTCTTTGCTGATATCCCTGTGTGTGTCTATGCACAAACAAGTACACCCTGTTTCTATTCAGCCAGCCTCTAATGTTGAAGAAATCCTCAAAGTCAGGTTACTAGAGTGGCAAGAGAAAACCAGACCAAAAAAAAAAAAACTGAAAAAAAGGAAAAACAGCCTTCAAGAATAAAGTCAAGGAGGACACTACAGACAACAGAAGGAATGCCCTTGTCCTTCCGAATGTTATCCTACTGTGTTTTAGGACACAGTTTCTCAAACCTTTTCTTTTACAGGGCTATTTCTTTGCCTTCCTTGCCATGGAGGGAGAGGGAAAACACGGAGCCCAGCAGCGTTTTCAAGGCTCTTGCATGAGTTCAGGGTAGTCTGGGGAATTGTTCCCTGGACACTCATACTCTCTTCCTCAGACGAATATCAGATTTTATCATACCAGCAAACACTCAACCAGTGTTCACCCACACTATAAGTAATTTTTTCCTTCAACCAGCAGTGGACTGAGAGGAGGTTCTACCCAGGTGATGTTTGTGTGCTCAGAAATGAAAGTGATAGGCTTATTTAACCTTTCTTGAGAAAGGATTCAGAAAATTCAGTAAAGTTCCTTGTTTATCTGTTAGTAAAAAGACATGAAAGGACAATAAAAATAATGGAAATTAATTTTATCCTGACAGAAAGTCAAATGGAGTTTTGTTGGAGCACAGTCTGACATCGGTTTTGCTCCTGCTTCCATTGAAATTAGCAAGCAAGCTCCTATTGACTTAGTGAGCAGGACTGTGATTCACAAATTTGGCTAATCCACTCATATTTTCAATATGAGATTTTGAAAAGGTCACAGAATGCAGAGTCAAGACCGTTGTCCCCAGAAGGGGGTTGGCTTGAGACCAGGCAAAGATAATAAAACCAGTTGTCCAGCTTTTCAGTATTCAATACATACCAGCTGCATTGACTTAAAGGACAAGATGGTGCTGGGCTTAGGAATGTAGGAAGGCCTTTCTTTTCAGCCCTTTCTATTCTGCCTTTACTAAGCAGACAATTTTTTAAGTAGGAAGGATGCTAACTTGATTAAAAGAAACCCGAAAATGTCAATTATGTGTACTTTGTTTCAAAGTGAATGAAGTACACTTATAGAAATATGCTATTTAAAATGTCTTATGAGATATAATGATAAGGGCTAAAAGTGAACCTTATTGAAAAATAAATACATTGCCGAAAAAATCAGCGAGACTTCAACATGCATTTATATGCAAAACTAAATAAAATTTTAAAACAGAATGCAGTTCTTTAAATACAATCCCAGTAAATAATTTTAACTCTGTTGTTGGTTTTGGGGTTGTGGTTTTCTATTATGACAATACTTCTCTATTAGTTCTTCTGGAAGACATAAATTTTTAACAAGTATCTGGGCAAAATTTAAATCCATCTTTCAACCACTAGTTTTCTGTGAAATGAATGATATGCAGCAAAATCTTCTAGCCTGTTTTATTTGCATTCCACTCAACCAGTGGGTCAAATACTACTTTGCCCACTTTGCAGAGAATGTAGATTGGATTTATCTCATTCTTCCATTTGAAACATCAGTATTGACCATTCAAAAAGATCAAATATTACAGAATCACAGAACTGTTAGGGTTGGAAGGCAGCTCTGGAGATTATTTAGTCGATTTCCCCACCAAGGCAGGGTCATCTCTGGCAGGTTACACAGGAACATATCCAGGTGGGATTTGAATGTCTCCAGAGAGGGAGACTTCATCATCTGCCTAGACAGCCTGTTCCTGTGTTGTGCCACTCTCAGCTTAAGGAAGTTCTTCCTCTCACTGAGGTGAAACTTCTTGTGTTTCAGTTTATGGCCATTACCCCTATCAAAAATATTTCAATAAACAGTTGCAGCTCAGTTTTGGATCATGTGCACCCAGACACTCAAAAGATATTTAAGAATACAAGCATCACTGATCTCCATCCCTAGAGTAAACTGTGAATTTTACATTCAAAATCATTTATAGATCAGTTTCTGTAGAGAAGGAAAACACATTTTGAAGTCCCGTACATCAATAATTGCACATACGCTTTGCAATTCATTTGCACTTCTGCTACTAAGGGACATTTGCATGTATTGAGGCCAGCATGAGTTATTATAGTTCTCTGCCCTAATCCCTCAGACTACACAGGCCATAGCACTTCACTTTGCAATACTCACCACACTGCAATTTGCACTGCACTAGGGAGAGAAAAACTGCAGGTCCCTTCTTCCCCACCTTCAAAGAACTGTCAGGTTTCTATTTCTAGTGCCACTAACTTTTCTGAAAAACAAGTACTTTCATCTTTTTTGTTGCCAAGCAGTTTCAGCTCCCTGTTCAAATCAACAAGGTGGGGACAGTTGAGGTTCAACCCTGTGTGGTGCTGGGCCGAGACTTGTGCTCAGGAGTGCTGAAGAGCTGAGAGAGACTCACAGGCTCTGTAAGACTTCCCTTCCCTGCTTGTTTCCTACTGCAAATGCAACCCAGGGACAGCAAAGGCGTGGTAAGCAAAGCCATGATGGCTACCTATAAATTGAGTCTGAGGAAGACATGTTTTTCTTCAAGTGGTGGTTATTTATGTTTATAAGTGTAATTTCCTTTACTTTTCCCAAAAGAAATGACATAATCTCCAAAATTTCATAAAACTTGCAGAATGCACATTTTTATCCAGACAGTTTCAATGCTTTGTTTTGTGTTTTGCAGCTTTTAAATGCTCCTGCTCCTAAAAAAATGCCATCAAGTAAGAGGCTATTTACAGACCAGGCGGATGATGTTTTCCTTTCATCAGCTATCGCAGAGGGTTAATTAAGAAATAAAGCAGCAAAATGGGAATCAAGGAAAAATAGGAAGTGTGCTTATTAACAGGGCTTTTGTTTGCATTTCTAATTGCTTCCTTCAAGTACTTTGTCTCGCCTATTACAGCCAACAAGAGCCCTGGTGTAACTCTGACTCCAGTTCATGGTGTGTTTCATTCAGGGGGGCAACCAGGAGTCTGGCACATGGGGAATTCTGTAGGTAGGGGTGATACTGAGCTCAGCAAATATGCCACATCAGCAACCTGCCAGGCCTGCACACCTCGTGTGGCAACACCGACCCTTCCTCCTCACTCCATCCCTCACTCCTACCTGATCACAGTTTAACAGCTAGAGAGGTGATGAATGATGAATTAAGTATCCATTCCGGCACAATCCTGAATGCAGACATGCATACCATTCAAAATTTTTGGTTATTCGGTGTCAAGCTCCAAATATTAGGAAGAAGAATTTGCAGCGCAATATTGGTAGGGTAAAAAAAAAAAAAAAAAAAACCAGCCTGTCTCGTCTGCTGACGAGGAGAAGATTGGCTGCTTAAATTCTCCAAAAGCAGCCTTCAATTTTTTATCTAGCTATTTATAGAAAAGTGCAGAAACAGCTGAGCTGAGTGAAGTGATGTCACTTTTGCTGGGAGGACGGCTCGCTCGGCAGCATGCCGAGGCGGCAGAGTGTGCTGGAGGCTGGGACCGCAGCCCCACTGCGCGAGGAGCTGGAAACATGGGCATTTTTCAGCTCGGCTGATCAATACGGCATTGATGGCTCTCGGCTGACCTTCAACCCCTCCGGAATAGCAATGGGCAGGCGCTGCATCTTGCAGGCTGTGAGGGCTGCCGCGTGTTAGCTACCAATTTTACAATCGATCAAAAGTCATCTTTGTCAATAAAGCTGGAGATTTCAAGCAACGGCAAGCAATTTTGGAAAGGTCAGGGCTGGGTTTTTATTTGTCCGACCTCTGCTTTCAAGCAGAAGCACGGTCCCTTATAGCCATTAACAGTAGTAAGAAAATTTAAGATTCCCCCCCCCCCCCCCCCCTTTTCCATGTATTTTTAGTAAGCCTTTGGGCATTTTCCCTGTCCCTAAAAGAATACGGTTGCGTGGCAACGTCCCCGGTTGCCATGGCGACTCGGTGTGTAAGCAGCTGCCGCAATCAGCATTAACTCCAGGCTCGCAGGTTTGTCATTCCAATGCATAGGGAGGGGGAGACAAATAGGACAGCAGCGCTGCGCCGTAAAAGGGAAGTCACCTAGATAATGTCACTCACAAACATATGTTCCCCAATTATTCTTTCCACTGTTTTATTGCCGCAATTATAGCTAAACTAAGATTACAAAATTATATGGTTTTAATTTGCCTCCGCCGACTATGTTTCACTTCCATTAAAATGAAGTCTAAGCCCATTTAAGTAGCAAACTGTTGGCTCTGCAAAGGATGGGGGATTTTGGTTTACCAGTGGGTATTTTGAGGACTAAGTAAAAAAAATTCCTCTAGGAATCTTGATATCTAGGCAAAATGAGGCACAACCCTGGGTGCTGGGGTGCCTGTCTCTTTTGTGCTGCCTTGAACCCCACAAAACAGCCACCACCAGTGATGCTGGCAAGGACCATCCTCCTACTCTTCCTCTCCCTTACACCCCTCTCTCCAAAAAATATTTGGAAGTTTTACATTTAACCATTTGAAAGTCTGGCACTGGGCTGAGCCCACCGGCTGCTGCAGCATCCTTCAACACATCCTTGTGCAATTGCTCCATTTGAAGACCCCTGCAATAAACAGATGCAATGGTCTTGACTTCAAAATTAAGCAACGCAGCATTAACCCTGAATTTCCTTACATCGGCAGTCTACAGACTATCCTTTCATGTTCCTCAAGCATATTTCATCATCTTTGTTTTAGAAGAAGTTCCTTTTTTCTATGTGGCTGCCTGGCTGTCCCAGTCTTATTAAAAAACAAAAGTAAAACACATTAGGAAGGGTATGGCAGGTGATGAAATGCGCCTCCACAGCTATTCAGCAAAAACCTACACTTTGTGGTAGCAAGGCAATTTGGTTTGGTTTTTTTAATGTATAAGTGGAAGCATTTAATCAGTGTTAAATACACACATTTGCACAGCTGTGCTGATTCAGTTGTGTAAGCAAGAATCTATTCACGATTTAAAATATTAGGCCACAGAGTGATGCTGGCTCCCTCAGAAACAATTCCACATTATGGGAAAAAGTGGTGTAAATTAGTAGATAAACATAAACTCGACATTCAGATCCGTATGATTTATTTACCAACCTTTTCAAACAACCAGTTTTTGACCCTGTTAAATCCTTCCATTATATAAGGGCATTTATTACTGTGGATTTGCATAATTAAAATATACATGCCCAGTCACCAATGTTTATAACCTATACTTACTCAGATTCTTATTAAGACTTGCATCAGAAACACAGCTCTTTCAAGTATCATTTTAATTAAAAGATAGATATAGAATGGTAGCTTTTATTCCAAAGGAATCTACTATCAATACCAAATTGTAGCTGCAAATACATTTTCATTTTTCACTCTGGCAGAAATGGCTGAACACATATCTATTGAGATTTGCAGGGTAAAAACCATGTTCCTTAGAAGACACCTTGCATGGCAACATTTTGACATAAACTTCTTTCTATAATCAAGTTACAGTCTATAAACCCCTGAAAATAGGGGTTCATAATGAAAATACGGCTAGACCCTTCACTACAAAAATGCTAGCAGGTGCTGTTATAATATACAAATCCAGATAGCATACAGTGACCTATTTTGAAAACCAGGCCAGGCAAAATGACATCAAGAAATTGAATTCCTTGCCCTTACTTTAATAGTGTCTTGTCATGCAATCTTCAAATCAGGACAGGTGATCATTGCAAAACAATCCCTAACCCGAGGGACAACAGGAACGTTCTCAGCACTAATACCCTGGGCCCATCACACTGCTTACAATAATTGGATGATTACAGAGGGCAGGTATAGACCATTCAAATCAAAAATATCCTTGGACAAGGGGGTGTTTTGCTCTTTTTAAAGTTAGAGGCCAAAATAAACATTAGAACTGAATTCTGTCCTATTTTGTTGTGTCATCAAAAATAGCTGGTAACTGGAACAACAAACTGCGCTGCTAAAAATATGATGGTAGTTATGCAGGGATATTTAAAATAGATTAGCATATGGATTAACTCAAATTCAAAACTGACTTTAACCCTTCAATGACTACAATCCTTTCTCCAAATAGGGCAATTCTGCAGCATCAAAGACAAGCTTAGATCCTGAGTGTCAAGAAAACTTTTGTCTGGTAAAAACAAGAGTGGCCGCTACTGTTTTCATTTATAGTGGGGATTCAGTGGTATCTAAACAAAATTTAGGAGATCAAACAGTTTATAAATTCTTTTACCATATTGTCATTTAGGTTTTTTTAAACAATATCCATTTCAGAAGCCTTTATTTATTGCTGAAAGTATACTCAGAAGTTACAGAATATGGCCCAGGAAATTACTGCAATGGAAATATATAAGAATGCAACTCTGTGTGCCTGTAATAAATCTAACAGAAGTGAACAAAATGTTTTCAGAGCAGGGTAGAAAGACTCAAAATTGAAGAAATTTTATTATGTAACAGAAAATAAGTTTTCTTAAAATAAATATATTTTTGAGTAACAAACAACAACTATTTCCCTGCTGAAAACAGCTTATTTTTTATCAAAATAATCCAGTTCTCTAAAATAAATTACCTTTTCAGCAGGTACTCAGAATTCATATTTTATTACATGTCATTTACAAAATCCGATATTTTGTTGAATTTATTGAGAAATTGGGATTTAAGTACAGTCAGAAATCATATGAAATGGATAGCTCAGAATTTAAAATTTCGGGGTTGCAAAATTCTTCCTCCAATCTCATTTTTTCCAATTGCAAGATAGCTGTTTGTGATTTATATAACTGTAATAATTAAAATAAATCAGTTTTCAAAGTTTTCTGTCCTAGCAAGACACAACCATTTTCACTACTTCACTCAAAACACTCTCCCCATAGTGGCCTTTTTTTAGTCATCACAGACTGAAACCAAAGTTTCGGTGTTTGAATTTGTTTGATTTTTTTTTTTAAATACAGACTGCCCTAAATAATGGGGGTATTGTGGGGGTTTCTAATGCTGAACCTTTATATCTTGTTATATAGGAAAAGCATGTTGTTGGCTCAAGTGTAGAATGTTGGGTGTTTGAATGCTTTGACCAAAATACTTGTATAAAACCTGCTGCAGTGGTAACAAGGCTTTTGGGGCTAGTTTTTAAGCAAAAAACACAATCACTTATTTTCATGTTTTCCAATAAGATCTTTTGAAATAGAAATGTACTGAATTACTAAAAATATTTGGGAAAAAATAAGCTGAGAACTACAAACAGCATTGCTTGGAAAATCTGCCACATTGCTTGGAAATCTGTCCACAATGGCAAACAGCTCAGAGTGGTGGCCCTGAGAAAATTTTCCAGAAATACCAAGTATTCCTCCTCAGGCCAGGTGAAGAGAAGTCCTGTGAAGGTCCTAAGTGAGAAACTAGATTCCTTTCCAAGAGACAGAAATGGGGTGTGACAGAGCCAAAAGAAAAAGGACTGGAGAACATTCCCCTGTGTGTTCCTTCTTTCTGCTGAGGTTCCCCTTTACAAAGGCTGAGTCCGGTCTGAGGCAAGATGCTTCCCCAAAAAGCAACCGTTTGGCAAGCAGAGAGCCGCACAGCACTCTGCCCACAGCTCCTGCTGACCTGTCATCCTGCAGACAGCCAAAGAGGGAGAAAAGTTACTGCCACAGCTACATGGTAACTGCCTTTGCAAAAAGGGATGAAAAACCTTGCTTCTACAGGAGCGTAACTAACACTCATTTCTTTGCTCCTGTACAGAAATATGCCAGGCAAAATTGTTTCTGGAACAAATATTTTCCTGAGGTGAAATGTGCATCAAAATCACCCGGAGTAGCGTTTCAAAATCTAATGTGGATGGCAGAACCTAGCTACTGCAGACCTGCACAAAGACAGAAGAAGAAAAGACATAAGTATGGCATCCAGTAGCATTAAACCTGTCTCTTAGGACATTCTCTGAACTGAGGTTACCTCTCACACTACTCAAAACAGGAGAGAGAATTGCCTGAAGTGTTAGCAGGTAGATGCTGCATCAAGATGCTAACACGGGAGGGAGGTGGCAGGGGGCAGAGTGGAGGGTAGAATTTCTGGCAAAGATTTTTAATGGTTATCATTTGTTCCCTAGCTTCAATTTAAATGCATTTTATACTCTATCATGTATGCTTTTAAAAAAAGTTTCTGTTCTCTAATGAAACTTTTGGTCAATTTGGAAGGGGGAAATCTCATAGATGTTATGGATTTCGTTCAAAGTCAGTTAATAAAAGCTCCTTTCTTCAATAGCATTTTGGCATAATCAGACAACCTTATATTGCTATTATCAGATGAACCTGCTCCAATACAAGAATTTTATTACTTGTACATAAGGTTTCAGGGAAAATATTTTGAGAGACACAATGATTGTTTAAATAAATGTGAAACATAAAACATCTGAATGTTGCTTCATGTAAAAGTCACCGGTATAAAAGATCATAATTAAAAATATATATCTTCCACTTACACGGCAAAAGAGCTGTAATGTTCTGACATTCTGGGGCCAGGATGCATATTTTCTGCTTTCAAAAATCAAAAGACAGCCACGGGTGTTTGTTCTGCAGTTACAAACCCGTGAAGGTCTTTGCCTGGTGCACATGCATATCTGTGCATGTGCAGGCAGACACGCACGCATGCATGCACGCGCGCCGGAACGCACACACGCTGCAAAGACGCTTTTGTCTCCTGGGCCAGTCCTGCTCCTCAGAGATGATAAGATGCCTAGCTAACAAGAAGGATACAAAAAACAATTACAATATTTAAAACAACCGTTTTCCTTTTATATAGGTTTGATGCCAACTGATGGGCATTAGGGAAAAAAAACAGATTTTTTTTTTTTTATAATTCAACTAATAAGTAAAAAAAATATATTTTTTGATTAATTCTCTCTCTTTCTCCTCAGAAATAAAAATTATGCAGCTGGCACTGAAATTTCCACCAAATCCTATGCTGTACATAACATAGCTGTTAGCAAATTAAATTGTAAACACACTCACAGAATTACAAAAATCTTACATTTAGTATCTTTTCTTCTTTTTCTTTCTATGCATTCCTTCTCCTTTTTACTTGTTTGGGTTTTTTCTAGTTTTTGAAAGCAGCTATTATAATATGCGCTTTTATGCTTTTATTGTGTTTTTAGAATCTATTCTCCATTATCAAAGATGCTACCGAGGGAAGACACTCTACAGAGATTATTAGATTTCGAGAGTAGTCCAGCATTGCTCAGAGCTAATAAAACAACCGGATAACTGCAACAGCAACAATATTTGGGCTTCTTGGGAAAATGGTTTTTTAGCCTGTGCCCTAAGCAACACCACTCATTCATTTATTTAGTAATAAACATTACATTTCAACATTGCTGTGTACTAAAGAAAAAAAATATTAAGAAAGGTTACAAAATTCTTTCAAGGGCAGAAACAAATCACTGTTTCAGTTCAAACTTATTTTTCAGTCCTACACAGTTAAAATGTTTACATGTGTTATCACAGCACCTTTGTAAATTGCTGCACAAATATTTCACGCAGATATTAATCTGCTGGAGAGAAATATTGTATGTATTTCTGTAAATGGGCAAGTGAGAGATACAGATGCTGACGCTGAGAAAAGTCAACACCAGAGAAGGTTTTCAGGTACTGAACCTCCCTCAAAAGCCTATCAGAAACACTTGTTCTGTACCCATTCTACTGGTAGGTAGATTAAGGTGGAGTATGGTTAGCCTTGACTGAGGGTCAGTCAGTGAGCAACCTCTGGAGGTGAATGCACTGGATGCAGTCTCATGCTGGGAGTATGAGACACTCCACCTCTGCACAAGGCAGAACATGGAGAGAGAGAAATCACCAGTGATGGGGTTTTCAGGAGACAACCATTTCTTCTGCATCCATCAAGCAACAGCTCACTCCAGGTCAAGCTAGAAAAACGGTACCTGCAATAGTGAGCCCACAGCTATGTCAAGCTGCTCAGAGCCTTCTGACAATTTGTTTTGGGCTATGGTAATTGTTGCACCTTGGAATTTCATAAATGATATTTTGGGGAGCCCCTAATGACTGCAGGAGGCTTCCATGCTCATGTGCAGCATCCTTAGTAAGCAGCCTAGGCAAATTAAGGCAGATGAATAGCAGGGTGATACTGACCCAAATGTATCCCTATTTTTGTATTTTTTTACAGAAGCAGCTTAATCAGACTGAAAGCTGCTTTTGTAGGCTTTCATAGTAAATGCCTTTTAACAAAAAGGGGAGGGGGATATTCACAGAGCAATGACAAGAACAGAAACTGGGGGATTGAAAGACCCACCAGGAGAGGGAATTCAGCCCACTTGTATTAAATCAGCTGTTATTTTTTACTCTCCTCCTCCTCCTCCTCCCCCCAAGAATCTTGTACCCAAAAAGAAAATGATGTGAATCCATTTTCAGTACTGATTTCTTTTAATCCCGCAGATCAAAACCATTCTACAGTTTCCAAATGCTTTTTCATTCTAAAGGTAAAATATTTCACAGGAAGATGTAAGGGGTAAGTCTTTCCAATCAGGGATTTTAAACTCAGTTGCTTGCAAAACATAATGAACTTCAAAAAAATCATAAAGGCCTTAAATCCCGAAGACAATGGGGGTTTTGTCATTAATACCTAAAGCAGCGGGATTGTGCACAGTGTAATCAATTGCCCAACAAGGCCCTGGCAACACAATCAAGAAAGGAGGCTACAGGAACATACAATATTTCACTTTTAATAAACGTTCTTTTGAGATAACAGCTGTATAGAGTAGCAATAGACAGGAAGACTGTAATGCTAAAGCAGGGATTACATACATCTGTGTGCCTGTCCGTCTGTCTGTCTGTCTGTGGGTTATGAATTCAAGCCATCATTTTCATATAACTTGTCAATAATAGGCATGCTTTAGCACTGTCACAGTTTGCTTCAATTTAAATCCTCATTCCTTAAAGGCACAGTAAATATTGTTCTATCTTCAAGAGGGTGGAAGGTGGGGGAGAAAGAGGCAGCAGCGTGCCTTCGATAGACTAATCAGACTGGCTCCTAACAATACCTGTCTTGGGAAAGCTAAGGAATTACAGGAAGACACTTGAAGTACGCCTTCGCTGTCAGATACCATATTCTTCCAGTATTTATTTTGCTAACATGTTATTTACAGTAAATTTAGTAAAATAAAATTAGACCAGTTTCACTGCTGCATGTTAATCAAGTTTTAGCCTTAAAATAGTGCTGAAATGGCTGTTCCGTAATAAGCAGAAAAACTTCCAAATGGTAAAATATCTGCAGCACTCCCTCTCTTCCAAATTCAGTATACAACTACAATCTTTTTATAATTGCAACAGTCAAAGGATTGTGGCTCAAGCAAATCATCCTGGAGGCAATGATGGAAAGAGAAAAAAATATTTTGGTTCAGTTCTTTCCACTGCCTCCACCCATTTTTGCCAGATTCTTCCTTCTCCTTTTTCTCTTCCTCCCCCCTAAAAAATCCCTAAACCCTCTACTTCTCTTTTGCCACTCATTCCATCTTTAACTCAAAACCAAATTTGGATTGTACCCTAAACCTGGCCTCAGGGTGGATTCACACAAGATGCTAGGCTCAATATGTTCATGTAACAATTAGGGACACTGTTTCTGCTTTTCATAATGCTCTTAGCACAACGTCTTGGGCTCCCAATCACAACCTGTATCCTCCTGTCATTTTTAACCCAGCAGCCCACTCATATTTCAGTTCAGTCTCAGGAAATAAAATTATTTGTATATGTCTCACTGTTCTTGATCACAACAAATTATAATTATTAATGCTCAGCTTTGATTTTATTCTCATGAAGTATCTTATCAGTGGGCTGCAGCTGCTTTCCTGAATGCAAAGAAAATACCAGTTATTAATTATAGTACCATATATCACCCATATGTATGATCATATATGTATGTATTAGTCTGCCTAGGTCATAGTAACATGCTCATGCTGATTCTCTGAGGAGAACCTATGGGGAGGAGGAAAATGTTCATGGGAAGGGGGAAAAGTGTGCATCTGATGTGATTACAGTTCTAATTAGCATAGAAACTATGTTAAGCTCCTTTCACTACCTTTATAAAAATAAGATCTTATGTTTTGGTTGCCTTTTCTCCTTGCACCTTTGCCTGGCCAATAACTTGAATGAGGATTGATTGGTAAATAACTTTTTCAAAACAGTAAAGTTGCTGTTATGCTTTCCAGTATCCCACACATACACATTAGGTAGCTTTCTCCCCTGGAGTGCCAGAAAAAAACCATGCATTCCTTCTTGCTACAAATCTGTAAATCTGAAAAGAAGAGGCCACATGAATAGGAAAGCTCTTTATAGAACAAAAAGCATGGGGTGTTATTAAGTAGGACTTTAAGCCCTATTCTATTCATAGTAATTAAAGGATCAGATCAGGTTAATGTGAGGACCTAGGTCAATAAAGTACTGTAGGTTCACCCTTTTTAATCCTTCTCAATCCTATAGGCTGGGTTTCTGACTGCTCTGTTTGATGCACAGAACTGTTACAGGTGACAAAGTTGTGCAATGGTTTGTCAAGAAAAGTTGAGGTTTGTATCAATCCCACTGTGCATTTTTTGAGCGCAAGTGGCAGGTGGTTCTTGGGGTGAGGTTGATGACAAACTTTGGGGCCATACCATTTTCACTGTGCCATCTGGTAAAATAACTTGCCAACTGAAAAAGTTCAGAGAATATTTTGGGTTTGCAGAGTAAATCCATCATGCTTTAGAAAGTTTTAAAATATTTTTAGATCAGCTTTTCCATGCGTGCAGGTCCTTTGAAATACCCTGAGGTCCTTTTGTCACCCCCATTAGTGGGTGCCTATTGCAGAATATGCCTCTGTCTGAGCTCTGGGGCCACTCACAAAAAATCCAGCATTTCAGAGCAGACGTGTGAAACCCAGCACAAGGAGCTCCCCTGCCTTGCCCAGTGCTGTGGAGGAACATGCAAGGTGTCACTGAGCAGGTAAAGCAAATTTTGATGGAGACGGCCCACCAGAGCTGCAATGAAGTAGAATTGGAGAACAGAGATAGCTCTACTCTCCCTAGGCATAGCTCTTGAAGAAATCACCTGGCCTGTGGCAGCCAGTCAGCATAAATATCTGCTTTGAAGTAGTTTGGAGGATTCTCAGCTCCACACAAGCGTGTGTCAGTCATGCAGGTCAGCTGCCCTGTAAAGCATTGGTTGGATTTTGCAACATACTACAGCTTAAGCTGAAGGCTCTATCTCCAGATTCAGTCCTGCATAACAAGAATGCCCCTTACTCCTCTCTGAAAAACTCCAGCACCTCTAAAGTCCACAGTAAAATCTTTACTGGCTTCTGTCAATACAGGGCTTTGCCATCTCGTCCTGTTTTTCTGACCAATATTTCGATCCAAACTTCTCCTGTAGGGCTGACCATTAGGAAAATATCACACTTCTTCCCCTCTCTTCTGACCCTACAACGCCTCCATTATTTAAGATAGGAAATCAGTGAGGAATTGTGCTTTGCAAATTACTCGGCCTAACAAAGAGGTGGATCCTGGCATTACACTTAGGAATTATGGCTGAAACTGAGCGGAAAGGAAGACTCAGTTCACAAGTGCAGATCTTTCTTTTGCCAGTGGACTACTCACCTTTTATTTATTTATTAGTATATATTCAGATATTATTTTTCCTGAAACTTTACTGAAGTCTTTCCAAAGTCCACAGAACTTAATAGAAAAACCCATGTTCATTAAGTCTTTTAAATCTTCCCCTAAAGGACACGAATTCTGATTTATAAGATCTATATGTGCACATCCGTACATGGTATATTGCTCCCTATATATTCTTTATTTTATAGATATGTATATATAAAAAAATCTCAAAACATACAGAAACAATTTTCCCTGTTAATTTGTTAATTTCTCAAAGTTTCTGGAGTTGTTAGAATATTGGGAATTTAAATTATTTGCTCTACAGTCCCTAAAATAACAGGTAAATTGAAACCATGGAATTTTAAGAATTCCATTTTAATGCAAGATGCTGTATTCTTTGTTCACATATAATAAATTAGACGTGCAAGAGAAAGTTAAGCCTCTGGTGAGAAAAAAATGCCATAGTGCATATTTGCCCTCTGTATTTCCTTCTTTCCCTCTCTCTGTGAGCAGTTTATTAAATCTTTTTAAGAAAAAAAAAAAAAAAAAAAAAAGAAAGAAAGAAAAAACCCCAAAAGACCAGAAAAACCAAACTCAACCAAACAACACTATGGTAGGGAAAAGACTGATACCCTTAAAGTCTGGGGCAAAAAAGAAAGCAGGGAGATTCCATTATGAAAGCAGAGGTCACCCCAAGAAAATTATGAAAATAAAATCTAAAAAAATAAATAAAAAGAGAAATCACCAAAAATGTTAGTATTTGAATGATGTGAACTCTGGTAAACGCCAGCATGCAATATGGCAAAAACGAATCAATCAGTTCAGCTTAGTTCAGCCTCTGCAACTGGCCATCTGGCGCGAAATCAACCAAATGTAGCCTTGCATATTCATCTTCATTTTCACAAATACTCAGGAGAATGTCATTCTAGGGCAAAATAAAATTAAATCACCATAATTTTTAAGACATCTTTTCCTCTCATGCTCTCTGGAGATTAGCGTGTTTATGTGAGACTACTCACTGCTATAGGGTTAGCAGGTAATTTCTAAGGGAGTACTCTCCCTCTGATATTTAAAATCACATTTCACTCACTCGGGACACTTAAGCATAGATTTTGTGGTAAACATTCCAAAGCAAAATTCACATGGGAAGTTACTGTGACTACATGGACAGATTTTTTCCCAGGGTCTATAAAGAGGTGTTCTGCACTTATCTTCCACAGCCATCCCAGGACACACGTATGTGACCTACTGATGTGGTGGGAATATGCTGGGCAGATCTAAGGGCAAGTCTGGGCACTTAATCCTTAAAGCAGATCACAATAAGCAACAGAAGATGCCTGAAGAACGAGGACAGAACCAAGTATCAGCTGTGATTAAGACTATTACTGATTTGGTACAGGTTTTGTCTTTTCAAATCACAGTGATGACCACAGGTGGAAGAGAAATCAATGTGAAAAAGAACAGGAGAAAGGAAGTAAGAATGGGCAATGGACAGAGCCTCTATGCGTAGCCACCCCATTAGAAGCTGTACTACACACATTTCTTTATTCAAGGTAACCCAAACAACTGCCAGTCAGGATAGATTATTTGGGGCTTTATCTTTTGAGGGCTTGAATTAAACTCTAATCATAGTCCATCTAGAAGCCTTACCCTTAGGTTAATTTATTTATTTGATTGGGTTAGATGCTCCCAGAGTTGAGCTAATTGTTTTGTTTAATGATTGAGGATGGGAGTTTGATTTACGTTTAAGGTTGGTTGTTGAAAATTTCCTTTCTTGCAACATTTCAAGTATATTACACATTAAGAAATAGAACAAAAGTTATCCAAAGTTTGGCTAAGAAATTACTTCATGAGCATATTTCCAGTGTTGATATTTTCTTTTCTAAGTGCTATCTTATCACCACAACCAAAAAATGAAGCCTTAAAGTGTTTCTGCTGATACCATCTCTTGTCCTAGAGCTGTCCCACTTCATTTGATAAGGAATAAACAAATGCCCAACCTCATTTGAATAAATATGTTAAGCAAATGTTAAACAAGATGCATGAAAAGGCAGTAAATATATTACAACTTCAGGCTGCTAGGACATGCGAGCTCAACATGGAACTGTGTTTCCATTCAGACAGGGAACATGAACTAGCTAAGGCCAGTTAATCTACTTCTATCTATCTGTCTTAAGGATTTAAACTAAAGCCTGTCACAAGGGTATCTGACAGAAATCCTTCCTCATCTATTTACTTATGCTATATACAAAACTGTAAACTCTGAAAAGGCCTTTGGTATACATACAGTACACCAAATTACATATGGTTTTGCTGACTGGATTTTTCTTCTGGATATTTCTTAAAACTGTTTTTATTTTGTTCTGTTGTTTACAATTTGGTTTTGTCTCTTAACTAGAAAAGACCAGAATTACATTTGTTATTTTTTCTTTTGAAACCTTGTTATATTAATAACTAAAATAGATGTCAGGCACCATGCAACAACTTTATTCAATTTTCAAATCTATCTGAACTTTGATAATCACAAAACAAGAATGTGTTGAACACAGTGTATTTCCACAAGAAAACCTCAAACCCAAACATAAATCAAACAAAAAAACCCACAACAAAACACACATGCACATACACACACACACACCCCTAAAACAAAAGTTCTTGGCAAACATTAGACTTGAGAATCAATTACAGTCCTCATTTTTATTCCAATATCACTGTGATCACAAAAATTGCTACACCTCTACTTACGACTGTATATTTTAGTATGTCACCTATTAAGAAGTATTTACAAAAACTATAGTAAGCTGTTATAAAATGTTTTTTATTTGTTCTTCCATTTTTGCACATCATCATTTTCTTGTTTACATATTGGTATATTAACAAGATGACAACTCTGTTTTCAGACTAAAACCAGCCATTTATGAAGCATGCCACGTAGGATTCAGAATGCCTAATTCTGAAAATGCCTTTGCCAACTATGTGACACAAAATTCATGTTTTATCTTCAGGCATGAAGAGGTTTAAAATAAATATTTCGTGCTGTTCTGAGGAAAAGCTGGTGCATTGCTTCAGAACCTCACAGAGAGCTCTTACACAAACAGTCCAAACTTACCTAAGGCCACAGCAAAGACTTCAAAAACTATAACCTACATGACCAATCTCATCTTAAGTATTCCATGAGAAAGTTTTCTACTCAGCAGAACTTCCTTTACTATCTCTACTTGCTTAAGTGCTTCCAGGGGACAAGAAAACCAGTCTATGACTGGTGTATACTAAAGCTTTGTGTTATATGGAAAATACATGCAACTTCTGGTAAAATTTGGCAAGTTTTTCCTCCTTTTTTTTTTCCTAGGATGACAAGAGATCCTAAGATCTAAAAAAGTGCGCCTCTCATCTCATTTCAGCATAGACAAAGCATCTATTTGTGTTTTCCTACTTTCCTATTGCCTGCAATCCAGCACAATAATTTTTAATGGGCAATATTCTACAAGGTAGAGTGCTACAATACTCTTCAGAACTGTTGAAACTCATAGTTTAGAATCCTAACATAAACCATGATAAAAAAGCTTTAGAATAATTTTTTACTGTAATTATGCCAGTATTTTGATGTTTAGTAAGCTTTTCTCCTTTATTAAACATGTGTGTGAACTCTTCTAACTTGAAATAGTAAAAATTTTCTTGACTCAAAACAATAATGCTAGACTTATTTCTTCATAAATATAACAAATTTTTCTTTGTAATTTATCATCCATTTAATATTGGTTAGGATTTCTGACTAATTACCTAATACTTTTCAAGAAACCCTTTGAACAGGCTAATTAAGGAGCCTGGAGATCAGGAGATCATTAAGAAAAAAAGCTTGCAAACATAACAGAGAAAACTGTAATCCACATTTTATTGCTCTTTGGCCTTCAAATGCAACTCTTGCCGTAACTTACAGTTTTTTTAAAATTTGATCATCAAACATTATGAATCGCACACGAAGCTGCATCATGGAGTTTTTAGCTCACGTTAGACTGAACTTTTTGATATTTATGTCAAAGTCAACATCATTGACACTGATAGGAAACATGTTACTTCCTAAGTGATTTCTTAAAAGACCTTTTCTAAAAATGTTTTCTAGAAGACCCTTTGAACATGGCTCTATTTCTAGTGGTTACAGGTTATTATTACTCTTATTAGATGTTCAAATCAAAAATATACTCAATACAGTGACTTCACCATTAAGTCTACAGCAGCCTGTTGATATTATCACAGATTAGCATGATACATTCAATGAGAAATTTATCAAAGCATTTCTCAAATATTACATAATTCCTATTATTTCTGGAATTAAAATTGTTAGCTATTTCCTGTGAGTCCTATGTCATTGGAAATTGAATACTAGTTAAAATAAATAAAAAATTATTACTGATTGCACCAAAAGGTGGAAAATATTTTAGGGTTACACACAGTCTTTATTCACTGAGCAGCAGGTGTAAAAATAAAAATGATATTTAAAGGAATCAAACAGTCTGAAGTCAGACAAATCAGGCAAATCAGACAAATGAGTTTGAGCACTACACTACAGAAATATTGGAGACACTTTCCCTAAGAGACAGCATTTGAAAATGAAACAGAATAATACCACTTCATGCTGCCCACTATAAAAACCTTGAGAATTCTTTCTCATTTCACTTACACCAGTGTTCTTGTGAAGTAACTCTGCTCAGAAGAACAGAAACACTTCAGATTCACATTAGTGTGTTAATGAAGTAAGACTTTGGCCCTGAGATTTAGCTCTTTCGTTAGTAATTTATACTCTCATTAGGGATTTATAGAAATGAGAATCTAGGCTCAAATGCTAATTGAGAATTGTCAGTTGTAAATAAGTGCTAACAAGATAAATTTGCTCCTGGTCACATTGAACAGAGACCTGCATTTTGCAAAATGAAACTCTTCCTTTAATATATTTAAAAAAAAAATCCTGGTTAGCAGGATGCAAGTAACTCTGTTGCTCTGTTCTGCTGCCTGCTCTCACAATTGGTGCTGCATGCTCCATCCTTCAACCTCTGCAGGGGGTGTACATGGCAGCGCCTGTGTGTGTGAGGTGTGAGCACTTTCTTTAGTCCTGGGGAAGACGCTCTCTTCTCTCACACTGGGGCAAGCAGAGGAGTAGCCTACCCTGAAGGACCCTGTGTGAGTGCTGTGTGTCATCACAGGGATGCTGTGGGTAGCCACAAAGAGCCAAACCCAAAGAGCGCCCAAAGAGGAACCAGACCAAAACCTGGGCAGCACAGGTATGATCAGGAAACCAGGCACAGGTCACCTCAAACATGCAGCCACTAGTCAGTCTACATTTGGATTTAGCCCAATACTGAGGTGAGGTTTGAATCAGTGCAGAGGGTTTCCCAGGAGTAACTTGAACTCTGCTCACTCTGGTTAGTTAAGCTTGGGCAGTATAGCTTCAGTCAAATCTCCAGCTGAATCCTATTTTAATTTTAACCAAAGACAATGTAGAAATTACAGAAAGACATGCTAACTCTCGGGTGAAGCATCTGGCTTGTGTAAATCTGCAAAAGGCAATCTGAAAATCGGTCTCAGCATCAGGAACAAAAACTCAGTTTTAATCTCCCTTCACATATTCTTTCAGAAGAAAAATAAATCTTTTCTCACTCTGGGTATCTTTCACATAGTGGCACAATCCCTCATGCAGCCAGAGCAAAGTGAAATCAGCACAGGAGTCCAGTATACCACTAGCAACCATAACCACCACCCAAATTTACAATGGTTGCACACTATTTTCTGTGAAAAAGAATTCAACTTCATCTAGGGAATTGCTGTAGGCAGCTATTAGGAAACACAGAAAAACAAAGCATTTTATGTATTTAAGGAAAAAACAACAAGGAATTGCCAGTTTTGCTCATTTGTTTGTTTTTAAAACACAGACAATTCAATACTTTCAAAACCCACAAAACAAACTATAAGAGGCAGGACATCCTCTGAAGTTACAGAAGAAGCCCCAGGAATCTCCTGTCAAAACAGAGACTCACTATACTGAAACACTGAATGGTATAAAGTTTCATAAGACAAACTTTTTGTTTATTCCCAGGGTGACAGCTCTTATCATCTTTTCTGCCTTTGCAATAACTTAATGCATCTTTTTTTTCACTATCTGTAGTTTCCCTCAGAACAGTTTTCTATTATACCACGTGCTCCAGAGTCTTAGCCCCAGGTACAAAGGAAAAGGAGGACAAAAGAAGCAGAAAGCTTCATTATGCCCCTTCATTGAACATAATCCTCCAGGTGAAGTGTGGCTTTGGTTCAGCACAGAGGCTTTCCAAGGTTTTCTCAACCTGCCCCAACCAGACAGTAAAATATTAATCTTGAGATGTCTTCTTTCAACCATAACCTAAAAGAAAGGAATGAGAAACACAATAATAGAGGGAGACATCAATGTTTCTCAGCTTAAATCTGATAATTATTTATATAACCCCTCTAGGTCAACTGGGTATGAGGTTTCCCAGCTTCTCCTTGGTTCCTGAACTATGGAGCTCTTAGGTTAATAGCCTCTAAATTTTACTATGTCTCAGAGAGGAAAAGGTCTTGGAGACAGAGGCACTGAACTTAAATTTCATCTCCCCTTGAGTATCTCAAAGGAATTCAGGCATCTAAAACTTACTTGGTTAAAGGGGAGTCAGATACCCCCTAATCAAGTTATTCTCATGATTAACAGACTACTATGCATCTTCTACTGTATAAGAACTTGTGCCTAAAATACAGGTACTAACATTTGGTTGTGTTGATGTTTTGGGTTACTTTACATTTTGTTTAGGATTCTATTAAAAAAAATAAAAGAAAGCATCAGAAATCAAAGCAATAAGAATATGAAAAGTGATCCCGTCTGGGCCTCTGCAAAACTAATAAACTCCTGCCTGTGTTTGGAACAACCTTAGCACCAGAGTGTACACAACACCTTACTTAGTTTAGTGTTCTTTAAATGATAGTTTCTTAATCCTTAAAATATTTTTCATTTATGTCTTAAAATAGCTATCCTATTTCATCTACCTTCCTAGTTTTTTAATCTTCCTTTCTTTACACCCCAAGTTCTTTGTCCACTTATCCCACAGTGGGGTACACCCTTTTCTCATTGTGGCTAGATTTTATGGTTCCTTCTCCAGCTTTCCTGCCTCTCACCTCAATGCTTTGTGCAGCTACAATTCCTTCCTCTCCCAACTTATCTCCAGCAACTGAAAAATGATTGTGCTGGAATGCAGAAGGACAATATTCTTAAATCAATGATTTAAAAAACAATGTCTCATTTCTTTGTGCAGTTACACAAATGTTTTTGTTTAGGTATCACCTAACTTTTAAAACTTGCCTTTATGTGAAAAAAAGCCACTCCTACTGGGTGCTGTCCTGGGCCCCTCAATTTAAGAAGGATTTGAAGGGCTTTGAATGTGTCCAGAGGAGGGCAACAAAGGTGGGGAGAGCCTGGAAGAATGTTTCATGAGGAGCAGCTGAGGACTTTGCGCTTGTCTAGTTTAGAGAAGACGGCACTTCCAGGTGTCCAGGGACAGGACACAAGGGAATGGTTCAAAGCTGCACCAGGGGAAGTTTAGAATTAACATTAGGAAGCATTTCTCTCCTGAGAGAATGATCAAACACTGGAAAAGGCTCCCTAGAGAGGCAGTCGATGTCCCCAGCCTGTCAATGCCCCTAACAGCAAGCTCTGACTTTTGGTCAGCCCTGAACTGGTCAGGCAGTTGGACTGTATGATCATTGTAGGCTACTCCCCACTGAAATAATCTATTCTATGCCCTTAAAATCACTTAAGCACCTTTCCAAGGGAAGGTCCAATTCTAGAAGAGAAAAGTTAACAATAGTCAGGAATAAAGCAACCATTTTATTCTAATGCTAGATTTAATTTTTTTTTTTTGATTTTTGAGTGTCAGAAAATAAATATCTAGAAAATAAATGGGTTTTACTACCATCTTCAGATCAAAAAGGGCAATCACCTGATATTATTGTTGTATCATAAACTATTTTAAAAGTAAAATAGTTAAACCTCCCATAAACACCTCTCATCAGGGTGGTTATTATTGCCTTTACTCTAAAAAGAAAGTGGGAGAATTTTCACAGACACAATACAAATGTCGGTTGTGAAAGAAATCATAGTCTCATCCTCTAAGTGTACCAAAATATCAGAAGCTGTATTGTTTGGAAGTTGTTAAGAAACTGTGGTTTAGGTTTGGGCAACTGAAATTATACCAAAACAGAGGAGAGGAAAAGAGCTAGGAATGGATTGCTTTCAAGAGTTCTTCTCTCTTCAAGACAGCTTGTTTTTCAAGGAAGGGTGTACCTAGATAATAAAACCAAATTATCTCTACAGGTTTTCCATCAATTTGCTTTATAGGGAATGGAAGAGGAAAAAAATGTTAATTTACATCCATTTTTATAGCCATAAACTGTGTAAATAATGCATCCAGAGCATCTAAATCTCAATGATATATTGTGTTCTATCTTTTAAGTAGACTGTGGATCTCTCAGACATAGATATATTTGCCATATTTCCCCTGTGAAACAAGATCTCTCCAGTAGCTAAAGTCCGAGAGCTTCCGCCTTCAAGCAATCTCTTTATCATACCACTCCTTTCCCACTCCTTCCAGCAAAAGCAGCTTACTCTGTAATATTGCTCTGTTGACTGGTTCTCCTTGGAGCAGGATATGCCGATTATTCAGGCGCACGAGCAGGAGGATTTTCTTCAGCACGCAGTCCATTTACCAAAACTATTTTTTTATCCATGCTGAATTCAGTAGAGCTCACAAAATTATTTCAGTTAGGGGACAAATTTGAGCAACAGAAAAATTCCAGGAGGACACCTACAAGATTAATAACCTCCTTTTAGTTCTGGTGCCAATCCCAGTGTTACAGGCACCCTGTTGAGAAATAGGAAACTCTATTACACACTTTCTTCTCCTACCTAACCAGCACAGCGCCCTTTGCCTCAAAGCTCTACCTCAGCTCACCAGAAAATAGGTCTCATCCTGTTTGCAGCAGTTGCATAAACAAGTTATTGTGCTTTTGTGCTGAGGCTGGTCCCAAATTTTGCATGTTGTCCCTGAATTCACTGCAGTTGTTGGAAGCTCTGCAATATCTTTGAATTCATAAACACATAGAGAACTTGCACACTCAGAAAGTTGTGGACTTTCAAGAGTCTAGAATGAGTCTAGCATAAGTGCAATAGCTGGATAACAGCTTAAAAATGAAAAAGAAAGTAAGAAATAGAAAAACTACACTGACAGATGAATTTTCATCTTTAGAACTATGTTAAATCCCACTTAAAAGGGGAAAAAAATATATCTCTCATATTGCCTTAGAGGATCCCTAGAAGAGGCAGCAATGATGCACCACTTACTCTCATGCCATACTTTGAAAATCTCCCTATGGCCACTTCCTGGTGCAGCTCAATTTGAGCTCCCTGTGTGACACCATGACTTAAAGGACCCCTGGGTCTGTAAGGAGGGGTTACAGCAGCAGAATTAGACAGAACATTCGTATGAGACTTCTGTAGTACACTGTTAACAAAATCATTACTAAAACTCATCTTGGGCTGTGGTATCCAGGTTTGAATGGGAGCCTCCTTCAGGGTAGTGTGCTGCACTGAGGGACGCTCACTCTACTGAGATTATCTAGTGATATGACAGAGATAATTTAATCTACAGAGTTCATATGTGGCTTTATACAGCTAATAAACCCCACATATCTCCCCTCAGCTTCTTCTGAGGCTCTCACTGTCTGAGAGAGGGTCTCCATCCTATAAGATGGATACAGGGATTTAGGGTGAGATTTCTGCACCGTCTCCTGTGAGGTTCCAACACAAAGCCATGCTAACATCCTTTGTATGGAAGAGTACCATTTTTAATGCAAGTTGACACCATGAAGCAGGAATTCATGCTGTCTAATGATTTTAGGCTACTATAACTGCTCTGGGCATATGTTTAAAACCTGTATTCTCATACTGTAGCTATTTAAACAAATGCCCTTCATTCAGTACCTCATTTCTCTCCACCTTCAAGCACAGCTCACCTCACATTTTATTTCCCACACTCAGAGAGATGATGGCAAATTCCTTTATTCAAAGTTAGACCCTGTGTTTGACCATTCCTAGAAAACCCCAGGTGGCCACAGCTTCCAGCCACTACCATCTTCTTAGTCAATAATAACCTCATACAGCAGCACCTAGCTAGATGGCAGGCCATTAGAGTAACCATGCAGCACAGCTGAACTACACACGATGCTTACTGGGGGTGTATAAGTTGACCACAACAAATACAGTCCTGTTACTCAGAACCTGGGATTACTCTCAATTAGTCAACAACACTTTATTTATCAATTCAGTGTGCGTCACTTTAAACCTCAACTTTCACCCACAGCTAACACCAGGCAGAACTTCAGGTGTGAGAGCCCCTGCTTGGTTTCATTTTGTCACTTACCACTGGGCATGATGGAGTCTTGATCCTTTTGACATCGTCATATTAATTATCTTCAGTCATACCAAGCTGCCATAGCTGGTTATCAATGTCCCCTTTATGATTTAGTATGACCATGAGCAAATTAAAACTATTATTACTGCAGAATGCAGCAATTAGCAGTCACCTGGATCGTGCAAAAAAATAGTGCTTCCTATACAAATCCTAATATTGTAGCATAATTTATAACTAAAGCTTGTCTTAAAATAGACTAGGTGTTAAAAACATTGTAGGGACTATTCACACTATTAGCTGCCATTTGAAGTCAGTATGATTTCTCGGACAAAATAAAGTAACCACATTTACCAAAGGTATCATATGGGGATACACAGGTGCAGGACATTCAAAAACCAGTCTTGTCAGTATCAAGGTGGAATCTTGATTTCCTCTTCTGATTCTGCCTCTTTCACTTTCCCCTTTTGAGAAACCATTTTTCATTTAAATGAATAAAATTATTAATACTATTTATGTTACAATGAAGTATAGTTGGGATAGATACCTCAGGGAAAAGAGAAAAACATCTGCCTCATGAGGTTTGTGGTCTATAATGGTTTCCTCTCAGAAAAATACTAATGTCTTGCACATATTCACACTGCTCTGGAGAGATGCTGAATGGACCTTGTCAATACAATAGCAAAGGAAAGGGTTGTAATTAAGGCAGAATCAGACCTAGAAATCTCCCAGGTAGGCCAAATCTATCCCTTTGACTAATGTGTTCACCTCCAGGAAAGACAGAGTTTACATATGTAAAATTTTTCCCTTTTTGTTTTCTCTATATTTGAACAGCTATCTATATCATAGAATCATGGAATGACCCAGATTGGAAGAGACCTTCAAGATCATCTCATTCCAACCTCCCTGACATGGGCAGGGACAGCTTCCACTAGACCAGGCTGCTCAAATACCCAGCCTGGCCTTGAATACTTCCAGGTACTGGACATCCACAACTTTTCTGGGCAACATCTTCGAGTACCTCAGCACCCTCACAGTAAAGAATTTCTTCCTAATATCTAACCTAAACCCACACTCTTTTAGTTTGAATCCATTCCCTCTTGTCCTTGATCACTACCTGGCCTTTTAAATAGTCTCTATCTTTCTTGTAGGCTCCCTTTGGGTACCAGAAGATCACCCCAAAGCCTTCTCTTTTCCAGGCCAAACAATCCAAATTTCCACCTAGGAGAGGTGTTCCATCCTTCTGATGAGCTTAGTAGCCTCCTCTGAATTCTCTCCAACACGTCGATGTCCCTCCTGCCCTGTGGACCCCAGAGCTGGATGCAATGTTCCAGGCGGGGTCTCACCAAAGCAGATCAGAGGAGTGAAGCAGAATCATCTCTCTCCCCCTGGTGACCTGCTTTGGATGCAGCCCAGGACATGTTTGACTCTCTGGGCTCCATGTACATTGCTGGGTCGTGTCCAGCCTCTCATCCACCAGCATTCCCAAGTCCTTTCCTGTAGGGTTGCTCTTGATCAGGTCATCCCCCAGCCTGGACTAACACCAGGGTTGCCCCAACCCAGGTGCAGAACCTTGCACTTGGCCTTGTTAAACCTCACAAGATTCCTATGTGGCCATTTCTAGAGCTTGTCCAGGTCCCTTTGGATGGCATCCTGTCCTTCAGGTGTGTCAGCAGCACAACTCAGCTTGGTGTCATCTGCAAATTTACTGAGAGTGCACTCGATTCCTTTGCCTATGTATGAATACAATGGTCTATCTATAGATCATTACTTGTGATCACTGCCCGCAGCACAACTGCACAAGCAAAACTGATGAAAGTTTCTTCTTCACTGGCCTATAATTTGTCCACTTCTTTATTGCAGAAGAGATACAATTTCTTCCACTGATCTAGTTTGAACTTTAACAAGCTTTTAACAAAAAAAAAAAAAAAATACAAAAATTTACAAGAAAATTGGAGGTTTTGGGGGAAAGGGCTGTATTTTTAGCGCAGTCCATTTACACATTCTATAATGTATCTTTGACTAAGTGACCAGATAAATATTATCACTTGAAGCAAAGTTTTCAAGCTTATTTCTAATGTTAGTGTTAAAGCACACAACATCCTAAAAAGGAAGCAAAGCCTTATTCTTGCAAACCTGCAGCTTAAGCCAGATCTAACACCTCCAATGCATGCAGCTTTTATATACAATCATTGCAGCCCCTTGCCTTTGTGCATCATAGGGGCAAACAGCAGCCTGGCCAATGTTAATTACAGCTAAATGCACCCTAGTAGGGCAAATGGAGTGCAAATAGTAATGCTAAGATGAGAGCCAGCTCTCCAGGTTTCAGTTTAGCACACAATTGCTGTGGGAGTTGTTTTAGCAAGACCCCCTAAAATTTGAACCCAATGTGAGAGGGACTCGCCCTGCCCAGAGCTGCTGGCAGGATGCTTGCACAGACCTCCCACACACTGCACCAGCAACAGGCTCTTGCAGGTTTGTAACTGCACTTGGCCTTCCCTTTACTGAGCCCCTTTCAGCCCTCCTGATGGTTTCTGTCGGGTCTCAGAATTAAGGAAAAGCTACAGCTCACATCACAGATGAGGTCAAAGATTAAACCTTCCGGATAGCCACACTAGTCTGTGATAGCTCACACAGAGTGACCTGACCTTCCCTGGCACCCCATAGGACACTGGATGCTAAAGTTTGTGGAAATCATGGCTTGTAATGCACTTTGTATCTTCAAATTGTAGAGAGGGTAGAACATGCAACTCAATCTTCTACCAAGTTTCCCCTTGCCGGACTATGCACATGGGTCAAGGGGAGGAGAAAAAAAAATCTCAGTAGCAAACCTCTGAACAAAATTCTTATCCTGCCAGCCAGGTCTTCTAACCTCTGTTCCTCATCCTTCATTAAACTAAAGCAGAGAGAACACTCCCTTCTCCATTGCAAACCAGCTTCTGGTTAGTTAGTCTTTGCATTCATAAGATTCAAGAAAATCATGGAATTGAGTGTGTGGGAGGACAGAGGATAATTTGAAAGAAAAACTTATAAAGGTAAAATAAATGTGACAAAAGAGTGATACAATATGACTGAGGCAAGAACAGAAAAAAAATCAATTGGATACAGGAAAAAGTCAAGGATGTTTGTTAACTCAGAGAAGGGTATTGAAGAATGAGCACCCTATTCTTGAGCAGCAGTAATGTCAGGAATTTATAGCAAGAATACAAGCAAAAGTTTACATCTTTCCTAAACTTGTAGAAAATTCCATAGTAGTAGCTTTTAAACATAACAGTGGTGGTTGAGACCTTTAACAATAAAGGGGGTTTGAGCCTGACTAATCTGGAGACAAAATTTAAAACATCCCAACCATTCATGAAAATTTTTTAAAAATGCCAATCCACCCACTCATTTCAATCCTCTTGTCCAAAGTCAAGTTATCAACTCAAGGGATAAAAGAAGAAAAACAGAGCTGTAAAGTCTGAAACCAGTACTTTTAGAGGTGAGTTGGTCTCTGGGGTTGGTAAAATATAACTGAGTGTCCTTGCAAAGGCAAGAGAACTGATATCATTATACTTGCAAACTATTTTAAATCACAGAAGAGTATTAATTGTCTAACCTTGCATCTTCCACTGTTGTTGGCTTGGCTGCATCTCTAAACTGGTCCCAGGGAATTAAGATTGCTGTTCTTAACAGTGGTCCCAGGTCTGCTTAAAGAAACCTGCCTGCTGTAAAGTATATGCAAAGAGTTGTTCACTCAGAGTTCAAGAAACTTTCGGGTAGCTATTATTTGGCACAAGCAGCTGACTAGCTGCTGCCTTTAAAGAAGAAGGGAGAGAGGAGAAAAGCTCCATAAAATTTGTCTAGGCTTGGTATTACTAAAAAGCAGGTAATTTCAAATCCCATATAAGTAGACTCATGAAACTGCATGTTTTTTTAGAGCACTGCTTATCTTCCTTCACACATACCATGATCACTGTTATCTGGTGTTTCCCAAATAAGTGTCTCAAGGCACCCAGTGAAGCCATTAATGGACGTGTAATAGATCACATTGTCTCTCTTAATGGAAACACAAAAAATTATACTTAGTTCATATTGTAAATGCTGGCCCTTGAAAAGCATAAAATCAATACAATAATTGTTGCATTAATAAATACAGCTAAGTAATAATTACTAATCAATAGTTTATTTGTTCCTGTGGAATTCCTCGTTCCACAGAATTGTGTTCCAGAAAATACCCCGAACCACTTAATCTTGATTCCAATAATCTGAAGTCATTAAAATCAGCTTTTGTGTCCCATAGAAAGTTCCTGGTCTGACATAAAAGGCATTTCGTTTTCAGAAATACTTAAATTATTAAGAAAAAAAAAATACAGATTAAGAAAAAAGAACCAGAATGATGCTTTACACTGAAAACCTCAGATCATTAACTCCTACTAAATTCCACTACCAAAAGGGCAAGTGGGTAATAAAAAATTAAAATCTTGTCATTTAACCTTTCATCTAGAATGGATACTTACATGCTTTGCTTTAAAGCAGGGGAGAAAGTATACAACAAAACGGAATTCAGCATCTTCCATTTCCATTTCATCATAGAGTACTTGATGATACCATATTTTGCCAGTAGACATAGAATACTCAGTTGTCAAGAAAATAAAATAGATGTGACCCTCTAAATGCACTGGAACGCAGTATAAATTAAGTGAATTGTATGTATGCTACATCTCCAAACTGTAATCTCATCTAAAAATCACCATAATATACATAAAAGCAAGAAATCAAGAAGGAATGGCTTGATGAAAAGGTTTTATTGGTTTTGGGTTAAATGGTAGTACTGTCATGAGAAACAGGCAACTTATGCAGATTGCTGCAAATGAGCTCTAATTAGGACAGAACACTGTAGAAAGACAAGAAAGACATAAAATATATAAACCTAATAAAAAAAAACCATCACAGGATATTTCATTTTATATTTACTAGGCTGTTTTTATATCTTTCCACTTATAAAGATAGCTGTGCAAATAACAAGCAGAACTGACACAGAGAAGCAATGAGCTATAAATATTAGCAAAACTTTCCAAAAGGTATTTGCTAATTGACAAGTCTGTTACAACTGCAAAGATCCTATAGAAGCAGAAAATTCTGCCCATCTCACTCTCCTGGAAGTAAAAAACTCCAGTGTATGCAGGTTCCTGCTTACACTTCTGTAAAACACCAAATTAGAACCTAGCAATGATCTAGATTTTCATATTTTCTGTTCTGAAGCTCCATGAACAGCATTTCGTGCTAGAGCTAGAAAGCCTGAGAGCACCATAGTGCATTCCAGACTGTTGTCCAACGGAGCTTTCTCTCTCAGTCCTTTGCATGGCTCATTATATCATGGCCCTGTAACAGAAATCTCATCTCAGCAAATTCTCATATGCCTTCATGGTATTTCAGTGAACCCCAGTAAACAGGGAAGAGCAGAGAGGGAGGATGTTTCTCAGAAGTTTTTTGAGTCTGCATCTTCGATGGTGTTTGGTTGGTATAAATGCTTGACCAAAGCTGATGAGTAGGGGATTTAATCAGTGACTCCCAGTTGTTAAATAGATGTCAGACTACTAACAAACTCAAGTCTTTCTTGTAGTCATCTGACACTCATATCACACTTTCTTTGACAACATTATATAATTTCTTTCTGTGGAGCACATGGGAAACACCTCCAACCTCAAAACCATTCTTAGAGAGCTAGAGTGAAGGAGGCAGAGCATCACTGATACAATCAAATATACCTCTCAAACACTATTTTCATGTCTGCACAACCCCAACCATGACCATCTATATTTAGAAGCAGTTTCAGAACACTTTCATATTGGAATCAGAGCAATTGGCAGTATATTCACATTTTTACCTCTGTAAATGGTCTTTATCACCTGGCAGCTATCAAAACCTACTGTCATAAATTATATTATCTCTTTTTGGGTTTTTATATTACAGAAAAAAAAAAACAACAAAGTAGTTTTTCAGGTGATCATTTCCAGTTCTGCAGGAAGTTTAAACAAGATTAAACAGATAAACAAACAATAATAATACCACCAACAAAAATTAAGAAAACCAAACAACCCCTCTTTCATGAACCCATAACTTTCCAAAGCATTGCTATTTTTATGTGAGGGATCCAAATTTCAATCTTTCCCGCAATTGTCTTTATTTTTAAATTTCAATAAGATGCAAAGAAATTAGCTCTTCTCTTTCTATGTTTTCATCTCCAAGATAAAGCCTAACCATGTATTTTGGTCAGCACTGAAGAAGAAGGAACTGCAGTGAGAAGCCCAGGAAGGAAATTACCATTGCTGAAGAATGCATGCTTTGACTGTGTTGGAAAGGAGGCGGCAGCAGTTGAAAAGCTATTTCTGAAAACATATGAAGAATAGATTAAATTAATCTCACTGGCTTTTTGTTTCTTTTGCCCCAGATGTGGACATTCTCCCTGCTTACTGGAAACCACCTCATTAAACTCACTTCATGGGTCTTTGTACCCAAAGCCAGTTGCAATAACAAGAACTTGCATTTGTCTAATAAAACCTATGAACAGTGCTGAACATTTCTGCACGCCATCTACTGGTTCAACTTACCAGAACTATGATATCAATCATTAAAAAAAAAATAGCCATGAAAGAATGAAAGACATACTTGAGCAATTTCAATCTTGCACGGAGTTCAAGTGTTTGCAGCCAAGCTGAAGCAGTTCTTACCTGCAGCAAGCTGAATTTTTGCTGCATAGATTATCAAGTTTTCTGTGTTAAAGCAAATAGCCATCGAGTGAACCAGCTGCAGCTTTCCTCCCAGACCCCTGCTCCTGCCTCTGGAAGGAGTTACTACCTCTATCCCTGCACTCCTCTGAGATGCTCATCCATACACAGCCTCGCCCCCAACACATCAGCCACCAACTTCATTCTCACTGGCATCTTCTCCCCACATTTCCACAGTCCTTTATTGAGGATCTGTGAACAAACTCACCCCTCTACACAAACAACCCCCCACACACAGAATGACAGAGGCTTTTTTAAGCCTTTTGAATAGTTATTTGATCTCTCTGATCTATAAGACTTCACAATAATTTCAGGCCCTTTCCTTAGCTTCTTAATGCTGCTAGCTCTCTCACTTCCATGAGCCAGTGTTTCATAAAGCCCCAGCTGCTCTAATCAAGATATCTGCAAGGGAAACTCAAATCTTGTTTTTAAAGTAATTTTCCAGCCTCTGCAGATAAAAAGTGTGAAAGCACTAGGGCCTCAGGCTCAAAAACAGGCAAACAAGCCCTAAATGTATTATTAAAAAAATAATCAAAGGCTTGGAAAGAATGACTCATTAGTTTTGAATTCTTCAGATAAGTAATACTTATTTTTGGTGAGCGCTTCACCTCTCAGATTCCACTTTGGAGAAAAAAAAATGTTATAAAGACAACTTTCAAATTGACCAATACCTGCAGCTCTTTATTCCCTGCTGCCCCTCCCAGCTGGCTTTCATCTCATCAGCTGCTGAGACTGCAGGTGCCAAACTCCTGGGCTACAATGAACTGAGAGCTTCCAGCAGGTAGGCTGTCATCAGCCTGCTCTTAGATGGAACCGCATGCCACAGGCCTTTGAAATAAATGCCTTTATTAAAACATGGGACAAAATCTCCACGAATGTCTAATGTTGCAGAACAGGAGCAAAATCTGTGGGGTGGGTAAGAGGGAAGGTGCATTGAGGCTCTGTGCATCAGGTTTTGTGGTATCCCACACAGATCTGCATTTTCTGTGCTCTCAGTTAATTAAAAGTACATTTACGCCAAACAAAACCTTATATGCTTCTGCCACAGTTTTAACTGATTGTTTGCCCCTTGTCTTTGGCAGAAACACCTTCCTAGTAACACTACAATTTCTGGAGTGGACAATTAAATATCTTAGGGGTAAATGACATGTCATTTTTCCCTATATTTAAATACAGCATAATTTCTAATGAATGAATATAATGTTGGTATTCAATATCAAGGAGAAGACTTACTAAAATAAACGCACAGATATTTACGCACATCCAAGCTGCAGACTCAAAACCCAACAGATATGTAAGCAAGATCTTTTCTTCATCAGTCTATAGTGACACAGGTGAAAAAAAATGCAAAATGTTTAGTTTTTCAAGGATATGTCAGACAGATTCTTATATCTGTACCAGGTTAACGTTTGGCTTAATTTACTACAAGAGCATCCAAATTCATGTAGATACTTGGAACAGTTACTGTAAGATCAGTCCTTTTCAACCCAGGATGTACTGTAGAGATGGGGCAACTTTAAAAAATTTTTTCTACCTTAAAACATCAATGCATGCAAATGCAAATCTTTTAAAATCGGAGAACTTGGGTAAACACACCTTCTGTTTTCTACACGCTTTACTGTAGCTACCTCAGGCTTACTTCACCTCTTACTTCACCCTTTCTCCAGTTCTGTACTGGCCCATCAGGCTGGCACATAAGTCCCATGGATAAAGAGCTGGTGTCCCCTCCCTTCTGATCTCCATCACCTCACCCTGCACTTCTTCCTGCAATCCAGACTCGCCACTTTCCATCCTTGCCAGCCTCACATGCCACACTTATCCCCAGCGGCTTATGTTTGCCTCTCTTGGCTGAAGCTGCAAAGTAACATGTGCAGAAGTGTCAGTGTTTTTAAAGCACAGTGTAAAAATGGTGCTTCATACTACAGATAGATTTGAGGATCCTTCCTCACTCCCAGCTCTATCTCATTCTTCCAACAGTCCCATTCAATTCTGTGGGCCAAATTTTGTCACTCCTTTTGTCATGTAGAGTAGGATCTCAGCCTTTGAATAGTCTCACTGATTTAAATGGGACTTATTCACACAATCAGCCATTAGTAAGAATGGAAAAAGAAGCTAACATTATATAGCAACATTCCTAATGTATGTCTTCTGATGGAACAGAACAACCTACTAATGATGAGACCTTTGCAAAAATGTAACTCTCATTGCTATATTTTTAACAAACTAGAAAAATCTCATTTCTGTGAATCGTATTAGTTTTAAAGAATATCGTCCAAAGTGTATCACAGTGATGCAATGAAAGCTCAGAGTATAGCAGACCTATGCATCTGCTTTTACATTACTGTATAGCAGAAATTGTACACTATCTAAAAGAAGAAACACATTGTCTTCAACCATTTAACACCAACAATCCTTCCATTCACAAGACAAAGCTATGACGAAGAAGAACACAAATAAATATAGACATAGATCACCAAATCCACATATAGGTGGAAATAAAATTTGGCTCTTCAAAAATACGTATCTATCTATATTATATAAAATTTTAAGGTAATCATACTTTAAAAACATTAATTTTCAACACACCGAAGTTTCAAGCCACTGAGAATCCTAAAGAGTAAGAAATGAATGGTAAGGCCTCGAAACATACAGGAATTTAACATTTTAAATGGTCATATATGTTGAATTAATGCATTCTCAGACCAAACCAAAGTTCTAAAATAAAAGATCTCCTTTAAACAAGCTCCATGAAAGAAACTGATCTGTTAAAAATAATGTTGCAGGTGCTACGATATTATTGTGTATATATTGTTGCTGTATTTTTAATAGTCACTCATTCCTTTGGAGAGCAACTTGTAAAAGAATTATTCATTCTCCCTGTGCATACATTTTGAGAATAATTCACTGTACTTTTCCAAATTATTTTCAAAGTGTACAAACACAGGAAAGGATACAAAACTTTTGCCAGGCTACATTTGAAAGCTTGTCAGCACTCAGAGCTAAGGCCTTTAATCCCAGGCTTTAAATAATTTAAGTAACACTTGATTACTCCATTGCTGGAACATCAAGCTCCACAAAATCTTAGCAACACAATACTTGAGGGGAAAAGAGAGAATACTCAGCTTAAGTAAAACACATTTCCTGCAAACAAATTGTGAACTGCAGCCTGATGTTTGCAACGCAAACTCTGGTAAAGCACCACTGAGGCTGCCCTCCAAATAACACTTTATTCCAGTTTCCACTAACAAAACCCTTCAATGAGGAGTTCTATGGAGCACTAGTCACAGCTTACACGCTATGAAGTATGATATTCAGAAGGCTTAAGGAACAGCTTCTCCTTAGGTTTATAATATTTCATGATATGCTCTAGCTAAAATGTCCACATCGACTTCACACGAACAACCCACCACCACCACGACACAACGCACACACGATTTAGTCAGGAAAAGGAGAAAAAAAAAAGGAAGGTTTTTTTACCTTTCTTGTGAACTAATTTTTTTTCTTGAGAGAACAGTTTCATTTTCTCAGGTAATCCACAGGGGATTCAATATTTGCTGTCTCTATGAATTTGCTAAATTAAAAAAAAAAAATAGTACAAATGGCTTTGTTCTCTTAGGTACATCTGTACCTGTACTGTTAACAAAGTCTGAACTACTTCATTTTTTCATTTGTGCTCTCCATTTAAAAATAGTTCTAGCCAACAAACAAAACTGCTCTGTAAAAAGTTGTTTGGATCCTTTTCAATGGGGTAAGAGTCATGAACACCGTAATGTGTGCTGTGTGACAACCTACGCACATTTCGTTACATAGAAATACCAACTTATTTAAGAATAATTAAATATCCTAAAAAATTATCAGAAGGTAACAAAGAAGAAGAAAGAAACAAACAAACACCTCCCCCTGCGAATTAAATTATCACATATTAGGTCCTTAAGATTTCTTTTCACTGCTGCCTTTGAATCCTTTTTTTCACAGAGGAATACAAAGTTTTCATCTTAAATCTGTTAGTTCCTTTTCCCTCCAAAGCTCTCCGTTTAGCCCTGTGCAATGTATAATGCTAGAAAATCAGGACCAACAACAACAAGCCCATGACTGCCCTCAGCAGAGTCAATAAATGGCACATTTGACTCTCTCTCACACCATTTTGTACCAAGTCCTCACACAACTTCTGCCCTGACACCTCATCCATCAGCTCTTAAAGCACAAGAGCAGCACCCCACAAGCAAACCTCTTCTCTCCTACGCCATCTCCAGAGTTGAGGCCCAGATGAGAAACAGCCTTATCTTCCAGTATAGCAAGGATACACCTCTAAGATCAGACCTTGGCAATTTGACCTAAAACCATCCTTACTTGCAAAACAATGTCTCCATCATCTTCAGAGCAAGAAGGAAAGAGAGTGAGAGGGAAAACAGGGGTGGGGGTAGGGGAGGAAAGTCCAGTCCTCTCTGACCTGATTGGAAACTTTGTTGTGGCAAAAAGAAAAAAAAAATCTCTTTGGCCAGTTGAGAAACTGCCTATGGTTGCTCTTGTATTGGGAGGGTCTGTTCAGGGTTTCTCAATCTTCTTTTCTCTCTCTCTCCCCCCTCTCTTTCTCCCCTTCTCTTGTTTCAAAAGGGGCCTCTGGTCAGCGCTGATTAATAAGTGTTTTTTGTTGTGAAGTGTTGAATAATAGAAGATGGCCAGTGACCCAGGAAAGACTAAACCTTGTGCTACTTTATTGTGGCAAGCTGAGAAAGGGGCTTTAGGACAGAGACCCCAAGCACTGACCCGCACACATCCTGCGGATTCCCTATTCATTCTCACAGCCTTCCAGTCGCCCAGAGCTCCCATTGTTTGCCAAGCAACAATGGAGATTTTGCACAGAAAGTAAAGCTCTCTTCAGATTCCTCCCTGGTGTTTTGCATTTGGGGAAACAACCATCCTTAACAGGTTTTTTTTTTCCCTAAACTGAATTTCACAAAAACTCCTAGGATTTGGGCTTTTATTCTCATTGCTCAAGACTTTCTCTACAAACCTAAGAAAACAAATATTTTCTATTAATAAATACTTTTTTTTTTTGTTTTTAATTACACAACACATTTTTCCTGGGGTACTGCTTCCCTACTGATTTAAGGGGAAAATAGAGGTTTCTTTTCTTTTATTTCTTAGCATATTGCTATGGTCTAATGCACACTACATATCATATTATTCCTAAAAATAACTGTATTGAAGCAGTCTCTGTTTGAGTGGGAGCCAACTGGAGAGTGCTGCTTCTATTGAAAAAAAAATTAAATAAAAGCAGAAGATTGAAATATCTTGGTTTATTTCTGCCCTGATTAGGCAAGCATGGCTTTTATCTCCTCAAAGGTTGGCCCTTTCCCCACACTCCAAACAAAGAGTTCATTCGCAGCCACCAAGGAGGGCATATGCCATTCCATAGATTTGCTCTGATTTACCTGTTGGGTCCAAACCACATTTCTCATTCCAACCTAGGCTTTTATTTGCTATCTAACCATGAGGATAAATAACTCTTGCATCTGATGAGCGTCTGGGTAGGAGCACGGTTAGAGGGATCAGAGGCCTGAGGATCACAGAGTTTTTTTTAATTGCTTTCTCTGGCCTGTTATACATGGATTTCCGTTCTTCTGAGGTATCCACTTACACGTCACCAAGTGGCTAGGTTAGGGTGTTTGGTTGTGCCTTGCATTTGCAGGTTTTGTGTCTTCTTGTAAATTTATTAGGCATTAAAAAACAAACAAACAAAAAAAAAAAAAAACAAGACACTAAGAGCAGACGAATGTTGCGATCAATAGGACAAACTTCTGCTAAAGTGCTAAGAATGGGATTTCTTCTCTCTCATTTATTTGAATCTATAACTGACTGAACATTTTTATCAGGACCATTGCTTTCTCTCGCCGTTTACACCTGAATAGGGAGGTCTAGAAATCCACCCTTTGGAGGTGAGGAAGAAAAGACCAGTCTGTCAGAGAAACCTTTAACAACTGAAGGGGGAACAAGAGTCTTTATTAAGGATATTGGGTAGCAGAATTACCTTGGCGGGGGCGGGAGGCGTTGTAAAACATCCATTTGCAAAAGGCTCTCAGGCTGAAACCCTTTCATCGGTGGCGAGGGGAGGGGGAGGCAGGGCGGGGGCTCGCAAACCCCCAGCTATCTCCATTTGTCAGCGCCACAGAGGAGGGGTCGTAAAGCCAGCGGTGCGGAGGGGTGGGCTGCCCGGTGGTCCCCGGGCGGCTGCTGCCCAGAGCGGGACGCGGCTGCGAGCGCGCTGAGCGCGGCGGGCTCGGCCCGGGGCGGCGCGGAGCGGGGCGCCCCGGCCTTTCACTTTCATGCCCACCGCATCAGCGTTAGGAAGGGGGAAGTGGGGGGAGGAGAGGAGGGAGGGAAGGCTAGCGCCCCGCTGTATTGTTCCCCTGCCGAATTGATATGCTAATTCCCCTTGTGAGGGCATCACAAAGAACACCTTGCACTTCTGAAAGACTTTTGTGTCCTGGACGGAGAAGTTTATTATCAACTAATTAGCAACAACTTCTAGCAATGAGTTGGGTTACATTTTCATAAGCTTTGAACAAACATCCTGAGCTGCGTTGTGTCAGGATGATGGGCTTGCTAAGGAAAATAGAGTCCTAAATAAGGGAACGAGCTTTAATAATTAGCGCCTGCTATATACGGAGCCTCTGTCGACGTAAGTCTTCTTCCGAGGCTTTTGATTCACGTTGCTTCCAGGATTGCAAAGGACCATGACAAGCACTCTACAAAACAAAATCTTACTCAGGGATGACTAGCCATTTTCCCCTTCGTATTAAGGCTCTCTTTAGACTACCTTGATAACGCACCGAGGATAATCAGTACATGAAGAAGCTCAGTACAATTAAGCATGTTCATATTAAATGTTATTTCGAGAGGCTTGTCGTAGTCAGTCTAGCACTTTGAATATAAAAATCCTCTGGGAAAATGAAAGGGCATATTTGAAATTACAAAAAGAAGACTTCTATAAATTTCACAGGCTTTCTATTTGTTGTGGTGGTGTTTGTTGGGCGTTTTGATATTTCTTTTTTATTTGGTTCGGTTTTTTAATTCTGTATTACTCTTTTCATAGATTTTCCACAGAAGGAGCACAGGGTCTCAGTACTAGGGTAGCTCCGTTCTCTCACTGCAGACTTCCTGTATGTTTGGAAACAAAAAGTATATGCTGTTTCTTTGGCTTCAAGTGAAACTAGGAAAAACAAGAGGACTTCACTTTTATCACTGGAGCAAGCACTAGTTATTTTCTGCTTGGCTTTATGCGACCAAAATAGAGCAGAAACACTCCTCTGAAGATAGGCACATTCTATGGTTTACTGATTGACTGGAATTCTTATTGACTGGAAACAACGTACTTACGGCTTCACATTATGCTGTCGGGTTTTGGCTTTTGAGGTGTGTGATGTGGTGGGGGAGTGTCATATTGCAGTTCAAGACAGTACTAGGTTGATTTTGCAGTTTAGACATGGATTTCCAGTGGGGCTTCCTAATCCTCTCCTGGTCCTGAGGAGAGCATTGAGGAAGTTACAAGCCTTGGGCCCATATTTGGGATGCAGAAGAAAAGTAGATCGGTCCTGGCTGCTTTTGCAATTCACCTTATCCTTTCCCATTCAGTTCATTTAATGGGCAAACACACTCTCCATCACTCGGTCTCTTTCTGTCTCCTTCTCCAAGCAAATTCATTTGTTTAAAATCCTAAAAGGTGGTATAAGGTCTTATTGAAACCCAGCAACGTAAGGGGTGGGAGTGGATTAGATTCCTTCATTTCCTTTTGGTAATCCTAAATGCAGCTATCTCTGGTTCCTTAATCTCCTCTAGAGTCGGATTACCACCCATTTGAGCAAGTGCAGCTGGAATTAGGGGATGACAAGCATGGAAAGAAAGTGCCAAGAACTCCTGAGGTGACAGAGAGAGATGTCGGGGTGGCTCTGGCCACCCGCAGCACCCTGGTGTCCCCCAGGGCACCCCGGGCGGTGGCGTGGGGTGACGGGGGTGGCCCTGGGCAGGGCAGTGCTCACCGGCCCCCGGTGCAGACCGGCCTTTCTTCTCACTGTGGCTCCGCAGCGTCAAGGGCCACCGCTGGTTCATTTGCCTCGTGACGGGCTTCTGCCAGCCCTGCGGCTTTCTGACGAGCCACACTGCCATACACAAATACACAGTTATGTGTATTTATATATATTTTTTATATATATTTATATACACACACATATACATTAATGGATGTTCCTGCATCCACTAGAATAAAGAATAAACATAAAATAGGCATTGAAATGTGGAGCGAGTACAACCTTGTTTATGCTTATCTCTGTCCACCTGGAAAAAGTAACCCTGCATGAAAACACACATTTGTGTGTGCGGTCATTTTTTGAAACAATCCCTCATATTTGATTGAAATGGAATATGCCACCGTGTATATCTAAGATTAAAGCTTTATTTTTAGAGGCCTGTAATCCTTTCAAGGAGGTTTTGTTGATATAAGACTTCATTGGAAAGTAATTGTGGATTGTACAGCTCTGACCTTTACAGAAAGCGGGGTGTGGGTCTGTACAGCCGAGAAATACTGTGCATCTATTTCTTGTGAAGCCCCTGCAGACCAGCTAAGTATCCATACAAGTTCAAGAATTTATTTGAAAGGTTACAATTAGTGGTCCAGCCATCAAAGCTGGGGACGTGGTATTTTCATACTAAGTGAAATACACTATTTAAATATATTTTATAAATAAATAAATAAAAAATAATAAGGCCAGGCCTTCTACACAAATTGGAGGCAGCTAAATGCTCTTTTGTGCCTGCAGCTCTAAGAAGGCTGTGATGCATGTGAAGGAAAGTGACTGACTTAACTCATTGGGATTCAGGGAACGGCCTGCCCTCTTTTGAAAAAAAAAAAAAAAAAAAAAAGCAAGAAGAAGAAGAAGAAAAGTAAGTGTGTATGTGTGTGTGTGTGCGTATTCGTGTTCGTGTATGTGTGTGTGTGACAGAGAGAGAGAGGAAGAGAGAGAGGAGGGGGAGATTCACAGAGTCTTGCTTTCCTGAGCTGAGAGCTGCTGGTTCCCAAGCCGAAAGTATTAGGAGAAACACGGCTTCTTGTGTCTTTGCTGCATTTACACAATGAAATCACTTCTATTTTTATTCTGGCTAACCGGCCGTTTTTGCTTGAATCCACTCCGAGCCATGGACGACGGGAACAAAAAAAAAGTACTTAAAAACAACTAGATAAAAAAAAAATAAAATAAAAAGAGGGAAAGAAAACCCTAACAAACCCAACCATGCTGGGATGAGGATTACTCTCTTTAGCGCTGCCTGTAAGTACAAAGTCTCTTGCTGCATTTCAGGGCGATAGTGACAGGCTGTTGTTTAGGTTGGGGTTGCTGGGGTTTGTTTTGATTCTTTGTTTTCTCCCTCTTTTTTTCTTTTTTTCTTTTTTCCTTAAATATGTCATCCCCTCTTTTTCAGTCTTCTGCCGGTTTGCTAAAATAAGAAGATAAAAGCGGGAGAGGGAGAGGGGCGGGCGGCTGAGCAGAGCGCGGTGCGGAAGCAGGGCAGCAGCCGGGGGTGTGGGGCTCCGCGGGCGCGGAGGAACACCCGGTGCCGGCAGTGAGAGGGAAAGAAGGCTGTTTTCAACATCACTTTGTGGGCTTGGATGGATTGAATTTTTCCTTCTTTTTTTTTTTTTTTTTGGCCGGGAATGTGCATGCCTGTGTGTGTACATTCACATCCCCAGGCAGCGTGGTCTGCTTAGGTCTCTGTAGTGCAACTTGAGTCCGCCCAACTCGATGGAATGCGGTGGTCAAAACAGCCTTCCAGCTGTTTGGTTTTTTGGGATTCCAACCCCCCCTCCCCCCACACAGACACACTCCTCAAGTGTACATGTGATGGTGTTACTTTTCCGTGGCTGGATTTGCTTAAAATAAACTAAGACCAAAACTGTCTTTCTCGAGCCTAGCCTAGTCGTTTTTCTCCCCCTCCCTTTCCTCCTTTCTTTCTTTATTTCTGTGAGAGCGCTCCTGGGAAAGCGGATCGGATAGAGGGCAAGGCTTTTGAAATCGTGGGGGAAAATGTAAGAGAATTCAGAGGGTCCGGGCTTTCTTTGTGTGGTGCTGAAGCCGCGGAGCTGCTTTGTGCTTTGGAAGGAGAAAATGGCGAGTCCTATTGTGTTTAGGCCATTTTCTTCCGGTACAAGGGTTTCCCCCCAAATCCTAAATACTTCAGGGCTCTTTTGAAAGAAATCTCCCAGCCTACGAAGTGTGAATGGCTTCAGCTCTGCCTTTTCCCCAGCCGGTAGCACATCACATTCTAGAGAGCCCACACATTTCTCTTTGCAGGGCTAGTGCACAATTTCTAAAGCTGCCGCATTCAGAGCCTCTTGCAGCGTAGGGGCTATTTCAGCTGCTCTTTGCCCGAGTTATTCAACTCGGGGGAGCAGGTTTTGAGAGAAAGAGGGGGCCTGAAGAAATTTTATTTTGAGACCTGTCCTTGCTTTTAAATGCTAAGGAACAGTGTTAGCCAATTGTGTGTGTGTGTGCGTGTGCGTGCGTGTGTGTGTGTGATCTGAGAAAAGGCTTGTCAACGGCGACGCCTGACTTTTCCACTAAATTATTTAAAGTTTATGTATATATACATGAATGTGTACTTGAGAGAGAGTGTATCTCTGCGCATGCATGTACCTAGGTAGCAAGATCTTTCTTTTAGGACCAGAAAGAGGCCATATATATATGCAAAGTGATATTTTAGAGGGTATTTAACCATTGTGCGCAAGTTATTCCTGCTGCAACTTCTAATGAAAAAAAATATAGTTTGCAATGTTGTCAGTTCTCCTCAGGTCATCCCATAGGTAGGTACCAGTTACTAAAAACCGCGTCTGCATTTGCATGTTAATCCATTTAAGGAAACAAATGAGAATCCGAGGTATAAAGGCTGCTGTCATATATTAACCACTTTACATTAGAATGTGAGTTTGCCCAGGCGCCAGTGATTAAAAGCTCTTTGAAAAAGGAGAGCTAACAAATAAAGCCCAAGAAAGGTAAATCCCCACTGCCACCGCCACCTCCTTCCAAGGTGCTGAATTTGGAGAAAAAAAAAAGAAAGGTATTAATAGTAATAGCAACAACAACAACAACAACAAAGCAGAGGTGTTGATGGAACTGTCGCGGAGGGGTGGCAGGCTCCCCGGCCCCGCGGCGGCGGCGGGCCGCGCTGGCGCGGAGGTGCGCGCAGGGCCATCGGCACGGCCGCCGGAGCAGCGCCCGCTGCCGCCAGCGGGTCAGGACCATGGACAGGGACCGGGCGAGGATGGAGCCGGCTGGTGTCACCCCGGGCACGGAGACCGAGCGGGGCTGTCCGCCCCCACGGAACGCCGGGGCCCCGAGCTGCTCTGTCTTTCTTGTTATCCTTCTCGTGTGCCTGCTCAAGATTCTAGGCAAAACACTTGAGAAATTACATTTAGAATTCTCCTGCAGGAGAGCAAGCTCTGTTAAAATGCCACGCCAGTGATTTCTCTTCTTACTGCTCGCAAAAGAAGTAAAAGGATCTCTCCATTCTGCATACGATTGCTTTTTCCCTCCAACTCCGAGCCAAAAATAAATCTACTGCTCGGATCGGCTGAATGACAGTGGTGTAAATTAAATTGATTTTATCAGTGACCAAGTTCCACAATTGGAAAAATTAAATGCCACTTTGACAGACAAGGATAATATGGAACAGATCTATAAAACAGCTCCTTTGAACAACAACAACATCAACCCAACAGGAGCCTAGATACTGGCGATCCCTTCTTCTTCATCTGCTCCGTTATGTCACATCGTCTAGTTTGCCTTTATGCAGTACCAAAATGATTGAAACCGTTGTTTGATGCAAAGGGAGTAGTGATGATGAGTCATGGACTTTATGCCACAGCAAAAGCAACAGACGTGGTTCTCAGGCAAATTTCTTTTTTTATTTTGATCGCGCTTCTAATTGGATTCCCCTTTCAGATGTACTTTGCGGCACTTCCAACCCACCCTACAGCTCCAGCAACCTCGGGGCTGAGCCACGGGAAGACGAGCCGAACTGCCTCCACCTAAGAACTGCAGAAACGCAACCTCCAAGTCCTTTAGCCAGGAGAACCCTGCTCCAGCGCCTGCCGCCGGCCCCACAGGGCGAGAGGAGGCCTTGAGCCACCTCAGCGCTCCCTGCGTGCCCGGCCCGGCTCGGCCGGGCTCTGCTCGGCTCGCTGCCCGCCCGCCGGGGCCTGCCTGCCGCAGAGGCACCGCGCAGCTCCGGGACGGGGAGAGGGCTGTCCCCGCACGGCCAGCGACCCGCTCCGGCCCGCCCCGCCGCTGCCCCGCCGGGACGGGCACAGCGGGAACAAAGGCCCGGGGCACGGCGCGGCCCGGCCCGGCCCGGGCTCCGGGCTGCTGCGGACGGGAGGCTGGGGCGGCACGGGGCCGGGGGCGCGGCGGTGCCGCAGTGAGGGGGGGTCGGTGCCGCCGTGCGGGGAGGGTGGCCTCTGGGTGAGCCGGGGATCAGGCTCCTCTTCCTCGCTATGACTGTACAGATTCATGTGACATTGAGGTTGGGAAGGTGGGGGAGGGCGGGGGGTGGAGGGAGAGGACCCGGAGGGAAGGGGGAGGGTTGAACTTTTCTGCCGGGCTCGGTTTTTCACACCTTTCTCTCCCGATGATGCGTGAGGACGTTTTGGGAGAGAGCGGCTCGGCGGGGTCCCCTCCGACCAGGTCCCCCTCGACCTTGCAGGGACCCGGCCGGGCGGCGCGGGTCTGGGATTGTGCCGGGTTTCAAGGACACGGGAGATGATCAGGACTTTGGGAGCCAACATCTGCCTGGCTGGTGACGTCAGCAACCCCGTGTAATCCTCTTGTACTGAAGGCAGATGCCTTATTTGTTTGGCTGGAGAGGCATTAATCCCTAATTCTGGAGCAGCAAGCGAGGGGGAGAGACCGGACCGCTTCCTATCCCCCGAAAGCAGCTAGAGGGGCTCTCCTCTCCTGCACTCTCCGGCTCCGACTGGGTGGAGGAGCCGCCAGCCCTCGGCAGGTTTGACCATTTCCTTTTTGATTGTGATTCTCTTTTTTGGTATTTGGAGTGGGTTCCTATGTCTTATTTTTATTTGGGTGCTTGGATTTCTCCCTATGATTCTTTGCTCTAGTACCGTCCTCAAGACGAAAAAGAAGGGGGAACTGCTCTTCCCCACCCCCTTCACAGTCTCTTAATTTTATTATTTTCTTTTCCTTTTTTCTTTTTTTTTCTTTTTTTTTTTTTTTAAGCTTTCCCCTGTGCTTGCTCTCGGGGGATTTTTGCAGCGGTGGGCAGGGAGGTTGCTCTCTGCGGTTCCCCGCGGCTGGCCCGTTCCCACTGCGCTGCAGGGACCCAGATGCCCGCTCGCCCTAGCGCTGCGGTGATGGGCGTTCCGCCTTGTCCGTCCTCGGCCACGGATCAAGCAGCCCCACAGGCTCGGGTCTGGCCGACCCCAGCTTCGCGTCAGTCCGTGTGGCCCCCCTTCCCTTCTCTTCCTCCCCTTCCCCTTCCCCTTTCCCTCCCCGCCCTTCTCCTGCTCTGACTCCCCCCTCTCTCCCTTTTGTCATTGGCAACAGCGCGGCGTGCGGGCTCCCGGCGCCCTTCCCTCCCCGCCTGCCTTTCCTTTCCTCCCCGCCTGCATTTCTAACGCTCTCGCTTTGTCTGTTTTCCAGGCGGCCGCACGCAGGAGCTACGGTGCCGAGGGGGCCCGGAGCCGCCTTCCCAGTTTGCCCCTGGATGCCCCGGCAAGCTACGGGAAAACTCTCTGAGAAGCACAGCTCGCCGCAGGATCCCGACCGCCGCCGCCTGCAGCCGCAGCACAGCCCGCTTCTCCTCCTCTCTCTCTCGCGGGCCCTGGCGCCGAGGAAGCAGTCGAGGTCAGCTGCCCGGTTCCTGGGGTCCGGCCGTGCTCGAGCCCGCAGGGTGATGCGAGGTGCCCGGCCGCTCCGCTCCTCCCCGGCGCGCCGTCGGCACGGAAAAGGAATTGTCCCGATCCTGAGCCGTGAAAGATGGCAAAAAGCGTAATAATAACAGTAATAATAAAAGCTTAGGCTATTTTTTTTAATTATTATAATGACTTCACCCCTCATTTCCTCACTCGCCAGTTCAGTGTAGGCAAGCCAGATGGGCTGCCCAGACCCTCCCGGGAAAGGGGCAGGTGCGAGTGAGTTAAATTTTTTTCTGCTTTACAAAGAAAGATGACACGTCCTGCCCTTTCATTTTTCATCGCCGAAAGATCCCCTCTTCTCCCCCCGCCCTCCCCCTGGCCGAGGGGAGCGGGGATGCTCTGGGGGTGCGGGCTCCCCCCGCCCGTGATCCAGGGGAGCCGCAAAACCCGGCGGACCGAGACAGCCGGAAAGACATGGTCATTCCTCTCAGCCAGGGATGCCAAATGACAGACGTCGAGTCGGGGAGAGTCAACTCCTGTGTTTAAAATCACGCGAAGACGCTGGTGAAATTAAAGCAGTCGTCCGGAATTGTGCAATAGGCACACGCATATATTATTACCTTTTTTTTTTTCCTTTTTTATCGATTAAATGCATATTTAACAGCTTCCTGAGCATTGCAAACATCAGACTGGCTAGTAAGCAAACTCGAGCATGAGTTATATGCAGCCTGGGCCAGAATGGGACTAGGGCGGAGGGAAATTACCGGGGTTTTTTTTCGGGGATGAGTTGCTGTTCTACTGAGAGAGAGAGAGAGAGCGAGAGAGAGCGCTCTAAGGCTCTGACTCTCCGTGTTCACAGCGGACCTTGATTTAATGTCATACAATTAAGGCACGCGGTGAATGCCAAGAGCGGATCCTCAAAGCAGCATGAAAGATCTCGCTAGAACATACCATAACAATAATGTCAATAACAAAAATAATTGCAATGAGCCTAAAAAAAAAAAAAAAAAAAAAAAAGGAAAAAAGAAAGAAAGAAAAGGAGAGACAAAGCAATAAAGAGCTCGACAACCTGTACTCACCTACGGAAACCGAGACTAACTAGGACTGGTGGACTGATTGACTCAGCCCGGTGGAAAGGAGATGCCGCTGTCATGGGACGGGCGCCCGCGGGGGCAGCTGTCAGCAGCAGGTAACGGGGCCGTGGGGGGCTACTGGAGCGGTGCGGTAGCCGCGGTGGTTTTTCAAGGTAGTGGTGACTCGACCTCTCGCTTTCTTGGGCTGAACCATGTAAAGTCGATTAATGGGAAATAAATACATTTTCTAATATTATCATCGCGAGGATTGTTCTTTGCGCATCGCTCAGCCGGTAGCTAGGAGTGCCCGCTCGGTAATGGCTCCTCCTCTTGCGGGGCTCCTCTGGAAGCGAGGAACGCGCGCCCCGGGACGGCGGCGCGGTGCGCGGGGGGCAGCGGAGCAGCGTCTGTGCCGCGGGCCGGCAGAGGCTGAGCCATGCGCCGAGCTGGTGCACAGGGGCAGGGCGGGGGGTGCCCGAGGTGCCGCGGGGGCACTGCAGCGGAGCCGTGTGCGGAGAGGCAGCTTGGATGGATGCGCGAAGAGCAGCGTGCGGAGGTTGCGAGGGAGAGGCGGGGAGGGGGAGCAGCGTGCGGGCGCGGCGCGGGGAGAGCGGCGCGGAGCGGTGCCGGCGGGCAGCGGAGCGGCGTGCGGGCTTTGTGCGCTGGCCTGGGCGGCGGGGCGAGGCGCAAGGCAGCGGCTGGCGAGCGCGGAGCGGGGGGCGGCGGCGGCGTAGGGTGTGCGGAGCGGCTTACGCGCGGGGGAGGGTGGCGGGGCGGCGGTGGCAGTGCGACGTGAGCCGGGGCAGGAGCGTGCAAGCCGGCACACTGGAGACGCGGCTCCGGTGGAGGCGGCGGCCGTGGCCGGGCCAAGCCGGCGGGTGCGGGGAGGGTGCGGGGGCGGGGAGGGGAGAGGCCGGGGTCCCCGCGCCGCCGGCGGCGGAAGTCTTTGTTCCGCGGGGCCTCGCCGGCGGTGGAACAAAGGAGCGGCAGCGCTGCTGCCGGCGCTGTCCCTGGTGCTGGCGGAGGCACCGCGCTCCCGCCGCGGGCCGCCAGAGCGCTCGTCCCCGGTCGGGCAGACGCGCCCCGGTGGCACCGCGGTGGGATCGTCCCCGGCTGAAGAAAACCCAGCATCCCGACGGGAGTGAGCGGCGAGCAAGGCAGGGGTGCGGGAACGGCAGGAGTGCGGCTCGGCCCGAGCCTCCGCCGATGCGCAGTGCACAGCCGGTGCCCCGGCTCCGTCTTCGAGCGGGTTGTCCCCGCGCATCCTTCCCGCCGAGTCGCTCCCACCCCCCGCTCTGAAACAGCCGGGTTGGAAGCAAGTCCTGCAGGGGCTCTGTCCCGCTCCTATCCCAACTCCGTCCACAGCCATCTGCCGCGGCCTAATTCTGCTCTTCATCCATCAAACAGCGGCCACAGCCAGCCAGGGCAGGGGATGCTCTCAAAGGCTAAAAAAGGCAAAACAAATGAGTAACAGCAGTAACCACAAGAACTGTAATGATAACAACACTCTCTGCCTGAAGGTCATAGAGCTTTGTCCTCTTTCTGATTGGTCTCAGCAGACAGCCTGCAGCAGTGGTGGTTTGTTTTTTTTTTACCAAAAACCGGATTGCAGATTGGACTGATCACCCTCCTCTGCAAAGGGATAAAAGGGGAGAATTCCTGTCCTTTCAGCAGCCTGTCACCTCTTCATCCCCGTGTAGTCACCCTTGCACTGTCCAGCAGACAGATGAAGCACATGGGCTACTCCACTTTTTCCCTACAGCTCATTGAGTTGGGGTTGAGTCTTGTGCCTGCTCCTGCCATGCCACACAGCTGCCCTCATTTCTTCTTTTGAGACACCTGTTCACATATACACATCTACCAATACAAATGTAAGCACATTTCATGTTTTCTATGTAGCGTCAGATTGTCAAAATTTCTGTTCATCACTGCTTCTTGCTTATGTGTCCTTTATAAGACCCGGCACTTCACAGGATCTCAGGGGAGCCAAGCAGAGAACAGAGGAAAGTCTATCTTTGCCTGCTCGTGTGCAAGCCAGGACGATGCACAGCAGAGATTGACCATCACACAGGTAGAGAGCAGGGAAATATTTTAAATGCCTTGTGTCCTGAGCAACCTGAAGCACTTAGTTAAACTGTTTGCAGGATTACAAACATGAGCCGGACCACCCCTGCACTGAGGCATTATTTGCCCACATTTTACTTTTTTTTTTTTTTTCTGGATATCAGTGCTAAAGATTTGTTACAAACATTCTATGGCTCTGTAGCCAAAGAAACATAAAAATGTAAGTGAACTTTCCACCACCAATCCCTCAATGTGGCTTTTAAGATACTTCTTAATGCCTGAAAAGAAATGGAACTTTCTTTGGAATGGGTGGAGCTTTCTTCTGGAAAGCTTCCAGAGACAGGGAACCTTTCTTGCCTTCTAAACTACAATAGCAGTAATAGCAATGGTGATGAAGATGATGGAGCACATAAAAAATGGATGCAATGAAAGTCTGAAGATCCAGGTGATGAACTGTGCCATCTAGAGACGTGTTCCCATTCCGATGTCATATGCTGTCATAGGCACATTGAGGTTCTGGTGGTGGCATCTGAAAGTAACCAACATTTAATATTCACCACTTTCCTTCCTGCTCTAAAAACAGAATTGAAACCCTGCTCTCAGCAATTTTTCATGGGGGTAGCCTCATTTCCAAGACTACCTCAGTCACGGCTCCCCACAGAGAGGAGTGGTGAACGCTGCCTGCCAGCCTCCCCTTGAGATAGAAGACAGCTATATCCCTCCTCCCCCACCCCCCCTTTTTTTTTTTTTAAGGCTATTTTTCCTTTTTCCCTCCTCAAGCGACTCCCAGCCGGAACCCCGGTGGAAAAGCCTGTCCCCAGGGCTGCCGGGGCTGCCCCAGGCGGGGCCGGACGGGCAGGGGGACGATCCGCCACCTTCTTCTCCTCCTCCTCATCATCATCATCTTCCTCCTCTTCCTCCTCCTCCTCCTCCTCCTCCTCCTCCTCCGCCGCCGCCCCCGCCCGGCCCCCGGCACTGCCGCGCCCCCTGGCGGCCGCGCAGAGGGCCGCGCAAATCCAGCGCCGCGCAAATCCAGCGCAACCTCGGCGCGGCGCAGCGCAGCGCTGCCTCCGCGGCGGAGCCCGGGAAACTGCGAGTATCAACCATCTCGAAGCAACGTCCCGAATAAAAAATAACTTCAAAACGTCAAGCGCAGGTCATTCTAAGTGTTTCGCGATGTAGATCGCGAGAAGCGATGTTTTCATAGCTTCCCGGCAGGAATAGAGGCTATCTGTCTCATTTAAATTCAGAGCTATAGAGTATCATCTGTGGCGTGAAAATATAAAGGGAAATGAGCTACTACCTGCTTACTGCAGCTGTTGAGGCGGCCTGGGACATGGATCTCATTCAGGGACAAATTAGAGCAAGAGGTACAGTCAAGGTATTATCCAGTTCAAGACACAGTGTTTCTCAAAAAGTTAAAAGCCTTTAATTTAGCTTTTGAATTAGGAAGTTTAAATGCCAACATTTCATTTGTCCTGGTGTACTCAAGGTGGTGGCTAAGAAAGATGTAGAGCATAGGTAAGTCAGGCAATAAGCAAAGCAAGATCTCCAGCAGAATAAGCACTGTCCCACTGCCTCCATCCTGCAGAGCTGTGCCAGCAGCAGGATCTTCCCCAGCCCCAGAGAGAAGCAGAGGACAAGTGACCCATCTGGTGCTTCAAGGCCTGGTGCACGGTGGTGACTGCCACGGGGTGAGAGAGTCAATGAGCCAGCCAGCAAAGGTATGACATAAGACTCATTTTCACACTCTGCACAAAATTCCTGGCATTTCTTTTTGTGTTACTTAGCTCCTCTGATACTGATCAATTACCACAATAACTCAGGAGTGAGATAATAGAGACAGCAATTTGCAGTCTAACGTGAATTAATTTTCACTTAATCTGGAACTGCTTTAATAGCAAGGTGGGCATTAAAAGCGCTGCACTACTCAATACTAAATATCTGTGCGTCTGAAGTAGTCATAAGATAATCTTACTAGAAAAATCCCACAATCAGAAAACAGGGAAAAAATACCAAATCTTATATATGCTGCTAGTTTAAAATATTTGAAAATGTAAATTAAGGACAATTTAATTAGCACCATGAAACTATTAAATTAACAGATGTACTGCTCATGCTAAGGTTGGTTTATCATTTGCCGTATTGGAGTAATTCTGTTCATTAAGCGATTAAGTACAGGTTGCATATTAAATAATATTAACTTAAATACACCCTCAATACTCATACGAAAGTACTTCAAATGCAACCTAAGCTTTTTAACTCCATCACTAAAAGGTTTTGCCTAAGTTTTCTGTACAAGGAGGTGAAAAATAAAATGCTCTGTACACAGGAATTTATTAGTGGTTTTTTAACTGATCTTAATTAATGTAGCTGATAAAGAAGTTAGTAAGCAAGGCAATAACATTCTTTGCTTAACAATTTTAACAAAGAATTACAGAATTATTTCAAGTATCTTTACAGTACTTGGAACAAGGAGATGACTAACACATGTAGATCTTCCTGACTTCCGAGGGTTATAGCTCAACACTATGTCATTTTGCACTATCTGTATAAAATAACTCTGCAGTCTTTTTTGAACCTAAAACTTATGCCATACATTATTCCTGTCTCACAAACTAGACCTATTAGAGTTATTGAAAGTATTTTTGGACCATTTAGAGATTTATGATTTGATTTACTCTTCTACATTCCGGGCGTGAGACATTCAACTGAGAAAACATTTTTAAATGAATGTACAGGTCCCTGTAAAAGCTCTCACCTTCACACTGTTGTTTTTCAAACTTAATTAGGAATTTTTTGCTATTTGTTCTTCTTCAGAAAATTTACATTCAGTCTACTAATATTTGTGGATAAAATGAAAAGAGCAGCTTTTCATTATATCCACAAATCCAGACAGCAAACCTAAAGGTACAACCTTTACATTTTTTACTATGGACACGTGCAGGTAATCTACAGACTGGATAAAGTCCATTAAAAATCAAGGACACTCCTTCTTTCAAACTAGAAAAATTGGGATATATCTGACTTCTATTAAATTGAACAAAAGTATAAAAAAATATGTAGCTATCACTAATTAAAGCAATAATTAGTGACATGTTGACCCATTTTAAAGTGTTATAGTTTCTCATCTCTCCTCTGTAGAGGATTCTAAAAGCCAATCAGAAGAAATAATTTTCTTTAAAAGAATGCCAAAACCCCAAAAGAAAACAGAAAAATCAGTGGGTTTTTCTTTTTGCAATTCTTTTGCTCAATTTCAAACAACTAAAATATCAGATCCCCCACCTTAGTCAAACCAGTGACTCCAGCTATAGGCCACAAATATTTAAGAAATACATGGAAATCAGTCAGGCAAGATGAAAGAAGTGTTAATTTTATCATGGTCCATATAAAATCAAGCCAACATCTGCATCCATTCAGATAGATCTGCTGCACTTATATGGTCACAAGCCTAATTTCAGTAAGCTTGAGTTTTAGTAAGATGTACTCCTAGACCAGGAGCCAGGTTTAAATACATGCAATGAAGCGTTGAAGAATGCAGGATGCAATACACCTTTGGAAAGCAATCCCATCCTTCCCTGTGTGAGATCTGGATTTAAGATGTGCTGCAGCACATGCTGCCCTCCCAGCCGTGCTTCAGCCCCACAGCTCCATACTGGAATAAGAGAAGAGCCCCCACGTGCTCAGCACCCCACCAGGACAGCACAGACCGGGACTGCTGAGACCCCTTGAACTGAAGGTTCAAATTACTCACACATGACCAGGGTCAGTGTTCACACTATACACTTAAGGCAGTGAATTAAATGTATCCTGGGCCTTCCTAAAATTATTTACAAACAAAATAGAGCATTAACCCTGGTTTAAAAGAAGAAACACATTATAATTGATGTCCCAGAAACACTTTTCTTTGACTACGAAAAATGCAAGACTTCTGGAATATGATGTGAGAGAAAAATATAATCACTTTCAAGACTGGGAATAATAGAAACAGGATTTAATGTTGCTTGAGAATGTGGGAGATCACACTCTGGAATTAATGAAACTGTTCCGTGTTCTAAGTTAGGACTACCAGGGGCTGGCAGCAGTAGGAGGAGTAGGACTTAGAATATTGTTTGTTACATAGTATTTGTATGCCAGATGTGTGATATTCCTCAGGGGGAGAAAAAAAATAAGTCATTGGTATGCTACTAGAAGAAATTATTTTCTGTTATAACCCTAGGTGTAGGCAAGCCTACACTGGGATTATGTACAGTATGATCACTTGTGGTCAGGCAAAGGGCTGCCAAGACAGCAAAGAGGGTGAGTAATCTCCAGTCATGAGCTGATCACAAGAACCTGATTTGTCAGCTCAGCAAAATGTAGTCAGAGGGGAGGTATGACAACTGTGGCAAATACCAGAGAAGAAACAACACCAGGATGGGCAAAGAAGTAATTGTATGACAAGGATGTTAGCACTAATGTTGTCTTGAAAAAAGACCTCAACCCTAACATAAAGGAATGTAAATTAATAAATAGCCTTCTCATCAGCTGGTGGAGGACAGGAAAAAATGTTTTAAGACAGAGTAACTGAATTAAATTACTAGGAAGAGTATCCTCATTGTTTTCTCTAACATATCAAAATCTCAAAAAAAAAAAAAAAGAAAAGAAAAAATTAAAAAGAGAAAAGATCTTATCCTGAATCAAAAAAAAAAAATGTTTAGTGTTTATTTCAGAGCCCAAAATCTAGTACAGTTGTAAAAACAAAATGTTTTGAAAGGGAATGAGAAAAGAGAGAAAGAATGAGAGCAATAGAAAAAGACAGAGACAGAGAAAAAAAGGGAAATCAAAGAGAAATAGGAAGAAAGTGAGAAAGAGAAAGAAAGAGAAGTATTTTCAAATAAAAGAAAATGGTCACAACAGGGTTTTTAAATTAATTTATTGAAGGGTTTTTTATTTGGGTAATTTAACAAAGCGTACAATTTCACTGCTTGGTTTCAATGAATCAGCTTTTCTTTCTTACAAACAGTATTTGAAAATCATAAATGCAGTGCTATGCAAATAACTCTGTTCTTCTTTAAAGCATTCCTTCTGTTATTATGTGAAACTTGCATAATAAGATAGACTTCAATACATCAATAATATCATAAGCTTACAGGAACAGAAAATCCAGCTATGTTACGGCATTGTTAACATTGCTGGAAATAAAGTCTCTAAATCAAGGGATTCAAAAGCTTTTCATTAATTTTTTCTGATTTTAGGCAAAGAGATAAGGAAAATACAAAGATAACTTGTTTATAGATTTTGTGGTTTGACAGAAGAACCTTTAGTGAGGTTTATGCTATGCTAACTGCAAGCAATCAAAGAATGGCAGGTCCTGGATATTTCTGATTGAAGAGACATCGGAGCTTAGATACAGTGTTTTTGTCAGCATGGTGGTTTATGTAGATTACACACAGGTATACATAGATTAAAAAATATGGATCAATAAATGCACCCCAGATATCAGCTGCATTAACATTAATGCATTTTCAAACCAATAGCAGTCCATAAAGTCGTGTTACACCATGGTATAAATTTCAGCAATAAATAAATTTAATACAATTTTTTTACTATAATTTTCTCTCACTTTTGGACACAAAGCACGCATGAGAGAAAAGCCACCTAAAGATGCAAAAGTTTGAGGAAATCCTAAATACAGAGAACAGAACTGAAAACACACGACTGTTTTTACCATCTCAAACTACAAACACTGCTGCCTTTTCAGATACAACGCAGGAGCCTGCAAGATGAAGGCTGTTCTGCAGCTCACATGGATGTGGAAGAGCAAAGGTGAAAGACTACCCAAGCTCATCTGTATGGAAACTGTGAAACTGCTTGGAAAATTTGGGGAATATAGAAGCTGAGCATTTATTAGGAAGCTTGCAGCTGATGCTAAGTAGGAACAAAGACTGAGATTCCCTACAAAGTTAAGTGAAGAGTAATAATTCTGCAATTTAAGAAGCTTATTTGGTAATATGGAAAAGAATTGAAAGGAGACAAATAATTCAAAGAGCAATAGGACAGCGAAAATTACTTTTTTTTTTTTTACCTTACAATGCATTTTCTTCAGTCATGTATGCTCATTGTATTGTGTTCAGCTTAAGACATTTGTGCAAGCAAGCTTCTTTCCAGCAGACTTTAGTATTTTGTGGGCAAACACAAAAATCACTAGATTTTCATGTCTCCAGGCACACATCTTTTTTTTTTTTAAATTTTTTCAAGCACTCACCCTCTCAAAAAGTAAGAGCAATTCTGTCCAGCAAGCAAGAACCACTGACAGGTCCCAAGTGGTTATGGGATGTCTTTGAAGAGTGGTTTTCTGATGAAAACTTGTCAGCAGAATCTGTGTTGGATTCCTGACTGCAGCATATTTCTTTCTTGTGCCACATGAAGTAGGATGAAGAGCAGAGAAGACAGTGATTTGGGATAAACCTTGAGCCCTGGGACCGAAACTCCAGCCCAAAGCTTGCCCTGAAGGAGGGGATATGGAAGTCTGCTGAGGAACAGGAGGGCAAATCCTTTGCTCTGCTAATGTATGCCCAGATCTGGAATTTAGAAAGACCATCAAAGGGAAGCAGTAGCTAAGTCCAGGCAGGAAAAGGCAGTAACAACTCCTGTGAAACAATTTCAAATATCAGAGCTAAATCAGAACAGCCTTATCAGTGAAAGATAAAGATGGTTGATCTTTTAAAATGCCCTTGAAAAATACCTACCAAATACCTACCAAACCAGAAAGTTGGTTTTGAGTCTGCTAGAATTTCAAGGCAACACTAAATTATTGTGTTACATATAGACTCCTTAACTAATACAACACAAATCAATATAACGCACACTGGTATATCTTATATTCCTCATCCAAAACTCTACACTTCCCTGTCATGTTTCAACCTTTGCATCCTATAGCAAGTGATTCCTATGTGTTCCTTAATTTTAAAAAAAACTAGAAACCTGGTCATGCTAGCAACCACTGCTCTTGTGGCTGAGAAGGACAAGGTGGGGTTTTTACCATCAACACTGCTCAGTGTTAGGAGTAAGGCTGGGAGAGACGAACCCCACCCTCAGGTGAGATGGACTGGAGCTAGAATGCCCCAGCTGAACACAGATTTGCCATGCCCTCCTGTCCCTACTGAGAGCTGACATGCTTAGAGAGTGATTATATTGGGAGAGAAGGATTAGTTGACGTCACACTAATAGGTCATGTTTTCTGACGGCTCTGCAGGAAAAAACTAAGGACAGATGGAGAGGTTCTGGGGACCCAATTTAGCAGAACTGAATTTCCTACTTTTGCAGTTTGCCTAACAGTGAGAGAATATACAGTGATACATGGAGGAATGTTAATGGGGTCAAAAATTGTCTGAACTCTCCCAAACAAGCAGATTCAGAAAAACAAAACCCTGGAAAATTCCCAGAAAGAACTTAAGAATATGATCAAGATGAATAAGAAAAGTGACTTGACACTCTGTAGTTAAAAGTCTTCTACTTCTGGCTCCTGGTTATGAATTATTTAGAAGGTGTTTGGAAAACATCATCACTTATGAAAAAAAATCTGCATCTCTAAAGGGATCACAGATTTGTGAACAGGATCCTAATTTATTATTTCAATATACCATCTCAAGGGTGCCCAGCTACTGAAACAAGAAAAAGTAATTTTAGGAAGTTTATTTATCCAGTTTTCTTTTATTTTTTTTCATTCAAATACAGTGAAATAGGCTTGACTACCCCTCCTCCAGACAGCTCCCAGAAGGGCTTGTGGAGACAACATGGCACAGCAGGGTCTGCAGAACTACCAGCCAGCCTCAGACACAGCAATTCCCAGACAACTGGCATCTAAATTCAACAATATTTACAGTCTTCCATCTAATGGCTGGTTCTCACCGTGGAAAATTCCAAAGATAGCCACTTAGCTGGTAAGCCCACACTTCAGCACTGGTACTCAGCCTAGGTTTCAGTGGCTCCCTATCTAAAGTTCTTGAGATCTGCCTACCCTGGCAGGAGCTGATAAGCACGTGTCTATATACCCATCACACAGCCCTTGAGCAGGTTGTGCCCCAGTGTCAGCGTTTGGGAAGCACCAGTGCAGTTTCTCAGCTCCCAGTGTAGAAAATCTGTGACCACCACAGAATTGGTTATTAGGGAAGCTCTCTTATTTGAAGTGAAAAAGTATTTTTGCAGGTCAAGCCCTGGCAGGTCAGGGGAGAAATGTTACAAACATTACATTTTCAGGACTAATTCATGTGATTCTCTGCTACACTTTATTACTTATGTGATACAATTGTGTTTTTACCAAAGTATGGGCAGCAGGGACTACTTTATTGGCACAGTCTAACATATGGGCACTAGTCCAAAGTGACACATTTTCTAAATGTTGTATGGGCAGATATCCTAAGAGCTCCATAAGAATCAGAGCTGCTAATAAACTTCTAAGAATGGCCTTGGGTACTGGAGGGGCATAATGAGAAATTCTGGAAATTCATGTGAGGAACTCTGCCAGTTCACTTCAGCATTGGCATAAAATCCTTAGTCTATGACTTTTTCCCTTTTTTTCCTTATTAGTCTGTCTGAAAGTGGTTCAGAAAGGGGAGACTTTAAAAACCTGGTCAAGCATGCTATTGGGAAGTACTATCATATAGTCAAATTTTCCTGGCCCAACTCTTCAAGCTACAGCAGCCTTGTTGGCAGGATACGTGCTTATTTGTTCCCAAGTGTTACATTTGGACATCATATTCATATAGTATAGATAGATGGATAGATAGATAGATAGATGGATAGATAGATAGATAGATAGATAGATAGATAGATAGATAGATAGGTAGATAGATAGATAGCTGTGTTTGTGCATCTATATTTATATACACACATACCTTCAAAACATATCTACTAAAACAAAGGGGCCTAGAGAAGCACAAAGCTTTAAAATAGAGAATTTATAGAAGAAAAGAAAAAATCTTTCAAAATACTTAATTCTAAGTTTTCTTCTATTGCTCCTTTCCTTTTACCTAAGTAAAAGTGCTTCCACCATATTTAACTTACTAAAGCCTGAAGACATCTGTGGTGTTTACTTTAAGTTCTAATCAATTTCCTTTGTTACCAAATCAGTTCAGAGGAGCAGTTGAAAAAACACTTATGGATATTCTTAGTGGTAAGTGACTTCTTGAATTAGTTTAATAATTTAAAGTAATATTAATAAACGTTATTAATAAACAATTATATTTACTATCTGCTCATAATGCAGTACTGCTCTTATATTGTTTCACATGTTTCTCTGTTTTTACTGCTAATAGTAGTAGTAATAATAGAATGCAAAAAATTGACTTCATGTTTTTGACAGTCAAGGCTTAATATAGCTTTGAAGACCCTCATTTTCTGAAGCCCGCAACTTCAGAAAATCAAGTTTGAGACCCTACATCAGTGATTTTTTGGGAAAACTTGACTTGCTCTTCTAGGCAAGCCATTATACTCATAGCAACACACAGTGCCTTCCAGTTTGGCACTGTGGTCTCCTAACCATGGATTGTGTTGTGAGTAGTTATCGGAACTGGTAACAACTGATCTGTGCATGTGAGCATGCATATGTTTTTTTGTTTTTTTTAAAGTAGAAAATGGTGCTTGCTGATGTGAGGTGTCCTCCCTTTCCCCAAGGATCAGCTTCCATAAGTAAACAGATTTTCCTAAAACAGCCTCCATCACTTCTTTTTCTTTCCTGCAAAAACTATGGGTTAAATTCAAGAATGGGGTAAATTCTGTGTCCAAGTGCTTCAGCAGTGGTACAGCAGAAGGACTGTGGAGACAGACCAGTCCAAGAACTGTGCAGGAAGGAGGAGGACCATGCACCAAGCCTCAGATTCTGATGCCAGCCCAGTGATCCCTGGTGTGCTCCAGCACAGGGCTCGGTATTGTTCTGTTCCTGACTGAGGATGAGGGTATTTCCACTTTCTCCATCAACTCCCCTAGCCATGCACCCCCTCTCTTCCACAGCTCTGTCAGTGCTGGAGCTGCAATGGGAATCTCCTTTCTTGAGGGCCAACTCAAAACATGCAGGGCTCAAGTGAAGCCCAGAGATTTTCCTCCTACATTTCAGTAAATACTACCACAACAGGTAGAACTCACACAAGGACAAAAACGCAAGGAAGGAATGAGCAACATGACACTGTGTAGAGGATGGGGAAAAAGAAACACTGTTACTCAGAAAATGCACATAGGACTTCAGTACAAAGCTCGGTAACTAGTCACACTTCAAAATGGCCCAGAAAATATCTGCAAGCTCCTAAGTGGCATGGTTTAACAAATGCCCTTAAGAACAAGCTTAATTCAGAAGTGCTCAGAAGAAAAAAAGATTGAAATGCATTGATATGTAAATCCAACCAGCAAGCAGAGCTGCTTACAGAGCTGTACAAAAGGGATTTATCCTCTACTTTTTTTACATTTTTAGCTTTATAATGGTAGTGGTGATCTTAGGGATATCCCTAGCCAAATTCAGGGCTCCCCATTTGGTATAAATTCACTAATTTAATAAAGGAGGTCTGGCCAGAAGGAAAGTTAAAAAAAAAAAAAAAAGTGCAAAGATTTCCAAATTCATCCTTGTTTCAGATCAGAGGAGAAAAAATTGACTTCTCATACATTACTAGGGAGGGTGTAGCAGGGGGAGTGAGCCACCATACAGACATACCCACACCCAAGAGAGCATCTTACTCCTGCAGTCTTGCTGCTAAAGTCTTCTTGTACCCAACACAGCCTCCATCCTCTCAGAAGGGAAAAAATCCCCCAAGCTATTGCAGCTATGGTTAGTCTGATGTTGTAGCTGCTTGTGTAGGCTCTCTTGTGAAGAGGACAGCATTTGGCAAGTCCTTGTCTCGAGAAATTGCATTTAGTTTGTGGCACTGCCACAAAAGTAGATGGCAAACACAGACCTTCTACTAACACACCAATGAAAATCCCAAGCTAAAAATGTTACAGATGACGTTGATCCAATATTCCTCCCACACACACAAAGCCCAAGATTGCCATAAGGACTGCTCTTCATTAAAGTTTCATTAAATGGGCTGTTAAAATAAATAAGCAAATTACTTCTTAGAACCACAGCACACGGTTCCAGTCAGAATAATGTAGAAGGCATGACTTATATTGAGCAGATTTTTAAGCCTGTTATCAAAACTATTAATCATGTCTCATCTAACAAGAAACCTGCAACATTATAATTTAAGTGAACATAGTTACTCTTACAAGGAATGCAGATTGCTTTTAAATTGTTGTTGTTATGCAGAAGAAAGTTTGCACTGGTGTATTGTATGCATCTCTCCCGACTTCAATCAAATCTGCAGGAAGATGTAAACAAGATAATGGTTGTTTGGAGCAACATGAGCTAACCAAAGTTTTGCCTGTAGAACGTGAGTCTACTCCATACTTCATTTTGGTCTCAAAAAGACAGAAAAACAATATTCCTCTCTTATTTTCATGAGAGGAGCCTGGATGAAATCCTGTGAACTGGATTTAGAACTTTCAATCAAAATCAGAGAAAATACTTTTCTCAGAGTTGTTCTTCAGATTTACTGGCAAACTCAGTTGGGAAACCTCCTCAGACAAAGGTAACAGAGGCAGGGCATTAGCTAGCTTTCTAGCCTAAACTATCTAGCTGTGGGGACCCTGGGAGGCATTCCCTGGGTTGGGGAGACACAAGAGGCTTCCCCCCGGGGCTGTTGGGACCCCACTGGCTCCTTCCCTTGTTGTTATGTCCCTCAGACACTCCCCCCAATTCCCCCATTGGCCATCATCTTTGTACTGCCCAGGGAACATGGTTTAGCCCGGACCTCTGGGGACACAGAGAAACCTGGAGGCTCCCCATGAGTCTGCCTTGGACCCTGAACATCTTACTAGGCAGCTGAATTAAACATCTGAGGATATTATGCAAAGGCCCTTTTTTGCTTCCTTATCCTGGACTTTACTAGCAGCAATTACAGCTGCAACATCTAGCTAATCTCACACAAAACTATGGGATATGGTGAAAGCAAATAGGTTTATATCTGCTATGCTTATGCACAGGGTTTACTTGCATTCTCTGGAGCACAGTTTTTCGATTAGAAAAAGCAAGGCAGGCCGTGTGCTGTCAAGGTGCTGAGATCAGCTGGTGTATAAGCCAATGAAGTCTGAGCAGCACTTACAATGTTACCCTCACTTTCCCAGTATCGACACTGTGCTTTTGAGCATGGGAAACTGAGTCCAGGTTTTGTTTGTGATCAGCTTATGAAGCATGTATGGACTGGGATTCCTTAAAGAGCATCATCTCCTAGCTGGTTACTGGTGACAAAAACTGTTTCCTAACTCACCCTCTAAGAGTCCTGCAGTTTTCCATGTGTCAATAGGATAACCCTGTCAAACACTCCCAAAGAAAAAGTGGAAAATTACTCATAAAACAGCTTCAGCATACGCTGTAACTCTCTTTTTTTATCTTAGCTGTGGAAGGTCCTTCAAAGCCAAGGTCCCTCTCTGCTAGGCACTGCATATGTGGGTTACTCTCAACAGCTTCTTGACTGCTATCTTTAGATAAAAAACCTGATAGATACCAAAGTTGTGAGGAGCTGAAAAAATCATGGTGCGTAGCAATCACAACCCAGCTCATTCATTATCCTTGGAACTACTTTTGGAGATGCCATTGATGGTAGGCACCCTCTTTCTTCTGCATATGAGTAGCAGATCTTCTAGATTAGTGGGATTTCAGTGCAGGAGGCTGAGCGAAGCAGATAATATGGTCTTGTACCTTTCACCAACTTCCCATCCCTTTTTGATTAAACCAACCCTTTTCCAATACTACTCCTTTCCCCTCTCCTGGCTTATGCCTATTGACCTCTGATTTGAAGATGTATTTGGGCATCGAAATGCATGCTTGGGAAATTTCTGGTTATAATATTATCAGGGTAAGCTAGTTGCTACTGTAAAGACCACAGGAGAAGCATAAAGACCCTTAAAACAAACAAGCCAACAAACAAACAAACACAAACATAAAAAGAAAACAAAACCCAATATTTAACTCAACACATTTAGTTTCTACTGGAGCTGAGATCACAAAGTCTCAGCTGTAGGAAACTGTTGGCAGGCAGGCAGGCAGGATCCAGGCTTGCAGCTCCTTTCCTTACACTCTGAAGTGGTTATCCCATTTGATTTAACTTAACAAGCCCCACAATTGTTAACCTGAATGGGTCCTTGCATGGCTTATCCTTTCTCAGAGACAAAAGCAGGGGTAATGGAGATGGAGTTGGCAGCAGAGTGAAGAGCCAGGAATGTTTTGACACTCCAATACCCTAGGATGAACCATCACAATGCAGCACTGTGGACATGAGTTTCTGAAACATTTTATGAAGAGCCCAGATCTGAGGGAGGTGTTTTGCTCTAAATGGCAAAACTGTTGCCTAGAATTGAAAGAAAGACTTTCCAAAAATATTAAGAGTGCTAAAATAAAGAGCAGTCCTTTAATGCAAGGTTGCAGGTGCAAAAATATAGCTATGTTCACACATGGCATGATATCTTCACAACTTTTGTAAGTCTAATTAATTAGTACATCTAACAGGTACTTCCAATAGGAGAACAGTTGCCCTGGTAACTCACCCTTGGGTCCACCCCTTGGAGACTCTCCAGGGGCTTCTTTGCACTATTTTTTGTTGTGTCTCTCAAGTCCTGGTGCAAAACAGGGAATTCTTGTTAGAAATTCTTTTCTTGAAATTAAGACTAAACAGAATTTCAAGAATGTGACATAAAGGGTTAGCTGCTGAAGTGTGAGAAATCATAAGAAAATGCTAGAAATTATAGAACCATATATTAAAATCTACAAAACTACACATATGAAAAAAATGTAAAATCTTTAGACAAATGCTCAGTGCCCTGACTTGCAGGATGAATGTGAAACTGTCTTTTTCCTGAGTGGTAAAGGGAACACCCTCCACTCAGTTCTGCAGTTTTTCATCATTTGCATGAAAGGACAGAGATAATAATCTTACTTAGATTTGGTTCCCCACAAGAAACAATGCATCCACCCACCTTTTAGGGAAGAGCCTCCTCCCAGAGCTGCCTGTCTCTCTCTATCTGCTCTAGAGGAACTCCATCTCAGGTTGAATGTTTTCCAGGCAGATCAAGTCTGGACAGGTGGATCCTGGTGGTTTCCCTAAACCCCTGGGTCACACCTGTGTCAAAAACCTACGAGATTCAGGGGCATTACACTGGGCACAAACATAGGAAGAAGCACTTTAGATTCCAGGGCCAGAGGCTTAGTGTATCTTCTAGCACAATTTCTAAGCTGACAGCGCTGTCTTTGCTGCTTTAAGGACTTTTATGGAGATGTGGTCTCTGCAGCTACTGATAGGATAAGAACAATTTTCTTGGTCTTGCATTCACAGCACTTCCTTTAGAGGAATTGTGTCTTTTCCTAGTTTGAACAAATAAAATAGCATTTGGGCTATATGTTTCAGATGATTAAAACACATTCACTTCTGGTACTGCTTATTCCCTGCAAGAGGGAGGGAATGTTTTCGGATTATGCACATAGCTAAAAACCCATAAATTTTGTCATTCATATCCATAAGCAGCATGGCAGGCTCGCAAAAGCTATTACTTTTCAGTTACACAAGTGTGTTAAATTACTCAGTCAACTGACATCTGGCATGAACTATAAATTGCTCTCAAAATTCTTTTAGAAAGATTATTATATTATTATTAATTTGCTGTGTATGTCAAAGCATATCACACACACAGCAATCCTGAAATTAATTAGCATTTTCAAGGATCACACTGAAAAGGCCCACAAAGCCAGCTGAAATAATCTCCAAGATACTAGCAGGTTAAGCAGTGCTAGCACAACTTGCCTTCAACATATTTCCTTCAATCCATCTTTAAGAATAAAACATAAAAACCGGTTTTTTTTAAATAAGCTCTTTGTCACATATCCTTAACTATTACAAATTAGGTTCAGAGGGTAACATTTCATTGGCAACTTATATTCACTAAAAACAAAGCATTTTGAAAAATGACAGTATTTTTACTTATTTTTCCAGCAATTCAAAGCCATCTTGCTAAGATACCCATTTAGATAATGAAACACAACTATTTAAGTAAAATTTTTAACACTGGACTCCTTTCCAGGTTTTCTGCAGTCCTTCAAAATACCTAGATAGGAAAGCAGAGTAATAGTTAAATGAAACCATCATTTGATCAAATTTCATTCAATATTGTTTCAAATAAAAATCTTGTTCACAGAATAAAAACAAGGTTAAATTCAACAATGTTTTATGAACATTATTGTTTTTCAGCACATGAGTAATCCTGGGGAATTCTTACGGAAATTCTTGGTTTACTCCTTATTTCAATTTTTCCATAAAAGCACAATGACATCTCACCCAAAGACCCTTAGCTGAAGGATTAAGAGCTACAGTAAAGAAGTCAGACACCTGAAGAAGTTGGAGTAGGCTGGAATCACAGTTTTCTGGGAAACATCACTGCATCCTCCTTGCAGCAATGGCAGCACAGTCACAGAAAAATCACATTAAACCCTTTACCCAGCCATGACTGCAGCAAACAGCTCAGCAAGAGAGAAAGTAACACAGGAAGCCCAAATTTGGTAGTTCCTGCTCCCAGGATTTTAGATTTTGCAAATTACCTTAAATGTATTTTGCAATGATCCTGGAATATGTTCTAGCAAGGAGGTGTTGGATGCCCACTCACCAAGTTGTTGGAGGCTTCACAGATTTTACACTCATCTCTATGCACCACTGAGTATAATTTTACATGAATATAGAAAACATAACCTTTAAATAAATTCAGGATTATTAACTCCCTTCTACCCAGCAACTAAAACTTTCATTTCCAGAAATATCGTATTTGAGGGTTGACTATAACAAAAAATATCAGTGTTAGTAAGTGATGCCAACTTGGAGAATGAAAGCGCCACCATTTTCTAGATCTCTGAGGGCTTTTTTTCAAAGGAGTGCAGATGAGAACAAATTTCTCAATGTGTCTCCACAGCTTTTGCTTTGGATTTAAAAGAGGAATGGTAACAAGCTTAAGGTGGGGGTGAAAAAAGCCTTCAAAACTGGCATAACTCAGCATAATTCACACAGAAACACCTGCCTGGGTCTGTGGGAAGCCTGAGACCATGCCATAAAAGTGAAACAACAAAGAAAAAACAGAATTTATTTCCTGAATCTTTTCTCTGAACAGCCAGTAGTGCAAATTACAAGTGGCACAGTCAGCAAGATGCCCACACTGCCTCCGTGTGTATGGAAACCAGCAGCCTTTCATCACTATGGGGCTTATCCACATCACCTATTGATGCAAAGGCAGGTATCAAAACCGGAGGATTCATTTTCCCCAGTGGGCCACTATCTCCATCAGCTTACACTACAGTGACGCAACATTTAGGCTATGTGAAAATTAACAATTATCACAGTCTGAAAGGAGTGGATCCATGCAGTGGAACAGTTGGAGCCAAGAGTATCCACACTGCAAGCTTTGGGGGATATTTCTTCAGTCAAGTCTCAAATCTTAGCTTGGGGTCAGAGGGCCTTAACACTTGTAGCAGATGTGTTTGGAGTGTGACTTTCTTCTGTGCTTCTTGCATATGGATTTCTTGATCTCCTCCTAAAGAAAACAATTTTGTGTGCTCTGAGACCACCCTGTGGCGCTTGGGTCATAACATCATTCTCGATTCAATCTTAAATACTGGAACAGAGGCTCCTGTCCTGCAGCCTGTCAGGAGGGGCAAACAAGAAAGCTTTTTGACAACACAAGCATACTCTCTGGCCTTCGACCTTCATTCCTCTGAAGCATACATACATGAATAAACCAGCTAACGCTGTGCCCGTCCTCACCTTTGTGACGGGTGTGTAGGGGGATGAAAGAAGCACGCTTTGTCCTGTGGGAAGTTTCTGACGGGCTGTCCCAAGGCCAGGCACACGGTGCTCGGGCACGGCCCGCACTCCAGCGGGTGATCCCGGTGCGGTGATCCCGCTGTGGGACATTCCCGGGGCGGGTGATCCCGCTGTGGGACATTCCCGGGGCGGTGATCCCCCTGTGGGGCATTCCCGGTGCGGTGATCCCGCTGCGGGACATTCCCGGGGCGGTGATCCCGCTGCGGGACATTCCCGGTGCGGTGATCACACTGTGGGACATTCCCGGGGCGGTGATCCCCCTGCGGTACATTCCCGGGGCGGTGTTCCCGCTGCGGGACATTCCCGGTGCGGTGATCCCCCTGTGGGGCATTCCCGGTGCGGTGATCCCGCTGCGGGACATTCCCGGGGCGGTGATCCCGCTGCGGGACATTCCCGGTGCGGTGATCCCACTGTGGGACATTCCCGGGGCGGTGATCCCCCTGCGGTACATTCCCGGGGCGGTGTTCCCGCTGTGGGACATTCCCGGGGCGGTGATCTCGCTGCGGGACATTCCCGGTGCGGTGATCCCGCTGTGGGACATTCCCGGGGCGATGATCCCCCTGTGGGGCATTCCCGGGGCGGTGATCCCCCTGCGGTACATTCCCGGGGCGGTGTTCCCCCTGCGGTACATTCCCGGGGCGGTGTTCCCGCTGTGGGACATTCCCGGGGCGGTGATCCCGCTGTGGGACATTCCCGGTGCGGTGATCCCCCTGCGGTACATTCCCGGGGCGGTGATCCCGCTGTGGGACATTCCCGGGGCGGTGATCCCGCTGCGGGACATTCCCGGGGCGGTGATCCCGCTGTGAGACTGGCGCTGCCCGGTGCAATGGCGCCATCTGCTGAGCGCCGCGCACAACTGCACCCGCGGCGCGGCCCCGGCCGCGGCACCGAAACCGCGCGGGGGCACCCCAAAAACAGCCCGCGCGCAGGGAAAGACACCGAGAAAACACACAAAAGTACCCTAAAAGAGAGCCCCAGAAACACCCCAGCTCCAAGGCTAGCCAGGCTCAGAGCAATTACAAACTGCAAAATCACAAATTTTACACACTCAGAGGCAGGATTGAAGCAATGGTGCAGGAGAAGGTAAGAGGAGTTTATGTTTACATAGCCCTGGCTAAGCCAATCAGTTTCTCACAGAGACAAACTGTCCAAGACAAGTTTTTCTTACTGGAGTTCACCACTTTTGCAGTTTGCTAAGTGATACAAACACCCAAGTACTCTCAACAAAAATATCCGACACTTACTAGTGAGAAGCCTGATATGAGCCTAAAAGTTAAGTGACATTAATCAGGTGGGAAGGGTTGTTTACCAGCAGTCTGCCTTTTTATGTCTACAGGATTTGCATTTTCCAGCCACAATTCAAGCGTTTATTTAAGTGAAATATTACATATTCATATATTCAAGTGACGTCAATTGCTGAGGCTTTTTAAAAGAAAAAAAAGCTTCCTTCACAATCACAAAACCAGAAGAGTTTGTAATACTCCATTTGGCTTAAAAAAACAGGACTAGGGAAGCGAAGTGAGTGTGCCCTTTTACAGAAGTTTAAAATTATCCTTCCATAGCCTCACATATTCAAGAAAGCCTTTCAACTTGTTCTCCCATAAGCATCAAAATAGCTACACTTCACAGTAGTTTTTCAAGGAAGTTTATAGCATTTCTTTATTTGTTGGACTGTCAGCACACAGCGTTCGTCCAGCAGCAGGCAAGTACATTAAGAGAAGAAAGCAAAATTAGAGAGTCATGGAGAATTGAGAACTCAGCAGCTGTTTCCCCTTGAATTATCTGCTTAGGAGTCCCTTCTCTGCATGCTTGACATGGGAACAAAAGAGGCTGCCGTCCCTCCTCCCAGCCGTGGCTGACAGCCTATGACAGACTATCTGGCAAGCTGCAGATCCATTACTGGCTTACTGGGAAGACTCAGGAGACATCTATGATGCCACTTTCAGGCAGGGATCTACACCTGCTAAAAGGCTGGATAATTCCCATTCGGGCTCTTTGGTGAAATGCCCTCTTGGGGGTTCTGTATGTTTTATTTAGTATTTTCACGTCAAGTTGCTTCAAGTGACTGTACAAGGACATGAAGCATGTCTCTGTCCCTTGAGGGACGCATCTCCTGAGAGCACCACTCAGGGCCCTTCAAGCTGTCCTGTCTTTCATATTCAGCTCATCTCTCAGCTGGTTATGATGGGTAAGCTCTTTTGGCACTTTCTTCATCTGATGTGGACAACCCTGGAATACGCATGAGTTAACTTCCTGCAGCTCCACATCCTGACTGACACTTTGTTGCATCAGCTGGATCCTCCCCTCGAGATGTGGAAGCCCTGTCACATGTTGACAGACCCCATTGTTCCACAGAATAACCTGGGCTTTTTTCTGAAAAAGATACTTTATCTCAGCCAACATAATTAACATGAGCAATGGCCTTTCTGGGCAAAAATCAAAGGCTTTCCAAAGTTGCAAAGTCATCCGAAGTAATTTTCTGTTCTTAGCTTTGAAATTGGAAGAATAGACTTTTATGCGAATTGTTGTTTTGTCATTTGCAAGAACATACAGAAAACTCTAATATCTAAGGCTGCTTAAGGATGATCATTCACTTGAGAAGACAAAGAGAACAACAAAAAGCATGAAAAAATTCACCATTAGAAACCAGAGTAGATTACAGAGTTCACAAAAATCACCAATTATTCAACAATAGAGCCAAACTAGGACTGCTTTTAACTTTTAACCATCTGACAGACTTGCCTGGAGAAAATAAAGATACATTTTGCGTTGTATAGCTCATTTGGCCCAGTGATGGTGTTTGGCCTCTGCAGCAGAAATTACATGTTTGACTGGGAATATGAATTGAAGGCATCTTCCCCGGCCACCCAGAGGACAACAGTGCTGGTTGTGCAGAGAGCCAAGCACTGGGCAGTAAAATAACCTGCAAAGTTATTTTGCAGGTCATTTTACCTTGCCACTACCTGGCAAAGGTGGGCTGCCATCTTATTCACACTTGAAAACCAGGCAGAATAGTATGTGATGTGCCAGAAAATAAAGATTTGGCTTCTGCTGATATATTTACACCCAGAAGGGCACAGAAAAGGCAGAAAGGAGCAAAATAAACTAGGCAGGCATCCTACACTAACAACAACTCAAGAGAGATACACACAGTTGAGGGGTTTTAGGTGCAGCCACATGATCCCACAAAACAACTGCATATTAATATTAGTCACCTGAGCTTTTTGATATTACTGTCTTAAAGGGTTTCAACCTTGCCACCAAGCATTCAGAAGGATAATTCAAGTATCTGGACCCAAGTTTCCAGAAATATTTGTGGTTTTGATTTGCACAGTTTTTAGATATTCCTATATGGGGACCTAATAAGGCCTCTAACATTCAACTGAATAAAAAAAAAAAAAAAAAAAGACTGTAGATGTACATACAGTCACAGAGATTGCTTAAGTTATTTGTTTCTACAATTACCTCAGCAAACAATTTTGCTGAGAAGAACTGATGGTAAGTTTTAAACAACCTGAAACACATAGTCCCAGCAAATGAACCTTCTTAAAACTTGTTCTACCAATTCAAACCAAATAATCCCAATCTGCCTAATTTCTAAGAGCAAACAGAGGGGGTTGAAGTTCTCCTCTGGCCTGCATGTCCTACCATTCTCCCCTAATGATTCACCCCAGAGACATGCTGCCTTCTTTCCACCTTTCCTTTGTCTCCATGTTCATGTTCAGAGGAAATGTCAGTCTCCTATTTTAAACCAGTTTATGCAAGATGAACCTTCCCATTCACTACACAGCACTTGAAAGGACAGACTCTAAGAGGATTCCAGGTTCTTGTCCTAGATGCCCCCTTTTTGCCCCCCTCTTCCTTATTTAATCAAGTCTGTAAAAAGAAAGTTCACAATGTGATAACTATGTTCATTTTGGTCACACCCCACCCAACCATATGCTGTTGTTTTTTAGCACACATGGAATTTTTGCACGCTAGCAATATGTTGGAGCTTTTTGGGCTTTAAGTGCTGAAATTAAATTACTTCTGGTGTGAAAACTAAAACCACCTCCAGCAACATGGAAGAATTTCTGAAGTTGTTGCAGATTCCACAATATTTTGGGTGTGGAAGAGAGGAGGTGTACCTCTTCTTTCTTGCTTCCTTAAGTCAGCTTACAATACAGAGATACTTCAGCTAACTTGCTTATAGGACACATCTATATAGCACACTGCAGTGTGGCAGGAGCATGGTGCAGCTCTGGGAAAAATTATTTCTGTTGAAGGCAAGCAAAGACAAAGACAAAGCAGAAACAGAGCAGCATATAGCTCAACACTGTTTGATTAAAACATACTAGCAGAAAACATGGACAGCTACAAGTTGTTTATTCAAATCTCCTGCATTCCTTGTTTTGCATGAATAAGGTAATTTTTCTTGATGATTTTTTTTCTTCATGAAAGCATCAAGAAAAAACATAGAGGTTTCAGCAAATCAGCTAGAGTTAAAACACATCCTCACATAATCCAAAGAAAGAGGAAGCAGAACTAGTATTGCAGTTCACTTGTTCAGACACCAAGTTTCCAGTATCAAAAGATGAATAAATTATTGCTTGCTGCAAATTGGCTGCTGTGTTTGTCTTAAAGATGTAAATTTCTCTTCAAACCTAGAATCTATAAAATCACATTTAAGTGTTTTCTAAATGTATTTTGCATACACTGACAAGAGAAAAACCTTAAGTATGAAGCAGCTTCTATTGGGCAGCCATCTATAAAATACACTTGATTTTTCCATTTAAAATTTTTAAACAGACAATTGTACCATACTCAGATAACTTACTACTTATAGCTCAAAGTACACATATCTAAGAATTTTATAAGCTTTATTGTACTCATCCACCATGGTGATGCATTCAACAGGTACTCTAGGACAGAGGAAAAAAAAGGGCTTCCAGTTTTCTAAGACAATTAAATCTGGAGCAGTCTCTCCTCAAGGTAAGGCACATTTCAGTAGAAGGCTGACACAGAGCTCAGCCTTTGAGACAGATGCACAGAAAAAAAAAAAAAAAAGATTGTGTTTCACAAGGCTGCAGTTCCTCACTTTTGAGTCCATTCATCTTGAGTTGCACAGGAGCATCTCTCTTCAGTCACCTTAAATTTTCCCTTTCCTTTTGTCCTCCTCCATCTTTGATTCCCACCTCCACCAAAACCAGGAGCTTGATATTGCTCCCAAAAGAGACTTGAAACATCTCCCCAGCCTCTCCCACTTTTGCTGAAAAACAACAAACCTACTTATTAAATAATCCTGCTGGATAAAAAACCATGTTCCATTCACCTTCTCTCAGAGTCCTCTCTGAATGATGAGCTGCTCTATGAAATATGGATTTCTACCTCAGTAAATGTAATATGGATTTCTATCTTTTCCCTGCTACTTTTTCTTCTGCTGCTGGATACAGAAGACCAAATTTGTCTAGTTTTGTCCCTTCACTATGTGACATTCACAGCAAGCTAAGACTCTGCTTAATCCCTCATTTTCTTTGAGTGCAAAGGCCCCTATTTTCCCTTTAGTAAGCCAGTTTCTCCTACACTATATACCTTGCTTCATATGCCTAAAGGTGTCTGAGATTTATTATATATAGCAGCATTGCTGACCCAGCCAAAACCTGGAGTCCTGCTACACTGTCTTTCCTATATTCATTGACAGCCTTTCTGACATCAGATATCACAGGACTGACCCACAGGCATCATAAACAAGATTTCCATTCTGCTCACCAATACCACAGAGCTCTCCTCAAAAGCCAGACAGACTGCAAGGTGTCAGAATCAGCATGTTTAAAAATTAACATCACTATGTTGCTATTTATTTTTTAAAATTGTCTTCTCGCGTGGTTGGTTTTTCTTATTTAATGATACACAATATTATAAATAGAATATTTTTAAAATCACAAATGGGACTCACCTTGAAATCATCCAAAGGTCAACAATAGACAGTTAAAAAGTCCTAAAAGCCAGTATGTAGAACCAAGGTGTCCGTCTAAAGAGGGTTCAGTAAGCAACAAGGCACAAACCTAAATATTTGGTACTGCTGGGGTTGTACCATTTAAAGAATCACCAACAAAGGAAAATATCTTATGGGAACTTCCAATAGAAATTCCAAGCTGAATCTCATATTCACTGCATGTGGATCTCTTTTGTCTTTCTACAAGATCAAGCACTGAATCAATCCTTGACTGGACACTCCCAAAAAAGTGTATTTTAGATTGGGAATGCTTGCACTTCAATGACAATAGAATTCAGAATTATTTCTAGTCACATTTCCAGATGTCACACTGAGCAAAAAAAAAAAAAATACAGAGTGGTTTGCAGTTTGTAGACAAACCATGAAATGATAAAAAGGAAAAAAGAGGGGGAAAATGTATCTTTTGGGACCTATTCAATGAAACTGCTCAGGGTAGATAAGGGGAAGTATCATTTTCACGAGCTCTGAAAAATGCAATATGCTCCAGGTAAAACTTCCATCACCCTCCGTGGAGTGTGATTTCTTTTTTAAGAAGGCAAATAAACACTTTCCTCCCCCAAAACAAACCTTAAATTAAAGCTTCTTCCCAGAAGCTCAGATATGCCTTGTTTAAGCTTTAACCATATACAGCTATGTGCTTTTTAGCCTGCAGACCCTCACCAGCCTCTCCTGGTATTCCCCCAGCACCAGGATCCAGCAGGCATCAGCACATGACTCAGGGCAGGTTGGTAACACCTGCTTAGGAAGGTCAGGAAAATTGTGGCATCCTGTCCCGCTTCCAGGAAAACCCAAGCATGGGTCTGAAGTGTTTTGCAGACCCTGAAACATTATTTTATGGGATTCTAAATATAAATGTTTATTATGATTTGTAGTTTCAAACAAGCAGCATTCTGCACTGGCGTGGTATGGAGCCAAAGGAAGGCCTGCTGACGATATGGCGGGGTATCTTTCCTCTATTTCAATGTTCAGAACTACCTTTGGACAATTAGACATAAGACTATATTTCCTAAATTTGCATAAAATGAGAATCACACAGATGGACAACACATGCTTCCCATAAGTCCAGTGTGAAAATTACTCTATCACTTGTCGTTGTACCCAATCTTTCCACATTTCTGGCAATTCACATCTTAAACAAACAAGAATTGTGACAAGCAAAACAGATGGTCTCTCCTCCTCCTTCCTAAAAAGTTCCAAAGGCACATTTCCCAAAATTCTTGCTTTATAATGGTTCTGTTCTACTTGTCACAGCAGTTTTGAAAGAAGTTTCAGTAATACACAAATAGCAGGCCTAAGCTTCTTTTACACCAAGGTCCTGGAAAACTTGCCCGGGAGTGCAGAGATCCACAGAGGCAATGAGCTAAAGCCCACAGATCTTCTAGGTGAATTTAAAGAGATGACAGTCAAGCTGTTCAAAACAGGCTTGCTATTCAAAGGCTAAAAGGCAGATTCTGTTTCCCTCTCAATTTATAAACTAGATTATTAATTGTGCTTGGCTTTGGGTCATTATTCAGCATGTGGGAGCTTTATCAAACCTACATATTTGCTAAGGAAAAAATGTCCTGTAACAAAGGTCACTCCTAATCAGTGGTGCAGGAGCCTCTTTGTGGATGTTCACAATGGATATAGAGCCAAGAATGCCTGTGCCTTCCATTGTAGCCACTCAGCTTAGCAACCTTCTCATTTCCAGAAGCTTAATTACTCCACAAAACTGAAAGGCAGCTATGCACAACCTTTGCCTTTCAACAAATACTTCCCAGCAGAAGATTGAAGGCAAAAGGAAAGGAGATTCTTGGAAACACCAGAAATCTGCCATGTTACCGTATGGTGACCAAAACTGCAGATGCAAGAGCCTCCTCTCTAACTCCAAAAGCTCCACATCCTTCCTGATAAGTGTGCAGGAATCTGCCTGGATCAAGGGACCCAAGGACATTGCACAGAGAAAGAACAACATAGGCCAAGTTCTTTGAAACTAATCACCACAGTCTGGCAAATTGTTGGCATGCAGCCACTCCCAGCAGCCATTCAAAAATGCCAGGTGGCTCCATCTTGCCAGCGAGATAATTTGGCAGAGATTTTGCAATGAAGCAATTCAAAGTGAAAATCATCTGCCCTTTCCAAACAGAACTGTCTCAAACACTTGATTAGATTGCAATCCAAAATAGTTTTCTGTTCAAATTAACCTACTGCAAGATAAGCCCTTTTTGTCTGGTCTGTCTGGCTGATTGTGCCCCATATGAAACAGTGGTGTTTCTGTCTGTTACCTTTGCTCAGAAGGGGGTTCTGTTATGGAAACTGGAAGGATGCATTTTGTACTCTCCCTACGTAGGAGCTTCATATTAATAAAAACTTTTGTGAGCCACAATGCACATCTGCCTGCAGCTTAATAGTATCTCACCTTCAACTGCAAGACTTACTAGGAGAAATAAAATCATCCTGGCTGCTAAGGATGAGCAGAGGTAGTTGAGAGGCAGTTAAGTCTTTTTTTTTTTTTTTTTTTTTTTTTTTTTTTTTTTTTTTTGTTCTAAAATATTGATTAGTCAAAACTGAACCTGAGATTATTTTATACATTTTCTGATCTCAGAAAGAATGCTAATCTTGAAACTGCTCCAAGATCTGATTTATATGGGGTTTAAAGTAAAATAATTGTATTCCCAAGTTAAAGAGAATTTCTTGGTTTTATTTATGCTACAAAGAATGTAAAAGTTTTAAAAAAAAACAACATCCAAGCACATTTTAATTGACCTGATGCTAACTACCTTTTTTTGCTTTTCTGGAGGAGATTTTGGCATTCCATAGTACCCCAGTATCAAAGATTTACATGGCTTTTATAACAAAGCAAAATGTGTAACTGGCTCAACACCATTGTTCTGGTTTTCACAATTACTGCAATGCTGAAAAAACATCTTCATAGGTACTTAAAGACCAGTAGGGAGCTCTCTAGGCTTGTCCTCTTGCAAAACAGTTTGTAAAGTTTTTTCCTAGTGATTCATCCCCCAAACTCATCCATGCTTTAGATATAGCAATTTTCATCCATTTTGACTTGCGCTTTTCAAGGAGAAGTGTTAACTTCTGTCAAGCCTCCAGGCAAAAAAGCTGCCTTTTTAAGCTCTCCTTTGAGATCTCTTCAAAATAGTCCACAGAGACCAGCAGTGTCTTGTCTAAATTGATTAGAGTTTATTGTGTTCACTGTTTCAACTATTTGCCTTCCTGTCTCCCAAGAGCTACTACCTCTGCTCGCAGACCCAGACAAACCTGCAGAGAGCAGCAGAACTTCTAGCCAGGTGTGGCGTTCAAGGGATGGAGCAGCAAGGGAAGGAGATTCTCTCTACCACCTATTTAAGTGTGCCACCCTCTGGAGAGCGGTCTGACTTGTCTTTTTCAGGCCACCAAAACCTTGAGATAAATAAAGCTCAGTGGGATCCAGCAGGTTGCAGACTTGAGCCAAAAGCCACCTGCATCTGCATAATTCTGAGCCCTGCTTAGTACAACCAGGAGCAAAATGCAAGTTTCCTGTTGTTATCTCTATAGCCCATTCTGAAAACACACTGGATCCTGTGACATCAAGCATTTTAATTCATTTTCAGATATTAAAATCTATGTGATCTGCTTCTACCTTTGGACTTCTTGTTTGTACCTGTTACAGCCAGAGACGTGGGCTGCAGCACCACCCAAGACAGAAGACATGCTAGCAGGCAAGACTTTCACCATTAAGGTCCTGCTCATGTCTAATTAAATTTTCAATTAACTACTCTCTTCATTGTAAGGTTTATATTTTGCCTCAGCTCTCCTCTTTGTCTTGAAGAGAAAAAAGCTAGATAGTGCTTGTGACAGAGGGTCAGTCTCCTCATGGGGACTGCCCAGGGTATTTTGAAGTCTGCCTTGCACTGTGCAGGAATCTTTTACAAAGAGTAGCAAGGCAAAATACAAACTGTCTCATAGAGCTGACAGCCACAAAATCACCTGAATGAAATAAGCACATTAAGCCTCCATGTGAGCAGCAGGCAATATGGAAAACTCTTCTCACTAGGGAGACAGACCTGCAGTCCAGCATTTCTCTCTGTTCTCTCCTACTACCTTGAAGCCTTAAACTCAATAGACTAATTTTAACTATTTACTACAGTGTTCCCAGGCCAGGTCAGACTATTCCTTTTGAGTGGAAACTCTTGGTTTTGTTATTAGATCCTCATAATGGCATCTTACTCATACTTCTTGGAAACAATGTTCCTCCTTGGGCAATTTTATAAAAGATCTGATTACAAAGGACTGAATTGTGATGAAAGTGCTGCATAAACCAGTTTAAAACTGAAAGCTGCATTTCTAAAAGCAATTTTCCTAGTGTTTGATAGATGAAGAAAAGGAAAAAATAAGAGAGACCACTACTGAGGAGAGCATTGTCAGAAACATTTTTTTCTCAGTGGACCATGAATTGACCAACACCCTGTTCCTGGGAAAGCAGGAGCTGCCTTTTCACAGTTGGGCTGTGAGATTAAAAATCATGTTAAAAGAAAACTTTAAGATAAGTTAGAAAATGAGAGGGAAAAAAAACCCTGTCTTCTCAATTTTATCCAATCCTTTTGTCTATAAGCAATGTGAGGTGAAATACACTGCTGTGTGGCAGAGTACACAATGTGATATGGCCATAGAGTCATATCCCAGGCTCATTTAATGTACAAAACAGCTGATGTGCAAACTTTTATTCCACCTTTCATGTACTTCTTTTCAAGGGATGGCTCAGACTTTATTTGCAGCATCACAGATCAATGTTATATCAAGTATGAAGTTATTCATTACCTCTTGAAATTTTTTCTGATGATGTCATTTCACAGCAACTGATCCAAACTCATTATGAATTTATCTCTCTAGTATGCCTGAGAGATGAGAGCAAAGACACTTTGCAGCAGGGAAGGAAGCTGAGGCACAGAGACTTTTGGGTCCAGTTTAGTTGATTACCTTTCAAGTGGTTTTCCAAGAAGGGTTTAACACTTTACAACATCATGTAGCAGAGAAACCCAGAAAAAATCATACGCATAACTCTGGGAGCATAGCATCTTAGCTCTGTAGCAAAAATAGAGATTCCACCTAGTTCTCCAAATTCCTGAGGTGATCTTACAAAAAAACCATTATGTGGCCATTACCACGACTTCTCAACATCCATTAGTGACTGAAGGTTGCAAAGGTAATATTGATTTAGGTGTTTCCCTGTAGTTAAGGTTCATTGCACAGAACTGTAATTTCTTTCTTCTGCGAAAGTTGAAACAAAGCCGAGGAATTTACATCCACTGCAGACACACCTAACAATTATGTCCCCTGCCCCTGTAGCCCCTACTTCTGCCCTGTGTCCCCTGAGATTCTCCCTTCACTCCCAGACACAGTCATTGGCATCTCTTGCTGCAGGTTAGCTCAGATTTTCAGTCCTTACCAATTCTTCCATGTTTTTTCAGCCTTTCTATTTCTTCTGCAATCCACTGTGAGAGACCCCTCTTTTTATCAAGCAGACACATTAAGGGAAAACACCAAGAGAGCAAGGCAGATGTGTAAATTCAGCAGACATGATGAGCTGAAAGCCAGAGACCTACAACAAAAAGCATTAGAGAAGCTGAAGTAGACTTCAGTAGCAGCTCTGTTTGGTGGCTGCCTCAACTGTGTCCTTCAACACGACACTAGCTATTATCTATAATAAAAATAAAAATAAAAATAAAAATAAAAATAAAAATAAAAATAAAAATAAAAATAAAAATAACTATTATCTCACTGATACCAAGCTCTTGCCTCAGTTATGTCTCTGGCCATGGATTTGCCAAGGCAGCAACAACAGTGCCATAAGGTTGGGCTTATGTGTCAATGTTTCATCTGTGTATTTGCAATAGTTTAAAGGTCAGAGGAACAGGAAACTGAATGTGCTAACTAGGAAGTTTCTGCTTTGTTTAAATTGTGTCTCCACCAAGAAAGTTCTCAAAGCCCCCACCAAGTCTGTCTAGCACAGATAAACACACCCTCAGCATATAACAGAGACAGACATGGGGGTATCCTCATCTCACAGTCCCAGATAATAAACCCCAGAAAAAACCTGAGAAGTAATTTAGGGTGATGTCTACTCTCTGTTTTTGAGGAAGAATAAACAGTAAGTAACAGAAGCATCATGAACAGGAGTTTAGCTGCCCACACAAATTCCTATCAGTAAAATACAACTTTCTGCAATGGTGTGCCACTAGTAACAAATATAGTGAAGCACATGTAGTGTGTGCTGTAAAGCTTTTTAGCAAGCCCAAATTTGTTCTCTTTCTGTCTGAGAGATGGAATTTAATCTATCAAACAATCAGGTTAGTTTTTTCTGGTTGAAGCAGAGCTAGGAAGATCTGCCACAACTTTTTTTCTTTTTAACACTGTGCTGCAGAGGGAAAGGGGTGAAACAAAAAGGTAAAAAATGTCAAAAGATTATTCAGTGTCTGACACTCAGTGGTCAAAATCTAGTACTGCAGCTACAGAAATCAGAACTGCATCAAAAGTGACCCAGCTCAAAAGTGACCCCATCCAATGCATCAATAGAAATATTAAAGGATGCATAATCTCCCATTTTTGTATTTTATTAGCATGTGCTTTTAAGCCATGAGATCAACACAGTGAGAATTAAAAGCAGTGTTTAAATTACAGATAATTGAATCTGAATAGAGGGCACAAAATCCAAAGACTCTACTTTAGTTATTTCAGAATCAATGAGATTATTTCTATTTGATCATTGACTACTGAGGACAGATAGATTTTTATTTCTGAATTTCTGTGTCTTTAAAAACGCCAGTCACACTACTGGCACATTTTAATGAAATTTAATGGCAGTTTAAGCTTTGGAAAATTTTAGAAAAAAAAAAAAAGAAAATGCAATTTAATCCCCTGAAAAAATATTCACATGAAATCTCTGAATTAATCTTATTTCAAAATAAACCTTAAATCAAAATTAATAGACAGTTAAGAATTACAAATAAATTTCACAAAGATATTTAACTTGCTGCAAGAGAAATCATAAGGCCACATTACATTGCTGCAAGGTAGGCAATGAAATAACACAATGAAAAAAATTCTAAAATAATATTAAAAAAAAGATGTCCTCAAAAAACCCCTAACTGCATGTTAACACTGCATGTTACATATAGGCTTTGCATTGCATTTACAGAAATGTAAAAAAATTTGACTGAAATCCAAGCCAGACCGGTGCTGAACCCCAGCAAGAGGTGGCAGGGTTGAGCACATCATGTCCTGAGTGTTGGCTGCACTGCCACACCTGCTAGAAAAAGTGGTGTGACCCAAAAACTCTGTCCCAGGAAGTAGCCTTGCCTGGGGTGGTAGGCAGAAGAAATGCAGGTTTAATCCTGCAGATTAAAGGACTCGTGAACTACTCCAAGAAAATAGCAACACAAAAGAGACGGTCCATACCTTCTCTCATCCCATTTCATTTAGGGGATGGAAGCTATCCAAGAAAAAAAAAAAAAAAGGGAGGGGTTGTAACTAAATGGAGGAGATTCAGGTAAATTCTTACAAAATCCTTTTCCTTAGCAAAGGACAAGGTTTGAGCAGAGGTGAATGATGTTGTCCAGGAGAGACATTCCAATAAAGACATAAGAGGTATCAAATGGGAACTCAAAATCAGAGATAAGTTTTGTCCTTCACTCCTTGAATTTATGGACTAAAATATTCTAGATTACCTCCAGAGCACTGATGGCTTGGTTATGAAAGCCAGCCATGTATGCTGGAAATACTTCTGTGTATCTTTCCAAAAGCTACATTTCTTTACACAACAAGAACTTTATTATCCCAGATACAGAGATGGACAGGCATGATATTTTTGGCAAAAAAAAATATGCTGTCTTGAACCCAGAATATTTTGCAGACATGCCTTGACCTAAAAAGTGAGACTGTGCAACCACACTGTTAGAAAGCATAGGATGGTCATTCCTTCAAAGAAGAATTCTCACATTCACAGGCCCTGATTTTCCTAAATATCCCATTTGCTGTTGAAAGGCCAACACAGCAGTGCACAAAAAATCCAGGAGGTTTCTGAAAGGTATTGATAATAATTTCCTAAAGCAGCTGATCACAGAGCCAACAAGGGGACTCACTCTGTTGCACCTCATGCTTACAAACAAGAGAGAGCTTGTTCGGCATGTGAAGGCTGGGAGCAGCTTTGGCTGCAGCTATCACAGGATGCTGGAGTTAAGGATCCTGAGGGGAGAAAGCAGCACAAATAGAATTTCCAGCCCTGGACCTCAGGAGAGCAGTCCTAGGACCTGTTCAGGGAACTGCTTGGATAATCCCATGGGATAATGCTCTGGAGAGAAGAGATGCGCAGGAGTACTTGGTGGTTTTGGGGGACCACCACCTACAGGTTTGGAAATTATCCCAATTATTATTCCCATGGCTGGGAGGTCAAATGAAGGTGGCAAAAGACCTGCATGGTTGAGCAAGGAGTTCCTGATTAAACTCAGGCTCAAAAAGGAAACATATGAGGTTGAAGTAGGGTCAAGTTATGCAGAAGTATTGGGACACTGTCTCAGCATGTGATTGGGTTGGGAAAGCCAAAAATCCATTGGAGTTAAATCTGCTGAGGGATGTCAATGGCAGCAGGAAATGTTTCTATGAGTATAGAAACAGCAAAAGAAAAACTGGGAAAAATGCTGGCTTACTGGTGAGGGGGGCAGGGGACCTGGTGACAAAGGAGAGGGAAAAGGCCAAGGTACTGAACAAATCTTTGTCTCACCCTTTCACCAGTAAGATCAGCCTTCTGGAATCCCAGACTCCTGAGTGAAGTCCAGAGAAGGCAGACTTACACTTGTAGAGAAGGGTCAGGTTGGGGAATATTTAAACAAAGTGGAACTTGCATGAGATCTGGCAGGATGCGCCCACATTAGGAGTGAAAATCCACTCTGCAAATCAGGCTACAGCCTTTCCAAAATAATGTTTAAAAATAATGTAACTGAAGTTCCATCTAGACCACTGGTTACCAGCTTCTGTGTCAAGAAAATCAAGGCTGCTGAAGTCTGCAGTGGTATCACGGGAATATGTTCGGAGGATGCTCTTTCACCAGTAGCTTTTCATCTTGCACTGACATTTCTCACTATTCATATCCATCAATGTCAGAAACTATATCAGGTTTTACAGCAAACTTTCTACATTTGCCTCAAAGGGTGTCAGTCAGCCTATGCTGTGCAGTTGGATGGGCTCGGTGGGCAGCAGGACTCCCAGCTGTGCTGCAATGCAGCCCCACCAGCACCCGAGTGAGACACGGAGCTGTCCTGACAGCAGCGAGGCTCAGAGGAGGACGTGCTGCTCCCCACACAGCTGATGCTTCCCCTCCCCATAACTGCAAGAGCCTTCCACTGGAAGTAGGAGTTAGTGTAACTATGGTAAAGTGGTTTTGCCTGTGTTTGTTGAAAGGTTTTTAATAGTAAGTGCAGGGCTGAGTGTTTGTGTCATCTGCCGGACTCTGTACACATGGAATAGAAGAGATCTGAGCATCCAAAATGTGTCCCCTGGTAACTACCTGAGGGTGACTGGCTGCATCACCTCATATCTTATCTCATCTCATCTCACCTCACCTCATCTCAGCACCTTGTTTTGATTTAGAAGACAGATTCTAAAGACAGGAGATAGAATGGTAAAATTAAGGTCTCAAACAGTTTGCAAATCAGGTCCTGCAAATAGAAGAGTATTCCCCTCTAGAAAGGATACTCATTTAAAACAGCTCAGGACAGAAAGGATTGCAGGACATTGTAGGATTGTGTTCTAATGTTTTTGTAAGTATCCATCTATTTTCTCTCTACTTGGACAAATTCTTCATGTTTTTATTAGTGTCTTTTCTAAATAGATCATTGGACATCAAAATCTGATAATGAAAACACTATATATGTCCCAAAAGGGCAAGATGTTTTGAGCTTGCACATTTAAGCAGGAATAACTGGGATGATCATTTCAAGATTTCTAAGTAAAACTTTAGTACTGATGGTAGTAAACCTCAAAATCCTGAAAAACTACTTAAAAGGTTCAAGTTGATTTCCAGTTTTGAAAAGCAAGAGCTGCAACTCAAATCCTTTATAACACAACTCAGATCCATTCCTCATAAGACTCACGTTTGACCACTTGTATATCTGAGGATGCTTGATGAGACCCCAAACCAGAGATGTTGTTCTAACATTGTTCCAGACAGTAGCTTAGCTTTCCTCCCCATGAATGAAATTTCCAGTGAGTTAGGTCCTGCAGCTTTTCACTCGCCATAAACACCCAAGGCAGTAAGATAACCACCAGAAGTCCTCCTGATACAGAGAATACAATGTGTAAGGCCTCTACCACGGCTTTTCCTCTATCAGAGGAAAAGGAATAAAAAGGTTTCGTTCTATAATTAAAAGTAGACTAACTATAAAGGTATTAACAAAGCAGAGAAATTATTGCAATCAAGAAGTGAGTTTGTTTAGGTGCTATGTAACAGGAAATGAATTTTCTGCATTTTTAATGGCAAAATGGAAAATTTCATCTGAGGGCAATAAATTGGAAATAGGAAGATCCTACTATCAGTTTGGAAAACCTGGGGGCATGTCTGGCCTTTTTTTGTTCCTTCAACTCCTTTAGGAATAAAAAGGAGAGGAATGTAGTCAAGGTGAAGAAAAATGTCCGGCTATAATCAATGCAAAGGTGCTGAGAAGATCTACTACAATTGCACTGAACCACAAACTTCAACACAGCTTCTTCCACATATAAATTGGGTGGTGTTTACAGTATATATTACAGTGATTTTAAATCACATTCTACAGGAAGTAGTTAATTAGGCAAGTCCACAGTTTCTGCTGCTTTCACTGGTGGTGTTGAACTCCACCATTCAAAGAACCAAGAGCGCCTGCAGAGCACGAAAGCTTGAGGGCTTCAGAGGATGTCCTGCATGCATAAGAAAGTGTACACTGTACGGCTGGAAAAGGAAATTTGGTGGTCTTTTCTTCCATCTTATTTTTGTGCTCCTATCAAGAAGGCAGAGACATTCTCATATAGGAAGAATTAGGGAGTTAAAGTGATCTCTTCCATATTTATTTGTACTATTTGTAGCATACTTATCTCTTTCCCCTCCTTTCTAATGCTACAGATTTATAGTGCCAACAAAAGTAATGAATGACCTGAATTCCCCTTAAAATCCCAGGAAACTTGAACAGCCTGTATCCACTGAAATAACACTGTTATCACAACAGCTTTGGATAATAAACTCCTAACTGGACTGACAGAAGTCTAGTCTTTGTTGAATTCCTCCTCTAATCATCTCAATACAGAACAAGCTGTTTACTTTAATGTTTATTTTCTTGTAACGCAACAAGACTTCATTGTTGGAATTACTGAATAAATATGGACCTGAGAAATAGTCACTGGTGAACATTATTCATGGATGTAGAGGTCTTAAATGATTCAGACTCTGATTCACTCACATCCTCAATAATTATCGCCACAAAAGCGAACACGTTTTAAAGAACAGGATGTGAAATTAATGTTCTGAAGAATTTGTAAAACAAAACCACTAAAATTTTTTTTTCAAGTTCACTATGAACTATTACTGACTTTTAATACCTCAATCAGGAGTCCTTCTTTTTCAAGCAAACACAGTACATGGATTTCTTTTTTTTTCTCATGATTAAAACAAAAGAGAATTCTTAGGAAACTGGTAACTTTTGGAATTGCTTCAGGTCAATTTAGGCCCATTACTGTGGTTGTTCTTCTTTCATTGAGCATATGTGAGGTTTAAGTCACTGGATTATTTTGTAGAAAGCTAAGCAACTCTGTCAACATCCATAAGAGTCTTTACTCTTTGGTACTGAGCCAAAGACTTTGGGAGATTTACTGTAAAATTTTTTGGGACATCTATCTAAAAAATAGCAGTAGTTTTTTTCTATCTGTTTTCAATTTAAATTAGCCCTATAAGAGAATATTAAGACATTAAAAGCTCCATCACGTACAACCTAGAGAGCAGCAAACCTGAGATTTGGGCTAGGTAACTGTCAAACATTTCTGTCTTCAGGTATGGTAAAGATGTTTTAAAGAGCTCAAGAGGTCCTTGGAATTCTTAGGTAGTTGACCAAATATTGTATGGTGTAGTCTTATCTCAGAATCCTTAACTTGACTGTACCATGTGGCATTAAGTTTTCTTCGCAATGTACTTTCCTAGCTTTGGTTTTCAGTTGTGCTAAAAAGAATGTTTGCAGCACCAGGTGATGTGAATCAACAACAGAGCAAAAGATAATTGAAGAGAAATGTGATGAATATTCCTGAATATCAAATATGGTTGTGCAGGTGAAAATCAGATCACCGTCTTATCATAAGGGAAGAAAGAGGCTAATTTTTTTTGCAAATGAGGCAATATTGGTCTACTTTTAACTTTAGTATTCATTTAAACCTTTGAATGCCTCCAAAATCTGAAGAAATTCTCTTAATCAGCTTGATGTCTGCCCAGGTGTATTGGAAGCATGCTGTATTAAGGTTTGCCTCATAACTAGAAAAAATTGTCTGAAATAATGAAGTAACTATCTAGGGGTTTTTTTATATATATATTTGCCTGGGTCACCAGGGAAACAGCAACTAACCATTTTGTTTAGTTCTAGAAAAATGTCTTGAGGAACAAGTTGGACTGGATGATCTTCAGGTGTTTTTTCCCACATTCCTGATACTTTGACTTTATTTTAAAAGATATCTTGCACCCAGATCAACAATTAACATTTAGCATAGAAACCTTATGTTTTCTTCTCTATCCTTAATAATGTTCTACCTGATTTGCACGGATTGCATAATCATAGAAAATAGGGCTAAAAGAAGAGGGTGCATGTCGTTGTCTCCCTTCATCTAGTCCATGATAATCATTTAATTATGAGTCTGGCATCCATAATCATTTAATAATGCAAATTCTGTTAATGTCATAGGACTTAAAATGGACAATTAAAGAGAAAGTTTATTCTGTGTAGAAAATACATCCATTCAATTTCAGACATTTGGCAGCAGAGATCTTGGTCTTGAAAATCTTGGGATGATACAAGATTAAATTATCCAATAGGGTCATTCCCTAGCAGCCATCCTATCACCATTTCAGAACAATAATGCCACAGCAACTTCCATTGAGCACATGGAGATTTCTGATGGCTGAAAATGGAAGGTGTTAGATTCTCTTCAGCGATACCCAGTGACAGGACAAAGAGCAATGGGCATAAACAAAACCACAAGCAGTTCCACCTCAGCATGAAAAAGAACTTCCTTATATTGAGGGTGGCAGAGCACTGGAACAGGCTGCCCAGGGAGGCCATTCCAAACCTACCTGGACACAGTCCTGTGTCACCTGCTCGGGGTCACCCTGCCTGGGCAGATCTCCAGAGGTGCCTTCCAACCCTGACAATTCTGTGATTCTGTAAAAAGGTGTAGGGTTTGAGTAATTTTGGTTGGTTGGGTTTTTTTTTTGCTTTGAAAACATGGTCAAAGCAGAAGACAGAAAGTAAATGCCATGAAAAATAATGAAGTAAGAGAGAAAGAACATGTAAGGCTGAAGTGCAAGAGATAAAGAATAAAACAGTTGCAATTTTTTAGGGGAGAAAAGTGGTAAGGGAAATCAAGCAACGATAATGAGCTTCAGATAAAAGAGTGGTGAGAAACACTTAAACAAATAGATGTAAAAAAGACTATGCTAAATCTTTGGCAATGCATCCAGTCATTCCAGAATATTTAATTATCAGGCAAAACATATCAAAAATTGCTTTATGCAGATACATAACTTCTATAATTTAATATCTTCAGATATTTCAGTAACAAAAAAACCAACATGAAAACAAAACAAAACAAAACAACCAACCAAACAATAAACAAAAAAAACAAACAACAAAAAACCAAAAAAAAAACCCCCAAAAAAAAATCCCACATACACACAAGGACAGAAAGAAGCCCCCCTAAAACACAAGCTTTGGTTTTAGCCCCAGGGTTTGTGTTAGTTTGTTTGGGCTTTTTTTGTGGGTTTTGGGGTTTTGTTTGTTTGTTTGTTTTTGTTTTGTTTTGTTTTTTGGTTAGGTTTTCTAGAGCTGGCACCTCACTGGGACAATGGATCCTTCCTGAGTGCCCTCTGTGTGTTTTAACATTGTGCTCAGATGCAGGCAGTTGTTATCTGTCATTCATCTATCTATCAAGACAGAAAACACATAGGAAGATGTGATAAGCTCAAGAATTACAGAATGAACAGCATAATTCAGCTTTAGTTCTTTACCAAAAACATAAGCCATCCCGTTTCTCCCATTTTATTTCCCTCTTACTGATTGGAGAACTCTTTGTTTTGTATGAAGCTTACAAATGTGCTGAATTTGAAAGATATTCTAAATAGCTACTCTGCTTGTAAACTTCTTAATCTCATCATATTTTGAAAATAAAATAAATACAGTCTGCAGACACTCTTTCAGTGATTAGAGAAAGGATAAACATTCAGAAGACTTGGGAGACTTCTATGAAAATTGTGTCATTTTGTTAATGGATATTTATAAATTCAATTGAGATTTATTGTTTTGAAAAACCCTATTTTTTTTGTTTGCACATAAGTATTGCCTTTATATATAATTCTATTTTAAACAAAACTGCAATAGATCAATAACCATAAGGTTTAACAGATTCTTACGAGAAGTTACACGTTCTGTGCTTTTATTCAAAATTCCCAATTTGAGTACATCCAAAAAAAACCTCCATATCAGCCAAGTTACCTAGACCAGGATTGCAGACCTGAATATTATCTGAAGTTAGATCATCACACTACACTACACAGATTTTGTCAACTTCTCACTCCTCCTGTTCTGAGGTAGTAAAATAGTTATTCCAAATCTAAATTGTTAGTAGGCAAATCATGGAATTTACATCCAATACCTTAATTCTGTTCTTCTTTGTGCAACTTCAGAAATTTGCCTCTAGAAAATGTGGACTTGGAAAAACCCGAGGATATTGACTGTGTAGGAACTTCAGCCTAAAATATTGATTCTTAAGTGGGTTAGTTGCCCATTCCTTTAGAGGTCATGGAAGCATCATGGACTTGTATTATTTGCTCAGCTAATGTCAATTGAAATATTTTATTCAATGTATTTGAAAACATCTGACCAAGGTGAAATGTGTCACAAAGTGATGAAAAAGGATGTCACTGGATAAGAAGAAAGAGAAATCGAGCTGAACAACATACTAATTCAAGTTCTTCAATGAAAACTATACTTAAATTTCTCCTGTCTGTAATGATTTTACTGTTGCTGTTACTGGACATTCACACATTCCATTTTGTTAGTAAAATAGCTGCAAATAGAAGCTTCCCCTGGTTTTCACATTTTTCCCATACCTCTCAAGCCTGGGGGTTGCTTTTCCCTTCCCACTATTGCCCAGGACCACCCTCAGCACAAACAAGTTGTTCTGTCTTTCTAAGCAGGTACAAAATTTGGGCTGTCAAGGCTTCTTCCACCCACCTCTTCAGCTGACAGTCCTTCAGCTACAATTCAACCTCCAGCAGATGAACTCAGGTTTGCCTGGAACCTACGTCCCAATTTATACTATCTGCTGTGGGTTTAAAAATAAAAGATAGAATTTGAGGTAAAGTTTTCAGAAGGGATCTGTACAGCAGGACAGCTGATGCTGCCGTCGCTAGTCCTCATGTGACAGTTTGTGCCTCATTCAGCCTTAGATCATTTTCTTCCACAAAGCTGCACCTAACAATTACTTTTGGTGTCTGTTGCAGAGCTGTCAGCTCTGCATCAGCTGTCAGGAGGCTGAATTTCACTCCGTCTGTGTCTCATCCCCATGGCCCTGACTGACAGGCGTCCTGCAGTGTGTGCATCTGACTGCCCCAGTGTGCTGCCAACCTGCTTCTCCCCCAGATCAGGCTCACACCCTGGGGGCTTTAAGCTGCCTGGTGATGGAAAAATGCAGGTTGCAGTGAGGGCCAGCAGTGCAGTGAAGGATGGAACAGCACAAGCTGCTGACAGAGGATCTTATTCCACTCCTAGATCCCTGGGTACCAGCTTCCCTTTCCCCCCCATGGGACTCCTTGTTACCTCAGCTCTGTGAATGGGTGCACAGATTTCATCTTTGTCCCTCCAAACACTGCCAGGACTAAGCACCCAGCCGTGCCACCCTCTCTGCATTATCTTGGAGCTGTATGTCACAGTGACCTGACATAATACATTTTGTAGAGCTCAAGACAGCTTTTAAAAAGGTACAGTATGAAATGAAAGATGATATCACAATGAAGAGAATACTCTAAGCAACTATTTGCAGCATAGTCCAATTATTTGAAAAACACTACTTTTGTCTTTGAGACAAAACAATCTTCTTTTGCAACTTGCAGAAAATAGGTGTGGGTTCTAAGCATTTATTTGCACTAAAAATCTTCAGTATCAAGTCTAGCTACATGCCACAAAAGCCACCACAAATTATTGGCTTCTTGTGCCAATGAAGTCCAAAATGGCCCTGCTATGCCACCTTATCAAGTGATTCCTGACTGACTCAAGAAATGTGTGTTGCTCTCTGTTTTTAACAAGTAGGTTTTATTTGGCTGCTGATCAGACACAAAGAGAGATATTGGCAGGAAGGGAAAAAAAAAGGCCACGCAGAAAAACAGGACAACACTGCAAGCTTGTTCTCCTTATATCTACTTTATATCTACTACAATCTAAAGTCAAGATGCAAAAATGTGTTTTTTAATTTTCTTTTTATATCTCAGTGTGCATATGCACCCATGCACACATACACATCTTCCAGTTTCTTTTAAGACTGTGAAATATCAGATTATTTCTGCAAATTGGTCATTAAGTATTTAAAAAGAAAGAAATTGTAAGACAAATTTGTCTTCCACAGCACAGGGGAATTAAAAGACACAGAAATTCTTCTCTAACCCCTGAAATCTCTCTGCTTAATTCTACACTAACATTGGAATTATTCTTTCCTAAAAGTGGCTCAGTTATAAGAAAAGTAATAATTCCGTATCTCCAAATATAATTTTGATGTCATTATTTCAGAAGTTGTCTGAAATAACAGGAGAGGGCCCATTTTCAGTGTTTAGTTACATTTGCTCAAAATTTTTCTAACAAAAGAATGACAGCTGCAATAAAAATCATACCGGTGCCAAGGCATTGTTTGCCTTTTTTTTTTTTAAATCTCTTTCAACAGAGAAAAGTAAGGCTAAAGTTGAGGAAAATATTTTTTTCTGGTGTGTATGAGTGGGTGTAGAAATTGTCTCTCACTCTTCCTTAAATCACATTTTCCCCCCTCTTTTAAATGTGATGGGAAAAACCTTAAAATACCTGATAGACAAGGAAATATCAACTTACTTTTTTTTTCAACAGTTTTTCCCACAGGCACAAATATTCACATTTGACTTCATCTCACAAATTCCATAGGGCAGCAGGGGTGCAGGCAGTTCACACATGGGACCAGAATGGGACAAGTCAGGGCTGGGCAGGTGTGATCCAATCACGTAAAATAATGTGTTTGCCACACTGGGGACAGGACAACCATGCAGGAGCAGGGTTAGAAAAAAGGCCCAGACTTGTCAGCTGCAGTACTCTGACTCTTGTACAAGAGAGTGAAAAGCAGAAAAGTCTCAGCAATTCCCTGGAATAGCAGGAAACTCGCAGCAATTCCCTGGGTGGGAAAGCAGCAGAACCTGAAGCTGATGAAAAATCCATACTTGATCTACACTGAAATTATACTTGATCTATGAGTGAAGGTCTGTTTAATTATTTTCACCTTAAAGAAAACGGGTGCAATGGAAAATGCTAAGAGCCCTCCTGGAATGCCTTTGGAATAAAAACCCAAACCACCTAACATAGAACCAGTTTGCAGCAGAGCTTTGGTGAATACAACAGTCTTGCTGTGAACTGGTGCTTTTCTGGTCAGCTGAGCTACTGTTGTCAGGGAGATGGAAGTGGTTTTCAGTCCATGTCCCTTTCCTAGCTCTTGCTCATCTTAATACCTGGCTTTTACACTGCTCTGCACAGGAGTTATTATCTCATTTTTGGAGATGGGGAAAGCAAGGCGTGGGTCAGCAGGAGCACAGGTCAGCAATGGGCCTTCCCCATGCTCACTGTGCCGCTGTGAGTCTGGTTTGCTCACATGCAGACAGGCTTGTGAGAGCAAAAAAACTGGTCTGTTTTTCTAGCTGTGCTAATATGGGCCCTTACAGCTCACTTTTCACTCTTACCAGATTTAAATTATAAACTCTGAAGATCTGAGGTAGTGGTGCCCAGGGCTGCTGTGTCAGATGAAACTGGAACAGCAGCAGAGGGAGCAGAAAAACAGGGCAGAACAAAGTGAATAGAGACAATTATCTCTTTTTCTGGAAAAAAGAAACCCTCACACCAGCTTGTATGACTTTGCTTTTAAGCTGGACAATTGAAACAAATAAACAAATAAAACCCTTACAGTTTATTGAATAGCTCTAGGCGCAAAGAGTTGCAGTCCCCAGTTTTGACAAGTTAGGAGGAGAAGCACTGCTTCCAGATCTTTTCAGTGTCTCCTCTCTGGACATATAGGACATGTTATGCAAAACAGAGGTGAAAGGGTCCAGAGGCAGAAGTTGTGGCTGGAAGATGTGACTTCCAGTGAAGGTCTTCTGAGAGCAAACCTGCAACAGCAGCACTTCCCTGGGGCTCTGCAATTGCTATCCCACACAGTGAGCCTGAACACCAAGCCCTGTGGGGCCACTAACTCACCAGTGCCAGGAAGCCAGGGCACCAGGCACCCCAAGCCACAGACAGAACAGGGCCACCAGGCACCATCATGAACCACCAAGGGGTAGGGCAAGACTACACCTTGGTAGTTCATGGAGCTAGGAGCATGACAAAACAGGAGCTAGGAACGTGATCTGACAGGCCTGTGAATTAATCAGCATCACTCACCATCTGTGTGGGGTCTTCCCCTTGCAAGGTATTGCATTGCTTATTAGAGGGGATAAGAACAGGAGGGAAGCATTTGCAACAGGAGATGCAGCTTATTCAAGCTTCAGGAATGACTTGCATTTGGGAACTACCATTAGATTTTTGCATAAAATAAGAGCCACTCAAGTCCCCAAGAATGATGTGGTTGCTCTGAAATGAAACACTGAATCAAGTGTAGATGGTGGGTTTATTTAAAGAAAGTCCAACCATTGATCAGGAAAGAAACTACTTGGTGAAATTCTGAGCTGGCCAGATAAACTGATTCTGAAGAGTCCCTAGTGCCTCTGCTCCTTTCCTTCTTGATCTTGGCTTCTGGATTTCTGCTTTAGTTCTTTCCCAGCACAGAAATAAAAGAACTTCTGTCCAGCAGCTTCCATAAAGGAGAACTTGGCCTTTCCTCCAACTGAAGAGATGGGTCTCAGCTTGAGCATCAGTCACTGAAAGGCCTTTCTATTTGGAATTAAAACAACTCTTAAGGGAAAAGGGGTTGGGAAAACTGAGGTTCTATAACCTCTCAGCCTCCCACCACTGGAGCTACGGAAGAGGACAGTGTCCTTCTCTATGCACCTAGAGGAAAATGCCCCTCAGAAACTCTGATCTGTGCTTTACATGTGGTTTTGTTCATGCTGGGTGGCTTAAATTCTTTGCCACAAATAATAGAGGAAAAGGATTTCAAACAGTGACTCAGGTATTGAGCTTATATTTCCTCTGCCATCAACCTACCACAGACGCTCCTTAATTATAATTTTGTCCGGAGATCCAAGTAAGACTCAGACTACAGTGAACTATTTTTCAGGGTCCGTTATCTCCCCAGCTTCTCACCAAGCTGTGGCCTTTAGAGAATAGGCTTTGAAGAATCTGGCCTTTTAGAACAGGCTGCCCAGGGAAATGGTGGAATCCTTACCTCTGGAATTGTTAAAAAAACACATAGATGTGGTGCTTAAGGACATGGTTTACTGGTGGGCATGGCAGTGTTAGGTTAATGGTTGAATTCAATAGTCTTATAGGTCTTGTTGAACTTTAATGATCTTCTGAATAAATGCAGTGGTTTACAACAGAGAATGGAAAGAATGAGGCTGCAACTTTGTGAAAGCATAAGGAACAGTTTGTAATGCCTGTGTAGCTTTAGAATGGCAAGGAAAGGAAAATGCAGGAATATAACATGGAAAATCAGCTAGCTGCCCTGCAAACATCTCGTAAGGCTGCCTAGTTAACATGTACTGGAAGAGGTAATCTACAACATATGCCAGAATTTCCTAATCTTGGTCTGGCTCCACAATAGTAGTCCTATTTATAGATTGCAAAATTAGAATAGACCAGAGTGATTTTTTTAGTCTGATACTCTGTTTAAGAGAGATTTGAACATTCCCCTACATTAATTCTTGATACAAATCCAAGAGTCAATTTAGCTAGTCCATTAGTTTTCAACCTTTTACGATTTGCATACCTTTAAACTTTCCAATAGATTTGAAGATGTTGGGTGCAGATGACAAGCAACATTCACGTCTGAGTTACCTCTCCAAGATCCCTTCACAGTCACCCCTGGACCACCAAGTGTTTACAATAAACACGTTAAACACGTTTTAAAAAACCCCAAAACCACAAAAAAAAAACCAAAACCATAAACACATATATCTTTCTAAAAGCATCTAATCCTAATTTAAAATAAAATAAATGAAAATTTTAAGTTGAGGTAGAAGGAGTCCTTCCCAATGTTGTTTAAGAAATGATCCTCATGCATAAAAGCTCTCCTTTTCTCACATGGATTTCTCTGGTTTCATCTTCCAGACAGTATATGCTGTGTCTGTTTGCCAGCTAGGCTGAAAAGCCCTCCATTACCGTGCTCCTCTCCTGATGTGGACTCTCAGAGTGATTGCATTGCCCTTTTGCCTTCCCTTTGATAAGTTAAATGGATTAAGCTTCCCCCAGCCACACTACAGGGCATATTTCCCCGCCCATTAATCATTCCCCATTATAATGTAAACAAAACCAAAATTTATTCAATACATTCTTCATTTTTCTCTGTTCATACTTATGTTACTGTCTGGTTTAAAAGACAATTTTATCTGACTAAGTTATAGATCATTAAGCTGAAAAAAAGTTTGCCCGTTACTGCTGTTTTACCATCTTGCCCCATCTTGTCTCATTAGCAGGAACTGATTGAGCATGAAGGTGTTCTCTGGCTGTCAGTAGATAAAGTAGGTGCTCTTGGCTTTCATCTGTTCTGAATTCTCCTTGTCTCATTATCTTCACAAGGTCAGATTCTTTGACACCAGGACTGCTTGCTTTGCACTCCATTCTGGTAATTACTTGCCTGGCAACCTTAACCATAAGTAGATTGCATGTATATGGCAGCAATGAAAGTATCAGCATAGAGGCCAACAGCCATATATCCATATAACACAAATACCATTAGAAATGTGTTCATTCTACTGATGTAATTGCTCTGCTTCTGTATTATCATACTGCTGCAAGTACGATGTACACATTAAAATGCATGGTTTCTATTACAGCACTGAAACTGAAGTTGCAATTCAGTGCAATTTAGGACTAATCTCATAGCTTTTCTTCCACAAAACTCACAAATGGTTTATATGGAAAAGATTAAGCTACGCTTCTTTCTGAATCTTCTTTTACCTTCTCTTTGAAAGACATACTCAACTCCTGAAATTATGAAGTTGGGACACTTTGGAAAAGTCTGGATGGTGACAGCCATTACTGGTGCAAAGACTATCCTCAAATCAGTGCACAGTCTTCTACAAAATAAATGCATTTCCTTTGATCTTTTATTGTGAGAAAGCAAAAAATGCATTCTGTGATAGATGTCTCATACAGCTCTTCTTTTTATTCCATTTTACATTCACAAAATTACTTCCTCTACAACAAATCTTATTTACACAGTTCATCAATAATAGTCAAATTGTATTTGAGTCTCAGACTTCTGCAAAGTTGTAACAATAATATATATGTTGTTTATGTTCCAAGAAAATCCATGAAGAGTATAAAAATGTGAATGCCTCACATTTTGGCAGAATGCCGAAATAAAAATCCCTTCATACCACTGCAGTTCAAACTCATTTATACCACATTTAAACATGCTTCTTTTGTTAATGCAGTTCATCATCTGATCACCTCATTCTTCTTAATGTGTCAGCGATGTTTAGATTTACGACAAGGCTTTCAAATCGCCTATTCAATGTAATTTCAAAGGTGGTGAAGTATCTAAATAAAAATCTGTCCATAAGGCACTGGGGGTAAGTATCACGTTGTACTTGCATTGTACAATTTATTGATGATGGTCACATCATCCACATTTCACAGATGGAAAAACTGATGCCCTGAGAAATTAGATGAGTTGGCACTAATCATACAGCAAGTTAGAAATAAAAATTAGATCTGCTGCCTCCTAGTTTCATAATCTAATCAGTCTGGCTCATTTTATTTAAACCCCTCTAACAGCCACAGCCCAGCACTCAAGTACAAACCCACAGAACCATTTTTTCTATCAGGAAGCCCTTGGTTTTCTTCCACCTGTCTCCACAGATCACAGTCCTTCCTCCAGGTTCAGAGCATTTCCTACCACCCTCTTCCCTGCTTACCACCTGCAATCACAAAAAATCCATCCTCACCTTGTACCTGTCTGCAGTAAGGAGGATCACTCCCCAAACAGAAGCCATGACATCTTTCCACTCAATTCAAAAGCCCATTCAAAGGTGGCTAAGAAAAGCCTCCCAAACTACCTCACAGAAATCCAGGTTCCATTCCTTGTGACCTTTAGATGCAACAAAACTCTCTAAATGAGGCTCTGCTTTACTTACCAATATGGAGGTACCAACAGGAACTGAGTCTCTTAGTTCTCAATATACAGGCTTTAGTTTTAGTCAAGTCTCTCTACCATTTGTTTGGAAATCTCTGCCAATTTTCTTTAGCACATTGAGAGTCAGAATCAACCTTGTCACCTTAAGCCCCAGCTGCATTTTTGAGAACAACTTTTTTACCAGGTGTAAGGAGGTGTTCAATGGAACATGATCTGTCTGTGTATGTATCTATGTATCCTGACATCCCCAGAATCTGGTCCAGACTTTAATGCCTTTTACTGGATGCATTGGTGCCACAAAGAACAGGGAGTATATGACAGAGAACACTGTCTCTTGTCTAATACTGAAAATATGTAAGCATCCATTACATATTCACAGAGATACTAACGTATTTGAGGATTTTTTTTGCCTTGTACCTTTTGCCTTGTACCTTTTCATACAGCTTTTAATATCAAATAGGGAGGTTTAAATTTAATCAGACAGAGGAGAATACATAATTATCATCAATACTTAATACTAAAAAGATGAAAATTCTTATACAGAAATGTTTGGCAAACAAATGAATTGTGAGCAAGAAAAACTGTCTTTCATTTCACCAGCATTGGATGACATTCAATGCAATTGAATATTCATCAATTGAGTGCAGAAGCCTCAATCCACTGGTTGGTTAACACTGGCCAAAGAGCCAGAGTATTATCACAGAACACCAGGCATTTGCTCAGCCTCTCACAGTATGCAGTTCACAGAAGTTGATAAACAAGCCATGAAACAAAAGCCATGTACATCTCTACATTTTTCATCTTAGCTCCAAAGTGACCTCCATGGTAGAGAAAACAAGGTGTAACATGTTCACAGTCTCCTGGCAGATGATCCACTTTCCACTCTGCTCTTTCCCATGGATCCTGAGGACATCACTTTCTTCTATGCTCCTCCTTTGGAGACTAGCCAGTTTCAATCCTTCCTCTTCCCTGCATCTTTCAGCTCAGAAGGACTTCTGAATCCTTAATTCAGTCAGGAAGGAGTTTTAGTCTTGCTCACAACAGATTATCACATATCCTCTTCTGCCTTGGAAAACTGGTGCCCTGGGCATGTTTTTTTGGGTTGTTTTTTTTTGCCACTGGCTAAACAAAGTCAGCCAGTTAGTGCTTGGCAGTGCCTTAGGTGCTCTATTATCACATTCTTACCATCAGTTTAGGCAGCAGCCAACTCTCAGCATGAAGTTTTTTTCTTCTTTTAAACTTTACAGAAATATATACCTCTCTGGCATATGGCAGCCACAAGAGGGACAAATATATCTAGTGTTTTCCTGAGAGTTTGTAGGATGGTGACCCTTGAGGAAACCCAAAGGCTGAGAGAGGGAACTAGGATTTAATCTGAATATATTAGAAGGGCAAAGAATGACATATTAGGAAGAGAAATTTGTCAGGAACTAAAAGAGAAAAACTTAGGGTGACAGCCAAGGGTGAACATTTTAATAGCTGCAGCTTGGCAGAAGAGAAGTCATGGGGGAAAAAAAGCAAGAGAATTTAATGATTATTATGTTGTATGGGACTGAGTCAAAGGCCTAAGAGAAGTCAAGATGTTCACATTTAATTCAGAGCTGTGCAAGGATCTCTGCTAATAAATGAGACAAAAAAAATCTACTTTCTGCCTCTCTATTCTTTTGGTCCAGGCCCTGTTTCAATGCTTTTCCTGAATTACAATCTCTACAACAGAACTGCTCTCCACCTACTTTAGGAAGTTCATAGTGCCTCTCCAAGCACATAAAAATTAAGAATTATAAACAAATCCAAAGAAAAAGCACAATTTGACAAAAATAGCAAGACAGCTTTTGCCTCATGTCTTCACCTTTTTAGGAAATACAACAGGTAAACCCATGGTCTAATTCAGCTATTATTTCCAAGGCAGGCCAAAAAAAAAACCAAGAAGCTAGCTATGATGGCAGATATTCATTCATCAGCAATGGCATATCAGCAACTGAGGTCTTTGTTCCTAAGAAAAAATACATGTTTTTCACCTTAATAGGTTTTGTATTATTTAACACTAAAATTGTTGTCATAAAGGAGTCACAGTTTACAGAGGAGGAAATATGTGATTAGGCCTCATGGTGGGGATTTGACACCTCCTGAGCTCCCTGATAAGCCCTTGTCTTCCATTCCCCTTTGGGGAGTTGGAATCTTTCATAGTTGCAGTACAGTGCTGAGTTTTAATGGCTCATTGGCCATTCAAGGAGAGACAAGTGCTGATGAACCTCAGAGCTGTAGTCCTCAATTCCATCACAAGGTCTTTCTATGAGAAAAATCTCTATGTTGAAATTGAGGGGTTTTTTTTCTAATCTGAAATGAAAACTGTAAATGTTGGTACAATGAGGGAAAATAATAAAAGTAATTAATATTAAAAAATTCATATTTCAATAAGGTGTTTTTCTTGGAGATAAAGGCATAGCACTCTTTCATCAGCCAAACTTTTGGCTATTTCTAAGAAAGCCTAACATTCCAATGAGTTCTTCAGTGTCCAAGCCAAACTCAACCCCAAACCAGAGAACATTTAATACTATCATACTTGCAAGTCCTCTTCACCATTGCATTGCAGAAAGGCTGGAGCTGTGAAGACCACTATTTGTCCTCAGTCCAGTGAGAGAAACACCAGAATCTCTGTCTCATGTGAAAATTGTGTCCCAGAATCCTGCTGCAGAGGCTACACATGGGTCCTGTCTAAACACTTTTATTCCAGGACCTGTAGTGCTATTCTTGTTCCCTCACCATTTGTAGAAAGATGAGCTGACTGGGCTGCACTAAGGTTGCAAAACCCTGGGATTGTCAGTTCCATGGTGATTTGATCTGTAAGGCTGCTACAGATATTCAGTTCCTGGGAAGTCCAGACTTCCACACAGCCTATGCAAAAACCACTGACATCACCAAAAGTAAATTGTTTCCTTGAAATCCTTCATAGAGGTGAGATCTTAAAGCAAAAACTTGTTTTAACTGGAAATCTGCAGCCAGATATGCTCTCAAACTGCTGAAGTCAGTGGGGTTTGTGCAACACAATACCATGCTGATTTCAGTGGCAGTTTCTCTTTGTTGACATTTCATTTTTATTGAGACAAAGGTTGTATAAACTTTACCCATAGTGGTTAAAACCTAGGTCCTGTGAAGAATATCCATCTTAACCTCACAAAACACCAAAATTCCACTTAGGACACTTTGTCAGACATAAGTGATGCATGAGTCCTCTGGTGGTGGTGGCACTCTGCACAAGGGTCAGCTCATCCCACATAGCATTGACAAAGTGTGGTCTTGTATCCCTAAGTTTAACCTGGAACTGCAGATCCAGCTATCTCAGCAGATTCCTCAGATGCTGCCTCTGCAGCATGTTAAGAGTTTCCCACCAGTATTAAAACCATTGACCCAGCCCAGGTTGTTTTATTTCCTCATTTACCCAGGGAGAAAGACTCTTATATTTTTTTATTTTTTGTGAAGGACAATGTATGCCAAGTCTTACTGGGTCTTCTTCAATGTAAACAGGCAATAACTCTTAAGGTCAAACAAGTACAGATTCTCAGAAATGAATAATTAATAGGGATATACAAAATGTCAGAGCTCAAGTTTCTAGGATTTGCTGAAACACAGACAAATGGAAATCTGACAAAAACAAATTGTGTTTAATAACCCTTAAAGACATGATTCCTGAAGCATCCTGCAGTACTCAAGTCTCCCCCTGTCCAACTTCTTTCATCTTCATTTACACCTGACAAAGGCTAGTGAAAATAATGTTTGAACTTTAAGTAATAAAATCAGTTATAAAATCACTTACTTTATCACACATTAAATGCTTTTGCCCACTCTTTCTTCTTTTTAACCTTCCTAACTATTTTTAGTGACTGCACAGAACCACTCTATGCCAAAGTAACCCAATGCCACAGGGGTGGTGCCTGCAGGCACAAAAAAGAAGGATGTTTTTGCCCTCTGCTCTCCTAGGTGATGCCAAACCTTGTGACTATTGATGACACAACACTGACCCCCAGCTACCAAGCCAGAGACGTGAGATAATTTATAGTCTCTGGCTAATTCAGTTAGGTGGATTATAGTTGACTCAGAATCAAGGGCAGAGTGGGATCACATTATGGAGAAATCAAAAACTGGCATATAACTCTTGGCTTATGCCTCTTATCCCCATCTTTAAACCTCTTATGCCAGCCTGACATTGGTATCAGTCCAGCTTTATCATCAGTCCATAAAAACTGAACTTCTTCTGAATTATGTCAATGCCGAATTTGTCCCAATGAAAGTGCAGAATCAGGCCATCTACTAATAATGAAACAGTGGGAGAACATTTCACTGCTGCTATTTATTCCACACTGACCTTCTGGAGATTTCTTGACCAGATTTATAGATCAACCCTCCAACTCAGAGCTCTAAAACCAGAATATCCCATGGAATTATGCAGTTGCAGGCAGTGGGCAGTCAAACTGGATATGTCCAAAGTAAAACTAAGAAATAATGAGAAACAACTGTTCAGAAGGGAGATCACACACGTGAAGTCTTCTGCTTTCAGGAGAAAAAAACCCCACACCACAAGGATGTCAAATGCTGTAAAAACTTACTCCTCAATGTGTGCAATTTACCATGAAAGTGCATTTAGGCACATTTTGTACACACTGCATTCAAGGAAAAGGCATTTTGTCATGAACATCACTTAGCATATGCATGGGAAATACTTGCAGTACTCATCAGTATTAACAAAAGAATGAATAATTACCTTAACACAGGATCATTAAGAATAGAGAAATATGCAGAACATTCATAATATCTAAGATGTTTCTCAGCACATGACATTGTCAGTTGATCAGCTGGGCAAATTCTACAGCATTTATCCCATATTTTCAGCAAAGTGGTGTAAGTGACAGACAGGTTCAAGCAGCACCCTGGATACCAAAATCTCCTCTTGCTGTGAACAGACACAGTTGGTCAGTCAAACAGCCAGGTAGTCAATCGATCACATATACAACCTATTTATACATATAGACAGAAGCAGCCTTAGACCTTGAACTGCAAAATTGGAGGCTCCCAGGCAGAAAGCTCAATGAATCCTTGGAGACTGAACAATGCATGGAGCAGTAGCTGTGGTATTCTTTGTCCAATGTGCCACTTCCACACTGTGGATTACAATTGCCCCTCAAAATGTCCCCAGGAGAATTTATTTTGGTTTAAAGACTAACCAAAAGTTGAGGAGACACATAAAGAAGACATAAAGGGTGAGGTCTATGGGAAGAATAGTAACACCTGAGGAGAACCTGTGTAAGAGACACAGCTTAAGAGCTCCATCATGCTCTTTCAGCCTGACTCTATACTGCACAAATAAAGCAAAGGCTCAAGCCCATGATCAGTCACTGTGTTAGCACGTTCCTTGGTACACTTTTGGTCTGTGCCCAGCAGCAGCAGCCTGCACTGCCTGGGTATGGCTCAGAGCACAGCACTAGCCAGGATGCATGCCCGGGTGGTGGGTTGGATATAGCCACCCCCTGTTTCAAGGGGGACAAGAATTCAGGCATGTGGAAGAGAATGTATCATGTTGTGTGGCCTCACTGCCAGAAGCCTGTCCTGGACTATTTTTCAGCAGTAGCAAAGGCATGGCTTAAACAAGGTTTTGCCAAAAGATGGGGGTTTTTTTCCACATCCTTCTGTTTGCCGTTGCATATCAAAATGACATGAGCTCCCACACTCTGCATCAGCTGAATGTGCAGTGGCTCTACCCCTCAGAAGTCAGCTCTATCCCTCAGAGACTTCATACCCAATCTGGAGCCCCAGAAGAACCCTTATCCTCAGGCTGTGACAGAGAATTCCAGCAGTTTCTCATTAGCTCCTCTCAGATAAGTGACATTTTAGACCAATATTCCATGTTTAGCAGTTACACATTTTTGAAGACAAAAAGTAATTTTTCTCCCTTTTCTTGTTCAAGTTCTAGCTTCATACCTTCTACACCTCTGTTAGAAAACTAGGAATACAATATTTCTTCTTTTTCTGGTAATTCAGAAGTTTATAGAAACTTGTGTTCCAAACTGAAGAATATTTATACTTGAGATAAATAACTAAGGTTTTTACTTTGCATCATAGATTACATCAATTTGTTTTGCCTAGCTTAGGTAATCTTTTTTCACATTGTATCTTGATTCATTATACTGATGTCCAGATGAAGGCAATTAACATATTGGAATAACACAACAGTAAACTTTTTCCATGCTGATTCCAGTCAATGTGCTTTTATGCAGTTACATTGGTCAGAGGTCTTGCAAGGCTGCTCAATTTCAGATAGGGATAAAACTTTGCTTCCAGATGTCAATGCAATATAAAGAAACAAAGTTTAACTTCACCAAGTGACAAAAAAGTCTCCAAGAAAAATAACCAACTTCACACCAAATCTTGGGGCTTTTACTGTTTATAAGTCTGAATATTATTACTTCTATAAATATCCAATCCTAGTTAAGTTCCTAGTCTCAGCAACATCCAATTACAAGTTCTACAGTCTGTTACCTATTATTTCTATTGAACTTTTCACCTCGCAGATTCACAGAATAGATTCTGATTTCTAAATCCATCTTTACCTTTCTAAAGTGACTGTCATCATGGAAACTGTCAGTATCAAGGTAAGGAGCAGCCACATTATCACCCCAAAGGCAGTCAGGTTTTATACGCATCTCTCCCAACCTATGAGGGCTTAAAGAATGCTTAGAGGTGCAGAATATGGGATGAGTCTATGATTTGAACCTCACTCAGCCTGAGCCATGGGCTAGCAAACTGTTTGGGGATTAGCCAATTTCCAGTTGAGCGCTGGGATGCTCTTAATCACCGCCAGCCATGCCCAGGGGACATTAGCGTTTCCACGGCAGAGGCAGCCCTGGGCTGCTGAGACGAAGCTCCTCCCTGGTAGATCTAAGAATTAGGAAGCCCTGGGGGTAAAGAGACGCAGAAGATTTGAATCTGAATGGGACCCACGGAAGCCCCGTGGAGGGACCAGCAGCTGAAGCCAAGCTTACTTTCCCAAGTCAGGGCTCTTCTCTCTGCTACCTGGAGGCACAGGTGTGCATTTAGAAAAGCATTCACAGGTTCATTGCTGAATAAAGAGATGAAGAAAGATCGTTTGCATTTGGCCCTGCAGACTAAACATAACTTGCCTTCCTTCTTCTTGCCTGTGACTTATAGTGGTCTGCTAGATAATATCATTTCAGTTTTTGCAAGACCTTTAACTTTTAACCCCACTTGATTTTCGGCATAGCAAGTGAAACACCGAGGCTCATGTGGTCCTACAGAAGCAGCGAACCTTGAAATCAAATTAAAATCCTGTCTAAGTCCAGTTTATTCACTTTAACTAGTTATTATAACAGAAAACATCTCGGCTTAGTTGTTTAAAGCCCTTCAGGAGCTGGAAATGCCTGCTTCTTTATGAAAGAATTGTCTTCTGTTCACTAGCAGCAGTCTGGAAAGCTTCCAGACAGTAGCAAGAATTAGTGAGGAGGAAACATGTTATAAGAATGGGCCACAGATGTGAGCGCTCACTTCCCCACTTTGGTGAGCTGATCAATTAAAGGTAGTTAGCAGTTTCCTGACTGGTGGTGTCTTGAACATCTGCAGACCACAAATGCAGCTGCTTCCTATCTTCTCCACCCCATAGAACAACCAAGCTGACGCTGCTGTCTCCTACAAAAATCAGTCATCAAAATGGGTGTAGTATCAACCACCTAAGTCTGAACAGAGTATTTAAGAACCAGTAACTGAAGTGTTGAAAAGATATTTGCCTAAAGCAGCTTTAGTTGAATGTTTTGACAGTTACATTTTATATGGAAGTCACTCATTCACCATTGATATGCTAAACCAGAAGGAACATCGTCACCTGTAAGGGTGTAAGTAGACAGATGACCCAAAAGTGTTTGTTTTGGGGAGGCTGACTAACCATTTTTTAGGTACTATTAGAACGAAATTATCAGTAAGCAGAAAAGCATCTGAATCACACAGACACTTTTCACAGTTGCTGGAAGGCATTATACTACTGCTGCCTGTCTTCATAGTAATGTCAGCCCTATGTGTAAAGGCGGTAGTGAGAGATCTGTTTCCTGGCTCAAAGCACATACAGTACAATACCATATGCTCCCATCAGAAGGAACCGTGGGTGCTCACAACTAATCAAGATCAATCTCTCAATTAGGCAGATCACAGGGTTCAAACACAAAGGAGAAGTGGTAACTCCCAGCGATGCACTTATTCTCTTAGCCACGTTGTTTCTGCATTAGATTATTGCTGAAAGACTTAGGTGCAGGAAAAATGTGTTTCAAGGAGGAGGTGTCACAATATGTCACTTATAAACAGCGAGTTATATTGCATGGTGTGCAGTTTATAATGTGTCCACGTGGACAGGTGCAGATACACGCAGGCGGCTTGGTCGGTGCTATCAAAAGGCTGGATCCCAGCCAGCTCTAGTCTCGAAGCTGTTTAGACACAAACCAGCAATATACACAGCCTGTCACCAGGCCTTACTGACTTGAGCACAGAGCAATGTTAACACACTTATATAGACCAGAAATGGCTCATGTCTGGCCAGATCAGAGGATGAGGAGACAAATCTTACATCTGCGTCCACTCTCAGGAGGGAGCACCCATAGATTCTCCTCAACCCCCTCAACTTGTTAAGGAAGATGCGAACATCTGAGATACAGCCAGTGAAAGAGGGTATTTTCAAACTCAGACAGAATTTAAAATAAAGTCTTTACTGTGGGGATAAATATCTACATAAGCCTTATCTTCCTCTGAGGTGTGTGGACATAAATATCTATATACGTCTTAGCTCCCTTTGAGGTTTGTCTTGAATTTTTACAATGTTCATAGACATGCTGATAGAAAAAAAAATATCAGTGTTGCATGTCTTTCAAGCATATGGCACTCCTTAGAGCCAACAAGGCTTTTGTATGAAAGATGAATATGAAATCAGGGCAAGATTTTAGTATACCAAAGTAAATTTCCTCCAACACTGTGTACAACAAATAAAAAGATAAAAGAAAAGGTGGAGAATCTGTAAGGTGATCAAGCTACCAGTGAGTTTAACTCAGGTCCACAGGCTACCTGGAAGAAAAGATACAAAACAAATGAACAAACAAACAAAAATCCTCCTTAGAGATCGCGCCAGTCAGCTGGCCAGAAAAAAATGCCAAAGCAACAGTGTACTGGTGCCATCTGGCTACTTCTCCTCCCTCCAATGGCTCCCTGCCATATTCCTGACCAGGATATTGGAAGAACCAGACACAGGCCACATCCAAAAAAATCCTCACAGGTTTTATACTGGGCCCAGTGGATGCTGGAACAGGTTTCTGGGAGTCAGTGTTATATAAATGTCAAGCAGTGTGAACATGCCTGAAAGAGCTAATAGCTGAGTACCAAACCTTACTAGATTAAAGGCACACTGGGACTTGACAGCAGTAAAAGCAGAACCTTATTCAAGAGACTTCAGGTTAACAGGCTGCAGCACGCTGGGTTTTCTCCTCTGTGGCTACTGTTCATTTCAAACTTCCCTTTCACACCCAAAATGGGACTCTCACCTTGAAGAAGATGAGACTTGGGGTCACTTTGCCAGGAACTAATCTTTACCTTAGTTGAAGAAAACCAGGTTGTGATTATCAGACAGTTGTATTTATTTTGCTTGATATAAATGTAATCTAGGGATTGAAAGCAAAACACTACATATTCAGAAGATAATTCACAGTTTTAGATATCAACTGAAAATCAAAATATGCACCATTTGCAGTCAGCAACATTCGCAAACCACATGTATGGGGTATGTACAGCTGGTGTAGAATTTAATTTGAATGCTATTTATGTGCTATGCATGCTGCATATAAAGCAGACTGTCAACTGTTCATTTCCAAAAAAGGAAATAAAAGATACAAAAATTAAACCTGCAAATTCCAGAAACCTCGAGTTTTCAAAACACTAAGGTCAGAGTAAGGTTTAATTCGTTTTTCATTTCACTGATTTTTTTGCCAGTTTAATAACACCTTTTTACTCTTTTGGTGTATTTCTCTAAAGCATAGTGCATTTTGTAATTGTTTATATGGGGCTATAAAATTCATACCTCTCTGAGGCACAGGAATAGCCCCTATTTAGTCAATATATATTTCTTGGATTTTTTTCAGCTTCTAATATTTTAATGCAAATAATTTATATCTTAGATAATTTCAGGGCTTTTAAAAAGAGTGAGATTGCTAGATTTTTAGGAGAGAAATGTTGTTTATTCAAACCACATATATAGCACAGGCCTTTGCAGTGCTAGTGTCCTGACACTGCTCTAATAAATTAGTGAAACACCATACCTCTAGGTACTGCAAATTTTACTCCATGTTCATTTGATCCCAAGTAACACCACAGAAAACTGCACCCCACTATTTTACAAGCTGGTTTAAAGTGACCTAAGAACAGCTTTTGCAATTCACTTCAATTAAAAAAAAAAAGAAGACAAAAATAACATGCAAATCTTTTGTTTTTCCAGTCCCATTCTCTTTTATCTTCTCTACGACTATGAATGGAATTTAGCCCTATGAGGAGTCCATACCATGATCACCACTGCAGAACACCAGAAAATACGTGGAAAGGCCTCTAAAACATTGGAAAACCTAATTTAAAGACTTATACTAATACTAATACTAATACTAATACTAATAATAATAATAATAATAATAATAATAATAATATAGACCTTGGCAAAAATAAATTTTACTAGTGTCAGATGTACGGTATCTGTGACAGTAAATAAAATAAACCATGGCCATTTGATGACCCTGAAAGCAAATGGAATAGCGCAGTTTGTATCAATATGCCCAAACTCTATCCAAAATGAGGTGGTACATCCACATTGCTTATTGAGAGTCATTGCCACCTGCCAAGAGATGCTAGACATTGGCTACAAGAAACCTGTTCCGTGCAGTGACCTCAGAGAGAAGGATGAAGTATCCCTTTTTTCGTCTAAAACATGATAGATGACAAAATGGATCTTTTTTTGCGCTTCCTTTGCAAAAGGCATTTTATTATCTGTCTTAAGTTGATTTTAAAGAATTTCTACTTTCGCATAAACACAAAATATATGCTTGTAGCCCAAAACCCAAAATTACTTCCTTAAGCAATTACTGAATCTTGGTCTTTCATTCCCCTAAACTATACTAAGTGAATGTAAATTTGGTGAATCTCCATAGGAATTCACACTCATTGGGGAAAATGACCAGCAGAATAAAGTCTGTTCTTCAGAAGAGCAGACTTAATTTATTCCGATATCTTACAGGTAGGATCCCATGGGTGGTAGCTCTGGAGGCTAAAGCAGCTCAGAGAGGTAGCAGGTCTTTAAGGGCAGGATCCTCTGGGAACAATGCTTCACACCAATATTCAGGGGGGGAAAAAAAGGTAGATGTGTTCGGATACAGGCTTGGCTAAACAAGGAACGTATCACAGAGCTCCAAAGCATAAAGGCAGTATATGAGACGTGGAGTCTAGGACAGACTACAAAGGAGAAATCTATAAATGTTGCCTGGACATGTAGGGATGATGTTAGGAAAGCCAAAGCTCCCCTAAAATTGGCCTTCCTGAGGGATGTCAAGGCAACCAGAAGATGCCCTGCCACTGTTTTATAGTAATAAAAGGTCAAACAAGGAAAATATGAGTCTATTTCTGAATGAAGCAGGTGATCTCATGTCAGTGGACACACAGAAGGGGCTGTTTCAGCCTCCCCAAAGGAACAAAGTCTTCGGGAACCCCAGGCCTGTTCAACAAGAGAGAAAAGTCAGAACAAGGAAGACTCACTCTTGGTGAAGGAAGAACAGGTTAGGGAACACTTAAACAAATTAAACAGACACTATGAGTCCTGCAAGAACCAGCTGATTTCATCACAAGGTCACTCTTGATTGTCTTTGCAAGGTCATGTAGGTGAAGTTCCTGAAGAATGGAAGTGTCACTCAAGGAGGGCAAAACAAAGAGCTGGGGAACTACAGGCTGGTCAACCTCACTTCAGTCACCGAGAAGATGATGAAGATCTGCCTGGAAGCCCTTTTCAAAGAAGAGAGCAATTGGAAGCCATAAGCATAGAATTATGAAGCGGAAATCATGTTCAACCAGTGTGATGGTCTTCCATAATGAGCCAGCTGGTTGATGGATGAGGGAAGAGAAGTTGCTGTGGTCTACCTTGATTTTAGTAAAGCTTTTCACACTGTCTCATTGCATCGTCATAGACCAACTGATAAACTAAAAGTTAGGAAAGTAGAAAGCGAGATGAAATGGAAATTGAGTAAATAACTGGGGCCAGAGAGTTATGATTGGCAGCATAAATTTCATTTGTGGTCAAATTATTGGTGGTATACCACAGGGTACACCACACTGGTGCCAATATTGTTTAGCCTCACTACTGACCTGGACACTGTAAGAGAGTGCACTCATCAGATTCACAGATGACAAAAAACTGTGAGGTATGTCTCGTACATCAGTTTTACCTTTCAGAGGGACCTGGACAGGCTGGAAAATTGGGCAGAGAGGAAACTGTTGAAATTCAACAAGGAGAAACACAAATTCTTGTACCTAGAAAGGAATAACCCCAGGGACCAGCACATGCTGGGGACAACCTTCAGGAAAGCAACTCTGTAAAGAAGGATCTTGGGGTCCTTGGAAAGCAAATTGAGTATGAATCACTAGTGAAGCAAAACAAGCCAACATTATCCTGGACAACATTAGAAAAAATGTTGGCAGTTAGTTGAGGGAGTTGATCTTTCTCCTCCACTGAACACTGGTATGACACATATGTAGTAATCTGTCCAGATCTAAGCTCCCCAGTATGAGAGAGAGATGAACTTACAGGAGTGAATCCATTGCAGGGCCAACAAAGATGGTCAAGGGTCTAGAACATCTCTTGTATGAGGAGAAGCTGAAAGTGCTAGGACTGTCAGTCTGGAGAAGGGATCTTATCAACATTTATAAATATCTGATGGGGAAAAGAATCCAGAAAAACAACCAAAACAAAACAAAACAAAAAAAAAAAAAAACCAACAACAAAAACAAAGAGAGAGCCAGACTCATTTCAGCAATAGCCACAGATAGGGCAAGAGGCAATAGTTAGAAATTGAAAACATGAAACTCCATCTAAACACAAAAAAAGCCCACACATTTTTTTACTGTGAGGCTAGTCACAGACTGAAATAATTTGCCAAGAGACACTGTGGAGTCTCTACCTGTGAGGCTACTCAGAAGGCAATTCTAAATGGTCTTGGGAAAGCTCCTATAACAGATCCTGCTTGAGCAGGGAGTTTGGTCCTGATGACCTCCAGAGGTCACTTCCAACCTCAACTATTGTCTGATTTGCACAATAGCTAGCTATAGACACTGAAACAGTTCATTTAGAACGTGTTTAAAATGTTAATGGTGAAGATAATTAGCCTTTTTTGAAATTTTTCAGTTACTCTGATACCGTCTCAGCAGTTGAAACCTCTGAATTAGGTGAAAATGTAATCTTGAAAAAGCTACTTCAGATCACACAGGAATTAAATGTTATTTCTAACAAATACAGAAAAGGAAATCTGTAGTCTAAGTCATGCAAATTTAGACCAAAATGTACAGCTTCAGAAATAAATGTAAGGCTGCTTCTCTTTGCTCCTTGAACTGAACCTGTTCTAGAATCCTCATAGACTAACATGGATTAAATTATGATAATAGTGTTTTCTGCTTTTAAACTCTGTGAGCAGCTGAACACCAATTCTCTGGTCTGCAATGCACATTTAAGTATAACTTGCAGCATATTTAAAGTGCATATGCAAATCCCTGTAGATTTAGCAGGTGCATTTAAATGAATATGAATTCCCTGACACAATGTAGATGAGGGTTACACTGCAAGACATTTTGGATAAAAGAATTTCAAGAGCTGACAAAGAAGCTTACTCTATTCTATAGTCCGTAAATACTGGAAAAGTATTTCTACAGCCTGTAAAATACTGGAAAAGTTCAAGATTACTAAAACCATGGTAATACCCTGCCCACATCATCTTAAACAAAAGTGCTGAGTTGATTGTAACTCTGTCAGCTTGACAAAGAAAAAGGGATAGTTTTATTAAGGGAAAAAATGGCCAGAGAGCTGAACACTGTTCCAAGTACAATTTAGGGTCTACTGTAATCTTTGGATACATAAACAAGGAAAATCAAGCAGGGGAGAAGAACCTGGTATTCAGGCTCAGCATTCAAACAGCCAGTCAACTATTGATCCCCTGAAGGAGTGCAGTTGGAGCACAGACTTCAGTTCTGCTCCTCCTTCTCAAGAAGGCAGCTAACAATACAGAAAGAGTTCAGCAACTAACCAGAAAACTCCCTGAAGTGTGTTTTATTATGACAAACTGAAGGGTTTGACTTTAACAAGTGGGAAGTTGACAACCCAATTAACATAAGTAAGAATGGTCTTCAGTCTGGCCAAGAGAAATGCAATAATGCAACGCTAAGGAGCTGAAACCAACCAGCCTCAAACCAGCAGAAAGTGACATGTTTTAAAAAGTGAGAACAGCTATCATTGGAGCAATTTCTCTAAGCTTAGCCTGCATTAACAGAAAATCAAAACATTAGGATTTTCTTTCCCACATACATGATCTAGTTTAAACAAATTAATTCACTGCAGTCTTATGCATTGCACAGGAGGTCCTCTTAAATGCTTGCAGTGGTTCCTTTGAGCTTTTTAACTGTAATCTGTAGTTTGTGACTCTCCTGCCCTCCCCAAGACTGTCATATGCTGCTCACACAAGTACACATGCCTGCCACAGCTACAGGAGGATGAATTGCACACTCCCTCCATGGCACTGTAACCCACATGTTTTATGCTTCAGCATTTGACTTTGGCCCAAAGAAAGAGAGAACAGCTGTTGTTTAGACTCATTAAGAGCCAAGGAGCCCAACAGAGGTCTGTTCCACGCACTGCCTGTGTGGGAGCGGATCGGTACGGCGCTACGGGAGCACAACCCAACAGTTGTTTCCAAAAGGCATGTGCCAGCACCATCTACAACACACTTCCCCTCACCTTCCCTTAGACAGCACACACCATCACCATCTTCATGATTGTCCTATGGCTAACACAGCAAACACCTTCAAATGCTTGCAAATGAGCTAGTAACTTAATTAACAGAATCGATGCTGAATTAGAGCTGCATATTTGTAATTTCAAACTCTGGGTCTACCCTGACACAGCCTTTTCCTGACTGTGCTGTATTTTGGGACTCAGTCAACTCTACCTGCTGGTCGTTGCCTGAAAATGTCTTGTGCAAAACAATTGACTTAATGCCTCTTGTCTGCTCTCCTCTTGGCAGAGCATGTGTCCATCTGGATTTACAACCTCCTATGACCACCAGGCTACCTCTCATGACACAACCAATAACCTCACATATACACAGACAGTTTTTATCAAGTGGTGGCAGCTCCTAGGGCATTCTGGTTTTGCCTTATCTCCCTCTTTTATTTTTTTAAGTATCAATCTCCCTTGGTTTATAGCAGATTTTTCTGTGTTGTTCTTGCAAGCAAAATCTAAGGTAGTATTAGCCCTGTTTCATTGCCACTATTCTGTAATAGAAATACTAAACATAGTAATAAAATGGCTCTGTAGCCCTTTTCTACCAATAGGTATGTATTACTTGAGTGATAGTTCACAACAAATGGACTGAAGAAGAAGAGTGCTCACCTAAACCTGAACTTTACTGCAAATTGATAAAGCCATGTCCACATAGCTGAGACTGAGACTCTAAAATGTGCCTTCTGTTTCAGACAAACTAGCAAAAATTACCTGAAATACCAAAATCTCCTGTTTAGTTGTAGCAAGGCTGTCTCAGAGATGGGGAACAGGGAGGTTTCTCAAATACTTCAGTGAATAATCTGTGTCAAGTTTAATCTAAAGGGATAAATCTCTGCACTAGCTGTGTCCCCTATGGGGATAGCCTTTATGTCCTTTTGTTTTAATTAGTCTTTATGTTTTATAGAAATTCCTTAACTGCTTGAACACTCAAAATTTCTTGGCAATCATTAAAATATCCCTCTCATCTTTCTCCTGTATTTTCCAGTTCCAAGATTATTTCTTCGTGTGTTTTTTCTAAAATTTTGATAAATCTTTTTCTGTAACTGCTTAAGAATCACAATACAGGCTGAAATAAAATCCTGTGAAATTGTGAATTAAATATTGTGAATATTGTGAAATAAAATCCTTCCTGCTTTGGTCCCTTCCTTCCACTGACAATAATTTTTGTAAATAGACTGTTCTGACTACTCTATGCTAATACCCTTTCTTTTTTTCTTCCAGGGTTTCATTCCAGCAGCAGTTCTGGCAGCTGTTGTCCACCTTCCGTTTGAAATTGGATTGATTTCTGTTTTTCTGACAGCATAACATAAACATGATCTAGCACTAGACTTTGTTACACTGCATTTCTATTAACTACTGAACCTCAGTCAGGTTTGTATTCAAACTGCACATTCACTGATTTGGAGCTGAAAGAACCATTTTTATAATCCCAAAGTAGAAGCTCCAGATCCTTCCTAGTGATGACAGTAAAGGATGCATGGTCAGTCTCTGATGATCATTGATTGGAAAGGTTAAAAAAAAAAAAAAAAAATCCAAGGGCTGAAACCAATAACATTGAGTCTCTGTTTGTCCCTAAATTTGATGACCCTCTGTACTGTCTGGTTTGTCCAGTTCAGGAGAACAAAGTTTCCTTCATCATTTCACATCTTGAGGAAGTTGTGCAACCTTCACTTGTCAGCTGAGATTATCCCGTGATGAAGGTTCAAGCTTTTAGACTGTATCTGCACTCTTAAGTAAAGAGACTGGGAGTCCCTAGTCCCCCAGACAAAGTGGCACAGACTGATGGATACCCACACTGCTAGGGCCAAACCCAGCTTCAACAGGATGGCTTCACCCAGGGCCCTGAGCACTTGGCCTCTGTCTCCTTGAGCTCCTGGTAGCCCTAAAATGTAATTGCTACTTTGTGTTTCTTTTGCCAGTTCACAAAACCTAAAATAATATCAGAGAGGCAGTATAGGCAACAGGCACAGCATGTCCATCATCACACTAAGAAAAAAACAGAGCATGCTGGCAGGTCTGGCATCTGGAAAGACAAAGCTTTCCAGGATGGTCTGGGATGACTATCCAGCACGAAAGGAGCCAAACCTGTTTGCAGGCCATATTACCCTTTGGGCATCAACTGGCAGGAGCTGCTATCGGACCCTTAGAACCACAGATTAGTTTGGGTCAGAAGAGACCTCTAAAGATCAGCTAATCCAACCCTCTCTGCCTCAGACAGGGACATCTTTCACTAGATCAAATTGCTCAAAAGCTCATTGAATCTAGCCTTAAACATTTCCAGAGGAACCCACAAAACCTCTGGGAAACCAGTTCCAATGTCTCATCACACTCTTCACAAAAATTCTTCCTTATGTCCAATCTAAATCTACCCTCTTTAAATTTCAACCTGTTTGACACACTTCTTGTGATACAGCCCAGGCTATAGCTGACTTCTTGGGCTGCAAGTGCTCTTTTTTCAGTCCTGTCCACCAGGATCCCCAAGCCCTTCTCCACAGGGTGGTTCTCAATCCCTTCAGATTGTCCTGACCCAGGTGCAAAAACTTGCATTTGGCCTTGTTGAACTTCATGAGGTTCACATGGGCCCACACCTCAAGCCTGTCTCTTCCCAAACTGGTGTGGAAGTGGCTATCTGGAATGATTGACAGCAGAAGCAGGGTGTGTACTGACTACACTGTGTGTACAGTTCAGGCTCAATGCCTGCTTTTTATTTTCCTTTTCCTGGAAGCATGGTTGGCCTCCTAAATGTCTAGTGAACATATCTTTTGCATCTTAGATGTATCAATATCTTTCCCTTACAAAATAATTGGGGGGAGGGGGGAACCCCAAAAACGAAAAGGCACTTTATTTGTAGTAATATTAGCCCTTCTATATGAAAGCTCTTTAGGTCCTGTGATCTATCATTCTCAAATAATCTTTGAGAACGACGTAGTAGGTGCCCCCCAGGCTTTCTGCAGCCACTAGGATTTCCCATCTGGCCCACCATCTTTCCTGTAGCGGACGGAGACCAGATGTTTGAGGAATTAAATTCACTGGGACAGCTGAACTCCAGCATGAGAGTCTTCAGAGCCCAGCTCAGAGAGAAGCACACCACCACTGTGCCCATGAAGGCTGGGGTGAGGACAAGAGGGCTGATAGCATTATTTCTGCCCATGCCCAGGTTTGTTTGTCAGCATCCAGTCAGAAATCTTCAATGTGCTCCTTGATTTCTGATTTGACTTCTGGGCACACAAGCAAGTTATCACGAGACAGAGTGCAAATCACCGTAACCCCTTGAGTGCCACCTGGTCCTGGTTGAAGCTCCTGATCCCAAACTGCATAGAGAGTTATTTAGCATTTGATACAGGATGAGGGTCCGTAGCTACAGCCTGTAAACAGAATTGAAAGGATTCAAATGTTTAAATGTGCATTCCATACAATATATTTTACTTTACAGTCTATTTGCCGCCTGCTAAGTAGTTGCCCACTTAAGGCTTTAGGATGTTTGCAGCTGCTGTTGCTGCTGCTGCTGCTGCTGCTGCTGCTGTTCTTGTCAAATTATCTTAGAGTTCAACACACATCCCTCCTCTGCTCAGTTTTTTGTGTGGTCTAATTTGTCTCCAAAGGAAGGGTCGTGGTCAGGATCCTGTCTCTGCTGATGAAAAGCCAGTAACACACTTAAGGGATTCAAAAGCAGACATGATTTATAAGGTTTGGTGTTGTCTGCCTCCCTTTCTCCTGCCACCTACTGTCTGCAGATATAGAGTTTAACCTTCTGCAGCTGCACTGGGAAGAGTTTCAGCTCTTAACCAGTTTTCTGCCTGACCCAAGGTCCTGGGTTTGCCAAGGCTGCCAAAATCCTTGTCATAACCATGTTACAGGGGGCTGGCAGAACTGTGCTCCTCTCAGGGCTTATGTCCAACTGCTTCTCATTCCATGCAACCACTGTGCAGGACAGCCACAGGCTACCATAGGCTTGTGCCAGAGCTTTTAGAGACATACTCCCTTTGTGAAGAGGCATGGGTTTTGGATGGAGTGCTTTGTGTACAGACAGGAGGGCAGGGCAAAACAGGCTAAAAGGCTCAGAAATATTCATAAACAAAGGATGAGGCAGGCGTGGTGTGTCTAATAGCCCTTTCTAAACAAGCCCTATCTGGGGTGAACCTCTTGATGCATGAACCCAGCAAATGCAAGGCAGAGTTTCTTGGACTCCTGGATTGCAGGATTCCTACCCACACAGAAAACTGTGGCCATGTCTCCTGCTGAAGGCCCCCAGATAATGATGTTGAACATAGACACCCTTGGTCCATCCTAGAACCAATTTGATAGCGGACAGATCACAAATGCAATAAATTGCACTTCATGGGAAGGAAATGCTGCCAGAGCTCTAAGTGAATGACATTGAGACTAACAGAGTTTACTAGAAAGGTTCAGGAAATGTACTTTAAGGGTAAAAAATAAAGGGGCTTAGTGTATGATACTGATGTGGTTTCCCCAGGGTCATTTGCACGCCCCACAGTCTTACACCCTGGGATTGTACCAGTGCCATCAAGTTCAGCCGCTGGCACCAGCTGAACAAGCACTGTTTGTGCCAGTTTCCTGGTGGGAGTGATTGATGAGAGCTGGTTGAGCTTGCTCTGTCCAGAGCAGGTGTGGAGCAAATTTGCCCTGACTCAGTCAATTAACTTTATCAGAGAATCAGAATCAACAGCGTGAATATGATAACAATGTGTTGTGGGGTCCACGCTTTTCACTGTGCCTGGTCTCATGCTGATGGAATAATTCTGAGTTTATCGCCAAAAATGGGGCCCAAGTCTTGTAACGTGTGAGCACTTGGGTCCAGATTCTTCCCATTCTTCTGCTATTACACTGGATAATTCCTGCAAAACTTCCTATGACCACAGTTAAGAGAGAAAGGCAGGGAATCTCCCATGACCTATTTGGTAGTCTAAAGAAATGTGTCTCAGGGAACCTCTGGCTGTTCAAGCACACACCTCTCCAAGTCTGATCGCCAATCAGACTGGCATAAGGCTGACCTCAGTGACGTCTCAGAAAAACTGCATGCCTTTTTCACTAAGGTCTTTATTTCAGGATTATAGACAAGAACTCAGGAACCAACCCCTACATTAGTGGTGGGTTTCTTTCCTGTGCTAGCAAGGTCAGATATTATGTGTAGCTGTGTACAGGGTCAGGGATGTGAAAATGCTCCATGCCCTTTCCCTGACAGCGCCCCAGCTCACAAGTTCCCAGAAGTAATCTTACATGTTTTGTAGATCAGATGCGTCTCGTCTTGCCTCCAGCCTCGCCACTTCTTTTCATGCCCATTTAAACTCAAATAAATCTGTTTTCCAAGCAGTTCACCGGTGAGAGAAATGGGACAATTATGAAGCAAATCAGTTTGAAATATGTTCAGATCTCCGTGCAAATGTGCCTTTGCACAACTGACTGTCACCTTGGTGGATTCAGCCTGCAGGTGCGCAGAATTCCTTGCCTCCAGCAGTCCTCTCCTGGAATAATCAAATTAGTCTGCAAAGGAAACACCGGTAAGTCTCTGTGACAGCCTAAGACAGGACTAAGGATGCTAAGAGCTTTTGTCAGGCCTCAACCATTCTCTGGTCACTCAATCTTACCCTCAGAAAGGAAGTTGTGTGTAAGATTAGTGGTACTTGGACTGATCTTGGCAACTGAGGCTATGTTGCAAAATACTCTGAAAGACAAAGTTCCTCACAAAACTGAACTGTATGGGGTTTTTTCTCCATGGATAGCATATGGCCTCTGTCTTTACCCCACCTTGGTGTCTGGCTCAGCTCTTCAGTGGATGAGCTATGCATGGGTTTGAATAAAGAACTAACTGAGCAACACCAAGGCTGCCCCAGATATCAGAGCTCAGCAGCTGGACCTCTCAGGAGCTCAGCAGGGTCCATACTTCACCTGCTGATGCTTCCCTGATTTTTCTTCCTTGGTCTTTGAGGATGCAGTGAAGTAGACTCCTTTAGCTTGCACCAGCAGGCCTCTGCCCACACAGTCAGCAAAGTGCTGGGACCATAGCTGGCAGCATTCTCGTCTCTGGATGGAAAAACAAGTTCAAATCCCTTTTTGAGCCAATGGTTTGGCTCAAAAATATTGTGAGTGTTGCAGTGATAATCAGAGCTAGGCACTGTTACAAGGAGCTTTCCTGTTGGTCATGATCACTGTTGTCATTAAAGGATCCTGTCACTTTTAAAATGAAGCAAGGCCATATGGTATATGAAGCAAAAAACCAACCAAACAAAAGTAAGAAAGCAAGAGAAAGAAGAAAATGTAATGAAGAAAAAGACACAGAGAGAAAGACAGAAAGAAAGCCAGCAAGCCAAAAGAGAAAGATGAAGGGGGGAGAGAGAGAAAAAAGAGAGAGAAAAGAAAGAGAGAGAGAAAGAAAGAGAGAGAGAGAGAGACAGAGAAGAAAGAAAGAAAGAAAGAAAGAAAGAAAGAAAGAAAGAAAGAAAGAAAGAAAGAAAGAAAGAAAGAAAGAAAGAAAGAAAGAAAGAAAGAAAGAAAGAAAGAAAGAAAGAAAGAAAGAAAGAAAGAAAGAAAGAAAGAAAGAAAGAAAGAAAGGCAATGTTACTTCCCCCTTTTTATTATAAGCTGTTTCCCCAGAGCCAGTCTGTAGCCAGAATTGTATTGTACTTCAGTGAAGGCAAAGAGAAATAATACCCAGGAGAAAAAAAATGTGATCTAAAAATGGGAAAAGTTCTCCTACCTTGTATTATGTGCAATTCCAGGCACTGTAACAGTGAAACATGAGCTGATATCTCTGTTTCTCTGAACACGCTATGTTTTAGAGGATGTTACTCTCAGAGCTTCTAAACTTTGTGACATAAACAGCAAACCTAATTCTGAGAAAAGCACCTACCACACCTGATTACCATAACCAGGATCACACACCTTTAAATCAAAAGTCAGTTGAGTTGGAAAAGGTTTAAGTTTTTTCAATAAATTACTTTTTATAATGACCATAAAAGTTATATAGTACACAGAGGCTTGCTAGAGGTAGATACTTTACTGTACCTGAATTGCTGGGAATACTTGCTGAGACATAAAGCTGACAATCAGACATCTGAGTGTGTTTGAAAAACATCATCTACCAAAAGATTAAAGTATGAATTTAGCAAAGTAATCCAGGAAGGAAATTCTTTGTTCTTTCTTGTTGCTTATCATGGCAACTAAAGGGATATAATGGGAAATGAGCTTATACTTTACTTCAGAAATACTTGAAATATAGGAAGAGATTAAGAACATAATTATTTTTCACTGTTAAATATAAGAATTTTGACTCTTACTGAACTGTATTTCAACACATTTTTATTTTATGCCCATGATAACTCATTAAACATATAAAATTGCCTTATTTATAGAGTAAAAGAGCACTGCAAGTCATAGTGCCTCCATTTTTCAATGTAGCAACGACCTAGATGTGTATAGATTTTAAATGATCTTTTAATTACAAGGGGAAGAAGGGAATTGCTAGAAATAAAAGAGATTTGTTATTCTAGAAAGAAGGGGAAAAAAGGAGTGATGATTCTAAATTTTAAAAAGTACTAATTGCAATTTTTATGAAAAAGAAAGCCCAGTAAGGAAAAACAACCTTGTAGTTAGGATTGTTGAGAGAATGTCATAGGGAAGGTTGAGGGAGAGAAAACTAAGGATGTGAAACTGAGCATATCCTTCTGATGTGCAGCATGGGGAAGAAGGGGAATTAACTAATGAATGTACCCAAAATACTGACAATATTTTAGCATTCCTGGAGAATTAGTGAGCTCTAAGATGTATGAAAAGAAAGAGGAGAAGGTTACTGATCTTTTAAAATGGCAAGGGAAGAGGAAGAGAAAGAGTGAACCTGTCATCTACCATCTGGTAAGCCTAACTTCAGTCTGCAGTAATATAGTGGAAAAAATATTAAAAGGTAAAAATCTTAAGCACTTAGGGGAGAATGTATCCACAACCAGTAAACAGCATGGATTTATAAGGAATGGAAAGAAGGCACGCAAAAGTATTTTTTTCTTCCTATAATTGCAAAGTGGTGACTGAAGGGAATACAGTAGGTGTAATATACATGCCTACTAACATATAGATTTGTATGTATGGGCTCCAGTAAATTAAATAGGACCTAGCAGCGTGACCAAAAAAAAATCCAATGCAATTTTTGGGCTTCTAACACAGAGACATCGTGTCACGTACCCGGGAAGTGATAGATGCCTCTCTCAGTATACAATACTGATGAGATAGCATCTCGACTACTGCTTTCAGATTTAAGTACTTTCAGTACCAATAAAAGTGAACTGGATGGAGTTCAAGAGGCATGGAAGGTAAAGCAAAAGCCTATAGAAAGTGTTTGGTGATGAAATATTAACTGCAAATAGACATCTATAGCCTAGTCAGACAAGGGTGGGAAGAATAAGCTCAGTGCCACGTTCCTTACAGTGGAAGGTTTTCAAAGAAAATGGGGTCAAGACTGAAAGGGAAAGCCAGACAGGGAGTAAATATTAACTGTATATGGCCAGAGCTCCGGCCCCTGCTCCTGCTGAGACTCAGCCTGGCAGTTATTGGGGTGCAGAAGTGCACATGAATGGGGAACTGTGATCATGAGGAAAGAAATGGCTTGGAAGGCCTAAAGGAGCTTCTCTGGGGACTGGAGAGAAAAGAGAAAGGAAAGAGAAAAACAGGGGGTGGGGGGGAAGGCAGGAAGGCAGGAAGGCAGGAAAGCAGGAAGGCAGGAAGAAAGGCAGGAAGGCAGGAAGGCAGGAAGGAAGGAAGGAAGGAAGGCAGGAAGGAAGGATCTCCACCTTCTCCAAACCAAAGCAGAGCATATTGCTTTATGTTAGGACCTTCCAGTGGTCTTTCTCCACAAACTTCAGTGTAATGGCTCAGTGAGTTTGTCACTGCCGATATGCCCTGCATCGTCCCTGAAACGGGGATAGCATCAGGCTTTTCCTTCCTAATCAGTTTCAAGTACATGGATTTTCTAACATGTCTATATAATTGAACAGAAAACACTACCTGAGAGTCTCCTGACTCCTGTCCAAGCACACACAGCCCACAGGATTCAGCTTCAGAAGGGACACCAAGGAATAACTAGTTATCTTTCCATGCCGAAAAACGCTGAAGGGGTCTTTTACGTTTCAATGCAATTTCTTTTTACATTTTCATGTAGTTACGACGGCTTCATCCGTTCCCTCCACCACTGCCACCAGCCCCGCCGTCTCCGAGGAGGGCCATGCACTTCTCCCGATACCCAGGAGATGGTGCTGTGGATTTTGGATCGGGAGCTCAGCGGCCGGGGCCGGGGCCGGGGCCGGTGGGTCCCCGCGGAGCTCCAAGGGGACCCCGTGGACACCCGGCGTGTCTCCACGGGAATCCTCAGGTGCCCTTGATCTCTCTGCAGCCCTCCAGAATTGCCTTTACACCTCCAGCAGTCACCTCAGAGGCGCAGGGCCGGGCTATCGGGGTGTCGCTCCTCACCCCGAGAAGCCTCAGCCTCGCTGCGCGGTGGCTCAAGCTCACCAATGCCATTTTTGTACCCCCGCTAAGGACCACGAACGGAGGGAGTGCTTACCTCCGCCTCGCGGCCCCTCGTCACACTAAAGTCCCCCAAGCCCGGCTGTACACACATGTCCCCCCGCCCTACCCGCTCTCCCCGGCACCGGGGAGCTGCGCCGGGCGTCCCGGGGATGAGAGCATCGCCCCCTCCTCATCCCCCACAGGCCTCCTCCCGCCGCCCGCAGCCCCCGGCGGGCTGCCGGGCCCTGCCTGCGGCTGGAGCAGCTCCCAGCGAGCAGCTCCCAGCCTCCTGGGGCTGGCCCTGAGCGGACAGGCGCCTCTGAGGGCGCTTGCACCACGACAGGATGCAGAGGGGAGGGTAATTTTATTTCTTTTTACTGGTTTTTTTTTTCTACGCCTTGAACTTAAATAAAGTTATCTTCGCAGAGAAGACAGCGCAGTTGTCTGCAGTGAGGGCGAACGAAAGCGCTCTCCAAAGCCTGACTCAGGGCTGGAAAAGCTGGGTCAGTGCAGCAGAGTGAGCTGCAGCAGTGCAGCAGGGTCAGCCCCCCATGCAATATTTTCATGGGGGGCTCACCCTGCTGCACTCGGCGCTCGGCTCTGATCTCCCCCAGGCTCAGAGTGTCAGAGGAAGAAGAGACTTCGGGCTGAGCCGCTGGAAGAAGGACCTTGGAAAGTTGAGGAAGATCCCAAGCCCTCCTCTTGCTGCGGAGCCGTCCGGCTGCAGCAGGCACACGCCGTCCCTCTGCTCACAGCAGGCAGGGAGAGACTAACCACCTGACTAAAATCTGTCTGCATTCAGCTCTTGGGCGTCTGACGGCAAAATTTGGAAAGTATCTTCCATCACGGAAACTTTTCTGCAGACCCTACCCTGGGAAGAGGGGGAAAAGGGATTTTACTTCTCTCACGGGTGGGGAGCGGAACAAAGTAACTCTCGAGCAGACCTTGCTAAAGACGCCACAGAAAATCAGCAATCACTGTGCTGTCCGATCTCATCTGTACCCTGGGACCTTCCAGCGTCCTTGCCGCCCTGCCCCTGCCTCCTGCCCCGCCCAGGGCGGCCCGTGCCCGGCCGCTCACTGCGGAGCCTGGGGGATGCTCCGGGGCGGCGGGCGCAGCCCTTCTGCAGCTCGGCTCCGGGCTGCTCATCTCCCGAAATAATGACCCAAGTGTGGAGGAGCTGGTGGCAGAGGGCTGCGGTACAATTAAACCAGGTAACGAGACGCTGGGCAGATGTGTTTTCATTGCGCTGTAAGATAAACGCCGTGTTAAATGCCTGACAACTTCCCAGAAGCAATCAGCAAAAGTTTACGAGTGCATAAACCTCAAAGACCATTCCTCGGTATTTTTATAAGCGCCGCATTTAAAGCTTCTATAAATTCTTCTGCTTGCTTCCAAACTAAAGTTCCCGTAGACTATTAAACAGCCACTTCTTCGTGAGGTGGGGAGAGGCAGATCACAACAGGCGGGTCCAGGGGAGGCGAGAGGGGCTCTCTTTTCGTCCCAGGGAAGGCGAGAGGGGTTCTCTTTTCGTCCCGTCCACTTTGTTCCCCCAACTCCCTCCCACACCTCCCACAAGGTAAAGTTTGTAAGAAAGTTGGCATCTTTAGAGCACGACAAGTCACAGATGAGCACATCGGCAAGATGAAGGGATATATTCATGCCTCAAGAACAGAGGACAGACCCAGGAGAGAGAGAAAGGAAAGAATGAAGAGAAATGAAAGGAAAGGAGAGGTTGTCGAAAAGACGGGATGAAGCAGGTAGAAAGAATACGAGCAGATCTAGGGGCAGATCATGCAGACTGACCGGTGGACAGGGAAGAGCAGAAAAAGCTTAGACGGGGAGGGAGATTTCAGGCTCAGAGCGCAAATGTAAGCGAGCACAGTTGAGGGGGAAAGGAGGCTGCCGCGGAGGTCGCCGCGGTGCCCCCGTTCCCCCGCCCCGACGGCGCGGCCCGGCAAGCGCCCCGCGCCGATCCGGGCAACTGCGGCGGCCGCAACCCGGGACAACGGGACCCGCCGCCTGCGGAGAGGCAGTGTACGTCGTCCCCAAAGTTGCAGAAAAAACTAGACAGTGCAAGTGAACCCACAGATCAGCGGGAGAGATCAAGCCGGAGCCCTCTGTCTTCGAAGAAATAAGATGAGGGGAATGAAATGTTCCCACTAGCCATCAAATTATAATAACAGTATCCGTCATCCTTAAGTGACCACACGAGTTTTACAGGTTGGATATTAAGCAGATTAAATAATAATAATAAAAAAACCCAAATCCCTGTTGCGAACATAAAGTCCTTTGTTTATGATCCCGGGGAAAATGAAGTTGCTAATTGAAAAACAATAAACCTAAAATGCCTTTGGATTAATAATGATAGAGGTTAACGGTGACATCCATCCCTTGGAAAGGGGGAGGGGAGCGAGGCGCTCGGTGACTGTGCGCTTGGACGGCGACCAGGGACAGGCGCAGCAGCCAAATGGGGCTGGGGGGCGGGGGGTGAGACCCTCCCTCTTCGGAGGGCTCGGCTTGTATGTTCGCCTCTGATCCGGAGACACGAGGTGAGGAAGGTCTGTATTGTAGTCATGTCCTCGCTAGATGAAATCTCAGTCAATTACTCTGAAATCTGCAGCTTGGCTTCTTTTCATTCTTTCCAGGTGAAAATTCAAACGTTTTCTGTTGTCGCCTGGTCCTTTCTTTCCTGAAACAAGGCACCCAACTGTTCTGATATTACCATTCAAAAACGGGTTCTGTGGCAAACCTCATTTGTGAATCTATTACAGAGATTAATAGATTATTTCTCCTTTTTCAACTAATTCTCAGTGGGGAAATTTAACCATATGGTAAGGAGAGAATTAGAATTTCATCACATTAGAGCAAAATGTAATGAAAAGAGTCCAACACCTGGGGCCAACTCCGAAAGACACAATTAAAAGGTTTTTAATGAAACCAGAGAAACCAAAAAATTTTCATAGCCTTCAGTAATCCTGCCACATAAGAATGATTTGGAAGTGTTGGGAAATATTGCTTTTTTTTTTACTGATGTCACAAGAATGAAAACCTGCCACTAAATACTCTGAGTGCTAACAGAAAGGCGAGAGCGAGCTGCTCGCTTCAAGAATCAGAGGAGTGGTGGGACAAAATTCTGACCGACCCTCGGGTTTCCACTTCAGCTTTTGGAAGAGTGCAGAGGAGAGCGTCCCCGGCTCCGAGGAGAAGCCCCGAGAGAGGAGCAGGGGGTCGGAGTAACCGGATGACTGAGGCCGCCTCGCCCTGACACCGGCGGCGGCATCCCGGCGTTGGGGAGAAGAGTGGGGGTGCTCCGGCCGAGTCGGGCTCGCTGGAGGGAGGCAGGAGGGCACGGACCTGTAAAGAGCTGGTCAGTCACAGTAAAAAATAAATTTTAAAAAGTTTGGTGGGTTTTGCCCTTTCTCTTCCCGCCCTCTCTCTTCCCCAGATCCGTTCATTTTCAAGGTAACTGATGGGGCTTTATGTTTTTTATAGGGACACGGGGGATAATCACTCGCAAGCAGCAATCTGCTACTTGAAAAGGGATAAGGGAAGGAGGAGGGGAACCTCCCTTTGGTCTCCGTTTGTTGGAGGGGGGGTTGGGGAGAGGGAGGACTGGGGACCACCCGCCTCCCAAGGAAGCAAGGTGGACTTTGGCGGTGGGCAGGAGTGGGCATGGCGGCTGGGGTTGCTCCGGGGGTTCTTAATTTAATGTTTTTCTTTCCCAGGCGATGCTTTTCGGGAAGACGGGTGGGGGTGGGAGGGAGCTATAAGTTAATGTAAATGCAGGGGGTGGGTGGGCTGGGGGGAGAGGGTGTCACTCCCGACTCCACGGCTAAGTTAGCAGAAGTCTGCTGGCAGCACTCGGAAGGAGAAGTGTTGAAGTGGGCTTTTCTGCAGTGCAGGGCTGTAATTTGCTGAAGGAGGCAAAGAACATCCTTCGATCTAAGTAGGGCTTTTAGTGTGCTCATTGATGAGTGAAAGTCGCCACACATGTCAAGCTAAAGGCAGTTGTTGGGTTACTAACAGGACACAACGTCTTGCAAACATATGCGTTAAGCTGTGTATACAGATGGCAGGGAGAATAATGGAGCAGGCGCCTCTTATAAAGCTCTAGCTGCTGCCTGTCTTCAGACCTGGGAAAAGAAACTATTCAGACTCAGGGCCAGATAGCGCCTGGGATTGTTTGTTACCGTTTTAATCCTATTAATTAAAACGTTAACCTGATTGGGTAGAAAGCTCTGTCCCAACAGGCGAGTCTTCTTCATAATAACCTACTCTCAGAGATAATGATGTAAAAGACTCCCCCGTCTGCGGCGGCTGCTGGTTGATGGGTCCGGAAATCTCTTGAAGGTGAATCCAAGCAAGATAAACGGTGGAAGCGGCTCCACTGGCAGCGCACAATGCCCCAGCGCGGCGCCTGCTGAGGGCGAGCCGGAGCCGCAGCCGGAGCCACAGCCACAGCCCGAGCCACAGCCGCTGCCGGAGCCTCAGCCCGAGCCGGAGCCGCCGCCCGAGCCGGAGCCACAGCCGGAGCCGCCGCCGGAGCCGCCGGAGCCGCAGTCCGAGCCGCCGCCGGAGCCAGAGAAGGGGCAGCCGCGGCGCCGGGCACGACGCAGCTCCGGCGGGAGCCGGGGAACGATTTCTGCCAGCGGGACGCCGGGGAGCCGCCCGCCGCGGCGCGGAGCCTTGGAGGAGCGGGCCGGGAACTGAGGGGGGCGGAGGAGGCGGAGGCGAGCGGGGCGCCGATGGAGCGGGCGCTGGGGCTGCCCGCAGAAGAGGACCTCTTCCACAAGAGCCTCGCCGCCTCGGCCAAGCGCATGGAGTCCGCCTTCCGCTCGCCCCCGGGGCTCGACCTTTCCCACCCCCGCGACCGCCAGCCCTCGCCGCTCGCCTGCTACGAGGCGTCGGAGCCCGAGGCGCTGCTGCAGCCCGGAGTCGGCGGCGACCCGCTGGCGCTGCCGCCGGGCTCCGTCTGCGTCAAGTACGGCGAGAGCGCCAGCCGCAGCTCGGTGGCCGAGAGCAGCGGCGGCGAGCAGAGCCCCGACGACGACAGCGACGGCCGCTGCGAGCTGGTGCTGCGCGGCGCCGGGGGGGGACCCGCGCGTGGCCTCGCCGGCGGCGGGCGGCGGCGGAGGGGGGGGCGGGGGGCTGAAGGCGGCCGAGGGCAGCTGCTCCAACAGCCACGGGCACGGCGGCAGCAAGAAGTCCAAGGAGCAGAAGGCGCTGCGGCTCAACATCAACGCGCGGGAGCGGCGGCGGATGCACGACCTGAACGACGCGCTGGACGAGCTGCGGGCGGTCATCCCCTACGCGCACAGTCCCTCGGTGCGGAAGCTCTCCAAGATCGCCACGCTCCTCCTGGCCAAGAACTACATCCTGATGCAGGCGCAGGCCCTGGAGGAGATGCGGCGCTTGGTGGCTTATCTCAACCAGGGCCAGGCCATCTCGGCCGCCTCCCTGCCCAGCTCCGCCGCGGCGGCGGCGGCAGCGGCGGCGGCGCTGCACCCCGCCCTCGGCGCCTACGAGCAGGCGGCCGGCTACCCCTTCAGCGCCGGGCTGCCCCCCGCCACCTCCTGCCCGGAGAAATGTGCCATCTTCAACAGCGTCTCCTCCAGCCTCTGCAAACAGTGCACGGAGAAGCCTTAAGCGCCGCCGCCGTGGCCGCCCCCCGCCGCCGCCGCGGCCCCGGGGAGCGGCGACAGCCGGCGGCGCGGTCCCGGGCCGGGGGGCGCGGAGGCGGCGGAGAGACTGACCGCTGCCCGGCCCTCGCCGCCCTCTGCCCGGACTCGCCTCGCCTCGCTCTTCTCCTCGGGTGCCGCCGAGACGGGACCGCGACGGGAGGCAGCGTGCGTGCGGCGGCGGGGAGGGGGCGCGGGGCCGGGGGTGCCGCGGGGAGGAAGGAAGGCCCGGCCCGGGGGGCGCCGGGGGGGCTCGCTGCGCGTCCGGACAAAGGAGAGGCCGGGAAATAGCAGGCCGGGCTGGGAGCCGGGGCTATCGCCGGGGACAAATCAGAGAGGGCACTTGAACATAGATTTTTTTTTTTAAATTAATTATTAGCAGTATTATTATTATTCTGAGCCAGGAAACAAACAAACAAACTTGAAATGTAAACTTATTATTTAAGTGACTCGCAGAAACAAAGAGACTGGACCATTGCTATGGAAGACTTTGTATTTTTTATCGTCTCTAAACTTTGATCCTGTGAAAATGCGCAAAGTTTGGTGAGAGTGATTTAAAAAACCGAGAGAGTTAAAAAAAAAAAAGACAAAAAATAACCGATCAAAACCCCTACTCCGTGTCGCTGAAAGTATCGCATTTTTAAAATAAATATTTATGTGCACCTTGTTTCTTTCCACTTTGCAATGCTGTATAAACAAGACATGCTATTTATTTGTTATTCTTTAAAATGACCCTTCCACGCCAACAATATTTATCATGTGTTAAGGTCATGGGTCTTATGTGCAGTTACTTTAAATGCTTCTAAAATTCTGTTTATGGATTAACTTAAACTGTGTGCCAAGTGTTTAAAACATTTCTTTGCCAACAACATATAACCAGAAATGTTGATGTACCGAGCTGCTTAGGTTTATGAAAGGTCATCTGGATTTTAAGTTGCATCATCCCTGTATTTAAATTGAGCTTTAATAAATTGCTTCAGTCCAAAAATTACAGGAAAAGTGTATTCTTAATTGCTCAACCAACTGATTTTTGAAAGGGTATTCTTTGCATTATAACAGGTAATAACTATTTACTTTTACAAGGCATCAGAGCAATAGCTGCTACAAGAACACTTGCCAAGCCAATGTTTTCCCAGGCGCTGTGTTTTCGAAGGTATAATTTAAACCGCTTTTAATGTGTATGTAAATTATTCTGACTGTGGATAATTATTTAAGTTGAAATACTTTAAATACTTTAGGCTAATTTACAGAACGCGTGGAATCCTTCTCTTCCTTTTTCAGGGGATGTGGGGGGCGGGTTTTGATTTTTTTCTTTGATTTTTTTTTTTAAGAAAAATGAGAGATGAAAAGCAAGAAGTAGCTATTTACCCAAAGTGAGCCTTCAGTTTGAGTTTGCATGGCTGGGTGGCTGTCTCTCTGCCATTTGTAAAACAAGATTTTTTTTCTTTTTCTTTTTTTTTTTTTATTTTATTTTCAAAAACGAGTCCTGCTTTTTTCCACTACTTGCAGATAATACAAATTCGGACTGTCAGGTTGGATGGCAAAATAGGAGCCATGATGGATCTGTTGGCAGGTCACGGATGTGTAAAGAGTGATATATATTAAATAGGTCAATCAGATTATGACAGCAATGTACGATCGTTTGTATGTGTATCTATGTCGGAAAGAATCTTTATTAAAATATTTTGAACAAACGCTTGTATTACGCTGTGCTTTGTTAAGCATATCCATCCAGATTAAAGCAGGTGGATGGTGGGGGTGGGTCGTTTTCTTTCCTTTGCCTTGCTCTGAGCGCGCCCCAGGACCCTCCCCGTCACCCCACTCCCGGCTCCGGGTGTCCCAAGCAGGGAAGCGAGAAGTTCCTCCCTGGCTGCTTTTCTCCCGCTCCCGTGGCAGGCGGCCCCCGACAGAGCCGGGCCCGGCCCTGCCCTGCCCTGCCCTCCCGTCCCGCGGCTCCACGCCCGCCCCGAGCCGCGGGGCTGGATGCGCCGCGGGGTACGCCGCAGGACCGCCCCCCCGCCTCCTCCCAGTCCGCCGAGTTTGGGAGCCGCCCCTCCCCTCATAGACCCTCCACGCTGCCCCAAACCCTAGGGCAGGGGAAGCAGGCAGCCCCCCCGGCTGTCTGGTCGGCCCTAAGTCCGGGCCGGTGGTCCCGGTCCTGCGGCTCCCCCCTCCCCCCGGGCGGCCCGGGCCGGCGCCGGGTGTCCGCGAAGCCGCCTCTCCCAACGGCAGCACCACAGGCGGGGGAAGGGTATAAATATTTTCTGCTCCACTTCCCATCAAAAAAGATTAATCAGAACCTGTAACTTTTCAGGAAACATAACTGTAAAGTGCCACGGAGCTGTGGGAAGGCAGCCCAGAGAGGGTGGGCAGATCAGCCCCCAGGCGCAAGGAGAAGCGTCTCTCAGCATTTACTAGACAAAGGCTGGGTGCGTCTAATTATGATTATTAAAACAATTTCCATGACGATGTCTAATATTATGTTAATTTGAAAACAACTGTGTATGAAAACTGTCGACTATAATACCTAAATTCATTTAATGAAACACATCGTTAAGGCAATTAAACCTCCTGGATGTGATTAAGGAACATAATTACGACACTGTTCTGCGCCATAATTGGGTGTCTTTAATCAAGGGGTAAAGTGATCAGCAACACAGCCATTAGTTTGTATTGTTCTGTCTCTGCTGTCCATCATTCTGATTAGGAATTAACCACCGCCACCAGCTTGGCGTGGTGCGTGCCTGTGTGTGTGTCTGTGTGAGTGTGTGTTCGTGCATATAACATCGCAGGACACATTTGCTGCAATATTTACCGCTTAATGTCTCTGGCTACCGAGCGAGCTTCCTTCCCGGAGAGGTTCCCTTGGAAGGCGCGGGCGCCGCTCGGCTTTGCCCGGCCGTGGGGTGGGGGACACGCCAGGTCCCAGCAAACTCCTGGAGCGGCCGGGACCTAAAGTGGGAAGAAGGCATGGGGCTGGGGCAGGCCCACGCCCTGCCTCCCGGCTCCCGTGGCCGGGGGCAGCGTCCGAAGTGTGCGGGCCGGGCCTGGCGTGCTCCCCGCCGGCTCTGGGGAGCGGGGTCTGTGGCACATGGAGCGATTTGTTCGCTCACCGCTCTCTCGCCCGCCTCTGCCTCGGAGCGACGGGACAGCGGAATGAAAATCTCTGTCATTCCTGGCTACCGCTGCCGCCCGACTTTGGGCTGTCTTGCTTCCTCGTCCATTGCTTCGGAGCGGGCATGGGGTCCGTGCCAGGCAGAGGTGCTGGCACTCCTGGCCCACTCTCCTGTCGCGCTGCGCCGGGCATCCTCCCTGGGAAGCGGCGCGAAGCCACTGGGCCAGTCCCTGAGCAGGTCTTGCCAATGCGAGCGTAATGTGTGCCGGGCTGGGGGGAGGAGAGAGGCTCCCCCTCCCGCCTTAAAGCTTGAAAGATCGCTTAGCCAGAAACCAACATGTACCCTTTCAAAAGAGCTTCTTCCCCGTTTCCAATCGCCCCACCGAACCGGGATCTTCCTCAGCCTCATCCGGAGCTCCCTCTGCCCCCGCCGCCCAGCCTGGCTCCCTTTCCCAGCCCCTTACCCCGGCTCGGAGCCTAGATTGTCCCAGCATGAGTGACATTGGCTTTCCTAATGTAATGACTTATGAAAGATATAATCATGTGTTAAATTGAATCCTCCGCTTAACTGTTAATGGTGTGCTCTGGGCACATTTACGTATTAGATGCTATGGTAACTAATTACCACTAGAAGAAGGGATAATACACTTTCCAGACTTTGACAAATAATTATGAGTGTTCACATCCCTGCTAGCAGCAGTTGCAGCGGATCTGCTGGAATGAGTAAGTGAATAAATGAATGGGTAAGTGAACTTGTGTGCATGGAGGGGACTAGATAATGAATAGTGGTCAAGTGAGTTTTCTTATTAAAACCTTTAATGAAAATGTGATTTAGGGTGGAAGGGGGAAAAAAGTGCGACGCTTCCTCTAAACGTAATTAAATCGCGTAATATAAACATCAGAAACATAAATAAGTTTGCTTTTAATTAAAACTCAGCAGTCAAAGTAAATTATCCACGTGCTCGGAAACTTTACAGCAATTAACACTTTTTTTTTTTTTTTTTTTTTTTTTTTTTTTTTTTTTTTTTTTGTGGTGGTGTGGTGGGAGGCTGGCGGGGGATAAAACAAACGAGCCGGGACTCCGCGACTCTCTCCATGGTCATTTGTAACTGTGATCGCACCGCCCCTGCCCACAGGCCAGGCTGATCCTGAGGCTCTAAGCAAACAGCGGAAGAGCTCCTAGTCGGAGCGGGACAAAAGTTTGGGGAAGTCGCTCTGGGCCCCGCGCCGGCCCCGGCCCCTGCCGCCCGCCCGCTCCGCGGGGCCGCTGCTGCCCGTCGGGGCCCGGGCAAAGCCTGGAAAAGCTCCGGCACTAGCGGAGCCCATGGAGGGCGTCGGGCAGGTTCTCCCTGAAGCGTTGCGCGTGGCTTAGGCAGGCGCCGCAGGGGTTAAGCCGATTGTGCCCGCTCCTGCGCTGCCATCCCGCCGGAGCGGGGGCAAAGGCGGGAGCCGCTGCCGGGAGCCGGAGCCGGCGCGGTTGCCCCGGCCCCCAGCCCCATCCGGGGGCTCCTAGCAGCCCTCCACGTCGCAGAGAGGACATGTGCTAAATGAGCACAGAGCTGCAGCCAGCCCCATTTACCCCTGGTCACTCATCAGCTCGGTGTCACCCAGCCCGCCCACACCCGCCCCCGAAGCGCTCCGGAGGGGAATTTGGTCTGGTTCGGCTCGTTCTCCAGCCTCGGGAAGGGTTAAATCCTTCCCCAAGCCCCTAGTTGCCCTTGTCCTCTCAACCCGATTCAGAGACGTGTAATAAAATAGGAAGCAAATTTATGGTCTGTTTCAAGCACTTTACTGCTGTATTTTTAAATTCATATATGCACATATAAGAACTATGATCTGTGAATAATTTGAAATGCTATAGGAAAATGATGTATTTTAGATCAAACATAACCGTTTTCTTACGTAATTGTCTCGGATTAAAATAAAAAAATAAAGATACATTTCGAAGAGAGACAAAGCTGAAAATCTAATGACAGCCATAAACTGCTAGACAGCCATAAATTAACGTCTTCATCAAACACTGAAGGGATCAGTGCTTATCTAAATCAACAATTATTTCTTCCGAGAAGTTGCAGAACAGATTGCCCCTTTAATACTATTTTTAAATCTTCATAATTGAGGATTAGGGAAAAACAATCGCCTTTCCAGAGTAAACCTGCTCTCCACCAGCCGAAGCCATCCAAACTCACCGAACACCCAGACCGCTTCCCTAGGAACCTCCCTGGGGGGTCCCGTCCCCTTGTCCCACTGCAGCATCCCTGGAAGCTCGTGATGCTTTTAGGAAGGGGCATGCAGGGGTCTTTCCTCAGCCCCCCTCTCCCCTGATTTTTGTCGCGGGCCGGGGGAGGTGGGAGCGCAGGGAGCACAAGCCGGCGGCGGGAGCCCGGCGGGCAGCGGGCAGCGGACGGGGATGCGGGGATGCGGGCGGGCGAGGGTGCGGGTCCCCGCCGCCGCCGCCGCCGCCGCCGCGGGCCGGGGGCATCCCGGAGCGGCAGCATCCCCCGGTGCTTCCACCACCAGCACAACTAATGCCCATCCGCTTTTCAGGTTCAAAGCTTTAGCGAGGCGGCACTTCTCCCAGCTGCAGCCACCTGCGAAGCCGATTTTGCAAGAGGCTGCTGTAAAGAATTCATTTTTTAAAGGCAACTGAAAGATACGTTGTGAAGAGAGGCGATTCACTGGCTCGCAAGATGGAAATTAGACAGGGAAAGACTTGCTGCCTGTAGGAGATTAGCGAGCGACTAAACTGTTTGGAAGAAAGAGGTAGTTGGAAAGATGAGCTGATGGGGAAGAAGTCGCTGTCAAAAGTCATCACAGGGTGTTTGCCTACTGACTTTTACTCTCCCGGTAGCCAGAACTTGGACTTTTATTTAACTTTCCTGTACTCACAGCTGCTGGTTTTGGGGAAAAGAAATTAAACCGACACATAAGTGTCAAAATGGCTTTAACAAATCTTTGAAGATAGAAAGAATCCCGGAAGGGTTCTAGCAAGAACAGCTGAAGCTTAGGCTACTTTTGATTATTTATTTTGGTGTAAATAGTTTTGAAGATGAGCACATTTCTACTATTATAAATGATGTACTCATACGACCTCAGTACATGAGATCCCAGGAAAGCCTGATGCATGGAAGAAACACAGAACTGGTTTATATGAGGATCAACATCCCACCACAGCTTCCTTGCTTTCACTTTAAAATGGAACGTTGTCTACTTTTTTTTATATGCTTTTATATATTTCTTCATATTTATTGCTAATTATAAACATAGACAATAACTTAAGGATCACAAAGCTTTCATAAACATACCTTTGAGAGGTGTTTTTGTAATGAGATAATTTTTCTATTTTGTAGTAAGTATGGGGACATGACTAGAAAGGGTACATAGGCTGGTTTAGGTAGTAGACAGGAAAATACTTCACTTTCTATGGTTTGGCAGTTAGAATAGCTCTATTCATATGAGTTAAGCACATGCATAATTTGATACCTTGAACAGTTTTAAAATACAGTGCTATACAAGTAACATCAAGACAGTACCTAGTATCAAATTAAATACTAGATAAAATACAGTGTTAGGGGGTCTCACTAACTCCTTCCTTTCAAGCTATCTTTCAGACCATTATGGAAAGCTTATTCAGAAATACACCCTTTAAGAAATCTCAAACAATGTCACTTTTTAATTTATAAATTTCAATAACTTCTAATGCAACCTGGAGTTAGAACAATTGCACAGCTACACACACATTTACCAAATCCACAAAATGCTGCAGGTCTGTCTTCTCTAGGAAGCATCTTCAATAACCCCCGCAGACATACCTGACAAGCATTTCTGCATGAAGGAATGGAGAAACACCAATGTCTTTAGGGTACAACATTCCTATTAAATACCTGTAGAACTCAGCAGCTACAGTGATACCTAGAAAAGCCAAGCTGGGCTTTGCTGCTGCAGTGCTGTGCATCGTAACAATTTCATTCATGTCCCCTTTTAAAATGAATGATCTGTGAAGACAGAATATTTTACTTTAGGTAGTACATCTTGTACTACATGGAGGTTTGCAAAAGTAAAAGCCTAGGAGTTGTACTTAGTAATCACTAGTAGACTGCAGATCTTTATATTAATTTTGAATAATGTCCTAAGAATGTCAGAAGTACTACTTTTTTATCTCACCTGATGAGAATTGGCTCATGTTTCCTGGTGGGGGGGTGTGATAAAAAAAGACACAATACTTTCCAATATTCAAAGGAGTTTCTGTATTTCACTGCTGAATTAAAGGCTTTTTTTTCATTACAGAAATATCTGTCAAGATCCAGTAACAGAAAAAGGTAGTATGTTGAAATAATAATTAAAAAATTAAAGCAATAGTTGTGAATCTGTGAGAAAAGTATAAACATAAGCTGGAAAAAATACCACAGACAATCATTCAATATTAAAATAGATATATTCCTTTTTATTGTGCCCTTGAAATACAAAATTCCTTTAAGATGTTAGATTACTAAAATAATGAAATTTCTATTTTCTTGCTCAGAAGTACCGTAGTTGATCTAGGAACTGGAACAATGGATATTAACTGTTAAAGTAGAACCTAGCCATTGCTCATCTATATACAAATCGTGAGTTTGCAATATTAAGAGCACTTCACAATCTCTTGAATGACCATTCAATAATGACAAAGTAAAAGATCATGTAAAATTCTGCAAGAAAAATTCACAGACCAGTAATTATTCATAAAAATAGCAATGCCAAAAATAGTGACATGCAGCTGGCTTAAAAGCATAAGGAACAACTCTCACATGGTTTTATATTATTACATTAGGACATACTGACAGAGATATGAAAATCTAATTTGCAAACAAGTACACATATACTAGATGGTTTCCTAAATAATGGAACATTTTAAAAAGTTTACAATAGCATCTAGCAGTACTAAGTGCCAGCATGAAAAGGGAGAACATTAAATCTGCAAATTAAAATAAGAAGAATAATTAAAAAGCTATGTTTTAGCATTCACATTAGTTCATGATAAATTAACTTTTTTTCTTGGGTGTTATAAAGGGCCAGACTGACTTAATAAACCTATTTTTTTTTGTGAGAAAAAAGGTGCTTACATGTATTTTTAATAGCAGAAGATACTATTGATACAGCTATAGACATCAACAACTTACAGTCAGAGGCTGACAGTGACCAGCCAAGTCACATCCCAAACTGATGGGTGAGGGCACCAATTCATCAAGGAACAGCAGAGGAATTCAGGGGGTACCCATGTGCTCCTCCTGCCTGATCCTGCACCTGCCAGGTCTGTGGATGCCCCCAGAAGCCACTGCTTGGGTGGCAGGGCAGACCCCTCTGCTGAAGTGGAGAGGTGGGAGAGGGAAGCCCAGGTCTGCCTCCTCCCACCCTACCCTGCAGCCCCACCAGCACCTGAATGCTGGCAAAGAGCACTGCTCTTTCTGCTTAGATGATTTTGCCTCTTTGTGCTCCAGCGACAGACACTCAGAGCTGCACAATCCTGGGTCCTGCAGCCAAGGAGGTCATCAAAAAGGGTGTTGTGCTCTATGCAATGAAACACCCTCTTCTTGGCACAGCACCCTGCAGCTAGCTTGGCTCCAGCTGGGACTTTTGGGGATGCTACACGCTGTTGTGCTCTCAGCTTATTGACCAGGAATACCAACACCATGGGCCTTTCAGTCCTGCTCCATGGAGACTTAGTCACTCCTGGTCAGACCAGCTGCTGACTGTCAGTATGTCCCCTCCTCAGCTGCTGAATACATGGAGCAGAAGGGCTTAACCTCCCTGTCCGGTGCCAGCTCTCATGGCTTTACATGGGGTGAGGCTTTCTTCCTCAGCAGCCAAGGTGTGCCAAGGTAGTGATGCAGTGCTTACCAGCCAAACCAATCCACCAGGAGCCTGGGTTACCAGGGTCACAATTCCAGGCCAGGCTGAGCAGACCCTGCTTTGCACTTGATTATTTTGGTTCTTGAGTGAACAGAGCAGGCAACTTTTATCTCAGCAGAATAGTGGCCTCTTGCATGGTGCTCTTTAACTGATGCAAGGTCTTCATAGAAGTTTCATCCAACTCCTGGGAAAGATTCTGACCCTTTTTCCTTTTTTTTCTTTTCTTTTTTTTTTTTTAAATGGAGCATACGATGCAGATTTAATTTGCTACTTTGGAGACAATCTAGTTCTTCTTTTAATTTCAGAATAGATACTGTACAAATTGATCAGCAATTAATCTGAAACTACTAATGACTTGCATGTACTTTTGGCACAGTCCTATTATGCCCTATCAAATTACACAGCAGCCAGTGATCCTTTAATTCAACATCCTAAAAATAGAATACAGTTATAAAAAAGGGGCCTCTGTTTAAAACAAATACCCACTGTTTTTTTCGCAGTTGCTTCAGGTTTGTTTTAAAGTTGGATGCCAAAGAAGGATTCATCATAATTGTAGCATGAGACATTTTACAGCTTACATATAAGCAATAATGGAATACAGTCAACAGTGTAATGATATCAACATTCCCTCTCTCAATAAGCCAGGCTCTAATGTCTAAACTGGATTGTGAGCCACAGCTGAGTATAGAATAGCTTCTACAGAGTAACCACAGGTGTAAGTAACCTGAGTACAAGAATGTCACCATAAAAACCAATTTTACTCTGTGGCACAAAGCAATAATCAGCTTTTGCTGTTGATTAAATATTGGAGTAAAGATAAAGCATTTAATTATCTGCAAAGCCCATTTAATGTAAGTGTACTCCAAATTTGTAGACATTATTGATACTATACATGAGGAGAAAATGTTTATCTGATATATCTCACAAAACCACAATTTCCTCCTTGGAGGATTTGGAAGGTGGCTGTACCAATCTCTGAAAGTCTTGCTACGGATGCTGGCGCTTATTTAGGGTATGTGCTTTACACAAATAACTGAACAGGCTTCTACAAAAATAACAGTAAATAATTCTTAGTACGTAGGTAATAGTTTTCATCCACAGGCCATCAAGTGCCATTTGGATTAGTAAAATTTCTGATTTTGAAAGACTTACTCTGGCACATCCCAAAGAGAGATGTTTTTTTAGGAACACAAGGCAAGGCCCACAGATGTGGCTATTCTGCCATTACAATTATCATCCTGGCAAATTGAGACTGGACAGCAACGGGAATCCTCATCAATCTCTGAAGTGATGGCTGGGAAGAGAGACAGGGTCTAAACTCTCAGGTTTTGTGCACTAGCAAATTAATTTTCCAAACAAGAGCTGGGCACCCAGTGAAGCAGGTTGGGCAGCCAGTATAAACTTCTGTGGCTGCCCAGGGTTTTCACTTGCTCAAATTTTGGCCCCAGGGAAGAGCCTGTTTTCCAATTTGCAGATGGACAAGTCAGTTTCCAAACACAGGTCACACTACTTTGCCTATGCACAATTTAGGCAAGGTAAAACAATGTTAAAAAGCATTTTTAGATACCACACTTGCCCTTGAAACCCTCTTCCTCTTTTGCCTTTTGGGAGAAATGAACAAACATAAGAAACGGTCAAAATAAACGCATGAACATGTTACTAAGAAACAGTGAGAGAAAGAGAAGCTAATTTTCGAGGTGATAGAATAATTTCAAATGGGCTTATGTATTTTCTCCCTGAACAATATGCTTTGGGTGGGGGGATGGCTCAAAAGCCAAAACAGATAATTTAGGCTTGATCAAGAGCCTATTAAAATCAACAGAACTTCTCTTCTGACTTTAAATGATTGCAGGAAAGAAATCACATATTTTAAATTCTTGCACTGCAGAAAAAAAAAAAAAGTAGCAAGAAAGCAAAGCATTCACCCTCAGTACATAAACCTGAAGTTAGAAATGTGTTGTCAGTAAGACATTCTTGCAAATCATCCTCACCACCCCACACAACTTCCATCACATCTCCCAAATTAAGGGGTAAGACTCTCAAGACCATGAAAGAAATAAAGTAAATATAAAGTTAGGATAATAATAAGTTAGGATAAGAAGCTCCCTCTTTCTTGTTATTATGCTTCTATGAGCAGATGCTGATATTCATGTAAGTGGCCTGGATTCATCCTCCCTGTAAACCGTGCTCATCTTACAACCAAGAGTATGGAGATGCACCTTGTAGAGATGCTGGGCTGTTTACTTGGCCAGACTCTTGTCACGTCACCTTGCTTCTCACAACTCAAGCAGGACAAATTGAGGTTGCACATCCCTGCATCTGGTCTCTACCTCCAGCCCAACAGCTTTTCTCCTTAGAAACAAAGAGGAAGGAGGTAAAAGCAGAGAGAGAAAAGCAAACGTTTCCGAAAATATAAAGCTGAGTGATGAAACAGAGCAAACATGGAGATTAGTGGAAGGCATATAGGCAGCTGCTCAATTTCTTAAGGACCTTAGCTTGTAACGAAAGGCAATATCAACGTCTGGCAGGAGGATACCAAGGCCCATGCGACTGTTATCAAGTCTGACAGCTTTGTTTTCTGCTAGTTCTACATCAAAATGAGACAATAGTATGAAAAGAAACATCTTCATCTCATTCATTGCGAGGAACCTCCCCGGACACATGCTGATCCCAGAGCCAAAGGGCATTAGGAAATACTTCAGTTTTCTTCCTGCCTTGTAGAATGTGGTTTTCTTCTTGCCATCCTCTATGTATCGATCGAACTTATACTCCTGAAAATGAAAGAGAAAGAGAGAGACAGCGTGATATCTAACAAGGCAGTTACATGAGCTGCTTTCTTTGCACAATGGTAACGCGTCTGAAACCCAGAAAATAAGATAAAGAGGAAGACAAGGAGCTGACAGCTTCTTCTTTTTAGTTGGTTCCCTCAAGTTTCATTAACTCACTTTATCTCTCCTGCAAAGAACACTCTTTAAATCCACTTATTTAGCTTAGTCCTTTTACATCAAGCTCCTTCAACTTCCTCATCTCATCCACTGAGTGTCTGGCCTATATTGATTGTAATTAGATTTTGACCGCTTTGTAGCAGGGACAATGAACCTTAGTGGAAGGACAATTTTCTTGTAAAGCATCATACACACTCAGCGTGGTACATACATCATGAATAAGGATAATCTGCCAAATTCTGCAAATGCCTATGAATAAATTAATGCATTGCACCAATTTTGCTCTTGCAAGCCAGAGCAAAGTCCATCCCTCTTTTGCACCGAATGGCACAGATTATTCGAAAACCCCAGCGCTTTGCAGTCAGTTTTCCTTTCAGTTGGGGATGGTTGCTGCTTAATTTGCCACATCTTACCTTCAAATATTTTGCTGCAGAAGCTGTGAGCAAAGCAGGACAATGCCAGTGACTGACCATTACAAAGAGGATGTTTTCAAGTAAGGCTTGAGGTTACACTTGTAACCTGCATTCCATAAATTGAACATATTTCTGACTATTTCTGAGTAGCAAGATCCCTGTTTAGAGATAATTTGTGTTTTTGAATGAAGGAGATCTGGCATCCTCACTCAGTCAATGGCAAATTAACCACTTACAAAACCCTCCTGCATGCTTTGAATAAAAATGACAGGCACTTCTTGCTTATGGTCACTCATTAGCATTTGTCCTGCTTTGCATACATCTGCTATAGCAGCAGCCATTTGGAGCTGGCTGGGAACAAGTCAGTCAGACAGAAACCGACCTCAACTGATTAAAAAACCCCACACCACCATTAAAAATACACTGATACTGATCTACCCATTAGATTAAAGGCTCTGAAAATCATGCACTCCAGGTCTTGCTGTTGAGAAACAAATGTCAGGGGAGGTGGTCAGTGAGAAAGGGAACACATTCTAGGTGCACTGGAGATGGCAGAGGCCTGGATTTTCCACAAATATAAAGGTGATTCTATGTCTGCTTTCCCTGACAGGTAATTCTCTTCAGTCTCTTAGAACACCACAGACAAAAGGAAGCATGCCTTTATTTTTTTTCTGCCAGGAAGTTATTGCTTCATTTGAAGCAGCACAGTAACAAATGAAAGCCCAGAATACCATAAGATTTACTTCCTGAATTCTAAATCCTGCTGGTCTAAAAAAGCACTGCTAAATATGAACTGCAATAGCTTAAAAACCCAACCCAGAGCTCTTCAATCCGCTCAAACGTTTTCACAAGGTGCACTTCTGGTGTCTGGAGGAATTGAACACAATGCTATTGAACACACAGACACACTGGGTCAAACCTTATGCTTTCTTTGTCATATTAAGAGCTTTCTGGGACTGGCAATTGCTTTTAACAAAAAATAAATTGCTATCTAAGGAACAGGAAAAACAGAAAACAAGTGAGAGACAGGAATGCAGCCAATGACAGTGACATCAAACTTAGGGCTGCTGAAGCCCCTTGGGTTGAGTAGTGTTTCCTTAAAAGCTAGTTCACTGACTAAATAAAGACTAATTTTCAAATGTGAAGGAATTTTCAGCCATGCACAAGGTGTCCTGAAGGAGACGTGGTGGCTGACAGCAAGGAAAAGGTCAGGACGCTGAGCGAAAGCAGGCAATGAAGTTCTGTGTGGATGAGCTGCTACAAGTATTATGAAAACTGAGCAATCTCCTGTGATTGATCTAAGTCTCCTTCTGTCACATGCTGTATTTAGCTTTGTTTGGGAAGTCACCATAGAGGGTTTCCTGCAGGGTTTCCTGATACTTACTCTATGGGTTTTGCAGAGTTCATTTACTGAGCTCTATAACTAGCTGAGTTAGAATTTAGGGTTTCACTTACACACTTTACTGAAAACTGACTAATTTATTTAGGCCTTAATGGGTGGAGAAAGTGGTCAGAAATACATGCTTACACTTACACAATATGGTGCCAAAGCACAAGATAGCTTGAACTTAAATTTATGTATCCAGGAGAAAAAGCATTGCTACAAAATTATCTCATCAAGCTGCCTGTTTTCCCAGGAAAAGTTTTCCCTAAATACATGACAAGCTCAAGACTGCACCTTTCAAAAAATTCATTCTCCATCTCTATCTGATCCTCAGCAGTTATTGTTGAAAGCACACTGCATATTTTAAGAACCAAACAGAACAGTGATTTCCCCACTTTTCGAGAGGGGCCCATGTGCTGAAATCAATGTACTGCAATGTGTGGATTGCTCATTCACTATCAAAAAGATAAAATATATGAACTAAAGCTGTACTGTGAAAGCTGAGCAGAGCTGATACTAAGCAGATATATTCAAGCAATGGAAATATGGTAATATATTCTGGCAATTATTGGATAAGGGAGGAGATCAGTTTCCACACTGATGCTTTTGGTCTAGGACCTAAACAAACAGATGGACTTTTGACAAATCAATAACGTTCTCCAAAATAAAGTGTTAAGGATAAAGTTTAAAAAAAAATAGCTGATTTGTTAGCTGTTATCTATCCTTTTTAAGGATAAAAATATTAATCAACTATTTGCCAATAGATTAATTATTTTTAAAACCCTGATTTTCTCTGCAGGCTTTATCTTCATTTTGGGGTGGGGACAGCCAGCAGAGCTACCATGAATGTAATTTTTATTCTTGTGGCTCCAATGTTCATCCCAGTGACTATACCTTACTCCTGCTGACTCCAACATGCTCCACACCTCCTCTCACTGAGGCTGGCAGAGCTCCTACACAACGAAATGCTGTCCTGCACCAACGAGGCACTTGAATCTCATCTTTTCTTTGCAAGCTCTCATCTTTAAATTCCTGAAACGAAGAGCTTCACGGAGCAACGTCTCTAACACGGGCTTTCTATAAACATGTAAAAAACCCAGTTCCTTTCTTCTTTGGCTCAAATGCCAAGGATGGAAATGAGCATGGCTAGGAGACAGCCATTTGCTTAGGAAAATAGGGGTGAGGAACGGATGAGGTACAAGCTCTTGCCTCTCAGGCAGACGAGCCATTTAACAGCCTCAGAGTGCACCCTTGCTCTTTCTTGCTCTTCCTCTGTGGCACCCTGGGCTGGGGACAGCAATCTGGGGAGCAACCTAGCCGAGAGGAGGACTATTCAATTTGCATGCAGGTGCTGAACTTCTGAAGCTGTATTACAGCTGAGGCAGGGTGGATTAATTTTGAGTCTTTGATATTCATTAACTTGAGCGTCAGAGAAAAATACAAGGAGATGACACAATTACCCTCCGAGCTTCGCTGCAGAGCAACAGCTTTACAGTCTCAAGTTCACAACACTCTAATTGATCAAGAAGGGGTGAATCCCTACGAAGGGAGGTGAAAAAGCATAAGGCTCAAGTAAGGCACTGCTATTATAGGGCTTCAGAGAGTCAATGATGCTTTGCGGGCACTTAGCTAAATGGCCCACATTATTTGCTATTTAAACCACCTTCTATTATTCAGCCCTCCTTGGGTATCAAATGATCCACTGCCAAACAAAGCCCACATTTAGCCTAAAGTTTATGGTAGTCAATGTGCAATTGTCAATTCCTTTGAAAGCAGTCGCAGTCAGTCTCATCACCATATTTCTCTCTTCAGGCCATGAATCCTTTGACCTGCAGGGCCCTAGAAAATACATCTGAAACTAGGAAGATTTGTTCCACAAGAAAGAACAGCAGTTAAAAAAAAACCCACAAAAAAAACAACAACCCACAGATCACAAAAGGCTTGGCTGCTTCGATGTGCCTGGAGTAGGAAGAGTAGCACCAGCTGAATGTTTACCTTAGGATCTTCATAGACCTCAGGGTCCATGTGCAAAATCTGCGGGTAAAGGGCTATCCAGTCTCCTTTCCTCAAAACGACTTCTTGTTCCCCTTCAAGCTTGAGAACAAAATCCTCTTGGCTGATGCGGATGTTCATAGAGGACGAGCACATTCTTAAACTCTCGTTTAAAGCACTCTCTGCGATTAAACAAAAGGGGGGAGGGGGGAAGCATCAGAAATATGGGAGATGACTGGAAGTTATACATGGCTACAGCTGCTGATTCTCCAGGAGTTTAGCAGGGCAGGCTAAAGGGAAAAAAAAAAAAAAAAAAGAAAGGAAAAAACCACACAAGCAAAACCAAACATAAAGCAGAGACCAGGAGGAGGCAATACACAACCCCGCAGGGTTGGGGTGAGTGCAGTCAGGGATGCTGAACCTCCCGAAGTGACTCTCCCTGATGGTGATGAGAAATCCTGTCAGTTGTAAGCAGCACCAGGTTTTGGGTGGAAAGTCATTATTCAGGCATCGTGTTGAAAACAACGCAATCAAAAGACATGAACGCTTTATGCATTTACATATATTTTGGTGGTTGCAAACAAGTACCAGCGAAAGCATCGATGGAGCTGTTTAGCTTGCCTTTTGAAAGTTGTTGGATTTAATGGTAGGACTATACATTAGAAATCATTTTGCTTGTAAATTCTGTAGTCACTCTGAGAATTTTTAAATGCATTTTCTTTTCAATGCACTATGCTGCCAAATTATGGTGTCTGTTGTGGTCAGAGTGAATGAAAGCAATTCATTATTTGCCTAGTAATTTTAAGAGAGAAAGACACTTCTAATTGGCCTAGAGGAAGCAAAACATAGTCCTTTCAGGTTTGGGGAAAGCAAGATTTCTGTCTCCACCATCACATCCTGGAAGGCTCCAGAAGCTGAATGTCCTTGCTTTCCCAGTGGCCTTCACCTTTTGCTCCTAGCACGACAGATTTTATGGCTAATTTCCGGCAATTTATCCTGGCAGTTTGAGGAGGAATTCCTTTGGGAATAATATGCATAATTTGCATAAATCATTCTGATAGCATGTATATCAGCATGTAGCTCCTGTCTAGGGCTGCATCTCTCACTTTGTAATCAAAACTGACTATTTTTCCACCAGTGTGTATGGGTACTGTTATATGTGACTTGATTCCTTCTAATCATTAGTGTGAAAAATAGCCTAAAATTGGGTTTTCATTTGCATGTAATAATCCATTTGTGTCTGCCTTTATGTTTTGTGATATCAAATAAGCCTTCTCTAAGTGTTCACCAAGGCACTGCAATTGCTGCACCCAAAAGGTTAGTTTATTAGAGACAGTAGCTACCCAGTGTAGATGCCTCTGAAAAAAATAATAACAAACGTTCTTTCACTAAAAATTAAATCTGGTGCAGCATGCATAGCAAATAAAGTGGCCCTGGATGCTTTCTTGCAGGAGGTTTTTCCTTAAGCATGCATTTGTCTAAAGAAATGAGGCTGCGGTCAGCTTTGTGTGGCCAGTGCCATGATTCAATGTGACGTACAGTGAGTCTGTGCATATTCTTTTGGACTGCCTTCGTTACTATAATCAGGCAGAGTCAAATCGGCTTGTTGGTGACGAAGCCAGAAAAGAACCCTGGTTCCAGAAGATGGCCTCTACTGCGGATAGCCACAAGGCACCTGACACGATAGATTTCAACTGGCAGCGCTCTGGCAACAAAACTTTACGCGGTACAAAGGAAGGGTCCAGCCTCGGCTCCAGACTGCCTTCAACCTGCAGAAAATGAAGCTGGTAGCTTTGTACCAGTCCACCATTTGGAAATGGTGGTGACATACGTGGAGACAGCAGAAATCAAATGAGGAAGAGGGAAGGAGGGGAAAAAAAAGAGAGAAATAATTACAAAGTGCCGCGGCAAAATAGCAGCACGTTTAACCACCCAAGCAACGCGGTCACATCCTATCGGCGGACATCCTCCCAGAAAGCGCGGCAGTCCCTGCCCGCTGCCGGATCTCAAATGACAATTGGGCAGCATATCTTATGCAGAAGTTAATCACAATAATGGAGCACAAAGTGTGGCTTAGCGGTCAGATCGTAAATGACAAATCTGTTTTACCTTCTAGTACCAGTTATGTGTGGAAGGCGAGCTTGGCTCTTGCTCTGAGCGATCATGCCGATAATCATTAGATGACAAAAGTAATGAGTCACATTATGATCAACAAAGGAGAATGGAGCTTATATAGCTTTGCAGGCTCACATTAAAAAAATAGACAGTCAGCTTTCCACAAATGCCAGAGCTATACATTGAGAGGAATGACAACTGCACAATAAAACTGCAGCCTTTACTTGCAGTTGTCATAGTTCAGCAGACACCAGCCATCGCCGCTGACAGACCAGCTGGGTAGCTTGGGAGGCCTTCCATTCTGCACCGTGAGGTACAGTAAATTATCCAGCACGGTAGAGCAACATCTGTTTCTGTGCTTGTGCCGAACAAACAAGGCAATTTAAAGCATACCAAGGGATAACCAAGCAGCAAATGAACATGACCCTCATTTTTTCCCCCCTTCTTACACACATGAGATGCTAAACTTCACTGTGCAAGCGCTACATAAAGAAGCCAGGCTGTTGTTTGATAAGGTGTTGTCAGAGAGATTTTACATCTTTTCTAGAGAGAGAAGGAGGGGGGAAGACAGAGATATATCTCATAGTATTGTTATTCTTAGAATCCTCCCACTTCTCTCTTCATTTCTCTTATACTAAAGCTAGCACTCAGCTTCCAATTCATTCTAGACTTTTTTTTTTAAAAAACTGTTTCAATATACTTATAAATATTCAGTCTTTAAACCCTAATTTGCTATACTTAGTTCACATGCCTTCAAGCATTTGTCTTCCAATTTCCACTGAATAAATGCGTACTAATGAGAAATAGAGCAAGCTGCTGAGGCAAAGCTGGGTGACTTGAGCCTGGCCTGCCACCAGCTTGTGATAGGCAGGCAAATTGAGTTAAAATGAAAAGTCTTGTCAGCTGAAATACAACATGGTAGCCAAACAGCAAGCTGTCAATCATCCAGCCAAAACAAGGGACTGCAGGTAATAAAAGGTCATTGCGAATCATAAGTGCATTTGGCTTTCGTAGGCAAGTTAATTTTAATTAAACATGATCTCTATCTGTAAATGTTTTATAAAACTTATTGTGCAGTAATGCATTGTTAATTGTACACTAACACAGAGCAGGTAATAGGGTGCAATAATTATTAGAGTGTATTGTAGGAAAATAGCTATTGAGTACGCAAATATTTGGGGGGGTCATTTACCCACGGGTATCACGGTGTGCCAACACAAACGATAATCTGAAACAAGTATATTTGCATCTTACTCAGAACTAAATGGTGCTGCCCAGCCCATTCTCGAAAAATATATTTACTCCTTTCAATTCAACCACTGATTTTAATGCTTAGCATTTGTGTTATGACTACACACTCTGTATTAGCTCCTTTTGAGTCCCTACCCTTTCTTGTGTACAAAACAATTTTTCAAGCTGTGCTCTTTTTGCAGGAATATCTGGGATTCAGCAATGACCTGGGGCAAGAATACTTCACCATATAAATGAATGGGCTAATATTAAATAAACGAACTGACTAAACATGCCTAGCATTAAACATGCACTAAATACATCTCTGCTTTACCCTTGGCATTTCCATTATAACCAGTTTAACTGACACACCATTTTCATGTGTCCTTTACTATATTTGAGCTCTGTTGTGAGCCATAATATCTAATAATGTATGTTACTCTGTGCACACAAATACACGTTTGGATTTTGGGATTGTATTGTGTTATGCAGACAATACAAAGGGTGCTGCCCCAGAAATGCCATCAGAAGAAGATAATCAGGGCCAAAATTTGCTACTTTGATTTTGGGTTTAATGTGTTTTGCATTTTGGTTTTGTTTGTTTGGTTGGTTTTTATTTCCAAATAAAATAATCATGTACCTGAGCTTAGAATTTAGGAGTAAATCAAGCCATGTTGTTCCCTAGACCAAACACTCTGACCATAATAACAATGCTCTTCTGGAGAAAGACATTTAGCAATTTGTGCTTCTTCTCCATAGCATGAAGAATCAAAAGGACTTGTTATAGTAGGCCAAAAAGAGGACGGAGAATCAGAGTGCTTAAAACAGGAGAGTGAGATGACAAGGTGATGAACATGCAAGCATCCCACCTGTCTGCCTCATTTGAGAGCAGGGACACAATCCCAGTTTCCTACGCTCCGGCTTGTCACAGAGGGAATGGAAAGAGGAAAAGCTCAGTCTTGGAGGTTTGGGGTCAGTGGCCTTCCTGCAAGAGGGGAGGTCTTGGCATGCAAGCAGTGCAATTTGGGACCTTTGTCCCTCCTCCACATTTATTAACAAAACATCCCTTTTCCCTTTCCACTGAAGCATGACTCTATTTCTCTTATGGTACAGATTTTTTTTCTATATTATTATTTTATGGGACAGTATCCAGCCCTTTATGACTTAAGTGCCAGAAGAATTGAAATCTAGCTTCTGTTCATATCACATTATGTTTAACATGATTATGAAATTTAACAAAAGTGTTACAAGAATACTACAAAGTAGGATGTGGCACTTCCCTCTCAACACATAAATCAAATGCTACCAAGGTACTTCAAGATTTCAAGAAGCAGAGGAATGACACAGTTAATGTTTTTAAAATGTTCATACTGTTTTGCACCAGATGGTTTTAGTGAACTACATGGTTTTATTTTCCTTATTCCTACATTTTTGGGGAGCCTTTTTCTTCCCCCTTTTTTTCATTGGTCATTCCAATCTCAGTCTATAAATATAAACCAAGTTCTCTTTTGATCTCCTTGATGCTTGGTAACTTATTTATTGGTGTATGCTAGTTCTGATGTGAAGTAGTTTTACTTGTGCTCCTTAGAAGTCCATTAAATGCTTAGAAATCATGTTACTCACCAGAATTGTCACCCAATACCTCCTCTACTTTAAAAAACATTCTCCATTGGTTAGAGATAAATCTGCATCAAAACAGCCATGACTCTGGATGTAACCAACTTTGTAGACTCATGATATGTAAGATTAATATTAATGCTCTAACACAAAGGAAATGGATCGGACTCAATTTTGTATTTGTACTAATCACATCAAGTTTGCACACAGATTCTTGAAATGTGCCACACTGAATGATCTTAGAGAATGGCAGCTATTATAAGGATCCAAACCAGGCACAGAATGCACTGCTCCACCATCATCCCTTCACACAGCTTTGTTTAAGAGTAGAGCATGAGTTCAGGTCATGAGCTACCAAGACCTATGGACATGAGCTTGTTCTGAACACAGGATTGGTTTTGATATTTAAAAACAGAGGATTATTGAACCTTTAATCTTTTGTTCAGCTGTTGTCTGCCCTTGTAACACTACTTGTGGAGACTCACAGATGATTAAAAGTTAGGTACCTACCTGCCACACTGTCTTTCATCTCTTGGGCTATTTTCACCATTTCTCTTGCCAGTGTCTATGCACTACCAAATGAAGTGAAACCAAGAGCTGATGCTCTGAAGGCCTATACAGCTCCTGATTCAACAACTTCCAATGATCACTGGCAAAGGTCTCCCTCTGAACCCTGGATCCAGAACTGGAAGATGTGTAGCTCCCTTAAAGCTCCCTCTTTTGAATAAAGTACTAAAACCACCATTTCTCCTCTGCAAATATTTATCTTATATTTTATTTGGAGGCATTGCCCAACAGAAGCCTCCTTTAGAAGCCTTTTTTTGTTTTGATAAAAAGAGAAAGAAAGGAATTGCTTGCGGATAAAATATATTTGCAGTTTAAATATACAATCCCACTTTAATTTCAGAAAAGGGTCTTTCTTGGCAGTACCATACAGAAGTATTTGAAATGCATTAACACTTCGGCAGATGCTCAGAATCAAACAACTTAATAGGCATCAACTTTTTTTCAAATAATTGCAAAGCTTCGATTTAGCCTTTTGCATACCTTGCATAGTTAATTACCTAGGCTTTAATGTTTACATGCAATGAGAGTATCTACAGCTATAAACTACATAATTTATAATTGATGTAAATGGGTGTTATTATGTCAATTAGGCAGCTGTGTCCTCCACCTTCTCAGTAAACAGAAATGAGTGATAAACCGAGTTTGCCGGGAGAGCCCCTCTCCTCTTCCTAACAGATAAAAATAAATTACCTAGGTAGACCAGGTTGTCCAATTGTTCTCTGGTGAGGTGGATGTTATATGTGGGCCCTCTCTTTTGACCTGTTGACTGCAGCAAATGGTCAATCTCGTCACGCACCGCTGCAAGAGCTTCTGGGTGCCGCAGAAGATAATACATGGCCCAGAATGTAGCTGGAATCGTGTTTCCCACAGAGGCCCACAGGAAGGCAAAATGATGTGCTGGGAGAAAATAAGTGAAAAGGAAGATTAATAGCGTTTATTACACTGATTAGATTTGCAGTGTGCTAATTAAAAGATGTTAGGACACAGACCCAGCCAAGGATCAGTGAATGCTAATGAGGACCAATAGGCTTCTGAAGTCTAATTTTCTGCTTAATGAGAATAGTTTGAAATGTAATGTCGGGGGGGTGGGGGGAATAAGGGGAGGAAATGCAGCTCAGTTATAATCTTTCTCATTATCACCATTAAGTATCTTGTTTTACCACCTCAGCACAAAAAAAAAATCAATTATCATAGAGGGTTGTTTCAGAGTAAAACATTTTATCATTAGCCAATTAGAAAGAACATAAAAAAATTTCAAGGTCGCCATTTTGCCTTTTTATTTCAAAGGTCTATAGTAAATTATTTTATTTTAGACAAGCAATCATTCATAAGTTTCCTACCTGCTTTGTCATAATCTCCAAGCAGCTCATATTTCTCAAATATATCTTGTCTGGCTTGGACCACTTTTGACCCTCCCAGCCATTTTGTCATGTTCTGAAGTAAAAAATGATGTATAAGCTCCTTCCGAACCTTCTTGGTAGCTCCTAGCAACTCAATTGGTATGTTTGCAGCTAAATAGGGAAAGCTGGCATCAAACTTGATAAATTTGTCTCTGATTTCACTAATAACTTTGTGGCCATCTGCAGCAGGAACTCTTCCATATAGTGTTACAAAACTGGCTTCAAACATTACAGAGCAGCAGAATTTGTACATTTTTTCTGTTTCCCAATCTGTTGCTTGTGAGCATTTCCATTCAAATATATCCTGGAGATTTTTCATCATGTGGTCAGAAATGATATCCAAAGGCTTGCCTTGTAGATACTGGTAGATTCTGTGCAGGTTTTCCTTGAGTTCAGGGAATTTTCCTTTTGACAAGGCTGGGTAGTCAAAAGTTTTAGATGCCATTTTATTAGCGAATTCATGAAATTCAAGTTGCTTGCTATTTCGGATGACATAGACATATTGAAATGGGTCCATGATAAAGGTAATATATCTACCTGAATAGAAGAACAGAAAAAAATTAGTGACACTTGCACTTTTGTAAATCTGGTGACACTTCTAGAAGCAATAACTGAAAATAAGCCAAAGACTGTGAAAAAAGAATGCAGAAAAAACCCCCGAAGTAAAGATATGTGAAAAAATCTGCAAAGAAAAAAAAAAGAAACAAATATTATATAGATTTTCTTTGTCAGGATGCAGATTTCATCAGTGAGCACTTTGCAGGCTCTTCTAAAATCCTTGTGAAGCCATTTCCATGTAGACGGATCAACTGTGCCAACAGTTGTGTGTGATCTCTTCAAATGTGGTGTTCTGAAATAAATAATTTTCTGCTCAGGTCTAATTCATGAAAATACAGTGTGGAGTCACAGCAACATTTGGAAACTGTAGGTTTTCACTAGCAGAAAGCAAGAAACACAGACATTTCACCTGCACAGAGGAAAGTGAATGACAAGGGCTGGAGTGGAAAACATGCCACCTAGGCAGCTTTTTCCAAGCAGATGACACAGGAACTCATGATCTGCCAGTTACAGCTTTAACTGCACGCTGCAAACCCCCAACATTTAAAGCTTTTCTCACATCTGGCTCTTTTTCCCTGAAGCTTTGCTAACTCTTTGTTAAGAATGTGCTCAGTATCCATAACATGACTACCTTAGCTTATGAATGTGAAGTCACAGCCTGTGATGTAGCAGGCACCCTTTTTAGCATGGGCTCCACTTTGGGATACACACTGCCCCAGTGCTAGGATCCATTGTGTCAGAGTGCACCACCAACTTCCTACCCTTCCCAGGGTCCCTAATGAGGTGACACAGTGATGCCTTCAGCTCCTTGTACAGAGGGATAGGAATGCATCAAGTTAAATGCTTTTTCAAATTGCCCCTGCCAGAGAAGTCCTGCAATTTCTCTCCAAACTTCAAGACAACTGCTGAAAAAAAGCATTTGGAGGAAGTACCATGAATCAAAATGCCAACACTCCCAAAGCTCACTTAAATCTTAGCTCTTTATAGATGGTTCTAAATTTAGAATTCCTGATTCTTACCTTGAATGAAGAGGTGCATTAGGGAAAAAGGGTACCTATTAAAATGTACACTTTCCCTGTGAAATATCCCAGTCACAAACTCAGGGAAAGAGCAAAGCTTCCAGCACTTACAGTCTAATTCTGTCTCACTAAAGGGACAAATCTCCTTTGATTTTAATGGGAACACTACATGCTTAACTGCGGACCAAATTTGGCTCCGTGACAGATGTCCAGAGATAAAGTAGTCACTACCACTAAAAATGTCAAGTATCCATGGTTACCATATAGTGATATCTGAATTATCATAGTTATTTCATATTCTGATTTATATACACACACAGTGCTCTATGGTATCTGGGTACACTCTGGACTTCCTCTACAACTACCAGCTGTCATAATTCCCCTCCCAATTACATCAACTGCAATCCCAGTGAGCTTGTAAGGAAATGTAAAGGATATATCAAGACAGAATTTAAACCCTTTTTCTTTTTTGTCAACAGTGTGTGAACGTTTCTACGATACTCACGGATTTTGTTTCAATGCAACATAATCAACCATAGCTGTAAATTTAATTTTAAAGAATGAGTATATTGAGAAACCAGCATGAAAGAGAGATCCTGAATTCTCAGTCCCCTTTTTAGACCTTCTCTGACTACAGAAGCTAACAGGAATTTTTAGTCTTGACTTGACTTTGTTCTTGCAGGATCTTTGTTAAGAGTCCTAGAATTACCCTCTCTTTCCAGCTTTCACCTACTTTCATGCTCTTTATTGAGGCTCCCATCTTTGTGATCAAAGCTTGGAAAGAATGTCCATTGGAGCAATTTTTAATAAATAGATTTGGAGTGTTATTAACCCTAAAGATGAAAGCTGGCTTCTTAACTTTGCATTTACAGGGTAAACAATTTAAGTTAAGATTTTTAATTAATATTAATTTAAACCATCTGTCCACCATCTGCTTATTTCTGATGCAAAATATGAGTTTCTTTGTGATCTTTAATCAGACACTTAGCAAACGCACATCAATTCTTATCATTTTTAAGTAAGAAAATGTTTTTCAGCAAATGAGTTTTCAGACAAACAATTTTAGTAATAATTTTAAATCAAAACTCACTCGCCACTAGCACATACTTTGAAAAAAAAGCCCCTGAGAAAAAGAGTATTACAGATCCTGGTTTTATTATTCTCATCAGGTTCCTGGTAGCAAAAAGTAAGTATGTAACAAAATATAATTCATTTTGTAGAATCAATTCAGGCTCCAGACCATATCACTTCAAGTCAACAACATATATAAACACATAAACCAAAACATTTCTTGTTGCTACATTTAGTAAGGGTCTAGATAATCAGAAAAGTGGAACCCCCCTATAACAAAGGCAGCTTGTCTATGTATGCCATTGAGAATCTAATTTTAGATCTCTTAATTAGAAAAGTACTAAAACCTGGGCTAATTAATGGCAGTTAGAAAGTTGTGAGAGTGGGTATGGGAGCCTTTAACAATTACAGTCATCCTTGCACACAGATGCACTACATGGCTACACTGCTTACCCCGGTCTCATCCATAGAGGAACAGATTGCTAATTACAAAATCGTGCCCCAACACCTCCTCTACACCCTGAACAGCAAACATCCTAAGTGGAACAAACTTTCTCACCTCAAGTTATGATTTTAAATTTTTAAAGTGCCAATATGGTCCTTAGTTTTGCTTTTAAAATCCTGTCCTTGTCCCCAGTGAGGTCTCTTCCCACTGATTGTCCCTGGTGGTGTCAGAGACCAATACATTAAAACCTTTCATAAAGTTTTCAGTTATCATTTGGTATTTCAAAGTGCAGTTTCCCCCTCTACTCCCATGTCTTTCCACTGCAGCTAATGCTAAGATAATCTTTGGCAAGTAACCTTTTCTGAAATCAATCCAAAATCTTGATATTCATGAGTTTCCATCAGAGTACTAAAAAAGGTAATGCCAAATCAGCCAAAAATGAAGGCATACTACTATCTCCACAAATCAGGTAGCCTAAAATATTGACGGCATTCATATAGAAACCACTAGAGACTAAGCCTTTCCCTGTTAGTTTGCAAAAAGAACCCTTCAACACCAAAGCTAAGTAGACATGTACGTATAGAAATGTCACACTCCAATTCACAATAGTTTAAGTCACTGAGCTGTTTTATTTTATACAGTAAAAACAAGTCAAAACAAGAGATGTATCCTTCTTTCTGCAAAAAGCCCTCTGATTTTTTATTTTTAATGGCTACAGAGAGTTCATACTTCACTGTCCAGTTCTTCAGTCTGCATTACACCCATGCTGCAAATAGCCTGGTTATCTCCATTTAGTTTCTACGATCTCCGAGAAATAGAAGATTGATGTGGAAAATATGAAAATTGTCAACTTTGGTAAATCTGAGCACAGAAGCCAGTATTTGTACGATAGTTAAGAAATTACTCTAATAATGCATTCTGGACCTTTTTAATGCTAATGATGAAAGACAAGCATTTCAGATGGCATCTAATGATGGATGTTATTTCAGTAATGCTTGGAGCAGGCTTCAGCCTGGTAAGGAGTTAATGTAAATTACCTTTTGCCTATGAGAGAAAAATGTGATATGCTACTGTAGGTGTATCATGCTTTAAAGAAAAGAATGACTTAGCAGCAGTATTCAGAAAGGCAAATGTGCTTAGTAAAAACCACGAAGATTATTTTATTAAAGGTGAGTTAGTCTCAGAGAGAATGTTGCAGGGTTCATTATCACTCCTATCAACTTGAGAGGAAAAGGACACAAAGTTTAATCCTGAGAAACAACGACAAAACTGTTTCAAGCTCTTTAAGTTCTTACCTTACCTAGCCGTCTGCCTATGCTGCTGACCCTTAACAAACAGAGGGGCTGAGGAAGTATGATCATCTCAATGCCACAGAGTCTCTCTCTCTTTTCCCTCCCTATTATTTTATTTTCTGATCTTTTCCTTTTTTTTTTTTTTTTTTTTCCCCAAGACTATCGCATTTACGTAATCGTCCTCTTATTAGGGAGATTCTGCTGAACTGCTGACAATGATGTACAGTGGTGCTGCGCTGGCATGACGTTTGGGGAAAACGATTCTGCTGCACCACCACACAAAACCAATTAGAGAACTATTTTCTGCGACAGGTCAGGAATTTACATTGTTTCTCATAGAAAGATGTGCTTTTTAATTTCTTTATTAAGATGACATCCATGTCCCTTGCGACTTTTAGGGATGACAATCATTTGCTCATCACATGAGAAACTACAATCAGCAAAATCGCATTACCAGTACGGGGCAATGCCAGAAACTCCAAGCATCGTTCCGCATTTTCCAAATGAACTAGTTTGAGAACCAATAATTATAAAAATATATATTGATAGAATTTTTTGACAGGACCTTTAGACATCCACCAGGGGGGTAAAGTAATGATAGTCCACATACAGCTGGCTACGCTATGTTTGCCGAGCACAGAAACATCCTCTTTGTCATATCAGTAAGACATACAGAAATCCTGTATGCCTTCGGATCAGGACACGATAGGAGACACTAACTAGCTTTGGTTTCCTCCCTGACTTGGGGATGACAAACTATTTCTCTTTAGTGAAGTCCTGATGGTCAGCACTTTTATACCGAAAAAGAGAACCTAAAGTGGTGTCTCTGTTATGATGAATTCACAAAATCAAATATTTCCCTGCACAAGACTGAAATTATATCCAGAACTAACTCCATTTACCTCAGTGTTTATCATGGGAGGCTTTGCTCAAAACACTTGAACATAGGGGATTATCTGAAATGGAATTTCATTTATCATGGAAATAGGAATTTCTGAAACTAAATTACACTCTTAGATTGGTTAAAAACAAACTTCTAAACATAGTCTTGCATAAAATAACAAAGAGGCAAAAGAAATAAATATTTGATTAAACACTTTTAAGATTCTGAAGTATGAATGTATCCAGTTTTATGACTGTATTTATGAATAATAATCTGAATTACAGCTATTAATTGATATTTGTAAGAAGCCAAAACTGTATTATAGTGTGAATTCAAATTAAAAATAAAAAAGACTGTATTTCAACAAGAGTTGGTGTTGTACTGTGCCAAAATCACTTTCAGGTTGCAAAAGATCTGATTATACCAGTTTTCAAAAAAAACCCCATCCCAAATGAAATTTTTAAAAAATAACATATTTAATACAATAAAAATTCTCTTCCAAAGGAACAAAAGTACAGATTTTTTAAAAGGAGGAAAATTTTTATTAATTAACACACAGTTTGCAATTAAATTAATTGACTTTAAAAAAATTCAGTCCAAAATATTGCCTCTGTGGAAACATAAAGCTAATGCTACTACTCTAGGAAAAAAAGAAAACTTTATACTTTACACTGAACATTTTTGTTTCAAACTCCCTAAAGCTACAGGAATAACTAAAAATTATATAGACTAAAGCTGATAATTTGAACAAGGATATCAGTATGTAAAGGTGCAGAAGATGATTATAACCATCTATATTAATAAGAGTTTGCCTTTCTGAACACAAGAAAATACTGGATTTTATACTGACTTTAGTAAAAAAGTAGATCTCTATTGATAGATGTAAATTTATATATATAACTTTCATTCAGGATTTTAGTTTTATTCTGTGTTTTTCTTCCACAGCTAAGTGCCTATGTGAAATCACTCAAATGTTTGTATTCAATCTGGCTTAGTAATACAGTTATAAATACAGGAAACAGCAAGGTTATATCATACTTTATTATATTGTTATTTTCAGCAAGCATGATCAGAGTGAGAGGCTGGCAACGGGAAGTTTCTGTGTTCCAGTCTCGATTGTATCACTGAGTCAATGTGTCATTCATTCCCTTGTGTTCCTGTCAACCAGTTGTAAAATGTGTGAGAACAAATTCTGCACTTTTTTTCTTAAGTGTTTTCTAAATTTAATCTGATATTTTTCTGTGCAGTGTCAAGATGATGTTAGTTCTCCTTTCTTTAGGAAAAAAACCCACCAATACACAATTTAATGTGATGGCAAAATCTATGTTCATACAGTACATACCTACAAAATCTGTCAAAATATATATATACTTAGAGATGCAAATAAATCCACACATTGATGGTGATATTTTATAGATAACTATTATGCTTACAATATATGTAAATTTGAGGGATTTTTATGGGTCTATGCTAGAGAAAAATGTTTTGGGTTAAGGAAGATTCTAAACTAAACATTTGGATTAGTATTTAACTTCACTGATGGAAAAAATCAAGATACATACTAAAATATTTCTCACCAGCAATATGTACAGTGAAAATATCTCCAAATTTCTTTTGCTGATCCAATAAGAATTTGTAAGCATCTTTTCTAAAAATCAGAGCTTTCCCAAGGTAAGGAATCCAGCCATTTATTAGTGGGGGCTCTCCAGTCTTTCTGTTAAAAGCAGAAGAAAAAATAAACAGGAGTTAACTTTGGCATTAGAACAACTCATCTTTATATCTATTTATATATTACACTTAGACCCACCATTTACATCTATAATTCCTGCAATGCATAATATGTTGTACAGAAAGTTCTTCAGATATGATGGCAGGTTAAATCTAATCACACCTCTGAGCACTGAAGGCTCCATGTGGTGATTAGGAAAAATAAGTGAGAGAAATTGAGACGCATTTAACTGCAGGTCGTCCAGTTATTACCATCAAGTTATGAACACAGAAAAAATGACATTTGGTAGAAAAGATCCCAGCAAAGAGTCATCTCATTTTCAATATTTGGTGTGTCAGAGGAAGATGTATTGGAAGGCAATTATGACAGATTTAGGTAAATAGGACGCCGACACACCACACAAAACAAGTATCCTTACAGATAACATTTTAGAAATTTCAGCTTACCAGCACAGAGAACAGCCCTTCTAACTAAATATCTTTAAAATATAGGATAATAATACAGGCTGAACATTAACTATAATAAATTTTACTCTCTTTATATTTATAGTCTAAGACAGAAATGTATCTGGACAGTTTAAGAAGAAAGTCCAGGTATTGATGTTAACATCCCAGTTTAAAAAAGCAGTCATGGTGTGTTAGTTATCTTTACAGAATAGTATAAAATACCTTTTAAGAATCTACTAAGTTACATTTTTCTTTAAAAGGAAAAAAGGTTCCCACACTGTCCTACTCCTGACTGCAAGTAAATATCTTTCCTTCATGCTGGTCTTTAGTTGCTTGAATCTGATTTACAACAAAGAAACATAAAGCGTGCTTGTTCTGGAAGGGATTAAAACAAATATTCACAAACAACTCTGCTGCTACATCCCATCTGTGAAGGTGACTTATACTACATGCAGAACAACCCATTCTGATTAAACACAAGATATTTACTAGCTTGGATCTAATCAAAGATCAAGGGATCACAAGCTTTACTACTATCATACACAGCATGGATTTTTATGTAGCTGGATTAACCCTATCACAGTCACATTCCCCCTTGAACTGATGTAACAAAAATAAAAAAAATAAAATAACCATGGTATGCTGTATTTACTTTTAATTTTACTTTCATAATTAAAAATTTTTGGACAGGAAAATACAAGCCAGAGATTTGCTCACTTACTTAAAAAAAGTTATTATAAATTTAATTTACAGATAAACAGATGTGGCTAAACGAAGCTGCATATTTTGATCTCTGTTTAACTGACTACTAACTTCAGATTTAAGTTTCCAAGAACATCCTTTGTCCTCTGAAAACCAGTACATCTTCTTGTCTGACAGTCTCACAGCCAACAGTTTGCTGTGCCTTTTTCATTTCCTTAAGTTTTGTGACTTTGGCATTTTCTTTGGTTGTTTTGTAGTGTGTTTTTTATATTAAGGAGAAGGTGAAGCTCCTCTTTCTTCAATACCTCCCAGAAACCACTGCATGAATCATCCTCTTGTAGTCAAATAACAACATTATTTACTCAAATAGTCCAGAAAACTTTGTAATGTTTAATTTTGTATTAAGTGAATAAAAGCAAAGAACTAATCTGAGATTACATGAGAGGGATCACTAGCCCTGGAAGCATAGCAGCCAACTTGATACCCTCAATTATCCCTTCCAAGCCCGTAAAGAATCTGGATGATTTACCCATTTTTTTCCCCCCAGACTATTAAGTCCTGCAAGTGTCCGCCTTTCACTTCCCTGGCTGGAGACTACGTCCTGTAAGTAGCACCCTGACAAATATTTAGATAGGCTTTTTGTCATCTTCTAATTGAATGCATCTAATTTCACCCTCCATGTTCTGTCATTCGGTCAGAAGCTGTATTCTTCACGAGCTCTCCGCCGGGTAAAAAGAAGGCAGCTCACAAATCCAGGGGAAAATTAACTTAATGCTCCAAGTCTTCGGGATCACATCAGGGAGACATTTTGCTATTGCAAAGACATGAGGGTCATCGTTCACTTCAGACATGTTTAGCTCAGCAGCAATAAGCTTAACACTGTTAAACACTGTGTCAAAGCTACGTGGCTTTCAGAGAAAAATATAACACCAGTTCAACTTACGACCCACAGCAGACTGATAACAGAAATGTGTCTTCATTTCTAGCTTTCTGTCTCTTTGGGAGATGGAGGTCATCTCCACGACTTACCAATGTCTGCTAACACACGGCACAGAAAAGAGCGGCCGCTCGAATTTCAGTGTCACCCCAAATCCAGTGCCTTTCTGCACAAACCTTCAAGTAGAGAAGTGCAGCCAACCCCATTTCCTGAGGGACCCTTACTTGCATTCCAAGTATCTCCAGAAGTCTTCATCAACTTCTTCTGCTGAACGGAACCATTAACAAAACCCACAGAAACTTTTACTGCTTAATTAATTTGCTCATGAACCTTAACTCTGGACTCAAGCTTCACAGAAGTTGTAAAATTTGATAATTAGGGAAAACATTACAAGCGTTAGAGTTATATTTTACTCATGAAAAATATTTTGTTGTACCAAATGCAAAATACAACTAAGAAATATAAAAGAGCACTATGAAGTGTTTTGATGGAAATTTAGGACTGCAACTTTTTAAATTTAAACATTCAGAATGTCTTACAGATTACATTTTATTCAGGTCTAGTCTAACTGCTTAAATTCTCATTCACTTAACAAATCTCATGATATTCCCAGGTCTTTTCACTCCACATATTGGGCTGGTTTTGCTTATATAGAGGAATATCTTTACTTGTCTGAGAAGCCTCTGTGAAGTCAGTAAGACTTAACGAACAAATTTCTCACATATGTGAGTGAATTTTACAAATAAAGCATCAGCAACATGTCCAATGCAATCTATAAGTAGACGGATCAGTTACAAAGTGGAGGAAGAGCAACACAGTTGTATCATCCATCATTGTTAAATGGATAATTTCAAATGGCATTATGCAAAAATCAGCTGGCTACAAATACAGCCCATAAATAGAACGAACTGATTTTGATAACTGGAAATTTTTGTTGCTTTCACAGAGAAAAGATCTTGTTAGCAAGTAATAGAGTTGCAACATCATTTTTTTACCAAAAAAGCAAAGTTTTGGAGTTTATTTACAGTTTCCTTAAGGGAATATTTATCAGCTCACCTAAAACACAGAAGGCATTCACTCAGGTGTGATTATTTAGCTACTGAGGTAAGGCAATACTAAAAAATGTGGATGCTGTATCTATGTCTCACTTATGCTAAGCAGCAGTGATGCAATAAAACAGGAGAAAAATGAGCTTCAACATAAGTATTTCGGAAAATGTTCAATAAAAAAATTAAATTCAATGTCTCTAAACATTATGCTTTCATGTAGTGAAAGGGATTTATTTTGGAAACCCCAGTAAGGTAATTTGTAAAGGTCTCTAAACACGACTTTTTTTTTTCTTTTTTTTTTTCTTTTTCTTTTTTTTTCAGTTATAAAGAAAATACCCTGAAGATTCACAAGTAAACAGACTTTGCCAACATGATCTCTCATAGAAATATTGTTGCTTTATAAAAGCACACAAGACTATTCTTTTCTTGGTTACACCATTTCAACATCACTGCACTGTGAGGCATTGAACCCGTGTAAATGAGAGGAGAATCTTTCTCATCTCACTGGTTATTTGTATTCCAAAGGAGCAGATGCCTTTCAAATTATGCAAAAACCCACAGCGCATCTTGTACTATAGCAGATGAACAGGTTAATTTTTCTTTTTGCACATAATAAATCATAAGTGCTTTAACACCCATAGTCGCATTTCATGAACATAAACCTTCTGTTTAATAATGTCTGTTTACAACTAGAATCAGACATACAGTAATCTTTTGCCTGGGATAAACATTAATCCAGATCTGTCTAGAAAAATTATACAATTCATTACCATAAGTAATCTCTATTGTGCCCCATGCTTAACCTTCATCTTTTTTTCCTGTCCTATAATCTTGCAAATCCACTGGTGGTGTATGATTGGCATCTGGTGTTAACGCAGCCTTCAGTGCACACAGCACAGCTGAAGAAGCCCGACAGGAACACGTCACTCTGCAGGGCAACGCCGGTTCAGCTGACCGCTTTTCACAACAACTTCCACCAAAGGCAAAGAGAAAAAACCCACAAGCCAAGGAGAAAAAGGACTAACAATATCTTTTGCCACAGAGTGGTCTTTTTCACTTTCCACACCATCATTACCATTCACAAAAGTTAAAGTTAGTGCTCTGAATTTTCCATAGTATCTTTGGACAAACCGTCATAATACCATGTCCAAGCTGGAACACACCATGTCAGGGGACTTTAAGGAATGGAAATGGATTGGTACAGAGTAGAACAAAAGCTATTATGAACATGTCAAAGCAGTTAGAGATTATTCACAGGCTCGATCACAATATTTAAGCAACAAGACATGACAGACAGTGTCTTTCCAGGGGCTTATGAACACTCTAACTGTGAGGAAAAGAATGAGGCCAAAGGCTTCAACCCCAAGAAAGGTAATCCCCAGAAATGTGGTGTCTGGAATGTCTTCTTGTATTATGAGAGAGAAAACACAGGAAACTTAGGACAGGAGGAAGCCAGTGAGTTTTTCTTTTTTTTTTTTTTTTTAATTTAGCAGTTACAGTTTTTCCCTAGACCTACTTATAGGTGTTCTACATCTATGAGGACAGAAAATAAAATTTTCTTTCAAATATTTGGCCACAATGCAAATTTTGACAGTTATAAAATTATGCATGTCTTAAATCCTCACCCAAATTATCTGACTCAGTGATCTCCTGGAACTCTCAATCTTCCAGGTTGAATACATGCAGCACAAAAAAACATTCCCTGCAGAACAAGCCAGATGAGAGTTGTATATTGTACATACACAATATACAGCTGTTTTATAGAAAAAACAGCTGCTACATTGTATATTTTAGCAATATACAATCTTTTACCCTTGAATTCTCAGCTTACATACTTCCTGTGGAGGTAAAGGCATTGCTCCTATCTGGTCACTGCTTTCAGGTTTGTGGGGAGTAAATGGATGCATCATCTTGAGAGAGACATGGATTGACTCGAGGAAGAAGTGCGAGTCCTGGACAGAAGAACCTCATACTGCTACTGCCTATACTCATGCCTAGGTAAAGTGGTTTCACTGCAGTACTGATCACCATCTCTTTTTCATTAGGATAAAAAACACTCATAAAAGAAAAGGACAAAGACTCGGAAAAAAGTAGCAAAAACAATTTTGAGCGCTCCAAGGAGAGAAGAGTTTATCTGCACTCCCAAAAAGAGCAGTACAGCAAAACAGACTCTAGTGGTAATGTGAGACAAACTGGAAGAAATGCTGAGAAAAGCAAATCAACTAACTAGTGAATTTTTATAGTAATTTTTTTCACCCAGAGAAATGCAATCCTTTTGTTGAAAGTTTTTTATGTCAAAAATTTCTGTGATTTTAATAAAAAAAATACATTTTTTCTCCTTTAAAACCATACAAGGTTTTATTGCTAAGATCTCCAACTGTAATCCGTTCACCACAGGATCATCTTCTTTTCTCTCTCTTCTAGCAATTTAATTTAGGTAATCCCCAAATACCCAAAAATACCAAGACTCAATAACTCATTCAGTAACTCTGAAATAGCACTCTCTAAGAAATCTTATTCCTTGCAGTTTAGGTTAAATTACATCAAGAATTGTATGTTGACATTGTAGATAGCAATTCTTCACACTGCACACTGTGCTGAAGGACACATCTATAAATTCTACCTCTATTTCTAGTTACCAGTTGGGACATTGCCTAAAAAGCCAAAAGGCAAGTAAATACCATTGTGGGAAAGTAATCTGAACAGTTTTAAAATAGAAACCCACAAAGAAAGAGCTTGTGGCTCAGGCTTTATCAGAGGCTGAAAATTCTGAGAAATTTTACAATACCAAATGTAATGTGAAGTTTCATAACAGCCAGGATAGGAGTCATGGTGAAGACAAGACCTGGTCAATGCGACAATAATTCATTAGTATTAAAAATTAATACAAATTTAGTGCTCATAGCCTTCATTTTGCAATCCCTCTTTGCTTCTGCTCTGGGTAAAGTCTGTGAGAGCAGCCATGGCTACTCAACGCTTTCCCTGACTAAGCCCAAGGTTATTCTATTACATTTTACACTTGAGGTTATTTGTCCAGTCCAGGACTTTTCCTTTCTTAATTCAGCTTTAATCAAAGAAAAATAGGCTAGGCAGAGATGATGAAAGATTACTGATTTCATACCTGGTACCCCAGGTAGGATGTTGTGCACTGTTATCTTCCATACATTTTTCTATGCCCTTCTTGAAGACAGTCAGTAACAGAGTCTTTTCAGTCTCCCCAAGCAATCTGCTTCTCCTCACATCTAACCTTTATCGTCATGTACCTCAAGCCCACTACTTCTCACTCCGTCTGCAAAGGATAAGAGAATAAATGCCTCCCTTCACTTCTGCAGGAACACTTTATGTATTTAAAGGTACTTATTATGTTCTCATTTAGTTTTCTTTAGGTTAAACAACCTCAATTTCTTCCAGTGTTTCCTCATAACTATTTTCTAGACCTCTACATACTTGTATAATTTCTTTCTTGATTTTAACACCTTTCTCTACGGCAGTGTCCTGCACTGAGCACAGAAGTGCAATTACCTATTCCATCTCAAGGGTGACACGGTTTGCTTCCAAGCACAACCTCAGCTTTCTGTGCAAAATCACCACCAGTTGATAAAAATCCAACTTGGGAACCATTACAGGTCTCAGCCTTTTCCCAGAGAAAAGATTGTGCTCCCATCCAGATGCTGCTGATTAGTCCTCTGTGTTTTCCAGTTCGCCATTTGGAATGCTAATCCCTCCTTTGCAGGCTCGCAGACACTCCTCTTTAGGTATTATCCACAAACACAAACACTTTTTTTTCCTCATATTCCTGTGAGAAGGTTGGGATCAGAAGATCCACCTGTATTTCCTTTTACTCCTATTAGGAACATATTTATGCTGCACATTAACTGACTTTTTACCGAAGAAAACCCAATGACTTTTGTCTGATATCCCTCTCTTCCTTAATTCATTTCTGCACTTCAATATACTGCTTTGCTGCATTTAACACATGTTAAAACTGTACACAGTAAGTAGCTCATAGTAGGAAAATCATATTAACCGTCTGGCCTGGAAGTGACAAGTGAAGTGTGGATAAGAATGTCAGCACTCCCCACAGAAATATATTCAAACAGGCAGAAATCATTCCTTACGTAATAAAGAGCAAACAAATAAATTCAGGAAATCTCAGAAACAGTGGTGGGACATTATCACATTTTAAAAACCCTGGTAACAAGGGAAGAGGGGAGAATGCTAGATGAAAAAATATTGCTGCTTCTGTATGCAGCTACAGTGTTTTCTTTGAGAATGTAGTATATAATTTCAGAAGAATTTCAGAAGAATTCTTAGTATTACTGCAAAAATCAAGTATTGTTTTCTATAAAACTGCATTCTAAATAATGCAGGATGATCATTAGAATAAAAAGGGTCATGAGAATAGACCTTTCATTTAATGTAACTGAGCCATCCAGAAGTTTGGAATCTTGGTTAACCAGCCATCTCTATAATCACCAGAGACAAAAGGAGATTTTTGGAGGTATAGGTTATTATTAATAATAGAGATAGATTAGAATTGCTCATCAAGGTAGCTCCACTAGATTTCCTCTAATTCTGTCTTGTCTTTTCTCATATTTGTTTTTTGATGTCAGTTTTCCTGACCCACTCATATGAAAATGTTTTTCTCCTGCCCCTGATTCCTCTGCATACTTAAACCCTCTTGGGATGCCTCCATGAATCTGCCATGACCATTGAGCCCCTTTTCCACCCACTGTTAACCTTCTTCTCAAACCAGATCTTTCTTCTCCTGTTCAGATCTGAGGAGCCTTTGCTCACATCTCTTGCAATATGTTCTTAGTCCAGGTATTGTCCACCTGCTTTCACTTCCAGTTCACCCTCAGCCAAACCCCTTTATGAATCCTGACCACTACTAACACCCCTGTGAACCACACACACACTGCAGTGGCACAGAGAAGAAGCAAGGCTGTTGGTGAGTCTTGTCCAGTTTCCCCATTGTGCTCTCCTGTCTTCCTGCACCCATCTGTTGACTTCTGTCTTAGGCAGAGACAGGAACAGCCTTTCTACAGTGCATGTCTGCATCGTTCACTGCAAAACTGATCCTCAGCTCTGAGATCGACCAGTACCAATAAAATCACTCTCTCTCTCTCCATCTCCCCTTTCAGGAAGTATTAGCCATTTTCAAGAAGCAAATACAATTCATTCAAGATGCTTGTGATTGTGTACACATGTATTTATCAATTATGTGTATATATCAATCAGATTATGCATATCAATACAGATTATGTGTATATAAGCTTACTTCTATATGCACACACATTTATGCAAACAAAGATCACATCATTAGAAAAACTGAGTGGTGCCATAATTTCATTTTTTTGGTAGGAGTAACACAAACACTTTCTATGTTGTAACACAAACAGTTTTATTGTAATATTTTGGGTTTTACCAGTAAGCTTCTGATGTTATAGCCATGCTGACATTGTCAGTATCAGTACCACCCTTTTGACCTGAGTGCATTATATACCTTTACTGACCAGCAACAGACCACTGCAGAAAACTGCTCTGTCCCTTACTCTGTCTGCCATGCACAGAATTTTCAAATACCAGCAACCCACTCCTAATTTATTGAGGTAATTAACTAGGAAACGGGGCCACGTACTCTGTCTAAACATCTCCATGTGCATAGCTTTAGAAGAAGAAAAGATTTTGCATTTTATCTATTTAAAAGAAGATGAAATACAGCTAAGAAGATTTTTAATTAACAATTTCATGACTCCCACAGTTATGGCCATGCATTCCCCAAGTGGAAGCACAGAAGCACATGGCGATCTGCAAGCAATTTCCCTCCTCTCCCCCATGAGCTTCAGATGTCAGACATTTCACAAATTGTATTACAGAATTAACAGTCAGGACATATTTTGCTCAAAAATGTATTGAAAAACTCCAAAGTGTAGTCTCAACAGTTGAATAAACACAAAAATACCCCAGGTACCTTATTTAGTTCTCCTTTATTTGCAAATAAACTCGAAGTTGATATAATGAGAGAAGGTAACTAATCCTGTCAGCAAGGCATGTATCACAAGAAAACAGCATTTGAATACTGTACTTAGGTGAACCTTTCAAAAGCTTTAAAGTCTGTAAGATGAACACTGTATTAGTAGGTCTTCTTCTCTTCCAAAGATTATTAAATTATTCACATTTTCTTTCCAGATACTTTTTTTTCTCTCTTCCTTCCAGTGCTACAAGTCTATTGCACATGTTAAGAGAAACAGTCTTGTAACGGGATTCCCCACAAACATTAATTCTCTCCTGCTTCATCTCCTTCTGCCACCAACCTAGATTAACATCTCCGTTTCTTCATCTGAACTGATTTTCCTTCTCTCAGCAGAAACTGCAGGTGATCTATTTCAGCAGAAAGCATGCAGCAATCTGCACTCTTTATCTTTGGCTTTTTACTAGCTGCAACAAGTCTCTCCTCTTTTTCCCCTTCCTAGATGTGCTTGTGCATTCTTTACTCTTCTTCCAAAACTTCTTTTCCATTTCGCTTGTACCTTTCCCTCCTTTTCTCACCCTGAGCTCTGCTCCAGCTCTGCCCCTGCACTCAAGAGCATATGGGTCTTTTTCAAATCAGACTTTCTCATAGTTCACACTGGATAAGTCTTATGCCTGACTTAACAAGCTGCCACAATTAGGGAGCCACAAATCCAATTACTTGCAAATGTATTTTTCTAGGTCTGTGTAGTGATACTTTTCACGTAAATGTACGTTTGAGCAGCACCTTTCTATAATTCATACCATGCACTATGAAACAGCAATCTGATGGACTCTTGGGTCTGAAGTGAGTGGATATGAAAAGGGCAGTCTTTTACCAAGCAATCTTGGGTAGGACTAGACTGAAACTAGATCTCTCAATATGAGGGGAATTCTGAAGTATCTTAAAACATTTTTATTTTTATATTTAAAAAAAAATAGCCCTTAAATATATTTCCCACTAAACAGCTGCTCCTCAATTTTATTTAGCAAATATCAAAATGAAGCCAGTCACAGCCTTCTCAGCTTGCCCACAGCTTTTCCTAGGATGCTGAAAGGACTTAACAACGGGGATGGTGGTGCCCTGTCCTCCTCGGGCAGATTTTCAGAGCAGCTTGCAGCCACCCTCAGCCACACAGACTCTGAGAGCGTGGGTCGTGTGTCTCACAGGCAATCTCTGCCCGACCTCCCCCTGGGGTGCTCTCATCTGCTTTTCCCTCTTCTGAGCCTAAAACTCTGCTAAGCCCATAACAGATTTAATATGTATTAATTTAGGAGCATCAGTGCATTGCCTGAAAACAATGGTTTGATGCTTGGAAAATATATTCCTTTAATTGGTCTGTGGCTGCCCTTCTTAAATATTTATGTAAACTCTATTGTGTTCAAGGGCATAAGGGTTAAACCTAAATGAAGCCTTGTACTTGTGTGAGTTCTCTCAAATGTAATCTCTGTCAGTTTTAGGCTAACTAATTCCAGTGTTAGGTAAATGAAGAATACATTTTCATTTTGCAGTCACAGAAAGTAAGATATTACTAACTGTAGATTGTCAGACGGAACAGTGACTGGGACACTGTAGGTCTGAACATGTTTTAAATCCCTCTGCTATGAAAAAAGAAGTAGAAAACATAAATAAAATTCTCATTTTTTTTTAAATTAAAGTGAGCAAATGTCAACTTGGGGACTGTAATCAGAGACATTAGAATTTCAAATGAATACTTGTTTCATTTTTTTCCTCATTTGATTTCTGCACAAAATAGTATTAAGGTTATAAAGGATCATCTTTCTGAAGAATCCAAGATGGTTATATATGAAAATATATTATCCTTTTTTTTTTTTTTTCAAAACCAGATACCATCCTACTGAGTAATTTCATAGAATAATGGAGTCATTTAGGCTGGAAAAGACCTTTAAGATCATCACACCCAACCACCGCCCTAGCACTGACAAGTCCACCACTAAACCATGTCCCCAGGTGTTAGCTCCACACAACAGGGACTGGGGACTCAACCACTTTCCTGGGAAGCATGTTCCAATGCTTGACCACCCTTTTGACGCAGAAATTTTCCTGACATCCAATCTATACCTGTGTGCAACTTGAGGCCACTTCCTCTTGTCCTACCTATTGGTACTCAGGAGAATAGACTGACCCAGTTTCAGGGAGTTGTAGAATAATTAGATCACTCCTGAGCCTTCTTTTCTCCACCTCAGCTCCATCAGCCACTCCTCATAGGACTTGTGCTCCAGAACCTTCACCTTCTTCCTTCTCCTTCTCTGGACATGCTCCAGCGCCTCCCTGTCTTTCCCGTAAACTCAATACTAGAGCACAAAACTCAGCCAACCCATGATGAAAAAAAGACTGAACACCAGGGTTAGAACCAGGTATTGATCTGCTGGCTCTTCCTATTTTTGTCCCCATCATTCCCTGCAAATGGAGGAGAACACTATTTGTGCAACTGATCCTTTAGCCAGTCGTTCCAAGCCCTGAGGTCTCTCTTGACTGCCCTCAGACTTCTTGTTGGGACTTTCAGACTGCTACCTCAAAAATCAATAATGGATGATTATCTGAAAGCCATAACAGCGTGGAAAGGTTTCTCTTAACGTCTTTAAGCTGGACCGAGGAGGCAGCAGACTTCCCAAACAGGTGTGACCAGTCTGCATGTTGGGCCTTCTGTTCCCATCAGAAGAGAGTTTCCTATGACAGTGACCTGTCTTCTTGCTTTCTGGAAGTGGCTTTGACAGAGGGTGTGGTCTGACTTGACCCTGGTGACACCTCTATGCTAGATGAGCCCTCACCCTGACCACTGTCCAGCTACACTCACAGAGCCTCAACCCTGTTACACCTGGGGAGGTGGGGCAGTCACACAGGTGATGCTCCTGCTGCACTGGGCACGAATTTATCCCCATTGCTCCCTATCCTGTAAGTCACTGTGTTCAGAGAGGAGAGGGAGTCCTCCACATCTAATGGGCCTGTCTCAAGGAAGACAGGATGAGATTCCAGTAGTCTTTCTGTTTGTCTGTCTGTCTATCATACTCCCTGATGCTCCTCAACCTGCTCATCCTTGTCTCATTCGAATTTAAAATTTTATTAATAAAGTGTTCAATATTTTTCAAGCAGCTGCTTCAACTGGGTACCACTGCAATTGTTTTGAAACCCCACATAACTAAATGCTGATTCCCAAACATCAGATGAGGCACCTGTCTATATATGGGACACAAAATTCACAGAAGTGTCAGAACTTCATGAAACCTTAAAAGTTTAAAGCATCTCTTCTGTTGAGGAGATAATGAGCTTTACAGGTTTTAATGAAAAGAGTGTAGATACAGACAAAGAAGGAGACTAAGATTTAGAACACCTCATCCATGTTAATCCATGGATGCAAGCTCAGGACTACAGAGTGGTAATTCACCCAATCATCATTCCCTTTGCTTAAAAGGTTTCAAGAATGGCTGCACAGCACTCATCTAGCACAGAAGTCTGTAGTCTGTAGGTGTGGGTGTTTTGAGTACATTCAAGGATGGACTCCCATGTGTCTTGCTATGTGACCTAGGAGCCAGACCATTAGCACCCCAAACTGTGTCATATGACTGGGGCCGAACTGAAAAAACAGCCCGGATTTCTTCTGAGAAAGAACCTCAATACTGCTTTCCAGGAGACAGCTGGATCTGTAAGAAATCTGAAAATCCTCCAGCTCAGTTTGTCAGTAAAGCTGATATGAGATGTTGAGTCTTGTGGATGCCCTGGGCATCAGACTCTGCTGGGACAAAGCCACATCTGACTGATCATATATGCAACATGCAATCTTATTTCTATCTGTATGACCAAATCCCAAAACATGCATTCCCATTGTCCCTGTGTTTAAATATTTGCAGTTTTGTCACTTTCTGCAGTTTTTGTTTGTTTTGACTGAAAGCTATTGTGTGTTAAAAGCACAATGTAAAAACTTCCTTTATTCCAAAGGATAAGTGGGTATCAACAGCATCATAAACTGCTGGAGAAATATGGACTCACTGAATACTAGACTGAATATTCAGACCGATTGTGGAAAGAATTCACACCCTGTGCTGCACTAAGAAGTCAGGCATAGGGTGAGTCCTCAATTTCATAATCTACATGCTATCCCACTGCTCATGAACAACTGGTAACATCATAGGGGTGATGAGGAGTGCATCAAAGGCATGGCCAAAGGGTGCACTGACCATGCTGAATTTTATATTGAGGGTAGGCAGAAATCCTAAGTACTAAATTTTCCTAGCTATAGCTCAACTGGGGTTATAAACTTGAGTTCTCTACCACCAATAACTGTTCTGTATATATGCTGTATTATGTACCTTTGCTATTTTTCAATTATGAAAAAATATAAGAAAATGAAAATTAGAAACAAAAGGTTACCAGTAAAAATTTTTAACATTTCAATTCCAAAGATTTGCACCATTCTGATACAATGTAGCCTTCTGTTAATGATGCATCTGTCATTTTATTGACACCCCTAAACAGCTTTATTCTCTTTTCTAATTAAGAGACAAAGCTGATTATGTCAATCTATGAACTGGCATCTGAGTGCTTTTGTTAAAATGTAAGAAGCAATGAATACGACTATTGTTATGCTAAAACAAAAAAACTTGGGAATTTTTACTGGAAAACCCAAGATAGCATAATATATAATGGCTAAATTAGAACAGATTCTTCATATTCATGCAGATGCACATGTGATTGTATTATATAATTAAATGAAGATACTGTGTGAAAAATTAATTCCCAGTAATAGAAAACATAAAGCAACAGTGATAGATAATATGCCTGACTAAAATATGTGAGGAGAAATCATCAGATCATAAAATATCAAACAAATAAATGACAGACTAAGCTATCAATCCTCAACGAAAAATTAAGTTATTAAATAATCCAAAATGCTTGCATGTCAGGACATGATTTCAGCTCCATCCTGCTGCTAAATCAGAGACACCTACTCAGTAGGCTCTTTTAAGACAATACTGTGGAGGGATGAAAAGCTTACCATTGTAGGTAGGTCTCTGTGTTTGGATTGTCACAGGTAAGACTCTGGAACAGTCTCCCACACACCAGCATGAATTGCTGCAATCTGCCCTAACTTAAAAAGGCCATGGAAAAGACAGAGACAGGGAAATCCCACAGAGTCAGACTGTCTTCAATATTTTGGGATGGTAGCAGTTTTCAGACTCAAAGATAACACAAAACAGTTTTCCCCTCAGTTCTGATCAAAGGCAAGAGACAGAGGTTATGTGTCTCTTCTGGCAGCACTAGATCTTCAAGACCACTACTGGTGCTGAGCTCCTGGCAGGAAAGCACTGAATCCTTTCCAAGGAACTCAACTGATTCCATGTTTGCAGTTCCTGCTGATGGTACCGGGTGTCCTCAGGACAGAGCTTAAAGTACTGCAGTCTGACACAACTCTCCTGGCATCAACTGAGCTAAAAGAATTTACACCCTGAAGATTTAGTCTTCAGCTGCTGACTGTGTCAACCAGTGTTGGCATACATCCAATGAACACATACATCTTTCCTCTTTTTCTCTAAAAATTTCTGTTCTAAATTATCAGAAAAAGCCAAAACATTATAAGCTATTGTTTCAATGGCATTAAATGTAGTTATAGCTTCTGTGCTCCCTCATATGCACATCACACCTCTGGCTGCAAACTACCATTCTTTTACCATTTGCTGATCAAGGGATCATACACTTTTGTCTCAGATAAACTACAGGCAGTGAATGGAATGGAGGTTTAGTCCATGGGGGAAGGGAGCTCCTCGCACTTTTGCTAAAAAAAAAAAAAAAAAATAAATCTGCAAGTATAAACTATAGCACCATAGCCTTTGTAGTGCATATATGCAGGTTGAGAATACATGTCTGGATAACTTATGGAGATGTCCATTACTTGTAAGATCAATGGTCTTGCTCAGTACTTCAGAACACCACTCTACTTCTGTTGCACATCATGAAATACCCAGATGACTGAAGACAAAATTTTGGGAATGGTTCTAAGGAATTAATAAAAGTGATAATAATTTTTCCTCTGCTGCAAGATGTCCTCTAAGAGTCCACTCAATAACCTGCTGTGACTAATCAGTGTAAATTTCCAGTTTGACTACCCACTAGTAAGGCTGGGCTCTTCTCTGTTTAGAGAGAGAAAGGGAAGGTTTCAGCCCTTTGGCTTGAAAAGGCTCTTTTAAGAATGTCATGGTCATCTTTTAAGCCACAAACATTTTGCTCACACTGAAGTAGGAAGATTGAGATATTTACATAAGAGTTTGGAAACAAATTACACTCTAAACTGCAGCTTCCCTCACATACAGGATCATTCAGAGGTGACTGACAACAACATCAAATCATCCCAGTACAAAATGCAAATATCTGGAGTTAGGATTATTGACTGCTGTTATTTGTTCTTAATATTATTTAGAATTTTCATCTTAAAATAACAAAAAAGGAAGTAAGCACATTGAAACTCAGCCTCATGTTCTTCTTACAAACTGGGGAATGTTTTTAGTTTATTTCATTTAGCAGGTAAATAAAAACAAATTACAATCAGAAGTATAAATCCACATAGCAGTATTAACTTAAATACTGCTATTGCTAGGCCAGACAGTACTTGGTAGAGATAATATCTCATTAACACTGATACACTAACAAAATTGGCAATGGTGGTCACAGAATACGAACACCTGCACACGTGTAGGACTTACAAACCAGTCACTAACAGACGAGATTCCCAGGGAAAAAGGACTCTATATAATCTGAAGAGCTCTCAAAAAACGCCTTTGAAAATCAGATTAATAAAATCAAACCCTATCACTGCACCTGTCCATGGCCCAGACACTGAATTCTTCTTGTCTGTGCTGGGATCAATTCTGACCACAGCCAGGCACTGGACCTCTGCCAGCCACAGCAGAAGCACTGGTCTTCCAGTAGAACCGGCATCACAGCCACTTCCGTGCTTCTCCCTTTCTTGTCCCCCGACTCCCCCTCACCCCCCTCCCAACAGCTCCTCTGGATGGGCCAGAGGACATGGCCAAAGGAAGGGAAGCGCAGCCAAGACTTTGCTATGCCCCAGCAGCCCCTCTCTGCTGTTGCAGGGTCACTGGCAGCCAGAATGATTTAGAGCAGCCTTCAGGCTATTCTAACTTACAGTGAGGGACTTGACTGACTCATTGCTGCTCCAGGACTGTGGGAACATAAAGCTACCTTAAAGCCATTTCAGTCATCCCTGCTTCTGAGTTGCGCTATTTTATCCTTGCCTGTGACTGAAAAAAACCGGAGAGTGTGGGTTGTTTATACATCTTGCAGCTGCAGCAAGTGGTGGTTTCCTTTGCCTTTCTTCTGGCTCTATTTGTTGGGGTTTTTTTTGTGTCTGTTTTGGCTGTATAGACAGCTCTGGTAGTGTTCATAGCCCCGCACTCCATCTGAGACGGTGATTTATGGCAGTCTCTGCTCTATTGATTGGTCTTCCAAAGCTGAGGCTCCCGTCAGCTGCAAGGCTGTGGGAAGGCATGCTGTGCAGGAGTTTGCTGTCTGCAACCAGGACAAGCAACATTCTTGAGGTTCCCATGCGTGCCATGCCCATCAAGAATAATTTTGTACTTCAGCATCCTAATTTTTACAGAATCAAATGCTAGTGACAAGCTCAACTGAAGAGAGATCAACTGTTTCATCTCATTGCTTATCAGCTTTGCTTGCATTTTAACTCCAATGGTACTTTGGATTAAATTTCTGCATCGATAATCTGTTTTGTTAGGCACAGAAAATATCAAACTACATTTATTCTACTAATTCCTGTAGCACTCATGCACTTACATATACCTTCAATATTCTCTTTCTTTTTATATTTCCCATTTTAATTTAATGCTCTTCATTGCAAATTTTTCACACTTACCCTCTTTGTCCTTTTCTTCTATAATACCTTTATTAAATTAAATCTTTTTTTAAAAAAGTACTTCCATTTTTTAATATTATTGCTTCTTCTCTATCACTATCTAGATTTAACATTTCATTGAGCAGACAGTTTTAATTTTCCATTTCTTCAACTGTTCTTTCATTAGACTATTTCTTAAGTCTTTCATTTTATTTTTCTCTTTTGTAATTTGCTTTTAACCTGCCTAATGGACTTGTCTCTTTTGTAATTTGCTTTTATTCCCTGTTACTCTCCTTGTGACTACTCTTTGTTGCTCAGTGCTGACAAGTGTTCTTCCCCATCCCCTGTGAGTGACAGTGACAGCATTTGAGTGGTAGCTGGCAGATTTAGGAACAGTAAGTATCTGTCTGAAAAGATTTTATTTGGTTTTATTTTTATTTTGACTGTAAAATCAGACCTCTCGAATCCTAGAGCACCAGGGGGCATTGTTTCATTTAGAAAATAAAAATTGTGATAGCTATTAACTTCCCAACAAGTCCACTGCAATACCAAACAGAGCCAAAGGGGAAAAAAAATGGAGCTATTAAGGCAAATGCAGCAACCAAGGAGGGTTACAGGTCAAACGTTTTAGTGCTTAAAAATGAGTATTATTCTGGAAAGCCGCTCTACAGTGAATCAGAAGCGTTATACCCCTGACCTCCATGCCTCTATGTCTCAATGTTCAACTATAGCATCGAGGAGGTAATAAGGAATTGGGAGTTACATTGACAGCTCTGGAGCAGAAACATGAATTTAACCAACAGTGGAAAATATTGACTGAAGTATCTAGAAGGAGCAGGCAGTGACAGTCTAGGGAAATTACATATAAATGTAAAGAAATTGCCTGAACTGCCATTAAAAAGAATGGAAATGTAAAGCAACAGGAGAAAGTGGAATGTCCCACAGGTCCAGCAGCTACATTTTAGTGAAATAATTAATAGGCTGCATTTCATAACGAATTGCAGGGTAATAACAAACATAAGTGCAGCTTCACAGCTGACTAAACTCACAATAGCAACAGGCAACCCTATTACCACTACTGAAACAATCCTGTTTGCCAAAGAAGAAGAGAAAAACAAGGCAGCAAAACTCTCTATAATTATGAGGGAAATCATCTATGTAACAACTTAACTAATGCCCAGAAGCTGAATGACTCACAGCATTAAGAAAATTAGAAAGGGTGCTCAGTAGTATTATATAATTCAGGACACGTACATTAGAATACCATGGTCTTACCATGCCAGCAACAAATTTAAGCACTATGCAGTATAGAGCTCCAAACCCTGCAGATCACAAGCAAATGCTTAATTCAAACCACAGAGCAGAATTAAGTGTGTAGCTATATACAGATTATGGATCTACATGTCCAAAGATGGATTTTTGTTATTTGGATGAGAGGCATTGTTAGTTTGTTTGTGGGGTTTGGTTTTGTTTTGTTTAGGGGGGGAGTTGTTGTTTGTTTTAGTTTTATTTTCATGCTTGATTTGATGCTTGTGTAGCTTTAAGAGCTCCTGCTCTAAGTGTGTTTATAAGCAAAATTACATAAAATGTAGCCCCCTCTGAATTGCCTGCGGCAGGTGAGGACCTCCTGATGCAACTGATGGACAGCACTGTCTGAAACATAGACTCTGCCCACACTGCCAAGTCTTGCTACAGCTCTCTTAGCTCAAGTCTTCTTGACTCAAGCCCAGGGCCAGGTCACATACAGACCAGACATACAATCTAAGAACAAGCTTGATGTAGTTTACTTAACCCACTAATTTCCAAATAAGAAAATTCAGGTAAAAAAAAATTACCCCTTTTTTAGTTTGGGCTCCATTTATACAAGAAGAATCACAGGTGCCCTTGAGCAATACCTGCTGAAACCCACAGGAGCTTCTCCAAGTTCATATTTCTCCTAGGTAGAGGCAGAACCCAGGAGATACTCTGCGTGCCCCAAGGTGAAGTCAGATGGAAGGCAGCAGAAATCAGATACCAAATTCAAACTTGTACAGCAAAGTTTTTACAGAGCAACTATTTCATAAATCTCCACTCCTTTATGTTGCCTTCAGCTTCTGAGCCCCTGCTGCTCTGCATCCCAACAACAGGGCACCACCTGGCACATTGTGCTGCTCCTGCAAAGAGCATATTGATTCTCCATAAAAATGGGAAACACATGTCAGAACTTCATGGTTTGCTGTAGAGACTTCTGAAGATTAGAGAAATATATGTCTATGTTTATATAAATACAAATAAAACAACAACCAACTCATCAAACACAAAAAAATCTATTTATCCCTCTACATGTCATGATTTTAAGGGTTTTTCCCACTACTTGCAACAGATACATTGTTTCTTTTTTACTAATAAAGACAATGCTGACCCCTCTCCTTTATAATGAATAAGCAAGAAAGCAAACATTCATATTACAAATAACACATTATTACACACACCTATACTGAGCTAATTAAATTCTTGCCATTTCCTTATGCGCTGTATTTTACCTACTTGTACATTATCATTTTACTGTGGTAACTCATATGACTCTAAATGCTCATTTTCTTGTTACATTATAAGCAACCTGTTGGTGTCTAATTGAATACCAGATAAGTAATTTAATCTTGAGCTTCTACTGCCATCTGTAATATTAGGAAAACATTGTATGTAAATCATAACCATATACCCAATTGGTTAAGAGTTTACTGTCCTTCAAGAAAACATTCAGCAAAACAGCTTGCAATAACTCTGTATTATTTTCCATACATACTATCAACAATATCTTTTATTTATTTTCTTGTACATTAGCATTTTAAAAATAAGTGTTTATGTTTATTTTTTCCTTCATTAAGGTTTGTTTTGGAAATAACATGGCTAAGTTTGAAATACAACATTTACAGTTAACAAAACTCCACGTTCAGTGAATGCTTACCTGTGGAGCTAATGTATTCAAAACACAGGTTAAAGCTCAAAAGCAGGTGGACACAGCATAATTAACCCATCATCCAGATACAAATCCACCTGTGAAATTAGGAAGCCTTTGGAAGCATTTTATATGCAAAGCCTTTGAATACATTTAGGATAAGTCTTAACATTTCTATCTGAAACACCTTTTAGGATATTTAGAGAAAGACCTTCTGTGAACAGATCTGCATTTTCAAGAACTGCTCTGAAATCTCAACCTAGGCAACTCTCATGGGCTGCAGTTATGTTTCATCTGCCATGTGCTAGACTGCAATGATAAAGAGGATGTTATTGTTCATTTCAATTTAATGTGTGGATAATACTGTCCCTAGGCACCAAATTTCTACCAAGGAGGTTAGATTATTGTATTATCCACATAATTAATTGCATTATCAATTTTCTTACTTTTTAAACATTTGCTTTTGGTTAGAGAGGATTATTGTACTGCTTCTAAAAATGTCTTTACAATTAATTATCTTTCACTGCAGCAAGCAACAAGGAAATGGATATTAATCATATAAGACTTTCTCAAATTGCTGGGATTATCTCATTTTTAATTACAGGTGGCATAAACAGTGCAAGAAATGTGGCAAAATACCTATATCTTCTGTAATATGCTTTTTTGCACTGAAATCAGTCTGCTTTCTTATTTACATAAAATATTCCAGTCTGCCTTGGAAAGGCTCTTCAGCCATCACTACTATCTGTGGGAAGTTTCACCACGGAAAACAAACATCAGCCATCAGTTCAAATCTGCCTTGCAGCCAGTGAGTCAGGGATGTCTTCCTAGGGGCTTTAAACCAGTTGTGCTCCCAGACAACACAGAACAATGCCAGCATCTCATTTTCGAGATGTAACTGACACATTAAAGGCCCATGATCCTTAATTAGAAGCACTTCTTGACTCAAAAATGGACCTGATAATCCCACTAAAATGCCTGTTTTCTAACCACCAGAACATCCTTGGTCCACCCGAGACATGCTTGCACTGGCTCTCTCCACTGCATGCCTGCAACACCCTGTGCTCAGCTCATGGGTCCCATCTCCACAGTGTGAGAGCACAGCAGACATTCCCAGCCAGCCAGCTGGGCTCAGCTGCCTGAGGTAAGTTCCTGGAGAGGGAGGAAGGTAAAAGGAGAGGGAGAAGGGAGAACAGGATCAAGAACAAAACAAAGAGGAACATCGAGCTGAAAAAGAAAGGAATAGATTAAGAAGTCACCCAAAGACCTTGGAAGACAGAAAACAAGATTAAGAAAAATGCTGAACTCCAGTGAACAAGGCAGCAGTATCTTAACCAAGTTGGTCATGACCTCATAGATTTTTAAGAGCTGGCCTTTAACTAGAGCCTGGAAGGGTGCCCATGGAAACTAATGTAGAAATTATGTTTGAAGTGTTAGCCATGCAGCAAAATCCATCAATGGAAAGTTTAAAATTATAAAAATACTGCTCATAGGCCAGAAAACCTAAGTCTCTGATTCACAGAAAGTGCAAGAGGCAAAAGACATTTGTCTGTGCATACTTCTCCTGCCATGCACTTCCTGGCACACCTGCTGCTGGCCCTAGAGTCAACAGGAAATCCAGCTCTGGGAGCTGTCAGTCTCACCTTGACTACTCTTTTCTTTAAACATAATATGACGAACACAAAATATTAATAAAACACATTTCTGATTTGGGGAGTGGAGGAAGGAAGCCAGAAGCAGACACAAGAGAATACAGTTTTCATTCACATGTACTCCCAGACCAAAAGATCGTTCATTCTGTATTAATACATTATTTAAAATCTACTTGTGAAAGAAAAAACAGTAGATAAGAAAGCACAAGCTAATATAAGCTTTTCTGCGATTAGTGAAGCAGAGGTCTCATCTTGCAGCCATGGTGCTGAAACTATACTGCTTTCATGTGTGTGCTTACAGCACTGCTCACAGTGTGAATATTTATATAAACTCATTCCTGTCTAGCTTTTTACTTCATCAGTTCAAGTTTTGACTGAAGTTTTAACCCCATTTAAGCCTTACACAAGGAACTGAATTTACCCGATTCCTCTCTTTCTTTCAGGTTTTTGTATTCCTGGACAGCTTCTGTGCAATTCCTTACTTGCTCATCTTAAACATAAGCAATTGTGGGTTATATAAAGACTTTTCCATCTAGTACCATCTTTTTGGTTCGATTAGCACAAACATGTAGCCTTCCCACTGCTCAAACCTGTACCACCTCCAAGAACAACTCTCCACAACTCACCTCAGAAGGTACAGCAAGGTTTGTCTTGTGCAAACTGCAATATTTTTCCTCAGAAAATGCCTATGTCTCTCTCAGCACAGGATGAAACTTCTGATTCTTGCAGGTGACACCATCTGCAGCTGTTCTAAAAAAGTTTATGAGGCAGAATTCCCACTGACCAGCCTTTGCTTTCTTATGTCATCTCCTTCAGCTATTTCCTGAGTCAAATCTGCTGTAGGTAAGGCTTGTTTTAACTAATTCAGATCTTCAGCAATGAGCTTTTCTTCAAGCAGACAAAGAGAATAGATAAAATATTGCTACAAAGGAAAGGAGAGCTATAGGAGGAAGGACAATGGGGATTGAGCAGTTAAAAGCAGTAAGGTACATGAAAAGGAGTATGGCTCATACTTTCAAATGAACTTGAAAGATTACCCAGAAAGAGAAACTGCAAAGAAAGCATCTTGACATGAAGTACAAGATAGGTGAACTGTAGGATTGTGCAATGGATCCATTTCACACGGCTGTTTTAATAAAAAGCAAGATCCTGGTCAGAATTACTCTGAAGTATCTATCCAAAACAGTTTGTACACTATTAAATGTGCTAGCTGGAATTTAAATTCAAAGCCTACATCTCTTTCACAGTTACTATGGAAGCGCCTACCCTCTGTATATTTCAGATCTACAATCTTAGACTTGGCCTTCTTTGCATATTAGATTATAACAAAATGTTGTCACTTCTTCCCAAAAATATCTCTAAAAACTGACCTTTCCCTTCTTTCCTACATCAAGAAATCTCATTAAGGGGCCATGTCATCCTGCGCCTCACAGCCACTGGACATGGTTTACTAGGGTGTTCTTGATTCTGAGCACCCCTGAGGTGGGATGTTCTGGTGGGCAAGAAGGCCATACCTGCATTTTGTATTTCTTCTCTCATCTGTGTTGGGTGCAAACTTAAGCTTCTCCACTAAGATTCTTTATGACTTTCCTGTATTCTTGTGGAAAACAGAATTTTCAACTAAAGCTCCAATCTGCCAGCAGTACCACCCCTCACTGCTCAGGCATCCCTTTCTTGTTACACTACCAGCAGTTGAGAGGAGACTGCTCCATGCTCCAAGGCCCTCATGGTTACACCTCAGAGAACAGTGGGGATGTAGCCCCCTCACTTGGGCCACTCCATATATTTCATTTTATAAAGCTAGACAGAGCCCAACTAAGATCAGTCTACTGCTGATTTCTACATAAGGTCACAGTCTCGTCTGATAATGGTCAAAAATTTTAGTGACCTATTGGCTGTCATTAGCCAAGACAAAATTGATTTGCAGCTTATTTTTATCTAAGAGATGGATATATACATCCATAAGCCCACCACCACAGAACAGAGGTGACTCTTCATGGCAGATGTTCAGGACTATGTCCTTTATGTGCACATGCAATAAGGCTTTCATGAAGAGACCTCCCTCTGCTGAACGTGAGTAGCTGTGAATAACTGATACCAAGCTGCAGCAGTTCTGTGGAGTAACAAAGGACTCAGGCTGTCTGCATAATTTGCCACAAACTCTGGAGGTGCATGAACAAAAATTACCTTCACATACCCATAATTTTATCCATTCACATTACAATTGTGTCCACCCCTGGGTTACACATCAAACAAAGTGTCTTTGCTGAGGGTAGGACCACACGATTCCATAAAACATGTAACCTAAGATCTTTTCCATTATGGTACAAACCAGACTTCTGTGGTGCTCGTAAATATGATTCTTCTAACATTGTCAAAGACTACCAAATGTTTTTTAAAAGCAAAAGACCCAGGGCAAAGAGAACGTATTTATTCTTGTCTAGAAAAAAGCAAGAAATTCCAAATTGTTTGGAAACAGTAGACCTAAAAATTCACTGGAAGTAAGTAAAATCAAACATGGAAGCTATGATATTTCCACATCCCCAATGGTTATTTATAGGAAAAATATCTAAACATGTAAGAGCATATATAAACCTTTACGAAATAGGTAGCTCTTTGTAGGAGTACACAGGACATAGTAAAGGGAGTTAGATAACATGTCACCCAAAATAGACCAGAGCTAAATATGCCGGCACTGCTCACTTTCCAAACTTTTTTTTTAAATGCTGACCAAGCTCAGCTGGGCAAGACCTGCTTAGTGCAGTCATTTTCACATTCCCACTGAACATATCAGCTCTGACAATATTTTTTTTTAATCTCTGCAGCAGAAAGTAATACATAATTCCCTCTAACTCAGTCAAGAAAAAAAAAGAAAACAAACTTAAGAAGAAATTAAAAATGCAGATACAGTATTATATGAAATTTTACAATGGTCTGATGTTCCTGATATTTTTATCTTAACACATCAAGGGTGATAGAAGCTTCTTTTTGCTGTCAAAGTGATCAAAGAGAGGTTGAGAAAGAATCTATAAACAGATGCTGCCCAGTGACAAACCTTAAAGAACAAGACTGTGGGGCCAGATGTTTGAGTGACCTTCGGACTACAGAACATGTTGGCATGGTGTTGATTTAGATAGCTGTTGGCAGGGGCTTTCGATCCAGCAGCTGAAAAAAAAATTCTAAATTATGGAAATATTTTTTCTCATCTTTCCCCTAACTATAAAAACTGAAACTACTGGTCAGTGGGGCTGATGGCTGTCAAAGAAGTTGAATTCACCACACAACCCTGCCAGTAGGTATCACATCAAAAAGGAGTTAGCTGAATGAACAAGAACATCTTCAGGCTGTGCCATTTTGCATCCCCCTCAACTTTCAACAGCTGTTTCTTGAGTGAATACAGATGCAGAATAATTATACGAAATGTTTTACATTTTCAATATACTACATCATGTAAATATGTAATCTGTTATTACCTATGGGTGATATAATATAAACAACCATCAAGAAAGGGTTTGGGATGTGGAATAGGAAATAGAATAATTAATCAATAATGGTGACTTTCCTAAATTATGTTCTTCATACATTCTGTATTTGTAGAATTAAAATGACATTACAAAAACAAAAACAAAACCACAAACCCCAACAAATCAACAACAACAAATGCAGAGATAATTGATCATATACATGTTGGTTTTGTCAAATACTAGAAGACCCTGGAAATTATTATTTCATGTAACTTTAGCTGTGCTGCAATTTTCTAGATCTGTCTCAGCAAGCACTTCCATTTTTTAATCCGACTGAAGAAATTAGTCACGTACTAGGAAACACAAAAGGAAAAGAGAAAGTCATCAATCCAAAATTCCAGCAGATACTCAAGTCTGAGCCACTGCACATTACTAGAACAAATGGAGAAAGCAGAAAAAGTCTTGCTTTGTAACATTAAATGTGATTGAAGACTGTACAGTTCTTCTTACGCTTTTAGACGTTTTGTCACTTTACCTGGAGAAATATACACTGCTTATTCTGAATTGCTGCTGATGTCCAGCACTTGTCAAAACCGCTATCTGTCAAGCACTTCACAAAGTGTTGCAAAATGACAGATCAGGATGTCTGAATAGATGGAGCCCCAGGAAAAACAGAACAGATAGAAAATTCATGACTCTAAACTACATCAAAGCGACTTCTGTCAACATCATGTCAAAAGAAGGAAAAAAAGAACTGTTCATTTTAGAGGGTTTTTTTCATTATATAAACACTTTTTTCACGTATGAGCTAAGTGTAAGGAAAAATTAACTTGGTGTACAGTATGATCATTTGAATGTGCCAAAAATACTCTTTAAATAATCCAGGAATAAGGAAACTTCTAACAGTAGATACTGTCTGGCAGTTAAAACCAATGACATCCAAAAGAAATGCATGAAGAATCCATCAGCTTAAAATAGGACAAACCATCTGGCTCCAAAGAAATAAAAGTATTCTGCTGTGCGTGTTTGTTGGGTTCACAGAATCCTACAACTGGATTAATTTTGTATTTCCTCTCGAATCAGTTTTGATCATCTCTACTTAGTCTGTCAATTGCACAACCCTAATTCACTGTTATATTGCAGGCAGCAGATTTAGTAATATCAAGACAATACTGTAATTTAAAAAAAGGAGCACCATCAGCATAATCAAACCTTCCATTACAGAGAAATATTTTAAATCGTTCCTCAAAGGTTCCAGAAAATAAGCAGTTTATGATACATGACTATATACATTTAAATTATACATAATCAAATTTTGAGAAAGAATCACACACAGAATATTAGGAATAGTGCAGAGCTAGAGATGCTTTCTGTCTCACATACCTTTCACCATAGGCCCCTGCCATCAGTATTAAATTCAATGAAGTTTACTGATGCTGTATTGACCTTTAACAATCAAGAGGCTAAATGACCCTGTACAACGAGCTTGGTGGCTTTTAGAGCATTGGGAAACACAAAGCACACACACTCATCAACTTGGGAAATGTAAAGTGGCACTTCATGCGTGATCAAGTGAGCATTAGCAAAGTACAGAACTTGCAGCAAGTTTGGAAATCTGCATTGTCTGCCTTGACTGTCTCAGTGTCATCTTTGCTTGCCAGTCTGCTTGTGGAACTGCATGGAATGGGACGGGTTGGAAGGGACCTTTCAAAGGCTGTCTGGTCCAAGCACCCAACCCGGGCAGGGACATCATTCTTCAATCCACTTTTTCAAAGGGCCTATAAAGCTACTGCTGGGTCTGACATGAGTGACAGCTGATCCAGAAACTCGCACTTGCTCACTGGCACAAACATGCTCCAGTTTTCCTTGGAGAAGATGCCCATTAACCACTGGCCAGCAAAGTTTCGCTATCTTCAAAACATTTGCAAGATATAAATGAGCATGAAGAGGAATAGCACCTTCTGGTTCAGGAAGGTGCTTCGGGACATCCTGTTGAATGTGTACATGGCTGGGAATTAACACTGGAGTACAGTGGAAGGCACGTCTGCTGCTTACTGTATGCAGAACTCAATATATCTTGCTTCCTACTTACAAAAAGATGTTTATTACCTGTAACTGTACAGAGGTGTGTGCTTCACAGCAGCAGTGATTGGTAATAAGCCTCCTTTTCTCATTTACATTGATAGCAAGCATTAGTGAAGATATATGCATTTCATTTCATGGTTCAGAAAGAACAAAGTATATGTATATGTGATAGCAGTGGGTGGTTAATGAAATGGTCTGACAAACATAAGCTAATACATAATCATACCAGAATGTGGACTGGAACACCTGTTCCTGCTTCACAGGCTTACAATTCTTAAAGAAAAGTTACTATTCTCAAGAACTGAAATCACTACTATTTAGACATCAATATGCTCCGAGGAAATTTTAGTCATTTTTTTGCAAACACTAAAGGGGGGAATTTTAATGATATCAAATCTCTTTTGCTTGTGTCCTAAGAGTAATGAAAACTTCACACATGCATGAAGCTCCAGTAATTATTTTAAACTGCCTTCTGTTGTCCCCCTGAGGAACACGGTGGTATTTGTTTGATGCAGTTTAATTAGTGTCAGGGTAATTAATGCTATGCTATCTACATGAGATCAAACCCCTTTCTTTGTAACACTCTGGTAACTAAGAACTAAGAAAAGGAAGTGGTTTGAAAATGTGGAAGCTTGGTAGGCTAGATTCAGAAACAAATCAAATTGCTCAAATCTGCATTTACGTACCCAAAATATTAAACACAGCCAGCCAAGTCAGAACTTACAAGTGTGAGATTGGGATCATAATGCATTAGAACGGTGCTGTAAGACAGGAGACCCACTGCTACCCATGTAAGTGAAATGCTTTTTCTATGGATGTAATCAAATTAAGTGAAACATTCATGGACACCATGCACCTTGTAAGGAGTTTAAATCCTTTAATAATGAAATTATATACTTTTGCACAACCAGATCACCATAGTTATTTATAAGCAGCATGTGGTGCTACCATGTGCTGATATATTTTCCTAAATAAAAGCATCATTTGAGTTTAATGAATGAATGTGATTCTGCTTTAATGTCTGAATAAAATTTGCATTTAATTGAATGTTCAGTCTACACTTCAAAATAGTGTCCTCTACAAAAAGGACCAAGGAGGCACCAGAGTGCAGAAGTTGGAGCATACAGAAATTCCAGACACACACACTGCACACACTACATAAATCCTTTTTAACTGTTTCTTTGGTAATAAGGAACTGCAGTATAAATCTCACAACACACAAAATCGGGGTGATTACAGGCTTAAGGATATAGCTCCAGTTATCTTGACTGGATAACTTGTTATATCCTGGAGGTTATTCTGTTTTTTGTAATAAAGGGAAGGAAGGAAGGAAGGAAGGAAGGAAGGAAGGAAGGAAGGAAGGAAGGAAGGAAGGAAGGAAGGAAGGAAGGAAGGAAGGAAGGAAGGAAGGAAGGAAGGAAGGAAGGAAGGAAGGAAGGAAGGAAGGAAGGAAGGAAGGAAGGAAAAGAGAAAACTTCTGTTTTTTTTCTTTGCAACCCAAGAAATTGTGGACTTGCCATAACACCTTTGACACTATTAGTTTTAAGAATAGAAAAAAAAGTTAGAGGCGCACACATAGCCTGGAAAGCATATTTTATGCAATAATACAGAGTTTCTGTGAGGCTTCTTGCAGAAAAGAAAACACTGATTTGAAGACAAACAAAGTGGCTTGGTCTTTAACATGCATGTCCTGAGGGTGCAAACAATAAGAGCTCTGTTCAGAACTTGCAAATATTCTACCAAAAAGCACAAGTAGTAGCCCTACAGCAATCTGCAGATTGTGTTGGTATCCACTACCATTTAATTCATGTTTGCCTTTATCACAAGAGATTTCACCAGCTTATGCTGGTGGCACAGCAAGGTCTGAGGGTCTCTGTAACACACTGCTTTTGAGGTCATCCATGACCCAACATACCCATGGATCAGCTGACCAGCAAAATATGCCCCTTCCTCTTTCCAGTCCTGCTTCCTGCAACTTGGTTGTTTGTCAATTAAAGCCATGAATACAAATTACTTTAATAAGGTGGGTGACGTAGTAAAGCAACCTGCCGAAAGTTTGCCATAAGAAGCACCCGCAAAGTTCAACAACTGTGAAAGAACTATTAAAAAGGACACACAAACAAGTGACCTTGACTGACAAGCGCACTTCATCCCAGCAATAAACAGCGGCGGGGCTGATAAGTGTTCATTGGCGCAGAGAGTAATTACCTATCTGTCAGCGTTGCTGGTGTGTGCGAAATAGTATAAATGAAACATACATAATGTACAGCAATAATATCGGGCATGCAGAACCTAATGCATTATCATCATTCTCAGGGCTCAGGTTTATGTGGCTGCCACCACTGAGTAAATGCCTTCTAGCCATGATAATTTCATTCTAATCTCTGTTCCATATTATAATTTTCATAGCTAAAAGATACTGAGGAGCAATACGTTTCAATCAAGGGCTAAATAGAACACAACCTGTAACTGGGTATTTTATACACCTATATATATTTTTTTCTTTCAAAAAAAAATTTAGTCAATTTATGAATAGACTGAAATAAGCTGTAAATTTATGGATGACAAACTCTGTCTGTAGCAATGTCACAATGTCTGGAGACAAGCTTTACATATCCTCTACAAGGGATGCCAGCTTTGTCTATCGTATCTCACAAAAGAATCCAACCCTCTGGAAGAATAAAGGTTTCTGTACCACTTCCTAGCACATTATCAAACAAGGTTAACACTTAAATGAATGAAAAAGGGTCCTATTGAGTTAAAAATAATAATAAAACAAGCTGTTAAACAATTTATGCAATTATTTTAAATGCTGTTTAAAATTTCATTTCATTCCATAACCTCCACAGCTAAACCACAACTGTGATGAACAAATATGCCTGCTTCCTCACAAATGTATATTTTACAATAAAGCTTTTGTGTATTTTGAAATTGTTTGGGGGATTCTTATGAAGAAAAAACACAGTGATTTAAAGGTATGCTCAGGTCCCCCTTCCCTCCCCTCCTCTCCCCATCTCATGAGGAAAAGGGAAAGAGAACATCACACTGCTTTATCAAAATCCATTTGACTGCATGTAAATACTGGGGGAAAAGTGCAGTGAAACGTGCACTGGAGCCCCTGTGGCACCAACTGGAGCCTGTGTGGCACCAGTGGCCCTACCCTTACAAACTGTTGCACTGCCAGCCTCCTTCCCTTACTCCCTAAAACCAGAGGGATGTACACACCTGACACTCCATGCTCAAGAAGTCTCAAAACGGGGCTAGAGCTGAGTAGTGTGCTCCATTCAGCTGCATCCCAGGGGACAAAATGGTGCACTTTAGGGTGAGGGTGACTCCCCAGGGCAGAGGTGGTGTGCTGGGAGCAACCCTGTGCAGGCTAGAGGAGAGGGAGGGAGATGGGTGCTCAAATCAGGGGCAGACCCCAGGGCCTCACCATGGCCCCCATCCCAGTGGGCTCTCACCCCACCTCTGGAGGGATTTCCACACACCTACTCTTGCCCTGGCCAGCCCCCACATGTGCTGGTACTCATTACACCAACACCCATCCTCATTAGATAAGCGATGCATGTCTGGGAAGATAGGCAAATGTGAGAGCTCAATGATTAAAACGAGCAGGGGTGGGAGGTTTATGCAAACCTTCATTTCAATTTCCATTAGCAGCCCGTCTCATCATTTGCTTTTTTGACCTTCCACCTGTGAGAAACTCAGCTCTCTGCCGAGGCTCACCCAGACCCAGCCCTGGCTTGCCCAAGCCTTCCAGAAGCGTCCATAGCGGCAGGCAGAGCCCCTTTTGGAAAGCAGCCTCCTTCACCATCAGATTTCATGAGCAACCTCTTTGACAAACCCTGATGAAGCTTCAAGTGGTACAGAAACCTGAAAGCCGGCATGTTTTGCCTAGCTGGGAGTTTCACAAGAGAAATTTCACATGGTTCTAAATATAACTCAACAGCAGTATTTATTTTATTTAAATGTCTCAGAACATTGCATTTGACAGAAGACAACAGACTGGAAAATTGCTTATACAAAATGCAAGAGGTAGTTGCAGTATTTTCTGGCATGTGGTATTGCTTTGCACTTCGCTGACATCCGTATGGCTGCAGCCACCCCTCACCTTGTCCCATCATCCTCTCACTCCCTGCTTTCTGACATGAGTCTTTCGACCATCATATTTCAATATCCAGGACCCAGGAGATCAGCAGACATGGGGTAGCATTTGGGCTGCTGAAAGTTGTGTTTTTACCATATGCTGACAGCCCAAAGCCAGGAGGGTGAAAGTCTCTACTGAAGTCAGTGTTGGATCCCAAGGATGGACTCATCAGAAATATATCATGAACTCAGCCAATAACCATAATTCTGGTGATCTGTCTTATAAATTTAACAACATGTTACCAATACAGAAATATTACATATTTCTTGTGAAATCAAAACCGAAAAAACATATCTAAGGCAGGTTTCTGTGTCCACCATACAGTAATAACACCATGGCTCAAAACACTGCTCCTCCTGGATTTAAAATCAGGATGAGGTTTAGAGAAACAAGAATTTAGAAACAAAGGATTTTTTCTGTCTGTTTCAATAAAATAAAACAGTTTCTTGGAGTGGGACAGAAAGTTAATGGGAAATTTTTTTTCTCTGAGAAATGAGGTGAAAATGAAAATGTTTTTTAACCTAGCTCAGCATGCTGGAGTGAGCAAAACAAACCCGGAGCTACTCTGTCCTGCTGGCATTATCTGCAAAGCCAAAACAGCATCCTAACTGGAATACAACCCCCCTCTTTGCAATGCTTGCTGACATCCAGACGGTATACAAAATTTAGTGCCTTGCTCCCGAGTACTGCTTGCAGGTGCAATAAAAAGGAAATACAGCCTGGCTAAAGGCAGACAGAGGCAGAGTCCCCAGGAGCCACCATCCCAGCAGAGCCCTCTTCTTTGCAGACTGTGTATCAACCCCGTGAGCAGCCAAATCAGTCAGAAAGCAAAACCATCCGGAGCTCAATACACCCTGTCCTAGGCTGCTGCGGTCTCTCCCCTCGACTGTCCTGCACTCCTCCTTTGTTTCTTTTCCAATCCTGCTTGATAGGGCGCTGTTCAAACGTGATGTGCATACCCCTGTAATAGCTGGTGCCTAAAGGATAAAAGGCTTATTACGCTTTCAGCTAAAGTTGTTAATCCCCTAACAAGCTGAAACAGCATGTGCCATAGCCTCGGAGGCTGGGGTTGGAAGGGCGATCATCACCTACATGGGAAGTTGTTGCTACAATGGCAAGCAGCATGCTTCCTTTGGGCCCACTGAGAATACAAGGGAAACAAACTAACCCAAGGAATGACACTTTAAATCTAAAATTAAAGACACCTTGTTTTATCCAGCATAAAATTGGGAAGTATCAGAATTAAAGATGTCCAGTGTCGGTGTATCCCTTTTACTTTCTTTTTATGTTAGGATCCAGCCTCACCTGCAGGCTTGTTTTCTTCTTCCACAGCCTCAGTGTCTCATAGTAGTAGACATTTTTCAGTGAGCAAATTAAGACTATGCAGTAAATGAGAGTGTTTTCAGCAAGGCTTCTGCCTCTAAATGGCTCTCAGGGTCAGAGATTTTCCAGCAACAGAGAGATGAAAGAAATTGTGTTGGGGAACTGAAGAGAAGCACTGGTGTGGTCAAAGGAAATGAATGGCACACCAAAAACAGCCCTGCACTTCACGCTCTCCCAGAATTCTTATGTAATGAGTGGCAAGGCTATTAAATTAAAATTTTGGCAGACATCTTAACAAGAGGTCTCATTCACTGGATACAGAATTTGTGACACCTGGAGCTTGAACTTAAGGAGCCTTAAGGCACTAACAACGGGCATATGTATAAAAGAGTTGGGAAATGCAGTAGTCCAGCAGTAAAACAACATGGTTTGTGCTGAGGAAGAAGCCAAGGTACCAGTTAGGAGGTGCTCTGCTGTCATTCTTGCTCCACTAGTGGCTCACCACATAGAAGTGAGTTACCTGAAACTATTTCAGTTTCCCCGTCTGTAAAACAGGACTAATAAAAATCCTCCATCTCCCAAAGGAATCATAAGGATTAATTAATTTCACATTTAATGATCTCTAAAATACTCTACTGAAAAGTATGAAAAAACCTCTGCTAAGTTGGGTTGGTTTCAGTTGCTAATGCAGTGAGGCATGTTTCCAAGAAGTTCTTAAATCATCCTCACCTCTTCTATCACAAACCAACCAATTACCTGAAAATAGGAAATCAGACAGCTATCACGTGGCAATAAAAAGTTCATTATTGCTTTGCATCTAACCTTCAGGACTACCTGTCTTGAATTGAAGAGGGTCAGGAGGGCCCTGGGAGGCTCACAGGGCCCTCTGGCCTGTTAGCCCTGCCTTTAACATGACATGAAAGGGAAGGAAGGCAGCACCCATGAGCTGATGGTGTATTCTAGCAGTGGTAACTTGAAAGCCCAGACAGGTAAAGCTGTAAAGGTACTCTACCCTCTATCTTTACTGGAAAGATATACCAAGATTTAGGCTGGTTTTCTTATATTTAAAACAGAATATTCAAACTGCAGGTTTGTTTTTGGTTTGTTTTTTTTTTTTTTTTTTTTTGTAGAGGTAAAAAGAAATATTCTTAGCTGTCCCATTCCCTAAACTCAGCATGTGAAAAAACAAGAAAATGCAATGGAGAGGAAGGATACTGCTATCCTTTCATGTACCTCTTTGCAAAGTCACACTCTTCCCAGTATACAGCCCAAGCAGAACATACAACTCATTGTTAAAATAATGCAGTGCATTAATATCTCCCCCTAAGCTGAATGATGTCAGAAGGATTCCACTGTTTTTATTTAATTATTAATAAATTCTCCAACTGTTTACATTGCAGAAGTAAAGAAAAGTCCAATTAAAATTTGGAGTCCCTTGCAGTAGGTGCCTTCATACCTGCTTCTCATGTCCTTTTGTGTTACTGTCAAACACTGAATTTCCCCCAGTATAAATTTTCCTCTTAGAAACCACTGGCATCCTCCCTCCTAAACAGCCTTGTCAGAGAGTGGACTAAGGCAAATTACATTGAAGCCAAGAATATGCCTATTCTGGCTATATACTTATTTAAAGTCAAGGACATTTTAAAGAGCAGCTCCGAGCTACTGTAGAGATGCCAGCCCATGATATTTTGTGAAGTATGTCTATGAAGTAAATAAAAATAATAATAATAATAAAAACCTAGCACATAAATAATCTTTAATCAGAGACATTACTCATTATACAATACCACTCAAAATTGCTGTATATGCTAGCTCCCAGTCTGAAAATAGAATATAATACACTACAATTAAAATGTTCAAATATGCATTATCCATCCCCAGAGATGAATTATTTAGGAAATTAAAATTTCACCGGGTGGTTTATACTGTCACGGGAATAGTTCTTTCTCCTGAAGTAAACAGAATTACTCTAGTGAGCAAGAATGGCACATTTAGGCTATACATTTGGGTTTTTATTAACAAATATCTATCCTTCTCTAATTCTTTAAAAGGTAATTTTCTTGATAAAAGCTGTCTTATGCAGCTTCCAGAACTGTAAGAATTCCCAGCTGACTAGTGGGATATTATTTTTCCTCCAGGAGAGAACGATTAATAAAATATTGCCTCAGAAATTAGAGATTATAATACATTTCCAAAATAAAATAAATACATAAAATAATATTTATTTCACGCAGTTTGAGATACCTACTGAAAGTTGTATCTCATCTTGTCTAGGATATAGGTGTTCTGTCACCTATACCATGCACCAGATCATAATCGCAACAATGAAAAATACCAGGGCTTTTCTCCCAGTTTTTATATAACATTATTCAGATCTTTGTAAATTTCTGATAGAAGAAGACCGTATGGTACAACCAAACATATCTGCAAAAATGTCTGAGTTATGGAGCGTGAGAGAAACATAAACATGGAGCTGTTCCACTTTTATGAATTTATCACTTGGTATCATTTGAATGTGTGCTTTATGGTTGGATCTTTGAAAAAGGCCTCACATGATCTCTCATTTCACCTCCACAGCTTAACAGTGTTAAATTCAAATCTGTACCCATAGTATGTGGAGAAGTAGGGTTATCTTATCAATATAGCTGGCTGTGCTTTTGAGCATATGTTGTACTGAACATCCAAATGACATTAGCTACATCCAAGTCTAGCTACTATGTAAAAAGGAAAGATTAAGGGTTTAAGGTTTTTAAAAACAGACAATTCCCTTTCCTAGTATTTTTATTATTTTTACAAAATGACTATGAGTATATGCATACACACATTAACTCTTCACACATAAATAAGAGAATAAAGAGCTTCCATATTCCTGTGAGAATGCTCATATAAAACAGTTGCATTAATGTCAATAGCTGTGTTTAGAAATAGTTTAATTTAATCAGGACAAAGCTATTTTTTTAAATATCATGATTAATGTTGAAATTACAAAATATGTATTTTACAAAGCAATAATCCCACACTCTGACATTTAATATAAAAGAAACACTTTCCAGCTGAGGAGAGGCATACCCAAGAAACCATGGCCGTGCCCTAGTAAGGACACAGTTTAAATCACTCGTTTGTTATCAGCCTGCAGCTTGGCATGAGTTTGAACCCAGTGGCTGGAGGTGAAAGATCTCTGTACTAATTTACTACATCACTGAAATGCCTCCTAGTCTCCCTTTTGTGACTCCAAATTAATTTGAATGTCTTTGTAATTTTTTTCTCTTATCCCAACATATTCAACAACAGCTTTTACTATCAGTGAAGATCTCTGTTCTTCCTCTGTAAACAAAAGGGGTCTGAATAGATGTCAACATCAGCTGTGTTCCTGTGATAACAGTGAATTTCATCCTCTGTATCCAAATCGAGGGTGGTGTAGCAGCTCACATCTACAGTTATGCAGGTTACCAGGAGCACCTTGCCTTCAAGTCTTTATATATAGTTTGCATTTACTCCATGTTTTCAAAACCTTTGAGAGACTTGCATAGTGTTCACAGAAGACAGCCTCCTCTCCTTTAAATGTCAATGACTCCTGACAGCTGTGCCCCTCAGGACTTCTGAATCCTGAAGGATGAATCCTATGCTCTCAGAACTAGGCTCCTTCAGTAACCAGCTCCCTCCAAAACAAGCCTAACATACAACCTGTGAGCATTCATGTTAAAGGGAAAAAAATAAAGTGGAGCCTACTTCTTTAGAGAGAACTATCAGGGTATCTTTTCCTTAAGATGCAAACCATCTTATGTTTTTTGCTTTACTTTAAAAAGTATCCATATACCTTCATAAATATATAGGTATAGTATATATATATATATATATATATATATATATATATATATATATATATATAAATATATATATATATATAAATCAATATATAATATATATACATAGTGAGTTTTAACACCACAGTATAGAAATGTGAAGGAATGCTTTGTGTTTCTCCCCAAGCTTTATGGTGATTTCTGATGACAAGTTGTCTTGTGCTCAGTTCCAATAAATCATTATATCAGTTCAAGAAGTTCCTAACCTTGTAAAAAGAAGGAGCAGTAGAAACATCCTGCAGCACACCAAGGATGCAGCAAACATTTCACCTGGCCTATCTTCAGTACACTTTCTTCTTTAAACCATCACCTGTGGTTTGTTTTGATACCAGATTTTTTTTTTTTTTTTTTTTTTTTTTTTTTTTACTGTATGGAAAGATGACTGAATTCTTTTGGGGACATTTGGGTCATACTGAAGTCAAAACAAACACCTTTAAAAAGCATGTAATCTCTTGGTTTCCCGGCCATCTAGAGGACAAATGGCACTGGAAACAGTGTACGAGGTGTTACTGCACAAAGAGAAGAGTCACCGGAGATGACAATTTTCTGGACCTACAGTTTATTCCAGCACAATCACTTCTCTGAGCAGGCAAGCCCCTGAAGTGGTGGAGAAAGACAATTTCAGTCCAGAGGGTTTTTGCTAAACAGCTGGAGCTGGACAGAAGCTGGGATTCCCAGACTAATCCCAGACTTTGGACTAACCCCCTTCTGCATGGGGAGAAAGAAAGAGGTATCCAGTTCATCAACAGAATGGAAAAGAGTGGTATATGCAAATTGAGGCAGGATGGGCAGGGATAATCTGTGGATTTACACTCCTTGATGTCAAAGGAGCTCTGCTAATTTTCAGCAACAGAAGTCCTGTCCCATTTATCTGAAAGCTTACCGCATCTGAATTTTGCACACAGTTATCTCAGCTGCACATCCATGTGAAAGTGTGAATGGGTCTAAGGCAATCTCTTTACATGTACATTTATTCCATGTGCATGCCTTACATAAACACACATCAGCAGAGAAGTGACACACATTCTAAAGCTCATCATCTTACTCAGTCCCTCCAAAAAGTAATCAGTGGTTTCAAAAAAACACAGCACACTCATCAGATTTAGGAAATTTAAAAGCTTTGCAGGTAATACACATGTTCTCTTTCCTCTTACAAGATTTTAAGAATCTCCCCAACCTCTATTTGATGATTTGCAGCACAAAATTGTGATGACACAGTGAGGACCATCAGAAGCATCATCATCTTGATTTAGCTAAAAAAAACATTTATCATATCCAGCAGCCCATTACTAAGGTCATTCTGATAAAGAAAGAAATTGGGCCTCGACACAGGGAATACAGTGCCTGCCTAATCTTTCTTCCTCTGTTGCTGTGTCAAGAGGCAGATCTTTCCAACACACAGATCCTCATTGGACTCAAAGCTATTGCAGGGAGCTTTAAAACGAGATATATGGGCCATTCTGCTCAGCTCCTCTGAAGTCTTTAGGGCCTTGTGTGCCTGCCAGATTACAATTTCCCTCTGGCAAAGAGGCCACTATTTTTTGAGTCAAAACAAAAATCTCTCTATAAGAAACTATGAACTCATTTTCTAGGTAACTATTCTAGTGATGCCTTTCTTGTCAAACAAAGTCTGGCGTATCAATCAGAAAAAGTCCAAACCAACAATAAATGAATTTGGGATTTCTCTTTGTTATCCATATGAGGTTGTTCAAGGAGGAGTCATCTTTACATTCAGTCAATTAAGAATGTGATTTAAAATCAGTTTCACGGGGCAGATCTGCCCTCAAGACAATTTACCAATTTTGTAGCTCTGCAATCAGATTTGTGTATTTTTCTTAAAAAAATACACCCAATCTTCCTTCTGTATAAAACGCACAAATAAACAAATGTTAAATCTGACTAATGCTTCACTAGCTTCAACAGGCTTTGAATTCATTCTCACGATTTCCTTCAGGGAAACAGTCTAACAGTTTATAAACAAAGTACTATAAAACATAAGCACATGGAGAAAAAATATTTTCCTTTTTTCCAAGACAGTAAACTGCCTTGGAATAACAACAGAAATGCAGTCTATATTGCTGGTGTTCTTTATTTTTGTGTTCAGTAGCCCTGAATATTTATGGAAGGTTTTAGCTAGGGATACTGCTACTTTATAATCTCAGAATGATTTGTTCTGACTTTGAAATTTACAGAACTTTAAAAGGTACTGCTTGTAAGTAAAAACAATAAAAAGGACAAGACATAAACAGCGCTATTAGGGGTAATCACTAGAACAAACCAGTTGTACTTTATTATTTTTCGAACTGTGTCTATAACTTAAATCATGGATCAGAAGCCCAATGCATTAGGTACTGCACAAAACCAAAGCAAATGAAAAAGGCATTTACTTCCTCAAAGATCTTAGTTCAGACAATAGACAACAGCTGTTTAAAGACAGAAGGAATTAGCATAGGAAAAGCATTTAGTTAACATCAATTAGCAGTCATCTTGGCACATAAGCAGATAAACTATTTTCTGTGTAGTCACAAGGAATGGAAGTTCTGAAAGTCATTTCTCAAGGGCAATATCCTCAATATCCTCAAAGATGAACTGGCATTCTGGGCTGATAAGGAAGAGTGTGTAAATACTTGGATACTGTATGAAAGGTTACTTGAACCAGTGAGAAGCCAGACCATGAGAGACTGCAAAAATGCAACTAAGCATGTTGCATTTGATGGATTCATCCCCAGTGGTCATATGCTGAGGTGCAATAACTAAGGCATAACAGAGCAGGGAACCCAACAAGCATGTGAGATACACAGACGGAGAAGAAAGGTGGTCTCTTAAAGACATTATGCAAAATAATCTGGGAGATCTGGCATAGTCTGGCTAGAAGACACGAGCAGATGATAATCATGTATTCATCATACACCTGATTCACCAGAAGACTGGTGGCAGGGGGTACAGCAATGGAGAAAACAGCAACAAGAACAGTGTGGTTGGAAGGAAGGTTAGATGAATGTAAACCTTTTTTGCATAACAAGGGCAGAAATCAGAAAATAAGGTATCCCAATTAAAACCAGGCACGTGCATATTCATGCTCTTAAATAAACAAGTTCAGTTCTATGGCTGGTGTTTAGGCAGTGAGGAGCTGTATTTGCCTACCTAACCTAGATGATTATGTGATGCAAGTTTTTGGAAAAGGTAACTCTTTTCTGTCAAAAAACCACTAGCTGTTCATCATAAGGGCAACAGTAATAAGCAGTGAAGCACCAAGTACTTATTCCATGGCAAGTAACCTTGCCGTGAACTTGGAAAACCAAATTCATACAAGATGCCTCCTAATGCACATAATGCCACATCCATGTTTTGTGTCCAAGGGATCAGACAAGGGACAGTTTCTCGTCCAACGCAATGTCATTTATCTTAAACAATACTGGCATATCTGGGCCCAGTTTCTGAACCACCCCTACGATGCCCCTTCTTTACCTGCTATAAACCATGTCAGAGAGTATAAGAGACAGTGTACATTCAAGTGGATGCAACAGCCATGTGGGGTGTGCTCTGACTTAAATAAGGATAGAATATGTCTGATAAATAGAAATAAATATTATTATAGCAGCAGAAACAACACAGATATTCATGTTAACAGGGTCCATTTTAATTCTACTTTCAGTTCATCCCATTTTCCTTTTGAAATTTCCTGATATTGATTTCTGTCTGAACATACTTTTAAAGGAAAGTTTGAGCATCAACATCTCAGCCATCCATGAGAAGTGAAAGCAAGTCTTGCCATAATGAAAAAAAAAAAATCATTGCATCCTTGCTTTAAATAGCTCCCTAGTCAAGATGGCCACAGTTGGAGAGCCAGCATTTGGCAAGAAAATTTCTCTCAGTGGGAAGCTATCTTGGCTTCTTTGAAGGAAAACTTGCTTTGATTTGGTATCTTCCTTTCAGTACATACTGAAAGTTCATGATATAAGGTCTGCTGAAGAGAAATCTTGTCACTGGATTTGGTTTTGTACCAAGTGCCAGTAACTGAGAAGCTATTTGGTATGTGAGGCCACTTGTGTACTCTCAAACATGCACAGAAAATGTGGATAAGTCACTGTTCTGAAACAGCAGGGACACCAAAGCTTGAAGAAAGAGTTCCTACAGCACTCAGAAGTACTCCTGTCACCTTCCATGATTGAAGGAGCTGTAACAGATGAAAGAATGGCTCCATGGATGTCAGTTACAACATTACACCGCGGGCTTGCATTTGAAATATTATCTTACCTACAACCAAATGAATTTATTTTAATATCTCAGGAAACATCTGTCTGCTCAAAAATGAGTGAAGCCCCACCAATCCCCCTCCCCTATTTTAACATGTGTGGTTTTGCTGCTACTGAATCAAAGAAATCAAAACCCCTTGTATCAATTTCCACTGAGCCAAATCTTGTATGCTGCATTTTGGGGGGATAAAAACTATCCCTCCTTTTAAAAAGGAAGTTGTAGTATTTTGAAAGCAGAGGGTCCAAAATAAAAGCTGAGATATATCTATATCATCTATATCTGTCTTAAACAATACTGCCATCCTCACATTTTGAACCCTTGTAGTTTGCTAAGCTTCAAACTTCTCTGTGCCTTTGGGCTTTGTCTTCTCTCATATCAGCTATGCAATTGTTGCATTCAAACTGATAATGAATGGTTACTCCCCTACATACAAATCCATTCTTCTCAAAGCTCCACTGCTGAGACCTCTGTATGTGCATCTTCAATTCTGCTGTGAGCAGAAAACCATTGCAGAGCAACTAAAACGGTGCAGCACGGTGCTGGGGCACGAATCACAGCACTGGAAGGGTGCCAGGAGCCAAGAGAAAACTGCCTTCCTGACGCCAATCATTTTACCTGTCAGTCTCTGAAATGAGACACTGCCTAGATGAAATTAAGGCTTAAGAGGATGCTCAAAACCTTGCTTGTTTCTGGAAGACAAACACAATGTAACTCCTTCCACTGTAGCCTTATCATTCCTCATCAAAGCATTTTTAATTTCCAGACAGAAAATTTAATGGGCAGGTTGTTTTGCCCATAAATAACATTTTCATAGAGGAACTAAGCCCTTCTTTTTAAGGGAAGAAAACACAGGAAATGTGGGATTTGTCCTGAACTTTGAGGAATAACTCCTTTTCACCACTGGATCAGTGAATGTGTCTGCCTATCCTGTTTCTGTGTTTGGTCCCCCTATAGCATATCCTACCTTTTACTTCCTTAGACCTCTCAAGCTGACAAAGAATTGCTTTCAGGTGAAAAGCCTCCACAATTACCTTTCCAGGGAAATATTTTTCTATTTTTTCTCGGCACTAACTATAATTTACACCCTAACAAGCATTCTAAACAAAAGGTGTACTTACAAATCTTTTGATAGCATAAAAACATTTGGATCTAATAGGGTATAAATCAGCAAGGTTTTAGAAATACAGATCTTGGTACAGAAACTAAGCTGCCATGCCCAGGAACACTTTCCTTACAATTAACTTAATGCTGAAATGGTGCTACCATACTCAACCAGAATGGCAAATACGCAGTAATGTTTTTGAAATGTTAGAATGTATCAGTATTTGTTTCTGCAGTAGCTTGCAATGAAATCCAGACCATGCTAGAAATTGTTATTTTTAAAAAGCCCACATTAGAGCTGAGTGGGAGGGGAGAAAGCAGAATGTACCGCTTTCCTTTAAGCAGCATACTAAAACCAGTGGCATAGAGGTACTGGAGCTAAGCTCCATATTAACAGGCTACCCATCAGGCCATAATCAACAGTTTGAATGGAATACACGAATGTGGAGTTCAGGATGTCAACACATATTGACCTCATAGGTACTGGAGCATACAAATTCAAACATGATCCTACCAATGACTACTTACCACCATAAAGGCAATTTAAAATATACACCCCAGACTTGCAGTTCCACAGGAACACCAAGAAACCAAGATATTGCAACCAATGCATCAGACCTACAACCACTGCATGAAATTTAGATTTTGCCGATGGTAAAACCAAGCACCTATCTAGTCAGAAGTGCAGCTATGTATTTACATTGAGGATGTCTAAAACACACTTTTCCTGAGAAGGTCAATGATAAAAATCTGTGTGTCTCTAACAGAGGAGTGCCTAGCGCAGGAGCTGATGTGCTGTGAGGTGGGGACACGAGTTAGACGTATCTGCTGAGATAAGCTGGGGGACAGGAGGACATTGGGGTGGGTAAGGAGGAATTGGAGAAGTTCCAGCTTTAATCAGCGTGTTTCCTTGTTTCCCTCACATGTATATGCACAAACGGCAACAATAACCATCCTTGTCTGGTAGGAAAACAAGGCCTATCAGGAACATTTATATCACAGGCCCAGACAAAGCCTGCAGATGCAGTCTGCCATGGGAAAGGTTTACTGTCCATACTACAGCCTGTCATTGTTAGTGACTATATAGGTACTCCACAGTGATAAATTAACTAAAAGACAATCAGCCATGCTTAGGATGCTTAATTTCAGATCTACATTATCATGGCTGTAAAGTGCTTCTGAACATAAAGTGCAGAATTGGTCTGTGCCTTAAGGCACTTCTACTCTGCTTGAGCCCTACCTAACTAAGACACCAAAATGTACTTTATGACAGTCCAGATCAGTTAATGTTTCTGTTCTAGTCACTCCCTGATTTTAAGGCTGACAGCTCGGCATTTTCAATTCTTTTTAATGAAGAATCAGGACTGTGGTAAACAGAGAAACTGTTGGCATTATCTTTTATAAATATTATGAGAGCAGCCATTTGCCTGCCCAGGTTTGCTCTGATGCCTGTTAATCTGTGTGATTGTGCTCAGAATCAAAGGAACTACAACAGCAAGTAAATAAAGGAAAGCTTAAAAAAATAATGACAGCTACAGCTACAGAACTTCTAAGGAGGGAAAAATAACCACAGTTGTTTTTTTTCAAGCCACAAACTTCCAGAGATCAAGCCTCGGATGGACAGAAACCTGACATCTTCAGAGGCTTGAGAAGGGAGAGGGATTTTTCTAGGCATACCAGAAAAATCACAGCATATGTCAATGAAACAGCCAACAATTTGGAAAAGCCAAACACCAGAAGTATGTTGTGGGCTGAGCAGGCCCTTGCAGAGGGATCTGCACAAGCTGGATCGATGGGCTGAGGTCCATCAGTGTGAGGTTCAATAAGGCAAACTGGCAGGTCCTGCACTTGGGTCACAGCAACCCCATGGGTCTAGGGAGCAAGTCCTAGGAGGAGTTGAGGGAGCTAGAGTTGTTTAGACAGAAGAAAAGGAAGCTCAGAGGGGACCTTATTGCTCTCTACAATGCCTGCCTGAAAGGAGGGTTTAACTATGCGGGGATCAGGCTCTTCCCTCAGGCCACAAGCAACAGGACAGGAGGAAATGGATTCAAGCTGCACGAGAGGAAGTTCAGGTTGGACATCTGGGAGATTTTTTTCACTGAAAGGGTGGTTAAGCACTGGAATTGGCCACCCAAGGAGGTGGTGGAATCACCGTCTTTGGAAGTGTTCAAGGAAGGACTGGATGTGGTACTTAGTGGTTTAAACACAGCGGTGTTTAGATGTGGTCAAAGGTTGGACTCTATGATCTTGGAGGTATTTTCCAATCTTAATGATTCTATGATTCTAAAAGTAATGTAATACAGATCCTTATTTCATAATTGGCATTGCAGCTAGCAATTGTCCCAAATAATCCATATATACAGCATGCCCATGCAGATAAGGAGGCCAAAACAGCAACAGAGATTTGAAAAACAAGAAAGGCATTATATTTTACTTTCACAGAAGAAAAATATTCATAATTAGTTATGGACACTATCTTGATGGTCAGCTTGGAAGTCTCTGAAGAATATAACCTGTTAAGGCTATGCCACAGACTAAGCTATTAAAAGACTGCCATTTGCTAAAATAATTCTTTGAGTGTATGCTAGCTCCAGACTGTATCATGAGAAAGTCACCCGCTTAAAAGAATGGAGTTTTCTATGATTTCTGCCTAACAAAATTTTGATTGAAATCTAAAGTGTCAGCACTGAGAACACAGGGTTGACATAACAAATGCCATAGCCAATTTGAACAATTATGAGCCCAAATCTGCCATCATTTACATATAAATGTGATTCCAGCTGGTGAGCTCAAATTATGTATGCACAACCAACAGAGAATACTTTTTTATATATCTCTAAGTTTCATCACAAAAAATACAATGGATATTCAAGTCAACAGCATTTAAGCAAAACCAAAGATGCTTTAAGGAATATGCTGATCACCCTTCTCGGTTTATCTGTCCCAAACACTGCAAGTTCGATAGTGATGTATGGTTTTATATGCAAACTTGCACTGTAAATACAAAATGAGTGCACAAGGATGCACTAAGGATGCGAAATGCAGCAACAAGTCAACATTTTTTGTATCTCAGCTATTGTATTGCTGTTTGTTTTGTTATTGCCCTCCTCTAGGGGTACCCAGCTCAAACTGGTCACCGCAAGGCTTCCCAAGAAAGAGCATAACTTGTGCAAGTCTCTTTGGTGTCCAAAACAGAACAAAATCATTCTTGAATATGAATGATTCAGCCTAGAATCTGAAACAATCAAAGATGATCATGACGTGCTTCTGCTTCTTCTTCCAAGTGGGAGATGGAGGAAGTTGTGTTTACTCTCTTGCTTGAGCCAGCTTTGTCCATATGAAGTCTGACAGTCCTATGACAGAACTTAAGCAGCAATGCAGTTTCTGGTGTGCCTGCCTATTCCTCCATAGTTCTTTACAGCCACAGAAATACCAACCTCATCTGTAAACACCACCATGACCACTGCACAATCAGGAAAGCAGTGGCAGCTCAAACAGCATGTAAAATAAGATGACACTGGACTCCAAATTTCAGGAGCTTTCAAAGTATAATCCCTGAATCTTTGCCAATCAGTGATTTGCATCTCAGGTGTCCACAATGGTTTATTGAGAAAAGCAAGTCTCTTGCAACCAGGAGATGCCTGCATCCCCAAAGGAAAAAGAAGATAGGTGACCACACATCAAACACATTGAAATGGTCTAACTGGCTCAATTTCGCAGAGCCAAGTAGGGAAAAGGGCACTAAGATAAAAAGGGCTCTTGGAATTTACATGACAATAATGTGAGGAAGTTTGGTGTTTTGCTTCACAAATTAGTTTTTTTGACATATTCCTCCATAGGAAGAGTTGTTAATGCTGTCTATGGCTCATCTGTAAGTGCCTTCCACTTAATTAGCTGAGAGACCACAAGCTTTTCAAAATGAAATGTTTAAACTCATGAAAAAGACTGATCCAAACAACATTAATATAATTTGTTGTTTAGGACTTCTCAAGGCTGAACAAACTCAAGTCTTCTTAGGAGAGATGCTCCAGCCTTCTGGTCATCTTTGTGACCCTCCTCTGGACTCACTCCAAAAAGACCAAGTCTATTTAATTAAAACAAAACAAAACAAAACAAAACGAACTATGAAAGGGGAACTCTCTTTTACTAATAAGGACATACAGGTTGAACCTATCTTTAAATTCAAATAATAAATTCCAACATCAGTATCTCACTTAAAATGGGTCACTGCATTTTTGTTTTCTTATGAAAAAAGTGTAAATTAGCCAAACAAGTGTAACACACACCTATCTGCAAAACCAATGCATATGTGAGCTGATCCTTCCTGAGACCAGTGTCCTAGTCTAGCATGATGAACCAAATGCAATACACTATTCTCCCATTTATGCTACATTCTTCTTTCACTACTTTTTTTGAACACTAAGTGTCTCAGCTCCACAAACTCACAATATAACTGGTCTCCATCTGCTGATCAGCTTATTCTCAAGAAATGGACAAAACAAGCCATGGCCAAAAAATTATCATCCATCTCAAACAGAAGGTTTGGAGCAGAACACAGATTGGGAAATGGTAATATAGAATGGGATTCTGACCTGCTCTGCTACAGCACATCATTTGCTCTTTTGCTATACCTAGAAATACATATATTGAGAACAAATGGTGCATTTGACCTTACTGACAGTAGCACCAGAGGGAATCCTGTGTTGTTTCAGAACTGGTAAAACTGTATATATCATCACTGTGCAATTTGTCCTTATTTTTCTTAAAAATCAATTATCCCAAGCCCCTACATTACAAGCAAGCTAACAATTTTTTTTTTCATAGCATTGTTATTTTAAAACACTATGTGTTCATACTTATATGTTGGCACTTTCTGGAAAGGAAATGGTCTTGCTTGACACCATGAGGGTAAATGAAGTTTATAGATGTATAAATACAACTCAAAAATTACTATGTTTATGGTGCGATACAATAAAGGAAATCAACCTTTCATGATTCACGATGAATAAATTTACTGAACTACACTTTTTAACTTACGGGTACACACATTAACCCATGAAAAAACATTATTCCTTAGTGCTATAATTCTTTGAAGTGAAATCTCAGAAGGACCTACTCCTGTAATCACATAATTTCTAAAGCTGCAAGTCTGGGGAGCTTAAACAGCAGCAAGGGGCACATAGAGACAAGACTGAGAGATTTTCACCCTTTTGAGTCAACAAGGGAGTGTTCCAGCTGACATATGCAGCCTCTGCTTGCCCTTTGTCATGTCTGTGTTTCACCTCAAAAACTGTCAGTGACTTGTCAGAATCAATCAGAAAAGCTAATGCAATTCTGCAATGATGTACAAGTTTGGACAGCATGACATCAAATTTCTGGTAGTGTGTGTCAAGTACCATATGAAAACAGATGTCCTCATTACTCCACTGCTTTGGTACAAAAGAGTACATCTTACCTTTCTGACCCGTATCTGGCAATTGGGGGATTACAATAAAGGACAGCCAGCGATTACAGCCTCTAGCCAGTACTTTTATCATATAAAGCGAATTCTAATCCTCTTTATCTTCTGGCAAAAGAAGTTTACTTTAGCAGGTACAGTTTTCCTACTGGGTGCTGCTTTATGTTCCAACGACTTAGAAGTCAGACTGTCAGTGCTTCAATGACCTGACAAAACCCATCATCTTGCTTGATGCAACATGGGGATTCAGACTTCCCGTCAATAACTGTTCCAGTTTGACCAGAAAAGCCAAAGCCTGTTACTAAATGGCTGTGCAGCTCCCAGATGAAGCTGGAGCTTGGAGCATGATTCGGGATCTGAGATGCAGCCTCAACAGGGGTTTGCATACAGTGCTGTCCTTTCCTACGTGCTTGCTCCTAATATATTCCATAGTTCCCAAGTGTCACAGCTGCAGGTGAAGCATGCAAAAGCAAGTACGGCTGAAAATTTATTCAAAATATAGCTGCACATTTTAAATTATCTTATATGATGAACAGCAGTCCTCCAACAACCCTCCCCTTTGTTAAACCAGGACATACAAAACCCAACTCAAGTTACACTTCTCCTTTTTGATACTTGGCACCAAGCTCTACTGATGCTGTATCAGAGAAGGGAGCATTTTTTTTTTTTTTTTTTTAGGAAGGAAGTAACTTGGGGTACCAGCAGACTCTAACTGGTGAGGACCCTTTTGCCCAATGTGTAACTACTGAAACTGGTAAAATCCCCAAATGCATTAGTCTATCCAAGGCAAAGCATGGATACAGATACCCATCCTTCAGAGCATCTTTGAGAAAACAACCTTCAGACTCTCTGATTCCATTAGTAAATTAATTAAAGGAATTCTATAACCTGAGGTATATTAGAAGGCAAAAGAAACTTGATATAAGACTGATTTAAATGTAAAAAGAATAAATTCCTACCACAAGTAATTAGAGGGAGAGAAATAATTTTATCTCATGAGGAAAATGCAAGCACATCTCCCTGTACCAGGTAATACCCAGGAACAGACTCATAATTAGATGCCTTAGGAAGGAGAATCACTCTCCCTGCTCTGAGCGAGCTCTGGAATCTGAAACTTGCCAGAGAATTCTCTTTATGCTAACCAGGAATGGCAAAGTGAGTCACTGTTTGCTGGCTGTGGCTGTCTCACACTCAGTGGGTTCTTTGGGGTGTCCATTCTGGTCTTATTTAGGATATCTGTACAGTCACAGCCCCTCTCAGGGAAAGAGCTGGCAATGAAGCTTCTGTGTAAGGATGGGCAATGGCAAGGGAATGAATCTCATCCGCAGGAGTCCACACTGCATATTCCCCAGCAAGGAGATCTGCTTGCCCAAAGCCACTCAACACAATACAATAATGTCCAGAGTTTTGTATCACTATTCCTGTTTAAATTTCTAAGCATATTACAGACAGGACACAGAAAGCAGTAAGAATGTCTGGTTCATGGAAATGGATGATCTCTGTTTTACTAACAGGTCATGCTACCGCCAGAGCCTAGAAGACAGTATTTTTTGCACAGCAATGGACAGATAAATGCAATATGGATAGAAGTGCCATCAGTCGGAGTAGGATGTTAGAAAGCCTTAGGATCCTTTCAGTTAGTGGCTTTGTGAGAGGCAAAACAGATCCTGTACAGTATAAATGATGGTTAAGTTATTTGTGATTTGTGCAATTAGCACACTCCCTGTCACAAGGGCCTGAGCAACTCATCTTAGGTGCTAAAATTTGGTTAACACTAAATTAGCCTAATCTTCAATTTGCCATAGAATTGGCTTCATCTGTGTCCACTCTTCACAGACATTTTAGTAGCTGGCTTTCCTCCAAGTATTGCAGAGCTTCTTACTCTAAATTCAGCCTTTTCAGCTACCCACATGCCAGCAGTTATACACAAAACATTTTATTCCACTACAACATCTAACACACTTTGAGTTAACACATGGTTTTCAAGAGCATGGTAATACCATTTAGCACACAATGTATTATTTAGCACACGAAAGATGTAAGATCTTTATGGCTATGAAGACCAGGGTCAAAATACTGCATAGCAGTTGTGGCTACTGTACTGCATGTACAATAAAGGGTTTTTATACATCATCAAAAGCCTGTCCTTAAACACATACTGGTGCAAAATTTAGGAGCACCAGAGCTACAGTCAGGAATTCCTTGATGTACACTAAATGCATCCTTTTGACCTCCCACACCTTGTACATTATTTTCCCGTGCCACTTCTTTTCATAAGGCCAACTTCCTCCAGGAGATGCACAAAACACACAACATCTAATGAAAGAAAATAATGATGAAGATGGAATTTTTGTCCCCATCAAATGTACAAAAGAAGAATGATCAACAGCATTCAGTGCAGTGAAACCTAGTAAAGAAATTGTCTAAATATTATCATGACTGTATTAACATTAATTTAAGGCATAATTTTTTTAAGGCATAATAAGTATGCACCAAAAATATTTTCCCACTTTCTCCATGTCTTGTATATGAGGGGATGTTGCTTTAGTTACCATTGCAGTTTAAAAGATCATGATTACAGAAGAGGAGTTTTTGGCAGCCAATCTGACCTCCTATTCCATATGCAAGCTACATCTTTCTCCTCTCTTTCCTGAAACACATGCCAACAACAAGGAGTACTAGAACCCAAGAAACATGCCTACCAGAACAAAATACTGCACAGTACACAAAAACTTGCCATTGTTTAGGTTGGGAGGGACCTTCTAAAATTGTACAGTCCTACCCACCTGCTCAAGCAGGGTCATTTATAGCTGGTTATCCAGGACTGTGTATTGATAGATAGGGACTCCATAACCTACCTGAGCAACCTGTTCCAATGTCTGGCCACCCTCACAAAGGGGTATTTCCTTGATATTAAAAAGGTATTTCCTTGTGCTCAGATGTAAGGAGTAACTGAACAGACCACATGTGAAAAATATTAGCCATGCTACTTCATGAAAGATGTTCTGATAACTAGATGATGAAGAAGAGTAATAATCTTGGAAGGTTAGGAGGGGCTGATCTTAACTGACCTTCTTGCAAGTAGACAACTGATATTCCCAGAGAAACCTCCCTCCTGCTTCCAAAAATCTTACCCTTTCCCTATTTCAATCCATTGCAATGGTGCCCACACCTGAACTCCCTGCATTTTCCTAGGCAGTCAGGATTTCTCACCCCCTCTCCTTCCCTTTCACTCCAAGAATCAGGAAATTCCAGAAAACACAATGCCTCTAAGGCCAAATATCATCCACTGCATCAGCATGACACCTCCAGCCACTAGCTGCCACTCTCCAAGTACTGTTGGGACAAAACCAGTTGTAACACAAATTTTGAACAGATTTTCTTCTTAAAATTGAAATGAATGACATTTCTCCAGTAAATATGCAGAGTACTTTAATTGAAATTTTATTTGCTCTTCTGTTCACTGTCCTCTTTGGACCAAGCAACAAACATATCTGGCTCTAAGACTGCTCTATCTGTTAAACAAGTCTCATTTATCATTGAAAAAACTCAAACCTCTAAGTTAACATCCTCTTTCCTTAACATACAGAATATGAATCATCTTGGGGTTCTTTTGCATTTGTGACTCTCAGTGATGAGAGTCACAAAAATATTTTATTAATGTCCTCAAACATTAGCACAGGCTTTCAGTTGTTAAAATTTTCCTTTCTGATACGTGCTTTGTAAAAACACTATCAAGGACAGCGCAATTTAACTTCTGCAAACATCAATTTCTTATGATAAATCAACAGGGCAGCAGATACATGTATTATGAAGTTAATGGTCTGTCAAGATATTAACAATGTTGATTCCTGAAGAGAAGTCTAGAATTTAAAAGACAAAACTGGGTTTATTGGATAGGACAGATTGCTGCTTGTCTGACCAACTTAGTCTGTGTGACAGAGCTACAAGCTGCCTTTGGGTTCACAAGTCCTTCAAAACCGAAGATTCATGGTAACAGAAAGCTTTTCAGCATAAAACACCCAACAATCAGAGTTAAAGTTTTATTTATTGGCTCTGACCATCTACTTCTGTTATCAACCATAAGGGCCCATACACTTCATCAACTCCCAACAATAGCCGCAAGCTTGGACAATCTGTCTTGTGTCTTCATTGGGTAAAACTTCAATGGAGCAGCATCGATTAAAGAACAGCCCACGCATAAAATGGAAACTCATTAAAATAAACTTTTTCAAAGGGGGAAGAAACTTCAGTTCCAATTGAATTGAACTGTTTTTATTTCAGAGATGAAAGCTCCATTACCCAGCTATACATTCATGTGCTCATGGCTTAAGTGCTTTTTATTTGACTTAAACTTTTGGTTTCTTCCCATGTCTTTTTGGAGGCTTGAGAAACATAATAGGAATTCAGAGCTTATTGAGCTTGATTGGAACACAGTATCTGTGAACCTCATCATAATACCTCCTGGACCTTTATGTTTATCGTCTCTCTGTGGCCTCTTTTGTGTGTTTTCCTGGCCTTTCCTAAAAGAACAATTGTCTCCTTTCACACATATTTGCAGAAAGGTTTTTAATGCTTTAAGCATTTTTAAATGAGTGGACAAAAAATAATGAAGAAATAAAAATAACGCAGGTGTAGTCATTTACATTATAGATGGAAGACTGCATAAGCCGCTGATGTCAAGATGGCTTTTCTAAAGTGTTTATATGAAAACTGACTTGCAGCTTACTGCCTGAAAATCTCACCTTGAACTTATTATGAGGACAATAATAATATGAAAAAATACAGATGGTATCCTGTGCTATCTGGAAACTTCACTTTAAACAGAGGAAGCTTAATACATGGTAGATTACTCATTTATATCAAAGCTAAGTATTAATATTCCAAATGCTTTGATTTTAGATTACTGAACACTAAGTGAAATGAACTGTATTCTTGGTTACTTACATATACTGAATGTCAAGAGAAATTTGTTTTACACTGCAAAGCTATACAGAAATATTCACTGACTATGCCACCAAACACCCTGAATTGCAGAAAACGAGCCCACAAATGCTTTACAAAATTTTATCACACTATGTGCTTTTGCCTTCATACATACTTTTTATGAAATATAAAGTAATCTAACTCTATTTAAAATATATGCAGATATTTTTAGAGCCTTCTTCTTAAATAATATCACATGGCTTGCATAAAGATTAGCATACAGAAGGCAAATATGTTTGTGTTTCAAATTCACCACCAATATTTTTTTCAACTAAATTATCATTTGGGGTGAAAAATGTCTAATCACCTTTGATTTCAGCTAGACACAGATGCACACAACAGAACTCGGTTCCTCAAGTTTACATATGGTCACACAAAGACTGAGAAAACACAAAGGTCTATTAACGAACACCTCCCTGGAACACAAAAAATGTACTTCATGCAGCACATTATTTAAAAACAAACAATGTGTGGGAATCAGACAGATTTAAGACCTGTATTATTCTAAATTTTTGCATAAAGAGTCAGTGTTGATTATAAATTAGTTTTTCTTATCAATGTGTTCATTCTCGCACATTTAATTCCTGAGGCTGATAGACATTAGTCTAACACTTAAACAAGACAAGGAGAGTCTGAATACGCAAGAGAAAGCCATGCAAATCTGGGAGTCTGGGACTCCCAAATCTGATTGTAATCTTACAATTTCTAGATTGCATTTGTCCTTTGGATACTGAATGAAGGTAAAGCTCACAGTCTAGTGAGGCAAACCCCAGTCAGCTTTCAACTTGGTGCTAGAGACATCATCAGCGAAGATTTACCTAGGCTGCCCCAAGTCCATGTGCCAGTGCACACCACTGCACTGCCACAGCCTCCCCACCCTTCACTGCAGCTAAATTAAAAGTGCACTCTTATGGCAGCCTATGCTTCAGTTGTCCCATAGAGATGCCAGTCACTGGAGATACATGCTTAACCACCCCAGAAAGTCGAGTTTTTCCACCTCTGCCTCAGTTTCACCAGCTGTAAATTTAACCTGCTCCATGGAGATCCTGCACTAATTGGCCGGTGCTTGTACTTAATGTAGGCAAAACACTATATAAAGAACATTTTCCAAAAACATTTTTTTCAAGGGATTAAATAGCTGTTTTTCACTCTAAAAAGCATTTTTTCTACCTGCAAAATGTCTCAGCATCAACAAAATGTATTTCTTATTTAAAATCTCAATCTGTAAAGTCATTTAAGAGAACAACCTCACATTAGTCAGGCAGAATCTGCAGTCATGGATTTTCTGCACAGAAAGTCACACTAGAGGAGGGTGGGAGTTTGGGTATACAAGAAATGTGGGATCAACTGCAGATAGGTTAGATTACTATGCTACTAAATAGTTTTTTAATGAGAAACTCAAAAGGCAATTAAGAACAAAAAAGGCGTACATCAAATACGGACGTGCAATCTGCATCAAAATCAAATACAGAACAAGCAAATTAAACATATTTGAAAAATAGAACATTATTACTGGAATGATGAATATTTTCAAAGTATTTCTTGATGGACTTCACAGTTCAAAAACACTTATGTCAAAAGTTAAACATTCAAACGAAAGCAAAAGTCTATAAAACTGAGCTATGCTTCTACATTGCTGTTCCTAGAGTTTATGTTCAGTATAACTCACAAGGATTGCTACTCCCTATCAGATATTCTCAAGCGAATCGGAGAGCTTATAAGAATAAAGCAGAAAAGAATAAAGTAGGATAGAGAATTCTTGCTTACATTGTCTTCACAGGCCATATAATTGTTTTACAGGTCATTGCAATCTGCATATATTTTGCAAAGGAAATATTAGATATGGTCATTTTCAGGTTCAAAAGTGCCTTTTATAGCCCAAAACTGAATGCTGTAGTTTAAAAAATAAAATATGAATGCATCAAATTGTTATAGTTTAACTTGAAACTATTTTTTTTCTTTTCTCATAAAATATAAACTTGCACTACACACACACATGCACACAAAATCCAAATATTCTGAAAAGTTTGCTTATACTGCTATTGTAACTGCTGGCACGGAGCTCTATCCCAATTAGACCTTAAGGAAATGTACTGTCCTATTATCTGAGTGTGTTTTTGGAAATGGCAATCAAAGAAATATTCTAACATGAACAAGTGTTTCTAAGTGCTAATTATTCATGGTATCACTTGCTGATTGGTGCCTGCGGCCATGAAAATTTATTTCTAGGCTGTATTTACAGTAAAACCAAAAGTGCTTAGTGGCAAGTAGCTTAATCAAATTTAAGAACAGCAGACAGATAACATAGGAGAATTTTTTTTTTTTTTTGCTGCTTTAATCCTCTCATTTGGTTTTGAAACATAAGGCCCTGTTCACTTCATTTAAGTCTCACAATGACTGGAAGCCTGATCAATCTGTCTTGTGTCTTCTTAGGGTGAAACTGCAATTGAGTGGAAGCAACAGATGAACAAAGCCCACATTCAAATCTGTAGCTCATTAAAATAACGTTAAAATAGGGTAAAATCACAATTGTAAGTGAATTGTAGTTGGCTTCTTTCAGCTACATACATTTGATTAATAAACCATACATTCATTAGCCATGAACCACTGGTCTTTAAAGTAAATTTAAATGAATGACCCTGCTTTTTTGATCTTCAGACAGTTTTGAAAACAGTTATGAAATAAAGCTTAAAAAACAGGTCAAGGGCTGTTTCCTACAAGCCAAAGAGCTAATGGGATACAATCCGTCAAATCCCATAATCAATTCAAATTCTGATACAGAAACTTAGAAAGCTGCAAGTTTACAAGAGACATATTGTAAAACAGCTTTTCAAAGGGAAAAAAAAGAAGTATTGTTAATTTGCTTTAAACTCACAAGCAGTTCAACACTTCCAAGAACATTTAAAAAAAAATACTGTAAGAAGGCAACCTTAATTAAGGTTACAGAAACTCAAACAGCAAAGAGAGAACATAGGGTGGAAGAACCCTGTAAGTCATGAAGCTGAGTATCCTGCAGGAATTCACCTCAGACCATCCTGTTCAGAAACATAAGCAAGGATGATTCTGCCTTGAAACATGGGTAGAAGTTAAACTTGTATTTTTATACAGACTTTCTGTCAAGGTCATAGAATCAAAGAATGGCTTGGGCTGGAAGGGGCCTTAAACACATTGAGTTTCCACCCCGCTGCCACAGTCAGGAGCAGCTTCCACTAGACCAGGTTGCTCAGGACATCATCCAACCTTGTCTTGAACACATCCAGGGATGGGACATCCATATCCTCCCTGGGCAACTCACTCCAGTGCTTCACCACCCTCCGAGTAAAGAATCTTTTCCTAACAACTAATCTAAACCCACCCTCTTTCAGTTTAAAGCTATTTTCCCTTGTGCAGTCTCTATGTGCCTGTATAAAAAGCCCCTTTCCCTCCTTTTTATATGTCCCCTAAGGCACTGGAAGGCTGCATTGAGGTTTCCAATGAGGCTTACATCTCTTCAGGTGGAACAACCCCATCTCAGCCTGTGTTTGCCAGAGAGATGCTCTATCCCTCTATCACCTTTGTGGCCCTCCTCTGGACTCACTTTAACAGATTTGCATCTTTTTTTGTGTTGAGGACTCCCAGACCTGGACCCAGCACTCCAGGTGGGGCCTCACAAGTGCAGAGCAGATGCGTAGAACCCCCTTCCTCAACATGCTGGCCACGCTTCTTTGGATGCAGCCCAAGATAAGGTTGCCTTACTGGGTTTGTAAGTGCACACTGCAGGCTCATGCCCAGCTTTTCATCCATAGGAACCCAAGTCCTCCTCTGATAAGCTGTTCTCAATGGCTTCTCCCAGTCTGTACTCATGCCTAGGACTTACCCTAACCCAGGTGCAGCACCTTGCACTCGAACTTATTGAACTTCAAGAGTTTCCCGTGTCGCATTTATCAAGTTTGTCCAGGTCCCTCTGGATGGCATCCCATCTTTCTCTGGTGTCACCTGCACCACACAGCTTCATATAATCTGCAAACTTGCTGAGGGTGCACTCAATCCATCTCCGTCATCGGGAAGATACTGAAGAACACCAGTTCCAAGACATATCCCTGAAGGACACCACTCATCCCCAGCCTCCGCCTGGACACAGAGCCACAGACCTCAACTCTGGCTGCAACGATCCATACAAATCCTTATCCACTTAGTAGTCCATGCACCAAATTCATCTGTCTCCAGTTTGGAGATAAGGATGCTGTGTGAGACCATATCAAAGGCCTTATGGAAATCTAAATAAATTAGATCTGTCAGACTTTCTTCATCAACCACTGGCATCACTCCATTATAAATGGTCACCTTATTTGCCAGGCACAATATGCCGTTGGTAAATGAGTGGTAAATGAGTGGTGCCTTGGATTACCTCCTTATCTTTTATGTTCCTTAGCACATGATTAAATAAAGAGTAAAGTTTGTCCCATGAACAGATATCACTGTTAGATGATAAAAAGTGTTACCAGGAATTGCTCCTAAAGAACATTATTTTATTCTAGGAACACTTTGGTTTTCCTGGGAATTGATCAGTAGTTTCCTCTCCCCTGGAATAATTACAACTGTCTGCCACCATTTCTTTTAGGAATTCTGCATGGGCAAGACTCAGGCTGCAGGACATGGTGACAGCTGGAATAAACCATTGTTAATCCCATACCTCACAACTAACCACCAGGTCATGCTTTTGAAAAAGATGAGCAAGAAAGTAATTCCTAACTCAAATTCAACACTCAGCCCAACATCTGAGCCAGCTAACCACCAAATCTGTTTGATATTTGCCTGTCTCCCTAACACCACTGAGATATCACTCCAACCTTCTTGCAGACTCTTTATTATAGTTGTTTTACATTTCAGGGATTCTCTCTGAAGCTGTAACAAGAAAAAATTCAGACCCTGATTTATCTGTCTTAAATTAAAGCAATCAGTAATGATCCTCATTCCCCTGCATATCCTATACAGCACATGGAAAGTGCAGTTCTTAGTGTGAGTGCTATGAATACCTCTCTAGAGATACCCATCTTACCTCCACAGCAGAGGGACAACTGCAGTCTTCACTTCATTGTGGTCAGGTGCATGAACTTAATATGGGTGAATGTATCTTACACTTCACTTATCAGAATTTCACATTTTATTTAAAGTTGAGCTTGCACCACAATGGCTTTAGGCTGGTAGTGACATGACGACAAGTTTCCACCCTCCATCCCATATACCAATGAAGACAGTAAGTATTCTGCTTTTGGCTGTATGTTGGTTTCAGATAAAATTTTAGGTACCAGAATGTAGGTATCTAAAATTGCTTATCTCCCTGTATCCAAATCAGTACCATCAGTGGAGCTCAAACTGATTTATTTCACCTGAAGTAAAAAAGCAGGGCTCAATTCAGCTGCCTCAAGATAGGGGTCTATCTAGGACTGTGAGATGCTCCATGGTATTTATTCCACATTCACATATAGTGGCAGGTCTGACACTGCCATGGATGGAGAATTACATCCTCCTGGGCCCACAGCTGGAGGCGTCACAAGATGGACATCTCTGTTTAGGAGAATGAATGGTGCCCTTTATGTCTTCATTACAAGTGTGTCCCTGCATCACAAATGATTTCCACAAAAACATTAACAGTATCTCCGGAGAGGTGACCAGGGAGAGAAAAAAGCAGAGTACAAATACACTGGAACTGGTCTCATTGCCCATTTAGATGTGCCAGAAGCTCAAAGTGTTCTGAGGTACAAAAATCACCACACTCAAAAAGGGAGTCTGTGCATGTAACCCACCAAGCCCCAGGCAGGGGTCATGCTGAGAACTGGACATCACATATAGACTGTAAGGAGCAGCAGAGCCCTCCCACTTATATGGCAGCACTGATTTTATCCTTTAATAAATCAAACACTCTGCCCCATTTTCTGGCAGTAGCTAAATAATGTCAATGCCCATTTTTGGAAAAGTTACTGCAACTGTGGCAACCATTTTTAACTCTTCCTTAGTACATACCATAACAAGGAGATTCTCTGAAAGGCAAATTGTCCAGTCTGATCAAAAAGTGTATCTCAGTTCAGCTGGGCATGGGAAGTCTTGAAGTTAAACTCATTTAATGTTTTTCCTACACTGGCAGCATAAATCAATCCAATCAACTATAGCAAAATTTCTCATCGAATAAAGGAAACAGTAAATGTTACTGCTAAGCCTATTTAAACGAGGCTAAAAAACCCTGTACTTTTTTCTTTTTAATTATGCCAAGTCTTTATTTTACTATAGCTACAATCCATTGGTAACTACTGTTATTACAGCATTCTTCATCAGTACTTTATATTTGTGTATTCAGTGCAGGAGAGAAAATTGCTATTAAATATTAGTGGAGGTAAATATTCATAAGTTAAAAACAAAGTGATGGTAACAGAAAGCTTTTGACCTAAAATCTTTCATATTCTGGAACTGTTTTGATACTTTTTTATTTATTTAATGCATGAACTCTGTTAATTTAACTGTGGTACTAAAATTAAACTTTAATTCATGCAATGCTGGAATTAGAAAGATGATATGTTTAAGAAGGAAGCCTTTACTTCTTAGCTGAAGGCAGAGAACACATTCCTCTTTTGATACTGATTATCACTATGCATATTGAGGACCGAACATGCAGTAATTGTCTGCAGTCAGTACTAAATATAAAAATTAGTTCAAGAAATTTATACGCAGAAGTTTCCATGTCTTTAGAAATATCATCTACTTTCCCAAACAGATAGGAACTGAAAGGGCATAGACTGTTCCTAATTAAACAAGTTACCAGAGAGCCACCCTCACTTGAGGAAAACAGAAACAGCTTTCATTTTGCTGGTGGCCAGCTCTGTTTTAAGGGCTAATGCCACCAAGTTACGAGAGCCACAGCAGTGCAGCCACTCAGAAACCACTTTCACCAGTTTGGAATTAAACAAAGGACAGATGAGGAGATAAAATAAAGACTGCATCATCAAATGAAACCTAAAACAAACATTAGTAAGGGAAAGGTATTTTCTCAGATGACTAGGATACATGACTTGGAAGTAACTAAAGAATTGGATGAACATGCCAGGACAAAGCTTTCTATAGGATGTCCTAATAACCAGAAGCAGTTTCCTTTTTTAAAATTCATTTGCAAGAAAGTAAGATAATTTTTCTCTCAGTGTGAATGGGTTCATACTTGTTGGCTTCTACTTGGAAAGTTAGAAAGACACTTTTCAAGACAAACAAGTTTCTGAATAAAAATCAGAAATGGAAATTTTGCATGATAAATTGCTGCATAAAACTCCATACAACATCCATAAAGCACAATGAAACTTAATTTCCAAACACTGAAAAAAAGGATTAAAACTCAAGAATAGTCTGCTTTGAAAAAAAAAAAAAACTCACTGTACTAATTCTTATTGATATAAATACACTCTTCATACAAATCATGAGTCCCACAATATAATTATGTCTCTTTCCTCCTAATTTAGCTATTAGGAAGAAATTCCCTTACTGTGAGGGCAGTGAGGCATAGGAGCAGTTTGCCCAAAAAAGTTGTGGCTGCCCCATCCCTGGAAAGTTCAAGGCCAAGGTTGGATTGGGCTCCGAGCAACCTGGTCTAGTGGAAGGTGTCCTTGCCTGTGACGTTGGGGGGCTGGAACTAGATTATCTTTAAATCCCTTCTAACCCAAACCTTCTATCATTCTATGATTCTGTGGACCAATATTTTATATTAAAAAACTAAATCAGCAAAACCAGAAATTCTTAATCTATCTGGAACTCAGCAGAGTATTCCAATAGTCACGAGCAGTTCTGGAAGCAGCTGCCAATGCCAGTAGTTTAAACACTAAAAAGAATTATTCCTATGCGAAGGAGGATATTAGTGGAGTACTTTAGGGACTGGCTTCAAGGTTAGTTAGGTTTAAAATTTCCACCAACAAAATACTAAATATAAATGTGAATGTGAAGTCAACTCACTGGCAACAGAAAGAAGGACCAGAAATCACAAAGATGGAATGTAGGACATGAATAATGAAAGATCTGTTAGCCTTAGTTGAGAGGTGGTGCAGTTCAGGACAGGGACAAGAACTGCTGGGTGCTGTGCTTCCACAGCTGAAAACACAGAGGGGGCCAAGGACCAAGAGATGTCAATTTTTTCTACTAATGAGACCCACAGACACAATAGTACTGTCAATCAGAAATACTTGTATCACCCCCAAAAAAATCTCTGATGAAGCCTCATCTAAAATTTAAAAAATAATTTAGTGGACAATAAATAAATAAATAAATAAATAAATAAATAAATAATTCAACTGATTGATTGATATAGTATAGGAGTGAGACCAATTCTTTGGACAAGGACTTATACTTACTCATCATAGTAAAACTGCAGCTTCCTAAAAATACACTGAGAAGAACTGGAAAGTAAAAACAGCAGATTTATTTAAGCTTGTATGAAAGTGTAGGCAAAAAATTCTGGGCGTTACCGATTAGCGTATTTGCGGTTGAGACAAGAAGTCTAATTTTATAGGTTTTACTAGATTTTTTTCATCTTTGTCTTTCTTTTGTCTCAACCACTAGTCAAGAAACTTGTTTTTGTCCTTATTAAGATGAAATAGCTATTCAAGCAGTTCACTTTGCAAGATGAATTATCTGGAGGAAGATATAAACCAGCAAACCAAATCTTTCCCATTTTCTAAAATTTGTAGTAAAATGACAGCTTGCCCCAGGAAGAGTGGAAAACAAATCTCTGTAAGAGAAGTCCTTCCACGTCACAAATTAGGCTTGATAAATCAGATGCCTTGTCATACAAGTTTTGAATTCATGTGCCAAACTGGGGGTAGCAGGCAGGTCTGCCTTCCCACCGTGGTGAAAACCTGTCTCTGCCTGAAGTCCACGGGCAATGTGAGAATTCTTAGCCATCTGACAGCTAAAAACGTGACCCACCTTCAAAAAAGAAGCATATGGCTTCCAGCACCCAATTCTGACAACATTTTGTCCTTATTCCAATTTTGTGCCAAATTCTCTAACTCTACTAGATTTTTGCCTAACATATTATTCACCTTGTGAAAGGATGTTAATCAGTATCATTGTCAAAATGTTTCTCTGGGAAGAAAAATTTCCACCAGGAAAAGGAGACTGCTTAAAAAGCATTTTAAGGGATATAACAACATGTCCTAAAACAAAAACAAAACCAAAAAACCCCAACAATCAAAAACTAAACAGCAAACAAACAAACAAACAAAAAGCCCAAAAAACCAACAAAAAGCCCCTAAAAAACCCAAAACCATGCAGATTCATATTTTTATACTAATGCAAACTATAATCTGAAAGGAAACAAAGTCAAAGAAGTTTTGTTTCTGTGGGCCCATCCTAAAGAAATATTATGAATATCAGACTATTTCCCTGTGTCCTATAGGATGCAGAGAATCTTGAGTCTTCACTTGATCTAAAGAAGAAATTCCCATTTTTCCCCTACAGACACACAGTACTAATAGTTCTGCATTATGGTTGTTTGCATCTCTTTTGCAACACATGTTCACACTTGATTTTAATGCATGGTAGACATGTGGGCATTGGGTTGATCAAGCAGAATCTAAGCCAACTTGAGACCACAGGTGAATGATTCCCTTCATTAACTGCAGCATAAAATCACAACCCTACAACTTCACCCAACTGCATCTCCACAGTTTTTCTGATGAAAACTGGTAATGAGAAAAGGTTAAAGTGCAATACACTAGTGACATATTACTTTTCCAAGGCTCTGATTTTTTTCCATCTATGTATTTGTACTGCTCTTGATCAGAAGAACTATAACCACTGATACCGTGCAGGACCTCTTTGTGCAATCCCATTCGAAGTAAAGCAGATCAAGGAATTGCACTCGGTAAATCTGTGTTTAACTGAACTGTAATTTCATTACACCAATATTCATCAAATACCATTGGAAGTAGGCACTGGGGTTAATCGCTCAAGGCATATAACAAAAGGACTGCAATACAAGCCCATGTCCAGAAAACTGTGTGAGATCAAAAAAAATATTAAAAGCAGAAGGAATCTGCTACTGCTTGAGAGAGGCTGGGGCTCTTTCAGCAAAGGAATGGGCCTTAGCAGTACTTTGTGCAGCACACAGCTAAAAAGCATCCTTGGGCAGATGACTTCAGATTCTACAACACAGGATGAGGCAAACACAGCTCTGAGTCTGACACAAAGAGTGAAACTTTCAGAGATGTGACAAAGAAGTCCCTGAAAGTAAACAAAGATTTCCAGGATTCCTCCACTCCACCCTTTCCAGGAGGTGCAAATAGCAGGTGTCTTGGCTCCTCACCATCCCTGAACTTCGCTGGTGGTGCAGCATTCCCTCTGTCTCTCTCTTGCTCAGAGGTTTGGTCCTCTGGCAACCAGCAAGTAGGTGTCTGATACATTTTTTTTAACTTCATGGCAGGGATTGCACTTTGTTAATACTGCCAGACATATATGATAGCTGTCAAACTGGTGAGTTATTTCAACACTTGGAGAACTGGCTCTGAAACAGGTAGCAAAATGCTAATGAAAAAGATAAGCAAATGAGTCAAATCAAGTATGCTGCACTGTCTGTCTTAATGTTGCTTGGACATCCAGAAAGAAAAACAAGTCTTTCTACTGGCCAAATACATTTTTATAACACCCAAGTGCCTTCTTATAATTCACTGACTCACTCACTCACAGGTCTCTCCCCTGGAGATAACTGCAGGTGCAGTATTTTTTTACGTACTAGAGGTTTTATTTCTTCTACTCACCTCCAGTTTCTCTCAGTGGAATTTTCCTGCCAACAGCCATGAACCTACATGCACTTAGAAGGGCAAAAGTTTCTGAAGAATATTACTCTTCAATATTTAGGAGAAGGAAATGCTGGGAATTGTTGTATACACTGTATGTGAAAAGGAACCAGTAATGCAGAATTTTGTCCTCACACAAGAGACACTTCTTGAAGCTAGTATAATTTACTGCTCATCTGCTTTACCACAGTTTTTTTCTCCAAGCAACCACATGATTGAAGATTTCATTTACAAAAAAAAAAACCACCCCAAAACCCAAAAAACTACAAAAGTGGGCCAAATCTAGAGCAATAACAGCAATACTCATCTTATTTAAAGAAATCAAGTAGGTTTCTTTTTCTTTGTATAAGAGTTAATAGTCAATTCTAGTCAATTGAGAATTCAAAGTGTTGCAGCAACTGGACATTTATACATCACATGGAGTGTTCTAGAAACTATTAATTTAAACAAGAAGGAAGCCCGGGAAGGATGCACTCACATATACTGCTAAGAAAACGACTCCCAAATACGTTAATGATGGTGCCAGAGCAAAAGGACAATGTTGCTATTTTTACTCATGTTTTTCACTTTTTACACAGAGGCTGACAGTGGTTTAGTAACAGTTTAAGTTAGGCTGGGGTGTCTCTTCATTAAATTATGCAAGCAGTCTGAATAGAGAGTACGTATGAAAAGCTGCTCTGAGAAGTGAAAAGAAACATGTTGCAGCTGGTGCAGGTGATCATCTTTTCATCCAGGCTGCCATCCTCTTCTTGTTTGCCTCCTTCCTACATGCACATATACATCATTGTTAATTTTAAAAAGACATATCCTTGAATGTGTTCCCTCGGCAGATTCTTTACTACCTCATCATTTCCATGCATGGATCACAAAATGAAAGGAAAAGAAGATTCTTACACAAAGAAACTAATATTAAGCTTTATGTCACTGTGATATGATTCTTAAAGACAGCAGTCCCCTAACCACAGTTGTTGACAATTACACTTTCTACAGCATAATCACAACTTAATTGTAAGTTTAAATTTAGTAATATCACAAATAAACAAAAAAAGATGTATCTATGTATTGTAATTGGCTGATCATACAAATACTTATTAAATATAAACACATATGCTTTTGTAGATTTGTTAGAAAGATTCGTTAATTGCTTAATGAAAGATGTCTTTCAGATACTAATTCCTTCATTTACTTCGACAGATTAAATTTTATATGAGGAGATATTAGCATGCATGCAATGAAGTGACAAGGACAACTAAAAAGCTTAAAATGTTAATGGATGAAGTGCAGCTTTCTCAGTTACTCCAAACTAAAAGCTATAATCTTCATTACATGCACTAAAGATCATATTTTCCTCTGCTTTCTGCAGAGATAAGATAGCTATATTTAACAGAGAAACGAACACCACAATATGTTTCGATTCAGCTGCTATATTTTCATCATCATAAATAAATTATGAAAACTTGAAACAGTGCATGAATGATTCCGCATAGAAAACAACAACAAAAATGCAATTAATTTTTATAGAAGAGAAAATTGATAGTTGACATCCAAGCAATCCAATTGCTTCTATATTTCATCGCAGTAGCTTTAGGTAATTATCTTCTTGATAATCTCTCTTCACAATGTGCTTTCAGGAAAAAAAAATAAAAAAACAAACCAACAAACAATTGGCTTTAGCTACTAAGGCACTACAGGGTTAATGTCAACCATTACTGTAAAAAGCAAATTGCTAGCAATACCAACAGTCCAGATCCTTCCTTTTTGCTGTAGACTGAAGTTCAATCTGGCATCATCTTTTCTCTGTCCCCAGTAGGGTGCAGGGAGCCCTCTAGCTTCCATGTGGGATTCCTACTGTGGTACATATTGGCCAGCATACAGCTGCTCTAAACAACTATTTGCATCTACAATGCGGTCATCCCACCACCTTCTTTTCAGATCAATATGATTGGGACAAACAATAGTTTGATTTTGATTGCTCTATAGTACGCTTGGGTAGAGCTGCTGAATGCAAGCGCATCGCTCAGAGACAATGGGCTGGTTCATCATCCAAAGCGTCCCTTTTCAAACAGCTGCCTCTGCCACACTCACCCTGACAAACGTCCAGAAAAACAGATGGTTTCAGCATTCATGGGCAGTTTAGTGAAAGCCCTAGAGTCAACTATTCAAGACATTTTATCATCTAGCTGATAATAGAGCACTGCTTGGAGATAAAAATTAAAAATACATTTAAAAACTCTATTAATTCGCACCCACGTGCAGCCCCTCTTGCACATACACAAAACAACTTCCCCGTGCCCTGTAACACTGCAAAGTGCAAGGACTAAAGGAAGCTTCAGTCTTAATTCCTTCTGTGGAATAGAGGCACCACTATGAAAAATGACAATCAGTGGGTAATCTCACCAACCACATATACTGCAAAACCCACAAACAAAAGCAATGAATTAGTAATTGAATGGGAAGTTTAACTTTGAGCTGCCTGAGGTTTGCTGTGTATTAAATCAGGTCCTGCTATTTTTTTCTTTTTTTCTCTTTTTTTTTTCCTTTTTTTGCTTGTGTGTATCTAAGAAACAGAGATATTTTTGCTTGTTTTTTTTTCAGGCTAAACCACAAATGCTTTTGAGGTATTGTATTGAGAAGGGCACAGGCTGCACTATGATATAAATTCTGCTCATACCTATGGACAATCACATCACTTCCAACTAAGTCACCAGTATTAAGCAACCTCCAGGGCAAAGAAGCTGTGCTATTAAAAAGCTGAGGGTCTGTGCTCCCTTGAACATGGCTGTGCCACACTTGTGTGGAGGGACATGAAGAACAATGGCTCCTCAGCTCCATGAGCCACAAAGCCTGACCTAGAGATGGGAAATGGGAAGTATTATCCTTCTGGGCTGTCTGGGCAGTGTTATCTTTCATAGGATGCATTACTCCAGTTTGCTCCACAAATCCCTACAACTTCGGGGAAACTTAAATTCCTTTAAGTCACACCAGAAAGTCTAACTCTTCTTGAAGGTGGATAGAAGGATTTGGCTTCTGTGAAAAAAATGGCATTATATTTATTATTCCTCACTTAACATTTAAAAAAGATTAATTATTACTGATCTATTAATTTGTTGGACCACATGATTTTTCCACAGCAAAGATAAAGGCCATACCTGGCACTGCATTAGTCCAATGAGCTGAGCTGCTGCACAGTCATGCTCACTCTAACTCTGCTTTTCAGTGGAGCACGTGGGACAGAATCTTGGAAATGCTAGGAACTTTCTGGCAGCTGTATGCAAGTATGTGTCACACAGCTCTAAAGAAAAGCAAAGAAATAGAAAGAAAGGGTCAGCAATCATCTTTGCCAATGCCTCAATGTCTAAAAGATACAACTCAGCAGATGTATTTTAGAATTGAAAAACAGTCATAATAGAAAGACAAATCTGACTATATACTGTGATTGTGAACTTATTTTCTTCCTAAAAATGCTTGTTTTCTAAAAACATTGTGCCTAATCTATTGCTTTCAGCTCAGGGAAATGATATTCTGAATTCAATCAGAAATCTCCAGCAATGAAAACTTTACTGAAGGAAATCCCTGAGTGATGAGAGATGGTACCAACATGTAAAAATGAAGATATTTTATTTCATGTGGCCATACACAAATATAGTCATCATGTATAAAGTAGCTTTTCTCTACACTACTAATGATGTCAGTTTTGAACATGGGCTTGTATTTTCCCGATAAACTCTCCCTTACTGCTGAGCTTGCACAAAGAGACCCTCTGAAGCCACTTCTAGTGTCTGCTTCCTCTTTCAGAACTTCTCCCATACCTCTGCTATAACATCAGCTACCTGTTACTGAGGTGAGCATGTTCCTCGGATTGACAATGTTACAGTTAGGACTACAAAATCTGAACTCCCAGACACCTCAGGAGATTGTTTAACCCCTCTGCTGCATAAAAACGGGCAAGGGGCAGAAAAAACTAACTCCTTGAACCTTTCATTTTAAATCATACTTTGAAAATTCTTGATTTCCTCATGATTTCTTTTGGAAACTCTCCAATTTATCTACATCTTTCTTTATATGCAGTCCCCAAAACTGGAATCAATACTCCAGCTGAGGCCTCACCAGCACCATATGGTACAAAATAATTACTTCCCATGTCTTACACATGACACTCCTGTTAAAGAATCCCGAAAAAAGAGGTGCTTTATTTGCAAAAGCATGTCCTTTGTGAGTTGTATTTCACTTGTGATCTCCTAAAGCCCCAGACACTTTTCTGCCTTCCATTTACTTCTACCTTTTGTCTTTATGCATTTACTGTATTGTGGGCAGTATTTTGTCCTTCTTTAACAAAAATTCACCTGGGTCAATTTTTACATAGATGCTTCTGAACTAATTCATTACTCCAAAGTGTTGCAAACCTCCCTGCCTGCCCCTACCCAACTCTATGAAAGAAAGAAAGTGTATTTTCTCATTAGCATTCTGAATGATGCATTAGATGGACCAGAGAGCAGAACTTTCTGTGGAAAAGCCCACTCAGCAAAGTCAGGTGAGGGGCCCCTGCAGCAGCTGGGAAGGGCACCACCAGTAACTTCTCTTTGAGAACACTTTTCAACTGTTTTGCAGGCACTTCTAGCGATTTCATCTAGGCCATATTTTTCAAGCTTGCTTATAAGAATGTCATGTTGGACAGTGTCAAAAGCCTCACAAGTCAAGACACATCACATCTCCTAGTTCTCTGCTATCCACTAGGCCAGTTACTCTGTCAAAGAAGGAAATGAGATTGGTTTGACACAATTTGTTCTTGACAAATTCATGCTGGCTGTTTTTTATCACCTGATTATTGTCTAGGTGCTTATGAATTGTCCTAACATTTCTCTGGGGGATCAAACCAGGGCTAAACTGGACTTGGCAACTGGAAAAAGGAGTATCCAGGAAATTAGTGACAAGCCTGACTTTCTTCAGCCCAGCCATTCTGTTTACATTAAAACATTAAACATACATTAAACATAGCTTACAACTTAAGATCAAACCAACAAACCTGGCCAACTTCTACAGTAGGACCCTCTTTCAGCTGAACACTCACATTACATTGCTACAGTGCAAGAATCATTTAGATCTAGAAGAATAATTTAATCTAATTCCTGTCCAAGAAACTTCAGGGCTGAAATCCTATTCCCATTCTCTTCAACAAGGCCAGGACTTGGTCTGGCATTTTGGGATGAATTACCTCAGACTTCAGCTGCTCAGACTTTCAAGGCTGGCTTTATGTCTCCTAGTGACACATTATTGCAATATGCAGACAAATACTTAGTTTTCTAGCACATTTAAAATGTTACCCGCTCAGTCACATTAAAAGGAGTCTTCACATTGCTTGTAAGAGCCTTTGAATCAGGCTTCAAACAGCCTTTGAACAAGGCTTCAGAACACAAAATTTATCATCTTTCTTTGTTTTCACAACCTCTTTCCCAGAAAGGTCCTGACCTTGTTTGAGATTTTGAGTGGTACTGCAATAAGAGTAATAAATATTATGGGAAAGTCATAAATCCCACCTCAGTTTAGAGAATGAGAATATGTTGTGAAATCAGGGGATATTTAGCCAGAAAAAGAAAAAAAAAAAAAGGGGGGGGGGGGGGGGGGGGGGTTGGGGAGAGCAGCAATCTGGGAGCATTCTGTTGCCAAAAAAAAAAAAAAAAAAGAAAAAAAAATCACAAAACAAAACCCAAACAAGAAAGCCCTTTCCCTCTCTGTTTTCTCCTTTCCAGTTTAATGTTTCTCTGGTCACCTTTCCCAATTCTTTACATTTTCCTAATATTCAAGTGAGCTCTTTCTCATGCACATATTTTTACCCAAGAGATAAACAAGAAATTCTTTTCTTCCTCCTTTCTATCGCTTCTTTTCAGCCTTCCTCTTACTTTTTTTCCTATTTACTCCTCTCAGTTTCCAACACATCCATCCTCCCCCACAGACTCATCTCTCATCCCCTGTCACGCCTTTTTTTTTTCCTGTCTTACTGTATAGGAACTATTTCTCAGTTCCCTTCCCTAAGTCTTTTTAACCATACAGGTTTCCATACAGGTATTAAACTAAGTGTTGCACATCCTTCTGCAGCTATGTCCGGGATATCTCAATTCAGCTTCCCAGGATGCTGTTTCCATTCAGGCCTGCTACAACCCATCTCACTCCCTGCATCGTAGGGGTTACAGGGCATCGGAGAGGAGCAATGGGACAGGGCCATGGAAGTGGTTGTGTCAACACCTCTGAGCCCAGACGGAGAGCACCAAGCACGAGAACACACAGCACTGGACGGGGCTTCACCAGGAGCCTCCACAGCCCTGGAGGACAGCTCACACTTGACTCTGGCCACGGCTTTCCTCAGCCTTGTTCAGATGAGTGATTTTGCAATGGCTGGAGACCCCAGGTGGTCCAAATACCGTTTCTAGGGAGGATATGGTGGACAGGTAACGTATGCTACATGGCAGCCTACATGTACCAGGGCCCTCAGTCTTAAAGAAAAAAAAAACCCAAATAAGCTAAAACAGCGCTTCTAGTTTTTTTAAGGTGGTACTGAAAACATTCAGTAAGACCTTGTTTCAGTACTCCTTGATGAAAATCTTTGACCTTCTGTAGAGCAGTCCGTTCCTGTTCTTCTCTGTTTCCTCTATGGCCATCTGTTTGTCTTGTTTTCATGATGCAGTTTCTTGCAGGAGAAAGTATTTAGGGCTTTTACCATGCTCAGCACTTATATAATAATAAATAGGTTTGCATTTAGAGGCAACACTTAGAAAAATAGATTCTCTAATCTCTGTTTACTTTGTGAAGAAAAATAATTAATGTAAAAAATTCACTTAGGAGTTTTTGTACAAAAGTATCATTTTGTTTAAAGTCTGTCTCAGTGTAAATTGCATAAATAGATTTTCCACTGCTTTTATGACAGCCTTGTAGTCCAACACAGGATATAAAAGTCATTAAAGAGGAAAATATAACAGCAGAACTACAGAAACTGGCAAGGTAACATAGAAATAGAAACATTTCCTGAAACTACTAGCTCTGGTTTTTTATGAAATTACTAGGTTTCAAGTTGACATTGTCAGTGCAAGTAATCTTGAAATTTACACTACAGTAGCTTCACTGTCTCAAGTCAAAGACAAAAAAATTAAAGGAAAAAGTCATTTTTGAAAGCTTATGCATTAAAATGTTGAAACATATTTGCTGGCTTGATTAAGGTTATTTCATTATAGACAGAAAAAAAAATTAAATGAAGACCCATATGGTTTCAAATATTTTGCTGCAGTGTCATCACTGTTACAGAACAATACAGAATGAAGTATTATATTTTCTACCCAGTCTAAGTACTGTGAAATCCAGGAACCTAAAAGCATGAAGCAGAAGGTTCAGATTTTATACTTAGTACTTCTTAGGAAACATAACACTGGATCATTTAGGAGTTAAGCATAAGATTAGAATAAAGTATATCCTGTAAATTTTGTATATGGTATAGGCCGCATATGGACAGTTCTTCCATCTGCCTAAATGACTTCAACAAAGACACAAGTAGATAAAATTGAAGTTAATTTAGTAACATGTACCCACATGATAGCAAGTCCAATTTTGATTGAAATCATTTGAGGGTTCTAACATTTGCATCTCTTCAATCAGCTTTCATTTCTTACAGAGATTCATCATCTTAGTATCTAGCTGGATTGCACAAAAATATGGACCTCCATTAATTTCTAGAACGAAAAATTGAAACTAATCCCAGAGACCATCTGGAAGGCATGAGTAGCATGAAAATTCATCTTCTTGTCTGTAAGGCCACAGCTTTTCTTTAAAAAGAACAAAAAGTAATCCGAGAAACTTGGTTTCATTTTCAGCTGCAGGTGTGACTCAAAGACCTCGACATCTCATTCACACACCTCTCGCTCATAACAAAGGCAACGCGGCACCCAAACTCAGAATTCCAAAGCCCATGAAGTTGGAGTGGGTAGCCAGCATCTTCCAGAGCATTCACATCTTCTAGCTGGAGTAGTTCTGGAATCTAACAAAGACTTTCTAATGATGGATACAGAGAGGACAAAGTGAATGCAAACCACATATTTTGGGACAAATCTTCAAACTATTTTTCATCCTAATTAAAGGTGTCTATGTGAACATCAGCCTTACCAGAGAAAAATGGAACTGTCAAGTCAGAGAAAGAAATGGTAGATGCCATGACCTTTGTCTCATGTTGCTGCTTCTTACATGTGTAGCTTCACTGTAGCAAATTTGATTATAAATATAAGTAAGAGTTCATATATGAGTATGCACACTTACAGGCAAAAAAAAAATCTAGTCTTTCACAGAATCAACATGTACTTTTTTAGCATTCATTATCTTTAAGAATAAATCTCATTACAAGGTTTTAAAAGTGATATATCATAACAATATTAGTGACATGTTTATGTGTTTCCAGAAAATACCCTGTCTACATTTTGTTTCAGGGCTAAAATGTATCTGGGGGAAAATGAGCTCATTCAAGATAAATGCTTCTTTAAATCCACTTTAATTTTTTCTGTTGAGCTAATCAGATATGACACTGATTTTACCCTGTACTCAGAACCTGTTAGGTATTCTGTCCAGCTGAAATACAAACACTGTTTCAATTACAGAGGAAGGCAGGTAGAAATTAAAAGAGGCATTGCTCCTTTAGGTTTAAAGTCGCTTGGCTAGTCAGATCTTCAAGAAGAATCTCTGTTACTGAGTTGAAGATTTAAACAATCGTGACTTTCAAGAGTGTGTTTCCACACCATTAGTGATATAGTAGTTCACATCAGAAAGAACGACTGCATTTTACAGAATTCAGCAGAGAAATGATTCTTATCTAGTACTTGGTAGAGGCAATATTTCAGGTTTTTTATGCCATGGTTTTTACAATCTAAACACAGAAATTAAATGCCTGTAGTCATAACTCATATCCTCCAATTGCTTTAAAATGGACATTTAGCTCCTCAAAGGGGTTGACAATGTCTTTTTAAATTACTACTGCTGATTTATAACATGGTGATATGACAAAGTAGACTTACACTCCTCAAATCTGAAGATAGAACAAATATTCTTTGCACAAAAGTAGCGGGCAAAGGTTCTTCAGAAATAAAATATGCCTGCCCTCTACTGACCATCTAAGAAACTCTTTTTTTTAAATAATATTTGTACCAGTAAAATTTTAAAGGAAATTTTAAATTTCTTTCCTCATTTAAACTATCTCATAACATCATGTTTCCAAATTAGATTTCCAATCTCCATGTACTTGTTGCATCCCTCCAGAAAGCTCAAAGCCCTCAAAGCCTGTTGGTTTGCACAATATGTTACACGTATTCAGATATTTTCTTTTTTTTTTTTTTTTCATTCACTGGTCCCTTGAGAAAGTTGAGAAGAAAGAATGGAGTAATCCAGAGTTTAAAATCTGAGTGTCTGCCCAGAATTGCTAATGTAAAAGACTCCTTTTTTTTCAGCAGCTGTTATAAATCAAGAAGCAATTGTACCTGGGACATTCACACAAAATGAATTTTATCCTCAGGAGAGCTTAGAAAAACACAAAAGTGTTTGCAAAATTCATTGGATACCAAATTTCCAGGGTAATTTTAATTCAGTTTGAAACACTGTGCACATGTGCTATCAGAACGTACAGTTTTTAAGAGTAGCAATAAAAACAAATTCCTGGCTAGATACATGTGGCCACTTCTGCCAGAGACACATCAAGGCACATCTGGATTAGCTGTCTCCTTTTGAGTTGCAATTTGTTTAATTTGTTTTAGACTTACTTAAACTGAGATGAACCATGCTTTAGAAGCGCTCCCCTCCCCGTATTGTACATGCAGTCAGATGAATCTTGGGGAAGGTTCTCTGTATTGTTTACAGAGAACACCAGCAAACCACCAGCAAACCACCAGCAAACACAGCCCCCAAGGAGGAATGAAAGGAACAAAGCAAAAGCTCCTCTCCTGGCAAATCCAAGGACACAAACAGCTTCAAAGTGCAAGAAGAGGAGTTCAGTCCAGAGTGGATTTTACCCTTGGACTCTGGGTATGAATGGCATTCCAGACAATGAAGTTACTACCATTCCTTTTGGGCTAGGTGGGACCAGTACTGACCCCAGCATAAGCCAGTGCTAACTGCTGCTGTTTTCAAAGGCTTTCAGAACTCGTCTGCGTACAGTCAATATGAACAAATTAGGCTATAAACTCTACACGGATCAATTATTCCTGTTTAGTTCTCCGTGTGGGCACTTAAGGACAGGAAAGCATCCAGAGCATAAGCTTCCCACCTGAACTCACAGGTGGACCTAAGGGTCAGGCTGTCCAGTCTTGACACTGATTTTAGCAGTGATTTCAGTGAAAACGTACCCAGACCAACTCTTAAGTGCTCCTAAGAGCCAGACTTAATACAAAATTAAACCATTGCTCTTGCCACTGAAAATATATATTCACTAGGTACAGTCCTGTGCTAATGCAAGGCTTACTATACTTTATCTTCTTCAATAATGCTGACTTCCTGTAGTCACCAGAAAGTGACTTTCCAGCTTGGAAACATTCCAGTCCAAGTTTTCATCAGCCTTTGAAGCAAGTTGCCATCTTCAGAAACTGCAGAATAGCTACAGGCATAAAACCCTGAACCAGTATATAAATAGATTAGTGGAGAATCTGAAAAAAACTTCCATTGAGTAAATAGTTTTCTTTTCCTATTTATATCCCTAGTTAACCTATGAAGAAGAAAAGCAACAGAAGGCATAGGTGGATAGCTACATGGCAACATAAACCATGTGGAAAGCTATCCCTTTTCTGAATATCTCATTCTCTATATAGCACAAAAAGATATAGAGAATATGTATAGATATACATATATTTCCCCAGGTATATATATTTCCCAATAATAATCAATAGCTACAATTTTATGGAGATGCACATGGATGGTGCTTCGGCTACTGCTGCTAGACCTGCTCATGAGTAGAAGTTTAAAGAACAAAAGCTTTCTTTCACAATCGACTTTCCACCTATCTGGGCATTTGAATATTTTTGTCATCACTGCCCTGTTTTGAAATCTTTTTCTGCTGGGAAGGCTGAGGCTCTGCTCTGGAAGTCCACACAGCACACATGGCCACAGCAGCATCATGTAGCCACTAGAAGTTAGTATCTGTAGAAATGAATGTGGAAAGGAGAAGACACGCTCACAATACTTCTATCATCTACTTAAATATGAACTTTCAGTAAAAAAATCATAATGACAGTAGTGACATTGTCAAATATGAACAACATAGGTTATACTCATATTAATTACCACTGGTTCTTAAGACTAACAGTTCATGACACAATATGCTTTAAATAATAAAAAAGTCATGTCGACCAAATGGTGATCATAGATAAAGCATATATGATCCTTCCCACACAAGCCCAGAAAGATTATTTATTCATGTAGAAGCAAGAGGCAGTATTTAATCCTCACAGTATTTACAGCAAAATTTCCTCTGGGAATTTTTCATCACTCTTTCTTTAAGAACAGCCACAAGCAAAAAAGGTTGGTATTTTCCCTTTCACAAAAATTAATCAAAACCCTTTAAAAACCCTAACTACAGCAACACTGAAAAACTGAGTCCAGGGACATCTCAAATATCTATTTCTTCCCTACCAACTTTGCTATAGATACCATAACAGAGACAGATGCACAGTATCAAGAAAAGCACTCTGAGCGCTGCCGCTGCCAGACTATTGAGCCTCACAATGTACATAAAAAAGTGTTACCCCTGAGGCAAATAAACATAGCAAACACAGTCCTCCAAGAAATACTACACAGTATTGGAAGTTTTATGCTATATTTAAATCTTGTCCTCTCCTTTTAATAAGGAAATATTGATACTGAGAGAGAAAATTACTCTTCCTGATAATTTAAAACAGTCTGTTGATTTTCGCAGTAGGACTGTTAAGTGTCCTTTTGAAGTTCTTAATCCACAGAGCCTCACAGAAACAGGACATATCTTTGGAGATGGAGGCTGAACTGAGCAGAAAGACACAGCTCTCTTGCTGACACTAGAGCATTTCGCATTCCCTTGTCTTGGAGGTAAAGGCCTCTCACCTTATTACAAAGACAAGAGCCCCTGGGGTCTTGCACAGTCAGGAGACATGGGGTTTTGCAAGTGGAGGTGCTAGGGAAAACTCAGGTACAGCAACCAGACACCATCTCCTAATGCGACAGACAATCAAAGAAGGAGCACTAACCTCTGCAATTTATTGTTGAACATTTCCCAGATTAAAAAAATAATAAAGTTGTCTCTTTAAAACCATCTTTAGCACTTCCATTTTCCTGCCATAACAGGACACAAAACTAATTGGTGTAATGCCCTGTCTTCAAAACCAAAAAGATCTATCATGGTAGCTTTCACTTAATGTTATACATTTTAGTTTTGATGTTCAACTTCTTCCTTTTTCTTCTTCATTTCAGCTTTCTGAAACCATCTGCTTTCTGTTAAGATGAATTTTTAAAATCCTCTGAGCTGCTCATATGAAGCGAGTAAAAGCTGGGTTTTCTAAAAGAGGCCGAGATTTGCAATGTAAACAACCTATATGCAGCTTATATCTTCATTCAGGTTTATAGCAAGTGGGTGGATGCATTGCATAACTACACTTCAAGAGAGGTAATTAGGTACTGAAATATGCATTTGCTTGTGTAGTGAACCAAGTGCACTAACCCATACAAACCTGCTTATTTCTGCGCTCATAACTGTGTTTCTCTACCTTCTAAAAATGTGATCTCTTATGAGAATGAGTATTCAAGGTTATAAGGGCCCACAAATCCCTTTCACCACTGCCTATAACTTCTGAGCTTTTCTGTCTCCAGTTACTTTCACCACTTAGGAGACTGTAGAGCCCCACTGAACATATTTCATGTGGTTAGCTAAGGTTTATTAACTGTTTCACAAACATTAACAAATAATAATACCATGGCAAACTGTCCCTGATTTGCTTTCTTTAGGTGCATTATACAGCAAACAATACAGCTGCAGCCCAGAGGCAGCCTAGATGAGTTTATACAAAAGGGGCACCTGCCAAGACGGTCTACAGGCCCTGTAGACTGTCCCAGAGCTGCACGGGGCATCGCATGGCCTCTAGCTCCTACTTGTTTAGACAGTGGTTCTCTTCCCATTGTGTTGGTTATTCCTGAGAATTAATTGAGATGGTCTGCAGGTTACAATAATAAGACAGCAAGCTAATAAATGTTAGGATGCAGAGGCCAGTGCCCATTATCTGATCCAATGTGTGGGATTGCCATGGATTGGCAATGGCTCAGACATGGCTCCAGTACCTGACTGTGACTGCACAGCTGAGCTCCATGCTAGTCCAGAACACATTCACTTCCTTTAACAGCATCTTTAAAGTCACAATCCATGCCTCATTCCCCTCATCAGTGGGTTATGGACAATAATGCTGTCTAGCCCCAAATTACTGTGACAATGAGATCCTCAGAAAGGAGGTGAAAGATGATTGTATACCATTACTAAGTACTGCTTTATTCTTTTTTGAAGTAGATGGAGCACAGATCATGTTAGCACTTTAATCACATACATGTCTTTTGCTCTGACATACTGGCCTAGTTCAGACTAAAGTTAGTGATAAAGAATATTTTTAGGTATTTAAATGCCACTAAGAAACCATTTACGGTCTTTTGCTTTTAAATATAGACAGCTGCTTCTGTTTTTCCTGCAAGGAGTGGATCACATTTGCAACATGGTTTGTCTCTGATCACCTTGGCTTAGAAGACCTCAGCAACGGTATTCAGACGTTGCAGGCAAAGGACAAGTTCATACCCATAGCTGAACCACAGGCTTACACAGAATCTGCACCTCTGATCTTGGTTTGGAGAAGAAATAATACAAGAGGGTTGGCTGCATTTTCAAAATTTGAATTAGTAGCTTGCTACTCAGTCCTGGTGAGGCCACAGTTGGAGTATTGTGTGCAGTTCTGGGATCCACAGTACAAGAGAGCCATGGAGCTCCTGGACCAGGCCCAGTGACGGAGAGGGGATCTCCTTAATGTGTGTAAATATCTAAAGAGTAGCTGACAAGCAAAAAGACAAGAGGCAACAGGCAGAAACTGACGCACAGCAGTTTCACCTTAACATGGAGTTCCACCTGAACATCTTTACTGTGCAGATGAGAAATGGAACAGATTACCCAAGAAGGCTGTGGGGTCTCCATCACTGGAGATACTCAAGAACTGCCTGGACACAATCCTGTGCCACGTGCTCTGGGCTTACCCCACTTGAGCAAAGAGGATGGACCAGATTACCCACTGTGGTCCCTTCCAACCTGTCTGATTCTGTGATTCTGCAGGTGTCAAATGCAGACATGGAAAAGTCATGTGGTCTGTTCCACAAATGATGAGCACAAGTCTGACTCTAAGAAAAGAACAGCTTTAAGCAGCAGCTCTGAGCAAATTATGTCAGCATGGTAAATACAGGTCTCCAGAAGAGAACAACAAATCCTAAAAGGTGATATTATCTAGCTGGTCCTGGATCTGCACCCCATTTAGTTATGCATTAAATATACAAAATCTAAACAACCGTAAAGCGTCTGAGTTATTAAAATGTCTGTGGTGTGATGTACCTCCGGAGACACTCCAAAGGTTACAGCTCAAGCACAGGCAGGCAAAGCACTTCTTTTGCCACACTAATTGGTCAATGTAAAAGCACTAGGTAAGTCGTGCTTTCAAAGAAAAAAATCGGGAGTTGTGGAGAGGGAGTTGTTAATAAATCTGCCCTTTAATAAGGATAGTCTATTACAAAATAATTTGTAAGTATATTAACCTGTAAAAGCAAATTGATGATGGGTTAATGGGTTTAAAGACCTTGTTAGGGAGAACCATTAAATATGTAAAAGGGTACTCACAATAAGAAAAAGCTGAAAAGTATAGACTGGAAGTACAGACTGCATTTTTTTCCATAACATCAACAGCACACTTGCTGGTACAGAAGACAATCATTTATGATAGCATTTGCATTTTGTTCCCTGTTTTATAAATTTTACTTAGCCCTTTTTTCCCTCTTCAAATTGTGCAGAAAAATCCCACCTTCCTTTTTATCACATACACATTTTTTCATGGCTTTAGGTATAAATACACATCCTTTCTCTCTGAGAACTTAATGGATGACTGGAAAATTGGTTAGACTGTAACATCAGAGGTTTGAGCCTCACCAATGTGCAAAACAGATTTCTAACCACACTTCTGAATGCTACTTTTCGCTCAGGCCCAATTAATTCATTCATTCTACAAATTAGATTTTTACAATCAGACCAGACACTTCCTGTTAAACTACGCCTTATATAACTGAGATCTTTATTCTGGGATATTCGAGAATTCTGGTAAGGCATTTTTTTTACCACAAAAAGGTCAGTCAATTCTCTAACACATATTTGACTGGAGGGGAAGTGAGGATGACTTAAGGACTGGAAATCTAAAAACAGGGAATAAAAATGAGAATGCTGCAATACACACTTAAGTTTTAAGGTGAGTCAAAAATAAATACTGACCCAGGAACCCCAGACCTGACAGCTGAGGAGATTCTCACATATAATGCAAACAGTGTAAGGAAATAGATGAAGGAAGACAAGCACGAAGAAGAGTCCAGTGACACAGATGTGATAGCAATTAATCAACTAGCACAGTTTTTAGGTCCTAACTCAAGGCCGAGACTTTTCTCCTGAATGTTCATCCCATGACAACAACAAAATGAACAGGCAGCTAGACACAGGCTGTGTAGGCACTTCTGGCCTGTAAGTTTGTTATTTGCAGCATTTATTGCTCAGCCCCATTACAAAGGCCACTTTTCCTGCAGCATTGTCCCTAAAGCTCAAAATGTCTCGTATTTGCTTTGTCTTTTCCCTGGGAGTATTTTCTGAAGAAAGTCCCTGGTGCTGGCCACTTGACCACAATTCCTACTGCCAAGGGAAAACACTTAATTTTCTCTTTTCTCAGTGTTTTGTGCACACAAATGAAAACAAGAAAGAGGTTCAACATAAAGTAAGTAAACCCCAGAATTAACATCGGAGTAATTTCAGTTACTTCAGTTATTCTGATAGAAAAGCGTAATAGTTAATATTGTCATGGTTTGGGGTTTTTTTTGGGGGGACACATGGTCTCTTCCCAATTTTGCACAGATAGCTGTCTGCACCAAACACCAACATCCTCTGACCAAGCACTGTGTTCTGACTTCTCCACAAGTGGAGAAGGGAGACAGAGAAATGCCATTCTTCATGGCATGGTTCCAATACCAGAGCAATCACCAATATATATTGAAAGGAAGGTAGTGAATCATTTTTTGCTGTGAAAAGAAGTGCTACTTTGCCATGAATTCCTTTGTTAAAACAAAATTTATTTAGTTTCCATGTTTTTAACAAGCAAAATGTTCTAAGATGGTATTTTAGAATTTGCTTATGCAAATTCAAAGGAGACCTCTTGGACACACTTCATCATTTCAAAATATACACTTTACACCTAAGAAAATGTATCAAAGCCACAAATGCTTTGGTCAAGAAGTTTCACCCCTCTTGAATTGACTGATGATATCATATGTTCTAGGAATATTTTTATCATCTGGCATGTTGCTCGGCACCATATGGCACTGCACACTGACAAGAGAGAAAGGACTAGTTTTAAATATTATATATATATAGGTAGATAAAAATAAATGTTACACTTCTATAGAAGTATAAAAGCACTATTGCCCATTTCTGTAATTCTTATTACAGTAGGGGTTCGTTGTGGAAGGTATGTTTTTCATTCTCACACTGAAATACAGAACTACAGAAGCAAAATGTAGAATAGTTTAAAAAAAAATAAATGCAACCTCTCAAAAAGAGCTTGAACTGAATGCAACACTTTTTTTTCTCACTTAGCAATGCTTCTTTTTCCAAGACTTGTAATTATTGTAATAATGACATATTAACCCTTTCTCATGGAATTAATTTCATGCAGTTAATACAGATATACAGGTTTTATAGTCATTTATAATTTCTATATAGAGCAATAGCTCCAGTTCTTTCAGTACTGGAGGGGATGAAGTCTGCTGGTTTTTCCAAGAAAACTTTTTAAATGAAAGCCCATGTCATTTGGCATTAATACACATATATATTATCTCTCCATTTTTAATCATTATTTGAGGTAAAATAACCTTATGAATTGCATTAAATACTGTAATGAATATTTATTTAGGTAGAAGTAATGTGGGTTTTTTTTCCTATTTGGCAAAGGAAATGTGAAATTTGGGGTTTTTTTTTGTGAGGTCACTAACTGAATATGATAGAACATTTAGCCCAGAAAAAGTGCTCACTATATTATTGAAATTCCTCTATAATTTTCCTCCCTGATATCTTCTTTATAATTCTTCATTTGAACTCAAATACAGCAAGATCGCATCTTCTCCTCTAACACAGCAATACCCCAGAATGTGAAAATGTATCTAGAGAGACAGAAAGTTTAAACATATTCTGTGCTAATGCAAAAGCAACCAAATTTCCATGGCCTCCCCACAGTAATATTCTGCTGCAAATTTTTCCTTCGTAATTCACCATTTTAAGAAGAGGATACTAAACTGAGCATAAATCTTCTCAGGTCTTTGGAAACATGTTTCTGTCCATCCCATGTCTTCACCACACAAATATTTGCCTGTTTGGGCTTTTCCAGAGTACTTTTACACAACCCAAGGCTGTCTGAGCTGATGACTAAATGTTTATCTTCCTCTCACCTCCAGGTCCTCCACCTTCACCCAAAACCATGCACAAAAGTCTACCCCATCTTCAGAGATACTTGTGCATATGACACACTCTTTTTCAACTTTGCAACTGTTCAAATCTTTACTAAACCTGTCCATGCCCATAAAGAATTGGTCCATCTCATAAGGTGCACCACACTCTCCTCCTGCCTGCCTATCCTGGCTCTGGCACACTCCCCATCTTCACACCCATTCCCAGTTCCAGACCTTGGAAACAGTCTTTCCATCTCTTCCACACCAGATCTCCACATCATAAAAGATCTTAAATGAAATTACTGAGTTTGCCTTAAAATTGTTCCAATTATAACTGGCATTTGCATACTACAGCGGCAAAGCAGTCAAAAATACAGTGCTCTGAGTGCTTTTCCAACGTCACCTATTCCTCAGAGCTGAAAGTTCAAAAGAGATTGAAATAGATGGTTAAATTACGTACATTATACAGTATCCACAGAAAAGCAGGTCTCATTTACAAGAACTACAGTTCCCCTGACTCCCACCACTGAAGACCAAAGAAGCTGGAGGGCAGTGCAAAGCACTGGAACTGCACAGCTCAGAACGGGCTCTGGCAATCAGCAGGGCAGATGCTGACATGTCTGAGAGCTCCTGAAGGCTGTCTCAGTGCTTGCTCTGTGCCCTCAACACCCAGCTGGGTTCCCAAGATGGTTCTTCAAGCTGAACTCTGCATCAGAAGCACAGAGGGGTGGAGGGTCATGGCTGTGTAGAGTTTGCAGATCCCATGGCCCAACGAAGCCACAGTGCTGCCCAGTTTCACTGCAGTTTCACAGCTACAGCTCTGCACCTGAGTGGCTTGGGAATGAAGGGGTGACAAAGAAACTGTGCATCGTTAATAAAGTTGCTCTCACACTGTAGGGATGCACTCATCCTCATGCACATCCAGTATGTGAAATAAAATTATTCTGCTGTGAAGGGGCTTTTCTTTGAGTGCCAGACCTCTTACCATCAGTAGAGATACCGTGCTCAAGATACAGTAACTATGCAGAGATGTAATGAATCACTGGGCTGGAAGCTGGTGTTGCAGTAAGCAGTAACCATGTTCTGGATTATGTCCAACATGGACAGTTCCAAAGTCAACAGCTTTAAAGAACAGTTTCCAAATGCTACAGGAAAGCCTAACAGTTGTAACTCAGGAGGGCAAAATTACAAAGAGAAAATGCAAATGAAATTTAGAATTCTTCGAGAGAATTTGGATTTCTATTAACCAAAGTGCCAAAGGCTGGAAAACAATACAACTTGGGTCAGTAAAGAACTGAAAACAACATTTACTAACGAAAACTTAGGTCAGAAAGGGATATTCTATGGATATGATATATAAAACACATAGTCTTACTTTAAAGATTATACTATCCACACTTTACTTCTAATGGGTATTCTCTTTTGCACTTAATAATCCTCTGTAACTACATCTCTCAGCCCCAGAGTCAGTTTATTGCAAATGGGCATTTGGAGCCCTCACAGGAAAAAATTCAAAACATGGTAATGGTTGGTAAGACTAAAAATTAGAGGAAGCATATTGGAAACAGTGAAAAATATAAAAGGAAAGCTAAACTTTCTATGAAAGCATACTGGCTTGGAAACATGGGTAAGGGTATTAGTTATCAGCCAAGGGGGGCTTGAATTCAATCCTACATAAACAAGGCTTTAGCCCAAAAAAACTCTTACAAAGACACTATCTCTGAAGAGGGAAGGGAATCAACTACCACACAGGTAAATGAAGAAGCTTGCAAAAATTCAGACAAATGCAAAAACTGAGCAGGCTTTCATCTTGGAGAAACACATAGCAACCACCAGTGACAGGGAAACAACAAATCCTTGTTATGAACATGGTATTTTAAACAAGAGGATGAGGAAGAAAAGGATCTGGCTTCCAGGAAAGCACAGGGATGGTCTGGAAGATGTATACTCTCCAAAGACATGATGGTATTGGACCACCAAGTGAAATGCTAAGGCCCATTTCTAGAAAAGGGTCAGAGTAGATGCATTGGATTGCATAGTGTCTGAATCCAGACAAACAAAAAGATGACAAAATCAAACACCTTATACTCCTAAGAGGCCTAATCATAACCAGGCAACACAGAAATGTCTTCTGAAGAACAGTAATCCAGAAACAACAGCACTTTATTTACCACTCAGTCTTCCATGCACTGTTAATTGTCAAATTCCTTTGCCCCCAGTCCCCCCCAGCGACCATTTGTTCAGTTGTCCCTCACTTTGACTAATAAATCCCACTATCTTCCCCATATTTGCTCCTGATCACTTTTTCAGCCAACCCTAGGGCTCTCCAGTTCCCTGTGGCTAGGTTAAGCAAGGATGAGAGGTGGTTTCATGGGCAGTTACAATGCTGAAGTCTCTGCACAGGTTCCAGCCACCATCCATGTTTTGCATTAAAGGACACCAAACATTTCAATATACAGACAAGATCACAGTTGACTCCAAAATTAAAGTCTCAAGTGTGGATTTACAGACAGTGGAAAAGAAGCCAGTGTGTGAGAAACCTGATCTCAAATTTTTGTAACTTATCTTAGCACAGAGTTATGTAATGCTGGTGTGCAAATAGCTACACCTTCTCTCAGTTAGTTTTTAAAGTGGTGGAGGAAGGCTAATGAATTGAAGTTATACAGGGAAATAAAATGAGATTACTTCATTCAGTATCATGGGTGCCCAAACTTCAGTTTTGTGTCAGAACAGAAACTTTTGTGCATGCAAGGACAGTAACAGACAGGATAATGGGAAAAACTGAACTTACCAGGGAACCAAATTCATGAGAGGTGGAGATACATCAACTCCCTGCAGTGACCAGTGATGCAGATGGTCAGGATTTCAGGGACAAATTATAGGATTTCTTCTGTTAGAATCACTGGCAAAACCTCATTTTGACAGATAACATGAACACTACCAGCCTCAAGGAATTTTATTTATAAAAACTATGTAAAAAAAAATCACATGAATAAAATTTTTCAGTGGATTTAAGTGGTTGTTCAAGTGAGTGAAAAATTCTATCCGTTTGCTGAAATGAAGGACAGATGCATGGTAGATAAAACTCTGTGAAATACTCTGCAAATCTATGGGTATACATTAGCAACAGAATAAAACACTCCCCTCCAACTTCTGACAAAACTGAAAACATGGAAATAAAGATGTTAGTTAAACAACCCCCTTCTGGAAGAATGCTAATTAACTTTTATAGGTTACATTTTCTTGATATACCGAAATCAAAATGACACAGCCATTTGTTTTCCCTGGCAAAGTCATGCACATCACTGATTATTCAGGTTTTCAAAACTGTGTATAATACATACTACCACCTACACAACAGCACAACGCTGACATTTCAGCACAGAACATGTTGAAGCAGTATTTCTGTACTGGAAAAAAAGAACAACTAACAAAGACATTTCCTAGAAGGTATCCATCGAAAAGAAGAGAATAATGTATAAAACATGGGCCTTTTCTTGAGAGCCTGAGGTTACAGATGCCTTTTTCACCACATCATGTTCCCAACATAACAAATCTGGCAGAAGAACCAGGTTGAAAAAACGGAAAGCAATTTTCATTTTGATTTTGCAGAGCAAAAAAGACTTATCAACTTCTTGCAGTAATTTTATGTGAGGCAGAGTACATTTAGGGGAATTACAAACAAGTTGCCTGAAGATCTTTATTCCATATTCTTTCCTGATTAAAAAATGTATAAATTATTGTTGCAGTCATCAGTTTTAATAAGACCAGATGAAATGACTGTATTCTTAGTACTGTATCAACCTTCTTCTGTTACTCCTGCTTATGAGAGAGCCATTACTTTTCATCCATGAGAAAATCCAAGCCATCCTATCTTGTACACAAGTTTCCCCCTGATAAGTTTCTAATTACTTTTTTTGAAAAAAATTTTTAAAACCTCCTTACGCAACAGGATGCTCCCTGCTGAGCAACGGAGGCACTCCTTGCTCTGTGAGATGCACCCAGCATACACCAAATCTCTGCTGTAAATGGGCAACTTCAATGAAGCCTGCAAAGTCCATCAGTCCAAAAACAGTAAGCAAAGGACATGAAAACCAGACTGGATCCTCACAGCACCCCTGGCATGAGCATGAGGGTGAGGAACTAGCTAGGCTTTCTAGGGAGATGTGTATGTCAGGTGCTCTCACACACAAAGCTGAGAAACAGCAGATGACACAAAGTGTGGAATCCCAAGTGTGGATGAACTAACTACTCACTGAACTCTTCACTAATCTGCTTGTAAAAAGAGGTTAACGTTTCTGACAGCACTATATGATAGTGCAATAATGAACTAAATTTTGCCATGAAATTTAGTGCTGAACACTCAGCATTTTTATTTCAGTGTTGAAGTAAAAGTGATTTGAGCCCCAGTGTGGCATCACTGCAGTAGCAAAGTCGAGATGACCTCCGGGTACCAAGAATCAGCACAGCCCACCACAGATGACATAATTTAGAGATCATCAATACAGCACACAAACAGCACCATTCCAGCACTACCAAAGCTGCAGCCCCATGGTCATGCTGGAGAGTCAAATAATAAATCTGAAAAAAGCCAAAGATTGGTTACAGTTTGGTTGCCTAACATGTTTTGTGGTTTAAGGAAAAAAAAGGGAAAAATGCAAGCTCAGAATATCGTAAGTGAACTCTGAAAACACATGCATTTCAACACATTTATACGAAACAAACTCACTTTAGAGAAGTTGTACTGCGCTTTCAGTTTCAACATCTCCAAGTACCTGAATTGATAACAAATGATAATTGACACTAAAGAAAATAGCAAGCGATGGAAATCAATTTTATGGAAAAAAGAAGAAGAGATCTTTTCCTTTTAAAAATCATTGTCATAAAGCTATAGGCTGACAAGACCTATGTTTTGATACTTTATAAAAGATATATCCTATGAAACTTTTATCAATATTTTTGACACCAAACAGTATAGGTAAACGAATGCAAAGCTTAGATTAAAAAAACCACCTAAAATAATATCCTCAGGAGTTAAAGGAAAACTGCTTATTTACAAGCATCCATAATGTATAAGTTGTGGTTAATTAGCAGGCTAAGACTGCAGCAATGTTTGAGTCTGATAGCAGTCAAAAGAGAGTAGGGGTTTTCAGTCTGCAATTCTCTTCTCATGAGCTCTCTTTTGTTTCCAAAAGCTTTACCACCTATCCCACACGAATAAAAATACCTATTCTACACCTTTCTCATTTTACCCTGGAGTTGTCTTCCCATTTATTTCAATCCTCATTATTTTAGGAAAAAACACCTAAAAAAGGAATGATTTTGAATTTGAAGTAGAAACTGCTAGCTAAGGATTGAACATCAGGTTTAGGAGAAGTGATATTCCTGATGGTAAGGAAAAACAGAGCAGAGCACTCACACTCTTCATGATTGCAATGGCATGAACCTGATCACAGATGAGGCAAACGCTGTTTCTTTTGGAAAAAAATAAATTAATAATTAAGCCTCATGTGGCTCTGTCTGCAGAGTAGGACAAAGATTGCTTCCCGGACACTGACTGGGTCCTGTGACTCAGCCCATGAGTACGCTGGGATTCCCGCCAGCCTTTTCCCCTCACAGCTGGTTTCTGTGGGAAGACGTGCACAGAAACACAGGCACATTTCACAATAGGAAAAGCCCATTATTTTTACTACCCACAGACTTTTGGTCATTCTAGAAGGAACTATATTGTACTAAAATGACTACAAGAAATTCTTAAAAATTTGATAGTAACAATCTGTTCAGCTGGAAGCTAAATGAAGAACTTCTCCAGGGAAGCTCTCACAAACTCAGTATGGATTTTGCTGAAGAAGTTCTATCTTAGTTTCTAAATGCCCCCCCCCAAAAAAAAAAAAAAAGCTATAACATCAGAGAAACTTTGTGGCTCAAAAGCCATCTTGTGAGATTTAGCAACTATGTTATTAGTTTCATCATCATTATTACAGAAAATTCACATCTGATTGGTTCAGAGCCAGAAGATTAAAGTCCTTGACTGTGCATCTTATTGTTTGCAATTGCAAAAAGGCTCTAAAGACTTCAGCCTTCTCAACAACTCAGACTACTTTTGTTCTGTGTAAGTCAACAGAATTAGACCTCCCCATATTTTTCATGAAAGGGGAACAAGCTTCAGATTGCTTTTAAAAAGCTAGTATCCCACTGGGAAACACCAGCTCAGACTCATTAGCCAGTGTGGTTAAGTACGAGCGTGCCAGCCCATGGAAACAAAAATAAGGGGTGGGTTTAGCAGAAGTACCAGCTCTGTCTAGCCACAGGCAGCTAATAGCATTACAGACCCAGGAGGGAGTTTGAGAAACATGTCACTGCCTCACATTTTTGGGAATAAGAAAAGAGGGTGCCTCATGATCAGGGCCATGTGGCCATTACAAGTCCATACAATCCACACATTCAAACATAAGTGGTGTGGCATATAAACGGAACCTAGAACCAGCCCCAGTCTTCAAAGCTATCATCCTGCATGGGTATGCAGATGGAAGTGAAAGTGTTATTTTTAAGTAACCTCAGTTACCAACAAGAAGTGGTCTCATCCTCAATGAACTTTGAAATTCTGTTCAAAGCATAACATTAGAACCACATTCTCCCCCCCCCCCAGCCAAGAAATTAGTAGCACTAAGGCAAGGAAATACTGCTGTATAATCTGTATCATACCATCAAACAAGAAATTCACATTTGCCTCAGCAAGAAAGTGCTGATATGTCAAAACACTTGAGCTTCTGCTTCACTTAGAAGCTCAAGTCCCACTAAAACCAAAACTATTCAAAGACTTATAAAGAGCCATCACTTCATCAATTTGATGAATCAGAATGCAAGGGGACTTTGTGAATCCAAACTAAACTTGCCAAGTATTATCCTTTACATGGCAAGGCAAGTCTCCACATATAAGTATGGTGAGATGGTGAATTCCAGGAAAAGCAAAGAACTTGTGCATGGTCAGGCTGCATGTCTTTACCATTAAGGTTTCCACTCCTTTCTGTATGGCCTGGTCTGCCCTAATCATCAGTAAATTCCATGTGAGCAAACATGTCTCAAACAGACATGCAAAGGTGGCTCCTCAACCAGAAATAGCTACCACGGCAACCCCCTGTATGCCCGGGTTCTGCTGCCACTGCCGGAGGGCCTCTGCAGGCACAGCCCTGGTGGGAGGACAAACCACAAACCCATCTAAAGCAGCTGGGTTGGAAAATTTTTGCTGGTGTTTAACATGTCACCAAACGATCCAGAGTCTGCAGCTATCCCAAAGGCACCCTCAACTGCTGTGGATTTTCATCCTGCAGAGCAAAATTGCAAACCATTCCTCGGTAACAAAATCCAAAGCTATTTCATGGAGAAACAGGACTGCAAACCAGAGCATTTCTCCCTTTTCTGAAGCCTACAGCAGCAGGATTTGCTGTGATTTTGAACAGATTTTCTTGCTGCAATAGTATTTCAGTTGTTATTGATGTGCTATGAACCACAAAAAGGTTAAATCTACATACACCACTTACAGAAGAGATTTCATTTGGCTATATGATTAAGATGCAGCTACCATTGAAGCTCTATGCTGTGAGTAAATATCTAAAATAAAATCCTGGGTTTATCTAAATTTGTGCAAAATCTCAAATGTCTAAAGTAAGGCAAAAAAATTCATGTTGAATGCTGAAATAATACAAAGTCTGATAAGGGTCTGTTATCACCTGTTAACTGTTTTGACATAAGATTAGAAGAATTAAAGATCTAAAAGTTAGAAAATTCCAGCTGTAGTAGATATTTTATAAGAAAGGAGATAAGCACAGGAAGAAACAAAAGGGACTTAAGAAAAAGAAAAAACTGCTAGTCTGAATGACAGAGAAAACTGCCAGAAAAATCAAGGAAGACCTAAATGCACTAATTTTTTACTCTGTCTAAAACTGTTGAAAATCAGTTTGATCAGCCAGTCAAGAAGATTACGCTGATGTCAAGGCAATGACAAAATTATATAAATGAAGAGAATAGCAATGGCTCTAATTCCTTCCTACAAGGAGTCCTGCACAAGACAGGTATGGCAGAAAAGGCAAGAAGCTTTCAAGCTACTCTTGACAAAGTCAAAGATAATAAAGGACTACAGTAGAGCTCAAGGGGAAAACTTCAAGCAAGACCAAAAAAAATAATCCCAATATATCTTGATTTAAGATAAACCTAGCAAAATTTGTAAACATCAATAATTTAAATTATTGCTTAATAAACTCTATTAAGTTCAATGTAAATTTTCTTCAAAAGCTAGAACACAGGTAAACCCAAGACTCAAGGAGGCTGTCACCTTTTAGATACATTCAGCTAATAGCTGCCATCTCATTTCTGGCATTTGAAATTCATTCAATTATACTTTCTGAGGAATTTCACAAAACCTTATGCTAGTCTCATGCTGAAAATAATTATATGATTCTGGGGTACATGAGTGCTAAGGGTGATGTTCACTACAGCAAGCAAGACTTGAGGAAGGAGATGGAGACAAATTGGTAACTGGGAAAGCAGAGAGCCTTTGAATAGCATAAGTGTTGAATTCCTCGCCCCTTAGGTCTGCACCCTTAGTGACAGGGTCCTGGCGTGAGCTGAGCTGTTAGGGAAGAAACAATACAACTTATGAATTGAGATGGCAAGGGATGAGCCACAACCACAGGACAGGACAGGAGGCTGGATGAAATTTCTCTTCCTCATGCATGTTGACCATTCTAATTTCATTCTTTTATTCTTTCTACTGCTGACTGGAGATGCCCTCCATCACAACCTGCTTTCAAGTTTCATCCCATCAATTGAGAAATCACACACAAGGAAAACAGAGAGGAAATAAAGGGCAATTAGAGGCACTGGGCGTTAAGGAGTCACTCATGTTAGCTGACAGCTACATTGAGGATCCATGAGGAACTGCCAGGTGACTTACCAACAAAAGCGCTTCATTTTTTTGTTGTCATTTTGTCCACAGAAAATCCCCTTACAGGTTCCAGTGTGATAAAAGCAATTAGCAAAACTCATTCAAATGAAAAAAAAGGGTCTCATTAGCCTAGCTTACCCTCTGAGCATAGAAATGAGAATTCACAAAGACAATTACTAAAGAGCACAATGGATTTTGTGGACAGTAAAAAAAGTGAACTGAGAGATCAGACCAAAAAAAGTACTCTAATATCTAAAGGAACAAAATGCATGATACAAAATATAAGGCCTGCTGAAAAAGTGAGGAGTGAGAAATAAAGACGTTATCCTTTAATGACATAATTCTAGTGCTATGCAGCAGCCAAACTCTGCAATCAGGTTGCAATCGTTGTGAAAAGATTGCAAAAGAGCCTAAGAACCTTACATGTAGGATGCAATCCAAATGTGCCTTTTGCTTCCCCCTAAACAGAGCAGTTCTGAGAAATTTAGCATGTAAACTCTTATTTATTGAGGCTGCTTTGACCAATCCAACCCTGGAAAATGAAAGAGATGTCCACTGAAACAGACTGCCCAAGGATGGGCAAGATTCCATCCCTGGAAGTGTCCAAAGCCAGGCTGGATGGGGGTTTGAGCAACCCTATCTAGTAAAGGTGTCCCTGTCCATAACAGGGGAGCTGGAATAGATGATCTTTAAGGCCCATTCCAACCTAAACCAACCTATGGTTCTATGATTCTATGTTATTTCATGCTGACTTGCAGTAAAATTCGTACTTCAGCAGGCAATTAACCAATCTACCCTTTCCACAATCTCAAGAAAACTACTGACTGCCATGAGCAGGAGAGACCTTCCAGCACCCTGCTGCCTTTAAGGAGATGATTTGATATTTGCCACAAAAAGTAAAAAGGAGGATCTGACAGCAGAGCTGAAGACAGCTGTAAATGATCACTGCACCTGGGACTAAATAGGATACCAGAGGTATAAATGGTCACACATGGCAGCAGCAGGGGTTTTGTCACCCAGAGCCTTGGATCCTGACCACTGAACAAAAGCTGTGGGGGTGAAAATGCCCTGCTAATGTAGGAATCCTAAGGCATTTGGAATTCCCCACCATCATAGCACACATGGGGATTTCCATCTCCCAGTTACCTCCAACGCCACAGTCATTGACTGAGAACTGAGCCACGTGTGCAGTCTTCAATCCAATGACCAAGGGATCAAAACCTTATCCCTGCAGGACATTTCCAACAGCACCAATTACCTACAAAGTTGCAACTATATGCACATATGGAAGGATTTTTTCACATGGTCTAATAACAGAAACTATCTGATGTTCCAAATCAGCACATAGTACTTGTGCTAAAAACAATTACAAGAAAAATCTTCCTGGGCTTTCATTCTGATGAAACCAACTGTATCACTACAGTTTAAACAGCTCTATTCTTCACATTTCTACCAGGTACAGTGCATTTGAGAACAGTGCATCTGGAACTGCTGCAACACAATTTGGAGGCATGAGATAACACATATGCCTCTCTCCTAAACAATAGTCTCAGAGATATTATTAATAACAAAATATGCTGAAATAGTGTGCAAAACAAAACAAACAAGATTTTCTTTATGTCAAAGCAAAAAAATGAGGCACCGGTTCATCTGGTCCCATTTGAATTATCTCTGGCTTTCACAGTCTTCGTTAAAACAACTGGCTGATCTTTTTCTCAAAACAATGAAGCAAGCATGAAATGCAGAGACTACAGAGTAGCAGCAGGCAGCACACATAAATTGGTCCACCCAAACATTCTTGGCAGTGGAGGAGAAAGCATAAAAAGCAAGTTGCTTCAGTCCACACTAAATTGCCATTGAGACACAAGTAAAGATTACTCAGATGAACATGCCCATGCCTTTAAATATACATCTGTCTTTAAGTAGGCATTTATTTGCAACAGCAGTACTTAATACTCTGAACAGGAGATGAACTTGTTTGCTTGCACTGGATGACATCTCAGGACATTTTTCATAACTTTTGCTTAAATCTTTTCAATGTTTAAAAGGATATATACATCCACTAATGAGAGTGAAACCACCCTCTTCTCTAAAAGTGAAAACAGAATGGTAAGAACATCCCTCAAAGTAAAAAATAAACCAAAGGCAGGACATCCTTCCATGCTCAGTTGCATTCAAACACAATTTAATATAGCAAATGCAGGAGACATTGCAAAGGACTAGACTATGTGGGAAGTAAGACTGGATGGGTCACAATAACTGAGCTTTATTAGACTCGGGTTTCCAAGATAGAAACACAAAGCTTTCCTTCTGGAATGGAGATCACGAAAGCAGGAAACCTGAACTTTCTTTTGAGCCCAACAGATCTCAGCATTGTCTTATTTTAGCTTCTTACCACTGAACAGACACAGCCCGCACAGTTTTATTTTAAAGTCTTCATAACAACAGGTTTTTAAGGCTCTGAATTTATTATAGCTGATGTGGTTCTATGTAAGGAAGTCCAAAGGTTGTGAAAAAAGTCCCTTCACTCATAAGGTGGTAATACCAAGTAGGATCTAGCAGCGTTTTCACTACATAAAGATGCAAGAAACTAAACATCTTATAGAAGAAAAAATAATTCTGACTCATTCACATATGCAGGATTTCTTTGAAGCTTGATTATAATTTTCGTCTCTTAAAGCAGCAATGCCAGAAATTGAGCTGTCTGTTCAACCACAAAACCAGACACTGCGCAAGCAGCTGTTTCCCAAGCCACTGAGCGCTGACATACAGGGGGAACCTCTCCAGTCCTGCTGTGAACAATTCTGTGTCGAGCCTTAACAATGACAGATAATTTAACCTGGCTTTAAAGGATATTACGTGCAAGCTGCTAGGACACAAACTCCAAGTCTCCCTCATTTGGTCCCCAGAAGGAGCCCAGGCTCTGACCCCAGCTTGTTGCCCTTGTTCCAGGGCCTAGAAATGAATCACCATCAGTCACAGATACTGTGATGGCAACTGTCACTGAGAGGCCTAAACATCTTCTGTGTAGTCATGCACTATGGGCTCCATTTCATCATCAGATACACACATCTAAGTCCTACTGCTGTTCAATCAGAATCTTTCAGGCATGTACTTAAGGTTAAAAAGAGTACCACATACAAGCCAGCTCTCACAGTACTTTCATTTTTCCTCCCAAATACCAATTCAGTGGGTTCATCATGTTTTACAATTGGTTCTTGGATGACTCCTGAACTGAGACATTTTCACTTCTGGTACAGCTACACAGCTGCTACTTTTTAAACAGGAATCACAGATGAATGTTGCAGTGCGGGCTCTGGCAACACGCCTCGCCCTCAGCTGTAGGTCTAGGAAATTTGCTATTTAAGCAAAATGGTTATGCTGAAACTAACCTAGTCATCTTAAAAGCTTTTAAAAACATTAAAAAAAAATCTGCTCCAATAGAATAAGAGAATTTTTTGAGAGGGATATGGAGGAAACACATTATGCACTGGAAAAAAATTACAAATACTGGTACCTACCAAAACAAATCTTCCATGAACATTTTTCTGTCTTAATGAAGTATAAGTCTGAGCTAAGTAAATATGGCAGATCAGTTCCTGAACAACTGAAGGAAAAAATTATGCTTTGCCATCAATCCACTTTTTGAGCTATTTTTAGAGAAGCTTCCCAAATGTGACTACCAAAGCTCCCCAAGCTGAAAAACCAGCTGGAGAGAATTAGCATGGCTATGATCTATCTCACACCAGAAGCTCTGAAGACAAGCTATTGCAACCTGAAAAACCATGCCAGCACTGAAGAAGAAAACACAGAGCAGTACTTTCCAGGTAGGGATGATGACCAAACACTACTGTAGCATCAGGTGAGTAGACCAGCAATGGAAGTCACTCAAACTCTCTCCAAGGAGATACCAGTGCAATTGTCCTTCTTTCCAAAGCATCCTGCTTTTGTTAACCTGCTTGAATGGGCGTTTCTAAATATATTTTTTGGTTTGCCTTGGGGTTTTTTTAGAAAGCTGGAGAACATCCCTCTGAAGCCTTCAGAGACTACAGCAGCACACTGTAACAAAGGGGCAGAACCACCCTTTTGCTGGCATGCATACAAAGGGAAAGTAAGAGGACAAAAAGACTGAAAAACTGACTCCATCAGTTCTGCCCACTGTGTTTTAACAGCAATAGTTTTCTCATATTAAGGAATATATGGGTTGGTTTTGGTTTTTTAAATAAACAGAGCTGCCAGAGCTAATAATTGCAAAACTTCTGCATTCTCACACCAAGCTGAAACTGGACTACAATGTTTTTAAAAATACTTTATCACTTCAAAAAGTAATGTGGCAATTTTCTATGATCATTTTTTCAACATATCACTGAAAAATTTATAATTTTGTCCAAATCGTTTTAGACAAGGCAAGTTACACAAAAATTTGTAATGACCACTCAAGAGAAATCTGGGAAACAATCTTATGAGAAGCAAGACAATGGGATAAGAGCAGGCCACTAAGCAGTTTGCTGATTTTTTGGGGAGTCACAATAAAACAGACAGCCACACTTCACAGCGCTGCACTCTGCCTTAGCCATCAGAAGCACACTGACTCATACAAGAGCTCAAAGGGTGCAGAGTAAGGCTGTCAGCAAGGAAAATGTGTAGCTTGTGACAAACACACCCAGGCTCTCTGACAGATCCCTAGGCTGCCATGGGCCAGGAAGGAGATACTTCTTCAACTGCCTGCTATGGACATGAGTCTACAAAGTATTGGAGTCCAGGTTTTCACTGCAGCGTCAGAAAGGGGAAACTGGATGGATGGTGGAGAGGATACTCCTGTAACACCCCAGTTTAGCTTAATTTTGCTCATCTGTTCTTTCTTCACGTGCCTCCACAGGCTTGAGCAGGCCACTTTGCCAGGACTCCATGCATATTCTCCAAAATCAACAGGAACGCATCCATTGCATTCAGCTAGAACCTCCTACCTCTAGGCCTACAGTATGAGAGAGCATTATTTTTTTAAGAGAATTGGAATATTGCTTAGGAAACCACAAGATTAAATCATGAGAAGCACAACCATAGCATTTTTGTGCTGATTTGAATTACGAATAGAAAGTACGAGCAGTTAAGAGGAAACAAGATATGTTCTATACAAGAGCCAAGATTTTTTTTCCCTGACATGTGCCAAACAAGGAGAAGAAACAGAAGAATCTGGCACCATTAAAAACAGTTTGTGGAGAAAGGGACTGAATATCTACAGCCAAGATCCATGTGGTTTGTAAAGAGGAAACTTTTGTTTTATGGGACTCTCAGTCAGCCAAAATTCACCCAGACGGCATGCAAATGGATATTAGCCTAAAATCCCACATGCTTCTTGTAAAAAGATCAGTAAATGATGGGGAAAGAAAAAGAACACTACTGAAGTTTGAAATCAGAATTCAAAATCTGCCTCATGGTTGAAAAAGTTAGTTTACCAGACAGCTATAATGTCATACATATATGGTAAATGTCTTGGAAAGAAAAGGCAGCAAGTTAAAGCACAAAACTAGAAGTCAGGAAAATGTGTTCCAAGTCTGGCTCCAATACCAAGGAGATCTATAAAACTTGGATAAAAGAGAAAAAGCCTGCCAACTTAACATTGAGATTTTCCTTAACTTCATATAGTGTATTAACATTGCACGTATGCTGTTTCCTTTAGCTTCTGTATTTCCCCCACTCTCTGGCATTACAATGCACTAAGTTAAATAAGTGACTAGATGGAGTGCTAAGAACAGTTATATTACTTTATCCAAACAAGCCCCGCCCAACTTCTTAATGAAAACACTTGACTGGAAAAAAAAAACAAAAATCAAAAACACACACCAGAAAAAAAAAAAAACATCACCAAAAAACCAAAACCAACCAAAGAAACAAAAAAATCCCAACAATTTTATATGGGACCATAATTCTCATAACTGAGCAAAACACTAAAACTGCTGGCACAATCCAATTTTAGGTATTGCAAAAATACAATACCTAAAATTGTATTTCAGCATATAGGAGAAAGGGATGGACAGGCAACAGTTCCTCAGCATATGCTGAGCAGTTACACCATGCAAAAATTCTTTTCAGCATCTCGGACAACTCTCTGAGTGCCCAGTGAAACATTTGTCTGTGTTACCTGTAAATCAAGAGACCACACTGACCTCCAATTTACAGCAGGGGAACTGAGGAGGAGTCCACAAGCAAGACTGCAAGTTTGGGATTTGGCTAAGTCCCTGCATCCCAGTGACTCCTTCCTCAGGGTGCTAAGCTCCAGGTAGCTTTGTGAGTCAAGACTCCAGGAAGTCCTGCAGTCACCTGAAGAAGTAGCTCTCTAGTTACATCACCAATTATTAAACACATTAGGGGGGCAAATTTTGCCACCATGCTTGAAGGAGAAGTAGTTCATAGCTCATGTCAGGGGACACCAGGATTAGGATTTGCCCCTTTTTGTCTTCCTTCACACCAGCCTTTATTTGTAATGCTTCAGCTAAGATTTGCCAACCAGCTTGTTTTCTTCCTCTAAATATAGTGGTAAGAATGAATATAATTTTTGAAGCACTATGTATTCATGTAGGTTGTCCTCATTCATACCTTTGGGACTATCAGCTTGGAAGAGGAGCAGAAGGGTTAACTGTTCAGAACTTTCTGTAAGCTCTGTGTATTTGCGTACAGTGCTCTAGATGGACACTCCATGCTTCACGTTGCACTGGAATAATAAAAAGAGCTGAAAGCGATTCTCTTTAATTCTCACCCTTTTATTTTATTTGCACCAAAGAATAAAGAACAGAAGAAAGCAAAATCAGTAATTCCAAGGGAAAAAAAAAAATTATAGGCCCTTCCCACAGAAACATGAGGAGGAAAAAACCCCATGAAAGTATAAACTATTGTATTTTAGTCAGAAACCGGAAGCTAGCAGTTCTTATTGCCACTAAAAATATCTCCACCTCTCACACATATACATTTACCAGGATGGCATCTACTGATGGGTTCTGGATGCTGATCAAGGCCAGACCAGGTATAAACTATAAAGCTGAACAACCCCCAACAAAGTAGGTCAAGAAAACTGGGAGGGAAGGGAAACTGTTGCTAGGTGGCAGTGTACCTTAAGCAAAGAATTCTGTAAATCAGAGATCACTGGGGAAGGTTCCTTATCTTCTAAAAGAGGTGTCATCTTCAAAGTACTGGTAGGAAGTGGAACTCAAAATATGCATGACAAACACGCTACACATCAGAAGGATGAGGAGCAGCACAAAAAAAAAAATAGAGAAAAAGAAAAACCTTTCTTGAAACACACTACTGTGCAAGACCCGTGATATAATGGCTCTCCAGGTCTATTAGAGCCATAAGAAAAACCAACAGCCTGCGAATGGAGACTTGTACAGTTTGAGAAGGTTATGGTTTTGCTGACTTCATTTTATTCTACCCTCACTTAAGCTCTGACCAGTGGAAGCAAGCAAAGAAATAAGCTTCCACCACAACTTGGCACAGCAGTGAACAGTTGACAGAAAACCCAAGTGTGATGGTGAGAAAGAAAGGTTTCCTAAGGCTACTTAAGAAACAGAACTGTTACTTTTCTGCCTTAAACAGTTTCAGTCTTCAGTCCTTTTCAGAGCGGAGTAAGAGCGGACAATGACAGTAAACAAAAGGAGGTCATGAAGACACGTGCACTTCCTAGAGGTCCAATCAACAGAATGGAGAAAAAGGCCTCTGCAGAAGGCCAAGGTAAGAAGGAAGAGGCCAGATTTTTCTGGTATCCTTCTATCTGTCCTTCCTGATGTTCCCTCCAACTGAAAACTACCTTAACATATTGCCTAAATTAGCAGAAGTGGTAAAAAAGACAGGCTGATGACATCTTGTGAACTACAATTCACTTGGTAAGAGAGCTGTTAGCAAGCTCACAGCTTGTCACAGAGAAGGATAAGATGTTCTTGAAGGCAAAGACAAAATCTATATTCTTTTCAACAATATCGGTCTGGGTTCAAGAGAGCAATTTTGGGGAAAAGTATCTTATATTAATGTAATTGTATAGATCAGAGGTATTTTAAAATATAGAATAAAAGAGAAAATGCAAGACAGTTTGCTTCAACAAGGCTTTAAATCCATAAGCCAGGCCACAGCAAAATCCTTTCTGAGAAATGTATCATGCAATTCTTCTTATGTTGACTTCAATCTACAATTACACTGTATAAGTTTGGAGGTTTTATAATACCATGCATTCTGATGCATTAGAAACTGGTCAGAAACAATATATTAGAAGGTACATGTCCCATCAAATGCAACACAGAAATTCCTATACTGCTGTAAAGTAGAACCCACAACATGTGCCACGTATCATAGTGTTCCTCACATGCAGTCCTGACATGAAGACCATTCCTAATAATTAAAATACCAACCCTACAAACCTACAAAATCATGGAATGGTATGGGTTAGAAGGGACCTTAAGGATCATCTAGTTCCAAATCCCTACCATGAGGTAATTTAAAGCCCCATCCAACCAGGCCTGGAACACTTCCAGGGATGGGGCAGCCACAACTCCTCTGGGAAACCTCTTCTAGTGTCTCATCATCGTCACCATAAAGAATTTCTGCCTATTATATAATGTAAATCTACCTTCTTTTATTTTAAAGCAAAGAATTGTAGAGGGAATAGCTTTTACAAACCCTGTCATTGATGCAGCTCACATCAGAGGTGTGTTAACTTTCCACGCAGTTACAAACCTCTGATGAGGAACCTTTTTCCAGGTTTGGTCTACATTTTCTTTATCTGAAAAACTTTGGGATGCAAACCTTAGAAGAAGGATTCAGTTTCAATAGACAAATAGGGACACAACAATTCTTGTTCCACTTCTCTCCACTGTCCTCTTCCCCTAAGGCAGTGGTGGTTAGCCTAAGCTCTTTCTTCCTAGTAATTTGCAGCATCTGCTCTTCAAGGGGGTAGTCAGAGAATACCCCAGCCTTTTACACAAATTCTTGGTTACAATGCGTGACCATTTTCAGTCATGGACATGCAGTGAACACTAGCAACCAAAAATATGCATCAATTTGAGCAAGAAAAAGTGGAATAGTACTACACCTATGGAAGTTAGCAGGAGACACAGCCCCTGAAAATCTCAAGAGCCCTTCTCTGACTTGGGCAGCATCACTCCTGGAAGACAAATGGGAGTCAGCTTCACCTGACATCTCACCTCCTGCTCCTTGAGACTGTGTACAGCTAGTGGAAAAGCAGTTTGAAAACACCAAAGAAAACCATGTGAAGCTGGGGCTGAGGTAAAACATGAAGGCAAAAGAGAATATAATCGGTACAGTCTCCAGGCTAGGAAATCATCAGCTTTTGCCACAGCTTAAATGCTTTCGTACAGCAGCAAGAAGGAAGTGCCCTCTGGAGAAAACACATTCCCCAGCAAACAGCCTAGATAGGCTTTTCTTCACTAACCAGTAAGAGGGAGACCTCTCTTAGCATGGAAGGCACTGACACTCATTTGACATCGAGTTTAACTCAAATTAATTTTTTCTGTGATTACAGAAACTTTTGTTCTACTTCTGTTTCTTCACCATCTGTGATACAAAACCTGGCAAAGACTCCAATTAGTTTCCTTTGTGTTATTACTGCCACAAGCACTCAAATGATAAGCATTTATACAAAAGGAAATTCCTCTTCCTTTCTACTCTATCTCTGAGAAAACTGGTACTGAATTCACCCTCAAATCTTGTAATGCCAGGTTACATCAACTGCATTACAGAAAAAAGCAACAGTAGATTAAGTCAATACAACACCTTTCCTGCTCCAGTAACAAGCACCTCAGCCTGAGAGGAAACAGAGAGGAAGCATCTTATACCAAAAAAGGTGAAATCCTGTAACATCTGCTTAAGGAGCATCAGTGGTGGATTTAGGAAGTTCTCTTCTCCAGGATATACAAACCCTCATTATGCTCCTAGATGTGTAACTCTCAAGAGCCACAAAGGTGGTTGTGCTTCACCTCAGTCAAGCAGGACAGAGTCATCACCCAGCAAAACAAACACACAGAACTCTGAAGTGCAAGTTAGTGATGTTTATTTACTTACTTAAGCTCTTCATTTATATATATACACACACTTGCCTACTGTTGTGATCTTGATGGAATCCATGCAGGGCTTTTGTTAAGATGTCAAATTTGATCATTCTGGAAAAGTTTATCTTGGTACCTTAAACACAACAAGTCCCTTATACAGGCTTTGCACACTGCTACAAGCATACCAACATGAAGGCAACATATTAACTTATGTAAGAGCCTGAAGTACCAACATTTCCTCTAGCATAGGCAAGCTCCACATTGTCTGCTCTCCTGTCCAAAATGGCTTTGATCCATGACCAGGAATATAGCCTTGACTCTAGCATTTATCTGTGGAGTAATTTGCCAACACTCCCTATGTCAACAGGTTCACAAATGTTTACAATGGATTCCTGAGGGAGGGTAGGGGGTAGCCCACCTGCTGCAAGGTTTGTTAGATTCAAATAGAAGAAAGGGAAAGAAGAAATCTGACAAGTGGAGGACACATTGGGATGGATAAACTGATAAGGGTCTGATGAGCAAAGGGAGATCACAGACTTGCACCAAGTTTGAGAAGCATGAACTAAGCTCTAACCCCATCTTCCACTGCACCCTCAGAACGGCTTTTCTTCCCACAGATCAGAAATGGTTGTTGAACATCAGCAGGCTGCTGCTAGGCATCTCTACAGACCATTCATAACTTCTTTTCTTTCTTTATGCTAAAAGAAAGAAAATGAATTGCACATTTTAATGGAGCAGGATAGTACCTCAACATCAGCACCTTCTGCTGAGGGCTGTACCACACAGAGGTTGATGGGTTTTACCTTTTGTTATTTGCAGTTGCTTGCTAGCTAGTGCTTCGTACAGTTCTCTGAGAAACAGCACAGGCTTTCAAGTAGGTAATTAATCAAACAGCAGTTTGGTTTTTGGGACAAGACAGTACATCTTCTTGTGAGGTCTTCTGTGTAACATCATACTGCTGTGACACAAACCATTTTGCTGTAGACTCTAAACTGCACTTAAAAAACTCTTCAGCCGTAAGGGGTATAAAAATGATTCAGAATGGGTTCTTTCATCCTTTTTTCCCTACCACTCACATCCTGCTGAAAACTTTACAAGCAACAGCTTTGCCTGTTTCCATTTTCAAAAATTCTTTTACAATTGTACTAGAATTTAAACTAATGACAGGCACAATTTATAATATGGCTGAGGCAGTATAGTATCTTCTAGCCTTAAAAAGACACCCAATCCCATTTGCCTTCCTGCTCCCCTTTTGTTTTCTGTGCTGATGTTCTTTAGAGAGCTAGACTGGCAGTTAACTAAACCTACCAAAAAAATTAAATAGTTTTTATGTGTTTAACTCCCAGAATAAGCTCAGAGAGGGTCAGAGGAGCAACATGGATGATGATGATGAGGAGGAGTGACCTCTCGAGCAGCATCTGTCCATTTTATAATTGAGCTGAAGCATTAAGCATCATCGCAGACTACTCTGTCAAGCAGTTTGTGTTATGGGATGGCCCCACTCAAACACTGGGATGGATGTCTCACTTAAGGAATGGATTGGGCTCTCTAAGTCAAATCACATGTAATAATGGTTCCAAAACAGACACCATCGAAATACCCCATCTCTGTTTACAGACGCCTTCTGGGATCAAACCACGAATTTTCACTGTTTTTCAATTCATTCTATGCATGGTCCCAAGGTTAGGGGTATTGGTCTAGAAATTGCCAGACTGCCCTTCTAACTTTATTTAGAACCTAGTAGTGAAATTTAATTTTTGCATTTGCTTGTCTACATCTTCCAAAATAACTTAAAATTACTAGGAAAAGAAACAGTTTACTCTTCAGAATTACATGTATTATTTTCTAGGCATATCATTTTATGAATTAAAAATAAGCAAACAATCCAATGAGTACTGATCCCTCCCCTTCTTCACTCCTCCTCCGTCAGCCTTTACACACATTTATTCACCAGTTGCAGAAGAGACACTGAAGAGCATCGAGTATTGGCTTCACGAATTATTTCACTTCATCAAGTGAAAAATACCTGGGAAAATGTCAGCATATAAAATAACAGGTATTCAGAAAGTATAGTTCAGTTTTTCCCTCAAAAAACCCCGCACGTTCTTCTTGAAATGTCCCAGAACACGTCTGTACCTTCTCTGAGCTCATAGATTGTACACTTGAAATAAACTAATGGCAGCAGCACGAGAAGCACTAACAGAAGTCACTAGAACGTCTATGACCCAAGGTACCGGGCACAGAGAAGGGCAGCGAGAGCCGGTGTCGCGACCCCGCGGCAGCAGCGGCTGCAGGTCCGGCAGGCGCACCTCGGGCTCCGCGGGACAGCTGCCGCGGGCCGCTCTGGGTCTCGGCGGCTACATGGAGCAGCAGGTTCTCAGCAGACCTCAGCGTCGCGTGCGCTCACACACGCCGAACTGCCCGAGGATGTGCTACGTCCACAGCCCCTTTCGGAGCACGGCGTTCCACGCACCCCCGGGAGGCGAGACCAGGATCCCACGTGCCAGCGGCCGCCCCCGCCCGAGGTCAGGCGAGGAGCCGCCGCCGCCGCCCCCCGCCGCGCCTCCCCGGCTCTCCCCCGCCCCCGGCGGCGCGGCTGCCGCCCGCGGCCCCCTCGCTGGCCCCGGCCGCAGCGGGAGCCGCCACCCCCGGGGGCCGCCATCCCGCGGGGGCCGCCGCCCCCGGCCCGGCGGGCGCTGATAGGGCGGCCCTGAGCGGAGGGGCGGGCGGAGAGCGGCGCGGCCCAATGCGCGGCTCGGCGGCGCCGCGCCCGCCCGCAGCCCCGCTCCCCCGGCCCGGCCGTGCAGGAATGCGGCGGCCGCCCCCCGCCCCGGTACCTTCTCCTCCTGCAGAGCACGCACACGGCCCAGAGCAGCAGAGCGGCGGCGGCCGCCCCGCCGTAGGTGCCGAGCGGCAGCGTGTCGGGGCCCATGCTGGCGGCGCTCGCCTCGGCGGCTGCGGGTGCCTCGCCGCCGCCGCCGCCGAGGAGGAAAGTTTCGCCCGTCCTCCCGCTCCCGGCAGGAGAGGCGCCCGGCCGGCCGTCCCTCCCCGCCCACCCCGAACCCAGGGGGCTGGGTTTGGCTGCTCGGAGCCGGACTTGGCGAGCGGGCCCGGTGCGACCCGGCCGGCTCCTCCCCGGGGAGCGCCCAGCGCGGGGAGGGTCGCGCCCGCCCGCCCCTGCGGCTTCCCGGCGGCGGCGGAGGGGGAGCCCCCGCCTTCGGCTTGCCGGGAAAAGGCTCCGATGCGGCGGGAAGGTGCCAGGACGAAGACCCGGGAATGGTGGGGGCATCTCAGTGCCCCCCTTCCTTCGATCCCTTTCAGCCGTCACGGCACCCTGGGAGGGTCTCGGTGCCCCGCAAACGTGGCCTCGGGTGGCGGAGTGGCCGTGGCGTGTCCCCAGTACGAACGGTGCCAGATTAGGACAGATAGCAGCTCTGGCAGCCTTCTGACCTCCGCTTGGTTTTGATGCGGACACCCGATATGTGTCCCCTTAAAAAGAAAGGCGACTTCCCACATCTTCATAAAACTTAATCTGCGATATGATAACAAATAGCGAGGATTGGTTCTTAACAATATATGAGAAGAAACTGGGTCCAGTTTCTTCTCACTGTATGAGAAGAAACAAGTCCTTGTACTGTGCCAGCCTCTCTGGTGTGTTACGGAGAGTACAAGAGAGGAAGGAGGAGGTGAGAGACAAAAAACTGAGGCAATGGGGAGATCCCCAGCGGGACAAGCTGGAATGAGGTGGAGAGGCAAAGAGGTCCAGGGAGTTCAGTACTTCGTGGCAGGGCAGGGACTAACAAAATACCGGGGCAGCAGCAGCAGTACCTTATCGCTCCACTGCCATTTGGTACAAGGTACACTCAAACGTTGCTGTGATGTAAGATACTCTTCAATGCGAATTTACACTGAGAGATGGAGTAACATCCTTCAGGTTTTGGAATTGTGGTTCGGTTGAATGCTGACAGACAAGTTCATGCTCATTTTCAGCCACACGCAGTATCGTATGTTGTATGTTTCGCAATGCTTGGTGGTTTATATATTCCTTTCATCTTAGAAACAAACTGTAGAACACCCATCTTCTGACTTGTCCTCTTGCAAGTTTTTTTTCAGAATTGTAGAGTCCCAAATGTATCTTAGCAGATAAAAATGCCAGTTAACAAAGCACCTTCCTTAGCAGATTTCTTTACTTTTGAGAGCCTGGGGCATATCTGAGGGCTTGCTGTGTGTCTTCTTCCTCAGACATTCCTTTTAGTTGTGGTGAAATATTTAAAAATGCCATTGTGTTAACCAGGAAAAATCTAAGTAGTGTGTCCCACATTAAAAGTGACCCAAATCTGAGCAATGTTGCTTAAAACCATCAGCTGTCTATCCCTCCTGAGACCAAAAAATCAGACACTCTTATTGTGCAGTATGATGCATGGAGGGAAACCATAAGAGAAACTAATGCTACACTTGTAGTTCTTTAGAACTTCTTGCAAGTGACTGTATTTGAAATCCCCAGCTTGGGAATCCCAAGGGGTTTCTTAGCTACTAGTCCTGTAAATTCATGGAAAAGGACTTATTCAGAACTGAAAAGCATTGCACTGTAAGACATTACACAGTAAAATATTACTCATTTTACAAGTGACCTCTTCTGTGAAAATTTAGTGTTTCAGTTCAGTTTGGTGAGAAATAACTGTCCACATACAATTAAGTAGCTGTAGCAGCTAGAGTAAGCCCTCACCCATAATATCAAAACATCAAAACACCAGCATTACTGTAGTTCTGCCAAAGGATGTGAAGAGGGTTACAACAGTCTTTTTTAGTTTGCACTTTTCATGTTTGTTGAAAATTACTGTCTTAGGTCAATTGGAGACGAAAAAAAACCCACCCACACACCAAAAAACATTTTGAACCACACCACAAACACTTTAAAATACAGGGAACAAACCCTGAAACATCTTGAGTCCTTAGGAATGCTGAGTACTGTTCTGTGTCAACCATTTAAAAAGTCCAAATGGATGGATTAAATTCTAAACTAGTGGAGGCATCTCAAAGAGCTGGAAGCTAGAACATATTTAAGTTTGATGTCTTATACATAGAATGAATTACGTCAATGCAAATCCAACTGGATGATATTTACACATAACGTACCAGTTAAAATTATAATAGATGTATCCATAGATGTATCCACAGATATTGGCATCTCAGCTAACTGGAGAAATAGGGTGAGGCTGAACAGTTCCCTTTAATACAGCTCTAGCAGGAAAGAGGAACTTAATTTTCAGAAGGTGCAAGCCTAGGCTTATAGCGATGTTGTCTCTTGTTAGGAAAGTAGTTTATTAAGAATTGGAGGGATTTTCAGTTTCAAGCTGGCATGAGCTCTTTATAGAGCTCTTGCTGTAGCATGGACATAAATGAGGAGAGAAAATGCAAATACTGTTATATTTGGAAATGGATAATGTTACTCTCCAGCTGGATACAGCTGTGTCCAGTTGTTATCCTTACTGGTGGGGTGTAATTTCTGTTGTTCCATCACGGTAGTAGTGGCTCTTTTACAAATTTCTTCAAGTGTCCTTTGTATGTATTAGAAAACTTCCAGAAACAGCTGCAGGCTGGAGAGAGGTGAAAGCATTTTGAAGTACTTATGAGTTGGGGGGTGGGGAGGAGCCGGGGGAGGGATGGAGAATTTTTAAGGTAAGCTTGGAGGGCTTTTCAGTTGTAAAGGTTTCAGGGAGGTTCCTAATACTATGGTAATAAGCCTGTAGAGATAGATAGATTAGATAGATAGATAGATAGATAGATAGATAGATAGATAGATAGATAGATGATACGTGCTCAGCTACATTTCTCCTGTTTAAATTGTGAACATTCTGTACATATGCTACAGTTCAAAATGCATACTGTGTGTATGTTTCATACTGCCAATGTTGTAAGATGATATAGATCATATTTTTTTGTCTTATGAAAATGCAGAAGACTCAAAATAAACTTTGAACAGTATATACTGCAATCTGTACAGTATTTTACACATCACAGTGTGATTTTGCTATATGCAGCACATGGACAAATGCCTGTTCTACTGGGTAGCTTTCATGTGCACAAGGATTTAAACTCCCAGTCTTAGACAGGAGCAGATTCTCTACCATTGAAACACCAGTGACATATGTGTTATAAGCAACAGCGGGAACAAGGCTTACTTACTTTTCCACTCACCCAGCACTACTCATTAAAAGGTTATTTTCAACAGCTTATAGCTTTGATCTGCTATAACCATTGCAGTTGCAATACCGCAAGGCCATTCTTGCCTTCAGTTCAAGTGTGTGTGAATTATTTCAACCAAAAAAAAAATTGATGTATTTTTGTGAACAATGCTAAAGAAAATACCCATGGAAACATTTTTAGTGATTTGAGAAATGGCAGTGGCATTAGACTTTGAAATGGGGTCAACAAATTAACCTCTGTGTCAAAGATAATCTGTCCAAATTTATTTAGGTTATAAGCCCCACAAGAAAAGAGGTTTTGTACACTCTAATGACCTGCTGGACCTTTGGGGCTTCATTCTCTGAAGATGCCCCTGGAACTGGGTCTGCTTCCAGCTCTTAGCTCAGCAGCTGTTTTCTCTGGAAGGGAAGCTCTGAGCTAATAGAGATCAGGCTGAATTCAGGGCAATGAAACTAAAAGCCTTTTTGTTCCCTGCTCTCCGTCTCCCTTCCTGCTAGAATACAGGCAAAGGGAAATGCAGTGATTTAAGTGTAGGACGAAAAGGCTTACAGACCTCTTAAATCTTGCTTGATTCAAGACTAATAACTTGATTCTCACTTTGTGTTCTCTCCTTCAAGTACACACCAATCTGCATTTAATGCTTTTGTAAGACAGCACTGCAGGATCTCTCCCATGGCCTCCTGTGTCAATCACAGCTGATCAGCCTGAGCTCTGAACAAGATCCCACGCTGAGATGGCTGAGAAGTCCCATTCATCCATCCCTGCATGTCAAATGTCTTGGTCCCATTTCCCATTATCATGTGGGATGCCATGCCAAATACATACTTGATACATACAGCAACATATGGACTCATCAGAAAAAAAAAAAGAAAAAGAAAAAAGAAGCTGTGCAGTCTACAGGGACAAGGGCAGGAACTGAATAGACAAAGAGATCATCAATGGGAGCCAGGAGGGGGAAGAAAGGATGATTAGAAACATATGAGGGGAAACTGAGGATGAATGGGCAAGATGAAATCTGGGACCCAAAGGAAAGGAGATGACAGTAAGAATAGAAAAGATTTTGAGGAGGTATGTGACAGACTGGCAGCTGTCTCAGTGTAGAGATTAAGATGTGGAATTGTGATATGACTCAAACATGAAATCCAAGAACAGCAGTGGAATGGGAAATGAGTGGGAATGGCAGTGTGGGAGAGGAGAAGCCAAGAGGACTTAGGTAAAAAACCTCTGAGATAGTTCCTACAGTTTGCAGGCTGAGTCTTACTGGGAAAGAAGAAAGGGATTTGGATCAAAAATTGACTCTAGGAAAACATAAAAGTGATGGGTAAGACGATCGAGATAAGAAGGGCCCAACAGAAAATGCTACATCTTTCTGGCTGCAATTTTACTTTGTATAATTGCAGAGCCTCAAAAAACATGGTCCTATTTCTCCGTACTGCCATCTGTGCCACAAGTCATACAAGCCCATCTTTTCCTTTCTGTTATAGCTATCACAGTGAGATCTGGTTATTTCCTAATCTGGCATAAAACTCATTCACTGAAGGAGAATAAGGAATAGCTAGCATGTCACCAGATAAAGCCATTGATTCCACTCATTCTGAAGTTGAGTCTTTACCTTTGCAAGAAAATAGACGGGCAATCTAAGATGTAAACTATGGAAAAGTGAGGCATCCTATTCTCGGAGCCAAATAAAAAGGGAGCTGTATTACAGATGCCACGTGGAAGAATTTTCACATTTTCATTCTGGATTTTTAATCAGAAAACTTGAATAGATATATATATATATATATATCTACAAGGAAGTAATTTAGGAATGAGCTTTACAGATAAACCTAGGTATGTAGGCAAAGAGACTGGAGAACCCGTGCTTCTTCTTTGTTGTAGATAGAAACCTAGTAAGGCAAGGGGATGACTGCTAGAGCAGTGGCTGTCCTGGCTAACTTAACTAAAGATTCTCCTTCACAGTTATATTCCATCTATTTCTGTGGATTATTTCTATACCATCATACCATGGCTAATTGTCTGATAGACCCTCATTTTCTGCAGGTCAATTTGAGAGCTTAGGTCTGACTTCCCAAAATGCTAAGCTCGTCAAAAGCAATACATATCTATATTATCTAGCAACAAAAACAGTGGTGTATTAAGGACTTCCCCTTTGAACATGTAAAGCACTTTTAACATTTAAAAAACCCCAGCATTTAAATTCCCTGCTGATGAGCATCCATGAAAATATTAATGCTGGTGTACCCTAAACAGGATTTATATTTGCGATATAGTAAGGTACTCAGTTGTATGCACTGAGTAATCTAACAAATTTTTGAAGAATGCCGTATTCCCTGCACAAGATTATATATTCAGATTTCGGCAAAATTATGGTAAAAATTAATATAACTACATTATATTTACCTTGATTAAAGGCCTACGATTCTGGGATTTTTTAACTTTCTAATGGCTTTGTAACCTTCTAAATGCACTTTTTATTTCTCAATGCTAAAATTCAGTTTAATTTGCCTTGGGAATACTGCAGTCTTTGCTAGCAGCAAATATTTGGGACAACTAAAGAGTGTTTGTACTATTATAAAAACAAATATCATGTATTAACTCGTTAGCTGGCAGGTGTATGTATATAAACAACATCTGGACATTTTTCATTCCTCTGGAGTACTGAACATAGCTATAGCTCCAATTGGAAGATAGGAGAGGTGATGAGAGGAGAGAAAAAGGAATGTATGTAAAGAAAACATAAAAGATGCATCTCTCACAATCCTGTCCATTAGAGAGACAGTCAGCAGTAGGGTGAATAGTAGGTTGCAAACAGAAACAGTTCAAGAGAAAGTCAAAAGAGTACATGGTTACCCAAGTGAGAAGAATGAATGATTGAAGATTGTAGATGAAAAATCCCAGAACTATTAAAAAGTGTGGTATTGATGGACTGTGACGTAAGAATATTATATGAGTCAAATGGTTAGACATGGAAGCCGTGAAAAAGGAAACAGTAAAATCCAGACAAGTTTGTCATGATGATCAGGTTTGTCAAGAATGATCATCCAACTGTGATTCCACCCACTGACATTTCTGAAACCCCACACACGGAATTGCAGGAAATACTCGATCACCAACCAAATAAAGTCAGTGGTTGGGGTATTGCCTAAAATGAGTATGCATTCATGTAATGAATGTTAGCCATTGCAAAACAGGGAAGATACATATGACACATACATTTTAAAAAATAGAAGTAAGTGTTTAAATAGGAGACTAGATCTCCTAAACTGAAATAAAATCAGTAATACACTCAAAAAAGCAAAATTACATGTTACGTAAAAAAGTGGAGATATGCAGCAGTTCCAAATGCATGTTTGTGTTTTAACATTCACACTGCAAAGAAATGCAGTTAACAAATAAGGTTTGAAGGAAGAAAAGCTCACCTAGACTTAAATGTGACTTGAGTAATATGACTCAGCCACACAATTTCTAAATCCTGCTATATTAGACTAGAGCTGACAATGATTCCCAAGGTGCTAGCTATACTCCTGCACAACCAGTTTTTTGTGTTATTGATAATTTCTGGACCACAGTTTATCAATATATTGTTGCTACAGCTTTTTAAACCATGCCTTTAAATTGGTGTTCTTTGGGTTCTGTTAACTTATACAGTGCTTGTTCCTCTAATATTGCATGGTGTTAGTGATCTTGCTGGTCAGTCACATCATTAAGATATTATTTAAAAGATTTGGATTTCTATTTTATTGTAGTTAATATTTTGAATTAAGCCTAACTTTGTGAAAAAACAAAAAGGAAAAACATTGTAGCACAGTAAATTTGAAACATATCTGGAGAGTCCAAACTTGGCTTAGCAGTCAGTGGCTCAGAGTTAAGGTGCAATCAGTTAAGTCAAAGGTACTTGGTATTACCCAGCATTTTTCATGATTGAACTTGAAAAAACAAATCAAATGTACCTCAAGATGACTTGTATGTTTCTTCTTTCTTTTCCAATATTCTCTATATTTATGACTTTAACTGTTTCTTCTCCTCGGGAATGACTTCATTCAAAGCCAATACAAAATCTCAAAGCTCACCAGCAGATTAAAACCTGGAGTTGCTTTCTTCTACCTGTCTGGGACATTTTGGACTGACCCTCCCATTCTTGAGGTGAATACTTTTGATTTGCCCATGAATCAGCTACTGATCCATCAATTTTCAGTTGCCCATATCAAAGTAAACCAAATGGGAATGATTGCTTTGATATTAAATGAGCAAGGCTCAGCTTGTTCATGGGGCAGGCACATTCTTGTGCCAGAAACCTCACAGCAGGCCTGGGGCATAGGCTAATGGCCCATCATTATGTTGCTCAGATTGTGATCTTGGGCTGCAAATCTGTCAAAGCCTGAAGTCAGTAAAATTGTTTTGGTTGCTCACAGGTGTGACACCCTGTGCGTGGGGCACACCTATGGGAGGTGCTGTGATTAGAGGATTTGGGTGGAGTATGGGGTAGAGTCTGTACTTTGGACTTTATCCTAAATAGATACTTTTGCTAAATTAAGTGTTCCAGTGAGTGGATAGACACTAAGTTCTGGCAGGTTTGAAATGGGACCTCAGAAGTTACTTCATCTCAGTTTCTCCCTAAAGAGTGAAGCAAGCACAGATTCTTTAAAAGGGGAAGTTGGAAATAGGTATGCAGCCAGTCCATGCCCACAGTTATTTTCCAGGTTTGTTATAGGCTAAGTGGAAACTGAGGCCATGTGTACCTTGTTACTGAAGTCTCTTTTGATTGCCCTCAGACTTGTTTCTTTTTTTATTTCATTGTTGCCAGTGTGAACAACTGATAGTAATCAGAGGGCCTTACTAGACTGGATTGTTTTCCAGTAATATCCCTTATCTGAGCCCCTGGGAGACAGCAGACTTCCCTGTGAGTTGGGTCAGGTCTGCATATCGGCCCCTCCACTCCCCTTGGAAGGGTGTCTCCCATCACAACTACCCTTCTTTTCCTGTCACCAGAGGAGGTCTTGATGCAGGGTGCGGGTGGTGTTGTTTCAGGAGGCCTCAGCATCCCAGAAGGATCTTGCTCAACCTCATCAGTTGTTTAGTCTTCTAGGTCCAGAGCCCCACACCTGTTGTAAAAGGTACCAGTCCTACTTGCCAAATTCAGAGAAAGAGGAACCTTCTTGCTGGTACGTGCTGTGATGCGCCTCCAGCCTCCACCTTTATCAGACCCCTGCTAACAGTCCTTTGACTAATTACCCTGCAGGGCTCTGAGTCTGTCTGCTTCTTCACCACAATGGAGCTTCAAGACTCCTGGGAGTCTGAGACTGTAGCATTGCTGAAAATAACCAGTCCATCTCTTGCCCATTCACTCGGATACTGCGTAGCCTGTTCACTTCTTCCTGTAGGTCCGCCTGCAACACAGCTCCTCAAACACAGCACACTTTCTGCAAAACAACTCTTTGTCATCCCAGCCTTGGAAAGAAGCTTCAGGCACTCCTGGTAGGCTGTGACCTGGAGAGCTACACCTACCATCAGCAGGTCTGGCTAGCTGGAGGCCTCTGACTTGGCCGAGCCAGTGACCCTGGCAGCTACAGGAAATCAAGATTGATGGCATATCAACACCTCAACTAAGGAAGGGAGCTAAACACTGGAGCTAAAAGGATCTCTTTGCTCTTCCTTACCGGGTACTTAGTCCATTTACTGCCTCTATTGACTCCACACAAAAGGTTGGAGAGAAGCCCTTCCTTTGTGAACAGCTGTGCAAACTGATGTCCCCTACTCCAGTTTGCTCCTGTGCCCTGGAGCCATTTAAATCTCCCATGGTTGCTCCTGGCACTGCCCCATCCTCACCTGATTGGCTGCTGAGGGCTTCCAAATCCTGGCAAGGCTGGGGGCTGCTGCAGGTTTTCCTGAACAGAGAAACTCCCCTGTACAACTCAATCTCACCCCCTGGACTTTCCTTCAGTCACAGCTGCTTTGTGGATTTACCCACATTTTAATTCAAATGACTACTTCAAACTTTGAGTTATACTCTGCAAAAGCTGGAGGAGTCAAAATAATATCTTGTCAGATGCAGAGTCAGTGTTTTAACCAAAGCAGCAGACTCTTCAGTTCATATCCCACATGAGCGTGGAAAACCAGGCCAAAATGGAGCTCACAAACACCAATCAAATAAATGGCTACTGTAAATGTAAGCAAGTGGGAATAAATATAAAAATGCCCAAACCAGAAAAGAAGAATTTAAAAAAGTAAAATAAATGTTTGCCTTAAAAAAAAAATGTAATCTTGTGACTTTTTTTCCTCATAAGAAGGAAAATTGATGGTGAATGGGTCACATTTTCTTGATGGAAACCTTTTCCCTACAATGAGCAAAGGCCTGATTTCCGCTCAGACTAAAATTGGGTGCTTCCATTGTTTGTATTTCCAAACCTTTCTCAAGCCATTATTGTGTTTCTCCTGCTAGGTCCACTGTTCCCTGCCTTTGCTCTCTGTTTGATGTTCTGGCTGTCTCTCATTTGTAGATCATAGAATCTTAGAAAGGGTAGGAAGTGACCTCAAAGATCATTTAGTTCCAACCCTCTTGCTGTAAGCAAGGACACCTTTCACTAGACCAGGTTGCTCAGAGCTCCCTCCAACCCAGCCTTGAACACTTGGAGGGATCACAGCTGGCCTCTGCTTCCAGAAACACCCAGAACTCAATGGTATCTTCCTGCTCACTTTCCCCAGTTTTAATTTCTGGGTGATCTGTGTTTTGGGCTGTGACTTCCTTTCTCTCCCATTACTCCAGATAGAAGCATCACTGCTCCAGCATTTGTAGGAGCACAACCTGTGAAGGTCAGTAGTAACAGTTCTATCAGTTTCAAAGATGTGCCATCCCAACATCTATTATACCCTTGTACTATATTCACAAGCACTAAATGGAAATGTATATATTTAATACGCCTTTATAAATTTCAAACTTGTATATGTTCAGAATACAAATTATCATATTGCTTTCCTTATTTTGGAAAAGGTCCCATTTAATTGAAAAACTAGTCTTTCCCATTGTTTTTTCCTGAAAACTTACAGACTTTTATTGTCACCTTTTCTATCGCCAGTTTTATATTACATGCCAGAAGCTGGTTGAAAATATAATGATACCATGATAATTTTCTGTTGAATTCATTGTTAGCTTCTGTTCTGATGACACCTATTTACATTTCTGTGGTATTGTATTGGAGTTATCCTTAGAATTTTATGCATTTTTTTCCTAAGTAAATTACAATTTACTTTTAAAAAGTGAAGGAACTACCTAATTAGTGGTACTGAATAATTTTGTGCTTCTTGAGTTTCTCTCAAAGTTAGAGTTTACTTCTATTTCCATTTAGATTTCTAACCCCGTGCTTGGCCTTTGGAGGAGAACAAAAAATAATTGCTTAAAGGATCTGTTTATATTAGGTTACTTGTTTAAATATCCCAATAAAATAATTCATTCTGTGAATTATTAAGTTATATTTTTCATTATATGTATGTTTTAGAAAAAAGTTGGTCTTCATTCCATATATCACTATCATTATCTCCAAAAGCCTGAGTGGTCTCATTGAACTCAAATTGAGAGATTCCTGAAGTTAAATGACACAGTGAGAGGCATCTGCTGGAAATTTTGTTCTTCTAACAGATACTATTTCAGCACTAAGAACAACACCAAGGACTTGAGCCTATATGTCTTTCACATTTAGAATTCCTACCAAAGTCAGGGGAAATCTCCATGAAGCAGAAAAGTGTAATAGTATAATTATTCATCTTCTGGAAAATGGCATACTATTCTAACACCTATTAAAATTGATACCTTTGTAAGTTTCTATATGAATAATTTTGAAAGCAGTAAAATATGTGCAGGAATTGTTAAGTATTTTTTTCTTTTCTGAATCATAAAATTTTGCCCTTAAAAGTTTACAGAAAGTCAAATACTAGGCAAATATTTTCTCCATGCTGTAGTATCCATCTTTCTACACTGTTTTTGTACGCAAAAACATGGAAAATTATAGAAAAAAACCTTCTATATAAAATTCAGTGTGTCAATTCACTTATATTTTAAAAAGAAATTTAACTGACACTAAATCAAGGCATTTTCTGTTGTGATTTATTGGCAGTGCAACATGTTGAGCTTCAAGTGAGCTGTTTGTGTCCTGAAGTGGACAGGAGGAAAGACACTGAAATTACACCTAGATGTGAATAACTCTGGTACTTCTCACTCCTTCATTGCTTAACAATTCGTGTTTTTTATTGCAGATATGAAAATAAGGAAAGTGTATTGAAAGTGTCCACAAATAACTTTTCCATTTTCTGACTAATGTATCATCTCTAGATGACAGCAAATGGAGTGAGGCAACAATCACTTTGTTCATCATCTGGTATGCATGGGAGTGTCTCTCTCTCTCTCTCTCTCTCTCCAATACAGCTCTGCCAGGATGGGACTATGACCCAGAACTCTGAAAAGTAGATGTCATCATGCTGGCTATCACAAGTGGCCTATTCTTGTTTTTTGGAAGCCATTTCTATCAAAAGCTGTAGTGTAAGCTACTAGATCCTTGCAGAAGTTGATTACAGAATAATTTGTGTAAAGGTTATCTCCTGTTTCCAAGGGATATTGTGCTTCTGCTTGGAACAGTGAGAAGATGTGGTCCTTCCCAAACACCTGATTTTACTGTAATATTTAGTATTTTAACTATGGACTTAGTTATTATTATTACCCTATTGATATTATTATTTATTACCCTATTGATTTACTATTACCCTATTGATTACAACCCAATTGATTGTTGTTATTTTTACCCTATTGATAACCCCCCTTCATTTGCATTTATAGGTCCTGTTAATGTGTAATAATGACTGGAGTTAGAAATATCTGATCCTGCTAAACTCATGACCCTTAGCCTTCACCTTGAAAGGTGACGACCTTTTTGTCGTCACACTTAGCTTTGAGCATGTGAGTCCAAAGTGTACCTGTATTTTGGCTCTAACATCTTGGCAAAGAGCTGCTCCAGCCTGAGGGCTGGGTGCCTCAGCTCCACTTTAAATCTTTGGGTCTGGTCCAGCATTATGCTTGGGAAATATGCCAGATCAGTGTCACCCAAGGCTGAAGTTCTCCATGAAAAGGCAATATCATGGGTCATAGCAATGCTAGACTTTTCACGCATCTCAGCAAACAGTGCTGTCCAGAAGGAGTTGTCTTCCCTGACAAAGTGCTTCAGCCACTGGGCTGTTCAGATTGATCCAAAGGGTCAAGAGCCTCAGTTCTTCAGCTTAGACTGAGCAGTCCAAGTCCACTGATTTATTTGATGTTACACCTCTATAAACAGCTGCCTCGCACAGATAGTGCTTGTTTTGACCAAGAGGTAATATAGGTTCAACAAAACATGGAACTAGATTCCAGATTACTCAAACCAGTCAAAACAAGTCAAGTGTCTTTCCCAAGCCCAGCCTGCACTGTCCTCCTCCCTTGCTAAAAGGCTCCTGAGTGCTGCAGTTTGGCACGGCAGTCAGCAGGCTATAGCACTGAGAGAGAATTACAAACTCAAAGATCATCCTGATCTTAAAATGTCAACAAAACACCTGCTCTTCCAGTATCAGGAGGCCACTGATGAACCACAAATGCCATTTTTAATTATGTACAGATTACTATATGGGTAGCTTAAATCACCTATGTCAATTTTTTTGGTGTAAACTTATAAAGCAGTGATTGCTTAACACTGCCAAAACACTCAGGAAATGCCTTTTAAGACAGGTTACTGGTAATACTCAACAGCACGGACCCAGCAGTGCCCTGCTGTCTTTCCTGTGACAGGCAGAGTATTGATGCCAAACATCTCCACTGCCTCAGTCAGCCTCTCTTTTAGATGTATGGCATTTTGAAAAGCAGTAACTAACACCAGGTCAAAACCAGATAGTTTATTGTCTCTGACAATCCCTTCTGATACCATTCACAGGATGGAAATGCTTGTGGCATGGGATTATCAATAAGTGCTGCATGCAGAAGAAGTCTTTCGTTCCAGTGAGCCTGTCTGTGTCCCTTAGGTTCTACCTGACTTTTGTTGATCAAGTGATCTGATGCTTGAATTGTTCTTACAGGCTTTGCTTCCAATAATACAAAACAAAACACTTTTGTGTTTTGTTTTATTGAAAGCAAACAGTAAACTCAAGCTGTGGCTTGGGGTTGGTTTCACGAAGCAGAAGAGTAATGCAGCAGTGGTAGAAGTTGTAGAGAGAAATCAGTTTATCACCCGTGGAGATTTTGAGCAGCTGTCTGGCCTGATCCTGAGTTGATGATGGTCCTGTTTCAAGTGAGAAGCCACAGAAAAAAATGTCCATAAATAACTAAATAAGTAATACAATGTGTGTCCTTTTTGCTGCATTCTTAGGATTACTGAAATTACCATTCTGATTTGAAAAAGAAAAACAGTTGTTAAGCCTGGATATTTAAACTGAACAAAAGCATTTCTCCAGTAGTGACTAACAAAAATGAAGAACAAATAGATTTTGATACTGGTATATTAAAATGAAAATTTACATGGCCAAGAGAGCTACAGTGAGAATGTCTCCCTCCTCACCAGCCCACAGAGGTTTGCACATATGGTAGCCCACTTTGCATTGCTTGGAAACTTTATCACAACATTTGCAAAAAGTGATTTGTGTTTTGGGACAGTAATTCATTTTTTAGAAACTTTCTTTTTATTCACTGCTAGAGGTGGGCTGAAGCCAGTTGTGCCTGAAATGAAACCAAAAGCCTCATGAGCAGATGGCCTAGCATGTACAGCAAAAGGGCTATCTGGAAATGTGATGTATTCTTTGCTAATGAAGAACCTTGAGGACTATCTTCTCTGTTTACCATCAGCCTCTGAATGTGTATCATTCCCTTATTCTCACAGCCACTGCTGCAGATGAGATATAAGAAACAGGAATACCACTAAGATTTAAAAATTACTCTTTTTTTCCCTATATTAATTATATTAGATTTGATTTGTTGTTGTTGTTGTTGTTTTCTTAATACCTAGCAGCACAAATACTTCTAAGGGTTGACATGCCTATATATATGAACTGGAATATATCTGCTTATGTAAATTGAAACCACGCTAAATGGACATTATGATATCCCTTTCAGTGTCTTTAGTGTGGGCTACCTCACCTGATTTTTCTCCCAATTCAGTGTAGGGTGGAGAGGAAGAGAAGGAGACACAGTTCCTACGTGCTTTCAGCCATTCTCAAGGTTAAAGCTTCCTACTCCATCCACTTCTTTCCTCCAGTTAATGTAATGTTTGCCGGGCTTCCAGTGTCAGATCTCAGTGTGGCTCCTGAGCCACATCATCATCTGCCAGTTCAACATAGCCTATTGTGTTCAAGATCAGGACACTTAAGTTGTTTTAATGGGCAAAAGGGAATATCAGTAGGTGTCTACTGATAAGGCAGATAGTTAAACTCCCTATGGTCAATGGTAACAACTATCCTTGAATGAACAGGCACTAGCATCATTAGTTCAGGGCTCCACTCAGCATAGCTCTTCAGTAAGCACCAAGTGGACACTGAAAAGCAGATGTAAATGCCTGCAAAAGAAGTTTAAGGTATTTAAGTATGGAACTGAATCCCACCCTGGTTGACTGCCAGCAGTACTTTTCCATTCTCCCCAAAATTGTCACTCAGTCTTTTTGTATTTCCATTTCACTTGTTTACCTGCTCCCCTTGCTCCTATGTGTCTTGTTTAATTCCTTGTTTTGTTGTCTCGTAGCATCATTTGTTCTGGAACAACGTGTTCAAAATCTGCTCTTGAACAAGACAACCTTTGTTCGTAGCTGGTTGAACTGTCGCTCTGATAAAGTGTCTTCCTCCTCCTGACAGTAAGTTTGACGCAAACCATTTATTCTCTCACCTCAGCTTCATATTCAATGTGCAAACATGCTTGTTTGTTTGTTTGCTTGTTTTCCAAGGGAGGGAGATTTGTCATTAAATTTTGGTTCTGTTAAAGAAAAGTGAATTTTTAATAACTGATTAGTGTTTTAGCTGTCAATTTCTAAACCAACACTGCCTACAGTCTTGTTAACATGTATAATCCTCAAGCATGCTAATTTTTAAACGCTTTACAATCAAAGAGAAATGTGGAAGTTTAATTTTTGTGAAGGGTTTCCTCCATGGTTGGTTGTGACTGTGTCATATATGAACAACACAACAACAGCGAAACAGAATCTGTGTGCAATGCACAAATTATGATGATAACACTGAAGAATTCTCACATTTCCCCAGATGTAGCTCTCCAAGCAAATGTGACGAAACTAGCTCACATACAACAAAACTATATGCTGTATTCTAAGCATCGTTGTGCTAGTTTAAATCTGGAATGATTTAAACTGCTTTACTCCAGCCTAACTGAGATCAGGATATGCCTGTATGATCAATACAGTAGGCAAGTTGACCTAAACCTTCTGGAAATAAATAAATACTGTCAGGAACAGTCCTCTTGCAGGGAAACAGACAAAACCACCTGACTTTAAACAGACTTTTAAAAAACACATCTCTTATGAAAGCTCTTGGGAGTAGGAGTTCTTTTCAGTCTCCCAGGGCATAGCAAGCAAAGCAAGGTAAGTTATCTTGACACCAAGTCCTCGAGCAGCAGATCTTTTGGGGAATGAACAAAGTGCTCTGCAGAGCCAGCCTGGCTTATCATCAGAGTCATCTGTATCCTTGAAAAGTACAGCTGGGGTTAGGGAAGCTGCAGAGAACACTTATGTTAGACTGACATGCTTCTCCAAGCAAAGGGATCATCATCACTTCAGTTTCAGGCTAAGTATTTTTAGTGTTCTTTGCTCCTGAGGGGAGTTTCCATCCTAACCCATTGATTTGCATGGGGCTTATTGTTAGATATAAGACTGTTAGTTTGGTTTTTTTCTCTTAATTTTTTTTTTCTTTAAAAAGAGAGAAAACCACTTGAAAAAATTCCATGCTTTTCAAGAATTTTCCATATTACAGTAACCCTCTGTGAGTTATTTCCAGCAGTCCCGAACTTTGGATAGGGAATCTTTATCATATTAAATAATTACTATGTTGTGCAAATAAATATATACATATGAATGTGTGCAAATTTCAAAAAATATTTATTTCCTCTGTTTTGGTAATTTCATGTAATTCACTGACACTTTGGGAGTCATGCAATTTAATGCAAACATTACTCAGCTGACCAGTCTGCCAGGAGAAATAAGTATGTAGCATAAAAAAAGAACAAAGATTACATTTTTTTTCTTCTGGTGTTCTGGTTCTTCATTAAATAGTAAGTTACTTTTGACAGCTGTTCATTTTTAATTTTGGCCATATGGAGGCATAGCAGAAGGATGTTTCCAACATCCTAACTATCCAGGATTACTAAAAATGAGGGAAGCAAATGTTAAATCCACAAATTAATTTTTCATTTTTTTCCCCCCAGAAAAAATCAAAAAGAGAATTTCTCAAATGTATCAACTGAAATTCTCATAAAACTTGACCAGACCCTGCTGAGTGACTGGAAACAGGAAAAACTGTTGCAATCCTGTGATGAATTAGTAGGATTTTGAGAGGTGAGTGTTATTGGTCCAAATGAAGGTACTATTCTTTGTACTTCCCCCTGCAATTAATGTTTACAAATTCGTGTTTACAAATTAGTGTTGTTTTGCACAAAAACTCCACAGTTTTGATTTTTTTCTTTTTAAAATCATATTTGTACAAGCTAAACTAGTGGTGTACACACTGGAGAGTGGATGGCCTCTGCTTTCCTTTTGCATGTGCTGGCAACAGAGAAGTTCACCTGTTTTCCAAAAGAGAAAGGAGAAGACACAAGGATCCACCAATACTTTCAGGCTGGTATTCCTGAAAGAAGCAATTCAAAAGCTAATATTTCATCTGTTTATTTACTACATGCCAGAGTCTGGTTTTCTCAGTTGGTTGTGAAACAAAACATCTGTCTACTACACATCTGTTTACAAAACATATTACCAGATTGTGCAATGAAAGATTAGGGAACTTCGTTTTAATTCGAAATTAGATGGTGCAGCAATCTTAGAACTAGTATCTGTCCCTGAATCTTTGCTTTGCTGTGGAACAGTGCTGACCAAGTAACCCTCAGTAACCCTTCCTACTGTCCTGCTTAATGATCTAGACCACATGGCAGCAGCCTTTGGTCATGTCCTTTGAAGCTTGGGGGCACCAGTGATGAAAAGATAGGTCAATGGAAATTTATCCTAATTTAGTAAATTACAGCAAATACATTGATTAGCTACTTATGTATTTTATAAATTGTGATGGAGAGGCCTAAACATGGGATTCAAAGACCATTCCAAGGAGGAATATTGTTGTGCACCATCTAAGCTTCTTTTTTCACCATGGAATGAGGTGGGGTAATTAAACTTTCCTTTGTCATGGACTAAGCATGTATTCACAGATGGATATTCCCCTTCAGCTCATATGAGATAAATAAAAAAGATTCAAGAGTCTCATGGAATGTCTGAGCCCTGAGTTCCGATTTGAGCCTAGCTTCTATTTGTGCAGCTTCTCACTGCCTTCTTTCATTTTTTCCACACTTTTGCATGGGTTGAAAATAATTTCTTCACTTGTGAAAGATATTCTGCTGAAAAATACTTGCAAGGTCTTTGAAGATGTAATGCACTGTTCCATTAAGTGAATGACCCCAAACCCTATTTGAACAAAGGCCTATCTGCTTGCTTTCTTTTGGGTGGTTGTCTTGTGAAGCCCTCAAAAACCCCAGTCATTAGAGAGCTCTCAGCAGCTGTTCTCTGAAAATCAGAGCCACTGAAGACACTTGGAATACCAGTTGTGTTCAGATGGTTGTCAAAGCTGATCTGACAGAGCTTACTGGAGGCAACAAGAAGCACTGACTTTCAAAACCAAAACAAACAAACAAAGAAACAAAAAGGATAAAGGAGAAAAGAAAACAAAACAAGATGTTAAATAGTAAGAAATAAGAACAGACCTAATCTACTGAAAGTAAACTCTTTCCCTCATTTGATCTGGACATCCTGAAATGCACACGGAGATATATAATCAAACTGGAATGGCTCTTGCTGGGACAATGTTTCTGGCTGTGTATGATAACAATTATTTTTAAAGTATGAAACTCATTCTTTAATGTCATGAAAAATTCCCACAATTTCTCATTTCTCAAGGGGAATTCCAGGCACACCAAGTTAAAATTGTTTAAAGGAACATCTGTTTTGTCTCATAAATTATGTGACAACATCTTAATAGAAACACAACGTGCCTGTATATATTCCTGTGCTTTCACCCATTAATTACAGAGAATATTAAGGTTCTATTTTACTGTGCTTAAAACATCTGGTGCCAAAAGAAGCAGCAAGGAGAAGGGAAGCATGGTTATGTTATTAGACTCAACAATCCCAAAATACTGATCAGCACTCATTACTGTCTGTTGTTTCTATATTAAGTTAGTATTTAATGTGCAACTCATTGAATATGCATATATTTAATGAAGTATATTTTAAATAATATATGTGTTCTAACCTATTGTACAGGTTTTTTGATAAACTCAATTTAGTTAACAAAAAGCATCATGTGGTCGAAATTCAGCCAGTTTTTATAACCAGTTTGGTAACACATTCAAATTCTAATCTGGTGTCCCAGAAAGCACCTGCAAGACTTTCTTAGAATCCAATACTACACCGGGAAGAACACAGAAGTCAAGCTTTTCATTCAGTCGTGCGGTCTCCATGTGCTAAACAACCAGCAGGTGCAGAGCAATCAGCCCTGTCCCAGTGGGAGCAATCCCCCCACCCGGTTCTCGGTGACCGCAGCCAAGGCGCGGGGTTGAACATTGTGTGAGGGTGAGAACCAGCACTTCAGCACTCGGACCTGACTTCCCAGCCACAGCCGTGCCAGGGAGAAAAGCAAATGATTGGGAATACCTACAGGTTTATAAAGGAAGGCTTCCACTTTATGTAGAACTAAAACAGCTCCAAATTCCAACATCTGTTTTTATGCTTTAAATTACCCCAAGTAGTTTCTGCATTTTCCAAAATTGCACTTCCTTAAAATGCCTCCTATTACACTATTACATTTTATTGTGCATTAAACATCTGGTATCAACAGCCTAAACAACAAAAAAGCATGATTATGCTGTCAGACTTAATAATTCAGAAATATTAACCAGCTCTTATACTATCAGGAGTTTTTCATGCAAAATTGGCCCTTAATGTGTATTTTGCACTTATGAGACTTTGCACATACTAGCATAAGATAACAGTGTTCAATCTTTCATGTAACTAACAGAGTTAATTTGCCTAAATGAAATCACTTTATCAGCAATACTCTTGCCCTGCAAAAACCAAAGGATTATCATAGCCTGTTAAAAGATACCAAACTGTGATCTGGAAAATGGGGGCGGGAGGGACTTCTTCTGTGCAATAATAGATTAGGAAAGCTATTTAGCCTTAAGCAAACTTGAGAGCTATGGAGGCTGAACCATGTGGAAGGAGACCATAAAGCTCCTTGCCTGTTCACTAACCAAATGACTGCTGCTTAGTTAGCTGTAAGCTTCAGTTTGAGACCTTTTGCTCCCATATTTAATTAAAACATCATTGTCATCTTCTGTGAGTACTGAGCTGTAATACTGCAGGCCTATTCAAGATCTGTTTCTTAATTGGTCTTAAATAGGTTAATTGCAATTCAAAGAACAAGTCATTACCAGTGGGATGCAAGTGTATGATGCAGTGGGACAGAGCATGAGCTATTGACTGTAATGCCTGATGAACAGCATAGTTATTATTTTAAGGTTATGGTTGGAAACATTTTTATTACATAGATTTCTGGAGTTTCCGTCATCTCCTCCTTCCTACTTTTGCTCTGTGAAATCTACCCCTGCAGCTGTTACAAACTTCACATTCACTGCTTGTGAGTCTCTGCACTAATGAAAGGGCTGGGAACCTGTGGTGAATGGCATAACACCAATAATGGGGGGTTTAAGAGACCTTTTTCTTTCCTTTAATAATCAGTTGCAGACCCAAGACAACAAAACCAATGTGAATACCTGTGAAGTCTTACTGCCTACAGAAAACAGCCCTTGAACCCCTACGGGGTCCCCAGATTGTCTGTATGTGAGTGGTGTGAATATGTAGCAGGGATTTAGTGGCAATGCCATTGCATTACAAACACTAACAATCAAAGCATTTTAAAATGGTACTGCAAGTGTTTTCTGACTTGTCTAATATCACTTGATTGAATAACACTCTGCAGCTTACTTTCTCAGTTGCACAAACAGATACTATTAATATATTAATGTTTCTGTGTTGTGGGCTCCAGATAGCCAGCCTTTTCAGGAAATCTTGAAACAGTGCTGAATATGGAAAATGTATAGTTATATAATCCTCAGAAAGCCTAAGTAATTTAGGCATTCAACTAGGCAGATACAGATTTTGCATTAATGTTTCAAGGAAAGTTGCATTTTTAATCCTTTTACTGGCTTCTAGTCCTGCCAGGCACATAGTAACATCCCCTGGAAATTGAAGAGAGGTTAATGTAAACCTCTTCAAGATGCAGCAAGACTACTGTCTTCCCCAAATAACCTGAGGCACCAGGGGCTGGCATGTGCCTTGCCATGAGGAAAAAAGAAATCTGACTAACTTCTCTGGCACTTGTCTTTACTTTCACTCATGTCTGCCTCAACCAGCAGGTCCTGGTACAATCATACCGCCTTCCCTCTCAATGGCTGTGGTCCTGAGAAGGAAAACACTCTCTGTTCTGTATGTTTCAGAGTTTTATACCACTCACAGAAGTCCTGGCATTATATGAAGGCATTTGCAGTAGCAAAGTGCAAAGAGGTATTCAGGGAATCTCCAAAGCATCTGAGACCAAAACTGTGTTGGGGTATGGTTTTCTCAGATAAGAATTTGACATGCAGAAAGTGAAAGTGTTCTTGTGTAATGAAAATGTAACAAAGATAAATTGTATATTTTAGTTTTTGAGACTGAAAGGATTTCCCGTGGCCTTTTGAAACATTTCCTAATGTTGTTTTCCTCTGAGATGTTGTTCTTTAGCCAGATGTCCTGAACAGAGAACACTGTGTCCCCAGCTTCACTCTCAGCTTTCTGGTCAGTGTAGTCTCACAAGAGCTTAGCTGTCAGCAGGATTCATAGATACAAATTTGATGCAACTTGGGGTTAAACCATGAAATATTTTCAAAATTAGGAAAAAGGTCTTAATTTGCTTTAAAAAATGATATCAGGACAGTGGAGAGCTGAAGTGCAATTCTGTGTTTAGGAAGCTCCTGTCTCCCACTATTTTGACTGGTACTTTACTGGTTGGTAATAGCTCTAGACAACAGAGTTTGCTGTCATGACCAGATAAATCTGTATTCTTCCCCTTATTCCTGCATTTAACATAATAACTACCTAAAGAGCTTGTTTTCAAGGAGGTACAAATAAGCATGTTTAACATGCCTGAGCGGACACACCAAGCACCCAGGCAGTGGCAATGTAGCAAACAGATAGCAAAAAGAAGGTTATTTTTAGGACTTTGCAAAAGCTAAATGTGAAGATTCAAAGCATGTCACATAGGTCACTGAACAGCTGTTAGACTGTGAGCACTCTCAGTCTGCATTCAAATCAGTGAGCTGGAGGTAAGAGAACAGATTTTCAAGTACTGTATATTCTCCTTCAGCTGCTTTTGTTAATCATAGAATCATACAAACATAGAATGTTAAGGGATTGGAATGGACTTTAAGGATCATCTAGTCCCCCCACTTCCACGTGTAGGGACGCCTCACTAGACCAGGTTGCTCAAGGTCTTATCCAACCTGTCTTTGAATATTGCTAGGGCTGGGACACCCACCATCTCCCAGGGCAACCTGGTACATTGTCTAGCCAACCTCACAGTGAGAAATTTCTTCCTAATATTGAACCTAAATTTGTCGTCTTTCAATTTGTACCCATTGGTCTTTGTCCCATTGCTCCAGCTCCTGAAGAAGAGTCCCTCTTTGCTTTCCCAGTAGGCTGCTTTAGATAATGGAAGGTAACAGTGAGGCCTTCATGCAACCTTCTCTTCTCCAAGCTGAAGAGCCCAAACTTCCTCAGCCTTTGTAAGGGAGGTGCTCCAGTCCTCTTATCAACTTTGTGGCTCTCCTCTGGAGTTGCTCCAATATTTGTGTCCTTATGTTGGGGTCACTGGAACTGTGCTCAGAACTTCACGTGAGACCTCACAAGAGCAGAATAGAGGGGGAGAACCACCTCCTCTGTCCTGCTGGCCATGCTGCTTTTGATGCTGCCCAGGATTCAGCTGGCTTGAAGTATTACATCTCTGAAATTCTACAACAATTTAAACTTTTCAACTCTGAAAAAAGTGGCAGCCCACACTGAGTGGGATGCTTTCAACCATACAGATATCTGCCAAGGAGACTCTATAAATGAGTTCCTTGCTTTGACCCCTTTGTTTTTGACAGAGGGACGTCCTCTTTCAAGTTGTGATCCATCCCATCATAAAGCAGATGTCAGAGAATGGTCAAACACATTCTCCTTTTCTCTTGATCACTGAAGAAGCCAAGAAAAACTATCCCAGATATAGCCATGAGTTACTGCAGATGTCCAAATTTTTTGAGATTATACAGCCCTTACACCTAAGAAGCAACAAGGACCACATTTTTTATTACGTTATTGTTCAGGAAAACTGGATTCAGGAGAACATTAAGCAATAAAACCCAAACAGAAAGTTTTCACCAACTAAATATGGACTTTAGAGGTTCATTTAGATGACAACAGCAATATGAAGACTGGAAGAAAAACTCAGTCTCAAACTTTCCAGAGAAGATGAAGACAAATAAAATATTACATAGTCTTAAGTCTTTTGGCAGTGGGAGGACCAACATCCTCCAAAATTGCCAAGAAAACAAGTGACAGAATTATTGCTGATCACTACCTACAGAGATTTCACAAGTCAGTTTGCCGGCATCAGTAACATCTCCCATCAGAACAGCTGAGAAATGGCCATTGAGGAAAGTCATTGAGAAAATTACAAGATTTTAGGTACACAATCCCTTTCTCTACAGCATTCTGCTTTTTCAAACAAAGACAGGTAACTTCTGAGCTAAATACAAATGGAGAATACTTGCCTGGTTCTACAGTATCCACTAAAATAAGGCCATATTTCAATGCACATTTAATGGTACACTATTAAATAGCCTTTCTTGTATCAGTTTGTTATTTGTGGAATATGGTCCTATGTCAATATTAATCTCTTGCTGATAAGTTACAACACTATTCTGTCATATATGAAACATTTACGTAGTCACAGGAAAAGAGCAAAAGGTTAAAAAATGTGGTTAGGAACAAACACAGAAAAAACATCACAGTAAGTCAGCTGTTGGGGCAAACTAAAGAGTCGTGTAACTCAGACACATCTGTGTCTATGGGAAGGTATTTGCTGTACTTTTCCTACACATTTTCTGTTCATATTTCCTCAATTTCCACTATCCTCCACTGACAGAGATGATTGAAATCTACATTGCAACTTGATAAATATCTCCTTTAAAAAAATTAACATAACAGAAACAAAGCCTTATACTTGGAATCTAAGCACCTGTTGTGTCCAATTCTTCCAGCTACTGTAAATTAAGAAAAAAAATACTTATAAATGCTTATTTATATTAAGCACAGGATTTCATTCTTTCTAGCCCAACAAATTATTTCCCCTTGATAATACTTAAAGTGTAGTTAAAAAAAAAATCAAACAGAATTTTTCCTACAGAAATCAAAGGATACATGACCTTATCACCAATCAGAATTTGGCAGATGTAAACTGTCTGTGCTGTCACAAGGTAAATGCAAGGCATTTTTATGTTTTCATTTGCTCTTTTCCATTCATCCAGAGATTGGTAGCCTCTAAAAGGAACATGTATATTGTAGTACTATCTACATTCTTACTTACATCTGCAATTTTGTAATTTTATAAGTCAATTACTTTCCTATTGCTCTACAGATTCCCTGCCTTTCTGAATTATTTTTTATATAATTATAATTGTTAACTTATAAACAAACTTATGTGCACCAAGACATAAGTTGTCCTGAAGGTCTGGAAAAGAATCAGGGAAGAAGAACATGATAGGAAAGGCAGTTAGGAATAGAAGACATTTTTCAAGTTGCAAGAATCATTCTTCTCACCAAGGGTCCAGAAAGGGGAAAAAAATTAAAGCATAAATTCTATCATTGTGAATGTAAACACTAATAAAGATAGCAAAAGAAAATATTGAAAACAGTCTGATAAAAGTATAAAAGCAATACCAAGAATGTTTGTTGTAACAGAGAAGAAATTTGTGAAACAACTTCTGAGGGCTGCAAAATTACTCAAATATGAATAGAGTGGTCAAGAATCAAAATGCTATAGGAAAAAATCTGGGTGAATTCTCTGTGTTGATGGCTGCTCTAGAAGAGGACACACAGGATCTTGTACAGGAACTTTTCTGTTCAAGGAACAAGTTGTAGAAATAAGTATCAAGAATCCCGATGAGGAGAGAATGCCATGGCAGTCTTGCAGGGAGACTCTTTTAGAGGCTGGAGAAGAGGCTGAGGCCTCTTCTGTTGGAATTATAAATAATCTGGAAAGAGGGATGATGAAGTGCAGATGATTCAACGTCATTTATGGCAGTAAATGTCTACAAGGAGTTACAAAAGGGTCTCGTGGTACTGAATGACTAAGAATAATATAGGAAATTCAATATCCATAAGCATCAAATAATGCACATGGGAAAACAATCATCAACTATGCATACACAGTGAGAGGCTTTCATTTAGCTATTACTGCTCAGCAAAGAGATCCTCACTCATTGTGGGTATGAAGATTTAAGCTTATTAGTCAAAGGCAGTAAAAAATACCTTATAGATTGTTAGAAAATATTGGGAAAGGAATCAAAAACAAATCAGAAAGATCATTATGCAGTTTTGAATCCCTGTGTGTCCCATGAGTTCTGCATGCTGCTGGTTCCTTCCATATCAGGAAGGATACAGCCGAAGAAGAGTGTGATCAGAAGTACATAGAAAGGATTCCTTCATGAACAGAGATTAAACAGACTCAAGTCCGCTCAGTCTGGAATTTTCTGGAATTTTCTGTCCTTTTCCAAAAGGACAGTTTGAGGACGAGTCTGTAAAGTCACAAACATGGAGATGAAGAACTGGGAACAACTAGTAGATGCCTCTCTCCATTATCAGAAAAAGTGCATAACCAGGCAGCAAAACAAAAGGACATGATTTTTTTGCATGGTATTTAAGGTGTAGAGCTCATTTCAAGGATATCAGAGACTGTACATAGGTGTAAAAATAGGGTTGTTAAAGTGGAAAGATGTGGCTGGCATGTCCAGCCCGTAAAGTGTGTAATACTGTACAAAATGGGAGTGTGTTTGAAGGGAATGTTGAGATGTCCATGCTCTAGCATTATTAAAGAACACATACTGGATAGAATGAACTGTGGTCTGACCTGGTATGAGGCGATGTACAGAGTCCAGTACATCCCAGAAGCCTTCCAGGCTTTCTCCTTCTCTAGTTAATATCAGTTGGTGCCTGTCTGGTAGATACAAGCATCTAGAACTAACTGGGGATTTCTCTATTTGAGAAACATCTTTAAGAAACTACACTGCCTTTATGTGCCACATGGGATCACTTAGTGATAGTAAAGAAGAGGCTTTTATGAAGAGAAAAACATTAAGAGTGACTGTTACTGGCCTCATTTGGGGATTGGATGGAGATTAGAAAATCTGTAAAATTTCAGAAAACAGACTTTTATTTTTTTGCTCTCTTAATAAACATCCAAACTCTGTAAGACAGTAAGTCCTGCTGTAAGTTATGTCCTACCTATCTATGGTAATAGATGCAAACATCTCTCCTTATGGTCTATCTTAATGACGGACATTCTTCTTTGCAGACAAACATTTTGCTCATTTCCATTTTTAGTGATGTTATAAATCTTACTTCATGCTTGGTGCTAAAACTGCTTGCAGCAGGAATGGGAAAACAATGGTTGCAGAAAAGATTATGCTTTAAGAAATTAAACTAACGTAGTACCAAAGCTTTCTGTAGCTATAATTTTGCTGTGTCCTAGTATTTGGGATCTTTGTGCTGTGTTATTTCCCACATCTGGGCCTTGGCAGGTGGAGAGGTGCACTTAACTTCCTTCAGCTCCGTGCCATTACAGTGTATTTGTTTTCAGTGTTTGCACAGATGTAACTGTAAAAACTTTACTTGAATGGGAGCTGTGAGAGCTTGGGAAAACCCACCTGGAAAACCAGCTTGGTTTTTTTAATATATTTTTTCAGAATTGCTTACCAAACTTGTAGGCTTAGGGAGAGCTTAAATAAAACCAATGTAGAGTTTTAAATGGGGGAAAGAGGAAAGGTTCATGAAGCAGAAGTACAAAACCAAAAAAGAATAGATGGCCAAGAGTTAATGGGGAGTCAGAAGCAGATGGTGCCACTCATCATTGATTTTGTAGATGAAATGTATAAAGAGAATAGAATGGGACAGTGGAACCACCAAAAGGTTGAGAAAGAATTTTTCTTACCACTCTGACCTGGAAATGTTACATACCTGCTGCTCTTCTACCAACCTGCTGAAGCTGTGGGAAGTAGACTCTGCAAAATGGGAGTCTAGGACCAAGGATTTGGTGAGACTCACAGATTCAACATGGACATTTTGTGTCTACTGATGACAAATGAAAAGTGTCTCTTTATAGCTGCTAGCTGTGAAGACATTGTGGCTTTACAGCAGCAGCAGGGCAGACACTCCAGGCCAAAGATGGGCCTTCAAAGTCCCCATGAAGTTCTTCTCATGTGGAGCAAGGCTGTACAGATGTGTTGTGGAAATGAAGGGTCTGAAAAGGGGCACAGAGTATTGTTCCTGGCAACGATTCACTAGGAGGAAAGTGCAAAGTTTCAATGTTTGGAATAAATCAGCTTTAATGTCTAATCAAATGGCACAAGAGCATCTCCGTATATTCTCTGTACAGGGTTACTGTTATAAGGTCAACATGATTGGTCAGAAATATTGCAAGAAATGTGATAAGGTCATGAATTGAGGAGTGAACAATTTTTGGTTTTGTTTCATTTGGAAAAGCAATATTCACAGCACCCTAGATTTTCCATTTTATTTTCATACCCAGGAATCCTCTTGCTTCCCAAGAGCAAGGGCCTACAATTCAAAACAGCTGGATGCCAAATAATAGTAAATAGAAGGGAAAATTTTCCAGCAACTTCTACATTTCTGAAAACTTAAAACTAGAAACACTAGCATTTCTCATCTTCTTTGGAAGATAAGGTGCATTCTAGGATGAAATCTCTAAAGTATGAAAGTGTACCATTCATTTCTGCAAAGGTCGCTTTATTTTAAAATAAACTCCTTGTTGTAATTTATGGAGGGTGTGACTATTTAGACAATTACTGGTGATGAAAATGAGAAACCCAAAGCCTCAGTAATTTTTAGCCCTTGGGGAAAAAACAAACTAAACTGGTACTATTTGCAGTACAGAATTAGCCAAACATAGGCATGAATGCACTTGCAGAAGCGCATCAATGTCCCAAAGAACTAAATGTTGATGAAGATAGGAAAAAGAATATTCAAAATATAAGGAAAGAGGAATTTTTCTATCATAAATGAAAAGAACTGATCATTTCAAGGATTTGTTGGGGTTTTATAATGCATGAAGTGTTTCATACTGTCCTTTGAGTAAATTATTCTTAGTTGGATGATTTCTTAAAGGTTTGGAAACAGAAAACAGGTTTGAAAACTCAATTTTCCACCCATGATTTAAGTAAATGTTTTTGCAGGTATAGATCAGTTCGACACCTGACCACAGTGAGCAAAATAAACAAAAAGAAACAACAAAGAAAATGTAGGTTAGAGGTCAAGTCCTGATGCAATATAAGTGGATGTCACTTCTCTGGTTTTAATTTTGCTAAACCACTTTGGACCTAGCTATCTGGGAAAATTTCAATCTATCACGTACTTAGCCTGAATTTAAAAACTAGGAAATCTTATTTTTCTTCCAATGCTATTTCTCCGAAGCATCAATATGTGTTTTTTGCAAATGATATGAAAATTAAACCATGAGATTACATCATCCCATTCATAAATCTGCAGCCTCCAAGGTTGTCATCTGTCCTGGAAGTCTTTCTTTGTTGGTGTCCCTTTTGGGAACAAATCCCCTGAATTCTAAGAATAAATTATGTCTTGGCATACCTAGAATTTTGGTTTTTCTTTTGTATATTTATTGACCCATTTCCCAAAGCATGGATTTGTCATGTTCTTGCATTTTCTGTAGTATGTAACTTAGAGCATCTGTTGTTGGAGGTGGTTGCTTTTCTGTCTATACCTTGCTGCATAGCAGGATGTAAACTCCATATCAGCATGTGAACACCACATCATTTTCATCCAAAATAAAAGCATGAATGGCAGAAATGAACCAAAGGGGCTTGAGGCATGTTCATAGCAAAGCTCAGAAGGTAAGTAAAGAGACAAGCCTAAGCCAGGCTACAGATACAACTTGTACTGTGTACCTGTGATGTTCACAGAAGAGATACAATGGATCAAGTGAATTTATTACTATTCTCCTGAAAGTTGTCAGAACACAACCTATTTGGTGATATGAATCTGTCACTTACTTGTTTGTGTCATGGCAGAGAGATAGATATAAGCAGTTTCTTAGTGCATCTTGATTCTACTTATTCTGAAGTTTTACAAACTAAGCGTGGGACTTGGAGTAAACTGATCTGTAGCACCATGACTGGCTCTTTGTATTATTTCAGTAAAGAATAATTCCACTGCAGTCGACTGAATTACATAGAAGGAAATATTGTCTGTGTTAACAAAATCTAACAAATTCATTTCACTGGCATAATTCACATTTTCAGTGACATGGTTTGGTAGAATCAGTTATAATGGGAGTATTGTAGCTGGTCTGGAGTACATACCAAATTTAATCCACGTGTTATTGTAAACACCTTACTGGGCATTAAGGAATGTATTTTGCAACAAAACATTTATAATAGAAATGAATCATCAGCAAACAAATCTGCTTTACTGTATCACTGAATGCAATATAATGTAATGCCATTTTTACCAGGAATAACCATCCTCCTGCTACCATTAAAGGCATAAAATTATTTGGTATTCTCCTGAGAGAGTGATTCACCCATCAGAAGCATTCCCTTTAACCTAATTTATCTGTTGCTGTCAAAAATACATATTTTTAAAACTTTATTTCTAGAGAGTCATTAAGTGATTAAAACCAAATGAGAGGAAAGCAGACAGTTGGTAGCACAACATAAATCATAATCGAAAACATCCTGGTAGTATAACACCGCCAGACATTTTGAATGGTTTGTGAGGCTCTGAAGAGTTCCACGGTAGTATGGCTTTTTAACATCCTGCTCAGTAGTTAAAGGGTATTCAGCCTGATCTGCTTTTGTTGATAGCTGATATTATTTGACATTTTAACAAGGTTCTGTATTTGCAGAAGCATCTTATGGCACCACTTTCAACATCAGAGTCTATCACAAAAAACATTTCAACTGTTTTGCAAACAAACTTTCTTCCAGTTAATAATTAAACAGAGGAACAGCTTGCAGTATATGCTTGGAACTAATTTTACTATATATAGTTGGAAATGACAAGAGCACATGAAGATGTGACTGAAGCCTGGTAGCATTTAAATACTCAGTACTTCCTCTGTTACCTTGACTAGTGTAAAGTTGGTTCCCAAGGTAAAAACTAAGTGGTCTGCTGGCATATGGTATAACCTCCATTTGAGCGCTAAAAGCTGGATACTGTTTTTGTGAAACAGATGTTGTTGAGTGCAGCAATGCACAACTGACTCTATCTAACAGCTGGGAATCCTTCGTGACCCATATAGCTAGAAATAAACATGGTCCTATGCTTGGCAAAAGTGTAAGGAAGCAAATTTTCATTTGTTAAGGGCTTATCAAAATGAAGAATAAATGTTTTTAGCCATAAACTGATTTTATTCACAAGAGTAATCTTTCCAGCAGCTTATGCGATGGCCTCATAATATTACAGGCACCCTTTGCCAGATGAAGGCTGCAGTTGCACTGACATATAGTGCAGATGGAAAATAAACATCTGCCTCAATCAAGAGAGAAGACCAAAGACAAGGTTGACGAATATTATCTGGCATGACTATCTTTGCAGGAAAGCATATAAATGCTACAGGACCAAAACCACTGGCATCGTCTGGTGTTGTCCTTATGTGGTTACTGACCATGAAGAGAGATGATTAGTATGCACTCTCCAAGGAGGAGTAGTGCAGATGCTCAGGATGATATGATTCCAACTCACTAGTATGTGTTTTGCTATAGCCATACTCTGCTAGCAACAGAGCAGTTTGAAATATTTTTGTTCTCAGCATTTCAATGACATTTTGTATCCTCAAATGTACATCTTTTTGGGGGGGGGTGTCTGGAAAGAGGATGTTTAGTAGCAATTACATTGTCAAGCATAATCTAAAAAATTGATAAAGTGGCAATTTTCAGCATTATTTTTCTTAAATATGTTTAGGAAAATAATATTTCTGTCCTGCTTTGAACACAGCATTTTTTAAGAGGAAAAGTTAAATGTAAAGATCATTCAATTGACAGCAAACTGTTTGACTTATTCCCAATTTACTTTTGGGAGAGAGAGTAGGACACATTTAAGGTAACTGTACATGTGTGCATGTATGCACAAACCTACGGAGCCAATATGGGATTCCTCAGATTGTCTGATTCTCCCACAAAGGATTTCTTTAGCTTCACAGGTTTTGTTTTTCTAGGAGTGCTTCTTTGTCCGAGTAAAATAGGAATCTTACCAGTTTTGGGTCCTTTTGATGGTATCAGATTTCATATCTAATTTTTGACAGTGTAAGTTCAAACTGCCTGTAATTTGCTTCAGAATAGAGTTACCCAGGAGGGGCATATTAATGGTTGTTCAGTCTTAATTAGTGGTTTTAATCTGGTAAGAATGACATGCCTGATGCGTATTAGCTAAATTAGTGGGAAACTTATTAAAGACAGAAAACAAATTTAGCATGAGGATGAAGGTGTAAATTTGAAAGTTGGATATTTCAGATCTAAACAAATCCTGGCAAATGACCAGAAATGTGCCCAACAGAGTTAAAAAAACCCAACAACTTCATGATATTGAACAGTGTTTCCATTAAGCTCCAGAACTTTGAGACACAGAAGAATTTTTGTTTTCTTTAAGAAATAATTTACTTTGCAGATATTACTTAAAAGGTGAGCTTTCAAAGTCCAAAAAAAGAAAGGAAGAGGAAACAGAAAAGCAAATGAAGGGGAAGGGGAAGGGGAAGGGGAAGGGGAAGAGGAAGAGGAAGAGGAAGAGGAAGAGGAAGAGGAAGAGGAAGAGGAAGAGGAAGAGGAGGAACCAGCATATACAGTCTTAGAGTGTTTATGACAGTCTCCTGCTTGTCTATCTGCTTCTTTAGTCTTTTCTATTTTACAAATAGAACTTCTCTATTTCGGGGAATGTTTCAGGAAATTGCAATTTGACTGGCAAAATTTAATGGGTGCACAAAGCTGAACTCAAAATTGTATTTCCCTGCCATGTGCCATACCAGATGCATTAAAAGGGTGCAGGTACAAAAGAGATGACAGCAGCAGCCTTTGTGCCTCACCTCCCCAGTGTATATCTGTCAGCAGGAAGGATGCAAACCCTAAAACATTTGCAAATTTTGAGGGTTTCTTACCAGCAATTCTCAGAGGGTCTGGATATTTTTCCCATATTTTTTGTTTTGTTTTGGGGGTTTTGTTTATTCATTTGTTTTTGCTTTTTTTTTTTTTTTTTTTTAACAAGGTTGCCTCCCACCTCTTGCCTGCCTCGAACAGCAGTATGTTTCCTTTAGGCAATTTTCTTCCCTTATGTGCTGTTTTTATTTCATAAACTAGTCCTCAGACTTCTCTTTCCAGCTGTAGCCCCAGCAGACATCCTCTCTAATGCTCTAGTCTTAAAAAATTAATTTGAAGTAATAGACTAAAACAAGCTTGTTAAGGATGGTGTTAGCTGAGCCAATCACTAAAAGCTCTAGTTTTCAAAAACATATACACATCTATATGTATGTATGGCACAGGGACAATAGGAAAGTGACTTTCTCCAAACGTGCATGAAGCTTCACAGGCTATGGCCGACTCCAAAATGGACACAAATAACATAAGGGGACCCTGAATATCACCCAAACATTCCACAAATCATCATTTTTGATGACAACTGTTTGCAACAATAAAATTCTCAATATATGTGGCAATGAGACAAAGAAAAACTCACATAATCAAGTGAAGGAAATCCAAAGGTAGGGCTAACAGCAGCATTGCAAGTGAGGGCAGAACAGCTCTGGTGGCTTCTCTAGATATGAATAAGACATGACTTTCTGAATCACAGTCCAAAATACCCCTAAACTTGTTCAAGCACCAAGAGTCACGGAATGATCTCTAAACTATTTCAGTCATGTTGCCGTTTGGCACTTGCTGCAGTTAAAGCACTCACCACAATACTTTCTTCTTGGCTTTTTTCAAACTTCTTCATTCTGTATTGGATTTCAGTGGTTTTATCATTTCAGTCCCAGGTGAGTTTTTCTTTCTGATACATAGTCTGAGAATTGACAGACTTAAATGGCACAATCAACCTTCTATACTCATCAGTAAAAAGTGCTGCTTGGCGAGCGATGTCCACATGTGATCCTTCCTACTTACCCAGACAAAACTTGGAGTGTGGACTACAGAATTCAGTCTTTTGTACAGGTAATGCAGAAGAAGGAAAGGGTTACAACGTCTCAATTTTTTTTTTTTCAGTTACGTGGGTTTTGGATTTTTAAGTAGCTCTATCACAGCTGGAAAAATGAGTAGAAATTTCACTACAAGTTTGCCCTGTCCTGATGTTTTCTGAATAATTTTATTCTTTCAAATTTTTTTTCTTTTATCTTCTACATTCCATAGGCTTTCTGTTTGATATGAAATAGCAGCACTAAAAAAAGTGGTGAGATGCTGATAGGGTGAGATGGCAGATTTTTGTCATTCCTAACATGTTAGTCATTTGTTTGGCCTAGTATTTCTGCTTAGGATACCAGTATGTTCAGTGACTGTAGGTTTCATACATGACACACCCTCCATCATAAATCTCAGTGTTTCATGCCAGCACCTGCAATATCTGTGTTTTCTATCAAAAACCAGGCATTCAAAATTAACCACAGCTATTCCATAACATTAACAGCCTTGTTTTTTATGGGGCTGAAAATTAATTATGTATTTAGATCTTCTCTGTATATTTACAGCTTGCACATAATTTTTATGTTTTAAATATTTTTGAGCAACCTAAAAACTGGTTTCATTTTGTCAATGCTACTGTAACTTATTCCTTAATTGTAAAATAAAATGATCATTTAGACCCCTGTATACTCTGTGGAAAGATAAATATTTCCAAAGGACAGTACTCTACACCTTCCTAAACAATGTTTTGCAGAAGAGAGGAAGTGCTGTGTTCAGGTTCAGCTGGTTTGGACTAGAAAATTACTGTTTAGGCTGCTTGAGTTCACCTAGATAGACAACTATGCAGCTGAATGCAGCATACTACAAGTCATCACATGTGCAAGACACTTTCCTGGCTCCTCATACCCTCCTACATTGGTACCATGACAAGTATTGAGTTTGAAATTTAACATGGAAATGAGAAAGGACGATTTCTTTATTAGGTATTTCAAATACACACAAATGTGTGTGTGTATACATATGCACAATATGTGGAAAAAAAAAACCCAAAAAAAACCAAACCCAAACATCAAAATCCTGAGTGGTCTTCCTAATACTATGTTTGGTTTTTTTTTTTTTTTTTCACTTGAGACTGCTTAATCCCATTTTGAGCATAAAACTGCACCTAGGAAAAACTCTGAATTAATACAATCACCAAATGGAGTGTTCCCAAATCTGCCTTGCTATGCTTGGTGCAGCTCTCCCAGAGGAGCAAAGCATGCCCAGCGTGTGCCCTTACACAGCCATGCCAAGGCCATTTCCATAAACTTCATCTCGCTTCTGCACACAAAACAAAGACTGCACCCTTCTCATGGGGAGAGGCATGGACAGTGCACTGGAGAAACACCAGCTAAGCTTTTTCCCACAGCTTTTTCGAGCAGGTAGCTCAAGGCTTGTCCTGCCATACGGGTATCGCTGCCTGGATTTCAAAGATAAAAACCCTGAAGCAAAGGAGTGACAAGCTGCTTGAAACAATGTGATGAGTTAGTGACAAAGCAGGTTTAGGAGGTCCATTCTTCAGTGCCTCAGCCCTCAAGATTATGGCTTTCCTGGTTCCTAAAAAGCCATGGTTTGTAAATTATGTTATTTTTGCCAGATCATGTTTATGGGAGCTAAAATGTTTCTGCACTACTACTATCATAATATACATATGAAAGCCTGAACACAGGGGAGCTAGTTCTACAGGCTATATTGATTTCAGTGAAATAAAAACATTAATAAAATAATTTCAGGGATGTATCAGAAATTCCTTTCACAGGAAGAAAAGGAATAAACCCAACAGTAACACATAGAAACACAACCTTTTATTTTTAGAAAAATGGTAATATTTCTTTGAAAGTAACATCTGATTCAGCAAACTATTGAATAAGGTCCATTATGTCTGCTTGAAAAAGCTATAAGTTGAGATACTTTAAGTTAATCAGATTGTAAAACTGCACAAAATTCTTACCATTAAGCTACCTCAATTTCATTGAATCCTGAATTCTCATTACAGCTAATAATATTTCCATGCAAAGTAAAAATAATTCAGGTACTTGAAACTCAGGTATATTGTGCTCTCAATAACCATGTACATCTCCTACTAGCAGTAATGGTAGTTAGACACAAAGTGGGAAATACATATATATATGTATATATATATATATATATATATATATACACATACACATCTCCCAGGTTGGCAGGTACAGTGATTATATTTGTGAGAAGAAGAAACAGTAAAGAGACCTATATATTCCGAATACCAGTTCATCTTCACAGTGGTGGTTTTAGACAGAGTATTTATTTAGCTGCAATTGGCAGCACAGCTTTGCAGGGGATGGGATTTATCTCATTTAACTTAAGCCACTAAAAGTTAGATTCTATATCTAAGCTAGCTCTATAGAAAAGCCTCTTTCTTGTCACCATCTTGAGTGGTTTTAGAAGGGGTTTAGGATCTCTCTCTCTCTCTTCAAAACATCTTAAAATTTGAAATAAAAATTAGATTAAGCACCTGCTAGCCTAGATATCCTTTGAAAATTTAACAGTTTTTGCACAGGTGCATCTTCATGTGAAGTAATGGAAGCAAAGAATGGGGGCAGTCTCCAATTTCTAAGTGAAAAGTAAGAATTTGTTTGTCTTTTTCTCTACTTATTTCACCCATTTCGGAAGACTGATAAAGGAGAGAAAGGTTTATCATTTGACGGAGTCAAAAAGATGAGATATATATATATATAATAGCAGTTATATGTGTCTTTACAGATGTGGAATCTCATTTCCAAGATTTGCCCTCATATGGGGTTGGTGAAACAGCTACTTGAAAGTAGGATTTATTATTAGACTCCTTTCTGGGAACCAAGTTGTTTCAGTCACCTTAGCTGGTATCAAAAGGAAGTCAGATAGCAACATTCTCAGCTGCCTATAGCTCTTGCTTCCTTCATTTGTTGCATATGACTGATCAGTGTAACTATTCCTAAAAGGGGGGATTCTTGAGGCTAACCATCAAATTTGTTGAATTTCAAATACATAATCTCAATTTAAAAATGAATTTACATTTCTACCTGTTATATTTCTGATACTTTCCTTCTTGTTCCCCACTAAAGTCTGAAGCTTGGTCCTTAAATGGCATACATAATTTATCTGCTGAATGTATCTCATCATCCACTTAAGATTTCCCGATGTTTTTATTTGGTCATTTTGAGTGTTGATTTTCTCAGTTGTATTTAAATTAGTGAAGGATTTATTTGAGCAGTTAATTTCAGCTGTCTCTGAAGAATTTATATCCACACGATGATCTCATGTTTAATATTTTTGGGAAACTTAAACTTGGCAAATGGGTTTTTAGTGACTTCAGCGAGGCTACCACACCAAAACCCACCTTGGTGTTACAGGGGGCTTTCAGGGTGGAACTCAGAAGGGAAGTTAAGACCAAGTCTCAACTGCTGTAGTCCATCCTACTATAAACAGAGCTGCACTGTGTAGTCTTGCACATTCTCTTGTGGAGTTGACATGTTTATTTTTTTGGCTAAAAGGAAACATTTTTACTGCTGAAATGGAGCCTTCCTGTCCTGCAGCATGGCTGAAAAGAAAGCCAAGCTGGTTAAAACCAAAACAACACAATGAAACCAAACAGTGTGCAGCTGCCTCCTCAGGAATATCCCTGCAAGGCAGACAAATGGATACATTTATTTCCCAGATTTGTTTGCTGATGTAAACATCCCAGTGCAAGCATTAGCCCTTCAAATCATTATATAGTTCTAGGGCAGTCTTGTGAGGAGTTGGATTTCATTAAAACAAATCAGTCATTTGAGATTGCACTAACTGTATATATATTCTTGTTTCAATACATTTCATGCATATATATATTTTTATGCAGTGCCAAAGAAACCATTCTTCAGACACACCCTCAATAGCTATGCATCACCTTTCTAGATGAGCAAACTGGGCATAGCACACAAACAAAAGCTTGACTTCCTTTTAAGTTTGCACCTCTATTGACCAAATAAATAGGTGGCCCTTTCATATTTTCAAAAGCTTTTGAAGTAGAAGTTCAAATAATTGTATGCTACTTAGCAGGAGGAAACACCACATTTATCAATTTGAAAAGAGGGAACTGTATTTCTCCCTGCTATTAGCACTCTGACTTGCAGGTCTGGCAGCAAGCAACCTTAGTGGGAGGTGTCACTTCCACTGGAGCCAGAGACAGTGGCTCAGCAGGGCATGGGCCGGAGCATCACCAAGGGCACAGCACCCTTCCCACCTCCCTGCAGCCACCTTGGGCTGCCTGTTGCCCCTCTTCAGTCCTTACTACCCATGGTATTGGCTCTTTCAATGACCCCAGCACAGCTTCACTTCCCAAATTCAGCAAGGTGCTGTCGCTGGAAGGCATTGTGTGTCCAGGCTGGTGACTGGGACAACTGCACAAAGGCACTTCACACTGCAGGCAGGAGAGACGTGGCTTCTCTGTACAGGAGGAGGTGGAATCAGGCTTTCTCTCCACAAACACTGAAGCTCGTGGATTGCGCATGTCACAGCCTGGGCTTGTGTCCATATGCTCATTATAATGTAACTATAGCCAATGAAACCCAAGTCCCTCCAGAAAACATTTGGAGAGGTTTAGAAATCTCCATATAAAACCACATCAGACTTTTAGTCATACCTTTTTAATGTACCATCCTCAAGCAATGGAATGCTGAGGGGCAAGATGGTTTTGCCACCACTGTGTGAGTGGGAAGGGCAGTTGAGACCACCAGTGAAATTTTGACTGCTCATATTCCCCATACTGGCAGGGCAGAGCACTTCAACTATTGTTTCTAATTAGGTTCTGGTGCCTTAATTTGGACAGTCTTTGTGGGTAAATAAATCCTTCCCTGGGATATCTTTAACTCTGCATTGTTTGCTCTACATAGGTGAGACATTGCTTACGCTTTACCTTTTTTTTCATGATGTTTTATGGCCTGTAACACTGCAGTCTCTGAGATGTTGCATGGTACAACGTAAACTTCTGCTTTCTGTCCTCAGTGCAAAGCTAACTGAATTCCTCAGCGAGGATGCAGCATGCAGACAGAGGCACAATTTTCTCTGACATGGGAACAACTAAATTTATCATAAAATGCATAGATCAGGAAAAACACTCTACAAACTTATTTTATGGCTTCTTTTTGTGAATTAGACTGTTCATGTTGTGAATTTGTGAAATTTTACGGGGATTAAATTGTACAGGGATTTAATATGGATAAATCATTTGACTTACACCAGGAGTGTCAGATCTCAGTCTTTTTTAAAGTGGGTTTTGATAAATTTACTGCACAATTTTTGTGCTCCATTTTCAAAACCTTGAAGAATGTCTTACTCTGCCCTAATTATTAAGGTGTAAACAATGTTTAAATAGATGGGCAAAAAAGCAAGCCAGTGACTAAAAACCAGGCTCCAGCAGAAGGATGACGGAGCGCAGAAGTTTAGCCAGCTGTTTCCATGAAATGCAGAAAGAAGGCAGAATGCCACTTGACAATTTTTAATTCTTCTGGAAGAAACAGTTGGAGATCATATGCTCTCTAGCAGTTAGAATACCAAAATAAGTACTCCTTTTGCCAGCAGCAGTAGGAAAACACGTTTTTGTCCCTTCTGTACTTCGTGCTATGTTTCCTAAAAATCACATACTGGTATCACAGCCGTGTTCAACCTGTGAGAACATTATTGAGCAAAAATTTTAGGCTACTGCTTTCTCATGGGCACAGTCTTCTTGTATCATTTAAAAAGACAGGGGAAAAAAAAACTTCTCTTTTTTATATGCCTGAAATCCTTTGGAGAAAACAGTTCTTCAGAAGTGCTTTTTTGAGTCCTGAGGGTTAGTCACGTCGGGCAAGGATGGGAAACCAAATGTGGTGTTTTCATCAGTAAAAGGGAAATAGACTAGTTTGGGTTCTTGGAAGTTCCCAAGCATTCCCCCAGCAAATGACTGAGATGGAGAGCCACAGAAATCCTCACTGTGTGCCACAGAGCTGGAAACTTCATCACAGCATCCCTTGTTATATGTCAGTCACATGAGAGAAATCCTACCAGAGCAGGGAAGTGATATTTCTCAGTTGTCCTTAATTATGTCACCTATGACTAGGACCAAAAACTTAGCCCTGGAGAAGTCTTTCTTACCTTTTTTCAGAGACAGATAAGGCAAGTGACCTGAGGGTAGAGACAGAAACACTCCCTTGATTTTCAGGAACCACATGAAAAATCCAGATACTTTTCATCCCTGTCTGCCAGGACCCTGTTATTACAGTAAACAGTGGTTTGCTATATGAATACTTCCTGAAATTCCCCTGCTTTTTCAGACCTACCTCATTCTGTTTCAGTGGTGACAGTAAATTGCAGTCTACCTAAAGGAAAAACAAATAAAGTGGTACACTCTCTGATTATGGAAAATCAAAAATAAGGACATTTTGGCAACATTATTCAAATAATGCTTTGACATATCTTTTTGTTCATTCAGAAGCTGGCTTCATCCTCTGACTCATGCCTTGATTGCTGCTAGCAATTGCTGAAGCCCACTTAGCCCTCAGGATATTACCTAAGGCAGAGAGGCATTATAAGCATTACAGAGTGCTGCTTAGGTGGGACAGCTGATTCAGCCTGGAAGACCATGTGGGAGCATGGCAAATCTTCTAGCACAAAGAGAACTTTTCTAGTCTAGAAACTGATCTCAGAAAATGTAGACTTTCTCAGGCATTATACAGCAGAAAATCAGCAGGGTGGAAGGGAGCTCTGGAAGGTTTACAGAGCTGTGTGCTAGCAAGTGTCATTTCCCACCACCCCTGGTGAAGGTTGGTATGAAAAGTATTTTCTTTCAAAAGATTCTTGCCATCAGGTAATGTTTTCTTTAAGCTTCCAACCATTTGCTTCTCCTTGACATTCCTCATGAGATAGTATTTCAGTGTTAACAACAAAGAGCAACTTCTAACTGAAAACATCTGTGGATATGGACACAGTCTGCAATACTGCATGATACAATGGCTGATTTGTACCACAAAACTTCAATAAAAGTCATGGGGAGACACTTCTTTCAGTGCTTTGAGCCACAATATTGTCCTTGTTCCCTGTCAATGGATTGCTAAAAGATGGTAATAGTACATGGCTTTTTTAATTCTAGCATGTTTAAATGTAAATGGATTAAAAGTGAGCATTTATTGTTTTGAAATCCGTATTCTGGGGCTGGCTTGTTTTGTTTGTTGTTGTTCTTGTTGTTGTTGTTACTATTCCACAAAGTGAAGAATTAAAGAAACAATCTCCTTTAATAGAGTAACTCCCCTAATTCTCACATCCCTCCCACCACTGCCTCCACTTTTTTCCTAATTTTCATGCCATAACCCTAGGCCAATTACCTCAAATGGCCACATTAGTTCCTTGAATAAGTCTTTTCTTTATTAAGCAGCTTTTGACAGAATGAAAAAAAAAGCAATATTGAGGAATGTCACCATAACAATGTAAATTGTATGCCTGCATTTTTTATTAATAAGATTGGACTCTCTCAGGGACTAAGTTACATTGTTTTATGGGATTAAATTATTAGACCTGGAACTGAGAAGGGCCTTGTCCTATTGTTGAAGAGGCTGCTGGGGAGCATGGAACTGCAGGGAGCATTGGCGAGTCATGGTGAGATCTTATTTCTCCATAGAGAACTAATATCCCAGCTGCTCCAAATGCACCTGAATGGGTACTAGAGAGCTGAGGAAGCTAACTTGTGGCAGATGGGACCAGGCCAAATGGTCAGTGAAATGAGCACATTCAACTAATGCACTAACCATCTCTAAACTGTTCTCCATCAATAATTTAGGGCCTTATGTCATAGTTTGTTAAAAATTATCTTTGATTAGTTATGTTATTAATACAATATGCACATTACAATAGTGTCACATTTTCTATTCATCAGAGTCAGAATAAGTCAATATGAGTGCATCAATAATTTATATTGGGTATACTAGTCAATTTTCTGCATGCAATAACATTGCCTGCTGGCAAATACTGAATGCAACTGGTGCTTTTACCTCTATATTTTTAATTAGGCCATATTCATTTTCCAAAATACATGCAATACTGGACTATTTGGGGGTTGTTAATGATTTTTTTAACTGTCGAAGTGGGTTTTTTTTAATGTAAGACTCAAAGCAAAGTGAAAGTGCATTTCAGAAATAAAAGCAGACTATTCATGACTTCCTGCATGTTGCTTCCATAAAATCGAGCAAGAAGCAAACCCCTCTGTTGTTTTTCCTGGTACAAGTGTAAATAGAAAGCATTTACATGCATTTACAGTATCACAGAACCAAATCTGAACCAGTGGTTTGTGACCCTTACATATTTAGCTTAAATGTAAAATAGCAGCCCACTGAAAACCTTATTTGCATGACAGCCTCAGGAGAAAAAATAGTTACAATTTCTTTAGGGTTTTTAAATATATTTTTTGGGGCTTGGGGTGGTTTTTTTCATCATTAAGGATGTGTCTGTGGAAATCTACCTTTGAGGAATTAGCCTCCTCAACTGGAAAGGTCAAGTCACTCTGTAAACCTCTGTAATGCAATGTGCAGAGTAAACATGTTTATTCTGCTCCATCTAGAACTGAGGGTACTGCTGTCTGTGTTATCACTTGGATAATCTAAGACTTATTTTTTAAAAAAAACAAATATTCTTTCCTTGTTATTCAACAAGTTGTGAAAACCTATTCCTGAAGGCAAATTTTGTATATTGATGAGCTCAGGCATTTTGTCTTCATGACACTTTTTCCTTAGTTTTGGATGCTTCTGTAGGGCTTTTACCTTTTTCCACTTACTCAGACTTTGACTTTTGGAAGTTAGGAGCACTTCATATGGATTTTGGTGGGAAGGTACTTGTGTTGTTCCATGTATTATATACTAAATATGCAGTTCAGCAAAATAGAAATCTGCCAGAACCAAATTTTTTCCTCTGCTTTTTCTTTTACTTTTTCCTTAGAAAAAAGCAAGGGGTGGATTGTAGAGGCAGAAGACACAAAGCCCAGCAGATCTGCTGCAAACCAGCCGGTTTGCCTGGTGGCATTACTCATGAATGATTGAGAATTCTCTCTTGTAAGGCAATGAAAGACTCTTCAGAAGCAAGTCCTCTGGACATACTAGTATTACCTGATCCGTTGTTTTATCTTTAAAATAGAAATATAGACTCAGTTATTGTCTTTCTTTTACCAAAGGAAAGCAGGTTCAGATGAAGAAATAAAAGAGGAAGCAGTCAACACTATTCTCTTAAATGAAGTAAGTTAAATTTACTCAAGAACTCTGTAGGGTTAGCTACTGAAACTACTTTCTGGTCATTTCTCTTTCAATATACCTCTGTAGGAGGTAGCTCAGCGGCTCAATCCTTACCTGTAGCATAGGCACAACTGAGGAAATGATTTAAACTTTTTTTATTGAATAAAGCAGATTTTTCAATTGTAACAGAAATACTCTGGCAGTCATAGCATATACCCCAGTGATAAGGGATCTACCTGTCACTGCAGTAGCTCTGAGCTGCCTCAGGATCCACTCTGGTTACAGCTGCCTTCTGCTGCTGGAGCATTTGACATGCTTAAGTGGGGTTAAGGTGCTTGGCCCCCATTGCTTCCCACCTGCTCCCTGAACATTTGTTTTCATACCTTCAGCCCTATGCTTGCTGCTCTTGTTGTACTCTTTTCACTCCGAATGGTCTTCATCCTCACAGCCACGAAACATGACAGAGTTCAGGATACCAGCTGACACTTGCATGCCATGGAGCTTTGGTAACTCAACTTAAGGAGCTTGTTCTTGCTCTCTCTTTTACTGCTGGGACATGAAGCTTCCCAGAAGTCATCTCCTTTGTCTTTCTTGTGTCAGGTGTGACCTGAATTTCATACAAGCCACAGTAACCTGGTTTATGTGTTAGAATTCCCCAACTTAGGAGGACTGCATCAATAGCATATGCTATCATCATCATGTCCATCAAAAGCAACATGTATTTCCCTACAAAGGTAGACAAGTGGTGTGCAGCAGGGATGTGCAATGCAGCACCTCTCTGAGAGCTGGAGCCCCTTGGTCCCATGCTGATTGCTCTGACTACTTCATTTTGCTTGTACCAGAGTCATCCTGTAAATGAGTTGGAGGCCTTGTGGCATGAACAACAAGAAAAAAAATGAACTGTTACTCTCTATATCAGACTAGAAGCACCATACTAAGCTTCCATTTTTGCAGAAAAACATACTGCTTAAAAATATTTAAGCAGTTTTTAGAGCTTTATGATAGTCAATTTTCATTTCTGTCAATTATGAATGCAAAAATGAAAGAAAACAGAAAGTACCCTGAAAATAAATGTTGAAGTTTAAGGATTTTTAAAACTCTTAAGTATAAAAAAGCTATTATCATTTAGGAAGTAAAAAGGGAAAGATGAATCCAAGAAATCGTTCCACATGAAATTTCTGTAATAAAAATTGACATCATCCTCCTGTTCTAGTTGTCATCATAAAATACCACTTAAATTGCAGAAAAATATCCACTCAGGTTAAAATTTTGGCTAAAAACCAGAATATTCCTGTTCTTCTGTTCATTTCTATTGATCACCAGACAACCTGAGACCAATCTTTCCAAGGCAGAGTATGAGCATGTTGAACACAGGGGACCAGTCACCTTGGGCACAAACTCAGGATAGGGGCATATGCTCTGAAGCCCACTCTGAAACTTGCACTGCAGGGAAGAAGAAAAGTCCTATGAAGAAAGTAAATTATGTTGAGCAGAAGTCTGTACCTCTCCAAAGCCCCTATAAAAGCAGATGGCTTCATCGTTTGAAGTAGATGCCAGTTGTATTAATAATCTCAGAATTAACTTAATTAATTTATGATTACAGAATCAAGAGTTCTCATAGCAAAGGGATATTAGGTCTTCAGTTGAAAACAGCCATTTCTATTCTTTCTGCTTATCTTCAGAGCATACAATGCCAGTTCTGGATCTTAATCAACAAGTATCAAACACTGTTATTTCATCAGCATTTTATATTTAATGGACTGTGCAAAGCTGGACAACCACAGAGATAACTGTAATGAAAATGCATTCTTAACTCCTCAGCATATACTATAAAAGATCATAGGGAGTATCAGAATATTTTAAAATATTTGGTTAAGTGATCACAATTCATAAGCATACTATTCCTCTCTTCCACAAAGATGCTTCCTCTAAACATCTGCTGGTATGAACCACACTATAAAGAAGAGCTATCAACAGAAGGGAATTTTAATAAACCTTGTTCTTTGTTCCCTGTATTTTAATGACTGATATAATTAGAATGAAGGTTAAGGGAATATTTGTTTTCCATCCCCTCAGGGCTACTTTGAAACAGTTAGACTTGCAAACAGCATTTCAAACTCTTGCAGCTATAATGCTTAAGCATTCTGGTATTGTACAAGGGAAAAAAAAAAAAAAAGAACTGCTTACACAGCAAGAGCATCACCCAAACTCTTTGAATATAGCAGAGGAATACATGGAAATTAGCATTCCCATACTCTGTTGGCACAATATCCCCTACAGATCCAGCATTGTAAATCTCCTTTCCACAATATAGGAAATGATGATACATGTTCCAGAAATATCTTGATGCTTGGTAGCTCAGGTTTTTCAGGAATTTCATAGTTAGAGATGAGCTGTGTGTCAATACTCATATGCACTTCCATTGGTAATTCAAATATGATATTTCACCTAACAGCTTAAAGTAGACATCATCTTCCATGAATTCAGACAAACTGATATCAAAAAATGTGAAAATATTTTTTCTAGACTTTACCATGAACAGGTCAGAGACTGCACATTCCTTCACAACAACCATCTTCACAACAGAATCAACCCTTTATACAAGCTTGATCCAGGAGATGTGTGGATTCACAACCACCTGTCAAATTAGTCACAATACAGATTTCATTTTGTCCATATTTTTTATGAAGGTCTGTGGCAGCTGGGGGAGGCTAGATGAAGCCTGATTTATCAAGCTGCATGCATAGACAGTGCTTGATCTGTCATAAAACCTGCTGTTCAAAGACAACTCTTCAACAAATTTTTGGAGATTTTGAACTGGTTAAATGAGTTCGTACTACGTCAGTACTTCTAGAGTACCCAAAGTTTTCATTCAGTCAAGACCCACATCCTTAGGCACTCCAAAAGTTGTGAGTCACTATCAATCTGGAACTGGATCCAGCATCATACCTAACTTTTGGATCCCTGGCCTGCAGATTCAAAAGTCTACGTTTTTCTCTTTTCTGGCTGAGATCTTCACCATGAAGATATGGAGAGTGCCACACTTTTCTAAATGTTTTGAAGGTAGAGCTATCCAGAGAGAGCTATCATTAGGCCCTACCAAGTATTTGTACTGAAATATACCCAGAAACTGCCTGTAGGTATGCAGGGTTATAACAATGTCTTATTCTAAACTTTTCAAGAACCCTTAGATGGATCTTGTATGCCAGATAGAGTTAGTGGGGACAGAGAACAGACATTTCTGGAGTGGATGGTGCAAGCAAGATCTACTGGTAGTTGTTAGACAGTTTGTCAGTAAGATCATCAGGGAGGAGAATAACCCTGTAAAAGGAGGGGTAATTTTGAGAACCAAATCTACTACAAACTAACTTGAATCAGCTGTCCAAGATGCATGATAAGTAAAAACTTTTCCAAGGCTTTACAATTACCATAAGCCAAATAACACAGCCTGACAGAAGCACAAAAATGCCGCTTGTAGCACTGGGAACAAATGTAGCAGGATGCTCTGCCCTGGAATGTGCTCAAGCAACTCAGACCATGTCCTATTTCCCTTTGGAGTGTGTAGAGATTCTTTCCTTGGGTAGGGGATACCCCACATGTTTTCTCCCCAAGGTTAAGAAAAAGACATCTGTCCACCAGCATTGGCATGATGAATTACATCAATCTCTACTTAAAACTTGTTTCTTTTTGCTAGCTTTAATATCATTGCTGTGATACAGTGCAATATGCTATCCTATACTATACACTATTAGTAGTTCTAGGTTTTATACTGTGCTGTAAATAGTCCTGATTAAGACATTTGGGATAATTATTTGCCATAATAAACAATTAATTTTATATAAATATATATGATTTGCCATCTATAATCTGGTAGAACATGGTTACTTAAACCATTAGCAAACTTTGGAGCTAAGATTAGATCCAGCTGCCCCCAGACTCCTCTCTGAGAAGGAATTTAGAAAGCAAGGGGTCCACTCTGCAACTCATGGCTCAATGGCTGGGCTTCTCTGACAAACTTTGTCTGAAGTACCCGCTCCCATCCCCGACAAAAGCCAACTTATTGTAGTCATTATAAAAGAGGTGACAGGCTCCCATCTCCAGTAGGAGAGAAGGCAAGGATTTGGGAACATGAGTATATCATATTCACTACAGAAGGCTGGACATGTTGGGGTGGGAATGCTGTTATAAATAGACTAGACAGGAGAGCAGGGGATGCCAGAAAGAATGTTTCTAACCATTTTCTTCACATACTAGGAATTTTGAGTAATTTGATAATTGAACTGAATATAGCTGACCCCTTCCCATCCACTCTGAAGGATCAAGCCCAGTGCCTTGCACTGGTGGTTGGCTGCTCCATAGAAAAAACTAAAAAAACTAAATGTGTAGTGTATGTACAGGTCATTATACAACATTTTCTTCACCACACCATCTTGATTCATATTGTCAGAGTTCCACTTCCTAGACTTACTTCTATGAAATTATATCATGAGATGAACAGACATTTCTGTTGTTGTTACAATACTTAATCTGTAGAAATAAGAACCATCATTTGTTAGCTCAGTCCTGGGTTTTGGTCATCACGACAGTCAGGCAGTACTGTACTTCACCTGATACACAGAACACAAACAAAAAGGATACAAGGACATACACACGCACAAAAAGCAGATATTAACAATCACTTTTGCAAGGAAAAGAGAAAAAAGCAGCCCCAGGATTTTAGGGGCTCATATTAATACAATATTACACAAGATAACTGGGAACCCTCCAATCTTTTCAGATATCTCCATTTTTTTGCTATCTAACACATATGTATTAGGTAGATTTTTAACTACATATCAAGAAACAGGTATAGAAATGATCCAGTGCTTTGTTTGTTTGTTTGTTTGGTTTTTTTTACTGGGGTAGTATTCAATGCATCAATGCCAAATGTGAATTGCTGTTGTTTCTATTTGGTACAAAAAATGTCGTTTATGAAAAGGCTCTGTATAAACACTCCTAATCTAAAGTCATGTCCTTTATGTGTGATAAACATTTATATTTGAGTTTTGGGGTGAGGAGCAACATTTATTACTGAGAAATATAAAACAGCATGCACAAGTTACTTCATAAAGGTGCTCTGAGAGCCTGCTGAAATCAGAACTTTGACTAGTTACAGTACAAATCTGATGTGGTTTTCCTGCTTGTTTTTTATAGAAGGACTTCAGCTTCCCACCTCACTATCCATTTGAATCCATTTTTCTTTCACATTGAAACAATCTATGGATATGGTTTTTGTTTTTAATCAGATATAATTTTTTAACATCAAAAATACAATTAAAATTTTTCCCTTATATCAAGACCAAAGTGACTGCCATCTGAAGTAAGCAAAATTAACTCCAAAACAGCATCAAGGAATGGCAACATTTTGTCAACATTTCCCTGCAGCCAAATCTGCTGGAGCACCACTGAGATGAGAGTCTGGGGCCACCTCACACCCCAGCTCTGGTCACGGTCCCTAGGTGAAGCCGCTCACTTGGGGAAAGTGGAACCCAAAGAATAAATAAATGGCAATGCCAGGAGGAGCTCCAAAGAAACAGCATCCCCAGCACCCCCATGCCCAGCTGCCAGCTGCACAAGGCTCACGTGCCATGTGCTTGAGCCTCTGTGGCAAGAGGTCTTTCCCTTCCAGCAGATAGTTTTTGCTCGGGTCAAACCCCGTCATGATGCCTGTGCTGCAAAGTCCCTTCAAATTTACAGGAAATTAACAAAACCAGACATAAACATAAGAGAATTAAATGACTGAGTTTAACTTCCTGGGTTTAGATTGCACTTGCCCTCCTGGCACAGACTTCATTTTTTCTTCTCTGGGAACAAAGGCAGCAATTTTCAGGATCCTTTCTTTTCCAGTCTGCTGGAATCCTTTGCAAAGCAAGCCCTCCAGAAACACAAAGGTTTCTCAAACTTCACCCCATTCTGCTCATGATCACACTTTCCTTGGTCCTGCAAAAATCTGGCCAAAATCCTATAGCAGGAACAAACCTGAACTTCAGTTATTCCTGACTTTTAGAGATTACATTACACCAGTGAATCCCCACTGAAATATTTATGGCGGTGGTAATTCGTCAGTAAATGTTACTAAAAGCATGAAAAGGCTGGAAATACCTTCCAGCAAGATCCCATCAGTAATACCAACTGACTATTGCTATAACCAATGCTTGTACAGTCTCTTGGACTTATTAATATATAATGCCTCCATTTAGATTCAGATTAATATTTCTACACAATGTTTTCATGGGACATTTTAAACTGTGTGAATGACAGATGTTGTTACATTTATAAGAGCTCCAGCCATGGCTGGGGTAAGGATAATTGCCACCCAGCATCTTTACAAAGGAGTTTCAGTAATTCATCCAATGTCTGAAACTGGCTACACACAAATACAACTTTATCCCAGGCCAGTGATAGTTTGACCCTACTTAATAACAATTTTAAGCTCTTATCACATAGCTGTGATAAGAAAACATAATTTTGCAAGAACATGATGATCTACCCGGCTTATGTTCTGAAGGGTGTTTGGTAAACACAGCCTCCTACTTTAGATATTTTTTTTTTCTCCTCCTACGGAATGGCCTGAAAGGGAAATTCCACAAGTTGCACAAGAAAAGTTGTCATTGCTTCACCATAATGTAGCAGTGTGACCTCAAAAAAATGCAGTCCCACTTTTAATGTTTTGTTGTTTGGATTTTTTAATGTGGAAGGCTGTAGTTGGAATATTCCATTCATTTTGGTTGTTGTTGGAGACAATCTGCTGGCCACGATTTCACCTGGTGCAAACTTGCATCAATCTACCAGGACTGATTCAGCTGCTCTGGTTTGTAGCGTCTGGAAATCTGGGGGATTTTCTCCATTATCCCATTCTGATTCTCCAAAGTGCTCTGCTCCGCGTGGGGACTTCTGTGGGTTTGTGACCCCTGGTGACACACAGCTGGCTGGGTGTGCAGCTGGCCCCTGGGGCTCTACCCCTCCCTCCAGGTTCAGCTTGGCTTGGAAGAACTTGGATGTTGTCCAGCTCAGGGGTTTTCTTTGCACTTTGCTTTAAAGCAGCTCAGTTTCTGCTATTATTTATGCTGTAGCATCTTCCCTCATATACCTCAGGCTACTGGCATGAAGAAGCATCACTTAAAAAGTAATTTAGCAAATAAGTATACTTTCCCTAGGGTGCAAATAAGAGGAAAAGTTGTAGTAAATAGCTAATGTAAGCAAAAGGTGCCTTGGGGGAACCCTAAGAATCACTTCTTTGAAACCAGCAATAACTTCTGGTGCTATTGGTCCTGAGGCAGCAGCAGTCAACATTGTTTAAAAAAGCTCCCTTATGGTGTACTCATTAATTAACTGCACTGTTTGTTGATTCTAGATTGATTCAGTTTGTTCTCAGGAGAGCATTTTTGGAAACTCAGTAATGCCTTGATGCAGAATTTCATCTTCAGGCCCTAAATTCCCAGGATGATGCTTTACTGGGACATATAGGAGATGAAGTAAAAAGGAGAATTTGTTAGACAAAAATGATAATAAAAATATTTTAAATTCAGATGTAATTTTTGAAGATTTTCCCCACAGAGCTAAAAAATTACCTGCAGCAAAGTTTGACTGACAGGCAGGCTTTATCAAACAGAGAATAAGACAAATGGTATGCAAAATAGAGAGGAAGGTATTTGCTCCTAATTACTCGAGAAAGCATTTTAATTAAGTTGTTTGCCAATTAATGCCTCATTTTTAACATTCCATAAATATTTAAACACATTTCATAAACTTTTCTTCACATGGAAACACTTGCAAATATTGTTAAAGAGATTCTTGGGCTTTCTTAGTGCAGTACACTTACAATTTAGGTTTTTATTTGCGCTTCTTGTGAATAAATAAGCAAACAAAAAATATGTAATTTCATATCAGAAATGGCATATCTATATGTCTATATCAGGTCTATATCAATAAGATATTTAAAATATCTTTATGTGAGGACTGCCTTCTCTTACATGGATGAGAAACTGGGAAACACTGAACTTGAACTTGAACTGGAACCAGACCAGTGAAATGCAAAAGCAGATAAATGTAGATACCTCTCTTTTTCCATACTCCTTCAAACTCCTTCACTCAGAGCTATTTTAGTCAGTCCTGCTGCTTGAAAGTATTTCTGTTCAAGAAAAGTTAATTAAGAAAAAAAAAAAAAAAAGCAAGGGGTAAGAAGAGGAAATGGAATGATCTCAGTAGTGCTGAGGCTTGATTTGGCCTTCATCTTAACACACACAGAGCTCTACCCTTCATCCACCAGGACTTGCTCAGGCTACAGATTGAACCCTGGTCTCATTAGAGCAAAAACCTGCTCCTACACTCCTGTGCACCAGGAGTGGAAATAAAAGTGTCAAGGCTCTTTTTTTTTCTGCATACCAGAAACAAATGCCTCTTTCTCCCATATTTTGAAGGCTTCCTGTTTTTTATAGAGCAGCTGACTATATTTAAAACTTCACACAGGCTCTTTATCTGTTTATTTATTCATCCATTTATTCACCCCAGAACTTTCCTTACTCATCCAAAGTTTGTTTGCTTAAATGACCAGAACTTCCCTTATCTCAGAGCTTAACTTTGAAACCCAGATCCTGCCCCACCCCATTTGCTGTCATTAGTCATTTATGCCTGGGTCCTGGCTCTGCCTCATTGTACAGGAGAGACCCAGCCTGTTCTGAAACACCAGGGGTCTGGATCAAAGGGGACACAGGACAAGATTGAGGGGGAGGAGAATGATGCAGCTGGAAAGTCAATCTTTTGGTGGATTCATCACAAGGGTTTTCCCAGCCCTCCAGCCCTCACTGGGTCAGTTCTCACAGAGAGTGGGCTCCTGGTGGCTCCTTGCCATCCAGAGCTGCTGCTCAATCTGTTTGCTCAACTCATAAAATAGCAGCAAACTCTGACCCCAGAGCAGGAGGGGCCAGGCACGGAAGGAGGCACTGCAGTGTCATCTCTGTCTCACTGCATGCAAACAGGGACCTGCAGCTCCTCAGCCATGACAGGGTTATGGACAGTACAGACTGTCAGCTGCTCCTTCAACAGTGCTGGACTTTACAGTTTTCTTCCTAAAGACTTGACAATCTATGGCAATAATCAAATTGGAGCACAGTGGAGCTGGCTGGTTTCACTGCAATCAAGTTTTTTCTCAGTCTGCACATCGGTACCTCGGGATGAAAGCCTGGAAATGATGTTTCCTTGGATGTCTCAGCCAAATTTATAACTTGCCCTTTCACCTTGCAGTTTTGTCTCCTCCAGTTCCTTACTCAGACTTGGGGCAACATATACCTGCAATGAAGCAGCCCTCAGCTGTCCATGGACATAGCCAAGTTACAAAATGAGAATGAAGATAAGTTTGCAAAACAGATTAATAAGTTATTCATTAGTTCAGAGGGTAAGTTTTGCAACCAATACTCTCAATGTCGTAAGGGAGTCAAGCAAAAATTTCCAACTAAAATTGTTTATTCAGAAAATGCCTTTAAAAAGAATCAAAAATCGCTGCTCATTCAAACAGTTTCCTATTACAAAAAAAAAAAAAAAAGGAAGATCTCAAAGGAAATTTTCCCTAGCAGAGGGTGTTCTTTTGTTCTTTGAAACTTAGTCACCAAATAAAATCCAGGAAACACATTACCTTAAATATTTTTTTCTATTTTCTCTACTGATTTTCAGAAACAAAACAAAGAAAGAGGTGACAAGCCCCTGAGAAAGAAATTTTTAAAAATCAAACAAAGTTGTAAAAAGCTAAAAACAGGAGAGGAGACCTTTTAACAGGTAAATAGGATAAAGGACAAAGAGTGTTTGAATGAAGGTTAGCACAAGGGAGCCCTGAGGCTGACTTAGGCTCCTGGGTCCTGCCGTACTATGAATATTAAGCAGTAGTTTATCTTTTTCTCTGTCTTGCAACACACAGCTCCTCTCAGAGCCCTTGCCAGTGGAGATGCTAAGGCTCTTGATCATACTTAGAGTCCAGAGAAAGCACAAATCGAAAGAAGAAGCACTTCTTCTTTTGCCCCATGACTCCTAGTGGGGTGTTACCCCCACAGAAATCAGCAGCTTCTGCCCAAACTGTCCTCAGAAAGGGACACAGATGGTCTCCACAAAGGGCCTGAAGCCAGGCTGAACAGAACACCTCACTTCAGAGCAGCAAGACCTCCCTAACCAGGGAACATTTTAAATCTGCTCTTTAGAGCTCTGAGAACAAGAGCTGCAGGACTTCACCTACACTTTCTTAACATTTCACTGCTGAACTTACCCAGAAAATTATGTCCACATCTACCTACTCGCAGAGAAAACATACTGACCAAAGGGCAGATGCTCACAATACCTGATTACCTTGATATTTCACTGGGTATGTGATTCCTGCTTCTCCCAAGTCTGTGGGAGGAACTTGGTGAGGCTGGGGAGATGGGGGAGAAGCAGCTGTGCTTGATCTCAAAAACATGCCTTCCTTTAGAAGACAATTAGAAATAGTAGAAATACATAATAATACACCATTCACAATTTTTCTTTTACCAGTGTCATGTGGAGCAGCGAGCTGCTGCACTACAGAGCAGGGACTGCCCGTCCTTGGTGTGTTTGAGGCAATCCAGCCTTTCTTCCAGTTGCTGATTTGAGCTGCAGCTCCAAGCAATGAGCAGTCTCAAGTGAGAGGGAAGCATGGGGACACCCATATTTGTGTATCAAGCACAGATTTACCACAAGGCAGAGAAACAAGTTTTAGTGTCAGGCAATGCCTGTCTGAAGTCTTCCCTTCTCCTGCAAGAACTGTATGAAAGTGACAAGTCCTTTGCTTAAGGACTTGTTTTTCTGAGTCTGGATTTTTCTTGTGGCAATAAGCCAAGACTTCAGGTTTGGAGGACTGGTTTTACGTGGTCCTTTGAGCAGAATGAAGAAAAGTCACACACAGTTTGCAAGATTTTGATAAGATACGTAGGAAGAACATTTCCTTTCTGTCACACGCTGTGCTCATCGATGTTGGTTTTTCCAAACTTTCTTCAATCGTTGGCTGAAATTCAACAGAATTCAAGGAGTTTAAGGAAAGAAAATTGCTGTGTGTCCTTGTCAGCAAAGCTAACCCAATAATCAATTTCACAGAACTACAGAATATTCTGAGTTGATGGCTAAAACACAGCATGGGAGCAAACCAGAGATCTTTGGCCCCTCTCACACATTTGTTACCTTTGCCTGCATTAAGGAAGACAACTATGAGAATCTGGAGTTACTCCAAACATTTGCCAGCTGGTTTTGAATGTTCTCAGCTGTGTGTGCTGTTGGATAATCTTAGACTTATTGTGTGCTGTTTGTTGCTGCCAGATAGTGTTACTGTTTAATGACAGTGTTAGAAGAGGCAAAAGTAGGTCCAGCTTCTGAGCTAGAAATAATCCAACATAGCTCTGGCTGAAAGTTAATGCAGTTTGAAAAGAGAAAAAAAAATTCTCTAGTGCATTCATTTGGCTGGTCCTCCTAATACTTGTGGGAAAATAAACAATTTTCAAACCCTTAGTTTTGGTTTTCTTCCCTGCCATTATCAAGGCCAGTACATTTCTCTAATGTGAAAAAATTAAAATAGAGACTGAAAGCCCTTGCAGAATTTCTGTGAGATCAGTCTGCTCACCAGAAGAATTTTCTTGGTTGCTTCAAAGACTCACAGACCCACAGAATGGCTGAGGTTGGAAGGGACTCCTGGAGGTCATCTGGTTAAGCAGCCCTCCCTTAACCTTACAACAAACTTTAATGATTTTTCATCCAGGTTTATGGAATTTTTTTCTGATGTACTCCTAGATCCAAATAGAAACTTCATGGGCAGTCAAATAGTCCTGCCTTTTGAACACTTACCCAGCAGTTCGATGACCCACTATTATTCTCTCTTAAAAATAAGATGCTTCATCTTGACCCCTGAAGTCACAGTCAGCTTCTTCCCAGCACAAGACCTAATTAAAGACACAAGTGATCTGATCAAAATTTTGCCAAGCTCTGTGAAAACTGCATCAGGATTTGCTTAGAAAAGGCAATGATTTTATTCAGTGAATTAATTCAAAACAGATTAAACTCTCAGTTAAAAATACCATGGGTCTGTTAAAAAACATATACTTTCATATTTTATCTACTTTTATTTTTAAAAATGTCCTGCTCCGTTTAGCTTTTTTTTAATCTCTCCTTCAAATTCTCCTCACACTTTCAGCTATCATTTTTCTTTGCCTTATAGAAATGTTCCACTCTCTTATTTTAAATATGGAAAGTAATCAATTATTTGGATATTATTAACCTGTTCACACCTCCTCAGTCAGTCTGATCTGTGGGAAATTCATGCTGCCAAAATCTGTAGTTAGCTGCCAATAATTAACTCACATTTCTAGAAGTGTCTAATAAATCAGCTGTGTTTTTGCTCTCAGAGTTCAGAATTAAAAGTGTAGTCAGAATACTGCTCTTGCAGACTCAGTTCTTCTATGCCTAAAACTTGAGGACATTTCTGGACAGCTAGATTCTACCAGTAAATAAAAAAATGTCACTTCTTCCCAGAAGAGAAACATTTCATTCCAGATCTCAGCTGTTTTGGGAATGCTGGAATGTTTCTTTTTGTTCCTTGGAAGCAAATAAACAAACAAATGTGAAGCGTGTACACATTTCAAAAGCTTTTTTGATTACAAATATGTGATAAACTAAAAATAAAATTTCCAACATGTGGTTCTGAAAATATCTGAATCTTTTGAATCTATAGCTACTATTCACAATGAATTGAGATCCTGTGACTCTGCTGGATGAAGGGCCTGTTAAGTCCATAGAAGACTGAGAGAGGATCTCATCACTGCCTATAAATATTTCAAAGGTGGTTGGGAATAGGATGGTACCAGCCTCTCTTCAGTGGTGCCCAGTGACAGGACAAGGAGCAAAACTAAATCATGAGAAAACTAAATCATGAGAAGATCCATTTCAATAGGAAGAATTTCTTTACACTGAGGGTGGCAGAGCACTGGAATGAGCTGCCCAGGGAGGTTGTGGAAATGTGGTCATGTCGCTCCGGAGATATTCAAGTCCCACTTGGAGGCATTCCTGTGTCACCTGCTCTGGGTGACCCTGCCTTGGTAGGAGGCTTGGATGAGATGATTTCCAGAGGTCCTTTCCAACCCTAAAAATTCTGTGAGATAGTTTTCAAAAGGTCTAGAAGTGCCCTTACAGCTGGTATTTCACTCTTACATCTGGGATACTGAACAGCCAAGTAACCACCATGAAGGAACACAGTGTTTTGCAAGAGGGAGATTCTCTCAGGGAGACTTGAAATTGTAGCTGTGTGCTGTCCTCATCAGCCTGACACAGGCTTAAGAAATGAATAGTAGTCCTGTTCAAATAGAACAGGAAAATTGTTCAGTACTGAAAATGTTCAGATCACTGCATAGACACCATGAGAGCTTCTGTGTGCATCTGGTGCTCTGGAGATGTGCAGCTGGTGCAGGGGGTAGGATGAGCAGCAAGCAGCTGCTCTCCGAGGTACGTTCCCCTCGGGACTGAGCATATCTCTAGTCAGAAATATGTCAGGGAGTTATTCCGGCTGAACCAGAAGTCCCACCCTGCTGAAACAGCCAGTGGGGACTGCCTGGCAGTGCTGCCAGGGGAGTCACACTGCGTAGGGATGGAGAAGACAAGGAGCAGCCCTGGATGCCTCTGTATGAGTGCAGCCCTGTGTTTCAGACTCTTCAGTAGCCCACCTAGACCTTGAGGGGGCAGAAAGGGGCCAGCCCCTGTCTCCCCCTAGGCTCTCCCCATTGTCCTCCTGCTAGTCCCTGGCACAAGGGATCTTTGTGCCTGGCAGCTCAGCCCATACAGCACAAACCCCTCATTTGAAATGGTGGTCTCACCTGCTAAGAAAAAGCCCAAGCATGCACAGTGAGACTGAAGTCCACAACAAAAGCCCTGACCAAACAAAAGCGGTAATTTAGGGATCCATCAAATGAAGGAAATGTGATGGACCTAAGCCTCACATTTGCCAGCTTCTACTCTTCCCCAGAAATAGGGGAGAAGGTAAGTGCCACCTTCATTTGATCCTGTAATTTAATAAACCTGTGCTAAGTTTCACTGTTTGAAAGGAGATCAGATCCCTGCTTTCATTACAGACCTCTGTAACCTGATGCTTCAGATCATTTCTATCTATGGTGTTCCCTTAGTTGTCTGGGCTTAAAATGTTGTGCCATGACTTCTCTCAGCTCCTTGCTTTGAGCTGTGTCCCTTTTAAGCCCCTCTCCAAGACTTCTGACTCATTCCACTTACTGCATTTGGAGCCCAGTGTCTTCCCTACCTGAAGGCCTCTGTGATTTTTAGATGCCATACTAGACTTGACCTGCAGGCCAAAAACTATAAACCACAAATGGGCAGTTTACCCTTCACCTTAAACAGAAACTTCTTTTACCTACCAAAGGAAGCTGCATCTCCTATGAAATAAATGCAGCTTTAGGTAATTGTAGTTTTCAGTTTAGATGTGCTTAGATTAGTGTAACAAAAGGACCTTTCTAAGGCTGTCCTGACTCATTAGCAAAAAAAAAAAAAAAAACCTTGTGCAAAGGGAAAATGAAAATCCATGCTGTTGCATGTCGTTTTCAGTCACTAATTCACAGAATTGCAATAAGCCTTCCACGCCCCAGCTCTCATTAGAAGCAGCTTCCCAGCAGTGGTCCCATACATAACATGGATTCACTTTCCACTCTTCTCTTCTTAAACTCTGCTAGATATGACTATTTGGTGTTGTCCATTTCAAAAGATACAAAAGACTGAGAAGATGGAGTCCATAGTTTCCTTGGCCCTCAGCTTGACTCCCAGATCCTCCTGGTTTTTAAATTGCTTCACCTGTATCCGTTGATATATGGGCAAACATATGTCAAGATAAATCTTTCACCTTACCCTCCACTGACACCTTACAAAGGTAACAGCTGCCAGTAGATTTCGATTAACCTTTTTAGAAGATTTTTTACTGACCCACCCCCAATCCAAATCTCCTACTGCTGAGTGTAATTTGTTCCACATCCAGACAGCAAAAATATATATGTTCTGTTGAAATGTGTCTTAGATAAATTAAAAATTAAGAATTTTCAAGTTGATTTTAAGAACTAGATGTAAATTTAAAAAATGCTGAAGCATCTGTAAGTGCAAAGGGGTCCCCCATCTGCATCATGGTCCTTTTTAAACCTGTCCCCTGGGTCTCTTAGGTGCAGCTAGAAAGAAAATATCTTATGCCATATCTGCATATATTAAATTGCTGTCTGGATTTTGCTAGTGAATACAGTTTTCATTTAAGCTTAGTTGAGAAGACAGGCATACATCCATTTTTATGTATGTCATCTACTTCTGCAGGGATAAAGATCAAAATCCTTAATATCCTTCTTCTAGCCTTCCTTAAACAGAGATTTACACACAGATTTATTTCAATTCCAGTTGATAATGACTTGTAAGAGTTTTGATGTCTTTGGAAAAATCAGCCTTGGCAGTTCTCCATTGACCCCCATAGTCAAGAGCACCACATCAGTTTGAAATGGCTTATTTCTGTGCCTGAAAAGAAAATCCAATCTACTTATATATTAGGTCAATTATTTAAATTAAATATTATCACAAGTCTTCCTTTTAAGTGTGCTTGGCATGATTTGGGTTTGTTATTTTCACAAAATATCAGGTAAATATTGATTGCATTGTTATTTGTATTTAACATAATCTGCCATCAGCTCCAGGGGTTAATGGATTTACTTTTTGCATTAGGGGAAACCAGTGTGTGGGTTGTATTTCAGCTACAGTAAGTGGTACTATGCTCCTGAAATACAAAAAAATTTTGTGCAGCCTAAGCTATTTAGAGGAGAAAAGAAATCAATACAGCGTAGAAAATAAAAACAGTAAACGTGCAAATTAACTCCTAGCACATATTTTGTTCTGGGCTGTAATACTCCTTTTAAGATTGCCCCTTTTTAATAGCTTTCGAAAGAATTTCTTGCATAATGGCATTTTAGTCATCATGTTAATGTCAACAAACAAGGCAGATTAATGCTTATAATCCTGAGCTGTCTCACACTCTGCTTATTAGAACTGTAGGCAGATCTTCATTAGGATGAATGACATCTGAATCTATAAGCTCATCACAACAGAGGCACCTTCTTGCTGTGGTGTCACCCTGCAGATGACAATGTCGGCCATTATGAATGACACTCCACAATTCGTTGCTTCCTGCCTCAAATTGCAGTTAATCTTTCATCCAAACTGTACACATGTGCAGCTTTAAGTGGGCTATCACAGCAAGTACCCAGTAATGCTGCAAGCACATGGAGAATGACAGAAGGTAAATTGCTTGTCAGGAGGTCTGTATTTCAATTCACAGCATATTCCAAACACGTTGTGGTGAAAGCTCTCCACAACAGCTGCTTTCATTGCTAACTATTTTTGATGTAAATGTCAATAAAGCTCCAGGCCCTTTCATATTTTTGGCCAAGACTGTCCATCTTTCCCTATGCAGGCTGGCAGGTTGAGCTCCATTTATCTACTCTTAGGAACATGTCCTATAATAATGATTGTCTCTGGAGACCGTTTAGAGTGATTGAAAGCAGTGATTGGGACAATAGGCTGCTGAATTTCATTGCTGGATTGGGTTGACAGGTGACTGGTTTTATATCCTCTGGAGGAGAGAAGGAAATAAAAACACAGTTATATCTAATCAACAGACAGGCATCTACCAATTTTAAATCTATACCTTCAGTTTACCCTTCCCATCAGAACAACTTAACCACAAATTATTACAGGACTCTCATATTTCTCCAGTGGTCAGAGGGTTTTCAGAAGAAAGGAAGATGGGGAAGATATGTGCTGCCTCACTAGAGGTGAGAAGTAGGGAAAGAACACGTCACAGGCCATATAGCTCTACCAGCTTCAGCGCCAGCTGCTGCTTTTAGTTGCTGCAGTTAAGATCTTCATTTTGCTTTAATGAAAATCCCTGGGTGTTACAAAAAGAAGGAATTTCATTTTTAATCAAAGAGGCCATGAATATTATACATTGCCTATGAATTTTAACACACTCTAACCGTGTCCTTTTTTTGTCTTGCATTTAAGCAAAAGTTCGGTAAACTCATTAACTTACTGTGGGTATTTTTTCTTTTATGAAGCTGATAATTAACATACCACTGGGTTTTCCAAAGGAGATGGGAAGACGATCAGGTAGAATTCTGAAAACAGTATGGCAAACAGTCTAAAATATTCACTCTGCACCAGCATCTGGCTCTTTGGCAGACCCCAAAGACTGTTGTGCTGGCACCTTTGAAATTCCCTATGAGTCCATGTAGTTGCCTATGGTTACACAGCAGCTGGGATCTGGCTTCTTCATCTTCCCTGCTACTACATTTCCCCCACCTCCATTTACCTTTGCTTCTGTAAATCACATCCACCTCTGTCCATCAGTGGTGCCCCCTGCAATGTTGCATCCATTGCCCTCTCTAATTTGCAGACCAGAGGGTAAAGTGGAAGTAGCAGTTTACCCTTGCCCATTTCCTTTTGCCTAAATCTGCATTGGTGTAGCTTTGTTCACATTTTACACTGATTTTTGTTTACTAGAAACTCTACAATACTGAGCAGCTTTCTGTGGCTCTAGGCAATGCTGACACAAGTTGTGAGAATAATATGATTAAAAGCAGCTATCTACCCAGCTGTTAGAGTCATATCTCTAACAAAAACCTAATTCAAAAAACTCGGTGCCGTACTATCTGAGTTCTAGCCTTCAATTGAAAAAAAACTCAAACAACTGGGTGGTTTTTGAGTCCTGTAAGCCTTATATAGCAGCAGTTTTATTTTGACATGTACTGGGCATGTATTGGGTTTGCATGACAAAGTTTTGGTTACAAGGGGGTTACTGGGGTGGCTTCTGTGGGAAGCTGCTAGAAGCTTCCCTCATGTCCAGTGAAGCCAATGCCAGGATGGACCTGCAGCTGGCCAAGGCCAATCAGTGATGTTGGCAGCACCTCTGGGATAACCTGTTTAACAAAGGGGAAAAGCAAACCACGGAGTAGGAACGGCTGGAGAGTAAGGAGTAAGATTATGTGAGAGTAACATCTCTGCAGACCCCAAGGTTAGTGAAGAAGGGGAGGCAGGAGGTGTCCAGGTGCTGGAGCTGAGATTCCCCTGCAGCCCACTGACAGCCCATGGTGAGGCAAGGTGTGCCCACACAGCACATGGAGGTCCATGGAGTAGCAGAGATCCACCTACAGCTCACAGAGGACCCCACCATGGAGCCAACAGATGTACCCGGATTTGGCTGTGACCCCATGGGAAGCCCCACTGGAGCAGGGTACTGGCAGGACCTGTAGCTCTGTGGAGAGAGGAGTCCATGCTGGAGCAGGTTCATGGGCAAGACCTCCTGAGGACCCACACTGGAGCAGTTTGTGAAGAGCCTGTGGGAAGGACTGATGTTGAAGAAGTTCAGGGAGATCTGTCTCCAATGGGAGTGATGCCATGCTTGAGCAGGAGCAGAGAGTGAGGAGGAAGGAGCAGAGACAGTGTGTGATAAACTAACTGCAGCTCCCATCCCCCTGTGTCACTGAGGGGGAGGAGGCAAAGAAATCAGGAGTGAAGTTAAGCATGGTGAGAAGGGAGGGGTGGAGAGAAGGAGTTTGAAGATTTAGTTTTTATTTCTCATTACCCAACTCTGATTTGACTGGTAATAAATTAAATTAATTTTCCCCAAGTCAAGTCTGTTTTGCCCATGATGGCAATTGCTGAGCAATCTCCTTGTCCTTATCTTGACCCACAAACTTTCCATCTTATTTTCTCCCCACCTTCATCCCAGCCAGGGAGCAGAATGATAGAGCAACTTGGTGGGCACCTCAAGCCAAGGTCAGTCCACCACAGTGGGGACAATACCTACTTTGTGACAAATATTCACAGAAAATTTTATTTCTCCATGGAAATAAAACCAGCTCATTTGAATAAGGCTCACATTATAGACTCAATGCAAATTTTCTTTGGAAAGAGAAAAAGAAGCAATCCTTTCCAATTCTCGAATAACAATTTTACATACACTTTTGCTTAAATAAATGTAGCTGATATGTTGCCAAAAGAAGACATTCTAGTTTAAGGCCCTAAAATAAGTTTGGAATGTTCAAAACCTGATTAATATTATAAACACTGGGCCCTTTGTATCAGATCCTCAATGCCAGCTTACCAGTTTGTTCAGGCTTCCACAAACTGGGGGTAGAAATACTCGATGTCTTTCAGGCCATGTGAAGAGGCTGGATTGCCAAAGAGCCTTATGTTTTGTTCTTTTTATTGAATGTTCTAGTTTTGTCCGGGACAGAGTTCATTTTCTTCTTAGCATCTGGCACAGTGCTGTGTATTTGGATTTAGTATGACAATATTTGTAAACAAAGGAAATAAAGCACCTGAAACTTTGGTAACTCTATGCAAAGAGGCTATTACAAATTTCTTTTAACATATTGGTTAAACTGACAGACTATAGAGATCAAAAATATATTCCAAAGCAAAGAAATAGATTGTCCGAGAAGAGAGGATACGTGAAACAAATAACCCATGCTTTGTTTACATACCAGTTTGAATCTCTGTGCAATGGGAGGTTAACAGTTGGGTTGAGAGAGTCTAGCAAGAGGAGCCCATTTCACACATCTGATAATGTAGCTGTCATTCAGGCTCTGTGTCTTTCCTCATCCTTACCCCAAAGAAAATTGTGTGTGAATCCAGACCTTAAATCATGTTGTCTTTTCTTTGATTTTTCTTTTAAAAAGTTGCCATTTCTTTCTAAAAAGAAAAATGGATGGAAGATTGATTGTATTGCCAAGAAATGCCCTAAAAGCCAGCAAATTCATTTTATTTATTTATTTATTCATTCATTCATTTACTTTATTTAGAAGTTACAAAGTTTTCTGTGCACAGTAACATCCACTAAGACATAAAAATAGAAAGTTATTCAGTTTCACTACCTCAGTACAGAGGCAAAAGCATTACAGTGAAAATCCAGAACCCCGTTCTAATTTATTGCTTTAAAAAATTAGTTTTATTCACAGAAGTATGCGAATACACAATCCTTCCATCAGCTGGGACCAGACTGCACTAGAAGGACACTGAGAAAGAAGGAAAAGCAGGGAAATGAATATCAAGTTATTTAAACAGAAAATGTAAAGTCATTTTGGTAATTTGTAGAAGTGTGATTCGTTTTCTTCAAGTAATAGTTTTTTAGAAAAATATTGTCCAACCATTTGCAGCAATTGTTATCAAATTGTTTTTGTGGGCAAACTACCAAAGGAATATGGCCAGCTGAGACAATTTTCTATTACTTTGGGAACAACTTAAAAGTGAAGAAGCTGTTTACTTGATTGCATTTTATTTTATGTAGCCTGAATTGCTGTCAGATGTCTTTTGTAACCAGCATTCACCTTTGATGCTCTCTGCTAATCCAGAGTAATATAAAAAATATTTGACATATGGTCCCATGTACATTAAACAACTTAGGTTTGCTGAGATCTTGTGTAACTCTTTTGTATATTTTCCCTTCTTCAACATTGCTGTGGGTTAGATAAGCCCTCTCTTGAACTCTGTGCAGAACTCATTCAGCAAAGGCTTATGTTAAAATCATTATCCCAGAGTAAATGTCTACCAGAACTAGTTAATACCTGTGATCTCTCATGGAGGTGTCCACAGGGTGGAATATGTTAGATAACATATCTGTGTATCCCCATACCTCTGATAAAAGGTATCTGTTGAAGATTTTGAAATATCAGTTAGTAAAACCCAATCAATTGTCCTCCTAATCAGAGGAGATTTTATCTGGTATTTCAATTGTTAGCAGGTATTCTCCTTTAATAGTTACAGGGTCTTACATTTTTTTTATTTTTCAGAATGTCATCAAATTTTAATTTCATTTATCCCATGTAGCCTTTGGCACCTCACTGAGGCAAGAGAGACAAGGGAAGGGAAGAGTTCAAGGGCATGAAATCTCAATGCACCAGCACAAAACTTGATCAACCTAAGTTGTAGGGCACCTAGGCTGTTAACTTAGGCACTTCAGTGACACATCCAAACTTAAACAGAATGAATTGGCCTCAGTAAGGTAAGAGTCAATGTAGATATAAACACATCACAACTCCCTGGCATACTGGGGTGTCACAGGCTGAGCTGATGTGAGACGTTGTCAGCCCTGAAGAGAAGGTGTTTGATGAGCATTCCATACGCTGTGAAGCACTGTGTGAAACAGCAGCCTGATGCACCATGCCAGATCTACAGTTTCCTCTTAAAAACATTTCTCTGAGGAAGGTCAATAGTTGTGGCCTTTTCAGGTATGGAACCCCACCTGAATAACAGCTAATTAATATAAAATGATTGATTTAAACTTCTTCTGTGTATTTTCATTCTTCACCAGAGACCACAATGAAAAAGATCAGTAAAAATATTCATTGTGTAAAATGAACTCTGGCTTATTAAATATTCAGTAAGCCAAAGAATGCTTTAGCAGACCAACTTGTAAGTCTGATAATAGTCTGTGTCACATCAGAATGCTGTAGCTGCACTGTGGTACAGAAAGAGCATTTGGCTTTTGGTGAGTGTATTTAGCTTGCAATATTAGATGAATAATTAATCTAAACTTCTCTTAAAGAAAGCTGCAAGGCATAGCCTGGAAAATGTCGCAAGCAGTAAAGCAAAATTTTGATATATGAGGATATGAAAAAGTCTGTTAGGCAAAGTGTGTAATAAGGACCTTTTATTTAGAGTAAAGTGACTTTTTATTGTCTTTAATTTTCCCATTTAATTGTTCACAATGGAGGAGTTAATGTTCAAGAGAGGAGTTCCAATTAGCTCACATCAAAAAGTCAGAAGGAGAGTTTGTCTCCAGAAAGGTGTATCACTGTCCTGCAGCTTCTGCAATCCAGTGCAGTGTCAGACGCGTCTCCTGAAATCTCAGATCAGCTTACTGAAAATACGTCTACCATGGTCTTACAACAAATCATTGAGGAGGCAAATTTATGCAGTAGTGACTGACTGTTACACAATTAAATGTGATGGCATGAGGTATCAGAGTAACATGGAAAATTTGTCCATTGCTATACGTTATGTAAGGGATGATTCATCCCTGAAAATATCTCAGAGAAGAGGTGCAACTCAATCATCTTCATGCCAACTGCACCTCTGACATGATTATTGCTCCTTTGAAAGCAGCTGAGTTCTTTTCTAGTGGCATCATTAATTTGTGCTATTATAAGGCCAGTCTGAAATTTATGAAGACGAGTTGGCATATAAATACACGTCCAGAAGGAATGTGAAAAGGAAATACATTGAAGTATGCATGATTTCAGGCATCTATTTCATTAAGTAGGGCATGTCTTGAAAAGAACATTTATGAAAATGTTCCAAATGGTGATTGCTGGGGCAACGGTGGCTTGGTGGTTTTTTTTGGTTTTTTTTTTTAATTTTTTTCGTTGCTGTCATTGGCATGATGATTAGGAAGAAAATGAAGAAATGTGAAAAGAGAAGCACAAAAGTGACAGCCTATCTTTTCTAACATTGATACATATATTTGTTATTCTAATACTCTATAATATATTGTTACAATGGGAATTTCAATTCGTTCACCCATTCACACATGTGGAGTAGGTGGATTTGAATAGTCTTTATTGTAAAAAAAATTATTAAGCCTGTTTTCATAACCAGGCAAAGTTTTAATTTTTTAAAGTCTGCAGCTGGACTACAGTTTTTGACTCCAGCATAAATCTGTGCTGGAAATATGCTGGAAAACCCAAACAATGATTTCAACTGCTTTGATTGCAACATCCTAATGAAGTTTTCCTGTTTTGCTGGTTAGAGCCCTTTAAAGATTATCCAGTCAGAGACTGAAGTAGTAGAAACATTATCCGATAGAAAGCTTTAGGTCGCTAGTGCTTTATATAAACACCTAATAAATGTTTTATAAAGAGGTCTCAGACTCCCATGACCCATTCACAGAAAATCTATGAGAGAGATAAAAGTCACCCTGTGTGAAGCATCAGGAAAAATGTAAACCCCACAGAAATTCTAGTTAGGTTCACAGTGTCTTAGAAGGACCCTCCTTATGAAGCTGAATGACAGTCAAAAAAAAAAAGCTCTCCTGCATGAATAGCACAGCAATTGACATTCTCTATTTATCACTGCTTGCAAGGGCTTTTGTTTTCAAGAAATGTACTGAACTCTGATTAGAATCAGTGATAGAAATAGGAGAGAGTAGGAATAAATAATGTGTTTCAGGTGCACTCTTTCTTTTAGGACTAAGAAAAGGTAAGACACACACTTTTTTCATCCTGCTGGAGTACTGATCAACCTTTTGCATCTTGAATGCTGTGGGCATCACAATAAAGCATTTCAGTAATTTTTGACTAGCAAAGCTTCTGGCACAGGTCAGAAAGACCAAGCAACAGATGCTGCCCAGATAAGGTAGAATGCATTCCCCACAAAAGAATGAAAAAGTTTAAAAGGAGAAGTGAGAGAGAGCTACCTCCTTGCTCAGCGTATGGGTGTGGGTGAGTCAAGCGAACACACAGCGGGAAGCTGGCTCCTGATTTTCCCAGCACACAGGATTGTGTTTATTATCAATTCCTTCTGACTTTTGCGCAGGCACCAAGGCTGTGCTCTTTAGCTGTGTGCCAGCAGGACGGTGACTGGGGTGAGGAGGGAAGGCTGCAGAGCGGCATGCAGGAGCCCTTGCCCTGGGATGGTGGCGTGGGGCTGCCAGGAGTGAGCAGGCGGCACCGCAGACAATTGCAAGCAGGGGGAGAGTACACGCTTCTCTCGTGGCTCCCTTTGATGCCTGGATCAGATCGTCTCTTGGACCAGCAAACTCTAACACCTCTTCTGAAATCAGCTCCAACTGGTGATGAGCTACATCTGGCCTGTGAAATGAAAATAGCAAAACCTTTGATTGAGTCCAAGTTAAGTGGATCTTCATCATCTGCTCAGTCAACTTTTGCCAAGATGAATGATACTATGACAGTATTCTAATAATTTCTGAGGTGGATTCCCTCCTTTTTTCATCCATCTGCAAAGAACAAACTGCAAGGACTTTGAAAATTTACTGCTCTCTAAGGGAGAAATTTTGTTCTTTTCAAATAAAGCCACAGCATTTCACTAACTGAAATGAAGTGTTACATTTAAGCCTGAATCAACCTGAAAACACAGACCTCAGTGCTGAAAGATGAATCAGATTTTTAAAATTTTCACAGTGCCTGTTTTTACACGGTTTATATGTCAATGTTTTTCCTAGAAGCTGTTGTTATATTTGACTGGACCTGGATATTTTCTTTTCAAAGAGGGAAAAGAAACAAGCCTGACGGAAACAATGGTCTCCCTTTTCCATCTCTACCACAAAGCAAATAAAAATGTGTCTTCAATAATATGTTCACATTGGAGGTTTTTAAATAAACAGAAACTTCAGCACTTACAGGGCAGCAGTACAACAATCATTTGTGCCATTCTGCAAATTCTCTGGAAAGCACTGGATTTCTGTATTTACTATACAGTGCATTGACTTTCCAAGCGCTGAAGGTAACTATTCAATGGCTCCAACAATTTTCCATGTGTCAGTATTTCAGTTCATTGGAAGATATTCAGCAGCCATGCGAAGCAGACACCCATGGCTTGATTGCCACATCTCCTGTCTGTGGCAGGCACAGAACATGCCAGGACTCTGTTTCCCTCCTGACCTTCCAGTTTCAGTGTGGGTCCTGGTATTTTTCCAAATGAAGTACCCAGATAGCTACATACTGATAGGAAAACTCTGACACCTCCTAAATACAAGAGAGTGTGACCCCCCTGAAACCTGAACTTGTCTTTTCCTCTGAGTTCAGGGAATAGTGGACTCTTCACCTGCCTCAGTTCTGCAGAGAATGCATTTTCTTCACAACACACATTTAATTTAGGGCACGATTAAAGCCACAAGAAGTCAAGCAAATCAATACAGCTGTCTTTTTGTCATGGAACCATGGGAAGATCTACTTTCTCTCAGCTCCTCACCTTACTGAAAATTAAGAGTTTTACTGTCCTGCAAAATAGCAGCGTAGCTGGCATTTCTCTTTCTCCCTGTCCCTCACAGTCTGATGTCTACCCTGACTGGCTAAACACTAGCAGCTCTTTCCTGCCACAGGAGAGTGGAATAATGCTGTAGCCTGTCACAGATTTCAGTAATGGGATGTTTATTTTGCCTGCATCAAACAAAATCACGTTGAGCTTTGTTTGGCCTTCAGCTGATGTAAGAGATCAGAGTTGTTGTCTGATTTTCCAAATAGCTCATTTGACACTATCTTTCCCCGTATCCATCCTCTCACTGGCTTTAAGTCCTCTGCTTTCCTTTTTTCTTCTGTGTTCCCTTTCCTTTCCACTTTCTCTTCATGTTCACTCTTTCTTAATCTCTTACTTGACTACATTCACCTTCTCCAGCCCCACCTGCTGGCCCTGTCTGAGGTCATTCCTGAGGTGCTGCTGGCAGTCCTTTTCCTGTGGGGACTATAACCATGGCCTTTACTTCCTCCTGCCCCAAAGATGGACTGCATCTGGCTTCCAAGCTTGTGCTATTTTCTTTTAAAGATGCTTTGCTGCTGCCTTATGCCAGCATTTCTCCTGGACCATGATTTTCTTATGCCACGAGCTGAGATGGCACCTCACCAGAGGGTTTACAATTATTTACCCATGTTAGATTTGACCCAAATTGCTTTTCAGATTTTAAGGATCAGTTGGTAGGTTTGGAGACGTGGATAAATGCTCTGAAGAAAGGAATGACAGTTTTGAACAAATCAGATTTTTGTTAAGCTCTAACCTGATATAATGCAGTCTCCAGCAATGGCCATAGAAAATTGTCTTGTCTTTTCTTGTGTCTGGCCTTGAATACTTGGAAACAATAGTATAGATAGATGGTTAAATAGATAGTTATGCATTGCATTTTGTTATGGAGATGGAAAATACAGAGAGAAAAATTTTATCACTGGGATTATTCAGAGCCAGATTTTAGAGGGAAAGAAGAGTAATTAGTCTCAGTTTAATCGCTGGTGGGAGATAGTTCACATTACCAAATGATCTGATGTTTCAGCACAAATGACAAACTGTGCTCAGAGAGGTCCAAGACTCTGTCAGCATGGCTGGAGACTAAATCACCTCTCCTCTTTATAGTAGATTGAGTTGTCCTTCCAAATCAGGGTTAAGGTCATTGGCAGGGCAGTCTGAGAATGAGAGCATCTGTCTGAAATATACCTGGACTGTGGATGTATTCAGAAATTCAATTTCTGACACTGCCAGTCCCTTGACCTTCACAAGCACAAAAAGCCTCTGAAAAGGAGGAAAAAAAAAACAACAAAAAAAAAAAAACTTGATATTTTTATTTGACTTCAGGTTCAAACTCCTGAATGGACCATCAAGATCTGCTGGATATATTACAGAGCCAAAAATACTCGTGTGCCATGCAGAAAAAAGTACATGCATTTAATCTTAATTCTAGCATAGCTGCTCTGTTTCCTTTCTCCACATGCACAGACCCCTCTGTCTGCAAATTATTTCAGGTCCCCTCATGCTCCACTGATGACAGCTAGACATTTTCTAAAGTCCTTGAGCAATCATGCCTTGGACTAAACACACTGAAATCGCCACACCAAACAGACCAGCATAGGAGTCCTAAACACGTGTTTGAGTATTTTCCCCCACAGGCTGAGGCTGGGAGGGATGTTTTGCATATGCTGAGGAAGTGCAGGGTTCCAGGTGCCTGGGGAACCCATGTCCCTGGCAGCCGAGCGGCGGTGGCCGGTCCCAGGGGGCTGCAGGGCTCCCAAAGGCTGTGCTCGTGGGGACTACCTGCTTTAGCTCCACGCAGCAACAGTGAGAGCCATATGTGGAGCTGCAGGAAAACAGATGCTGTTTCTCCATTTGTGAAATCAAGTTGTTGGAAAGTAGTCAGCTTTCTGATGTACAAGAGAGAGCTCATCCGACCAACCTGCAGAGACAGCGTGAGCTTTTTTTTAAAAAAAATATTTGTCAAGATCTCCAAATTAGTGGTGGATAGAACGGTGCAAGGAATAATGGTATGGGAATAATCAGCTGATAAATGGCTTTGATAATAGGCAGGTGATGATTTTGATGACCTGTGATTTTCATAAACAAAGGGGCTGTGCAACCTGGATTTTGTCTGCCAGATCTGCTTCCAGGCATACATTTCTAGATGTACTGTAGGTTTACTGTAGCGTTTTGATTTATTATATAACAGACATAACCCCCTTTCTTCTTACCACCAAAACAATAACATTATTCCTCTAGAATAAAATGGAGAGTGTTGTGTTCTCATAGAGGCTTCAAACATCTTTGTGTTAAAGCCAAAATAAATAGCTTTTCTTTTATTATCAACTGAAAATGTGTGCTATAATAGCAAAATGCCTAATTATTAAAAAAAAGCTAATAATCTGAAATGATATTCTAAATCACTGTAACATAGTGAAACATAATTGTGTGAAATTTGTTGTCCTTATAATATGTGTTATCTTATCCGAAATGCAAAGATTTAAAGTATCAGCTGCCTCCAGAGTCTCCAGACCAGATAAAAATTGTCTTTTCTATTATTCTGGTTAACAGGACAATTTAAGATACTAGACACAAATAAAAAAGATTTACTGGAAAGTAGCAAACAAAGAATTTTAGCAGGATTATATTCTTTAAGACTCTCTGCCAAGATCCCTAGGATATTTTGTCAGCATATTAGGATCCTTCACATTTCTCTGCAGTGTATCTATTTTCCACTGGTTCAGACCTATGGGAATCTGTCCTAATTTTAGCATTAGGTCTGTCTCTTTTCAGCAATATAGCTCTTCTGTTGATTGTATAAAGAATTTAGGATATTAGTCGCTCATACTACATTTTGGATATCTAAAATAGATAGGGTAGGAGGTATGTAATCAAAATTCAGACTCCAGTTTGAATTTGTGTCAGAAGGCAAAAATTATGCCAAAATTAACTCCAAAAGATTGAGCTGCATGAACACTTTGTCCATGTCTTTTGAATTTCTTTAATTAAATAAATGGTGTTGGGATACAATTCCAACACAGTTTATTTAGAGGTGAGGATCACAGCCACACCGGTGCTGACTTTTGTGTTCAAACATGGGCTGTTTTACAAATCATAAAAGGTGCCACAGTTCAGCTTACCTTGCCTTGGCTCCCAACCAACAATATTACACATATTGCGCAAATTAAGCTAATTCAATGTTAGTGCCTGGCTAGTGAGAATCCTCTAGCACAATAGCAATTTCTATTGAAAGGATAAAAATCATCTTTGCAGAGAAGAAAGTGCCTTCTCTGGTGCTGATACAAGACCAGAGAGCCTCAAAAGCAAATCCTTGCATTTGGTGACCAAGGAGCTTCTCCATGACTTTGTCTCCTCCAACCAGCAGTATGTGCACTCTGGGAGGCGCGTATGGGACTGCATGTGAGTTTATCTGTTTCTCTCTCTTGAATACCCATGTATGCAAACATGCCTGCAGCTAAACAAAGGGTAGGGGCTTTAAAATGAGCAAGCATAGGTTCAGATAAAATATTAGGAAGAAATTCTTTACTGTGAGAGTGGTAAGGCACTGAAACAGATTGCCCAGAGAAGTTGTGGATGCCCCATCCCTGGAGATGTTCAAGGCCAGGTTGGATGGGGCCTTGAACAACCTGGTTACTGAAAGGTGTCCCTGTCCAACACAGGGACAGCTTTAGTCATCAGTCTGGCTACAGAGAGGTCAGGAGAAGTGTGAACCAGCCATTTGCAGTGTAAGAAGCATTTTCCCCTGGACAGTGTGTTCAGGACTCACTTAAAAGGCAGCCCATCTGTCAGCGTACAGGGTGATTGCAGTCTTTGTAGCCAATTACAAGTCACTTGTAAATGAAATTGTGTCCATCCCAAAAATACATTAAAAAGATGTAAACAATCCCATGAATGAGTCACTACCCTTGTGTGAGGCTACACAGGGTAGGTAGAACTGGTAATCTCTCAGTCAGAGCACTGCTCTGTGCATTGTCAGTGCCAAGTTATTCCTGAGGATTAACTCTGACTTACAGAAATATTCTTGACCTTGACTAAAACTCTTAGATTTTGTTTCTTATTGTTGCATGTGCATGGGGTTGGTTTTTTTGTTGTTTTTCTGTTTTAACTTTACATCATGTTGGTTTTAGGGGTTTTTTTTATCTAATATGAAATAAAGGAAAAACAGTTTGAATCATGTGTCCTGTTGTGGGGACCAAGTTAATTAAAATCCTGATGTATATATACAGCTGATACTCCTCACCCTAATGAAGAACATTAATTCTAGAACATGTGTGGCTGTAGTCACATTGCTACAAATTACTGGACTCTTTCCTTTATCTGTTTCCAAGAAAGTCTCCCCCGGTTAGTTAGGAAAAAAGAAAAATATGATGCCTTAGTTCTAAGCAGCATAAATTACATGCATCAATCAGAGGAAGCTTAAATTAAAATACACATTTGGCAAACAAATATGAATATGTTGATCTCATCTGTGAATCAAAATGATTTAATGCCAGTACTGACCCCCCACTGATCAACATGAAGGTCACTGCAAACTGCTTGATTCTCATTGAGAAATGTTGTCGTGTCTGTTAAAGATGCAGTTTTATACATTCCCTAATGCTCAATCTAATCGGTAATTCCAATGTAGCAGAATTGATTTATTTTAGAAAGAAAATACTGAATTCATTTTTTTTTATTTATGTAATCCAAAACAGATAGCTAAATTAAAATGGTAAAAAAATACATGTGGTGGATGGGTCTGGGCTGAAGGCTTTCCAATGTGTTTATGATGTTTTCTAATCTAGAGGAATACTATTTGTTAAATAGAATGCTACACCTTTCAGATACCAAGTGACCATAAATCAGTCTTCCCTTATCATCCTGTTCATGTGTTCTGGCTATAGGAATAACTAGTTGTTTAACTTAATTATCAGGTGAAATGTGGCTCTGAAGGGATAATCCAAGGCCAGTTGGGTTGTCATTGCTCTCCAAAGGTCTCAAGCAAACAGATGAGTAGGACACCGGTTTTACTGCACTTGAACCAGTTTTTGCCTCTTAAAATCTTTTTGCCTGCACTTAGAACTATTTGAATTAGGGATGGAGAAAGTCCTCATGGCCCCAGGGTAGATGGAACTGGGAAGGAGAAGGGCCACACTGTGGTGGGATGGTACGCAAGACCAGGAGGTCCTGATGGGAACAGAAGCAACAGGGAACCACATCAGAATTCACCCATGAGGACAAAGCTGAAAGTGAGACATAGGGAAAGAGGTCAGTCTAGGAAATATTCTTGCAGCTGATGCAGTGGATGGAATTAACGATGTTTAGATACATTCACACATGTATGGAAATGGGGTTTTCCCATAGGTATGAATGTTTTTACATTGTGGTTTGTGAAAAATTGCACTTTCTAAGTAAACATTTCACACCTCTGCAGCTGGGGACTGCAGCAGTGGTGAAAGCCAGCTTCTCTGTTCTGCTGAAAAACAGAGTCCTGTTTTGCTTACAGTGGGAAATTAGGACTTTGGATGTCCAAGACTCAACATTTTTATTTTTTTAGATAATCCTTGCCAGTGTCTCTACTTACAAATTAGATTTTTGCTATTTTTTTCCTTCTTCTCCATGTAGAGCTGACACATTATCTAAGGATATTCAATAATCAGGTCTTACCTTCTAAAGCTCCCAATAGCCCATCTATAGTGTGAAAACCTTTCAAAGCATATTCCAAATTAAGCTGTCTACTGGGAAAAAGCAGGAAGAGACATCTGAAGAATGAATTTTGATGGGAACAGATCAGATGTGCACTAAGGAAAAAAACAAATTTGAAATTATTGTTCACCTTGAACAAAGCTTGATTCATGAATCTTTGGCATTTGGATGAGAAGAAACAAGAATTCACTCACCTTTTGTTTTAAAAAATAAAACTATCAAAAGCACTTGCTGTTGTAATGTTAAAGTGCAAGACACAAATGAGCTGGTTGCATCTTGGGGTTTATTTAGGTCTCACCGACCCTGATGAAATTCTCAGGTAAAGTATTTCAGAACAATGTTTTACAGAGGGATGATATTTTTGTGCTCTTCCTACCACATAAACACACACTGCTTAATATAATAAACCATAAAGTTATGAGAACTGCAGTTTATCACACATCTTTGCCTTTTCTATCTTCCATTTTCTATCTTAGGATGTTTTTTTCCTTGATCCATCAGTCAAAAATCTCTGAGCAGCTTCTAATATCAATTGGATATAGAGATATTTTGCATCTCTTGATAAAGGGAGGATTTTGTCATTGTCAGCCTTGCACATCTGTACATAGAAGTCAAACTGGATGGCCACTGTTCAAGGGAGGCATCTCTCAGTTCTAGGGATTAAAGCCTCTAGTGTTTGTTTTGAAAGCTGGAGAGCATATAACTATGGCTCTCGGGGTGCTCTCTGGCACTTGCTTTTAGACCAAGGCATGTTGAAATAGCAAGCCACTGAAACCTGGCCTGGATTGCTAAAAGGCCATTGTAGACACAGCTCAGCAACAAGAAGAGGAAGTAGATACATGATACAGATGTCTGTTCTACCCCTTTAGGCAGAAAGACTCTGTTAATAAAGAAATAAAAAATGAGAATCCACATGCTATGACAGAATGAACTACGGCATTCTTGGACCACTCTTCCACACCTCAAGTTACTTCATATCAAAGCCTGCTGAGCCAAGGCAAATATCACCTTACCTCAGTACCTCAGAAAATTTCAATGTCCATAAATTCCTGCAATTTTGACAAATCCGAAGGTCATGAAGGTTATGTAAAGGAATGATTTTCTTATCTGAGTTTTGATCAAAACCATACATCATAAATGTGCATAATGCTATTTCCAGCTCTGTGCCTTCAAAGCAAAAGCTCCCCCATTGCCAAGCTGTCAGAAAAAAATTGGACATTGATTATTTGCTAAAAATCATTCTTTGTTGTCTGTATGGAGCCGTTTTGGTTCAAACTAATCCTACCTCTAACCCTGAGGACTGAGCAAGCCTCACTGTCCACCAGCATGCACGTGTGATTGACCCCAAATGAAGTGTGAAGACACAAAACCAACTTTAACAGGACCATGGTGTGGACACTCCCATCTTCTCTGCTGCAGCATTTGCAGAGCCAAGTAGAGAAGCAGAGCAGGCAATCCAATTTTTTTCTTTGAAACTTTACTTCCCTTCTCTGAGGAAGACGGATGACATGAGAAAGCATCCCTGATAAAATCATGCTGGAACAGAAGCTGATGGTATTTCTGCACTCTGTGCTGGAGTTTGGTGTGGTCACACACATAACAAACTAAACTAAACAAACTATGACAAACTAAAATATGTGACCACTGCAAGTGAGACAATCCTTCGAACATGTACATCAATCCTTCAAACTGCACATGTAGAAACCTGTGGTCTTTGCCACTCCTTACACTTTAACTAGCATCAGTACCAGATCCTTAAAGGAGCTATATTCTTGTTGAAGCTTAAGATAAAAGTGCCAGAAACCAGAGACATCCTTTCTGTGTATAGATAAAGAAAGGAGAAAAGAAAGTGGCAAGTCAGTAGTAACTTGCAGGTGGCTTTGCTTCATGAAATTCTACATCCGTGTCAAAAGTAAAATTGTTGTAATGTCAAATGTCTCTACTTTTTATCGGCTATGGTCTGAAAAAGGAAAGAATTTTTTCCTCCATATCATTTTAGTTTCTTTCAAGAAGTTCTAGTTTAGCTATTATTGTCTTTGTTAGCCAAATTTCAGACTTCTTTCAAAGCAAGCTTTTCTATCTTTATTTGCAAGAGGAAGGAGAAAGATTTTTATCTGTTGCAACATATCAGGGTTTTTTGCTGAACAAGCGCCACAGAACATCATACTAACATCTCTTTGCTCAGCAAGTTGACTTTGGGATGAGTTTTGAATGCTTTCTGTTTGCTATCAGTCATAGATTTAGTCAAGACGATAAATCCTCACAAAATAAACATTATCACTTGCAACATTGATGGATATTTATTTATCAGTAAAAGGAACACTGCGCCTTTATACATGCAGATTAGCTCCTAAATAATAAACAATTTCCCAGCTATGCAGCTAGAACTGGTTGATCAGAAATAGTTTTATGTTTTTGACCTTCATCTATTGATCAAGGGTAGTTGGCAAGATCTTAAGTAATAACATTCTTGGCTTCACACATCACTTTCATATTGATGGGGTGGAATTGTTTCTGAGTCCAATACTTATCTGCTGGTGAAATATGGGAACATATGAGTCTAGTCAGTCACACCCAAAATATTGTGGAAGCTAGAAGCAACATATGTACTTCCTTGAATTTCTCCCACTGGTATGGAGCATTTGGAAATGCAGCGACTCTTTGGAGAGGCACTTGCTCAGTATCTATCTCATGTGTGGCATCCCCTGTTACAATCTGGAAATTGCTTAAACCGTTGTGGAAAATCAGCTGGTTGAGTGACAACACAAAACAAAATGAGTGCCCCAGCTAAAGCTTCATTCCCAAGTGTTTAAAAATGTCTCTGTTAACTCTACAAAGGCAAAATGAACTTATCTTCCTAAATGCCTTAAAAAGAAGGAAATAGGACCACTCTTCTCTTGGGGTGCAAATGCATCCTGCTAACAAGGGCTGGTCATCTTCTGTCACCTTCATCCTGAAACAGACTGTTTTGTAGAGCGTTTTCTGTGCATTGCTGGGGAATAAACAAGCCTTCAGCATCCCACCTGGCACCCACACTGGGTAGTGGAAGAGAAAGAATTGCTCACTGTAGAGTTAACTTCTTACCCCTTTCCTGTCTTTTAGCAGAACAACATCACCCTCCTTCTTTAAATTATATTGAAAACATTTTTTTATTTGTTCCAATCTCTCACTGAATACAAATCAGGGTAAATAGCTCTGCAATGGCTCTACAGCTAGGAACTATTATCTATGTGTTTTGATCAGTTTTAACAGCAGTGGTCTATAGACCTCAATTTCCTGTTCTGAAGTGCTAAAACTTATGAAAATAAACTCCAAGGCTTAGTAAGCATCCTTTAATCAAATAAAATTGTCAGTATGAATCTACCTATGCTGGCATAACCTTATAAAAATGTTTGATAGTAGCTTTTTGCACTGTGAAACCTGAAACTCCAGTACACTACAAATTTTGCAGGATAAATTTGATACAACAGTGGTGTTTCATGGTTGTTTTTTTTTTCCTTATTTACACCCTTTTTCTTCTTTTCTGTCTGGTTTACAGTGTTTTCTCATCCTTCTTTGTGTAATCCTCACCATTTTAATTATCTGTGTGTTTTATAAAATCATGTCTAATTAGAAAATTTTAAATTCCTCATTACAGCACATTCTTATGCAGAACTTGAAATAGGAATGATTATGAACTGTTTTAATAAGCACCAGCTTTGCGCTCTTTAAAAGATTGGAATTGTTGTTTATATCTGTATGCACATTAGTTTACCTCAAGATGTGCTAGATTACATTAATTATCTTTGCATCTGCAACAGAGATCATCAATGATCGATGCCAACCTCATTCCTCTGAATTTTTGAAAAGTTTTGTTGTTGTTTTTTTTTTCTTGACAATGTGTATTTGTCACACAGGGAAATTTGAAAGGGATGGACAGAGCTTGCTGCTGGAACCTGCAAGACCACTGTGTTTCATTGTGCTGCAGACTAATTGTAAATACCTTTACCTTTTCATGAGGTGAGTAAAAAACCCTGATTTTGCAACTAGCTCTACTTTTATAACATTTCAATCCTGATCTGTCTCAAAAGCAGGCAGATTTATTGCAGCAGTGTCCCCATGTGGACTTCTACCAAAACAAATGTGACCAACTGAATTTTGGCTCCAGTTTTGATGCAAACAAATCCTTACTAAGCAAAATACAAATAAATGGTTTAAATAGTTTTTAACCAAAGTGGTTTAAGTAGGAATTTAGAGAAAGTAACTGGTAGGCAGTATCTAGAATTAGCCTTCTGGAGCCTGTGCTCAGTCCCTGCCTGCTTAGTTCAGGCTGTACAAATCCCTGTAGCTGCTGTTACCAGAGGTAGCATGTCTCTTATATACGCAGATCAGCTCACCTAAGGACATGGTTTTCACAGTCTTGGTGTAAGTCTTCACAGCACTTGGTGTAAGCCTATAAACAGACTCAAGATACAAAGAAAAAATTTGCTTTACAGCTCGTGAGAGTAAGCACATCTTTTCAGGTCCTTCTGCCTATGGCCAGAAACAAAGGTACTGCACCAAGCTGTCAAAATATTCTTCTTTTCTATTGTTGGGCCTTTTCATGGCAAAATTTTTATATTGCAGATTGAATCAGTACTGATCATCCCCTTGAAACCAAGGGGATAGATTACAAAGGAACTTGCTGCTTACAGGATCCAAGGGTACAGCAATCTAAACCCTAGTCAGCACTGAAGAACTTATTTAAATCATTTTACTGTATTTGCTTTTTTTGTGAAAGTCTGCATTTAGACTGTAATTCCACAACATATATTTGTTATTCAAAGCAATTTAATGAATAATTCTGTAATAATTTGTCTCAGCTTATTGTGAATATTCAGGATTTGAAACATGAACTGTGATTGCTCTCCTAAATCAAATGCTGTTTTATTATTCCTTCAGTGAATGACAGTCTTAGAATCAAGTGAATGACTGGGGGAAAAAGAAAGGGAAAGAAGAGAATTCAACTTGAATATTATCCAGAATTTGCATAAATTAACTCTTATGGTGGGCACTCCTGCCATGACAAAAGCAAGCTTGTTTATGAGAAGCAAGGATAAATGGCAGGCATATTGTTAAAATGCATTTGTTCAGCAATAGTGCATGCAACCTGGAATTATATTGTTTGTTTATTTATTAGCTAAGGCCTAAAATTTGGTGGGAAACAAAAAGGGGAAAAGACAATTAACAGGTCTGAGGAGGCATTTAAAAAACATTCTTGAAAATGAATCCTCTGTAGAGCTAAAATCAGTTTAGATATTTCCCTCAGGCTCTGGAAAACATTACAGCATTGCACTCAGGAATTTCAGTGATTTATGGAAATGTAAACATATACACACTCTAAATGAAATGACCTCAGAGGCAGAGGCTCCTGTTTGGCTGATTGTTACCTCCTGTTTGTTAAATTTCTAATTCCTGCATGCTGCTGCAGCAAGCCTTCCACTATTTTCTGGATGACTGAAAACTAAAGCTTGGCTGATCTCTCTTGAGTTTGGCCTGTGAGCTGTGATGTGCTAATGCTTGAGGGTGCAGCTGACACCAGTGCAACCCCAGAGGCAGAAGACCAGCCTCCCACCACCCTCTGCCCTGGGGAGGAAATAAACTGCATCTGTTTGTCCTTGAACATTCCTGGGCTGCACCAGAAGAAGCACGATCTGGTGGTTTAACTCTGGCTGGATGCCTGGTACCCACCAAAGATGTTCTGTTGCTCCCCTCCTCAGCTGGAGAGGTGAGAGAAAATATAACAAAAGGCCCATGAGTTGAGGTTAGGGCAGGGAGAGATCACTCACTGTTTACTGTCATGGGCAAAACAGACTTGGCTTGGGGAAATTAGTGGAACTCATTATGAATCAAAATCAAAACAGGAAAATGAGAATTAAAACACACCTTAAAACCACCTCTACATGGCCAGCACATCGAGGGAGATGATCAACATCATCTATTCTGCTCTTGCAAGACCCCACTTGGAGGACTCTGTCCAGCTCTGGGGCAACCAACATCAGAAGGATGCAGACCTGTTGGAGCAAGTTCGGAGAAGGGCCATGAGGGATGGAACACCTGTCTTATGAGGACAGGCTGGCAGAGTTGGGGCTGTTCAGCCTGGAGAAGAGGCTGGGGATTTCCTAGTACCTTCCAGTATCTAAAGGGGCTATGAGCCAACAGGAGAGGGACATTTTACAAGAACGTGTAGTGATAAGACAAGAGGAAATAGCTTTAAACGGGCAGAGGGTAGGTTTATATTAGATATTAGGAAAAAATTGTTTCCTGTGAGGGTCTTGAATACACATGGAGCAGGCAGTGGGCAGGGGGGTGGGTTAGAGGAGATCCTGGCTGTCAGGACTTCCCATGGAAGCCTATGAGACCGGAGTCGTGCAAAACATGCTGCAGACTGGATGTGGCCCAGGAGTTTTTGCACACAATGCTTCATATGCTTTCAGAGCATATTAAGGCAAACAGCCTTCTCACAGTTTAGATGTGATTTACGGTCAGAATGATGTGAGCCACAGAAAAGGTATGACCAGGTAGCAAGTCCCTGCAGCAAACCAGTGACTCTGGGACTGCTGAGGACACAGAGACTGAAGAAACATCTCTGACAGCCTTTAAAATGTGTTACATGATGGTGCTTGTGACCCTGCCTTTGCCCCAGGCTATGCTATAGCTGCTAGAATTTCAAATCTCTTTCAGTGAGTGGTATCTGGGCAAAGAAAATAAATAAATGGGTTTGGACATTATACATTTTCCATTTGGGGAAAGTTAACTTTTCCTCAACTTTTTTTCCAGGTGCTTTATTTTATTTCTTTTCCTTTCTAATATTTGAAAGCCTTATTTTTTCACATTTAAAAAGTCATGTGATTATTGGTATCTCAGGTGATAGAATCCCAATGGCTTAAAATGCTTCATCTGTTAAGGATGGAGATTGCTGCTTTTCATCCAAGCCTGATAATATTAAAATATTTCAATTTTTCACACAAAAAAAAAAGGGCATCCACATTTTCTGAGCATATTTTATTAAGACCAAAACAGCGACTTTGAAATTGAAGGTCGAAATTTTTCTGTTAAAAGCCAGAAGAGTGACACAACCAACATGATGGTAGCACAGCATATCTTCTACCATGCTCTGATTTAATCCTGCTCCTTTTGTCCACACCTTTGGGTTTTGTTACAATAAGTGGTCTTGTTAGATGTGTGTGGAGAAGGGGGCAGGAGGCTGGAAGGAGTGTTTTTTTTTATTTTAACAATAATATCCTCCTTCCATAAAAGATATGAAGCAGAAGACTGAACAGAAAATCTAGCTATTTTATTGCCCCAAGGCATTATTCATTTTCCTGACACATTATGTTTTTAATTAAAATTGCACATGAGTTAATTAAAATGTTCATTCAGCTTTTTTCTTTTTTTTCCTTGCATGGGTGCCTTGTTACTCTCCTAGCATTTTAGTAGAAGGCCGTTACATTTCAACAAACTGCTGGCTTTATCAGCTCAGACTTCTACTGACAGACTGTCAAGTTTGCTACACCTTTTTATCTCAGATGTTCTAATTCTTTTAAGTACCTTCTCTGGTCTGGGGGCTGGTTGGTTTGGGTTTTTAAAATTATTATTATTATTATTATTATTATTATTATTATTATTATTATTATTATTATTATTATTATTATTATTCTACCAGCACCTTCCACTAGTGGTTTGAGCTCAGGCTTCCTAAGGAGACATTGTCAGGAACAGGCAGGAAGGTGAACAAGAACCCGTGAACACTGTCAAAGCTCACTCTTATGGAACCTGCTCAGATTAATCTGCAATACAAGTGCACTGCAACACCAGTGCACAGTACCTTGGGAGCAACACTGAAGAAAAGGAGCATTCAGAGAAAGTAATCCTCAGAATCCCATAGACACCTTACTTATACTGACCTACGTGGAATCCTTCAGATTTATGGGTTTCAGGTACTGAATTTTTGATCGCTGGTTTGAACAAAGGAAATTCTAGAAGATAAACACAGACTTTTGTCCATCTTGTCTAGTCTTGAGCTCTATTTTTAATAGGTGTAGCAGGACTTAAACAGATTGAAAATGTGTTTCTTTTTTAGCTGAAACTGTTCTTGGTGGTATATTAGGAAGGGCAAGAGAGATTTCTTAGGCTGTGTCCTTGCAAAAGCTGCTTTACTCAGTTTTCAAGGAACCTGTTTCTACACTAAAAATTCCTAAGTCATGAGTGGAAGTCTGTCCTGCTTCCTTTGTGCTGGCTACATAGCATGCTGAAATGCAGCTATTTCCCCCAACCAGAGTCACCAGTGCTGACTTTGGGAACGGAGCCAGTGTAGGAAGAGTTCTCTCTGTCCCAGGTGTCAACCACCTCCTAGAAAGAAACAGATTTCGCAGATGGATCATCTCTGCTTTCCACAGAGGTTGTAAACATACATGGTGCACTTGTTAAATTTACCCTTTTTGAGCGTCACAAGTCAGAAACGCATACAAGGCCAATAAACCACAGCCAGGGTAAAAGGTAGAAGGCGTGTCAAACAAATGTTTTCTGAAAAGGTGTACAGCAAGCTGTTGTGCCTTTGGTGAAGTCCTCAAAGCCTGCAGAAACACACTGATGTTTTTGTAACTAACACCTTGCATCCTGGCTGCTGCAGTGGCAGGTGCCTGGACAAAACAGAGCCTTTGAGCAAAGATTTATGCTGTGTGTTTAAGTGCCATGCACTTCGAACAGCAACACTGAAGCCAAGTTTGAAAATCAGACCTCAAAGCAACAGCTCCCATAACTCAAATAGAGAAGGAGGGATGGGCTTAGGGGTTCAAACTTTGGGCTCAGCTAATATGCATTAGAGCCATTTGCTTTTTTCACACAGCATGAGTTAAGGACAGGCTGTCAGCTGTAACTTTGAGCTTCCTGGATGCTGTCAGCTCTTTTCACAACCTTCATATTACTGAAGTGGAGCTTTTTACATTTCATTCTTTGACTTCTTGTTGTATCTTCATGAGAATAATGTGATTTCGGGGGAAGTGTTGAAAGGTTTGAATGTGGTAACTAAACATTTACAAAAGATCTTTAGCCTGAAATATGTAAATATATTTCTCTCAATGGTTCAGATAGCAGTGTTTAATTTTGCAGAAAAATTGCAAAGTTTTTTTTAAATTTTTTATACTGAATTTATGCTCTGATGAAAAGCCCTTCAAATCAGGAAGTAGAAAAAATTATTTATTTTTAAAACTGTCTTAATATGGCATCTTGGATATCTGCAAAGGGTGTGAAAGATAAGGTTACCAGTCAGGAATAATGTTTTACAACATCATTACCCTGATATCACTCAAAGCAGCTTTCTTTGAATCATTTTGTTTGGTATATATCTATATTTTGATTTAAATAATATCCTCCTTGGTTTTACTAATATTGCCGTGTGATATTTACTTAGGCATCATGAACAACTTCACTGAAACTCAGCAAATAAACCCTATTGATTTCTAAAAGGTCCTTTAGTTTAAAACATACCTTGATCATAGCTTATTAAAAATTTGCTCCTTTATTATTTTATATTATCAGCAAATTGAGTAGAAAAAAAAACCCAAAAGGCACAGACATGAGAAACCTTGAATACTCTCTGGAGTTCTGGGTTCCATAATTTAAGAAGGATGTAAAGGTTCCTGAATGAGCCCATAGGAGGTCAGCCAAGCTGGTGTGAGTGTTGAAAGGCCATGAGGAAGAGTTGAGACTTTGGGTTTGTCTGCTTTGGAGGACAAAAGGAGGCTGAGGTGTGGCTCCCTCCAGCTTCCTGAGGAGGGGAAGTGAAGAGCGGAGCGTGGATCCCTTTTTTCAGTGAGAGAGGACACGGGAATGATTCAAAGCTGCCAATGGGGAGGGTCAGACTGGACACTGGAAGCATTTCTTTACTGGGAGGGTGGTCAGACACTGGAACAGGCGTCCTAGAGAGGTGGTCAATGCCCCAAGTCTATCTTCATGGCATTTCCATTTTCCACTACTTTCTGACTTGCACAGTAGAGGTGTTTTTTGTTTTTTCTTTCCTGTCTTTATTTCCTATTTTTACTGTAGTCTTCTGGTCCTAGTAAATCCCTAGCCCATCACAGACCAAGCGCCTGTCCCTACCAATGACAACTGTTTGAAATTCTTAAAAATTTGTGACAGTAAAATTCAAACATTTCATTAAGTTGCATTATTTTTACCAAATTGTTCATTTAGGAATATTAAAATGCTTTAAAGGTATACTGGAGCAAACAGAAGTATTTTTCTTCATCATTTTTAAACACAAATTTGAGTTTGTGGGTTTGTAATAATTAGTTCTTGGTTTACAATTTTGTTTAACACCAGTGAAAACAAAGATTTTATCCCATAATTTTTGTAATAGTTCATCATGCTAACAACATTTCAAAAACACTGGTTTTGAAATGGCCTGGAACATTTTTCCAACATTTTTAAAGGACTCTAAAATAAATAAAAAAATCCTTTTTATCCTTATTTTTACACCCTGTAATCTGTGTACCTTGAACTTCCCACACAGCATCAACCTTTTGTGCTTTCATGTAGGAAAAGTCAACATTTAATCATAAAAGAGTTTGAGAGTCTATATTAAGAATACAATCTAACTTGGTAGCTGCTGTTTGAGATCCTGCACACTATGAATTTCATACAGTAGAAATTAAAATCTGGTATAATTTCATGACCCATATCACCTTCCTTCTCACAGATTCCAACAGTGTGAAGTTATTTCCATAAAGAAATGTGGGGATATTGTAGGAAGCAAACTGGATTTACCAACAGTTCAAAGCTGTGGTGAATATTACGTTTAAAGCCAACTCCTCTTATTATAGATACATTTAACACTTCCTGAAAATTCCCTTCAAAAAAGTAACAGTAATTTTCATCAGCTCTGGGAAAAGAGTCATCAAGTATCTCCAGGTGTAATGTATTTTTAGTAGAACCACCCAAACTGTTAGCCGCAGTTGTGAACTCTGCTGAGGAAGTCTCTCGGCGCTGCGGTGGCAAGCTATCTGCCCACAGGCAGTTTAAGTGCTCCAGATAGAGGTGCAAGACCTTAAAAAAAATCTAAAGCCATGCCATAAACAGGAAGCATTTTTAAAAATCATTTTCCCCAGTTTGGAAAAGGATGGAATAATAGAAAGAGAAACAAACTGTTCTGAGAAAGGAGCAGCCTGAGGAGACTGGCTTTGCTGCAGGTCATTGGTCTTCCCCTGCTCTATCTCTCATTTTCTCTTGTAGGCTCTTACCTAATTCTGGCCCTGCAGAAGCCCCTTGGCTTTTCCCTGCTCATGCTCAGTCTCCCTCACTCCCTTTATGCTTTCCTAGCAATTCCCAGGAAGTTATTTCCAATAATCACCTAATTTCCTGCATGAAGCAGCACAGGACTCCCCAAGACTCCCATCATCTTGCATGACCACTTTTAGCCTGCTCAGACTTGTAAAGTCCTGCTGCTCTCTGCCCTTGTAGACACAGAGGTTAACAGAGACTAAACAACTTTTCTTAATTGTTAAACTCCAGCCCTTTAATTCCTGAGACTGGTAAAAGAGGAATTCTAAGAAGGATATTAGCAGCCCTCTCATATTTTTCCCCCATTAAGGAGCAGATCTGAGATGAGAAGAAACTCCAGACTGGCCCCGAAAGATGAGCTCTGTCAGAACAGATTCCTTTCAGAGAAAGTTTCCTCACCTAGAAATATAGGAGAACGAGCAAGTAAACAAACAAAACTGCAGCCACCTTGGACACATTTCCTGCATGCTCACAGATCATCCTGCCTAAGCACAGCAGTACTGACGGCCCCTGGCCAGGCCACGGCAACACCATCCAGACCTCCTGGAAATGCAGCAGGTGGTAACCTCTGCAAGGGAGATAAAGACTTGGAAATGGCAGTGATTTGTACCCTATGGAGATAACGCAGACTCACTGCTAAGAATGTATCTGAGGTTTTTGCCTATTTGTCCACTCAGCTTGAGTAAAGCCATTTGGGGGGCTTTTTGTTTGCTTTTTTCTTTTCATTGCTTTCATTCATCTACATCATTCAAAACTAAAACCTTGCTAGGAATGAAAATATGGAGCTGAAAGCACTTTTTTTTTTTCTATTCAGTGACTGATCCACAGTGCAGACTTGCAGCTATTTCTACCTATATGAAGATGCAGCAGGACCAAAGGAGAGCTGTCATCCCCTAAACTCTCAAGCCGTCAGTACAAACAGTTTTGCTTCTATACTTAGAGAATTTGGGGTTTCTGTGTATGTATTTTCATCTTTTTAGTTCTCAAAAATGTGGATGGTCTCAGACATGTAGAGAAATAAGACAATAAAATATCTGCTTTGCTGTTCTAAATTTCACTATGTATAGTTTTAAGGGCTTGCTGCATTTCTTACTCCCATTTATCCTCCCCCTCTCCTCAGTGGGTGTGGATAGCAGGTTTACTTACTGACTTGCCAGTTGTATATGTTCAACAGCTCTAACTCAATGACATCACTTATTAGGGAGATAAATGAGGGCAATTAAGCATCATGGCCATAACTGGTGAAACTTTCTGCAATGAGAGCATTATTAAAATGACAGAGTGCTTGTCTGTGCCTGCCCAAGGTGTATGATTCAGCCTCTCTCCTTTGCCTGGTAAAGTGACCCCCAGCAGCACTTCTCACAGGCATTGTTTCTACAGGGCTATATATCACCTCTCGTGTAAACTGGCAATGTGTATTGATTGATGTCCATTTCATTTTTAAGAGCCATCTTCTTCTATGTTGTTTAGAGTTAAACAGGACAGCTGATAAACATTACAATTTAGTTCGTGTTTGTTAAACTACTCACTTAAATAACCTCCTCAGATGCTGATAAATGGCACCTTCAGAAAGAATAGCTGTTACTTTTTTGCATAATATACTGCTGTTTAAAGCTTTCTATAGTATATCATACACACAGTCTTGCTCTGTCATTCAAAACCCAAATGACATTTTATTAAAACGTTTCTTTTAAATCATGTTTGGCTAATGTTTCCAACAATTTTTAATACTGGATTTGAGTGAAGGAAGGAAATTGCCATGAGAAGTGGAAAGTCCATTTTGAAAAAAACAGAAACTAGGTTTCAAGTTAGAGCTTGTTTCCCTTAATAATTGGGTTCTCTGTTTTGGGCAGAAATGTGGCTATAAAGATCTGGAAAAATAAGACCATTGCAGGAAAAAGAAACAAGTAAAAGTAATACATGGAGAGAGGTAAAGATGGTCAAATATAGTCTGAAGAAGCAAGAAAAAAAAAAAGCAGAGAGAGAGAGAACAAAACCTAAATATAAAACAATTATGATGCAATGAGAAAACACAAACTAGACAGGGTGATCCCAGTAGCACCAGGATGTAGGACTGAGCTATGGGACAGCATCTTTACCAGTCTGGGGCATCCCAGCCTCTCCTGCCTTCCTGCAGGAGGGATGTGATCTGTATCCTTATGCCAAAAAACCCCACCATCTCGCAGGGGTGATGATCCCAGCATGGGAGCCCTGTAGGATTTCTTGGGAGCCCTGCAGACCCGCTATGCATGTATGGAACACACACAAAATGCATATAGATGAAGCAGCTGTGATGGCAGATCCTTGCCCTTTTGAAATGTCATAAAGTAAATGTATTGCACAGGCTGCGATGTGGTTGGCAAGAAAATGGAGATGATGTCCCTCTACTCTTGGATGGAAGTGCTTCATTTTATAGAGCACATGATTTACCTGTGGTTTGTATCCTAGCACACACTGCCCAGAGCACAGTGCCCAGAAGCCTGTTTCCAACACAGCTCCATCGCCAGGAACATCAGGGAGGTTGGCATGGGAGCCAGGAGCAGTGGGGTAGTGCAAGCTAAGGCCAGCTGTACCCTGGCCCCCAAGAGCTGCCTGGGAGAGGAAACCTGAAGCAAAACATCACTTCTGAGGATTCTCTTCCAGGTGTGTGAAGAGGGATATAACCCTGGGGTCAAAAAACAGAGAAGAAAAAGAGGCCAATCAAGGCTGGGTGAAAACAGACAGGTACCTACCTTGGAAAGATTTTTGCAGTATGTTCAGCAGAATTTAGAGCAGCCGTCTTCTTCCTCTGAATTGTTTGTTGCTCTGTTTTCTAGATATTAGGAGACTTTGAATACATTTATTGGCATTCTTTGCATCCCTGCCAAGTCTGCTACAGTGGCAAGCCCATGGAATTAAGGTGCAGAGAATGATGAAAATGAATGAATAATTTATCCTTTAGGCTGATCTTTAAATGTTGTTTCACAGAGTTGAAAGGTGTCAAGAGTTAAGGGAGGGACTCTAGGGAGAGGAGGTGTGTTCAGACTGTGACAGGAGGCACTGAGGGCAATGGGATAGGGGCACCTAAGGTGTGTGAAATAAAGAATGCATTTTTATGTGCTCAAGAATGTGTCTAAATTATGAGAAGGATAATGGTAAAACAGACACAAAGTTAAGAACCATCATAAGGAATATAGGAATAACCATGCTACATCAGACCAGCTGCCCATCTAGTTGGCCTCTTACATGTTACAGCAAGGTTTAAAAATGCATATTAAGCCATCTCCTGCACTGGAAATAATGTGCTAGCCAAAATGAGCAGGCAATCAGTGTAGCTCCTTCTTTAAGATAGTAGCACTCATACTGTTAGAAAATAATTTATTCTAATATAATGTGATGGAATTGCCTCAATAGGCACAGAAATGTTTTATACTTTGATCACGGTTATCTGCAATTCAGGTTCATTTATTGCTTCCATTTTATATTTTTAAAGAAAAGCATAGAAATATATATTTTTTTAAAGACTGGAACAACTGTGTTTGTGGGGAAAATGTTGCTTCTCTAACCTCCACTTTTTGCCTACCACCCCAATAGTCATCTTTCTCCCCAATGAGCCAGCAGCTCTTTGCTGTCCATGGTCAACAGTTTTCTTTGCTGTTGACTTCAGCCAAATAACAAAGCCAACTCAACACTTATGTTTCTTGACAGGAGAAAACCAAGAGGGTAGTGGTTGTTGCCATTGTTATTTCATTGAGGATGTTATCCATATTTACCATATGGTGCTGTAAAAATGCAGAACCCCATAATGTGTATCTTTATTGTTTCTTACACGAGATGATACACTGGAGAAAAATGTATTCTTCAATGACAGCAAATATACATGTTCTGTCTTTCCCTGAATCTCTGTTTTTGAATCAGACAGCCTCTGTCATCCAATGAATTCAGTATACTTGTGTCATAAATTTACAGAATAATAAAGAAAATCTGTTTAGGGAGAAGTACAACATGCATATTATTTTAAGTTTGTAAGAAAGTTGTTACCTGTTTGCTTCTGTCACACCTTTAACCTTGGATGCTACCTGTTACATCTCACTTGACCTGCATATGGATGAGTTCCTGCTCCCCAAAGACTGATGAAATTTCAACTCTCACCCGTGAAAAAAAATGAATTTAGTTATATAGATGCTAAAGGATAGATACTACACTAAGTTCCCAGCTTTAAAATGGCACAGTATATAATGAGATCATTTCTTATATGGACATCCTTCAGCTGAAGGTTTTATTCTTATCCCTATGAAAGGAAAAAAAAAAGTTTAGATCATTCTATTTCAGAAACAGGTTAATAATGCAAGCCCAGAACAGGATGGTCTCACAACAAATTATAGAACAGGTTATTTCATAGGGAGTTTATTCAATAACAAAATATAATATGTCAGTACCAAGCCATCACTTTATCACATCCATTTCTCTATGCAGTTAGAATTCACCCTGTGCACTTAAAATTTGTCCTGCACAGTGAATAGATTTTCATTAAAATAAATCTTATATTTTCTCAGGAGCAATGAGAAGATGCGGGTGTCACATCTTGCATTTCACCTGCATCCTTTTGCATTTTGATGTAAGGCAGCAGAATGCCTGCTACTATTTAATTAAACAGGAATCTGGATTAACTCCAGCTGTGGGCCATGTAATCAGGCCTTGTGAGTGTGTTCAAAAAGGGGTGTTTTCCCTGGCTCGTATTTCATTCCTGCATGGAAATCTGCTCTCACTCAAACCTGTCCACATGCTGTAGTAAATGATTTTCCCTCCCTTCTGAATCATATGCTTAGGCACCCCCACTACAATTCTTTGAAAAGAAACAAAAAGGCACAAACAGCTTGACTGGTCCACTTACACTAACTACTATTTAATGATGAGAGGCTTTGCTTGTTCATGTATAAATCTACCATTTATTCAAGTTTATACCGTAATGACAGTAAGATCTATTAAATTGTTTTGTGCAGATTTATGTTATTCTCTCCAGATGATGACAATTTAATTGCTGTTGCCCATGGCTTAAGATGAGCTCAATTCTCAGAAGTGAATTTACCTTTCCTTGAGCATGCATACCACCATCATGGATGACAAACACACTTCTGATTCTTTCTACTTCTCTAAGTATTTTTGCTACCATTTAAAATGATAAATTATGCATAAAATAAGCATGATACGTCTGGCTGAAAATACGGATGATTTTTTTTTTTTTTTTTGCCTAATAGAGGAAAATTATCCCTAACCCATATATATATATTTTGTGGAGAGTTTACCCCATCCATGAACATCAATGTGTTCAACTCTGAGTATAAATGAGCAACAGTGAAAACATGTGTATAAATTCATGAACTGGCACATCCATGAGAGTTTGGGATAATCTTTTATTTTCAATAGTCTTTTCCAAGTATGCACTTTGCCTCTTTAAATGTCATCATTGATCTCTGGTGGTGCTTTTGACAGAATATATCTCAACCAACGTAAGAGACAATTGTCAAATGGATGCTGCTCATTGTTCATTTCCATAGGCTGGACATCTTTTTGTGGTAATTTGATATGGCAAGTTTTCTCAAGCTATCAGCAGAGATTCAGACTACAGATGATAATGAAAACTAAATCAGAGTTCATCATGCATAAAAGATTCTGAAACTTTGAATTTTTTTAAATTTTGTAGCTTGTGTGGAGGTTACAGATGGGTAAACTCAAAAACGTTTGGCCTTACCACAATATTAGATTTGCTGGCCAAACATCACCTGCCAAAACAAACTAGAAATAAATGGCTCTCCATTTTCAGCAGAACACAGCCATTTTCCCTCCCTTTTTTATTTCTATTTTAGTCTTTCTTCCAATCCATCAGCATGAAAAGACTGTTGAATGTATTCTGGAAAATACATCCAAATATTTTAGATTTTCTGATAGATTTTCTCAAGGAGATTAGAAATGGCAATTTTGATCACTGCAAATTGCATATTTGAGTTATACAGAGTCTTACAGGAATATATAGCTGCATGTGGCAGGATGTTTCTTTGTATGTCATATAGTCCTATAGTTAGTCTCTGGGGAAAGTGAAATTTTAGATCTCACTTTCTTTCTGTTTCTAGGGGTTTTTTTTAAATTAAAGAAGTAAAATTACCCTACATTTTCTTTTTTGTCTTCAGAATGTTATCTAATTTATTATCTAACGGTGTTCTTCACTGCTTTTCCACCTACCCTTCGTGCCAATCCTTACAAAAAAAACTAGTATTGCAGTACTTGTCTCTATAATGTTTCCCATCAAGACAGTGGGTGAGGAAGTTTTAATGTCAGTCCTAGAATCTTCTCTGATGAGATTCTAATTAAGTTGCCAGTATAGAGAAAATTAGAAAATCACAGCAGTTTAAAGCTTGACCTTCAAGGAAGCTTGAGCAGATATGAATAACACTGTTTCTGAAGGATGGCGTGAGTGCAGTTTCAGGCTCTAATGTGAAGCGATGCATGTTCAGTACATCATCTTTCCACACTGCTAAGTGGAACAAGTCATAGTGCAAGTGTATGTTTAAGTCCTTTAGGATGTAAGATATACTCTTATTCTTGAAGGAAATGGTGGTGACCAAGGTAGTTTAAACCAAATCATACGGTCAAGAGTACCCTCTGTACGTCTTATTTCTGTCTCCAATCTAGGTCATGGTTTGATTGTACCTACACCATTTCACTGTTACCAGCTCTCACCTGCCATAAACAGCCAGATAAGTTTGTATGACATCTGAATTTTTGCAGCAAACTCAGATTTATGATTACGCATATATCCAGTTTCTCATTCTGGATGGAGAGCTGTTTGTCTCAGATTTTATATTATGTACATGATTCTAATATTTAATTGCACATATGTAATGCAACAACTACATATATGCTTACATTCCACTCATTTGGAGATCGGGAAAGCAAATCTGAGGTGAAAAACTGCTCATACACATTTTTATGTACTATCCTTTTATCCTTCTTCTGAGTGAATAAACACGGGGACAGCTCTGTGCAGATATACTTCAGCAATAACTTGTAGCTTTAACAACATTCCAGATTTTTGCCTCCACCTCTGTTTCTAATACTGCTGTGCTTTTCAGCCTCAAAGACAGCACAAGTCAGCCAGGCAATCCCGTGACAAACTCCACTAAGGACTTCACAGTTAACAAAACAATGAATGAAACATCATTCTGGCACACAGAACAGCTTTCTGCTGTCTTCTGCCGCCTTTGATTTTTTTTTTCCCCAAGTGGAAAAGCAACTTCAAAAACAAGGTGCTGTCATTTTAGCAAAGGAGAATTAGGACTGTGAAAGGATGAAGTGTCCTTGCACAGAAAGACTGCAGCTAAAATTGTATCAATATTCCTGTTATAAACTGATAAACACAGAGCTCCGTGAGGTCAAGTTGTACATGCTTGAGCTGACATGCCAATCTGCCAGCAGTCATATGGTTCTCATATGGCGACACGCCACAGATGCCAGGAAAATGTGAGAAGTTTCTGGCTCATTTCATTTCACTCTCCTGAATGCCATGTTTGCCTGCACACACACACACACACACACACACACACACACATACACACACACAGAGTAGATTTTCTGTTTTAAATAGAGCTATTGTAGCCCATGTAGTCCCGTTTTCTTAAAGGATTTGCAATAACTCACCCAAGCTGATTCCTGAGACTTCATAGCAAGACTTGTCTTGGAAATGAGAGCAGGTTTGTTGTTTTCTTTTTTAGTGTCTTTTTTTTTTTTTTTTGCAAGCCTTCAAAACATTCCCCTAGCCATTTTAAAATGACATCAAAAGACAGAATTAGAAAAAGAGACAGACAAGATAACAACACATCATATGTGGAAGATTTATAATATACATTTAGGGAAAGAAATCTGAAAAGTTGCAGTCATCTCAGAACATGACTTCTTCCATTCTCTAACAACACTAAAACAGCTCTTATTAATGCTTGAACAGCAGCAAGTATTTCTTTCTTCGGTTCTGTTTCTTCAAAGTGCATTTTTGTATCAATATAATGCCTCTGTCACATGGACTGACATGATAGTACATTAACAATTGTCTATATTCATATTTGGTAAATAGACCACAATTATTCATTGAGTGTATAATGCACAATTTACAATTTGTTGAAATATGTATTTCCACATCAGACCATCTTTCAAGCTTTTACAGTCTTTTGTGTCAGGTTCAATTGTCTTCAAGAGGAATTGTTTTCATTTTCTTTTTTTTAAACTGTTACTAAAGGGAAAAGGCTGAGACAAATATAACTACAGTTATTTTTAATGAAAAGGCTTTCTTCTGTGACTGAGAGCGTACACTTCACCCTTGCCTCACCAAATCCAGATACTGTCATTTTAAATGAACTTATTACTAATTTTTAATGAAAAAACTTATGAAAACAAACTTATGAAAACAAACTGGTCTTTGGCTTGAAATATGAAAGAGAAAAAATGCACAATATGTGTCTGTGTGCACATGTGTGTATGCACATGTGTGCACCCACACATGCAACTGTGCAAGGAGTGGTGATTTCTCCATGCAGGACCAAGTTTGGAGCTAACTCACCTCTGGCACCTCACTTACCTCTGCTCAGAAATCTCTCTCTTCAAGAACATTAAAAATACCACATTTCTGGTAGCTTCAAACACATGAGTCTACAGGAAAGTAATTTTTTTTTCTTTTCTGGTATTAAGTTTTACCTCCTTAGCCTCACACTTTGTAAAAGTTTGAGATAAGGATACTGAACCTGAAGCCAGCAATAACTTTCTCATGGATAAAAAAGGTAGAATTTGGTGCTATTACCCCCTAAATTTATAAAACCAAGAACAAGAAATAACAGAGAATTCCCCTTGGTGTGAAGATGTGTGCATTTCAAAAATAAACATTTCTGGTTTTTTTTGTTTTACTTCTATTTACACATCACTTGTAAATCAAGGGAGAAATGTCATGTCAGGGAGTAGCCCACCATTGTGGAAAACCAAGTTTGATGCCTTGCTTGGCCTAAAGTTTCCAGCACAATCCTGTTCCCTAAGTCTTTAATTAAGGTACTGCCGCTCATCCCTTTTCCTAAACCCGGGATGTTTTTGCATTTGACCTCTAAATGTAGTAAACCAGGAATGCTTCTGATCTTGTGGGTTCGAATGAATGTTCTTTCTACATCCTGATGCTGGAGAGATGCTCATATTGCTGTCTCCAACGCCCCAAGTTTCATGGGAAAGTGAGTGCAGCTGCCAGTGCGAGCATGGCTGGGCTTTGGTGTGGTCCCACATGTTGCCAACAGGGAGTCCGTGACCTCAAAACAGGCCATGGCAGAGGTCAAAGTACAGACACCAACGTGTCAGCTCCTCGCATGCCTCACATGGATGCTGGGACAAAAGACAACAAAAATGTGATTTAAGAGTGCTGCAAGCCCTCACTTGACTTCTATGAAGTACCTGAAAGACAAATACTGATTGAATTAAAGCTAAGCCAAATAACTTTCCTATTCAGAAAGGGAGCACTGCTGGAATACACTCCAGTGACAAATCCCTATTTTCATTCCCTAAAACTCATGGGTTCAATATCACTGGAAAGGGTTTTCTATTTTTCCAGGGTGTTGCCTAGTTTCTCAGGCTTCAGTCAAGGTAACTGACCCATAGAGATTGCTTTAAAAATAAGCTATTCTCAATAGACTGATGAAGTATTCCTGAAATATTTTGACTTTCAAGTGTCATCAAAAAACGGAGTCCTTAGCATGAGTTTGGAGTTTTTTGTTCATCTTTTTCCTGAGGTCAATAACTGTGAAAAATATCACAAACTTGGATCTTCATGGTTTTTATAAAGCTTTTTTTCTTCCAAGTGCTTTTACTCAAGGGACCCTTATCATTGCAGTAAGAATAACAAAGAAGCTGAGGAGCAGAACTCCAGTTTGTTTGTTGCTCCATAAAACACACACATTTGCACAAATGTTTTTGAATAAACATTTGTGTTTGTGCTTGCACAGCAATTAACAGATTGTAAATACCATCCAAAGTACAGCATCCACTTAGACTCATTGTATATACAACCCCTGCTTGGATTTTGGTACATAAGACATGAATCCTGACTGGATTTCACTTTCCTTTTTTTAAGATGTCAGCATAGATAAAGGACTTAAATGGAGTCAGTCTGATTTAACTCAAGGCACTTGGTCTTGAGATTATATTAATGGAATCAAGATAGCAGCAGTCTCAAACATTGATTTCAGCATTGTAGACATTGTATATTGTATATATGCTGTCAATATTATGACCTCCTTGCAGTGATCAGAACAATTTCTGTCCCCAAACAAATTAAAGCATTAGAACAGAATTCAGATGACAACAAACGTTGTACATGTAGCTCTATCTTAATACTCAAATCATAATTTTTTGTAACTTAATTTGTCAAGTTCATAACTATCACTTAGAACTTGCTGACAAGGAACCTGATAACACATCATATCAAATTCCATTTTACAACTGTTTCCTTGGAAACACAGGCATAAAAATGGGCCATGCACAATGGAAGGAAATCAAACAAATTAAAATTAACCTTAAAGAATTCCCATGAATCACAAACTCTTTGCATTGTTAAAATTCACGCAAAAGCAGGGATAATGATTCTTACAATAAGAGCGTCATTAGTCCCACATTGCCATAGACTCTACTTGCTTTGGCCCTGATCCACCAAATCACTTCAGCATGGAGGAAACTTTAAATGCATGAGGTATCCCACTCAACAGAATGAGTCATGTGGGTAAGGTTATTCATGTACTTAAGAACTGCACAAGAGGTGGCTTTGCCTGCAGAGGCTCACTAGTTATCAGTGAGAGCACACACACACATACACACACATATAGGCATATGTGTATATATATATCTATACATATATATAGATATAGATATACACACATATATATGTGTATGCATGTAGTGTGTGTATATATATATATGCACGCTGCAGGCTATGCACACATCTTCGGAAGCCATGCTCAAGAGTGAAAATAATTTATAAAAGACTCAAGTCTTTATATACAATAAGTTATGACTTCTGATTATTTAAAACTGTGAGAAGATAACTCGATAAAGGTAGGAAGACATTAATTTTGAGCAATCTGTTTATATAGGGGTATAAATTTTATTTATGGTAAAAATTATAGGCCAGTTCAAAGAAGAAAAATTACTCTTTTTTTGTTGACTTTTGGGATTTTATTCCATAGGTTTGAAGTGAATTCAGAGTAAGATTAGGTGATATCAGGTGACCTGATAAGAGAACTGTCCTGAGATTCACAGCTCCTTTCCTAAAAATACCCATTAAGTTTATTTTTTATAATTATCTAGCAAACCAACACTTTTCTTCCTTTTTATTGTAATAATTAAGACAGGTATGTAGATTCTTGTGCTTACATTTGAGACTTAGTGCATCAAATCTAAATGGCAGGACTATCGAAATGCAGATATTATGCTGGCAAATGTATTCTTTCTCACAGTAAGACACAGTATCAACAACCAGATAGCATTTTAATTCTACTACTTCTTGCACAGAAAAACCAAAAAGTAATCTGGTCAGAAGATTTTCATTCAGAATACCACTCTTTTTTTAAAATTTATTTTCCATCTACATTTAAGTAAAAATGTCATGGATAAAAAAGCAACTTGACTTGGGGAGTTTATTCCATATTGTACATCACACAATATCTTCTGTCTTACTCCAAGGTAACTGCTACCAACAATTCACTGCTAACTGTGAACTAAACCTAGTTATTTTACTGTTATTTTAAGTACTTGACTTACTCTCATGCAACCTTTTTTCCCAGTAATTTTGTCTCAATAGCATAAAATGTGGAATATTTTAGTCACAATTTTATAACCCATGAGATTTCAAAAAAAAAGTGTTCGAATTTTTTTGGTAGTACGCATCTCATTTTTCAGAGTTCAGACCCAGTTTCAGTAGTTTTTTCATATAAGTCTGGATGAAACCAAACTTTAATTCCTCTAAAACCACGACTATCAATTTTTCCTTCAGTCTTACCTATCCTTTGCATAGCAAGTTGACACTTGAACTTCTGAGGATAAAGCTATTTCTCATTAAATATTTGTAATGTCTCCTAGCTCTCACAACATTTCTTAAACAAAATTTAATGCATAAGATTTCATAGAATCATTTAAAAACTCCAAAATGTCTCATTTTTTTGGTCTGATTTATGTTTACTTTCACTACAATAGCAGCTACCTGAGGGAAATCTGATTTCCAGAGTTTTAGGATAAATGATTAAAGGTGTAAAACATCTCAAATTCTCTTGAAACTGAGTTGTTTATAATATATTCCTTTATTCCTGTGTAGAGTGGTATGCTATTATATGTTTTCAAATCTTTTTTTACTGTTGTTTTCCTCTCATGACTTCTTGCAAAATTTGTACATGGAAATGGAATACTGTGTGGTCTTTCTAGAAGTTAAACTTGAACCAGGTATAAATAACATGAAGGAAATAATGAAATACACTTTTTCTCCCTGTTGACATAAATTCAAACTGGCCAAGAAGGACGCACAGAAAAGTGTTCTTCTCCACTGCCCTCGCAGTTAAATGTCACTTGAGTGTGGTTTCAGGGTTCGCCACCTAAAGGTTTAGAACAGGATTTGAAATTGTTTTAATAGAAGTTAATAGGAATTCTTGCCAGCTATAGAGAGAATCCACACAGTGCCCCATTTCTTTATTTCACGGGATCTAATTTATGTACAATTTCATGGTCATTCTCGAAGATCTGCTATGAGCCAAGAGAATGTTACGCCACTTGCACATTAGAGCAATGCATTTGTATTTCTTGGTTACTAGTAGGTAGAAATAGCAGGCAAACTGAGGGCTCAACCCATGGATTTAATTTTAGCAGTTGCTAAAATATGGGTAGAAGCTTCAATGAGGACTGTAGCTTTTCACAACTGCAAATGGCTACCACAGTATTGCAACAAAAGTTTCTGGAACTTGGAGATAATTTTGTGTTGAGAGATGTGCCAAAATCAGCATGTATATTCTTGAGTATTTCTGAAAAATTGCAAAATTGAGCCTAGTTAAATTATAGGATTTAATATAGAGCTGCCATCTCCTACCAAGGAGTAGAATGGCTTTTTCTGGCATAGTGGCTTTTGGACTCTTTTTAGTTATTGTCAAATTTTATCCTACACATTTGTGCAAATAAGTAAAATGAAGTGTCAGGAGGCTTTAAATGATGTTAATAGCCACAAGTTGTGTACAGTAGGTCTCTGTAAGCCTCATAAGGCCTTTTTGGAAAGCCTCCCTGTTGGAAGTCCAACAACAAAGGTTTTAGGGCTCCTGTGGCAGATTTCAGTCTTTGCTTGAGAATTCCTTTTACTGAGATTTCTGTTGGCCCTCTGTCCTCACGTTGTTTCTTCCCCTTCAGCTGAAACCACTGCATTATATCTCTAGAGCATGTAACATTCCTCACCTGTGTGGGCAGTGTTAGCAGTCTGAGAGCTGCCTCACACCTCCTGATCCTGAAACAAATTGCTTTTCCAAAGTCTCTGCAGGCTCTGCAAGGTAGTGAAATGGCTGCCCAAAATTTGTAGAAATATCTCCAGAGCAGGATAGAACACCAGCATGGTGCAGACCACCAGCAAAAAACTTCAGTGATTAATTCTGCAACAAGACCCCAGACTTCTTGGTACAACACAGAAGATAACTGCAGTCACTATCCATGAAACACCATCAAAAATCTCACCATGCAAAATGTGGTTAATATCAAATCACCAAAATTATACATACACTTTTTTTTTTTTTTTTTTTTTAAGATAACCACTGCTTCTCACACCTCTTTTGTTACTTAATTTTCAACCCTTTTTCTTATCTCATGGTCCTTAGGCATTTATCTGGTCACACCTTTATGAGAGTGATGCATGGTGACTCAGAAAGCCAAAAGTCATTAAATTACTGAAGGACTGAAGCATTAAAATAAAATCTCCCTGAAGGTTGTTGATTTCTAATTTTATATACAGAGAGGAGGAGCAGAGGGGAAGGTTTTGCTTTTCCCTTAATTCTGCCATATTGTCTGATTCACAGCCGGAGACAAACTGAAATGGCCATCTGGTTGATGTGCATACAAAAGGAGTGGTTTGCCAGACAAAGAAAGTACCTTTTATCATACAAAGCAATGCATGTCCTCTTATCAGGCTTCCATTCTGTGGCCCTGGTGGGGCTGCAGGTATGTAGGAGCAGACCCTACGTAGCACTCAGACGTGGCAGCTGATGTTAAAATAGTAATGCAAGTACCGAGGGCTCTGTGGTACATTCAGAACATAAAATATACTGCAATCATTCTGAATATTTTCAGCTCCTGGTTTCTGATTTTAGCTAGACCATTTCAGTTCACTAATTTGCTCCCATCACAGGAGAAAGTACAGCATTTTCTGCCTAAATAACAATTAGAAATCAGCAACCACTGTGTAAATGGACCTTTTTAAACAGGAGTATGGTTTTTGCAGCTATTTAATACCATCCACAAATGTATCTGTCTAGTTTTTGTAATGTTAATTCTGTGTCCACACGCCTGAAAGAAAAAATTGCTTGCAAAGCATCCCCTTTTTGCCCATATCAACTTTTGCATTCTTAGTAAACATACCCAAACACTTCCAAATGGACACTCCATATACCAGTTTGACTTCATCTATATTTCAGTTCAAACTGCTGATCCCAGTGTATCCACCACCCAGACATCCCATAAATTTTAAAAGAAAAATTGACAGTAGAACATTATGATAAACATTCCCCTTTCCTGTCCGTAGCTGATCAGAGGAATGCAAGAAATTTGTGTTATTTCACATGCACAAGATATCTGCTGTGTTTATGACTTAATTTTTCCCTTCTATGAGGTACCTTCATTAGATGAAAGACAGTCATATCTATGAAGCACAGGCATTGTTGTTCAAAAGCAAGGCTTTATTTCCATTTTCTCATCCTCTCTTCTCCATTGAAACCTCCTGCTCTTGATACTGGACTCTGTTGACCTCCTCTTAAGGGGGTGTTTCATTGCCTTTGCTGCAATGATAACTACGGAAGTAGAACATCCTATTTCCCCATAAAGCTGTCCAGGGAAATGGAATGGAAATTGCCCTGAACTGGCAATGGAAGAGACTCCACTCCTGAGAGTGGGTTGTTCTCTGCTGATATTCCCCTTCTCCTGCTTTCATTCCATTTTAAATGATTTGTAAAAAAGATTGAAGCAATATGGTTTTCTAACTAGAATGAGGGTCAAAGAGACAAAGCCAGCAAACAAAAGGAGGGTAAGGAGTGATCCCAGGTTTCTAAGCATCATTGGGAGGTTCATTTCCCTGGTATGTGGCAGGCATGGCAATATTATTAAATGTTCCCCAGGCAACGTTGCTAGGCTCCAAATTCTGTATTTTACTTCCAGAAAACAAAACACTTTCCTTTTACAATCAGCATCCCCCTCCATCAATATGTAACAAAATACCCAGTATAAAATCTGTTTCATTTCAGACAGTGACTTTCACTGTATTTATGCTGTTGTGGTATAAGGTCACGTTAAAACAAGGAACAATGAACTTAAATGTTACTCGCAGAATATGGAGGTGTAATTGCAGCAAAAATATTCTAACAAGGTTTTACAGGTCCAATACATTATTTTGAAATAAATGTGCACAAAAGATGCCTTGAAAGATGGTACTGAATTCCAAGTGTCAGTCATGCAAGAAGCAGAGATTTAAAAGCAGTCTCTGTATTCACAGGTCCATGACACAGAGCCCCTATTTGGAATAAGATGAAAGAACATTCAAGGACAAAAATGTTTCTGGCCCTAAATTTCCCTTCACTTCATTCAATTATCTAGAAACCTATTGTTTTTTCCTCCTCATAATATATGACATCAAATTTCTATGCATTAAGTGAAACTTTCCTCTGTTGGGAAAAGACCTCCAAATTTCTCAGCCATGCAGTGGCAAATTTCAATTGGGCCAGGCTTTTTATCCCACTGATCTAATGCACACGTGTACTGAAATGTACCATGCATAACGTGTTGTGTGTTCTCACCCACTAAAAAAGAAATAAAATCATTTGTTATACTCAAACCAGACTCTGAAGGTGATTTCACATTCATCTTCCCATGGAGGGAGCAATTCAAGCCTCTTTAACAGGAGGTAGGAGTCCTTGTAGAGACCCACTGAAGATCATGGTAAGGGAAAACAAACTCTGTAACAAGGGGTCTCCACAGCATAGCTGTGGACTGGGGCTTGTCAACTAAATCACCAGATCTGGTCTTTGCCCTCTTTACCACAGGAGCAAAGCAAATTTCCCTGCTAGTATCCGAAATCAGCACGAGAAACAAACAGAAAATAGTACAGAGAGAGGAGGTAGCTAAGACAGAAAGCTACCAGGGTTTAGCTACAATTTAGAGAGATCCCAATTAGATTTTTCTTGGTGTAAGTGCATTAATTTTTCACAATACTTGAGTTCCAAAACCTTAGTGTCCAAATGCCTACATGGTTGGTTGCCATAATAAAGATGTCAGGTATTCAGATATTTTGGCAAGGTCTACACAGGAACTGCAGACTTATAATATTATATTTATTATTTTACTCTGTTATATTGCTCTGTTTTGGGAACTGTACCATAGGAAATGTCTGTGGAAATGTCTGGGAGAGGTTGTTAATATACCTGTTCTGTTGTGCTCCCTATTACCACATAGCAGAAAAAAGCAGAGTGACACCTTGTAATCCCAAATCAAACTTCTCAACAGAGAGAGCAGAAACTCTCAGGAGTTTAACACTCCCTTCCCATTCTCCTAACAGCACCTCGTGGTCAGATCAAGGTTTTGCCACTACCTCTTTAACCAACTTCCAGAGCGCTGGAGCAACAAAATACCATTTTGCCTGGTCAAAACAATAGCCTTACACTGGGCCATTTCTGTCACAGTCTCTTGGCACCTGTGTACTGGTGAGAGGGAGCACAGCTCTTCTCCCATGCATGCAAAGTCATATTGGTAGAGAGGAATGGAGGTACAAAGGCAACCTCTTTATTTGTTTTGCAAGGATAAAATGTGCAAGACAGGATGGTCAGCTATATGTGCAAAATCAGTCAGATGGAACCGAAACCTGGAGTTCAAAACATGACCCATGCTCCACACTGAATCAAAAAACCAAGATTTTTTAAAAATTGCCTTTGATAACGCTCTGTTTTACAGAGAAATGCGTGCCAAGGACTTACTCAAACACAGCGAAGTTGTTGAAAAGACTCACTGCTGTTGAAAGATTTTGAACCAGGCCAAAAGACTTTCTAGAATATTTCACTAGTAATGAAGACAAAAATGAGTAGCTGGAAAGGCTAAGGGCTATAGGGACATTTAAAGATGTGGTGGTGGAAAACCAAACATGCAAGCGAGCAAACCGAGAAAGACAGTGACCATCTGCCACATGGAGCGGGGACGCAGACGTCCATCCACTCCTTGTACCAAAGCAGGCCAGGAGGATCTTGGGGCAGGATCCTGCGGGCAGGAGAAAGGCTGCCCATCCTCTGTCTCCTCTAAGCGTGACCTTCTTGCTTCAGCCAGGCAATAAAGCTTCAGCCTGGAAGCCCCCCCCGTGCAAGCTTGAAAACAGCAAACGCATTATAAAAAAAAAAAAAAAAAAGAAAAAAGGGAGCTGATCAAGCCAAGGACACCATTAAAAAAGTATAAAAAAGTAGAAATAACTAGGAAAAATAAAGGAATGGATATGTTTCTTCACCAAGACTTCCAGGGAAGTTCACCTAGGACCCTTGGCTACTCATGCAGTAGGACAAATGACAGAAAACACCTAATGGGTGGGTACTGCCCTGCCTGCCCAAGGGTGGAAATAGGGCATTTGGGGCTGCTAGTGGTGTGGGTGGTGGCCAGGGAGGGACAGAGTGGTGTCAAGAGTCTGACCTGGGCAGGCTGATCCTGTAAAGTACTGAGCCACCTTGTCAGGCTTGTTGGGAACCTTGCAGGATTGGACCCTGAATGCCTGCACTTGATAAGCACTCATGGCAAAAATGTTAATCTGAGATATTCATCCAAAACCAGGGAAACAGGAATCACTGTAGTTAGCAGTGGAATTTTTAGCATAAATGGGAAAACCCAGCATTTAATACATAACACAAGGTCTATTTGCAGCCATATAATTGCTGTCAGCTAATGCCTGATAAACCCTGCCTAAACTGGGATTTTATTATATCTATTTTATTATATATCTATATTTACTCTGACAAAAGTTGGACAAACTTGTCCAAAAGACTAGGGGTCCATTTTATGTGCTTGGGTGTCCAAGCACCTGCCAGCTGTTTGTCCCTTGAATTGAGGACATCATGTTTTCAATTTCCTTCAATAAAGCTATGAATCTGGCAATTTGCTGGCCTGCTTCAGCTAAACAGAAAGGACAATTTGAGAAAGATCATAGTTCAGGCTCAGTCAGACGGAAACGATTGAAAACAGAGAGCTGGCTGCTATGTTTCCCCAATGCAGCTTGCTGTCGCAGTTTGACTGACAAACTGACTTTTTTGAGGTGCTCATGCCCATTTCAGTCAGAGTTTATTGAAGGTGATTTTGATCTTCTCCATGAGGCCACAGCAGCGGCCATGCCATCTGTCACCTTGATTGCATCGTGGATTCTCTGGAGAGAGTGCGATGGCTCCTGATCATTTACAGATTGTGCTGCTTTCGCCTCCATAAGGACCACATGCACAGAGCCAGATGGTGAACATACACGCTTATTATAAGTCTTTATCTCTGTGCAGGAAGGAGAGGCACCATTAGATCTCCCTCAGGAGCTCCGCTCCTCTCTACCATCATGCTGCTCTTCAGCAAATACAGTCTTCTTCAGCTGTCATCAGCCTACCTCTGAAAATTAAAAAAATAAACAATAATTCCATCAGCGCAGGCACGAGACGTACAGACAGCGCCACAAAGCAGCTCCCCCCGCCTCTTCCCCCGGCACACACACACGCTCGAGCTCCTGCGACTGTCAGCGTTAGGTGGAAACAAGTTTGTTCGCGAAAAGACAGTTTAATGTGCAATTAGGAGAGACTTCTTTGTGAAAATAAAGCAATGCCATCCCGGTTGTTCTTGGCACATTTTTAATTCAGCGCGTTTTCTCTTTAAAGCGAAGCCTGAGCGGGCGATTGCTGTTTTTCCAAAGGCAGCTTTGTGTTTGTGTCTGTGTTTCTCCTGTCGGGGAGCAGCGATGGGGTTCCGGTTGCCACGGGTTGCGCGGCTGAAATCCGGCTGTCGGAGCTGGGGGAAGAGGAACCGGCTGCCGGGAGGAGGGTGCCGCGCCGGGGCCGGGGCCTGTCGGGCGAGGGAGCGGTGCGGCCACCGGAGAGGGGATGGCGAGCGCTGAGCCTCTCGGTGGACCGCTGCAAACGGATTTGGTGGGTCCTCTCGGCAAAGAGGTGCCCTGCGGTCGCTCCTTGCCGAGGGAGAGGGCAGCAGCCGGCGCGCCGCACAGACGCGCACCTCGGCTCGCTCCCCGCAAGCCCCGCACGCGTGACCTCGGCTCCGCGCTGCCAGATTGCACAGTCTGAGCGCTCCTCTCCGAGAGAGAGCTCCGTTTTGTTTGTGCAGCTCCTGCATAACAAACACCTCATTGCTGCTAACGTGGTTGTTTTCTTGTTTTTTTGGTTTTTGTTTTTTTTTCTTTCCTTGCTAGCTGCTATGCTCCCACTAAGCTGCGGCTCCTCCTTTAAGGAGCTGTAATTATTGGGTTTCAAAATCTTAGCAGAAGAGCCATTGCAGACACACATTTCTGGGCTTTGCCAAGCACAGAGCATCCTTCAGAGTGAAAACCTGGCCTACTTCCAGCTACAGTGTCTTTCCTGAAGCACATGGAGATTAATTTGTTTGTTTCTTTCTTAAAAGTGCTTCTTTTCTGAAGACTGGATGTCAGAAAAATAAGATTCAGACACGAGACTGACACCTTCCGAAATGCTTCAGGAACTTGTTAAGGTCACTATCCCAGAAATGGGGGGGAAAAATCAGGAAAATGAAAAATAATGGCTTAAAAAGTAGAGGGTGATAGATGAAGATAGCATCACTTACACTGATTATTCTTTGCTTTTTCTCTTTATATGTAAGGACAGGGATCATATAAATGCTTTCCATGATTTCTGTCTATGAATTGTTCATAGAAATATTATAGTTGTCAAGCAACTTCTACTGCAGGAAAACCTCAGTTTCGATATGCAGAGATTCCACCCTACTTTTCCCTTTATTCAAACCAGGTGGAAGAGAAATGCATGTTTTCTTGAAAACTGGTAGCTTACTTTCTCCACAGGTGAAGCCATGTTTAAATACTAGCTTTGGCAGCTCTCACAGATAACAGCAAATCCTTTTTTTTCCCCCTCCTACTGCCAATTAATTTACTGTATCAAACTTCCAGTTTTGCCACAAAGCTTTTAATATTTTACAGAGTTGTTCCCCACACTTTGTGTTTCAGATCCTGAATGCTATGGCATCAATAGACAGGGGGAAAAAAAAAAAAAGAAAAAGAACTCCCCACAAATTAAAATCAAGGTTTCAAAGGTTTCAAATAGAAAATTACTTAAGTAGAAACACACACATATGTTTACTGTATACCAATATCTCAGGCTTATATCAGGGCATTATGTTATTCTTCTTGCAGTATTGTGTAGGCTACTATCTGATGATAGTGCTGTATTTTGTGAATTTGTAATTCCACTAGAAAATATAAGGTCTCTATGTGGTATTACAAGTGCAGTAGGTAGAAAAATCCCTGTGATAACTAGTAATTTTTTCTACACCCTTTTGTCTGGGTCTGTCCATCCCTAGTATCCCTTCCCAAATTAGGCTAGCATGTGGCTATCATGTATCCCCTCTGTGGATAGAATTATATATTGTGTTCAAAATCTCTATTAATCTGATTAAGCTACTGAGTGACTAATCCTTTAATCTCCTTGAGAGCACTGTTATGTCTGCTGTGTGTCAGATTTGTAACTAGTAATCAGTTAAGTAAATGCTAAAAGTTAAGCAAAAACTACTTTGGACTCACTTTAACAGCTGCTTTTGGTTAGTGACCTTTATAGTTGAAACTGTATGGAAAACAGTGTATGAGTGAAAAGAAGAAATTGCTTGTGGTGGCAAATCTGCTGGTCCAGGCATACGAGTTGTAAGGACCATCTTGCTACTGCTCCTCCAGTCTTCAGTTAATTATAAATGAACAGGTAATTTCCCCTTTTGTTTGTTTCTTTCACTCTGGAAAGAAAATACATAGAATGATTTCTGTGTATTTATAATTTGGAAAGGAAATTCTGTTGCCAAACATTTTCCAACTATTTGCTTTAGTCCTTCTTTTCATTAAAGTCAACTGTATGCTATCCAGAACTGCGCTAGTTTTGGATAGCACAGAGTTAATTTTCTTCGAGGTAGCTGGTATGGGGCTAGGTTTTCATTTGTGCCGAAGCAGTGCTGATAATTCAGGGCTCTTCCCGTTATTATTGATCAGTGCTCACACAGGGTCAAGGCCTTTTCATCTTCTCACCCCACCCACCAGCCAGGGAACTGGGGGTGCGCAGGGAGCTGGGAAGGGACACAGCCAGGACAGCTGTCCCCAGCTGACCACAGGGATATTCCATAGCATATGGTGTCACGCTCAGCCTGTTGGCATGGGGGAAGAAGGAAGTGGGGGACATTCAAACTGATCGTGTTTGTCTTCCCAAGTCACCATTATGTGTGATGAAGCCCTGTTTTCCTGGGAGCGGTTGAACACCTCCCTGCCAATGGGAAGTGGTGAATGAATGTCTTGGTTTGCATTGCTTGTGTGCGTGCAGCTCTTGCTTTATCTATTAAACTGTGTTTATCTCAACCCACAAGTTTTCTCACTTCAAATCTTCTGATTCTGTCCCCCATCCCACTGTGGGGGGAGTGAGTGAGCACCTGCACAGGGTTTAGCTGTCGGCTAAACCACAATTGCTAAACCTTTACCTGAACAAACACAGACACATTTTAAAAGCTGCACTGAAGAAAAAAAAAAACAAAAACAAAACCCACAACTGTTTTACCTTAATAAAGGGAGACTGTGTGGAAGGAGATTAGGGGCAGGGGAAGGAAAATGTGCAATCTTCGTATAAAAAAAAATGTGTAGACCTATTGCTGGCAGATGTAGAGGCATCAAGTCAATATGGTAACAAGGATCAATATGCCCTCAGGCAAGATATGACTATGACAATGCTGAATGCATGTATAAATTTCCCACTCCAACTAGCTGCCTAGGAATTAAATGAATTCAAAGCAGCCATGCAGAGAGGAGTAAATCTTGAACCTGGTATCCAGCTCAGAGGTGACCAGGGCACCAGAAGACAAGCAGAGGGGCCAGTGGGCCAGTGGGAATACTTCCCAGATGAGCTGGCCCTTTGTGCTCTACTTTCTTTTGTCATCCCTGCAGCCTCGGGTCCACATTCCCTCCAATAGCACCCATCAGGAATGCACAAGATATGTCCAATTTGATATTCATGGGGCTACACCACTAAACTGGCTTTCCCTGGTATTTTATATTTGCAAATTACTTCTCTTTAGTCCCGTACTCCTTTACCTGAGTGAAGAGGAGGCATGTTCCTGAGTCACAGAGGCTGCAGAATGTTTACTGAATGTCTCTTTTCAGGCATTCTTTCAGGAGGGCAGCAACTGATGGGCAGCTGAGGATTGGGAGAATAAAACTTGTGGGGAAATGACCACGTTTGCTTGCTCTTAGGGGAGATCCGCCAGGCCTGGCTGATCTCAAAAAACTCAAAAGGCTGAAGAAACACTAGATTTCTGTAAACTCATTTATGTAGTGATTTTCAAGGAAACCTTGGATAAAGAACATCCATTAATTATAGCCACACATAAATCAAAACAGTTTAGAATTAGAGGTCTTATATTTTTTTTTCCTTTTTTGTAAGTTTATCTTTAAATGCAGTCATTTAACCTCAATTAAAAAGAGAGTAAGTCAAGCAGACACGAGAAATATCTAAGTAACAAGGAATATGAGCACAATAGGTTTTAGGCCAGATTCCTCTTTGGATGCACAAGCTGGTCTCCCACAGATTTCTATGACAGACACATTGACAGCAGTGGGAATCAGGCATACTCATCCAAGGGCATAATTTGGCCCATAATGTATGAGGTTTGTCCAGCTTATGAAAGCAGCAAGCAGTGTATTACAAACACTGCCTCTGTGTAGCTTACTGGGGGTTTAAATCCTCAGTGGCATTTCCTGTGCCTCTAAAACGCATTTGATAAAAATAGCTGAGGCTGCTTGAATCCATACCTGTTGAAAGAACAGACCTGCTAAAAAAATGAAAATTTCTTGCAACAAGGTTATCCATTTAACAGGTTTCTACTTGAATTACCAAACAATTCTCATTTTATAGCCTACCTAAAGCCATGGTGCATCTAGTGTAGAAAGTCCTGTATTTTCCATCCTTGATTCTTAAGCCTGTCTTTGCAAATGTTTTCTAGCCCTGCACGCAGCAATTTTTTTTCACCTGTACCATGGTAATGGCTTATGTAATTATGACTTTGTACATGAGCTGAACTCCCTATGGATGTTTAGATTCCTATTATCTTTAACCTCACCCACCTCTGTCAGTGAACTCTCACCTTGGCAGCTTGTTGGAGGATCAGCTGGTGGCTGAGAGGAGAGCAGGGCACTCTCAGGGGCTGGGAGCTGGTGGGCTGTTCCTTAACCCTTATGGGGGAGCACTGCCAAGGAAAGGAAGGCAAGCAGAAGCCCTTTTCTCTCCAGTTCTGCCCAGCTGAACTGGCATCACCAGAAGCCATTTGCAGCCACCTCTGAGAAACCAGTCCACTCAAATGTGGGATTGGAGGTTAAGCTCACCAGGCTGCGCTTTTTTTTTTTTTTTTTTTTTTTTTTTTTTGCTAAGAGGTCCCATTTGTTGCTTGGGACACTTTGACAAGCCTATTTGAAAAGAAAGTTGACTATTAATTTCTGTTGCTGTTTTTTGCAGCTCCCATAAAATTAATTATCCTTCTTTTCATTGCCCACATGCACTGGACAAAAAATTCAAGGAGCTCTTACTGGTAAAAAATGCTCACCCTAGGATGCTATTAGCATTCTCCTTCACCCTTTCTTTCTCTTGCATATCCTTTCCGCCTGTACCATTAACAGCAGAGGTAGAAGAAATCAGTGTCCCCACAGTGCAAAGGTAAGGCTTCCTTCTGGCTAAGAATGTGGTTGGAAAACTGGTAAACTCAGCACAGGCTGGTCCTTGTAACAGATGGAGAAAAGTCCTGTCACTGTGAGGGACTGACCCCCCAGTTTGACCTGACTGTACTGAAGTCAATGAGAGAAAGTAGGTCTGAGTCTAAATAAAACACAGTTTAAAGCTACTGAATGGAAACCCATGGAAAATTTTTCAAACCCTGCTGAAGCTTTCTGCACAACACAGTTATATATTTAATTTCAATCTGAGGGTTATCAGTTCTTTTAAAATAATTTTCCCTTCTTATAGCTAAATTACCCATTATATGAAAAATAAAAATCACAGCAGAAATGTTACAGTAAAAGTTTTCTGAAACTGAAAAACCACAGGAGGTGTGATAAACCATCTGTAAAATTTTTGACAATTAATTTGAGATCTCAGTCCAATTTCTTCTGGCCATATTAACACTGAGCTAAATAGAGATTTTCTTTCCCAGGAAAAAAATCACCAAGACTGAAACACTGGAGCTTAGTTAACAGGGACCCAGACTGCTAAGATCCAACTTGTTTGCTGAGGCCATTTCTAGTCCCATTGAGCTGCTGGCATTTTTCAGTCACAATGTATTTGCTGGTAGGTTTCAACCCTCATCAGCAATTCTGTGTTAGTGTATGAGTTCCAGCACTCATCCTTTTCCATGGAATTTTGAAACCGACACTGAATTTTGATTTATAGCATTGAACATAAGCTCCATGCATGCTATGTTAAGTGACCATTGAACCAAAACTCACAGTGATTTAAGGTCCAGGATTTCACCAAGGTGTGCCCTCATTCATATGGGCAAGCAAGATCTAAAGTCAATAAAGAACTTGCTATTTTTTCTTTTAGACATTACTGAGGTTTGGATTTTGTGTATGTCACCAGAAAATGAGATCAACAAAAGCAATACAGCCTGCATTGTGTTTTCACACTGTTAAGGATATAAATGACCTCTCTGTATGAGAACCACATGTTAATAAATTTTTGATAGTCTAAATAACTACTTTTTTTTTTTTTTTTTTTTTTTTTTTTTTTTTTTTCCAAAGCAAAAACAATTCAGCCACAGCAACAGAAGAATGAAGTCAAATGAAACTGTAGTCACAGTATTGACTCATTTGGATATTGGCAGAGCAAACCCCCTAGATCAGTGAAAAAAAGCACAATTTGGTGCCCCATTAAAAAACCTAAGCCAAAACCAAAATCAAAACCAAAGAAACAAAAAAAAACCCCTCATATGAAATCAAATTATGCCTAGTTCCTTAATCCAACAATTTACTTAATTTTTTTCACTATCATTTTTTTCCCAACATTTTTCTTCATCTACCTTTGTGCAATTCCAACACTGTACTGCACAAGGTTCCTCTTGTCTTCTTACTCAAGAATGAAGTGTGCATACCAGTTTTGCATGGATGTGTAGGGATAGCTTGACAAACTGTTTTGGGATGAACACAGATGCATTGTGTATAGCGTGTTCTTTATGGTGGAATTAATAGTCATGTCTTTAGATTTGCTTTGTGCATCTCATTCTCTGATGAGATTAAATGCCCATCACTGGTGCAGCAAAGATGGTTCATTTTCCTATGAAGTTCTGCTTTAATTGCCAGAGAGGATTGTGGTTGCTTTTCTCAGAGTTTCTGACCCCAGCAAGATTTTCCTTCTGAAGTACTCACCATCTCCATGTGCCTTTCCTCTTTCCTAGCAGCTGAGGCTGCTCTCTTCTGAACACTAGCTGGATGCAAGAGCACTGCAGGGCGAGCTGTAACTCCAATAGCCAGCTCTGATCCGTAGTGTCCATATGGACAGTATAACTTTACATTAAGGCCTTTCTTTACTGAGTTTGGTCCTGGCCCCATGAGTCAGATTCTAGCTGTCAAGGGATTTGTTGTAAGTAATGGTCATTTGTGTTTCATAATTATCTTGAATAAACACAATTAGTTCCACATTCTGCTGTTTTCTTCCTAAGGCATCTGTAAACATTCTGTACTATTCTAGCAAATAGCTTTTGGCAATCATTAGAAAATAAAAAACCCAAAGCAAAATGGTTCTCAGTGGATCCTTTTAATTTATTCTAAGGAGTGTGCCCAGAGGAGTAATGAGACCTACTAGACAGTAATGGCAAAGGGATATTATCTTTCACTTAGTTAACCATCGTAACCCACTTTGAAGTATCTCCAATCACAGTCCTCATGTGGTTAAAACAGAACATACACTCAAGAGTTTTCACTTCAGGGTTGCTCCAATAAGCCAACCTAATATATTTGGTATAGGAATAATGTAGGCTTCGTCCATTCTTCCATTAAAAAGGATATCCAAAAAACCTAGCAGAAAGTTTTAATAAAATAACAACAAAAAAACCCCAAACCAATCCCCTTATCAAAAAAAACCCAAAAACCAACCCCAGACCAAAAAACAATACTCCCCCTCCCCCACCCAAAAAAAGGAGTGTAGAAATTTTTGACAGCACCAGGCATGCAAAAATCCGGATTTTTTTTCTACATGCTGCTGATTCTTTCTAACCTTTGAGCACTGGATAATTTACTTGTCCTCTCTGTACCCCTTTTATTCTTTCTATGACATAGGGATGTGTAGCATTTGTCCTCTTTTACAATTCTCTTTAGATTGAAAGCACTGCAAAGTCATAGTAATGCCATTCCCTATATAATACTGGCACCAGGTTTATGTACAAGTTAAGTTAATAGGATAATATTTCTCTGAGATAATGGACTCTTTTTTTTCATTTTACATTGTACATTAGAGAAACAGAAAATCAATAGTCCCAGTCTATTAAAAATAAATAAAACATTGAAAAAAAGGCTAATTGAATATGGAGGAAGAAGTGTTGTAGTTCTTGTTCTAGTAAACAGGCAGTTAAAACTAGGAGGAAAGTGTCAATTGGTAAAATTAGCTAAAAAAGTTACTTTGAGTTTTTGCCCTACATTTGGACTATCAAAACTGAGGCAAACTTTTCAAAGCAAATTGCTGAGGATTGCCAAGTTAACAAGCTGTTCTGTGCTGCAAGGGACATATTTATGGACATACTTTCAACAAGACGTACCTAGTGCTACCAAGCTGTGCTGTACTAAAGAGCAGTAAGTATCAGATAAACTGATTTTTTTTTTTTTTAATAAAGGCTTTCACACATGAGAATGATTAAACACAGCTCAAATATTCAGAAGTGTACAAACCTTTCCCTCCCCCCGAACCCACTCCTCTTTTCTGCTACAATAGTGTCTAAACAAAGTGAGAAAACCCAGGAATTTCAAAGATAAGAAAATACAGAATTTTATAAGAATCTTATTAAAAGAAGGCACTGCAAAGTTAATTATGGGTGAGTACTAGGTCTTCAGTAGTAATTCTTACTTTAGTGGGGCTGTGTGTGGCATCTTCAGTGACATTTCAGAGTATTCCTTTTAAATCTATCAGTTCCTTAAGGACTGTGTTTTTAAAATGTTTCACAATCTCTTCTCCAAAAAAAAAAAAAAACAATCTGAAAACTATTTCTAGCTTACATGACCAACAATACTAACACGGAAAGTAAGAATAGCTTGGCAAAGGGCTTACTTCTGGACAATTTTCATTAGGAGCAGGGATTTTAATGACAATTTTCTTCAAAATCAACATCTTGTATGCAAGGGGACAAATTCTAACTACCAAGGCAAATGCTATTTCCAGACACAGGATTGTTTTACACATTCAGGTTCCTTTGCAGCTCCCAGCCCTCAGGAACATTGCTGTTCACAGAAGAGTAAAGTCTGGATACGTGTACCTTTCCCATTGCTGGGAGCTAAGGATGTGCATGAGAGAACCCATTGCTGGGAGGACACTCCTATTCAGACATTTTATGTCTAAGCCCACCTGTGGCATTGCAAAACCTGCCAGAGAAAGTCTACACAGCTCATAAAGAAAGACAACTTTATAGCTAAATACATCATTTGTCTTCGACTTCATTTCTGCTTCCTGCTTCAAATTAGAAATGGTGCAGTGAATAGATTTGTGCACAAAGATTTGTGTCCATAAATGTGTTTCAAACCTAGCTGGGCATTTTGGATCTACTTTGTCCAGAAAGGCTGTGAGCTTCACTGGTATGTGTCAGATCACAATCTTTTTCCTAGGACATTTTTCTGTCTCAGAAGAGACCTATTTTCTGTTTTTGTGCTTCTCAGAATATTTTGCAATGTCCTTCACTAAAGTGCAGGCGCTCAAGATGAAGCTTATTCCAACCGGAACCAGAATGTCACTCACCAGGAGGTAACTCCAAGATATTAGAAGTGCTTGGAGTAATTTTTTTTTCCTGCAGACACTTTCTTTCATGTAACCTTAGCCATGTTTCCACGTATCTGCATTCTCCCATGCCATTGGTACATTGGAAGTACCATATAGAACATGTATGTGCATCTTCATTTAGCCTGTTTATCAGATGAAGTAATTCTATCCAGTACACCATTAAACACTTCTGAAAGAAATAAACCTATCAAAATTTTGGGGTTGTGAATGTATTTCAGGTTTAGTTTTCATTATTTTAAACCACAGAACTCCTAATAATTGAGAAGAAGAAAAAAAAATTAAAGAAAAGGAATTTGAATTACAGGAGTGTAAATAACAGAATTTAATCTAAGTAAGTGATCTGCATGCAGCACAAAGCCCAGAAAATTGAAGAATGTTTTCACACTTTCCTTCTGGACTCCTACTGTTCTCAAAAAATGATTTAGTATTTACCTTTAAAGGTAACCTTAACCTTAGGGGCTTTTTGGGAGATATATTGATTTAACTATAGCAAACATAACAACATCCCTTACTGAAACATCTGAAAATACATTTATTCCAGGGCCTAAAAGTCAGATTCCTTCTTTTTAAGTACAAACCTGGGTTTTGGAGGATTTTTCCCTCCTAGTTCTGGTAAGAGATATTTAAGCAGAAAGAGCAGCTTGTTTCCTTGACAGCAGAGAACCAACTGTTTTGGTTTTCTTTGTTCCATGTCTGTTCAACATACTGTATCCATAGAAATAGCTGCTGTCCCAGAAGTTCAAGCATTTTGTATTATTTATACCCAAAGATTGAGTTAATGCTACCTTAACTTTGCGGAGTTTTTATCATAAAATTTCAGAAAGGAAAAATAAAAAAAAAAAGGAAGCAAAGGTTCCCAAGGCAACGTTGTACATTCTGTATGTTTTCTGATTTATATTTAACATTTCAAAAATATCGATATCAAGCTACGCATTTAAGAAATAAAGACAAATGTAATGTAGTGCTTATAAGCCACGTTGCTGACTGTGACAATGGAAACTGCTGCTTTTGCTTTTGCCATTTTTGTGACACATAATGTGATGAACTGCTAGTTTTCAGTAGACCTAATACTTCACCAAATATTTCCTCTTGTTTCAGAAGTGAAGAAATGTGAAAAGAAGCACTCTAAGTTTTATATTTGCAGGCCAGGGTCTCACTTTTGAGACAAAAATGCAGCTGATGAACTGTACCTGCAAGCAATCCCCTATCTTCCCTCCCCCCTTCTCAGCCTCATGCACCACCCAGCTCCAACCCTGCACATAAAACCATGTAAACTGCAGCTTTTTGCACTCTGTGAGCTGAGGGGACAAATATTTCGAAGATAAAGATTGGAAAGGTCTTAGCCAAGACAAGGGTGAGAGCCTTGGGCTCCATGTTCTCCTCTAACATGGCATTTTACAAAGACACCTCCAACCACGTGACAAGTTTTGCAGGGAAGGATGACTCCCAAAGAGCTATGAAACAGTGAGAAGGGATATGGCAACGAGGTTATAACTGAAACAGATTTGTAACTTCTGCTCCCATCTCCTTTGCCTGTAGTTGTTTACAAAACACTGGGTGTGCATGTGGAAACCCCAAAAGCAGCTCCTGCCCTCCTGAAGAACAAGCCACCCTCCAGGTTTCAGAATTCAGATGGTTCCCTGTTGTGAGCACCCAGGCTGCTCCATGATGGCTGGTGTATGGAAAGAGGCTTAATTAAACCACAAATCACACAATTCCAGGATGAGGCCTAACTGCTATTTGACTCAGGATGGGCTTGTTTTTCATTTTTCTCCAGAAAACAAGCCACCTCCCAGCACTGCTCTACCCAGCTCAGAGTGGTTCTCTTGGCGACCCTCAGGTGATGAAGCAAGGAGGGGGATCTGTGATGGGGCCGGCTGTGCCGTGGGAAGTGTGAACCCCCGTGCACGCCTGGCCTTCCTGGGCTGTGGAATATTGATGAGCTGTGAAAAAAAGCAGTGAGGTTTGCTCCTGTGATCTGCTGTGCCTGCTAGCTGTGTCTCTCTGTATATATGTATACATGTTTACGTGTGTGCTAGTGTGGGTGTAAGTACATATTCTCAAAATATAAATAAATATAAACAAGCATGCGTGCACATATCTGCACAAATATTTATACAGATTTAAAAAAAAATAGGAAGGTGAAACAGTGATGGAAATCAGTGTTTTTTTCAAAGGACCCACTCTGAACGGGGGAAAATGCAATGGCAATGGATTTTTTTTCCCCTGAACCTCAGCTCAACTTCACAAAACCCGATTTCCAACATGGCCTTCATACAATTGCTTTTATCACTTTCTCTCATTGTGTCCTTATGTACAAGGGTAAAGACTATTCTACTGCATCCAAGTACAGTGTGCTAAAGGGAGGGTGAGCAGTGGGGAGCCGTGCCTGTGCCACTGTCCTTTGCCTGTTCCTGATTCCATGGCCTGAGGCAATGGTTTGCATTTTTAGGACAACAGCCGGCTATCTGCAAGCAGGAGACCACTCGTCAGGCTTCATTACTGCACACAAAATGACACTAGTGAGCCTGTGGTCACAACTGTGCTTATGGTGCGCTGAAAAGCCATTACATCTCATTGCAACAAAAAACTGCACGAATGTACAGGCTGACCAGCCCCATAAATTGCCAAAAACCTGACAGGTCAGCTTATTTATGCAATGTAGTACCTGCAGTAAAATTTTCTGGATAGAGCAATAGTAAGGGATTAGGAACTAAATAACCTTTTCATCTAAGGTGTTACAGTTTAATAGGCAATGCTTCTGTTTCCTTTATTAAGTACTGAGAAAATAAAGAATTTCATTCTGCTGCATGCTTGCTGCATTAGGCATGGTCAGCTGAAGTGTCTTCTTCTTCTTCACATTAACAACCCTAAAGCATAGTTAAAATCTAATGACTAGCATGAATGGATTTTCATGTTTGATGTTATTTTTCATTGTTTAAATTTTTGGTATTCTACAGATCACATTGACATATCTGACATACAGCATTTTACTTAACTGTAAGTGAACTGGTTTCTGCTATAATTACAGACATTATTACTTGTTTAAGTCAGGCAATGAGTATATCTAATAATGTTGCATGTAAAGGGTAAAACTGAAAGAGACAAAGAAAATGCAGCTATTAGGATTCTGGAACATTCCCTTCCAAAGGAAATTCATATTGTAATCTGGCTAGCATTTATTTATGTGGCATATAACTGGTACTCATTGGCAAGTGCTGTGAACAAAAGAATTCTGGGCCAGATTCTGATCTTGTGTGCATGCTTATGTACACATATAAAGAGAGAGAGAGAGGGTATCATTTTATCCTGGTGAAGCAAGATAAGAAGACCAATTGTGTTGCGGGAAGTCAGATGCCATAGCTGGGGAAAGCAGAGGGGCTTCCAAGTCCACGGTGGCTTTCTCAAATGATCTTACTTCCTTGGCATAATTTGTTGATTGTAGTTATAACAATGTTGATTAACTTTAGATCTGTGATGGAATTGTGTCAGTGCATGGGCATTGTAATTGAGCTGAGCAACAGGATGTTTCCTTATCAATAAAACTGTTCCTGTACCCATCAAATGTTAATACATGTTTTCCTTTCCTCAAAAATATGTTCCTCTTCATATCCTAGGCTACAAATACTCACAAACATGCATGTGGTAATTGGTGATTGTGATGGAGAGAAACTCATTATTGTCAAAAATTCTAACTGTTTCTTCCAAGTGGAGGGGTTTAACCATAAGTCTTGCACTCCACTTCTTAGTGGATGGCAGAGCTCTGTAAAGCACATATTTCTATTGCAATAATATCTGGCCCTCAAGCTGAGCTCTTCACTTTCTTCAAATGTAAAGGACATTGAGTATATTAAAATATGGGGGAGGGGAGTTGTCTGCAGAAAATACTTCAGGGGACTCAGCCATGTGGATTGAACTTTACCTGGAAGCTGCATTAAAGTTTTCCAGGGCCTCTGGGGTTCAAAAAATCTAGGATGCTGTCACATTGATTAAAAATCTGGGTCTTGACAGAAGGTCCATCAGCTGTAACTTTGAAGGCCACGGACATGATGATGGAAGTATAAAAGCAGGCCATGGACCTGTGAATGGTAATACATTACTTTAAAAAGATTGATATACTGCAATACCTATCAGTAAGAGGGACTAATCTGTCAGAGGTTTTTCTGCATTTTGTTGTTGATTTTCTCCTGTAGTGACTCTTTCCACAGATACCAAGTTATGTAGACATTGGCATCCTGTAATGTGCTTCTTCACAGCACATCCAGAGCAATGTATAGGTAACTGCTTTCAGCAGTTCACACTACTGTCAATTAAGTGGAAATTCTAATAAAAACTACAGAGTTGCTGTTATTGTATCCAAACTTAGTGATCGAGGATCCATGAACTTGAGCTTTTATAGTTCATTCCAGCACTGCTTTTGTCTTGATAGCTTACATGCAACCTCTAAAAAATGTCATCATTTCTAGAACCTGGAGTGTAGAATTGTCCAATAGCTAGAAAAACTGGACTGACCATTTGAGAGCTACACTCAATACTCTTATGACCTATATTGGCCAGGACTCACCAACTGTCCTTGGGGATGTGGAGAGCTTTGATTTCTTTTTCCCGCTTACAAAAGGAAAGCCCTTTTGTGCTTGACTTCACCCAGGAAAGTTGCTGCAGGATTGTTTCTTAAGAATGACATTACACAAGTCTCTTGGCGTGACCAGCTGGGCACACGTGCTCCTGGTTAAAAAGAATTTCACCAGGTGAAGATCCCTGGCCCTGGCTGAGATTCTGTAACAGAGGAGGTACCTGGTGCTAACCAGCAGCTCTATGAAAGAACAGGGAAGTTACCCTGTCAATCTGCATAAGCCATCTCCATGGCACCTCATTCTCATTTTCAGCAGAGATGTGACATTACCCACTTCCCTAAGGTTGCACCTGAGGAGCACAAGAATCACATTTGGATATCTCCACTGGCATGGACTGTGTTGTGGAATTAATGCAAGGGTGACAGGAGATGGGGACTCTTCTGGTCTTTAGTCTCTTCTGCTTTATAGTCTAATGACTATTTTAATTTCAGGAGTTTAAACATGGAGCCAACTCTGACCTCAGAAAAACTACAGGTATACAGACTGTAGCAAATCAGCCTCATCAGTTCAGAAGGGGCAACCTGCACCTTTAGCCACTGTGTGTTCAACAGCGTCTGAGATAGCTGCTGGGCAGTAGGATAACACCAATGGATTAAGCAAAAGGAATACCAGCAGCTGGTCTATTGTAATTCTCCATGCACAGCACCTCCTGGAGCCCAGGATTCTGGAGCTTAAAGGTAGGGATAAGAGTAACAAATACTTAGAATTTATGTAGTGCTACAGCTTATGTGTTATATATGCTGCCTGTATCTTGAAAAGTGACCACAACATCCCAGTGTAGGAAGTAGATTTCAAGAGATAAGGAAAACTAAAGTAGAAAGCTAGTAATGTGTATTTGCGTGCAATGAAAGCAATATTTCCTGGGCCTGCTGAATATCTTTCCCAACCATCTTCCAAGGAATCTATTGCTCTAAAACCAGATCAACTGTGGGCAAGACCAATGACGACAGACAAGGCTTCTTGCGCTACTTAGCATCATCATGGTTTCTCTTCTGACATTTGTCCTTCCTCACTGCTCTGGGGTGTATGTTGGGATATATTTTTATGGAAAGTTAAGTTGACCTATTCAGTGAACCAGGGAGCAAGCACACAAGAGATATGATAATTTGACTTCTGTGTTTCTCAAGTTGCTGAGGCAGTGGGCCTCTGGAACACCTACAGTAAGGACAGCAGCTGAACTCCCTGACTGTGCAGTGGGATGAGCATTGATATCCTAAACAATGCAATTGGGGAGAAAAAAGTAGATTTGACAAGTCTTCTGTGTGGTTATTGTGCAGTACTAACACATGTACTAATTAATACAGGTATCACATGCAGGGCTTGGCAGCTCAATCTCTCAGCTCAGCTGTGAATTATATCTCCCTGCTTCAAGCACCAGTCCCTCAAAAGCAAGTGCAGCTAATTTTGCAGAAGAGGAAAAATTTTCAATTGAAAATTCAATTTTCAATTGCATTTCAATTTTCAATTGTGATTTCACTTCCCCTTTAGCTTGCAAACAAAGCGTATCAGTTATGCTGTGTGATGGGAAGGCCATACAACCTTCAGCTGAATTCAGGATCTTTGCCCCATCAGGAATCCTAGGTCACTAGAGATGCCCTGATTCCATTTAATGTAGTTATTTTCCTCAAGCAGACACCCCTCAAGCAGCACATGCTTGAGTCAGCAATAGGTGGTTCAAGATGAGAGAGATATGCCCCACAGATATTTTCAGCAGTTGGCATGAATAGAAGAACCCAGAAAAAGAGAAACGAGATCCTAGACCCTGGTACACTCCCATCTCACTTCTACTCCTGCATCAAATCCTGAAATATTTTCTGCAGCCAAAAGGTCTGGCTGAGTTTTTAATGGTCATCAGTTTTCCACTCATCCATGTCTTCAAACTTTTTTAGTGCTGTAGGGATAAGAGGTTTTTGCACTACCTACAGAAAATTATGACATAATAGTGGTGCTGTAGAAAACTCTCAAATATACAGATATTTCAATTTATTTTAAGTGTTCCATCTGGAATATCATAATGCACTATTTACTGCTGTTCCTGTATTTAAAACTGATAGGCTCCACTTAGAGTAGCTGTTAATATAATAACCAATGGGGGACACACTGATGTATAACTTAATATGGCAGCCTTTTAAAAGCTCCCAAACTCATTTCAGCTTCAAGTTTTGCACATGTGCAGCCCTACAATTTCTAGGGCGAAAATCCCCCTTAAAGCCCAAGGTTATCACCTAAAACAATCTGGCCTAGGAACGCTGTGTTTGCCAAACACCCTGATGTGTTGCCTTTAAAAATCTTGCAAAACATGGGTTCCAGATGTGGGGTTTCTTTCATCATATCAAAAGTTATTCCTTCTTTCCCTTTTCATTCCTACCCCTTTATAACTCTAAATAGTTAGTCTTCATCACTGGGATTGGTTTTTCACTCAAGATTACACTGAAAACTGCTGAAATCAGCACAGAAATACAGACCAAGACCCATGGTTGTCAACTCAAAATTCTATGTTCTTCTCTCAGGGCACTAGTCTGCTTTCATGAAGCAAATATGGGGCAAAACCACCATGCTGATATGAATTAAATGAACACCATGCTGGCATGTAGAAGTTTATTGCCCAGGAGACAGCTGGAGTCATCTTTATCAGTGTTCTATGCTATCAAGACCTCAGAAAATGTGCAGAGGAGCAGCACTAGGAAAAACTGTCACCACCTTTTTCCATGACAGGTAGCACTACAGGAAGAAGCATAAGGCTTTTCATGGTAGAAATGAAAAAAATCTGATAGGGTAAGCTTTATTGTATCGGGGTGCTTTAAAGAACAGATTAGTAAAACACTCCCTTGCTGTCACTGCCACCTGCACTCCTCAGCTGTGGCATAACCAGTCCTGTTTGGGGGCAGGCCATTTGGACTTTTGAACTCTCTCCTGTTCTCATTTGTATTGAAAAATACTCTTGATGAGGAATTTAACCTGTTACTACATGGTAAAGAGAATTGTAAAACTGGAGAAGATCAAATAGTGGAATGCAATAGTCTGCCTTCACTTCCTTGGCCCACAGCCCTGTTCTCTATCACTGCTCATCACTTGTTCATCTAATCATTTCCTTCACCTGATTTTCAGATGCTCTGATCTCTCACTTTCCTCTCTGGCTTGAACAGGAACAGACAACACCCAGCCCTCAGAGTTTCTGATGAAACTGGCTTAAAAGGAATTACTTCTCTGTCAATGAAACTGAAAGCACATTTTTCAGCTCCTTCTCTCTCGCACCCTCTTTTTCTCAGCACTCATCCCCCTCCTGCTTTAGGGTACTTTAATGTGATAAGGTGTGATGCACAGTTAATCGAAGCTGCTGGTTTAGAATTATTAGTGAGGGCTAGCTAACACATGCACTGTATGCACATATTTTAGCATTACCTTTCCAGCACAGTCAAGTCTGTCAAAGGAAGTATGGCTTTATTTTACAGTTTTCCATTATGTTTAATGTTTTACACCTCAGGAATATTTTATAAGTAGGGCATAAGTTGTAAGAGCAATTGAATTCGAATCAGATGCACAGTCTAACTCCAAGTCCCCTATTAACTTTTTCATCTCCCTGCAGAAGTTGTTTCTGTCCATATTTTTATTTCAGCTGGGCTGAGTGGGAGAAAGAACTCTAAGGGAGGTCTTAGCAGATGGTTGTCACAAACTGCATACGGCAATTGAGAATTAGTGTGCAAGCATATGCAACCTGGTACAGTATGAAACATTCCAGCATATGAACACTGAAGTAAATCAAGCTTGGACAGGATTTTTTTTTTTTTATGATGAAAATTAGGATTTAGTTTCTCTATTCATCTACGCATATGGATCTCAGGCTTTCACAACATATGGGGCCAAACTGTGGACTTCGGCATGACACCGTGGAAATCTAGGTAGTTTAACTTAGAATGAATTTGGTTCGCTAAGTTTAATGTAAAAATAAAACATGCACAAATACAAACACAGCCATTGTGTGTGTGTGTAGGTATTATATGTGTATATATAAAACACCTAATTTAATCTTCATCATTCCCCCTACTCCACACACTCTCTAAATAATCTGTGAAAGAAACCCAGTGAAGAAAAGAATGAAGAGGAAAGGGGTTCCAAAAATTATAACTTGGGTACATATGCTGTTTGATTTCTTTTTCCTTTAGAGAAGCGGCACATTTTCTGGAAAAAAAAAGACTTAAACAGGAGAAATATCAAGGGGGTGAGCACACAGGCTTTAGTAGGTCATGCTTTAAACAAGCAGGAGAAAGGTTTTTGATATCCTGCCTTGAGATACAGCAATGCTCAGGTGGGTCTCTGGCTAAACTGGGGTTCAGGTAGCATTTTTTCTGTCCCTGTGCCCTGCTTTCCAGACTGCAGGAGTAACCCTGATCCAGACTGGTGTCACCCACCTCCCCACACCTGCATCCCTCTCTTCTCTATGTGTTTGGGATGTGGAGCAGGGGAGCAGAGGAGGGGTTTCAGGAACAAGTTTTGCTGTGAGAGTCTCCTGGAAAATATGCCTTGGTACTTTCTTCACCTTGCCACTTGTCCTTCTTGCTCAGTTGTGGTGGAAAAATAGAACTGAAATGGAGACAGGAAAGAATGCAAATACTGGCACAAAAGGAAATACTGAATTACATATTGGTCGACCAAAACACAAATCAACTCAAAACTACAGGAGTCCACCAACATGCACATAAATCATTTATAACGATAATCCAAGGCTGGGTCCAAATCTCATTAAAGTATATGAATCCTTAATCTATTTTGGCAAAAAAGAGCCAATACACATTTTTTCTTTTTATCATAAATTACAGTTCTGTGGCACTGTGCAAATATTACCAAGCTGTAAGACAGCTGTGCTCCATTAAAATGTGTAATGGTCGCTGATTTCTTACAGCACATGGTCATCAGGCTGAATCTACAGCCAGTAATTAGGAAGATGAAATGTTTAATTGTGCCTTAATTTTGATAAAATTTATCTGTCACACATCCCGTAGTCAAGCAGTATGCTCACAAATCAATGTCATCAGGCCTGAGCAAGAACTGAAGCACCACACTCTTGTTTCTGACAGATTCATTTGAATATCAAACTGCTCCGGATGAGCCACTAGACTAGCAAAACAAATAGTAACTTTCCTGATGAGCACAGCTTCTGTGGCGCATCTCGCCACCTAGGCTAAAAGACACAGAGGTCAAAGCAAAAGGCAGGTAATTGCCACTCAGCTCATGCTCAGCAAGTTCCCTGGGCACAGTAAACCACTTAAAATGTTTTAAAAGAAAAAAAACTTCTTATTGACCTCTTGAACCAGGCAAAAGGGTTGTGAGCTGGAGGAGTCAGGCAGTAGTTCTCACTTCTTGTTTGCCCCCCCTTATTTGTTCTGCTGGAAAACCATGCAAGGCAAAGCCAGTGCCCATTGTGTAGGCGAGAGGCAATCACTCACTTCCCTGCTGGCAGTACAGCAGTGCACATTACAGCAACCAGTCATGTGCAGATTATTACCACACATATGCATTACTATTTTCTTTTTCTTTTTTTTTTTTTACACCAGAGTCCACATGGCATGTCAAAATGGCAGTGCCCTGCCTGAATAGTGCCCAGTTCCATTTTTAAAAAAAATGCATGCTTTGTGTTTAACACATTCAAATATGGGACTCCTTCCTATCTTTCTTTTTCTTTCTTTCTTTCTTTCTTTTCTTTCTTTCTTTCTTTCTTTCTTTCTTTCTTTCTTTCTTTCTTTCTTTCTTTCTTTCTTTCTTTCTTTCTTTCTTTCTTTCTTTCTTTCTTTCTTTCTTTTTCTTTCTTTCTTTCTTTCTTTCGCTTCCCTTCCCTTCCCTTCCCTTCCCTTCCCTTCCCTTCCCTTCCCTTCCCTTCCCTTCCCTTCCCTTCCCTTCCCTTCCCTTCCTCTCTTTCCTTTCTTCTTGCTTTCTCTTGGTCATTTATTTCTCTCTCTTTAAATCTGACTAATAGGAACCCTACCCAAGATAGACCAACTACTTTACTGTGCTGGTGGGCACATTGACCCCTGCTCCAAAATGTTTCTTGATTGTTTTCAAAGAATCATTCTTGATTCTTGATATTTCCCCCCTGTGCTACTGAAGGATACAGTTGCAATATAGCAATACCCCCACTACAGATTAATGAACATAAGCCTTCCGTTCCCTAAGAGAAAAGATAACCCGTAAACTTCAGATCCTGTAGGTGACCCACAACAGAATGGTCCATAGAGACTCAGGGAAGCAAGGAAAACATTGGTCTTCCTGTGGGTCACAGCACACCAGAGCCCACCCAGTGACCAGGGTGGCGTGAGTGGGAGCAGTTGTTATCACCTCCTTGATTTGGAGCAAAGCCACACCAATCCTCAGTTATCATCAGATGGTGTTGATTTTGGAGAAGCTTACCTCCACTTGTTCATTGGACCAAACTTTCTGGTGTTTGGAATCTGTTTTTTCCCTTTTGTACCCACTGGAGCGTAAGTCTGAGGCCAAGAGTACCATTTTCATTGCCCTAAATTATATCCATGTACACACAGCCATGGATTCTGCAGAGAGCTGTAAACAGAAGGTTATTGAAAAACAGGCAAGAAAGACAGCTTTGGTAGCACCTGCAATTCTGATTCCAATTCAGGCAAAAACTTAGGACAATGTTCAGTACATTTTTAAGACAGGAGATTGCATTTATTGGGTAGCTTACGTATTTTCTCTACAGTACAGTCAGGTGTTTGTCCTTGTTTTCTGAAATCTGAGAGCAGGTTTTGCTAACCCTTCCCTGTTTACCTTCAAGTTGATTGTAGTGTCTCTACAGCTTTTCTACCATTCATACTCCAGACCCAGAAGATCCTCTAGGATGACTGATCAAGTGTCCTGGCTGGGTTGTTCTGTGATGCCTTGTTATCCCTCTCTCTGCTTAACCTTCACATGAGCTTGATTTTGAAAAGTCTAAACATGAGGGACCAGAAAGACAACTTCTCTGCAATAGAAGTCATAATTAATTGTATGAATATGTTCCTGTCTTGTTTGTAATCATCTCTCTGTTGCATTTCTGCTTTGAATATAAAATGTTTATGTCTTATCAATGATGCCTCTGACACTGCCTCAGTCTTAATCTGAAGCATGCCATTTATCTGAAATGAGGTTTTTTTTTTCTCCTGATAGAATTCTTGCATTCTTTTCCATGACCAGATGCCAGCTTCAGCAAATGTTGGAGGATCACAGGCCTGGCCCCTGTTATCTTCTGTAACATATTACATAACATTTTGATTTTTCAAATTTTCAAAAAAAAATTTTATGTAATCAGATTTGCAGTCTAAGAAGAAGGTAAATTCTTTGAAAATCAGTTAGCTGGTGTGAGCAGGTCAGTTGTTGGGGTTTCTTTCCTACTTAGAAACATAAATTTATTGGTCGATACTAACTGCTTGCATCAAATAGAAAGCTCCTGCCTTTCTTTAAAAAAACATACATATGGAATATTCAAAATATTGTAAATATTTTAAATCTTGTAAATATTGTACAAATATAATGAGTGACAAAAAGTCCTAAAATCACCCAAGGATATTATCCTCCTTGAAAATCTCACAATTTTGTCTGCAAAATCAACAATAACTGAAATATACAATCTAGTTAAGCTCACCAGCTCTTTCTACCCTATACAAAAGCCTAAGAAGAAAAGTGCTTCTAACCTATTAGGCAAGAATGTACTAAAACAATCATTTTATATTAAAAAATCGTTGAATAAATATGAAGGATTTTTAACAATGGAGAAAATTATCTGCCCTTCAGTCCTCTCAGATTTTAGTAGTACTGTTATGCAACATTTGGATGCATCTCCTGTACTTCATGACAGAGAACTCTTAACAAACATTAGTTTGGAGTAGATGTGATATCTTCAATTGTAAGTGCTGGAAAGGAAGGCAGAAGATAATTCACCACTGCTTTCATTTCATTAACCTCTTCTGAAATGTTCTTGCTCTCCTTTATTCTTTCTTATATTTCACAACAGTACTGGAGGTTATAATAAAAAAATATGTATTTTTTGAATGGTTTTTCAGTTTTGTTTGGTTGGGTTCCAGTTCTTTGATGTTAATGAGACTACATATTTTAATAGTGATTATGACAGTGTTAGAAGCCTGTAATCTGTCAAATCCTGTAATCTCTTTTAGCTAAGGTTTCTTATATAATTGTCTGGTTTGCTTATTTGCTTACTTAAATTATATGAACTTAATGCCTTCTTGCTACATCTCAAGAAATAAAGCTGGCAATCAAAATATTTTTGATGACTAATCTCAAGGTCTTTGAGGCAGTCAAGCATAAAGTTATAAATTCCATCTGAGAAAGACAAACAAGCAGGTATCTGTGCTGTTACCATTAGTGTTACCAGAAGATGATAGTCCTTCTTTTTCTTTTTTTGTAGTTATTTGGATTTTTTTTTTCTCCAGACAATCAACAACAGGGTAAATTTTCAACTCAGCATGAATAAAGTTTGTGGTACTTTTTTCATCAGTTTCTAGATCAATGTAAATGATCTGTAGCCAGAATCATAATGCAACCTGTTCACACCCAAGCAGAAGTCTCATCATTTGCATTAAAAGTTTTGCTGTTTGAGGAGTGTCAAAGACCTTTCATTATTTATTTTAGACTACCTATCCACACAGAAAATGAAAAATGGGTGCCTGCCACAGACAGTTCACAGCCTGGCTTTCTGAAGAGACAATACAGATGATGGAAGGAGACAAATAGTGTGGGCAAGTGAGGAAATAAAAAAAAATTGAAAATGTTTTGCTGTGTAAAAAATAGACTCCCCTCTCTCTGCTTAGTCATTGTCAATGGGCATTCTTCTGCTGACACTGTGGTAAAAACTAATTGTAAAGATGTAATTACAGGAGCATAACATGGCAGATTTCTGGATTTAGACAGAAACTTTTCCCCAAGCATAACAAGTGTTATTAACAAGAGAGTAATGATGGTCATTGTCAAAATCACTGAATTTCTGAGTCAATATCAGCCCTTTCAATGTAGTAGTCTGTGATTAACTTTTCAAATCCCAAAGTATTAATTCCTTCAGATAACTTCCAACTAAAAGAAAGATTCCCCTGTAACCATAAATACGATCATTCTGCAATTTAAATAAGATCAAAGCTTATGCCTTTAATTATTCCTTCACACCATTCTAGTCCAGTTCCAATTTGCAAAGGGGGAAATCAGTATGAAATACATCAAATACCAACTTGGGTTAGTTTGTGCCCATCAATTTTGCTTGCATATTATGCCTCTTCCTCAGTCTTTTTCTCCCAACTTTATGACTGGCAGAATATGAAGAAGACTGGCTTTCCCATGAGAAGATCCTTTAAGGTCAATCAACTGCCAGTGGATGTAGCAAGCTGCTTTAAATACCTCCAATTGCAGGAGGGCTCTAGGACTGCAAAGTTTGTGATGTTAAAAATGAAGTGCTCATCTAGTTTTGGTGTTTGCAAATGAGGTGGCACAATGCTACATCATTGATCTGCAGAAGTTACAAGCATACAAATTGATCATCAGTAATATAAAGATGTTACACAAACCTACATTTCACTTGGCAGCAACTGAACCAAAAAAATTCATTAGAATTCAGCAAACATGCTAAAATAGTCCAACAAATTGTGTAAATTAACATATTAGAGGTCACAGCTATCACAGCCAATGTCATAATCTTACTGGAGAATAGTACATTGTCCTGCTAAGACACCAATGGAAGGAAAAAAAAATCTATATGTTTTTAAATCCTCACCTATTGGGGATCTTTTTAACTACTTTTTTAAAGACTCAGGAAATTAGTATCCATGGGTCAGTAGAGTGAAAACTAAAATGTTTAGGAATGACTGCAAGGTGTACAAAGAAGACTTCAAAATTATTTGGAAAGAAAATAATGTGCTGCTTGCATAAAACTAGTCATTTTACAATAGCTTTTTAATATGTTTTTCCTACCTATACCTTTTGGTCATTTCTTTGTGCATAAAAGTGTATAAAAGTATTCAGCTATATAAGTATATGAGTACCACTAATAAGAAGCTAGTGATAAATAATGCCTTTTTTGTGTATGAATTTTTTTATTCATCTGATCAGAAAGGAGGAATAATGCAAGACCATGGAGCTCCCAAAGAGGGAAAAGACATTTCAAATAATTTGCAGTTAAACAAATAACTTTTGCTGTTTGCAGTATCAGGATACAGCATTTCATGTGCTGACAAAAATCTAGAAAACATCAACTGTTTTGAGGAAAGCCCTTAGAAAAGAAGGGTGAAGTCTGTTGAATACATTTTCAACATAAACTGTTCATCCATTTCTATTTAGGATTTATTTCTTAGCACCCCGGTTTAGAAGGCTAGAAGCCAATACTTGGTTGTAGTCCAACAACATCCCACATCCCCCAGGCAGATGATTTTACATTATAATAAATTAATATATTTTAAAACCATAGCTACACATGAACCTAAAAAACCCATCTGCCAAATAAGGTGCCCCTACTCCTAGGGCAGTATTTGGAGCCTTGCACAGGAAGGTAAAAGGAGCACTAATTTTAAGGAATATGCTTAAATTCGGGATTTTCTGGATTATCAGAACTTGGCACAACCCCAAATTTCTGAAAGCTGCTTTCTCAGAAAAATGGGCTCCACAGTACTGACAGCGGGAACAAAGCCGCATCTCCAGCCTGCGTAACGCAGTGTCCATCTGGACAGTGGCCACGGCAGCGAGTGACGGGGGCTAGTGTGGGAGTGAGTCCAGCCTCCAGGTCCCCACTCCAGTGAGCCGGTGGTGGCACACCTCAGCAGAAGAGGCAAGGCTCGGGCCAGCCAATCTGCCTCTCTGCAGTTGTATGGGCTACATACCATGACACCACAAGCTGCCAGGCTGTTGCCCGCAATGCTCTTCCCCGGCAGTGCGTGCCCAAGCCCTGCCACGCCTCTGCTCTGTGGATTTACCCTCACTGTGGAGGGGGAGCAGGAGCTTTGTCCTAGGAAAGGACAAAAACCCTCTCAGACCTGTTGGACCTTTCGTTACCAGCTGTAAAAAAATGAAAGTAAGGAAGCAAATGCAGACATCATGGAGCAGTTCCACAGTTACAATAAAAAGACATTCAATTTATACTGTGTCTTAAGACAGGCTCAGTGTCTAAATTCTTAACCTGCCTGGTGAATATGACATTCCCCAGTCCAACGGTGTGCTGGGGACATATCTGCCACACAATCACAATGTTGCTCCCTCTAACAGGGAACACTGTTAGATTTGTCGTATGTGCAATAATTGGCTTTTGTTTGAGCTACTTGGACCAGAAAAAAAAAACAACTTCTCCTGCGCTGACCCTGGGCGCCAGCCATATTGAAGAGTGAAGGGTTGTTGGCCTGCGGTGCCAACATACTCCACCTTCATGGGGAGGCCATGCCCCTCACGCTCCAGCAATGCCAGACGGCGCTCGGATGAGGCGGGCTGGGTCTGGCAGGTGGCGGCACAGGAGGTAGTAAGTGAGAGCAGCACAGCATAACTGGCTGAAGCGAAGCAGTAGAATAATATTCTCGCGTCCTCAAAACTGTAGGAGTGTTTTTGACTTTGACTGCTTCCAATACCTAACAAATATGAGATCATGGCTTCTGGCATAAAAAGGACGCGTTCGTTGCCATGCCGGTGAGACTGCCAGTGGTGGGAGGAGGTGTCACCTACCCTGTCCCAACAGGTAGTCCATTGACTTCAAATCAGCATCAACTCCTCCTCTGTATGTCGCCCCAAAGTGCTTTGTATTCACCCAGTCAGCACCCATGCAAGCCAGCAGCTCCCCCAAAGGGGTCCTTCATGGTGCAAATCCCCCTTTATTTCGAAGTGGGAAGGGCAGTGTGGTACGCAACCTCCCAGTCTGGCTTTGTTTGCTGTTTTTAACTCTTTGAAGCAAATAACTCTTTGTTTTTGAAATGTGCTCCTTCTAAGGAACACAGACCTACAGAAGCAAAAGAGCAAAAATTGAAATGTGAAAGCACTGGCAGATGAGCTTACAAGCACTGGGCCCGAACAGCCAGAAAACTTCACTATGCAATAAAAATCCATGAATAATTGATTTCACTGGCTGAAATGAAGATTCGTTTTTGAAAAGCTGGTTTTGGTACAAAAATAGAAATAAACTGGACAGAAAAATGTTGCAGCACAACCTTTTAACAAAGTCATTCTCCAAAATGTGTACAAACACCCATTTTCCAGTTCTAAATATTTCAACACCTAAATTTTTTTTTTTTGCCAAAAACTGCTTGTATCTGCCAGATAATTTAAAGGAGGGCAAGTTTGAAGCAGGGTTTTGCACTCTGGAGGATCTATCTATTCCATCAGTAACTGTGTCTGTGATTCATGGATGAGATTGCCAGAAGGTAGGATAAAGGGAATGGCTCTAAACTTCAGTGACACATGTTGTTCTGTTGAATGCCCAAAATCAGAGGAGAGAGTATGTGCATGTGTGCAAATGCGCGTGTAAAAAATATCACAAATTCATTTCATCGCGCTGATATTATAGGATGCCATTAGAAAATAGGATATATTTGAATGCACTGCAGTTATAGTGAGATTATAGTAATGACCTGTGCTTTATGAATCCTCCAGAACAATTTGGCCTTTCATTTGGCTAAACATTTGGCCAACACAGTTCTGAGATACTAAGGAAGAAGGAACCTGGTCAGAAATGTGCAGGCCCAGTAATAGCACAATGAATGAGACATCCTGCATGCACCAGGAAGAGCATCAGCCAATAAGGATTTTGGATGACTTCTATATACACCAACTGAATCAAATGAGTAGTCTGAAATGAAGGGGGGGGGGTTCATTCTGTTATTTGGTGTCTAAAGCAAAGAGAGAAAATAACATTGATTGAAATAGCAAATTTCTTCTTGTTCTTTCTGCAAAGAATTCTCCCACCAATGGAGTCTGGTCCAGGCACAAGAATCACAAGTATGCCAATGGAAGGTAATCTGGGAGTTGGCCAGAAAACCAATAAAGGGCCCACAGGAACTTGATCCAGACAAACTTTTTTTTGTCTTAAAAAAATACTTGCAAAACAGAGACTCGTTGCTGCTTTCATGGGCTTGCTGCTGATTTGATCCATTTCCACTTGCAAGCCTTCATTGGTATCAGCTGGGCTGATGTTTGCCTCTGAGATGAAGGTGCATGGTTCTCTCCTCTCACAGCTCTCTTGGGAACATTCAACAGGAAAGCCTGGGGAATTGTTTTGCGCTTTAAGGAAGAACTAAAGGAAAGAGAGGAATGGTAAGGTAAATCACAGATAAAAGCGATGCAATCCATCTGTTCTGGAGAATGAGTCAAATGTTAATAGAGGAGAAAAAAGATTAAAGTCTGCAGAAATCAGAAAGCTGATTTGCAGCTGTGGGCACAGATATCTCCATTTCTTGCACTTTATGCTTCTCTCATCTGAATCCTTCTGCTGGTAAGTGTCATGCATCATGGTCAACTTCTATGTTACCATGGAGAAAAAGAGAGATAGGGAGAGAATGGATGTAAAAGACAATGACAACTTATAAAAAAAAAAAAATCTTTGCTTTTAGAGATACTTGTCTTTGAAGGTGCAGTGAAATCACTCAAAACCAGCTCTTTACTTTTCATGGAAAATTGTCACTGAAGAGTATGTTTAAAGTAATGCCAGAGAGGAAAGGTACTTCTCAGGAAATTCCTTGCAACTGTGGAGCTATGTAATTGTGGTTTTGGTCAAACTACACTTCTGTTCTGGGGAAAAATGCTTAAAAGGTATACAATTATTTTCTGTGTTTTCTTTTTTAAGAATTGTCAACTGAATTTTTTTAGTTCTTATGGAAGAAGGCACCAGGCATTTGTTGCTGATTATAAATACAATTTTTGCAAATGTTATCTCAGATCTGATAAGAAAAAGGGATATTCTTTCTGGATTGAGTATCACTTCAAATGGCAAAAGGCTTGAAAGGTATATTCTGTTCCTAGTTTACCTCCACGCAGTGCAACAAAATTCAGGTAATCTAGAATGCAAAATGAAGGCAAAAATCTATTTTGCATTGATATCTGTGCTAATTCTTCATTGAGTATGAAAAGAAAGAGAAATCCAAGTGCACCTTTCTTTTTGATGAAATATGTATGATTCTCATTCAAAGCAGGCAAAGATGTGATGCAAAAGAAGGTGCTTGATCTAGAATGGAATCAAGCTTTATGGTGCAGTGAGATTACCAGGTCAGAAGCTTCATGATTCCCAATGGGAATCATGTCTTCTCTTGTCAGCGTATTTTCAAATCATAAAATCATAGAATCATAGAAGCATTTCAGTTGGAAAAGACCTTTAAGATCATTGAGTCCAACCATTACCGTAACAGACCCACTTCACTGCTAAACCATGTCCCTAAATGCCACATACACACATCTTTTAAATACCCACAAGGATGGTGACTCTATCTCTTCCCTGGGCAACCTGTTCTGATGCTGAACATACTTTCGGTGAGAAGTTTTTCTTAATAATCAATCTAATCCTTGCCATGTGCAACTTGAGGCCATTTCCTCTTGTCCTGTTTCTTATTAGCTGGGAAAAGAGACCACCCCCCACCTGGCTACAACCTCCTTTGAGGCAGCTGTAGAGAGTGACATGTTCTCCTCTGAGCCTCCTCCAGGCTAAACAGCCCCAGCTCTCTCAGCCACTTCTCAACAGTACTTGTTCTTTAGACTGTTCCTCAGTTTCCTTGCCCTTCTCTGGACACTCTCCAGTGCCTCAATGTCCTTCTTGTAGTGAGGGGCCCAAAACAGAACACAGGATTCAAGGTGTGGCCTCACCAGCGCCTAGTGCTTGGGAATAATCACTGCCCTGGTCCTGCTGGCCATGCTATTGCTGACACAAATGTTGGCAAGTATTTGTATTTGCCTGAAATTCCGCACCAATATTTTTTTTCTATTTATAATATTGCATTTGGAATAATAACTATTTTATTGGGAAATAAGTTCTGCAAGTTTGACTCGATCATTTTACTAAGGTTGGGCTAAGAAGTATACATTGATTATCATGCCACACACTGGAGCTTATAGATCTGGTCTGATATTTTTTGATACACTACATTCATTGGGTGATGAAACCCTGCAATAAAGACAAACTAATGGAAGCAATTAGGAAAGAACACCTGTCGGTAGAAGACTGCAACCCCTACATTGACCATAGCCAGAAATTGCTCCCAATTGTTATTCAAAACAATGGAAGACCTCTGGACTGTGAATGCAGGCAATGATGGACTGCAATAAAATTTGCAAATGAGTTTTCACATTGTCCCATAAAATTCTATGACTTTGTCAATCTGTGTTGATACAGACCAACACATGGCTAAGCAATAAAATTATGTAAGAAAGGTGCTGAACACTATTATTGGTGAAAAGTATCTTTGCACTTCTGAAGGATCTGCAACCAAATTTTCCATTGTTCACAAAGAGGTCTGAGGATATTGTTTCTGTCCTAATCATTGGTGGGAGTTTAGCCTCATGGAGTAGGCTAGGTCAGCTAGCAGTCTCCATTCCACATCCACAATAACAAAGTTATTAGTCAGTCAGGCCCAGCAGCAAAGCGGCAAGGAAAATGCCTTTCTGCACTGCATGGTTTAGCCAGCAGATGACACAGAACTGCTCATTTTACTAGAAATATGCGTAGACATAAACTACCCACAAAAGGATACATTTTTGACTTTAAGAACTAGAGAGATTGTTATAAGAAGTTATTAATGTTATTCAGCGCATGCTTCTTTTGCAGTTCCCAGTTGGACAATAAATATTTGACCCATACTTTAATTACTCAGTTTTCCCTGTGAAAATAGGAAAGTGAAGAGGAGGGAAGGGGAGGAGATACAGCAACAGTATTAGAGAGAGAGGAAGAGGAGTGGGAGAAAAGAAAAAGAGATGCTAAGAGCAGTCTGTTTGCAGTGACATCCACGGACTCAGCACCACTGTGTGTGAACCACGTGTTTGCATGAGAACCATGAAAGACCTATGACTACCAGATCTTCACGTCCTTCAAATGACCATGGTGCCAGCAAGGGAGAGACTGGTAGGATTGACACAAGATTGCCAGTGGAAACCTGAAAAGTCAATCAAATGCTACTTTTGAAATTCTTGTCACCAAAACATCAGAGAAAAATATTCTTCATAGTGTATAATTGTGACTGATTTTCAGTTATTATTATTCTCCTGTAAAACATGTATATAGCAATTGTTTTAAATAGAACAGGCTGTTCTCTTTCCCCTGAATATTCTTCCCCTTACTGCTGTACTGTAACTAAATGAGACTATTTCATGCCTCCAAAAAAGCCCAACCACAAAATGAACATTTAATCAATAGACTTAATTTAATTCAATAACGATGAGCTGACTCTCTTCAGGGCCTAATTTTCTGTTCTCTACAGATAGAAGGACCAAATTTTTCTGTTACTGCAACTGTTTACATACAATGAGACACAAACCTGTATATAGAAATTGATCAATTAGAAAACAATTAAAGAACTATAAATTGTAAAATAATTATATTAAAACAACGCTGATTTTGCTTGGGTAGAATCTTGCACCCATAATTTAAATGTGATTTTTCAGAACAAAGATAGTTACTGCCACATTTCATTCTCTCTCCTCTTTTCTTCATCTTCTCTTTTTTTCATTTCATTTCTCAGGAACCAGGTACAGAAAAAGGTTTCTGCAGATGTGCTCACAGCCTGATATATTTCACAGAACCTTGCAATTTAGAAGACTGCTGCTGGGAATAGCTTTTGCTCACAATGCAGAACATTGTCAGAAAGAGGTAGCAAGACTGTTCTCTCTGTCTTATCTGTTCTCTCTTAATAATCTGTTCAAATCCTAACAGTGATTTGTAGAAGAAACATACTTCTTACTCTTAATTCCAACCAGTCCAAAGTAAGCATGTCAAGCTATACCTGTCTGGTAATTGTATAAATGTCACACATAGAAATACATTTTAGTGAATTCATCCAAAACTTTTTGTTAAATTCCCACTCATATTGAAGAGGAAAACACAAGCTTAATTGGAATAAAAGTTTTCAACAACAAAGAATTCAAACCAGAGATTTACTGAATGTTCTGTAGCACAAATGAAGAAATCTGTAAGTTTTTTGTGTTGCCTCTATAAGGCTTTTGGGTTTCCTCTGCTTTAGTCTTTATTTGTAGCAAGCAATGAAAGTGGTAAACAGAAGAAGGGAAATTAACACGTTCAGCTCCTTCTCCAAAACAGGGAAATTTGTCACACATTTTGTGAGATGAGACAAGTGCACAGTCAGCACCCATTCTACAGAGGTTCAGCCACACACAGTCTGGAGAACAGATCTTAGCAGTTCAGAGAGGCAGCACTTGGGCAACAGGCACAAGTTGTAACAAGGAAAACTGAAATGAGACACCAGGAAACAATGATTCACTGTGTAGGAGGTCAAACACTAGAACAAGTTAGCAGAGAAAATGTGAAAACTCCATCCTTGGAGACATTCAGACTTGCCCAGACACAGTGCCTGATGCAAATAGTCTTGTGTTGAGCAGGCTTTAGACCAGATAGGTGGCCTGATTTTCTTCCTAAATTGCCCTATGACTTTATGACCCTGTGGAGTGACCTTGCAAGTTGCTGGAAACGCGAAAGCCCTGCCCCCACACTTCCCATAAAGTTTCTTTTAAAAAGTCAGTAATATCACCCCTTTCTTGAGTCACTGTGAGACAAATGAAAATGATGTTTATAATGAAGCAATCTGCCTATGAACTGTGGTCAGGTCCACACATTTTGTTGTAGTTGGGAGAAAGATGAAGCCAAATTACTCACCGCTAATTCTTGAAATAAAACTAAGACTGAATAGGAAGCAAGAAAAAAATACAAACCTCCCTCTTTTCCAGGAAGGGAGACCTGTCACACATCTCTGGACTTGGAACTCTATAATGAGACCACGGTGAGAACACGAGTCATGATTAATATCTCTGGGATAATTAATCTCCGGGATTAATATCTCTCTATTCATTTTTTTGTGAAAATGGTTCCCAATCCCAGATAATGGCAATCACATTTAATGATAATTTCATTAAATTGGATATTTTATTTTTGTCTTTCTATTTTTCTTTAGGGAAATTCTCATAAGCAAACAAACATGAAAAATAGATGGATGAATAAAAGATTGCACAGGTGCCAATACCTTAATATAACCTTAAAATGAAAAATAACCATTGAAGTTATAGGCAGTTGTTTTACCTGGGCCACATGAGACATGAGACACAATTGTTCCTCCTGGGAATGTTTCCAGCATAAGCCTTATTCTGAGACATGCTTGCCTTCTTTGCAGTCTGGCTCCTTTGTCTGATAAAGTGCTAATGAGGAGCATGGATGGTCTGTTCACCTGGAGGTGTTGAACACCATGTAAGAACTCCAGTCTTCTCTCTTAGGTTTGTATCTTCCTTGGCCTAATCTAGGTTACAGCTGAACAACCAGGAATAGTTTCTTTTTAGTATCACAGGCTGGCAGCCTTATTCAAATTGATCAGTTCCTTGCTCTCAGCCTGATCTCCTAAAATGTGGAAACTCAGCTCGTTCTGCAGAGGTTGATGTGCACAGGACAAGGTGTGAGGCTAGAGCTTGAGGTGGGACATCTGGCAAGCAAGTGTGGAACACTGCAGTGCTCATGTAGAGTAAAATTGTGTAGAGTGAAATTACTTGTGATCTGCTTCATGCACAGAAGTCTTCCTGCATAAAGTCTTCAGGAAAGGCTTCTCCAGGTGCTAGAGGAAACAACTAAAAGACTGAGTTTTTATTTTCACCACATATGTGTTAGTATTTAGAAGCATATGTATTTAGCATGCTAACTGATGCAGAAATTATGGCTAAACTCTTTAGCTCAAGACAACAGTATCAAACTTTCATTTTAACTTTCCACTGAAGAAAGGGAGTGGATCAGGTATGAGAAGGGGCAGAAAGAAGAGGACAGGGAATATGCAGAAAATCTCAATGAAAAATATTTCTTAAATAGGAAAAGATTTTGCTGGTTCAAAAGAGTAAAGAAATCTGGCAGTTGCACTGCAAAATAGTATCAGAGATGTATATTAGGAATCAAAATCAAAAATTGTTGGTTATAATAATGGTATGTTCAGTGAAAAATAAAGTATTCTTATGGAAGTAATGGAATTATTGAATCTGTCTGTATTTTGATTTCAGTATATAAATTTATATGCAATACCTTCTTCCATTTAAATCTCATTAGTTCCTATACTGCATTTCTGAATTTATTCTTTATGCATAATAACCAAGAATTATCTCCAAAAACCTCACAATACTGAGACATCCCCCAAAGTTCCTGATTAGAAAGTATTTACTAGGAGTTGGATTAATCTCATCTGAGCATTAGCCACGTCTCATCAGTCACTCTAGTAATTGGAGAGAATCCAGGTTTTCCAGTGCATGTTTCGTCTGGTCTCTAGGACAAGAACTTTAGAATGAGATGAACGCCACTAAAGTATGACTTACCCAGTCTGCTTCTGTTAAAACAGAAAGATTAGTAGCCATCTAGTTCTCTTCAATGCCTTCAGAGAAAGTCTACACAATTATTTGTGATTCAAGTGTCTGACTTTCAGGTGACTGAAGTATATGCATAGCTTAGTAATAATTCACCAAATGTTATTCCAAGAAAAAAATCCCACAACTTACCAGCTGTGGTAAAACCAAGTACTGTTTCCAGAGCAAAACTCATTATATCCTTAATATAAGCCTATTAGCATAATAAATATGATACAACTGAGCAATGTAACATTAAGAGAGAAATAATTTAAATTTTGCCAGGAATCCCATCCAGGTTTTGCATTACTCTTTCAGTACCCTAATGCATGGAGCCCTTTCCAATACGTCTCCTGTCCCAGTTGCCACCTACTGCAATGACTGGCAGGCAGCAATGGCTCCATATGGCCTTTTCATTTCTTATTGTCATTTCTGGCATGTGTCACAATAATTTTTGGCCCACCAGAAAGGTGTGGCTGTGCTGGCGTACAGCAGTAGGACAGGAAGAGCTCACTTTTTGTGCATGTTGAAAAGGCCCCTCATTCTGGACACAGTCACCCTGGGCATCTGTGATTGAACAGGCTTTGTCAGAAGCCTTGGATCCACTTGCTCTGGTGTTCTATTCACTGTCTTAAAAAAAAAAATAAAAGCAAATTATTAGCAGTAGCAGTTCCACTATATTATATATTCATCCCCACAGTAGCAAGATATAAATTATCAAAACCAAATTATTGCTCAGGTTTTGAAAATTGCTTGAAAGACTAAGTATCCTTTTATTTAATTTAGTTGATGTATTTAGTTTGATCAAGAATAATTTTTAATATTTAGTAGAATAAAACTTACTTTTGCAGAGCATGGGAAGAATTTATCACAGGCATTGACAAACAAAGAAATGTATACAGGATTTCCATGCACATGGCAAAATCTCAGTCTGCAGTTGGCCTAGTAAGAGAACTACTGCTGAGAAGTCAAGGTCATTTCCAGCGTGTTAATCTCAAAGCATCAGGACATGATCATGCTTTTAGTTTGGTAAATATGGAAAATCCACAGAGTTGTCTGGGTAATTAAAACATTGGATGCCCCACTGGTCATTCCTAACTCAGTTATCAGCAAGAATCTCACTAATCATAAGTCAGGGATGAGTCTGTGCATGTGCTGTACATGTGGCTTTCTGCATATGTCTGCACATCATTTCACAGGAAACTATTTCACACTACACCAGCTTGGTGAGTAGCTGTTGTTCACACCCACCAAGAAATAAGTACATGTGAGAATAATACCTTTACAACTTTGAAATGTCCTTAGACAGACTTTTAATCTCCAGGCCATCAACCTGCTGTGAACTCTCCTCCTGACTTTTCACACTTACAGAGAACAGGAGTCAAGCAACACACCATAAGGCAATATGAAAAGACAGAAAAATTCTGGGAAGTGCAAAATTAAGTGCAAATAAAAATATGTCATCTTTTAAAAATATGTGGCTGTTTCATCTTATATTTACACATAAGCATGCATATACTGATATAAATTTGATTAGTAAATTAGATTGCAGTGCTCAAAATGCAAGATGATACTGATGTATTCTAACAATAGTCTTCAGTTCCATCTCCTTGGTGTCTGCTCCATATGTCATGGCTGGCACAAAAACACCAGTAGTTAAAACACCTGTGTTTTCACAGATTTCCTACCAACGGTTAAGTTTAACCTCTGAAGGTCTTTTCCTTCAGTCTGCTACTATTATTTGTATATGGAATGAAATATATATCTCAGTAAGGATATAGCACAACAGAGTTCTTGACCTCAGGGTTTTTCAGCTCAAGGCCTTGATATGGTGCTAGTATAAACCTTGGTATCAACACTGATTGATCATTTTTAAAGTCAAAAACAAAAGAAAAAAATAAAAGGCAATGCCTACTCACATTCTAAAGAGAGAAAATACAAAAATGAAGGGCATATCATGCTGAGCAGAAGAGTTAGTATGATAGTTTAATGATAACAGATGATAACATTTGCAAATCTTGTGTTTTAATTTATCTTTTTCTGGTTTTGTTATTTCCTTGGTGAGAGGTCTACAGTCCATGATATAGAGAAATGGTCACTGGCAGGTGAAAAGCAATAATGTGAGTTAAGGATGGATTTGAAAGGGGCGGGTCTTAATGGTTGGCACATTGGAGCAGAAGGTTGTTTCAAGGACATGGAAAAGGCTCACAGAAAGGATAATGGGAGGAAAAGGAGAATGCATAGAAGGAGAGATTAAATAGAAGGCACACTAGTAATAGGAAACCAGAAAGAGGAGGAGAGAAGAATCCAACAATTTAAGCATCAAGAATCTTAGTCTTGTAAAAGACAAGGATTTCAAATGAAATGGAAGAAACTTCAACATCACTTTAAGGCCTTCAAAATTGGGATAAAGGGAAAGGGAAATGGGGAGCAGAACTCTGTAGATAAAACAGGAGTGGCTGCAGTATCAAGAGGTGAAAAAAATATGAGGCAATGTATTTTAGCAAGAGAATTACTGAAAGACTCTGTTGAAGAGTTAGGTAGCTAAATTTCAAGAAAATTATTTGTGGCAAGTGAGTAGGCATGTATGCCACATCATGTTAGAGTAAAACCTAAATTTCTGTCTGTGATGGCAGGGATTTACAAAACTTATTTTCTTAGAAGGGGGAGTTCTCTATTCCTTAGTTTGGTGCAAGGGAGCTAATCCTTGACCCTAAGACCCTTGATCCTTAATATCATTTGGATTCACAAAACCTGAGGGATAACATCAATCTCTTTAATACATTGATAACTTCAATCTCTTTAATACATTAACATTCAGTTTGCTAGCTGAATGGGTTTTTTTGGGGGGGTGGTTTCTTTTTAGTTTATTTACACAAGAGAGCAGAAAGTTGAAAATGTGATTACCAACCAAGAGCAGCCAGGTAGAACTGTGTTTGGCACACACTACTAAATGCCCAGATTCTTCAGATTTCTCATTTCCTTTTCCTCTCAAACTGCATCATAAAATAAGCTGCATCATGAACAAGCCTGTGTCCCTAGATGTAGCAGATGTATAATACTTTCTAAATTACTCAGTTAACTCAGCATTCTGTCTAAAATAGTTCTCACTCTTCCTTGCCACCATTGCCACTTGAATCATCCTGGTCTGGATAGCAGAGGAAGTGAACAGAACATCTCTCTGCACACAGTGCACAGATGGGACAGCCCATCCAATTTAAAGAAGTCAAAATGGCAGCTGTTTCCACTGGACTTTAGATATTTTCCAAGAATGCCACTTGGTAGGACAGTTTTGGTTTACTTTAAACAATTCACAAAAATTCCACTCTACAATTGCCTGCAACAAAATGTCACCTCCCTGTAAAGAACGATTAAGACAGGCAACACTGAACTTCACAAACAGCCTGTCTGACAATCTTGCTCCGTCAATACATGCTAGGGAATCATCATCCAAACAAACTAGACAAGCTGTCTCTTTTGACATCTGCTCCTGTTTCAGTACATGAATTATACTCTTGGGTTATCCCATTTTCAGCTGCTTCCGCACTGGTGCCATCTCACAACTTACCTATTCCAACAATTTGTCCATCTTTTTAACTGTATGCAAAAAGGAAAAAATAGTATAGAAAGAATACCCAGAGACATATCACTGGCATTTTCTGGGATGACAGCTATATAAACTGGGAGCACAGAGGGCTATGGGTTGACATGGAATTCTTAAAAATTCTGTATATGTCATTAAGAAAAAATTTTAAGCAGTCAGTGCTAATAGTCTGTAAATATGTGAAACAGTGAGATTATTCTGTTTATTGACATTGGACTAGTAATGAAAACCTCTGCCATCCTTTTGGTATCTTTTTTAATTAAATAGTGAGGATTCTGATCAAGGACAGTATCTCTCTATCCCCTTGAACAGCTCCAGGGAATGATATTTCAATCTCATGTTGACTTTTAGGCTCTTTTAAGGCCATTTTTATTTACCTTCATTAATGACATAGACAAAGAATCACCCTCAGCAGATTTCCAGATGACAACAGCCTGAGTGGTGCAATTGAGACACCTGAACAACAAGGCAGATAAGCTTGAGAAGTGAGCCCATGAGAATCTCATGCAATTTAAAAAGACCAAGTCAAGGTTCTGCAACTGGGTCAGGACAACCCCCAGTATCAATCCAGGCTGGGGGATAAACTGATCAAGAGCAGCCCTGCTGAGAAGGACTTGGGGGTGCTGGGGAGTGAGAGCCTGGACATGAGCCAGTGATCACAGGATCACAGAATCAATCATGTTGGATAAAACCTCTGAGATCATGGAGTTCAGCCTATGATCAAATATCACCATGTCAGCTTGACCTTGGCACAGAGTGCCACATCCAGCTTTTCCTTAAACAAGGTGACTCCACCATCTCCCTGGGCAGTTCATTCCGATGTCTAACCACCCTTTCTGTGGACAAGTTCCTCCTGAGGTCCAGCCTGTACCTCCCCTGGCACAGCTTAAGACTGTGTACTCTTGTCCTATCATTAGCTGACTGTGAGAAGAGTTCAGCCCCCACCTGGCCCCAACCTGCTTTCAGGTAGTTGTGGAGAGCAGTAAGGTCTTCCCTAAGCCTCCTTTTCCTCAAGCTAAACACTTCCATCTGCCTCAGCCATTCTTCATTGGACTTGTGCTCCAGACCCTACACCAGCTTCGCTGAAATTCTCTGGAACCATTCCAGGATCTCAATGCCCTTCTTGTAAGGAGGGGCCCAGAACTGAATGCAGGATTCACCGTGCGGTCTCACCAGTGCTGAGTACAGGGAAAGAATTACTTCCCTGGTCCTGCTCATCACACTGTTCCTGATACAGGCCAGGATGCCATTGGCTTTCTTGGCCAACTGTGCACATATTGGCTCATGTTCACTCAGCTGTTGACCTGCACCCCCAGGTCCTTTTTTACTGAGTACTTTCCAGCCACCCTGCCTGTAGCACTGTTGTTGTGGTCAAAGTGCAGGACCTGTCACTTGGTCTTGTTAAACCTCATGCCATTGTCTCAGCCCATCTATCCAGCCTGTCCAGGACCCTCGGCAGAGATCTCCTATCCTCCAGCAGATCAACGCTCTCACCCAATTTAGCATCATCTCCACATTTGCTAATGGTAGACTCAATCCCCTCATGCAGATCACCAATAAAGATATTAAAGTGAACAAGGCCAAAACTAATTCCCAGGGGATACCACTAATGACTGGATGCCAGCTGGATGCAGCATCTTTCACCACCCTCTCTGGGCGCGGCATCCAGCCAGTTCCTAACCCGGCAAAGAGAGCACCTGCCCAAGCCATGGCCTGCCAGCTTTTCCTGGAGTATGCCAGGGAAAATGGTGTCAAAAGCTTTGCTGAAGTCTAGGTACACAACATCCACAGCCTCTGCCTCATCCACCAGGCAGGTTACCTGGTCATAAAAGGAGGTCAGGTTGGTCAAGCAGGACCTTTCTTAAACTCATGCTGGCTGGACCTCATCCTTTGGTTGTCCTGTATGTGCCATGTGATTGCACTCAAGATGATCTATTCCATAGCTTTGTGGGGCACCAAGGTCATGATGACAGGCCTGTAGCTCCCTAGATTCGCCTTCCAGCCCTGCTTGTGGATGGGCATCACCTTGGCCAACATTTAGCTGTCTGGGAGCTCCCCAGTTAGCCAGGATTATGGTTAAGGATAAATTATGGACAGCAGTTTAGTGAGGTCTTCCACCAGCTCCCCCATCACACTAAGATTATTCTTATCCCATCCCATAGACTTGTGAGCATCTAAGTGGCTCAGCAGTCACTAACTGCTTCCTTCTGGATTCTGGGAGTTCTATTCTGCCACCTGTCCCTATCTACCAGCTCAGGAGGCCTGAGGATAACCAATCTTGCTATTGAAAAGGCAAAGAAAGTGTCAAGTACCTCAGTGTTTTATTCACCTTTGGTGACTATATTCCCCTGTTACATCCAATAAAGAATGGAGCTTTTTCTTGCCACTCCTTTTGCTATTAATGTATTTATAAAATCACATCTTATTATCCTTCACAGAAGTGGCCAGATTAGGTTCTAATTGAGATTTGCCTTTCTAGCATTCTTTCCTCATGACCTAGTGACAGCCTTAAACACTTCCTGAGTCACCTGCCCCTTTTTCCAAATGTAATACACTCTTTTTTTCCCCTCAGTTCCTGCAAAACTCCCTGCTCAGTCAGGATGATCTGCTCCCTCTCCAGCTCATCTTTCCATACAGTGGGATAACCTGCTCCTATGTCTTCAAGATGTCTTCCTTAAAGTATATCCAGCCTTCCTGGGCCCCTCTGTTTTATGGGCTGATTCCCAAGGGATAGTCTGCGTAGGTGTCCTGAATAGGCCAAATTCCACCTTCCAGAAGTCCAGTCCAAAGTGCTCTTGCAGCCCAGAAAGCCAACCAGTCCTGGGCTGTACCAATGGCAGCATGGCCAGCAGGTTGGTGATTCTGTCCCTCTGGTCCCACCTGGAGTGCTGCATCCAGCTCTGGAGTCCTCAGCCCAGGATGGACATTGAACTTTTGGAGCAAGTCCAGAGTGGGCCACGATGATCAGAGGCACGGTGTAAGTCTCCTTTGAGAAAAGACAGAAAACTGAGATTGCTCACCCTAGAAAAGAGAAGACTTCAGGGTGAACAGGAAGATTCCATACCAAATTACACAGGCAGCAGTTTTGGGTACTAAGAAGTAAGATTTTGGGAAGTCGAGTGATAGTTTTTCTTAGGGCATGATTTGGCAAAGCAAGATGGAGAATCTGTTCATGATGTAGATGAAAAAAAAATAGAGATTCCTTTTAATTTTTATCCATATAGTTGTACAATGTAAAAAATGGTAACAGTTTCTCCCTTATTTAAAAATTAACCAAGGTTACTGATCCACAGCTAAGTGAATTCTGTAGGGCTACTTAGCTCACTGGACAACTGAAAGATCAGGTCTGGAAGCTAAAGTTAGCAGCATCCAAAATTAAAAGCTTATCTTTTCAACACGACACAACGTGCCTCACAAAAGGCACTGACAAGTGAAGTTTCCTCTAGCAACTGAATGACACAGCAAGCAGGGCTATTAATAAAATGTACCTTTGACTGGTATCTAAAATGTCCTTTACAATTTTTACAAATATTTCTGAATTTAAAGTTAAATAATAAACAAAGGTAGTGGATTGGTGAGTTTCCTTTTTAGCATACCTTTAATTTTCCAAGGGGAAAATGTTCTGTATGCAAAATTGCAAGCAGCAATCCTCAGCAATCCTGACCCTGCCAGGCCAAATGACCCAGCCAGAATGTCTTACCAACAGTGCTCACTATGCAGCAAAAAATTTTCTTCACATTTAATGACACTTAAAGAGATGACTGATAAGTTTCTTTCCTTTTTCACTAAGCTTCCTTATTCTGAGGCACTAAAGTTTGGAAAACACTGAGAGTTGGAAAAAATTTCTTTTGTGCTTTTCAGGAGATAGTTTGTCTTCTTTCTTATTTTCCTTGAAGTAGCATTGCAGGAGCCAGACTACCACAATTATATTTTGGCCATGAAGCATGCATGGCTGAATTAGGAGTTCAGGAGATGCTTTGCAAAGCAAATCCAATGAGAACCAATATTGGTCTATTATTTTTCAGCTCTCTTTACAATGAAATAAAATCTATGTAGCAAAACTACTTTCATTTACATACACTTTACTCTCACAGTCATCAGAGGCCTGGAGGTGAAAATTAAGTTACAGCAAACATTTCTGCTTTAGTATCTGTAAATTAATGCAAATGTAATTAATTCTGCAGCAAAAAAATTCAACAGGCTACAAGGCATTATGGAGAAGTAAAAATGGAAAGCATATCCAATGCACTCACTGAAATTGTAAGCCCCTGTGATGGGACTTTTTCATTTACAGCAACCAGTTTTTTAGGATATTTTTCCCTGCTTGGATAATCAAAGAATTTTTATACTAAAAGTGCGGATATACTGCCAGATTTTAATTGTAAAAAATGACCAGATGAATGGTAGTCTTTATTCCCCAAGAAGTAATACAAGATAAGAGAAGATGTGACTGGTTTGGTGGATGGAAAAGGCAAACACTAAAGTCAAAGGAAAACTTGTGCAAAATACTGTTACCCAGAAAACAAATGAATATTGACAATGTTTATTTTCCTATTTGTAACTTTTCCCTTCATCTCAACAAAATTCAACAAGCAAGATGTACCACTGCCCAGAGCTCATTGTCCAACCACTGTGAAGAGGAAAGGGAGCATTAAGCCTGAAAAGTGTAGCAGAGCTGGCAAACAATCCCCAAATCCCTTCTGCTGAATCCCCAAAACCCAATAATCGCCACAGCGCATAAATGAGAGATTCAGCAGGCTCTGACTGCAGAATCATGAAAGAAACATCCTCTAAAAGTGGCCAAAGATTCCTATAAAAAAAGGGTTTTTAGTAGTGTAGTAGGAAATATTCCTAAGAGTAACAAAGATTCGAGTACACATGAAACCACACTGTGTAGAGGAAAGGTTCAAAGTCACAGGTGGACTTGACTTATTTGGATGTGAGTTCAAGTCCACCTGCAGGAGTTGGCATTACCACAAGTTTTGCCCCAATTCTCAAGATGCACAACCTCTGAAAAAGTCTCAACTGCCCTGTGACTGAGAGAAGTGCCATGATATTCTTTACCCACAGGAAAGGGTCATGGTATTTCTGAGATGCAGTAACAATACAGGTAATAATCTGAAGTCTGAATGTTATTAGCCTCTCCATTTAATATTAAATTGTTGAAAAGTGAAGTGCTGCATTCATTTTTTTTCATTGTGTCTGTCTAATTTCTTGATTATTTCCCCCTTGTAGATGGGGAGATTGGGCCAAACAGAACAGTAAAAGTAGAGATCACCCGTACAGAATCAAATTTCCAAAGTAAATCACCCATAGGGAGCAGAATACCAATAATCCCTTCTCCATTCTCTTACTACTAAGAGATTTGTATTATTACAATTACAGAGCAGGGCCAATTAATGGAATTAGACTGGAACAAACCCCACAGATAAAACACTCTTTTTTTTCCTTTTCCTTTTCCACAAGACAGTTAATAAGATGAGTATTCTTCCCGCTCTTTTCTTATTATTTTTCCTCTGCAATGGCATAATTCCATCCAACACTAGGCACACCTTACAGTGTGAAATAGGATCACAACTGGAGCTACATGGGATTAAGAGTTCCCATGGAAGGACTGAAGCCAAGAATTTGGGGTTTGCCACTTGTATTTTAGATGGAGGCTGACATTGTCAGATGAGGATTTCACATTAGTGAGAGACAATTTCATTAGACATACAGATAGTGCATTATGCCAGCAGTGAGCCAGAGTGCAACAAGGAGTCCATTCTGCCCTCACAGGGAGGAGTACAAATAATAAAAGCTACAATGGAGTTGTACTAGTTGCACAAACTATTCTGGGGTCAGAATGGAGCCAAACTTTCATCAATATCTATGTTTTTCCCTGTTGGGTGCAAATGTTTCTACTGGTTCACATTATCACATAACCTGCTAATGTTCTAGTACAGAGGAGATCATTATTTTCTAGTGTTTCTTGGCTCCTGAAAACTTCTGTACTGCTTTCTTGTCACTCAGCACAACTTGAGGTCTTTATTTAGCACTTATTCAATCACCCTATTGAATAGGTTAAAAAAATCAACTAGAGTTTTCTTTTTCCTCTCAAGCCAGAAAACAGATTCTTGGACTACTATGTGGGTTGAGAGCTTTTACTGTGCAGCTATAAATGATGCAGAGTAGCCAGTGTGCATCAGAACTAGCAAAGTAATTCTCTTTCACTGATCATTTTACAAATTTCATCAGTCTCTTTCCAGGAGGCTCTGTATATTTACTTATTTCCAGTTGACAGTCTCTTAAAGTTACTGCATGTGCAGTAGCTCTGGAGCGTGTTCTGAGCTGGGTGTTAGCCCATGATTCCAGTGGCAATCTCTCACAAAAGAGATTTCCTCCCTTAGATATCACAATGTTCGTGACAAATCTATATATGTTTTAAATCTTTTACTTGATGACAATATTTCAGATTGAAAAACCACAAGCTGAGGCCTGATTAAGGTTTGCATGTATCTCTAGAAAGGAAACAAGGAATATGAACAAATAAATGCTCAGAGAGATGTATGGGCACATATATTCTGAATTCTATCTTGCTTGAACAATATAGCCAAATATAATACTTCTGTCCTTAGTATAATTCAAAATCCAGCCTACAACTTGTTATATTTTATATATTTATTTAATTACTACTTCCTTTTTATAGCACTGAATTCCTCTTTAGTTTTTTCATTCCTTTCAAATTTCTGTTTAGAGACCTTTATAGGCAGTCTTTAAATAAAATAAAATTTTGCTTACCAAAATCTAAAATTATGCTTTTTACCACCTTTTAATATCCAAGTTATATTTTCCCTGCTAAGCTGAAAATTCTCTATATTTATGATTTTAATTTTGATACTAACAGAGAACACCATTAATATGAACCTATAAACATGTTATTACAATGGAAAAGGCTACAGACAATAAAAGTTGTTATTCCTTATACCAAAACTCTGCCTTAGGAAGGTTAATTATCATATTCTACTGAATGTGACATGTAGTGTTATAATGAGAGTGCCTTGGTACTAGAGGATTAGAGTACTGTACACAGCTCTAGCAAGCAGAATGAATAATTGAAATCCAGTGCTTTTATGCTTCACTGAAAAAAACCAATATTTCATGGCACATAAAGTTATTCAGCTTATTTGCATTAAGGTTGAATGATCACCACTGACCAAAACAGAAGCAATGATGGTACCTTGATGTAAGTGGCAAAGAACATACATAAATATTCTTAGGAAGCAAGATGTACCTACATTTAATCAGTACTTATTAAAATTTTATTCCCTATAGTTATTCAACAGGATCTGTGGTATAAAAACATAATTACAAAAATCAGATTTGAGCTCATTTGACAACAGAAGGGTTTTATGGTGACCTATCTCCAAATGTTCCTATTTGTAATTAAATGCAGCGATCAGCAGTAAGGATTTTGAAGCTGTTTTAGTAGTTCCGCTATTCTGCTTAACATGTGGCACCCGTAATAATTAAAATGATACTAACACATGCACAATTTTATGGCCCTTATGGTGCAACCCATTATGCCAAATAAGGGCCTCTGTTTTCACAGCATACTGCACATGGTCTCATTACACCCACTTTTCTTTTCCTGTCTTCACACTAACAACTGTTAAAGTGAATCAACACACGAAACGTACTATAACAGCTTAGTGTTTATGATATGTGTGCTGTTAGTCAGTGAACAGGAAAATCTAAACATTTACTGTTTATGTAAAGAATAGCGTTAGTGTTAGTGAATTGCTTGGGTCTGCTTCCTTTATTATCTGGATCACAAACATAATGATGGGTGTCAATGGTACCTATATATCCCCTTTGCTTTGCTCTCCTGCGTAAATGTCTATAAGAATCAGAGGAACTTCACATTTGCAGTTCTAGCACTGTTCTCTCTTAAGTAGCTTTCCTTTTCTGCATTAAAGTGCAGGAAAAATATTTCTATTATAAACTCCCACCATATAAAAATTATTTACATACATTTTCTCTTCCTCTTCACCATTTTGCACTTGGATCAGTTTGGTTTATCCAAGGTGTTACAAAGTTACACATTTTTTTCTGCGGCACCTCAGGAAATTCTACAAGATGCTGTGAATTCTAGTTTAGTGCTTTTTTATCATGAATAATTTTGCAATTACGCAGCTACTCAAAGACCTCCTACACTCATTTTACAGTCATCAGTTTGGAATGGCTTTCACTCTCTTGGTCTGGGATTCATTCCAAGGGAAGTCCCATAGGTGGGACACCAATGGATTGGACTAAATCTACCCTCTGCATTTCATATTATAGCTTTGTGTGAACATTAGTTGAAAGTTCATATAAAGAGTAACAACCTGTCCTTTCATTTTCCCCCCTTATCCCCTGAGGACTGCCACTTATTCCTAACAGTTTCAGGAATTTCCTGTGTTATCAGTGCTGAGGGGAAACTAAAGCCCCTGAATGCGAATGACAGAACAACTCTCTTGATTTCAAAGACATAAAGTGAAAATCATCACAAAATCATAGTGGTTGGGCTCCAGACATGATGAAAACAGAGAAATCAACCAGAAAACACGCAGATATGTAATATATAGGGGGCACATACACACTGAAGTGCACCTTTTTTAAAAGTACATTTGGAACCAAAAGATTTCAAACACTAGCAGCAGTGCCATAATGCAGAAAAATGGAGTAAAAGCCAGCACTGGACTCCTTTCACTGTTGTCTTCATGCCCAGTGGTGAGTGATACTGAGCAGCAAACTTGCAGTTTTGCTCTGTGAAGATTCAGGGGGAGGATGTGGTGGAGGACATGTGAGGGAGAGGACCAAGGCAAAGAAAGACAGTATCCATAATATTGTAACAACTTCTCCTTGGCATGTTCTGAAAAAACCTTGCTTAAAAACAAAACAAAACAAAACAAAAGGCAAAAAAAACCCCAAAAAACCAAAACCAAAACACTCTTATCACTGACGTTTAAAAAGACTAAGGAAAAAAAACCACTTGATAATTACCTTCTGTCTGAACTTCAGGAAAGTTGAGTTCCACGATCTCTTTTTCTTTGATTAAAATGAATGTTTGTTATCAGCACTACTATTTACTACCCCATGATCAAAAACAAATAACCCACTTTGTTTGTTTCTTACTGCAAATGAATTAAATTAGACGCCATTAGGAGCACTAGCTGTTTATATCCTTGTTTCAGCAGTGGTAGTATTTGAAGTTTCCTGCGGTAAGTTCATTACTCGTATTTTGTCCAGAATTAGTGAAGCGTGCTGAAAATTGCTAATGACAGATGTTTCTCCACTCTGTCACACTTCTTGTATCATTTGATTTGGAAAGCAACATACGGTGTTCTGCTCTATCAGTATGTCACAGACTGTCTGTAAACAGCTGGTCATAACTCAGTTCAGTGAAAACCATTACTTTCCAATGAAGTGCTGGACACCCTCCAAATTGCATTTTGGCATGGCCTGAGCTGCATAATGCACAAAGTTCTTCTGTTCTGAGGTTACCTAAGGAAGGATTTTTCTCCCCCTTCCACTAGTTTATTGTGTTTCAGGAAAAAAAAAAATTCAAATGGTTAGATAAGGGATAAAAAGAACAGGAAATAAAAACATTTTTTTCTTCTCTCAGGAACCCATAAAAGCTGTGACTGGAGCTGTGCTAACAGAAAAAAAATGCAACCCTACCTCACCATTTCTGTTTGTGCCTCAGGTTGAATGGGGTGTATTATCAGGGTCAGGGCACACAAGATGATGACAGATTGAAATGTCTCCTATCAAATAGTTGTGGCATTCTAACATTGCTATGACTATGGGGCTATTCCACAGCTCCTAATCACAATGAATCCTATTAAAAACACCACCCTGCGGTTTATGCATTGGTCAGATGCAAAGAAATCCATTTCACTTATGCATGTGAGAAGCACAAAATGCAGAGGGCAGATTTAATGCTGCACACATGGGGATATAAGAGACAATCTGCTATTTCGTTCTAACAAAACCACTGCCTTAGTTATTTTAAGATGATATGTTATTAGCATATATTTAACTGAATATATATACCATACATTTCATGAATACCAGTATCCATTTCTGAGGCAGAGAGAGTCTGGCATAGTTGTGTTATTTATAAAGTATGAGCATTTAGAGAGCAGGTACTGATAACGCTGTTTAGCTGACAATAATTACCACTTGTATTACATTTAAGTGAAATCTTTACATAGATCTTCTTGGTTTAGAGCATGACAGAAGGAAAAGACATCAAGGCCAGCTGCAAGCCCTGGAGACTTCTTCAATGCTTGTACATTCCCAAGTGAAGAGCATCAGCATCTTTCCAACTATTATAAAATTATGATCTTCACACTTAAATTTAGGACAATAAAACAAATATTTGGAATCAAGAAATCTGAAACTCAAAGATCCCAGTGGAAAGGGTAGAGATGGATATCTAGACATCCAAGAATTCCTGTAGCGTATACCAAGGTTAACATCAAATAAGATTGGGGAAAAGCACCATTACCAGTTATTATGGATTTTCTAACATTTGATAAGATAACATAACATTCTGTCCTATTATAAGATGTTATGAAAAGTTTTTCTTGAAGAGGAATCTACTCAGAAAAAAAAGACCTCTCATGTGAGAAATAAATTTTCCAGAACACTAACACTGAGAAAAAAATTATATCTCAATATCTCTTTTGTTTCTTCTAAATGGATCAATCTATAGGAAGAACAAGGCCATTGTATTAGGTTTGGGTTTTTTCTTTACACATTGAACACAGATGAACAGAAGAGCTTTAGCGAGATATAGTCTTACAGAAAATGTTCAGCTGAGTTTTGCTGAAGAGGATGCAACTTCACTTTTGGTGTAGCAATTTTACTGGGCTCAAAGTATAAGCTTGCTTTGAAAATCTGGAGGATTTCAGAGTCAGTAAAAAGAAAGTCACAAAAGTCTCTACCTATTTTTAAGCCTGTCATACATTATGTCTGCAGAGAAATCATGCAAAATGTTTCACAGGCCAGTACAAAATTAAGGACTCTGCCCTTAAGAGTTTATTATTTCAACAGAATAGGCAGCATAGGAAGAAAAAGGTCACACAACAACACCACAAAAACCAGAGCAGCTCAGTTTTGCCATGTGTTAACATATTGACTAATGCATAGGCTACCAGCATCTGTTGATTTAAAAAAAAAGTTTTCTAATTACTATTGAATTTAACTCAGAAAGTAGATGGGGCAATTTACATTATCAAAAATTTAGATAAATAAATCCACTTTTGCTTGTCAATAACTGGGTACCTCTTGTGCATCTTCACAGAGGCTGCCTAAAACAGGATTATTCACTCCTACAGCTTTTACCTTTTCAGAAAATGTCAGAAGTTTTTCATTTATCGTGGTATCCCATCCCACACAATAGGTCAGACATATTGTTTAACTTATGTTATAGCTTATAACTTATGTTGTTAATAAAATCTAATTAAGCAACTTCATTTTCTTTTATATCTGTTTTCCTGTTAATTTTGTGACTGTGCCCTCTGGCCCAAGCAAACTGCTGTTACATTTGTAATCCAAAACCATTGTAATTTCTGTTCATATTTTTCATCAAAAATAATTAGTCATATAGTTTTTTGAAGTTTCACCAAAATTTGGGTTTGGGCAGAATATTTAATTCTTACTTTGGAACTGCAATGAGTTTTTTTCAGCATAAAAGTCCAGTTGAATCGATTAAAAAAAGCTCAACATTCACAAAATATTAGAGAAGCAGATGCCACAAACTGTGTCTTATACTTACCACTCAATGCACACCAGACAGAAGCACAAATAACCAATCATGGCAGACTTCTGTGCAAAAGAAATCAAAATTAAGCCAGACCACCCAACTGGAAGTATCTTACTGCTTTACCAAACTAGCCCATTGTCTGTCCACTTAACACTCCTTGGATTTCTGGCATTCTCCCTCTTATTTAACCCTCCAGGACCAACCATGTTCTCTGAGGGTACTGAAGAGATCTCATTTAATGGCAGAAAATGCAAAATAACCTGACGATTGAGCTGTCAAACCATTGCCTGAGATCTCAGCAGCTCTCCCTTCCATGCTACCTCCAAGCTTGACTAAAATAACCTCCAATGCTACAGTACCACCGAGTCTCCATAAGTTTTGATCTAACTAGGCTGAACACATTTAGGTAGCCAGTACTATACATTACTGGGCTGAGTTTCAAGTTCTTTGTTCACCATATGGAGGCAATCATAACAAGACACAAAAGCATGCAGAGTAAGGGGGGGGCTGTCTCATATCTCCAATAAAATTTTGCCAAAGTGTGTCAATCTCAGCACAAGTTGCAAAGACACATAAAAAGGAAACATATTCATGAGTGCACCACAACAAGGCAAAGCTCGGATGATGTTGATACCAAAACAGAGGTCTTTGTTGGGTCTGTTGATCAAAGCAAAATTCTATAACAGATTGGCTTTGTGAAAATGGAAATAACCAGTCAAAGTAAATTTCAAAATAGATACTGGAGCTAAATACATTATCATCATTCTAAGCACATGCAAAATTAAGATTGACCTCCCAGTACTGCAAGCAAAACCTAAGTTTTCCTCATAAAGCAATCACAAAAAGTAGACAGGGCATACAAAGTACAAACTCATACTGGCACAAGATATCTGTTGAAAGATATAAGATGAAGAGAAGTGGTATAACTGTCTACAAATCAGTGTTCAAAAGCTATTCTTAAAGAATCTGATGAGGCAGTTAGCAATCTGCGAGGCTCTAAGAATATAATATATCACAGTTGCAGAGATTTCAGTGTGCCATGAAAACGCTTGCTCTGTTAGTACTAGGAGATAGAGTCTGAACTTGAGTGAATGATAAAGTGAGAAGTTACTGGGCACATTCACACATCAATTGGCTAGAGTAGGAGTTATGTTGCCATAACAAACCTAACAGTTAAAGATTGTCAAAATCTATAAGATTCCAACATGATTATCAAATATTGTCATTAGCCAATAATGACAGCTGATACAGAGTAGACCCTGACACTCAAAAATATTGTGATTTCCAAATCCAAGCCATAAGCAGTTCACACTGAGGAAAAGTCACCAAACTGAGCAACTTCCCAGGTCCTCCTGGTATCTGCTTTAACAGAAGATTTTTTTCAGACTTCTACCAGTCTTGAAGGTTGCATTCTTACAGGGGTGGATTAAGTTCTAACATTTGTTTTCTGAAGTCTTAATGTATTGATTTTCATCTGTGTTGTAACCCAGAATACTTCGTACAAATAATTTTTACAAAAATGTCCCTTACTCCAGAAATGTAAAAGCTTAAGCTTTTCAACATTTAAGTAAGGAGATGCTTGAAATGCTTTAATACAGAAAATAAAGTAATTTTGCATTTGTTGTGTCTTTGGAAGTTTTGATTGTCCAAAGCAGTCACGTATTTGACCCAAGGTTGTGATTCAAACCAACTTTTTGAATGCTGGACTTTTGCCATTCAGCACTATAATACGTACAAAAAACCCCAACATAACAAAACAAACAAACAAAAAACAAAAAAAAAACAAACAAAAAAATCCTAAGAAATGAGACCAATGCAAAACAAAAAGTCCAAGAACAATTCAAAAAATGTCATATATATATTAGTTCATATTTATGGAACATGTCTAACTATGAAACTTGAAGAAGATTTTGACCTAACCTTGCATTTATACTAGGAGAACAAACTGCATGTGACAGGTTCTACTCATATTATTTAATGCTCTAGGGGAAAACTCAGGTACCGTGGTGCTGTGTGTGGTAAAGAACCTGAACAGACTACAGCAGCTTTGAAAGACATTTGAATTACTTGTACCTTTATCTATAAACATAGATTTTTAGCAGATCCAGCATATCCTATTTACCTTGTAAATGGAGGCATTGCCAAAAGAAAACCCAAAAAATGAATGTGATCAGTGGGATCTGATTGCTTTGCTACCATGGAGATGCATATATCCTTCTTGCACTCACTCTTGGATTTTAACATGGCCCATTATGAGGAGGTCAGATGCATGAAATTCCCAGGTAAGGTTTTCTTCTGTCACTATGGCATTGTCTGAAACCTGCAACAATTTTCTTGGTCTGAAGAACTAGTGAATTTTCCCATAAATTATCTGTACATTTTATTTAAAAGCTGTCAAATGGTACTTGGCTCAAGAAAGGAACAGCAACTCATTTGAAAGCAACTCCTACTCAGAACATCAGGTTTTATCCTTTTATACCCTACATTTTTAAAGAGCAATGAAAAAAAAAACCACAACAATATAACTTATGGAAAAAAATATGATGGAAAAAATCTGCTAGCAAATTTTTTTCTTTTTTCCCAAAAACTGAACAAGTTCTGTCATTCCTCCTTGCATTGCAGGGTACTGTTTCAAGGACGATTGCATTAGGCTGTTTTGTTCCCTCCTTAATTACTGTTGCTTAGAGTTATAAATAGCAGACAGAAGGTGAGCGGAAAATGACAAAACAAGTTTATTCTGAAGTCTAACATAAAACACTACAGGCTAAATATGTACAGGGAATTACACAAACAAGTGTTGAACTATATACACATGTTATAACAGAAGGGAAGACATTTCATACATGCAAGGAAAATCTTCCCAAAATAACTTCAGCAAAAATGCCTGCTTATCCTTAACTAAACTAGTGATCTGAGAGACCAGAGAAAGCAGCAACTTTCTCTGGAGACCAACATCTTCCTGAAGGTAGTCTTTTGGTGGTTTACCAGCCTCTAGAGGGTTTTCTGCAAGCTTCTCTTCTAATCTACCTTCTCAGTCCTTTTGACATCGCTGCAGTACCCAGGCATCTGTACCCAGGTAAGGCTGCCTCATCTCTAGATATGCAGGCAATATAGATGAGTTTGCCAAGCTGTGCTGGATCCTTCCTCAGAGCAACCAGTTGTACCAGCTGGTCTCTTCAGGCACCTTCCAGGCCCATATTTCAATTATTCTGTTGCCCCTAGTAGAAGATTGTCATTTCAACTCAGTGACTCACAGCAATCAACCAACCTCTTAGGCTGGATTCCTGGTACAAAATAAATGTTACAAGATTTGAACTATCAGATACAATGATGCATTGAATCTGCCATCCTCAGTTTCCATAGAGATGCCATACGGATACCTCCTCAGGTCTGCTGGTCCCAGCTAGAGCAGCATTCACATTGCAGAAAGAAAACTCTACTAAATTGGTGCCTTGTCTACAAAAAATAAAAATAAAACTCACTAGGATCTTTGCCTTCTTTTGTTCAAGAGTGGAAGATCTTCACAGAGTTTTGACTACAGTACGAAATAAAATAGTCATAAATTAGCAGTAAAAAGGTGCAGCACTCAGAAACTATCCAGAAAACCCACTGATTATTTTGACATGAATTATTAGACTTGGAAAATGCCATCTCTAAGGCACAAAATGAAATGACAGAAAATTTCTTGTCTAGGAATCAACTAGTGACACAGCCTTTGCAATGTCATATGTGGATTCATTTCCTACAGTTGAATTCTCTTTCTAGATGTGATTCTGTGGGTAATTGTAATAGGACCAAGGTCTGGATTAGACACATTTGATACCTTGCCTGACAAAGTTTTTGGAAAACAGGCTTCAGAAAAGAAGTTTCAGAAAATGGAGCAAAACAAGTTAGGAAGATACTGTTTTAAGGAAAAATCATTTTCAAGCTCCATCAGATTTGGTGCTAGAGCTAATTGGTCTTAAAGTATGAGAATTTTATCTCTCAATAAAAAGTGCTTACATGCTTAATAGAAGTATTAAGTGTTAATAGAAGTATTATCATGCTTGAATCTATAAACATGAATCATCCAAAATCCCAAAGTTGTACTCCTACTGATATCCTGCACTTTTGTAATGCCCTACACTCTGATGTGGGTGATGCAAAGAAGCCTCTTATGTCAGATTTAAATGCATCACTTTTCATACCTATCTCTTCAAATATCTCTTTTGCTATTATGAAGAAAGGCAAACGTGAATGTCTGGTTCACTTTCTCTTAACCATTGATGACTTACAGATATGTAATATTTTTGCTTCCATTCACAAACCCAGGCATCCATTCCTTTGTCAGATAGAAGCTTGACATACAACTAATAATTTTTTTCATTTATTCTGAGATTTATTATCTCATTTTATTTTATCTCATTTATTCCATTTATCTCTTAGATCATTTTTATAACAAGATTTATCCATTACCTTCGTGGTAAGGTGCATCAAGTGGCAGATATTTATATGTGAGTGTAGAATGTTTCCTTTTTTTTTCCTCTTACAATTACTTTTATGTGCCACATTTTTTCTTTGTTATAACAATATATCAATATCATATATTAAAAAGAATTTTTCAGTAATATTTTAAAATTTGAGCCCGGATATGCAAATTAAAATCCCTATCGTTCTTTGTGGTATGTATAACTTTTACCAACACAGCTTAAAACTGATATTTTTCATAATTCTTCTCAGATTGATCTGTACTTGATCCATTTTCTGTATTTGATTATCTAAATATCATCATCCTACTTACTCTCCAAATCTTGCCACAGAACTCAGATTAGATCTGACCTAGGCATAGGATGAAGCCCAAGGAAAAAAGTGATCTCTATAATAAAAGACTGCATATTAATGCCTGCCCTTGGAGGTGCCACAGCTTGCCAGACAGCTTTAGTTCTGACATTCAAAATTCTACTTTGCTGTGCTAATAAAATTCTTTTAAGCCAGGGGGATTTTCCTGGAACTCTTCCAACCAACTCCCCCAAAATAGCTGAAGCAAATGCCACAATGTGCTTTCAGGAATGGATCCTAGGAAGGGCTGCAGCCCGGCAGACAGACCTGCAGCTCACGGGAGAGTGATGGGCATGAGAGCAACAAAACCTTCCCCCAAGTGCACCCGCACAGGGATGGCACTCTAACAGGGGATCAGATCCTTCCCTCACTAGGGCCACAGACCCTAGCCTACAACACAAACATGGTGACACTCAGGAGCCTCACTCCAAACACAGTAAAGGAACTGTAATGGGGGCTTCCTCTTTTTAATTGGCAAATTAGTTGCAAAAAAAAAAAAAAAAAAAAAAAAAAGAAAGAAAAAAAAAGCCTGAAAGTAGCCTTTACAAAATATTTGGAAATTATTTCCTGAACAATATAGTATTCAGGGTGAAATAATTTATAGTGCTTAATGTTCATGTTTTGTATTTTTTTTATTCATGAAACACTATATTAAACTATCTTTCCCATATCCTAGATTGTGTCTTTACTCACATTTACGCTTTTGGGTGGATATCAAAATTCAAATAACAATGTAGAAAATTAACATTGCAGGTTTATGGTAGTTAAATAAAATTACTTCAAATTTGAAGTATAAAAATATCAATACTGACTTGCATTACTATATGACCAATTTTTTTATAAATAGGGTTAATGATCTGCAGTTAGAAATCCTTCAAGGCAAGAGAACTTACTGTTCTTAGACTCTTAAATCCTATTAAAAAATATAACATTGTAAAATATAACATTTCCCAAAATTACTTTTATTATATTTTCCTCTTCTAAATAGCTTGTCTAGCTTCCATTCTGTTATTCAATAATTTCAAAAAATCCTATTATATTGAAGTCAAATTAGTCAAATCTCAAAAAAGGGTACAGCTTTCCAAAGCAGGCAATTTTTTCCAATTTCTTGTCAGACACAGAACTAATGATTCCTCCAGGTTTAGTAATCTGATTTACTCTAAGAGATATGCTATTTAAGTTCTACTTATCATAAGTTATTTAAACAGATTATTGGAAGTTATGTCTAAACATATGCTGTCATAGTTTCTCGTTTAAGTTTTAATATGTTTATATTTGCAAAGAGAGATGTATGCAAAGGCAGTCAAATTGCAGTAAAACACATATCTTAAATAAATGATTAATTTATTCTGCTCCACAGTCAGCAGTTATGACACAAACTTGCAATCAGTAGTGCATGCACAGTGATGTATGGAAAGACCTCTACCAAGACACATTTAGTAGGATGGCCTCAGCTGTATATCAACTTCCCTAATGAAAATCTAGACACTAAAAATATTCTAGCTAACACACTTAGTATGAGAGGATATACAGTTTACATATCAGCTCAATTAGTTCTGTAAAAGATAGGCTGTTTATCCAGGTTTTGCTATAAGATCAAAGGGTGTGACTGATAACAAAGCCATCTTGCTGGTTTTCTAAGAGGTCCTCAAAACTATTTCCCGAGAAATAGTTACTAATGCTGCTAACACCTAAGTATAATGATTTTATGATCTTTCCATTTCAGGACAGGGAGTAACTTTTTCCAAAACTTGAGAATTATATGGGCTTCTTATTAAGAACCTTATTTTTAATGTACAAAAGCACTCAGAAATCAAACACAAAGACCAAAAAAGAAACTAGGACAGTAACACTGAAAGAATATCATTCATTTAAATTGTAGGCGATTTGTTCTAATTTATTCTTTCCCAAACCCACAATATTAAGAAGAAAGAGCAGAAATGTGTCCTATAAAAGGCAATTTAAAGGACAAGTAGGGAGGTGTGGCTTCTGTTGGAATGAAAAAATGATTTATTATTTGCAATGAAGTTGCTCACATTATGGAAGTGCAATATAGATTCCCCAGAAATAAATAACCAGATTTAAGGAAAAATAAAATTATGTTATGAAGGTTTGCTCAGTACAAGACATTTCTCCATTCAGTACAGATGATTTAGTACATAAAACCATGGCCAAAGGTTGAGGCAGGTTGAGGCAGGGGCCCTTTGTTTAGTACAATTGCAAGCACCTTGAGTGTGTCACCTCTTGGGCCAAGGATGCTAAAAGCAAATTGCAGTCACTGTCTCATGAGGCTTCTTAGGAGTTGTTGAAAATAGAAATTTTAGCCACTAACAAAAATACCACGGCAAAGTGACCTGGGACACAAGCAACATGACTGCAAAAAGTGAAGATTTTATTTCAGCTTCTTCTAAAATGTGACTATTCAGCAGCTGCAGAGCTTGCCTTGGTATCATGCAGCTGTACTGATCTGGTGCCTACAATGACAGCGCAGGAAGTGTGAGTGATTCCATGACCCAAAATGTGTCTGCTGCAAAATGAGAGGGGAGAAGGAAGGAAATCAATGCAACCTTTTTCCCCTTCAAGAATCACAAAAGGCTGAGTTTGAAAAAGTGTACCTTTATTCGGTGGTTTATTAACATATTTGTTATAGCAAATGGCAGTCAATATCCGGCAAATAATCATGCTGTCAGCCCATCCATTAAGGAAGTGAATGCTCAGCTTAGAGAACCAAACCCCTTCTCCGTTTGGTCATGTAGGAAAATTGGGACGATTGAGAGGGTTTCATTATCTGTGGGACATCAAAGCTAAGAAGCCTTCACCTGTACTCATTACCACAGTGCCTTTCTGCTTGACCAAGAACCAAGGGGTGCTAATCTCACCTGTAAAACAAAGCAACTTGTAAAATGAATGCTGCACTCTGCCACCCAGGGGTCACATCCCACCATCCTGCAGGAGCCCCTGGAGCCTGGACCATATAACATCAAGCACACCAGAGTGGGGATGGGATGCTTAGGGCTGGATGCCGGCTCTGGCAGACCAAAATTTTAACTAAAATTAGCCTGATATGTTTGCAAAACAGACATTTTGTAAAGCCCTTTGGTGTGATTATCCAAAAATAATGGTGTCATTTCAGAGACAGGGTTGACATGGAGAGGAAAACTTTGTGGTCACTGAAAAGACAGACACTCCTGGGATGCTGAGTAATATTAAGCAGGATAGAAGACGAGAGCTTAACTTATGATACCCTGAAAGCAAATTCATATAGTTTTGGGTAGCCCCATGGAAATATTTTCTCATGCCTTGCATTGGCCATATGGCCCAGAGAGACGCTGTGCTCCCACGTTGCACATGGAGTGAAGGATAGCCCTGGGTGTTCAGTGACACTTAGCACCCAGCTCACTCTAGTTCACATGCTGGGGTCCTGGCAGGCTGAGAAAAAGCTTGAAAGAAAGCTGTGATCCTAGAATAACAAAAGAAGCATCTTCTAGGACACCTATATACAGTGCAAAAGAGAATGGCACAGATACCCTCACCCCATAAAACCCCAACAAAGAAGCCTGTAGCACACAGTGGAGCTAAGCAATTGCATCAGCCTATGTCCAAGAGAAATTTAGTTATATTTGTGCAGCTCTGTGCCCAAACCATGAAGCTCTGCATCCCAGTATGACCAGATGGCTGAGAGTAGTCTGCAACCACCAAAGCCTTTACACACACTTGTTTTAATCATGCTGATGAGATAAGTTCTCCTCAGATTTTAAAGAGCTTCAAATTTGTCTGTATTTCCTGTATCTGCCACTTATCTTTTCACAAGACTATTCCCCCATGCCCTCCAAGGGCTAAATCCATTAAAATATGCAGATGGATTGAACTGATTCTCTGATATTTTATTTTCAAGGAGACTGCAGTCCCAGGTCACCCTGTAGCCATGGATATTCTAGGTTACTGGTGAGCACAGTTTTATGTGATAATGAAGATACCTCTGTTTGTCCAGAGACGCTCTCAAATAATGGAAATCAACACAGATCCTCATTCAATAAAATAGAAATTGTCACCATTTTACTGTGCTTCCGCCAGAGCAACATATGGTAGCACAGCTGACAAATATAATCTTTTCCTTTTTTTTTTTTTTTCCATTTCACATGCACATTTCATTTTGCAGAATACTAAGACTTTACATAAATTGCCTGTTAACCCCTTGTAGTCACAGCATTTGCTGCTTGGACTCCCTTGAGCTCTCGAATATTTGAAAGATGGAGTTAAAATGCAGTCAACAGTCAGGGAACAGTTCATGCCTTCAACACACAGCCCACTTGCGCTTTTCATAGGGAAAATCTGCTCTTTTTCACCTTCTACCCTACCCAACCCTTCTTTTTAACCAGAAAGAGTATACTCTGGCTACACGAAAGCTTATTGATATAATAAATTGATACTCAATTCACTTGCTGCTTCTTTAGGTGTTTTTCAATGCCATAAGCCAAGTCACAGCTTCCCAGTGACTTTACACTGATGGGATTCATTTACCTGGGTTTTAGGAATTTGATTACATAAAACTGAGCAGTGTCCACTTTCCAGTGCCAGTTCAAGAAGCTTTTTTTTGTTAATCATTGCATCCACATCAATATTAAGTTTTCCCCATTCTGGGCAAGTACACCCTGGTGCAAAAACCTTCTTGGTGCTCGTTGGTCTTTTCTGCAGTGGAATGCCTGCAAGGAGTTCTGCATCCAAAGAAATCTCATGGGCTTTCTTGACTCTTCGCCAGACCTGATTCAATCATTTCACTCATGCCAGTTTCCAGCTCTTGTCCAGCCATCCAGGGGGTAAACTATGAAAGCTCCATTCAAAAATGTCATGGTCACAACCAGGATTCACTTGAGTTTTACAAGGGAAGGGAGGTGTCTTTGCTTTTTCACAGGACTTTTTGGTACCCAGTAATAAGGCTTAGGGCTGCAGAGGGCATTGAGAGAAGGTATTCACACTGTCTCACTGGAAGTAGTGACCTGGCTGTGTGAATTACCTTAAACTAATTTACTTCTGCTCTGAATCACTCTATTGAGGATCCTTTCCTCTCTCTGCTGAACATACAGGGAAACCAGAAAAACTAGCCCCTAATTTCTATGTTGTACAAGGAACCTAAATCTGAGCTAAATTAATGCCATCTAACAAGGATGGCTCCACTCAGAAAAGGTGGTTGGATATGGGGAAAGACCTAGAGGACTTTGAAATGGGCTAGAGTGACTGTAAAGCAGAGAAGACCAACATAAGGGGAAGTGGCTTGCTCCAAGAAGCATGACTTAAAAATAATAAAACTCCTCATTTCTTTGGTTTATTGTCTGATTAACCCCAGTTACCATTGTTTTTCTTGGCGTATCCTTGCATAAATACAAAAAGTAACGTCTTGACACAGATAAGGCATAAATCATAGCTCTGACCACTTTTTAAGCACATTTGTGTTCAATTTGCGAGCAGAAAAGAAAAACCTGCTTTTCGCAAATGTCATTTGCTTCCTGACAGTTTGCAAAAGCACACTCCAACAAACAGTTGCTTTTAAGGACTGAGAGCACCTGCACAAGCTAAAAGGGAAGAGTGGGGGTTGAATAACAAACTTCTGACATGCATGCTAAGTATTCCATGATTAAAGGCTAACCCCACACGCTACAGGACTGCTAATATGAACAACAAATATGAAGAAAAGTCTAATTAGGCTAAAATCAAGAGTCAAATATGACTTAACCCCTTGCCCAGTTAAAGTGAGTTTTAGATGCTTTCTTCCATTTAAGTATTAGCCAGCAGCAGCATCATCATATAAAGCTGGATGGGACCTTTGGTGTGACTCAGTGTGTATGTTTGTATGAAGTGCTAACGCTCCCAGGCATACCTGAGAGCTTGAGTTCTCTGTTCGCTACCTGAATTTCCACCTGACTGGAGCTAAGTTTTGCCTAGAGTAGGAAGGTCTCTGTCACAGTAAAACACAGCCTCATTAAAGGCAATCAACTTCAAAATATTAGACACTATCAGAAGGGACCCATTTTAAGGGAAAAATGTTGTTGCTGAAGCCTCTGATTTTCACTTGAATAAGTGTTCTTGAACTTGCCATTTTGTTAGCTAACATATCCTGACCATTCGCTTACTTTTTGTGCTGTTCATTTCACAGACTGATACTTTCATGTTACATCTAAACAAATTCCCATATCCCATCTCCATGAAAAACTGTATCATATTTTATTACATACTGTAAGCAAAACCTTTGGGGCAATAGGCACATTATGTCTTTTGCAAATAACTACATTTTTCCAGATGTACGGTATGTTAGAAAACTGACACAAAAGATGTGAATTGAGTTAACGAGCCCTGCTATATTTCCACCAAAATGGGCTGTTGGTTCATTTGAATAACTTTGACCTTTTTTTCTGTTTATTGTCTTTGAAAAAAAAAAAAAAAAGGAGAAGAAAAACATGAACCCAAAAAACCCACCAAGAAAAAAATCCACAGCCAATCATTATGATGACCACAAGTCTACTCAGGCACCTTGACAGCTGAATCACCATCTCACATCAAGAGATTTAGCCTTGGGCATCTGGCTGAGCTGACACACATTAGTTGGTCCTTTTTACACATTAAATATCTTTACAGTTTTCATATTTCTTCTGTTTTTACACTCTCTAGCTCTGCATTGTTGTAGAAAGGAAACCTAAAATACACACTGCACAATGAACACCATTAAAACCTTCCAATTCTTTGTGGTCTTTAAAAAAACTAGACACAAGGGAGTTGCCTAAATTTTAAAAATACAAAAAAAATATACGTCCCTTATAGTTAAGCAATAACAGAATGAAAATAGCAATCTGATTGAAGCTTAGAATTATACAATTTACCAGTTTTCTTTTTAGTCACGTTGCCAGAAAGAAAATTGAGAGAAAAGCTGAAAGGATATTATGTTTTCTCCCCTCCTGTACTTTACATTTCCAGGCTTTTGTTGTCTGGTGCTCTAGAAGTTGTTTTTTTTTTGCTAATGAGATGGAAAAAAACCCTTTGGGAGACAGAAAGATTCACACATGGGCCTGATTCAGCAACCTGACTCACTTCACATGGGAATAGTCCCAACTGGTTTCATCTTCTAGTTATGACTTCAGTGATAGCCACTTTAGCTGGTTTACTCATGCAAACAAACATTATTCCAAGTGAGCAGAGACTGTAGACTGGAAACGTCCCCCTCTGAGATATGACCAAATAGAAGAGAAAATGGAGGGAGGCTGAAATATGAGCATTGAAAGGTATTTTTCAAGGCAAAATTCAAGGGAGTTTTTCAATATAGTCAGAAATCTATCTAGTAGTCTCTTTGCATTTTAAAATCTTTGGAAGGAAAAAGTCACTTTTCCTAGATTCTACCTCCTTGCCAAGATTTGCATATCAGGAATAAGAGAGAAAACAGAGCAGACAGAAATAGATGAAAACTCTAATGCATCAGCTTGTTCAGGCCGCATTTCCTGACTGCAATCATTCAGGGTTTTTTTAACCTTCGGAAAGCTTTTACACTAAAGCTTTTACTCTACAACTCACAACAAATCTTTCCTTTTTCTTCAGTGCCATGGTTTTGCCGTCCATAGCTGTGTCTTTTGCAGTCAAAGCTGGAGACTGCAAGCTGTAAAATGCATTGTGGTTCTGATTAACTGAATTAACAAACATAAATACCAGGAATGAGGCTGGCAAATTTGTTTACCTGTGTTTATTAATTTAGGGAGAAAGCAAACTACAAACTACACTACATTCTTGAAAGTTAATGTATCACATCCAGCTGATATGGCATGGATTCATCTTGGACTGTCTTTAATACTGGGTATGTGTGAGTGAGGCAAAGTATATGGGCTTATTACATTTACTCCCACACATGGATGTGTCTCACAGGAGCAGGAAGCAGAAGGCAAATTTAGGCATTTTAGACCTTTTCTGATTTTTAGTATTTCAATCAAACTTTTTTCAGTTGATATCTCTATTTTGTGTAAAAGATGTGAATAACATAAAAGCACACGACAAATTTTCAAAACTGAGGCTCAGCCTGTTCCAATTTTAACTGTTCTGCCTAGATAAATGAAAAATATTTTACTAATACAACATTTCTCAAAATCAACAGTATATTTTTCTTGACAGCGTGGTCACAAAATTACAAGATAATCAAGGCAGGGCAGGACTAAACTGTCTTATTTTTCTAGCAAATTCTTCTGCTATTTTCCAGCTCAGTATGATTGCCAGAGAGAACTTCAGCGAAATAAATAAGTAAATAAATATAGTTAAAATAAGATAGTTAAAATAAGCCATACAGACAGCAGGAAAGTATTTTTCAGGCACCATTAGGATCTTATTAAAATATTTTAAATGAGAAGGCCCAAATTATCAGCCAAATGGAACAACAGGAAATATGTGAGACTCTACGAATAGCTGTCATGGTATGTTTGGGATAACTTTCATCAGTTTCACGTACATCCAGGTTGTTCTTCCCCCAGTTTAACACCTCTGCAATACTAAAAAGTCAGTCAAAAGTTATGCCCACTGGTGGAAGCTCTGCAAGCACAGCCACTGCCTCCTTCCTGCTTCAGCCTCAGCAGGAGAAGCTTCCCGGCGCAGCCCTGCAGGGACCACCACCAAGGGTAATTGCATTTCCACGCCTATTCAGCCCCGGCTGACACTGCCGGGCTCCAGCTCCGTTTGCCTGCGCAGAGCACTCGCCACTGCGGCACCGAGGGCGGCTGCCGAGGGACAGCCGGGCCGCTCTCCTGCCAGGAAAGTGTTGAGCACCAAGGAGCTTAACCAAGATAACCAACGAATTGCAGAAGAGCTGTTTGGTAGGCTCTGCATGAACAATCTGGATACTATTGACTTCAGCTCAGTTTAAGTCTAAAGGATACATCTGAGGGACCACACATTTATGTTTGGTTTCTGAGGACTATATATTCCCATCTGTGTTGCTTGTCCCTGTGTGCACACATCCCATTAGATTTGCTTTTTTATTTTCATAAACCTGCCAAAGGGTAATCCAAAAATTTAAAAGAGTGCTGTCATTAGGACAGTGGAGTAATTCTCACTCGACAGGGATGTTTAAAGTTTTGCCCATTAAATACATACTTTAACTGCTAAATAAAAGCATTCAGTGCAGATGAAAAGGGACGTCTTTCTTCCCCCTTATCACCATGGCTAAATATCCCCTTTTTGTAAAACAGTTGAGCTGTTAAGTTCTATGCTAAGGCACGTACACACTTTGGAAAGGTAATTTGAAAGCGAGTTGAGCCATGACAAATAGGGACAGCTGGCCTAATTGAATCATTTGATCTAAGACAGCTCAACTTGGTTATCCTCACTGCAGCCCACATTGATATTAGCGAGTGAATCATTAGCCATGAAATCATGTCGACTTTCCCGATGCAGCGTTCTTGACATGACAGGGAACGCAGTCTGCCTTTCATTACAGCACCAATGAGTTCTTCAGTCTGTCATGAAGGGAGAAAAAAAATTTTAAAAAGAAAAAAAAAAGTGCTTTGAAAACTTTTCGGCTCAGCTACAGAAAGTAATTTACTCCTCCGTACATAGTAGAGCAGCTAAAGGAGGAAAGATCCTTTCTGGTGAGTCTCAGGTTACCTGTCAGCCTCAGCCTCACTCAACCTCCCAAGGCAGGCACAGTCTGCAGTGGGACAAGAGGTCACCATTTAGTAGCTGTTTCCTTATTGTCTAGAGCTTAATTCCTTTCCTTGTGCCTTTGAGGATGAGAGAGGCTGCAGTGTCCAATGCATTTGCGCAGGCTGTTTCCAGGAGTATCTTCTTATGTCATAACTTTTTTCTAGATTAATTAATAGCAGGCTAGAGCTGTATCTTTGCATTTGGACCACAATTTTTGGCTATCCTGAATGCTGATGGAACTGCTCCAAATCTAACTCTCATCTCAGCTATTCTTACAAAAATAATTGTCACTGTTATTTTCCAAGCATCTCCGGGGTATTTAGGAAGAGAGATCACTCTTCAAAGTCCTTCCTTGATTGGCAAACTAATGAGCTCATCCAGCTGCCATTGAATGGAATGAAAATTTTCTATGGACACAGCCAAAGCCAGATCCCAAGCTCCTTCAACAGGCAAAGGTGGACAAAATTACCTGATGGTTTAGGTCAGGTTATTGGTGGCAGAACCCGACAAACGTAATTTGGGCAAAACCAGGAGCCTGATGAAATTTGTATAATGTCCAACTAAGGAAGGGAAACAGAAGCAGACTTGTTTTTTGCAAGTCATAGAGATGCCAGCACTGGATAGGGATGAGATTCAGACTTTGGAAAAGAGAACCGCCATATCATATTCTGCCAATTGTGGTCTGAATGGTATATCTTCAAACTACCAGAGAAAGAAAAGAAAGAAGGAATAAGCATGAGGACAGGGGTATTTGTAAATCAAAGCCATGCTGTTCTTAAGACCAAGTGAAACAAATTGCAAGCAAGCTTGAAAAGATACCAGAAAGTCTGATAATGCCCCAAAAATCTTATTTTCTTTGTGGGGGGAGTTCTTAATAGGGGTTTTTCTTCCACTCAAAATATGAAAGATAAGTGCAAAGATTTCATTTAAGGATCTGTTTCCCTGTAACAAGTGACTATCAGTTTGGTAAGCAGGGCTCTTTCCATCCCAAATGTGGAGTTACATTCTATGTCATGACATAGGGAGGTGATCATTATTTACCAGAAGGGGAAAACCTTGTCAGTCTGCCTTCTGGAGAGACGGAAATAGTAGCAAATTGGTAGAGGCTAGTCAACACAGAATTTAGACATACAGAAGGGGGACAGACCTTTTTTTCAAAGAAATAAAATAGTGAGAATCTTTCAAGTTGTTGACACAAGTGTTCTTCTCAATTTTTGCATTAAAATAGCTTTGTCGGTGTGGTTACTTGGGTTCAGGGTAGGATTTCTGTTCTGTAGAAATCCCTGAATGCTTAGGAAATTAATTTCACTGAGTTAGTGTCCTAACTGCTTGGTTGTAATGGGGTAGTAACCCTTAATTGAGCTGTTTTGTGTGAATAACTATATAAATCATAGAGAAGGCAGCTATTTGTCTATTCTAGTGATTAGAATAACCACCTCGGAAGTGGGAAACCTGTGTTCAGGCCTCCCCTGTGCCTGATAAACCCTGCTTACATGTCAAATACCACTCATATATCCCTGTGGTGTTTCAGAGTGTGCATGGGAACAATCCCAATCATGTGGATTTGGGAAGTTTTCCTCGTGTTGGACCTGAACTCCTAAGCCCTGCATAGGGGCTGTGCTGCAGCCAGCAATTCCAGGCTGTGCTTGGGATCTCAAGCCTGCTTGGTCCAAGCAGAGATGCTGAAAGTCAGGTATCTGTGCACCACACCGCTGCATGCTTAAAAGTAAGATCAGCACTATGGGAAACCACTTCCAAGAGCTGCGTGTCTTAAAAGCCTTCAGAATTTGAGCTACAATGTTTCCCATATGTAAGCTATCCCATGCTTATCCATTCTTCTTGTTAGAAAGATTTATCCACTCTGCAGCATGCGCCTTAGCTATGCAACAGCTTGAAGACTCTTGTATTTTCCCCAGTCTTTCGAGTTAAGATGAAGACATCCCTTATTTTCCCAACCACTTGGCAAAGATAGGGCTGAAGTAAGTTTGTAAATCTAAGTTATGCATTTTTAAAATAATTTGTCGTTCCAAGGTAGAAAAAAGATAACATACATCTGCAAAGTTTTGGAAAAGGATTACTTCTTCACCCCTTGCAAGCCAGCTCTGTAGTGAGATATACTTAAAAGTTTCCTGTCATTGGTCACACTTTCTAGCACCTGATTAACTGATTTGGCATATTTGTTAGTATGTTAGTTTGTCTGCAAGAAAGGCACAAAGATTATATGTAGGTCAGCCTAAATGTGTGTCAATGAAACTTTCATGGCATCATTGTCTCGCTTTCAGTAGATGTCAACATGCCACAGAAAAGCTGGTCCTGAAAGATTTTATTAGTTCTGAAGTTTTTCATTAGCAGCGTATACATGTGCATCTGTAAAATATGTAGATTCTCCTTTTTCCTAGGGACAGGAAAACATATATTCTTCAGAAATTTCTGGAATGGTCTCAAATGCCTTCTGTAAACATCAGGAAAGTGACAGTCGCTTTCCTAAGCTCCCCCAAAACAACCTATGCACAAACCTTTTATATTTGAAAAGTAGATTTCCGGCCTTTCTAAAACACAGAGCAAGACCATTTTTTCACTTTGAATGTTCAGATGGAGATGGGCCTTAAATCCATCCAAAATCCCATTACTATTTCTGTCTCTGAGCTGCAGTACAGTTTTTTAGTGCACACAGCCAGCTGCAAGGAAAAACATTTCTCTGCCAATCCTTTCAGACCAACTGCTGAAGGAACCAGAATTTGGGTTAATTTATGGTGAATGAGATGTCTAGGCTGTATGGATCACATGAATCTCATCCACATGAAAGCTTTCATGAGTGCATGACCACACGTGTGCACCTTCACAACACAGATGTACCTTCCACCATTACCAACTCCAAGCATTCAAATCCCAGTAATAAGACCAGCAAAAAATTAATAAACTTTGTTTATGTCTAAATATTTATTTGACTGTACTAGGGAAAAGAGCTGAACCTTCAAATGAATGAAATTGCTTAATTGTTATTGACCTTTTTCGCAGATGTTGCTGTTGGAAAGCATTTCCACCAATCCGGCTCAGCCAGCTATGCTCCTGTGGATTTTTCACCAATATAGAAGTAGAAAATAATTAGGATAAACTATTCCCTTCATGCATGTGCTGCACAACTTTTTAAACACTTGCTAAGATTTCATTTGGTTTGTGTTTCCACTGAAAAACAGCAGGCATTAGTTTCCTGTACCTTTCTGCCCTCCCTCTCTATCAACCTTCTGATTTTTAAAAGCTGTAAAAGAATGTCTTGACAAATACGACTTTCACAGTTTCTCAAAAGGTACACACAGCTTCCTTTGATGCTAACAGTCAGCCAGAAAACTCAGTCAATTTTATGGACTTTCTTCAAAAACCTTTCAAAATTGCAGAGATAACAGTGGCCCTGATTTCTTCCTTCATCCAACTTCTTCTAAGCTAAAGATGCAAGGTTTATTTCAGTACTTAAGAAAAGTGAATGTTTACTGTCTTGGAAGAGTCTGATTTAGTAGCTTGTTTCAGCATGAACTGCAGTAATGTAATGCTTTTATTCACTGATGAATTTGAGCGGTATAGTGTTAATCACTCTCACTACCGTATGCCACTTGAATAATCAACAAACCCCAATGATACATGTTCCCAGATCCTGCAGAGTGCCATTTATCACCAACACAGAGCCTGTTTATTCCTGACATGTCTTATTTGTGCAGAATAAGCAGAGAATTTACTGCATAAATAATGCTAGGTGGGTATCATTTAAACCAAAATACAAGAGATTTGAACCTCCTCAGAACCAGATATGTCTGAAAGGGGTAGAAAAGGTGGGAAAATGGAACTTCAGCAATGATCATAAAAAATATATTTAATTAAATTATAACTTTCAGGAATGAGCTGATGAACTCTTCAGGGCGGTTCCTACAACTTGTGTAGGTCATGAGATACCCCTGTGTTGACAGTCTCAAACGTGGTTCAGAAGAAAGTCTCTCACACAACCAGTCTCAGTTTTTGCTATGGGGGTTTTTCGTAGCGTCATTTGCAGATCTTTGCCTGCCTGTGTAAAAATGGTTTTATTCTTTGCACAGTTTTGAGATGGTGACAGGCAAGTAAAACAGGCACCAGATGACAGGATGGGGACAGAGGTGACACTGCTACATGCCTCTTGCACTGCCTGATGCACAGGGCTGAGTTCAGTCTCTGTGTCTGCAACCACTCCACCCTCCAACACAGACCACAGCAGATGCAGGATGTCACACACTCTATGGGTGTTGTTTCTTAATCTCCTACTGGAGTTAGGTTCCAGTCTCCAAACTGGTAGAAGCAGTAGAAATCTAGCTCCTAGGGAGAGCTAGGGATTTAAAATTGCATTTCAAGAAGAAATTATGCAAGATATAATGGTATCTGTCTTAATATTGAAAAGCAGCAAGAGAGAATTATGAAGGTTTGGGAAAGTGACAAAATTCAGGTAAATTTAACCAGTTTTATATGTGAGTGTGAAATCATCCAGTCTGGCAACAGGGAATATACAATACTAAAGTGACCCATCAGACAGAGAACAGCAAAGATGGACAAATATTGAAACAACATGTTTTTATCACCAAAACCTCTCTAAGCATCTGATTCAGGCATTGTCTTTAATGAGCATAAATCAGGTATTTGGTAACCCCTCATCATTTTTAACTCTCTTATTTCTTAATGTCACATATTTTCTGAGGTAAAAGCTGCTCCAAAATCTCAAACTTTCTATGTCTGAATCATGCTGTAAGCCTAACAAGGTTACTTGCAGTTAATGAAAAGGCAGAGCTATGGAAACTTGACCAGCGTTTGAAGGGGCAGCACTGAACTCCATAGTTTTACTGAAAAGTCCTTCAAATGGTCTTGAAGAAGTCTCTCTACAAGCTCTGCAGCCCAACCTGGGACAAAGTAGTTCATCCTGCCACAGATAAACAACTTTATTTAGAAATTTGAGGGCTATTAAACAAGGTGAATTTCCCTAGTGGATCAGCACAAATTTATTAATCCAGGTGTTACTCTAATTGTGATTCATTGGGGATAGAAACTCTGTTCAATGGTCCTCAAACTTGCTCTTCCATTTAGTGTTGGGCTGGAAAGGCAGCACTGGGAGCTGCAAGCTGCCTTAAAATCCTTCATATTCCATTATATTTAGCAATTCTATAGCAATTGTTGCAGCAATTGTAGTTTTATTTGCCCAGTTATGGAAAGGTTTTTCACAGTCAGGTTTGCTGCTCTGATGTCTTTTACCTGCTGAGCATGATTTCTCAGTGTAAAGCAGTACTGAAAAAGAGGAAAATCAACACCCCATCACAAAACAGGACTGGGGCAGACCTCAGTCAGTTAGAGCAGACTTTACTGTCACAGACAAACATATAACACTAATCCCACTGCACTTGAAAACCACAATTCCTCTTCCTTCATTTGCTGTGGAAGACTATTTTAAGAACCCATCCCTACTCTAAGCATCTTATCTGAGTTCCTGGCTATGACTTTTTTACCATGCTGTTGATTCATTACAATCTTCACCCTTTTAACAGTCTTTTTTTTTTTTCCTGCACTTCTTTGCTGTGACAAGGAAGATGGACAAAGTGGTCACTTCCAAAAGCATCCTAAAATGCCACTTTCCAGCTATGAACCTGCAAAACAAAGCCCACAGACACCATAGAGTGGGACCAGATACCACAGATCATGATCACTCAGTGTGATATTTCTCCATATCTGTGCAGTGACAAAGTGATTAAATGCCTTTTTTCCCACATATGTGGAAGATGTTCAAAGCAATGGTGTTCAAGGGAGAAGTAGATGGATCTACCTTGCATATGCATAGAGATATTTAAACTACATTAAAAATAGAAGGCTGCACAACATATATAACAATTCTGCTCCATTGGCATCCCCTGTAAAATGCTGCATATAACTACAGCACCATGGAAATGTGGAGCTTGGAAAAGTCCAGTTGGACATGAACATTTACCCACTAGGCTGCAGAAACCAGGCTACTGAATAAACAGATACATTCCTGATAGTGGTCTTTCTATCGCTCACCATCCCTTTACTCCCTAAGCTCTGTGTATCTATGGGTTCAATTTTATTTGCTGAAATCATTAAACAGGGAAATATCTGTACCTGGAATGTGAGTGAGGTAAAGAGAAACACTGATTCAACACCAATATGTTAAAAACAAGGAACCAAAACTTCTTTTAACACCACTTCTCACTCTACTTGAATCTGTCCAGAATAGCTGTAACTTGCTGCTGTTGAGAATACACTTCCAGATGTAGATGCTTTGAGTCTCCAGTACAATTTTCCCTGGCTCAGATGGGAAGTTTATTTCAGTGTTAAACTTGTCACTCCCAATGATTCATCTATATTGCTTAAATGAGCTGTGTAGGAAATTTATTAGGAGTACAGACATACCTACCTAGATTCATCTCTACAGACAAGACAAGGAAAACTAGTGCTCTGTGGTGAAATAAGCACACGACACTCTAAGGTAAAATCTCCCATATCATTGTGTAATGTGTAATAAGTGTGCAGTGTGTAATAAGGGACTCCAGCTCTCTGTACTTCCAAGCAGGTTAACACTGTCAAGTACTAATTTCCTTCATGTTTGCTTTAAAGTTGCTAATACATCATGAATATACCATAGAGTGAACTGTAATTTAATTCCTGGAGGCTAAAAGAGAGCTGGAGAGGGACTTCTGGCAAGGGCGTAGAGTGACAGGATGAAGGGTAATGGTCTTAAACAGAAAAAAGGCAGGTTCATATTAGAGACTAGGATGAAATTCTTTACTGTGGGGGCAGAGAGGCACTGGAGCAGGTTGCCCAGGGAATCTGGTAGCTCCTTTTCTGGGAATGTTCAAGGTCAGGCTGGATGGGGCTTTGAGTAACCTGGTCTAGTGGAAGGCATCCTTACCCATGGCAGGAGGTTTGGAATGAGGATGACCTTTAATGTCTCTTTCAACCCAAACTTTCCTGTGATTTTGTGAAAGCACTTGCCTAAAGGACGTGTGTGAGGATTGCTCCAGTCTCCACTCAATCAGCCAGGTACCCCATTTGCCAACAGATCAGTGGCCTCAGACTTCAGCTGGTAACTACTTTTTCTGCTTCATCTCTCATAGTTATCCAAAAGCCAGGACAAGCCAGAGGGCTCTCTTACCTCGTTGAAGAGTTTGGGGATTTAAAAGGATTTGTGAAACACAAAACACTGTTAGGTTCAGCCCAGAGCCTCACTAGCTCCACCAGATTACAAAAATAAATTATTCTTCCTAAAAGTAGCTTCTGGTTTGATACATGGTTCCCCAAAGTCTAGGAAGAGGAAGGTGTTTTCAGAGGAACTTACAAATTCATATGTAAAATTAGAAAGCCAGAGAGCCTCAAGAGAGGATGAGAGAAATAGGGAAAGGCTGTGAAAACTTAAAGTAAAATGAGACATATGATTTATCTATAATGTAATGTTGCCTTTTAAATTATTTTGCTTTCATGCAAATCCCCAAAATCCCTATTGCAGATTTTTTTTTTAATTGGCAACTTTTGCTGTTTATATTTCTTTGTACCTGATGAGGAAATGAATAGGATTTTTATTGGAACTAGATTTTATTTGTATATTTTTATAAAGTTCCAAAGGAGTTTTCTAAGCCTGAAACAGCCCACAAAGATAGTCAGTCATGTGCTCATAGCAATTGCAAGGAAGTCTAAATGAAATTCCTTTATGCAATATTAGTTAGTAAAGAAATTTTCATTCAACTGCTTCCACTTTCCATTATAAAAAAAATCTCAAAAAAATTAGATGTAAAAAGTCTTACCCACTTATACCATTGTCTTAAAGTGCAAGTATTAGAAATTGGAAGGAAAATTCCTACTTTTCCCTGTCATTTTCCCTGTATGTTTCTAGGTAATGTATGAGTGAAGACATTCACTTTCATTTTGCACACCAGACAGAAGATACAGCTGAACTCTAATCACATATTGCTGCAAAATTTTAGATATATTTTACTTTTATCAGTCACATATTTTGTTCCTTTAGAAAGTGACACTAGTTTACTAACACTTCAGGATCCTACTAAGGATTCATGCAAGATCAAGGATGGAAGGGGAAAACCTGCTTTGCCTTCAGCTTAAAGGGAAAAAAACACAAAAGTAGAATAAATTAATCCTATTTTTAACATTTTCCACCACAGCTAAGATGAAAAGCTTGATGCCACTGTGAGTGCTATAACATTAATGATTCACCATAACACACAATTTTTTTGTTATGCTGCTTTAAACGAAAAACTTTTCATTTCCTAATCAAAGTTACTATCACTGCAAAACCTAAACATCAATAGCTCTATTCAAACCTCAGCTAAATGCAGTTTAACATCCTAAAATTTGAGAGCTTCATTAAATATTAATTTAATGTGGGGAGGTTTCCAGATTAATTTCAGATTAATTTGCATATAGGTATTTGTATAGATCAAGCAATATCTTTTCTTTCTGTCACTTCCATCATCTGATGGATGGTGGAAAGAAGAAAATGTATAGAGAAGATGTACAGTGATAAAGTAAGTTGAGTTAGATTTAATTACAGACTGTTATTACATATTCTGCCCTGGCAAGCACTCAAAAGGTAAGAGAGAATCATAAATTTGCTAATGACTAGAGTGATAGAAAATACTGGAACATCTTAGATAAATAAAGTGGGCAGCTTGAAATAGCAGAGCAAGGTACATCACTATTAATGCTACTGCATTCTCTGTTGAAGTTTAAAAATGGTTTGACAACATAGGATGCTTTGTGCACATCAAATGAATTGAATATTTCTACCAGCACAGTTAAAAATACATAAGAAATTTCAGAAAGTGGGTTTATGGGTGTCTGAGGGAAATCACCACAGATGGATATGGGAATTCTGAACTGTTTTGAAAATTGCTAACACTTGCAAAATACTAGCTGAAAGAAAACAGAAAAATATTCTTGCAGCTCCCAGCACAATCATTTATTTATTAGGGACATGGCATTTGTGTTTGGAACTTTTTCATATGTTTCCAATAGAGTATGTCTACAGGGAAGAGTTAGAATGAAGTAACTTAGGGCTGAATATATAATGCAGTACAATTCAGATCCAGAATCTTACTAATTATTTGTTTGGAGGCCCTGTCAATCTGATCTCCATACCACTGCTTGGATTTCCATTGGTAGCAGTAAAACCCAAACTCACTTGTAGGGAAGTTACTTTTGCATCACTTGCCCACTTGCATGTTCATACAATACAACCTTTCAGATTTCTGCCAGGGACTTCATAGCTGGTCTTCTAGACCTCATTAAGCACTTCACATTCCCATAGCAGGTAAATGTAATATTATTGTTATTATTCTGATTGACATGTGTTCCAAAAGAGATCGTAATTTCTTTAAAATAACAAAATTAGTGCTTTGCCCATTGGAGATGTGAAGGATGGACAACACCAGAGCCTCCTGTGCAGAATCTGGGCGTCATGGTGATCCTCCACGCTTGGACATCACCACTCCTTTCTTCTTTAGCATCTTCAAGATCAGGGCATAGAGGAGAGCAGCTGTTGGAGCCCAGAGAGCCACATCATCACTTCCATGTGAGGATATTGCAGACATAATACCGAGGGCACGGGAGGAAGCTCTCTCAAGAGGAGATGATATGGTTTGCCCCTTAAAAAGAAAAGCCAGCCATGTGTAATAGGAACAATGGCTTAAATCACCGACTGCCAACAAAAACATTGCTTTGATTGGGGGTTACAAGAGAAGAACATAAAGCAAAAATCATTAAATAGCTAGTGTGGGGTGGTAACTACAGGAAAACAATCTGCTAAAAATGGAAATCAAGATAAATCATTCTTACCATTTTACCCTATGAGCTATCTCATCATAGCTCACAAAATAAAACACTGTCAATCTGAGTAACGATAAAACAAACAATGAAATCATACCACAATATTGACAAAACGTAAGATAATCAACAAAATATTAGAATGGGCCTGTTGACTCAAGCAAATGGAATGTAGTAGAACAGCTGTTCGCTTTATCCTGCCCATAAAGAAAAACCTTGGTGACTCATTGAGGGCTTTATAAATTACTGGCTTCTTTTTTTCCTTTCCCTGATATAAATAGGATTCTTCAGTCCTGTCTCCTGTGCCCAGCCTACATCTATCTCACCTTTGCTTGCCATAGCAAGTGCTGTTAAATACTCCCTACCTTCCACAAGGAATTCAGATAAGAAAATCACTAATCTATTTTCAAGATTGTTAACAGGGAGTTAAGTGATTTAGCTTTCACCAATGGGCAAAAAAGAGCCTAAGAGCTTTTGGGAGCCTTTTCAGCTTCCACATCAAAATGTAAAGAGGTCCAGTGGGAACAGAAATGAGGTTTCGTTGACTGATGCCAGGAAATATTCTTGTTTGTGTTTTCAGGAAGATGGTATGGTAATCAGCATGACTTAGGGGAAACTAAAGTCCAGAGAGTCAATTCTAGATCACTGCAATAATCTCAATCATAATTTTTCCTCATTCAGGAACTTGAAATAATACAGACATTGTAGACCAAAACAGATGCTTAGAGGCACTCCTTAGGGACTATTGACTTTGTAGATTTTTTTTTTTAATTGAGTCACAACAGGGCGGAAAGACATTTATTTCCCCAACAACTTGAACTTTCTAGAAGAAAAAAATATGTTGTTTTTATCATTGGTCTCATTGCTAAAATGACTTTTAGTATGTTATGTGTGAAAGCACTCAATCTCTAAGATATTGCACAGCAAAATAGAATATATCTAAATTGTTCCAACATTATGATTATAAAAAACTAGTGAAGGTTGGAAAATTAAACTAGAATAATTCATTTATATGAGCATGGCTGCATTCATTTTTGATGGGTGATACAGAGTAGCACAGTGAAGATCAGATCAAGCCCAGACCTGGCTCTACCGTTTGAGAACATTGCTTTGAGATTTAAACCAGCAGCTCTCATGGGGAGCTGTGAAGCTGAACCTAACATTTTAAAAATGAAGGGTTTGGGGAGAAACTAAGAAACAAACAAAAAAAAAAACCTCACAAAAAAATTACCTCACAGGGCATTGTAGCTCATAAAGTAATTGAAAAAGGAGAAAATTCTGCCAGTGTAGGATTGAAGAAAAAATCCTAAAACTCCAAAGCAAACCGAAAACCTCAAACAATTAACAAAAATCAAAACCAAAATACTTTTGTGAATATTTTTTTATAGCGTATGTAACATTTATAAATGTTCTTGTTCAGCATGTGCAAACAATGCATTGATGTGTGTTAGCTCATGCACTAAGCTCCTGCAAGGCTCAGGTGAGGCCCTTCATCAGGTAGGAGCAGGCAGCTGAGTTACGAAAGACATTGTGTCATCTTCAGAGCTTCATCTTTCCAGCCATACCATGGTCTGCTGCTGCCATGATGAACAGGTCAGACCCGCCAGCCCAAGCTAACAAATCCTTTTGCTCTGGAAAACAGAGGTTGTTTCCAGCAGGAAATTTCCAGGAGTTATGGAAGGCAGGCAGGGCTCCACCAACGCCGGAGCTGGGTGTCCGAGTGGCGCGTTGCCAGCGGCCAGCCGGGACCATCCGTCTGGCAGTTGCTAAGAGACAGCACATGCCAACGTGGCTTGAACGGGAGCCAGCTGAAGCGACAGGGCTGCAGGATGGAATGGCTCACACCCGGAATACCAACTCCTGGCATCCTTCTTCTGAGCTCCCCACTGGGTCCTTAGTGCAGTGGGGAGCTGGTTTTGATTGGGGAGGCCTTTCTGGGAGCAGCAGCAACTTTGCCAAATCTCCCCAGTCCTGTTTCATAGCATTTATTGATAATAGCAGTGTGTTAATTACAGGAGACTTGTTCACGGACTGTGGATCCAGCAGGAAGGAACACGTTACGGTACCAAATGTTCCTCTCCCACCAACATGCACCCACCCATCCACCCACCTATTTTCCTTCCATTTGAATTACTTTCCACTTGTCTCTCGGTGTTCCCACCTCTCCTTTGTGTTTGCCAAGGAACCAGGGCTAGTTGGATGGCAGAACGAGGCCTCCAGACAAAAACACCACCCCAGGAGCTCTCCAAGAGAGTGCCAGCAAGCAATCAGGCAGCTCAGAGAGACTTCACAATACTAAAGAGTTCCTGGGACTTCAGCCTCAGGAATGGTCCTCAAGGATAAAACAGAAACAGATCATTTCAAAAATTTCAGGCATGCTAACTAGTAGTCAACTTGACCACTCCTTTCAGCAGACACATGGGTATAAGCCACAACTACCTGGAGAATAAACAACAATATAATTCTCTTACAAAGATCTTTCCAACTGCTGCAGATTCTAGCCAAGAATGTTTCCGAGTTTTTAAATTCATTCACAAACTCATGGTAGTGCCTACAGCAAAATACCTGTTTGGAAGGCAAATTGCAACAGTGGAAAAGGAGATAAATAAAGTGAAAAAAGTATTTTAAAATTTCTGTATCCTATTCAATACATAGTTTACTGCTGATCAAAATAACATTTTTGGGATATTTCCCTACCATTAAATTTTATACAACTTGTTGGGTTTTTTTTCCAAGATGCTATATACCCTACTGCAGCAAAAGCTTAAAATACACAAAACTTAAATTACAGAGTCTTAAAACAGATATAATAGACCTTCCATTAACAAAATTCTGTTAATATATACATATAATCACACATAATTCACATGAGACTATCCTAAAATAAGGCTTCCTAGGAGCTAATCTCTCACTCACATACTCAATCATTTTTTAGTTTGTTTAAAAGCCTACAAGATAGAAGTTTTAAGAGCTTTAATAGGCACTTTTGCCAGTGTAATAAAATTCCTTTTCTGGATATCATCCTTTTCTTGCATATCATCTTAATAAAATCAGACTTTAAAAATACAAACTAAATGTCCAGGTCTGCAATTCTTTATCAGAGCACACCCACTGAGCTAAATTAAGTGTTGCAGCGGCAATGAGACAATAGAACGGACTGTTCAAGTCTTATGAAGGCTTGCCCTGAAAACACATCATTTTCCAACATTATAGAGACAGAATCTTTAATTCACCCTTGGTTTGGCAACTTCCCCCAGTGGGGAGAGTTATAGACAAAATGACAGTGCAATAAGGACACAGTGGCAGCTTTATTTCTGATTTCACTGGTTTTTGTCAGTTTTTGTTACAATATTAAAATTATTTAAATCTAGGGTTAGTTTTTCTGTGTGGCAGACAGGCTTTTGACACTGTGTGACATGGGTGACTGGGGGAGATTTTGCATGTCACAATATATTTGTGCTTTGACTGTTCTACCTATAGATAGATCTGTTTTCAAAAGCTTCAGTTTATGCTATGTTTCTGCAGGCCATTTCTTTGAGTTGATGAAGAAAATAATGGGGTTTTTTGGCTTTTTTAACACAGCTTTTAAGGGTTTGTCAGAGAAAGGCTGATGAGGGGTTAAGATTTTCTATTTGAAGTTGTAGAGAATTACTAATGATTTGATTTCTTTGATGGGTCTTTTATATTTGGCTGCAGCTGTACAAGAATCAACCACAAAGGGATCTTGATTTTGTTCGTCGTTAATTCCAACTCAACAGATGAAGCCTGGCTGTCATTGTCACCTTCTCAGTTTGCCTTTCTATTATGTAGAGCTCATGTACTCAATTAACAACCTGATTAGCAAGTTCTTATATTCTTCAAGTAGCTTTCTTTATTACTGCCAACATATTGAGTCCTTCAAGCAGGATTTAAATGCATAATACTTTTTTGGCTATAACATAATTTATAACGCTAGCATTTAAGATACTGAAGCACACAGGCCAGCAGGGGAACATAGCCATGAACTTAAGAAAGATATTAATAATCATGACGATTTGGAGAAAGTTATTTCACTATAAGCTATAGTGAATGAATCTTCTTTTCCTCCTTTGTACAGAAACAATGCCTAATGAGGTTCTTAGTTTTGCCACTTTTGTTTAAATTATTAAGGTCTTGCGGAACCAAAACAGAACAAGTTCTGATGTTCTGGACTCTCGTGCAAGTTTAAATCCTGCTCTGGACTGGAAACAGGTATTTATGAGTGCTTCACTACAAAAAGATGGCACGATCTTCTTGGCCCCTCTTTTCCCATGTGAAGCCTGGAATCACTGTTTCAGGAAGTCAAACCAAATGGAAACAACGAGGCAATGGCTGAACTTAACATGGTGTAGAGCTTTACTTAAAATTTGCCTGTTCCAGAGATAAGACTAAATATCTGAATATTGAATAGCATTTTGTTGGTATTTAGAACTTATGTCAGACTTGTACCTGGAGGAGGTACACCTGGCCAGAGAGAATATGCATGAAAATATTTTAGTTCCTTTTATGATCACATTTAGCTGCAGACAGAATCAGCAGCTAATGTACAAAAGATGTTTATGATTTTTTTAAACCAAGTCATCTTACTGCAAACACATAAAGAAAGAGAAAGAAAAGAAAGACAAAACCATGGGAGTGAAATCTTTCACATTTACAACATAATTTGCAATCATGTGTTAATGTTGATGTCTTTTTATATCATATCTAGCAGGTACAAATAGAAATATTCAATTTCTTTTCTCTGATTAGCTGAAATTTTTGCATCTGCTAAATTCCACAAATATTCAGAAGCTCCTGTTGGTTTGGTCACCCCTGCAAAATAACACAGAGTAAGTATGAAATTTCTCTCTGTTCCCTTTGTAACATCACATCATGTTCCCATAGCACATGATGAGGGCTCCCCTGCTACACTAGTGTCTACAAGTTTAAATTCACAAAATTTTAAATACAGCACAGTGAAAGCAGTCCCTTCCTTCACCCTGTCCTCTGGCATAGGCCATTGAGATATGATGTTAGGCTGGACCCTGTATGCTTCAGAGGATCCTATATTCCTTGAGAAAACATGAACTGACAAGCCTTTCTAGAAATACAAAGGTGAAAAGAAATCACAGTTTTTCAAGGAAACACTAGCACTTTTATTACTGCTTCTAAAGGTTTATATAATACTTAGCACTTGAATAGCACTCTCTACTCAGTGATCCCAAAATCCTTTGTCATAGTGTATTTCACTTTGTGACAGCCCTACGAGATAGGCAAATAACACCATCTCCTTTATATAAATTGGTCAGTGAGTCTGAGAAAGTTAAGCATCTAATTCAAAACCCATTAAGGTAAATGAAAAGGCTCCCAACAGGCTTTTGGTCAGTTGTTAATGAGACATCTCAGGTCATACAAAAAATTTGTGACAGAGAGCAGAACTCAAGTGTCCTTATTCCGATTCACGTGTCTTAGGTAGACATCTTCCACCTTCCATATAAAAAAAGATTTTTCAAAGGGCAGATTTGTGGCTGTCATAGCAGTGTCAAACCTGTAAGGTGATATTACACCTATTAAAAATAAAGCTACACAGCAGAAGGTCCCAGGTGGACAAAGAGGGGTCTCTCAATGAACAGCTATCCAAGTCACAGTTCCAGGAAATTAAGGCCATATTTCAGACCAAAGTGACCCAAGTGTGTGCTGACCACTGTTATAAGTACAGGAAATCTTCACCAACTGAAGCATGGAGAAATAAGAGGAGAATAATAATCTGATGGGAGTGGGTAAAGGCAGCATAGCCAGACAATTTTCAGCGATTTCCAGTGACAGAACAAGAGGCAATGAACACAGATTGAAATGCAATAAATTTTGTTTAAACACATGAATTTATGTTTTTACTGTCAGAGTAGTTGAACACTGGCTCAATTTGCCTCAAGAGGCTCTGGAGCCTCCATCCTTTGAGTTAATTAAAAAATAACCGGACAGAGCGCTGAACAACTTGCAGTGACCACACTTGTTCAGAGCAGTTGGACTAAATGACCTTCAGAACTAACATTATGATAAAAAAATTCAATGGTACCTCAGGCAGAAGAAATCATTCCGGGCTGCTCAATGTTTAAGCATGGCGTGGCATAGCAGAAATCCTTGTGACCAGTTTACAACCACAATAAGTAGTTTTGAAGAAGATGCTTCCTCATCTGCTGACCTCTGAGCTCTCCATGCACCTTGCACTGGGCCTCCAGGTCTCACACCAGAGCCATGACACTGCAGTGACTGCTGGGGAGCAGGGGGCATCTGGGGGCACTGCAGCGCTGTAACTGAGCGACGCTGTAGTTTAGAGATCCACCCTACGTGGGGTGACAAATGTACTGCTCCTATCCAGCTACAGTGAAATAACTCTCTACTCAACCATTTTTCATAACATTCAAAATGGAAAACACTTTTTCAAATAACCATTTAAGGCAAAGAAATGGTGGGGGATTAGGAGCAGGAAATACCTTATATTTAATCTGCCTACACTTTAACTGGAAAGGTTTGCCTTTCCCTTTACAAATTCTGAAAGACCTGCTTTTTGATGGCTTTTATCTTCTTGTATATCTTGCTTCTTAGGTTGCATATTTTAGGAAAAAATCTTTCCTCTTTGTATGTATTCCATTATTATTCCCTTATTAGTTTAACTAAGTACCAGGAACCTAGACAAGTTCATACTTTATTTCCGAAACTTGTCTTTCTCTTTAGAGACAGAATCAGTTCATTCCTTTGGGGATACAAATGTCTTTCATTAAACTGTGGAGCTTCTGTAGTGACAAAGCAGCTTGTAGTCACTGCGATGATTCTTAAGTTCTTTTCTTAGATGTATCCTAATCTTTTCCCTCCTGAATCAAATATATTTGTTCAGTAGAAGCAGAATTTTTCCTTTCCTGCAGTGTCTGACCTAAGTTTACTTTCATCAGCATATAGCTTGAAAAAAGGTGGTCTTTACCCATGAATGAGCATATCCTATATGATACTGCATAAATCCCGTCCATTTTTTTATTTTATTTATGAAGAGACTTATGAAGTATATAGTTATAAGGAATATATTCCTTAGAAAAGAACTCTGCTGACCGTGTAGCTCTGCAGATATTAGGTATATTATTAAGTTAAGGAGAAATCTCTTTACTGAAAATATAAGTGATTGAATGCTTGCATCTACTTAAAGCTAGCTACAATTACACTGCAAAACCCAGCTTTTTGAAAGTCATGCCCCCACCTCTCACGAGTGTTTTAGTCACCACAACCCCATACTGAGTGCTAAAGGTAGAGTTAACCAACACATTTCCCTGAAATGGCAATGAAGTGCAGCCAAAATAGAGATAATTATTTTAATTAATGGTAATGATTTTAACGGTTGAACATTTTAACTAATTAATTATGATTGATTGCTTGTTACTAATCAGGAATGTGATTCAAAGTTCTAATTGAAAACCTGAGAGCAACGTGCACTAAAATATGATATACTTCTGCAGAGAGAACAGGCATTTATTTTTTATAGGAAACACTTCAAAGTAAAATTCATTTTGACATTTAAGATGGCCAGAAAATAACGTTCATCTCCTTCACAGGAGGCTTTTTGCCCTCAGACACAGGAATCTGAAAATACCTTGATAACCAACTTGAAAAAAAATGGGGTAATCTTTCTGATCTTGTTTGAAATCTGTTTAATCTTCCTGTGTTACATCCCATGTTGTTCCCTGTCAACATGGCATCACACTGTTGTACTTTAATACACGGGGGAGAAGCTGACTGCATAATATTTATTCAGGATATGAACTCACTGAAGTGGCTTTATAGATCTGGAGCTGCTCTAAGGATCTCAGCGAGGCATTTATTGAATTAAGTAGCCCTGCAACCTATTCTCACAGAAACATCTCTCACCAACATGCTACTCCTGCCTTCCTCAAGCCTGCAGTGAGGATCACAAGAGTAGACCAGCACCTCTCCTACCAAAAAACCTCACATTGCATCTGATGGATTGCATCTCACATGTACACCTGATGGTGCAGGCAGCACTGTGCCGTGTGAGGGGATGCTGTTCACGGAGCCATAGGGATGTGTGCCAGGAATCAGGGGCCACAGTTTGCCTCTCCACCAGTGGCCAGGATTCTGGGGCAGCAGCAGGGTTTACAAGTGACCACTGCCTGCCACATCGCTGCTAACCAGAAGGCTGGGCTGCTCCCAGAGCAGCTGCTGGACCACCACAAATGACAGCAGAGACAGCTTTCCAGGGATGCCAGGGCTGGCACCGCTGAGCTGCTAGTCCTGCGGGCTGGGTACCACCATCAGGATGTCTGCACAAGGACTGAGAGCCCTCCATCTAAATTCTTAGGCTGCAAGGAGAGGTAATCTAGTGCCACAGGGAACAGTTTGATATTGTTCCTTTCGTGTAAAGGCAGCCTACCTCTGAAAGGAACAGCCCTGCTCATACAGTTATCTTGGCCTCTTTTTCTCTTCACTTCTCCCAGCTTTTCATCGGATCTAAATATCCTATGGCAGCAGAGTAACTGATTTCAGCAAGCTAATCTGGCAGATAATTTATCTTTGGGGGGAAAGAGAGGCAGAAGCCTCTGTCAACAGCTGTCAATGGCTTAGGTGGAACAGCCAAATGTCAACACAGAGAGAATTCCACAAGAGGCAGCAGCCCCAGGAACAAACACCTCAAGCTGGGAGCAGGAAACATTGCAGATCAGGAAGGTCAAATCAGCCTCCTCTCCAGGAGTGGGGCATAAAATGTTGGGCTGAAAAATGATCCTCTGTCAAAAACACAGTCAGAAAAGTCTCCCTGCTACCAGTGCTTCCCTTCAATGCAAATCTTAATAGATAAAGAAAGAAAGAAATGGTCTGACCTGGACAGAAGGGAGTTGTAGTGCCAACAAAAATGTTTATAGATGAACCATGAAGCTATTTCACAGTTTTGAGAGGGGATTTGTTCCCTTGTTAGCTGATTTTAAAAAAGGAAATTCCCCAAAGTACTACTTGTCATCCACTATAAATAAATGTTGCAGACATAATACTACTTTCTTCTTCCAAAAAAAAGTAATAATTCACAATACATCTATGGGTTACAGACATGTAGAGCTGGAGAAGGAGAATGTGACATTTTAAACACAAGCTTGATACTGCTGGTACAGTGAGATGGCCTGAGGTGGGCAGAGCCTGGTCTGAGCTGGTGGTGGTTGTACCAAGGAGGATCCAGTCTCACACCAAGTGGGCAATGCCACAGCACTGCTTATGAGCATGCTGACAGCTGGACCAAGCACCACACAGAGAATGGAAACATGAGGACTCTGGCCACCTCCATCCTGTAGCCCAGCCCCCAGCTTTGGGTCTTTGTTGCCTTTTTGTCTGGTTTGGGGGTCTGAGGGTGCCTACCTCCAAGTTCAGAAATACCACTGCAGTGATTTACCCTGGGAGCATGATTTTAAGGCTGTTATGAGAACCTGAATGTTGTTTTAATCTAAACAGATATTTTCATCATAGACCTTTCATCTATGTTGTGGGGATCAAGATGGAGCAGTAAACCCAA